>NC_092749.1:83522981-85922981 GCF_047496795.1 Chiloscyllium punctatum
AGCCTGCTGGACACACTTTCCTCATTCCTGAAGAAGGGCTGATGCCCGAAACATCGATTCTCCTGTTTCTTGGATGCTGCCTGACCTGCTGCATTTTTCCAGCAACACATTTTCAGCTGATGAGCATAAATGAATTGCCAAATTTGCCTGCTTTACAATAGCGACTATTTTTAAAAAGTGCTTTAGGTTATCCTGAGTGGCACAACGTAAATTTCTTTCTCACTTTAAGGAGCAATATATAAAAAGCTTATGAATTTGCTTACAAAGTGGGCAGAGTAGTTAACTATAAAGTAATCTCTACTCTGACCTTCAAGGAGACTTAATTTGTTCTTTCATTTCACATTTGGAGCACATATTGGCTATCTTTGATTTGTCCATTCATCTTCAGTGCATTTCTTTGAACTTTCTTTCTCTCCTTTAAAGCAGTTACATAAAATATACTAACTGTATGTTTTTGTTTCAATTACCTCAGTTCGTTCAACTTACCAAGAAAGGCTTACTAACAGAGTACAGAGAGATGAATTCTTATACTCGTAAATGTTTTCAAAGAGATAAATGAAGGCAAGAATTAAAATAAATGTCACAGTATCATTTCTTTGGTATTCCTGCAGTTCTTCTGGAAACACAGCAGGCAAGCAGGAGAAAGACATAGAAAGTTAATATCTTCATATTTCGGAATAGGAAAAGTACATTTCTTTGTAACGAAATAATAAAAGGGTAAGTGAACCCAGTTGCAGCAAAACAAGTCTAAAATGTGTTGCTATATCTTTTATGCCCGACCAGTGGGCATAATTTGATCTGCAGTTATTCTTTCTCTGGTACATCTCGTTGATTAGTGTTGTTTAACAATGTGACATCATTGTAAATAAAACTACATATTTGTACTTTTTAAAGAAAATCTATCTTGGCTATAGGAATACTTACAACTTCATTTACTAAACATCACCAGATGCTGCGAAAACCCACATGCCACCAGTTCAAAATCCAAAATAAATATACTTTTGCATAAAAATGTTTAAAGCTGTTTATGGAATAATATATTTAAAGTTTGAGTATGCCAGTTTGTTTTAAAAATAATCACATTTGTATTTTTAAAAATACATAGTTTACATCAATATGATTTAATTTTCTCATTGAACTTTTATTTTGGAATGTCTTAAAGGTTTTTACTTAGAATATGTCACCTGTTTCCGATTATATGCACCGAATGAATGTTTTAGAATATAGAACAAAGAGCATAGAACATTACACGGCAGTACAGGCCCTTGGCCCTGGATGTAGCACCGGCCTGTGGAACCAATCTGAAGTCTTTCTCTCCTATATGGATGAAAATGGAATAATGTAGGAGAGAAAGACTTCAGATTAGTTCCACAGGCCGGTGCTACATCCAGGGCCGAGGGCCTGTACTGCCGTGTAATGTTCTATGCTCTTTGTTCTATGTTCTAAAACATTCATTCGGTGCATATAATCGCTGTTGATGGGAGATCCCCTGAGGTAATGAGGTTGTGGATGGTGTGGGAGATGATGGTTTGGTGTTGGGAGGGTGAGGTCATGGTCGAGGAGGCAGTAGGAGGAGGTCCGCGGGTTTGCACATGGCTTCAGCGATGTAGAGGTCGGTGTGCCAAACTACCACTGCACCCTCCTTGTCTGCTGGTTTGATGGTGATGTTGGGGTTGGAGTGGAAGGCGTTGGAGTGGGTGTTGCAATGCATATTGAATTAATTGATTCGGGAGCATAAGGGGATGAAGGTGAGGCCTTTACTGAGGACTGATCATTCATCCTCAGTGAGGGGCAGGCCTTGGAGAATGGTAAAAACATGGCAGGACTGGGAGTCAGGACCTGGTGTGGGACTGGAGTAGGGCATGGGGGCAGAGGCTGTCTCTGGAATGGGTGTGGTTATGGGATAATGGATGATGTCACCAACAGAAATGACACTCACCATGGGGGTCAGAGGTGCAGAAGTTGGTGCCTTTGGTGGCATTCGTGGGGGGGGGGGGGGAAAAGACCATTTTAATTTCTGTTGGTTTGTTGGTTGAAATTGGATATGTAAAATAATTGATTCTAAAGAAGGTAGTTAGTTTTGAATTGTTAAGAAAGGGGTTACCTCAGTGTAAGGAATTTAGTTTAAAAATTCTAAACCATAAGTGTTTATTAAAATTCTGAAGGCATTATTTGAAGCTGAAGAAGTCTCTAAATTGATTTGTATGATGACTCAAGGAAGAGGCTATCATGTTCTCAAGACTGGAAATTGAAGCCAAGTAACAGAGTCATACAGAAGAGTCGGAAAGGTGACTGCTTTATACACTGGGATCTTTCCTTATTAACAATGAAGTAACTTTAGTCGAGTAAAATAAAACAGCAAACAAATCTAATTTGCCTTTGCTTTCAATCTAACAGTCTTTCTTTTGAATGTGAATGGGGCTGAAAAAGTGACAGACAAGCAAAAACAGTTAAGGGAAAAATAAAAGAAAATAACAAAACTGGTCAGTTTACTTAAGTGGATTACGTGGTGCATTGTTCCACAGGCATAAATGATATTTTCTTGTTTGATTTTCTGAAGGTGTCGAACAGGATCATCTTTACAGTTTGGTATTCTCTGAGATACCGAGAGATTCTCATGGGAGGTTAGACAAGGAACTTTCAAATTTTTATGCTGTACCATCAGCACCTCTTTCTCACAAAAATCACAGTCCAAAACCAAATTCAAACTCCTTTATAGATTGACCCTCTCTTCATGCAACATCTGCTGTTTTCTTGACCATAAGGTTTTTTCCACATATACTGGAACCAATTCCCAGGTACTGATATTGCTAATAGTCAACTTCTGCTATCTGTTTAAATATAATACTGCTCCTTGGTGACAAAGCATCTGCAGAATCGTTTGGTCAGTAACCAAGTTGAAACTAACTTTCAGGCTTGGCCTCATGACTAAATAAAAGCCCATTTCTCTTTTAACACAAGCTGTTACCCACAATCCAAACATAAATGTTAGTTAACAGTTCATCTCCTTACCTGCCTTAACTGCTGCCATGACCAAATTTGAATAAAATGTAAAGAAGTAGCCTCAGTGGTACCTCCTGTAATAAAGTGTCTCGGTAAGCTTTCCCCTTCCTGATACATCTCAATGTCTGAAGCTTGACTCCTGCTCATCAGATCAGAACTTAATTCTTCAAGTTGTAGACCTTGGAATACAGGTTCATAATTCCTTGAAAGTAGAGTCGCAGGTAGATAGGATAGTGAAGAAGGTATTTGGTATGCTTTCCTTTATTGGCCAGCATATTGAGTACAGGATTTAGCGGCTGTACAGGATGTTGGTTAGGCCATTTCTGGAATATTGTGTGCAGTTCTGGTCTCCTTCCTATCAGAAGACTATTGTGAAAAATCAAAGGGTTCAGAAAAGATTTACAAGGATGTTGCCAGGATTGGAGGATTTGAGCTACAGGAGAGGCCGAATAGGCTGGGACTATTTTTCCTGGAGTGTTGGAGAGTGAATGTTGACCTTATAGAGGTTTATAAAGTCATGAGGGGCATGGATAGGATAAATAGACAAAGTCATTTCCCTGGGGTGGGAGAGTCCAGAACTATAGGGCATAGGTTGAGGATGAGAGGAGAAAGATATAAAAGGGACCTAAGTGGCAACATTTGCATGCAGAGGGTTGTGCATGTATGGAATAAGTTGCCAGAGGAAGTAGTCGGAGCTGGTACAATTGCAGCATTTAAAGGCATCTAGATAGGTACATAAATAGGAATAGTTGAGAGGGATATGGGCCAAGTGCTGACAAATGCAACTAGATTAGGTTAGGATATCTGGTTGAACTGTTTACAGGCTGTACATTTCTCTGACTCTTTTGCAGATATAGTTGCCATGGTTCACAGATATCCACCAGCTGCCACATGTCACTTGTTCTGTCATATCTCACTCAAGTGATAGGGTTCAGCTGTCAAATATCACTCATCATGTATCCACAGCCAAATTACCTAGTTAAGCTATAGATCTAATTAAACATTTTTCAATAATGGCATCTGCTGGCACCAGCACATGTGCACTATGCACCACCTTAAATCACGTGTGTGCCGACTTTGGGGGCATGCCAGGGGGGAGGAGATTAGAACTGGGCGATGAGGAATGTGGACCCAGGAGAACATGAGGGGGGTGGGTTGGGTGAGAAAGAAAGAGAACCACAGTGGATTTGGAGTGAAGAGAGCTGAGTAAGCACAGAAGAAGGGAGGCAGAGGAGGAAAGGGACTCCCAACTAATGGGTATTCATTACGTGCTCCCACCATCCCATGTCATGGGCCTTCCCTTGATGCCCACTCACAATCCCTGTCTGCTGGCTCCTCTTCTCATTTTGGGGAATTCTGTACCCCCTGCTCTCTTTCCCCCCCCCCCCTTCCCCAAACTTGCAATCCCCCCACCCCACCACTGAAACACCATTCAAAATCACACATTCTTTCCTGCACTTGCGCATGGTGTCACATAAAATGTACACGATGGACTATTGTGCTGGAACTGTACGCATGCACATTCCCAAGTAAGAACACATGCATAGTTACCTGCTGTCGCCAGTCGAGGCAAATACTGCCTTTTTTTAATATGTCCCCAGTACCAGTGTAGAGAGGCAAAAATGCTTAAGCACAACAACATTGTGACCTGCTCTCCTAATTAATGTCTTTGAGCTTCAGTTCTCAGGTCTCACTCCTGCAACAACCTTTCTTGGCTGGTTCCTTCTTGCAAAAGACCAGAACAGCAGCTCTACTCTTAATGCACTGAATACCCTCACTTGCAAATTCTCAGAGTTAATGGATTGTTCTTTGTGCACTCAGATAAAGCTGCACCTTTGCGTGATTTTACTTTGCATGTTTACTAAAACTCTTGAATTGATTTTTGCTGAAGTTCCAGCGAGCTGGGCAGTCACTATTGATCTGGAAACCAGTTCATACTCACTATGAAATTAAGTAACTGCTGCTGTCGTTAGCAGTTAATTTGTTTATCACTAACTAAGATTGTAGGAAACATAATTTACTGTTACACTTAAGCTTAACACTAAATGCAAACTTGATGAGATTTTAGATCAACTCTTAAAACTTCCTAAACAAATTCCCAAAGCTAATAATTTGGTCTCACTGGACTCAATTTCATGTAACAGTGTGGTGCTGGAGAAGCACAGGTCAGGCAGCATCCGAGGAGCAGGAGAATCAATGATTCGTGCAAAAGCCCTTCATCAGGAATCCATTCCTGTGCTTTCTCAGCACCACACTCGATTCTAATCTCCAGCATCTGTAGTCCTCACTTTCGCCTACTCAATTTCAAGTCCTAGTCCTAGGCCTCCTCCACTGCCAAATCCAAGCCACCCAACAGCTGGAGGAAGAACACCTCATCTTCCACCTTGGGACCCTTCAACCACAAGGCATTAACATCTACTTCACTAGTTTCCTAATTTCCCCTCCCCCCACCTCAACCCAGATCTAATCCTCTAACTAGGCACTGCCCTCTTGAACTGTCCTACCTGTCCATCTTCCTTCCTATCTATCCACTCCACCCTCCCCTATTCAACCCCATTGCACCTGCCTATCTCCTTCTCAGCTATCTTTTTCCCCAATCCCCACTCCCACTTTCCATTTTATCTCTTGCTCCTCCCCTACCCCCACATTCCCTGCTCTCTTCGCCCCCCCCCCCCCCCAACTTGCAATCCCCCCACCCCACCACTGAAACACCATTCAAATGAAGGGCTTATGCCGAAAATGTTGACTCTCCTGCTCCTTGGAGGCTGCCTGACCTGCTGTGTTTTTCCAGCACCACACTGTTTGATTCACTTTCTAACTGGCAGTCTTGTGTGACTTGGCCATACAAACTGTAAGCAAGCTATTTGGATTCATTTGAATTTCAAATGAAAAAGCTAATCTTAAATCCACCTAGTATTCTAAGATTTGTGCATGGCCAAAAGGCTCATTTTGAACCCAAAATTGGACTTTGGCCTTATTTCCACGTAACTTTTGTACTACAGCGAACTGTTATACTTGAAGCTTTGCAACACTTGAGCACCCCTCAAGTAAATGAGGACATTTGGATAATTATGATTTTGACTGATGATACACAATAAAATTGCAATTTGAAAAATCAAGTGGTGCACATCTTTAGCTGTACAAGACTATATTGCTTTTGGAGCGGTGAGATTGTCACCTTATTCAATTAAAGCAGCACCCGAAGTTTTTGAGATAGGGAAAATACCTTGGATTAGTAATGCTGCAGTTTGCTAGAGACTTAGAGTTTGTACAGTACAGAAACAGACCCTTTGGTTCAACCCGTCCATGCCAACCAGATATCCGATCCCAACCTAATCCCATCTGCCAGCACCCAGCCCATATCACTCCAAACACTTCCTATTCATATATCCATACAGATGCCTTTTATATGCTGCACTTGTACTAGCCTCCACCACTTCCCTAGCAGCCCATTCCACACACATGCACCACCCTCTGTGTGAAAAAGATCCCACATAAGTCTCTTTTATATCTTTCCCCTCTCACCCTAAACCTTCCTGATGAAGGGCTTTTGCCCAAATCATCGATTTTCCTGCTCCTTGGATGCAGCCTGACCTGCTGTGCTTTTCCAGCACTACTCTACTGTAAACCTGTGCCCTCTAGTCTTGTATTCCCTAAAAATCTAGAGTCAGAAAACAATACAAGTAATTAGATTAATTTGTTATAATTAGACTATCTCTACAGGCATACAGCAATAAACCATTCATTGATAATTCTGCTAACTAAAACTCTAATCCTATTATAAACTCCTCCGTGACCACAAATGCACAGAAAACCAAAAGGGAAAATAAATTCTTGGTGGTGATGTGAAACTGGAAAGTCAGTTCAGTGGTCTTTGCCTCCCTGTTCTGGTGTTGAGATTATCCTTCTGAATTTACACAACAGTCCCAATAAGCAAACCCCCTTAAAAAAAACAGTAAAAATTGAGCAAATGCTTACAGGTTGAAGTCAGAACGGTAGAAGGAGAGGGAGAGTTTCATGGATTGTTTCCACACAGCTGAACTGCTAACTAGTTCTGAATTGAACTGCTCAGCAAGAGAGCTGACCGCTCCCCTTTCATTACACAGATTACTTTTAAAACGTGACCACTTTTGCCTGAAGTCTCATCTGTTTATATGTAAACAAAAGGCTCCCAACATCCTTTATCATCCCTGTACCAAATTAGCCACCCTGGAGCTGGAAGGGTTTTATGCCTCCTCTGAAAAAATAACAAGGACACAGTATTGTTGTGGGGAAAAACACCAGTCTCAGAGTCAGAATCGAATTTCAATGACAGAGTTTATTGCACGAAGAAATACCCGAGCTCTGGGGAGAGAAAGACACCGACAGCACAGTTGTTAACTGCGAGTCTTCTCTTGACCCAGAGCACATGTCAAGAAACTTTTATACATCTTGTGATACAATAGGTCAGTGATGAGGTTATTGTCTTTGTAACATGGTTTGTTTATGGCAATCATTGCAGAACCATTGATAGATTCAATGCAGTCTTTGTCAGTTCCAGCACAGCCTTTGTTAATTTTGGCGTGGTCATTGTCAGTTTCAGTGCAAACATTGTCAATTTCAATGTCTGCATGGAAATCTATGGGCACTAATCACTCTTCCTGAGAAGGACGATTACTGCAGCCCTGGCTATTAGCATTTTGTATTGTGTATGTATCAAACTGTTAGCATTTCTATAAGAGGTGTTGGTTGGACCCTGGCAGTGTTTGTTACTAATGTGTATTCTCTCTTGCCTTAAACTAATCAAGTGGGTTGTGAGTGCATTGTGCTGGCATTCTGGTGGCCCCAAGTAGTGTCTGTATCTGCTCTACTGTTTCTATCCATATTGTGATCCAGTGGCCATCCTGTGTATCAAGTTGGGCAACTGATAGCTCAGTGGCCATCTTGTGTGTCCGTGTGCCTAGTATCATCCTGCCCTGTGCCATCTCCCTCATCAGTATCCTTGAGAAAGGCACAGCTTTTAGAAACAAGGGATCAGCTTTGTGACACCTCCACCCTTTAAAAAATGAACCATCAATATCAAAAGATGGCTTTACTTTTAAAACCCCGCAAAAACACACTGGTTAGTAGTCTAAAACACATATATATACCATAGCAATGATACACATGCAAAAATGCACAACCACGTGCAAATTCAGGCCATGGCACATCCGCCACTGAATGCCTCTATATCTCAGCGATCATATTTTCGTGACCTGCCACATGCACAATTGTCAAATTGAATGGCTGCAACAAAAGGCTCCATCTAAACAGTCTGACTTTTTTGTCCTTAAATTTTTCTACAAATGTCAATGGGTTATGAACAGTGTACATGATTGTTTCAGATGCATTGCTGGTAATATAAACACTGAAATGTTGTAATGCCAACACCAAGCTCAAAGTCTCTTTCTCCACCATTGAATATTTTGGTTAATGAACATTCAACTTCCTGGAAAAATACCCAATGGGTCTTTCTATTCCCTGGTCATCCTCCTGCAGGACCACCCCACCGGCACCCACATCACTGGCATTGAATGCAACCTTGAAAGGCTTCATGTAATCCAGGGTGACTAATAATGTGGCAATGGTTAACACAGTTTTTTGGCTATCAAATGCCTTTTGACAGTCCGCTGTCCACTGAAATTTTTGTTTTTAAAAATTCAGAGAGTGGAGCAGCCACATTGTTAAAGTTTGGCGCAAGCTTTTAGTAAAACCCACTCCATCCCAGGAACTGTAGTACTGCTTTACTTGTCGACGGTGTGGGAAATTCCCCAATACTTTCATTTTCACATCCTGTGGGGTCATTTGTCCATGTCCAATAACATGACCCAGGAAGGCAACTTGGGCTTTGAACATTCACTTTTAGCTAGGTTTACCCACGAAGCCTGCCTTGCAAAGTCAGTTGAACAAGTCTGATAAATGCTGTAAATATTCCTTCCATGAATGACTAAAAATCACCAGGTCATCAATGTAAACAACATAATTGGGTAACCCAGCAATGACCTTATTTAGGTAAAAATAATGACTGCAGATGCTGAAAATCAAATACTGGATTAGTGGTGCTGGAAGAGCACAGCAGTTCAGGCAGCATCCAATGAGCAGCCTTATTTAGTCAGTCTCTGGAATGTGGCTGGAGTATTTTTCATGCCAAATGGCATGACTTTGAACTGATATAGTCCATTTGGCATTACAAAAGCTGAAATTGCCTTTGCTCTCTCTGACAGATGTACTTGCCAGTAGTCTCTGAGCAAGTCCAGCTTAGAAATGTAAATTGCTTGTCCCACCTTTTTGACACAGTCCTCCAACCGTGGAATTGGATATGCAACAGTTTTTGTAACGGCGTAAACTTTGTGATAGTCCACACATAACCATTGGGTACCATATGGCTTTAGCTGTGATGTTGCATAATAGGATGGCCCCTAGAAATCTAGTATATATCTCCTGATCCTTCAGCATTGCAGACTGAAAGGATCCTGTGTAATCTCTTCATCTGCTACTCCTGGCCTATGTGAATAAACTTTACCCTTGCATGTAAACTTTTTAAGCAGATCTGGCACTTCCTCCTTAACCAACCTCTGATCATCTTGTACACTCTGAGGCAGTTACTTAACTTCCTTTATGCTTTTTGTTACTAGGCCAACAAAACTCCCAGGCTTGTCTGGTTTCCCTACATATAGCTTTCTCCTAGCCCACTAATACTGTGATTTCATGTGGCTCACTGTATAACAAATGAAACAGCAGAGCTTTTTAACTTCTTTGTCCCTATCAAGGATTTCTTTTTTACCCTGTGGTAAGTTATACTTATGATCTTCACTGAGATCTATCTTTCCCTTTCAACATGAGGATTTCTCTTTGCCCCAATTTTTGTCCCTCATGGACTGAAATTGATTCTGGAAGCCAAACCATGTTTTACAGATCAGCTCACAATCATCAGCCACTTCAGCTGCCAACCTTGCCATTTTAACTCTCTGCTCTTCCACATGAGTTTGCACGACTTCACGCAGTGAATGTTTGAATTCTTCCGAAGTAATTACCTCTCTAAGGGCATCATAGGTTTGTTCGATTTTTTTTTAAGGGTGTTATTCATCTATCAAAATTACTCTGTTTGATCCTTTCAAACTCAATGGAGGTTTGACCTGGGTCTCTGCTTAGATTCCTGAAATGTTGTCTATAGGCTTCTGGTACAAGCTCATATGCACTTGAAATGGCTTTTTTCACCTCCTCACACTCTCCTGAAATCTCCTCTGACAGTGATGCAAATACCTCATCAGCCCTACCTGCAAGTTTCATTTGGATCAACAAAATCCACATTGCCACTGGTCACTGCATTTGTTTAGCCACCTTTTCAAATGCAATGAAAAAGGCTTTCACATCCTTCTCAAATTTAGGCAGTGCTTGGACATTAAACAATTTTTCACTAGGCTTTTGTTTACCAGGGGCTTGCTCCTCCTCACTCTCTTTCTCACTAAGCCTACCTTCAGCCTTTATTTCCAGCCTTTTACACTGACTTTCCTTTTTAAGTGTCAGTTTATGAAGTTCAAAAGCTCTCTCTTTTTCTTTCTCTCCTGCTGCTCTCTTTTTCTCTCTCTTCTGCTTTTAATCGCAACTCAAACTGTTTCATTTCTGCTGCCCTTTCCTTACCTCTCGCCTCTAATTCAAGCTGCTTCATTTGCAATTGAATTCTTGCCATCTCTATAGATTCTGAAGGTTTCTCCAGCAAGTTTACATGCTGAGGTACTGCTGTAATTATCTTTCCTTTCCTCACAGAAGCAAGCAGGTCCAATCCCAGCTGATCTGCTAATTCCTGCAGCTTGGTCTTATTCACCTTTTGCAAAATTTCCAAAGTCACCGCATCCACTTCCTATTTGCAATTGAAAGAGCCATTACTATCCCAAGCTTTGTCTACCCAACCAAACCAACATCCAAAATAAAGATACTAGCACCTACCACTCATTGTTTAAAATCTCACAAAGAGCCTCAAGTATGTTATGGACTAGGGCAGAGCACTTAAAACATTCTTAAGCAGGCAGTCCAGACCATAACTTTGCAATTTGTTTCAGTAAGTGTACAGTGAAAATTACCCGGAGTAAGTTAGCTAGGTTGACTACCAGATTTTAAAACAAAAAAAATTCACAAAATTACACAATGAAACACAAAGAACAGGATAAAGAACCCCTACAGAACTCAGTCTATCCAAACTAGATTTAATAATGTTGTTCCAATTACACACAGCAGTCCCAAAAAACACCCCCCCCCCCTTAAAAAACAGTAAAAATGGAACAAATCCTTGCAGGTTGAAGTTAGAAGGGCAGAAGGAGACAGAGTGTTCCACAGCCTGTTTCCGCACAGCTGAATTCCTAACTAGTTCTGGACTGAACTGCTCCCTTTTCATTATACAGATCACTTCTAAGACATGACCATTTTGGCCTGAAGTCTCATCTGTTTACATATAAACAAAAGGCCTCTTAACATCCTTTGTCATCTCTGTACCAAACTAATCACCTCGGAGCTGAGAAGGTTTTATGACCCCTCTGAAAACAAACCAAGGACACAGTATCCTTGGGAAAAGGAACAGCTTTTAGAAAAAGGGGACCAGCTTTGTGACACTGTCAAGGAAACTAATCCATGAGAAGTTGTAAAATCACCTCAGTTACAGCAATTTGCTTTCCTGTTGGCAGTTTTGCTTCACAGAAAAGAACGAATAATATTTACAGTTTCATTATCCAAAAATATAACTTTGTTTTCAATGATTGGCATGCCATCTGAACAGTAATTCTCGTTTCCAGAACAATTAATATGTTGAGTCACCTGGTGCTCACATAGCTGTGATCTGTTTGATGAATTGTTCAACCAATATTTCACATTCTTAGAATTCTCCAAAGTAGATATTTTACTTCTTATTTTGGGAGCCATTTAAGTTACTTCAGGAAAGCTACTTTTGTGAGAACTATATGGGCGACGTCAGAACCTTTTTTGCTGAATACAATAAAATTAATTATTTTAATTATTTCATGCCTCATAACTCTTCTGATAGAAGCTGCAAGTGTTATTGTTGCTACTTTAATTGTTTTTATTCTCATAGTTGGAATGCAATAAATAATAGTTTATATCTGTAAATACAGAAGGAATTCACAGGCTCAGTTTTTTGCATTGTCTTGTTAGGTTAAAAGAACCAGAGTTTTTATATGTAAATATGCGCTATAAATTTCAGTCTCACCTATTAGCAATCCAACATATTGTTACCCAAGTTCCAGATGAGTAACCATCAAGCATTTATTTCTAGACAGCTGCCTTTGTTAAAATTCTCTATCATTATATTTCTTGTTGTGACTTAATAACCTCCAAAAGAAATTCTTGATTCATCTTTCGATGAAAGCATGAAATACAATCGGGTGTAAAATGCATACAGTGCAGAATTATTACAAAACTAGTATTCAGATCTGCAAAACTTATCTTCGTGGAATTTGAAGGATTCTCGGGACATCAGAAATAGTGGGCATGACTTGATTCTGAGATTCCTGGGCCCAGACGCAACTTCTCCAATTTTTGCTGCCATCCAATAAACAATTCTGTACCCTACATTCCTTATATTGCATGGTGGACAATGCCTGGGACCCCATTTTTTTATGAACTCAGGCCAGATCCTCCATGACTCCTTTGAGGGGTTAGGATTCACAGTCTGAACTTGGGAAGCTTCTAAAAGGAACATTTAAAACGTTTTACCCATGTCCCTCATGTCTTCTCCACACTAACTGTCTTATGCCAGCATACACTTTTCCATCCAGCCTAAAACCAAGGCCCCTCATGTTAAATTAATGCAAACTTATGCCCCACCCACCATCTGACTCCTCATATCCAACTGTCAAGTTATGGTACTTGCACGCTGATTCACCCAGCATACATGATGTACAAGGATAATGTTATGACAATGTCATATCTGAACAATGTTGACAATCTCTCTTGATATAACTCTTTCATGGATATATGTTCTCAGAAGATTTTCAGAAAAGAGAAGGTTTAAGGGAAACCTAATGGAAGTGTTTAAAATTGGGCAGTCAAATAAAGTGTTCTGTTTCCCTTGGTTGAGAGGTCCATAACTAATAATATTAGTGTAAGATGTAAAAGTTTTACAAGAATTTCGAAAGGATTTATTTCACTCAGAGAGTAGTGAGGATTTGGAACTTATTGCCTGATAATACAGTAATTTCATCCCTTTTAAGAAGGACACCAAAGTGCACGTGATACAAAAACAGAAAATGCTGGAGAAACTCGGTAGGTTGGCAACATCTGTGGAAAGAAAACAGAGTTTCAAGTCCAATGATCCCTCTTCAGACTCAAGCTTCAGATCTGGAGAAAGGTTACTGACCTTTAACATAATAACTCTTTTTTTATCCACAAAAGTTGCCAGAATTTCAGCAATTTCTGTTTTTGTTTCAGATTGCCAGCATCTGCA
This sequence comes from Chiloscyllium punctatum, assembly GCF_047496795.1. Taxonomy (NCBI): domain Eukaryota; kingdom Metazoa; phylum Chordata; class Chondrichthyes; order Orectolobiformes; family Hemiscylliidae; genus Chiloscyllium; species Chiloscyllium punctatum. The sequence continues at coordinate 83,536,456 of NC_092749.1, forward strand.
GTTTTTTGTTTTATTAAAGATAAGCACTTGAAGTGACGGGGTGGCATGGTGGCTCAGTGGTTAGCACTGCTGCCTCACAGCGCCAGGGACCTGGGTTCAATTCCCGCCTCAGGCGACTGTCTGTGTGGATTTTGCACATTCTCCCCGTGTCTGCGTGGGTTTCCTCCGGGTGCTCCGGTTTCCTCCCACAGTCCAATGATGTGCAGGTTAGGTGAATTGGCCATGCTGAATTGCCCATAGTGTTAGGTGCATTATTCAGGGTGGGTTGCTCTCCAGAGGGTTGGTGTGGACTTGTTGGGCCAAAGGGCCTATTTACACATTGTAGGGAATCTAATCGAATCTAAAAAAAACCTACCAGGCTCAGAACCAAGAGCTGGAATGTGGGATTTGATTGAATAGTCATGACAAGCAACATGAATTCGACTGGGACAACACTACTATTATAGGACAAGCCAAATAGAGAATAGCCAGGGAATTCCTAGAGGCATGGCACTCATCCACAGATTCAATCAATAAGCACATCGACCTGGACCCAATATATCAACCACTGCAATGGACAGCTGGAACTGACAACCGGAAGCGGCAGATTCAAACCACTACAAATGCCGGAGGAATCATCACAGAAGTGCTTCACAGGAGGCTCCCAAGCACTGAGGATGTCACCTAGACAGGGGACGAAACATCTGCAACACAAATTCCCAGCTCGGTGAACAGAACCACAACAACGAGCACCTGAGCTACAAATCTTCTCACAAACTTTGAGTCATTTGTTAACTTGTGTAAACATGATGGATTGAATGGCCTACTTCTACAAATTTCTGTGACTATGCTTTTTTCAGGTTGACAAAAAAAGCTCATAACTACTGTGAATATTTGGGAATGCATTTTTCAAAATGTTCTGAGAATAATTTCAAGGCCTTATGTATTGGCCATTCATATTGCCTGTGAAGATGGTTACGATCCCACATTCTTGAACCATTGAAAGCCTTCTTGGAATCATGCTCCAAAATAATGTTAGATGTGGAATTCCAGTGTAATGACTCAGTAAGTACAAGAGAATTGTCATATATGCTATGTGGAATGTTAAGTGACTTAGTCATAGAGACGTACAGCATTGAAACAGACCCTTCGGTCCAACCTGTCCATGCCGACCAGATATCCCAACCCAATCTAGTCCACCTGCCAGCACCCGACCCATATCCCTCCCAACCCTTCCTATTCATATACCCATCCAAATGCCTCTTAAATGTTGCAATTGTACCAGCCTCCACCACTTCCTCAAGCAGCTCAAATTTGGATGTGATACTGCTTTCACAGTATTTCTGCTATTATTTTACTCAAAGAGAAAAAGAACACTGCTTTCAAAGCAACCTTAGTGAGTTGCTACAGTACAGCCTGGAGGCTATACTTGCTGCATCAAAAGAATAGAGGGTTTGATGTTTAATTCATTTGTAGGAGTATTAACCAGATGAGACTCTCTGCCATCCTGAATGCTATTGAGCTTCTTTACTATTGTGAACAAAGAATAGTACAGCACAGAAACAGGCCCTTTGGCCCACCCACCCTATGCTGATATATTCATAGGATCCTTACAGTGTGGGAACAGGCCATTTGGCCCAACCGGTCCACACTGACCCTCTGAAGAGTAACCCACCCAGACCCATTCCCCTACCCTTTTACTCTACATTTACCCCTGACTAATGCACTTAATCTACACATCCCTGAACACTATGGGCAAATTAGCATGGCCAATTCACCTGACCTGCACATCTTTGGATTTTGGGAGGAAACCAGAGCACCCGGAGGAACTCACACAGACACAGGGAGAATGTGCAGCCTCCACACATAGGCTATCTTTCTAAACTAAAAGTCTTTTGCCTCCATGGGTCCATATCTCTCTATTCCCTGCCTATTTATATCTCTGTCAAGATGCCTGGTAAACGTTGCTATTGTATCTACCTCTACTACCTTCTCTGGCTCTTGCCACCTACTATGTAAAGACATGCCTCTCACATCTCCTTTAAACTTTTCCCCTTTTACTTTAAACCTATGGCCCTAGTAATTAGCATTTATATCTGGGAAAAATACTCTGACTATCCATTCTATCCATGCCTCTCATACTTAGAACATAGAACAGTTCAGTACAGGCCCTTCGGCCCTCGATGTTGCATCGCCCTGTCATACTAATCTGAAGCCTATCCCACCTACACTATTCCATGTATGTCCATTTGCCTGTCCAATGATGACTTAAATGCACTTAAACTTGGAGAATCTACTACCGTTGCAGACAAAGCATTCCATACCCTTACTACTGTGGGCGGCACGGTGGCACAGTGGTTAGCACTGCTGCCTCACAGCGCCAGAGACCCGGGTTCAATTCCCGCCTCAGGCGACTGACTGTGTGGAGTTTGCACGTTCTCCCCGTGTCTGCGTCGGTTTCCTCCCACACTCCAAAGATGTGCAGGTCAGGTGAATTGGCCATGGTAAATTGCCCGTAGTGTTACGTAAGAGGTAGATGTAGATGTAGGGGTATGGGTGGGTTACGCTTCGGCGGGGCAGTGTGGACTTGTTGGGCCGAAGGGCCTGTTTCCACACTGTAAGTAATCTAATCTAATCTACTCTCTGAGTAAAGAAACTACATCTGACATCTGCCTTTTACCTATCTCCCCTCACTTTAAAGTTGTGTCCCCTCGTGTTTGCCGTCCCCATACTTGGAAAAAGGCTCTCCCTGTCCACCCTATCTAACCCTCTGATTATCTTGTATGTCTCTATTAAGTCACCTCTCAACCTTCTTCTTTCTAACGAGAACAGCCTCAAGGCCCTCAGCCTTTCCTCGTAAGACCTTCCCTCCATACCAGGCAACATCCTAGTCAATCTCCTCTGCACCCTTTCCAAAGCTTCCACATCCTTCTTATAATGCGGTAACCAAAACTGTAGCTGAAAATGTGTTGCTGGAAAAGCGCAGCAGGTCAGGCAGCATCCAAGGACCAGGAGAATCGACGTTTCAGGCATGAGCCCTTCTTCAGGAATGCTCATTTTCAGCTCTAATTTCCAGTCCTCACTTTCTCCCCTAACCAAAACTGTACACAATACTCCAAGTGTGGCCGTACCAGAGCTTTGTACAGCTGGTTCCAGAACTCATTCCCTCTATTAATAAAGGCCAAAACACTGTATGCCTTCTTAACAACCCTGTCAATCTGGATGGCAACTTTCAGGAATCTGTGTATATGGACACCGAGATCTCTCTGCTCATCTGCATTCCCAAGAATCTTACCATTAGCCCAGTACTTTGCATTCCAATTACTCCGGCCAAAGTGTATCACCTCACACTTGTCTACAATAAACTCCATTTGCCACCTCTCAGCCCAGCTCTGCATCCTATCTATGTCTCTCTGCAACCTACTACATCCTTTGTCACTATCCACAACTCCACTGACCTTAGTGTCGTCTGCAAATTTACTAACCCATCCTTTTAAGCCCTCATCCAGGTCATTTATAAAAATGACGAACAGCAGTGGACCCAACACCGACCCTTGCGGTATGCCGCTAGTAACTAGACACCAAGATGAACATGTTCCGTCAACTACAACCCTCTGTTTTCTTTCAGCAAGCCAATTACTGATCCAAACTGCTATGTCTCCCACAAACCAATTCCTTCGTATTTTGTATAATAGCCTACTGTGGGGAACCTTATCTGAAATCCATATACACCACTTCAACCGGTTTACTCTCATCTACCTGTTTGGTCGCTTTGTCAAAAAGTCAATAAGATTCGTTAGGCATGACCTACCCTTCACAAAACTGTGCTGACTGTTCCTGATCAGAATATTCTTTTCTAGATGGTTGTGAATCCTATCTTTTATAACCTTTTCCAACACTTTACCAACAACTGAAGTGAGACTCACCGATCTCTCGGTGAGGGTTGTCACCAGGGTTGTCACTACTACCCTTTTTGAACAAGGGAACCACATTTGCTATCCTCAAGTCCTCAGGCACTATTCCTGTAGACAATGACAATGATGATTTGAAGATCAATGCCAAAGGCTCGGCAATCTCTTCCCTTGCTTCCCAGAGGATCCTAGGATAGATCCCATCCAGCCCAGGGGACTTGTCTATTTTCACACTCTGCAGTATTTCTAATGCCTCTTCCTTGTGAACCAAAATCTCTTCTAGTCTAGATGCAAGTATCTCTGTATCTTCCTTGCTAACATTTTCATTTTCTACAGTGAACACTATTGAAAAATATTTATTTAGTGCTTCCGCTCTCTCCTCTGACTCCACACACAACTTCCCACTATTATCCTTGATTGGCCCTAATTTAACTCTCGTCATTCTTTTATTCCTGACATATCTATGGAAAGCCTTAGGGTTAACCCTGATCCTATCCACCAACAACTTCTCATGTCTCATCCTGATTCTTCTGAGCTCTCTTTTTAGGTCTTTCCTGACTTCCTTGTAACCCTCAAGTGCCCTATCTGAGTTTTCACATTTTGTCCTACCATAAGCCTGCTTCTTCTTCTTGACCAGCGATTCCACTTCCTTAGTAAACCACGGCTCACGCGTTCTATATCTTCCTCCCTGCCTGACAGGTGCATACTTATCTAGGACACACAGGAGCTTTTCCTTGAATAAGCTCCACATTTTTAATGTGCTCATCCCCTGCAGTTTCCTCCCCTATTCTACACTTCCTAAATCTTTCCTAATTGCATCGTAATTTCCCTTCCCCCAGCTGTAACTCTTGCTCGGTGGAGTACACCTATCCCTTTCCATCACTACAGTAAACCTGACAGAATTGTGATCGCTGTCTCCAAAGTGCTCACCTACTTCCAAATCTAACTCCTGGCCAGACTCGTTACCCAGTACTAAATCTAAAGTGGCTTCGCCCCTTGTTGGCCTGTCTACATACTGTGTCAGGAAGCCCTCCTGCACACACTGGACAAAAACTGACCCATCTATAGTACTCGTACTGTAGTGATCCCAGGTCAATATTTGGATAGTTGAAGTCCCCCATGACAACTACCCTGCCTCTCTCACTCCTATCGAGAATCATCTTTGCTATCCTTTCCTTACATCTCTGGGACTATTTGGAGGCCTATAGAAAACTCCCAGCATGGTGACTTCTCCTTTCCTGTTTCTAACCTCAGCCCATACTACCTCAGTTAATGAGTCCCCAAACATCCTTTCTGCAACTGTAATATTGTCTCTGATCAACAATGCCATACCTCCCCCTCTTTTACCATCTTCTCTGTTCTTACTGAAACATCTGAATCCTGGAACCTGCAACAGCCATTCCTGTCCCTGCTCTAACCATATCTCCGTAATGGCCACAACATCGAAGTGCCAGGTACCAACCCACGCTGCCAGTTTACTCACTATTTCGGATGCTGCTCGCGTTGAAGTACATACACTTCAAACCAGGTTCTCACTTGCCAGTGTCAGATATTTGATTTTGGAACTCCCTACTCTCATCCTCTTCTGTACCTATCCTACAATTTTGGTTCCCATCCCCCTGCTGTATTAGTTTAAATCCACCTTAATAGCTTTAGCGAATTTCCCACCCAGGATATTGGTACCCCTCTGGTTTAAATGAAGACCATTCTGCTTGTAGAGGTCCCTCCTACCCCAGAAAGAGCTCCAATTATCCAAAAAGCCGAAACCCTCCCTCCTGCACCATCCCTGTAGCCATGTGTTCAACTCCTTTCTCTCCCTATTCCTCCTTGACAAACAGATTACTGTGGCTTGGAAGAGCACAAAACATGGTTTAAACAAAAAGATACTGACACAGAAGGAACTGAATTTAAAATACTAACAGTGAGCTGGAGTGAAAGGGCCCAAAATGATGACATACAGATACTTCGGCAACAAGATGGGAAGCATAAACTGAAGGTAAAGCCTGATGAATGTGCTGTAATTTGTTACAGCTGTATTATTTGAGACCATGAACATTGCAGCCCTGAGGGAGTACTTAGATATAGAAGTAGTTACCACTGAATGACACAATCATTTATAAAATTAGCAGAGAAGGAAAAGAATTGAAGAAATATCCTCAAGATGGATAAAGATAAGAGAACTGGGGATCTTTGAGTCCCCAGTTAATGATGTTAACGAGCAAACTGTAACATTTAATTCAAAATGCATAAATTAAAGATTCTCAGGACTTTAACACATGAACTAAAGGATACACACAGTCAATGCCCCTGAGAGAAAAAAAGCTTTCTTGGATGGAGGCAAAAATCAAACTGTGCGATGAGCATATCTGAAGACAACAAGAGGCAGACAAACCCATTGCTGCACAGTCATTAATGCTCTTTTTGGTACAACAGATCCACTCATGGGGACATTTGGCTCTGCAACAAATGATAGCATGATTCCAGAAAAGCTGGTGTAGTCGATGTTTTTAAAAAAACTTGCCCAGGTGATAGCAGACCATTGTGTGACCTGCCAGAAGAACAACTCTGGACCGATCACAGTCAAGCCCCAAGTGAGACCCCACTCCAGCAGGACCGTTCCAACACCTACAAGTCAATTACATATCGCTCCTACCATACTGAACTCGTCATTATCATCGACAAATTCACCAGATGAGTGGAAGCCTCTCTTACCCAACAAGCCACAGCCAATCATACAGCTAAAGTTTTGCATAAGAATTCCATCGCTCAGTGGGGAGTTTCACAGGTGCTGTCTGCTAGGAAGTTTGCACAGTGCTCATCACCCCCAGTTATGAGGGCAAGTGAAATGAATCAACTAAGGCTCGCTAAGCACCACCAAGAGGGAGTGTCCTGGCCACAGGCCCTGACAATACAGTAGTACTTATACAGCAGCCAGGTAACCCCCAATTGGACAAAAGATCTAAGCCTTTTTGAAGTCATCACTTGGAGGCCTATGTCACTGCTGGGAGCAGTATAATTATGGAAAACCGATTGTCAATTAATGAGTGATGTACTGTTGAAGTATTGTCAAGTCCTAATCAATGTTGTCAGGTCTGCTTCCCTACAGATATCGGTTGCTTGGGGTGATCTGCCAGAGGGGTGATATAGTATTGTCAAGGGAACATGGATCTATGTAAACAAAATCCATAAAGAACCATGAGGAGCCAAGTGGGAAGGATCCTACCAAGTACTTTTGACCATTCCAGTGGCAGTAAAATTCCAAGGGAAGAAAATTTGGATCCTTGCATAAGAACTGTTACATTTAGCCTAAGATGTGGAAATTGTATGACTAACAATGTGTATTTTAAATGATTGCTTGCTAGTAACTTACCAACGCCCTGCACCAGAAGGGAGACGAAGAAAAAAGGAAATATATGTAAATGCCTTTTTGTATATGTCCAGTTGTCAGGTGTATGTGCCCACATACCCATCCACTCAATAGAGGGTATCCTCTTAAGATTCATCCCCTTTAATGCATCCATAATAGCAGAATACGTAATTCACCAGAACATCTCCCTAGAGCATCCAGCATGACTGGCACAGCAATCCTCAGCAGCGAGAGGGGTGTATTGCGTGCGCATGACTGACCCCCAAGAGCAGTGGGAGTCAGCAGGTTACAACCTGACCACCTTTCAAAGGTGGTGTCAGCCTAATTACAACACCTCACAACGACCTCCTTTCTTGACCCTTTCTGAAATGGGGAGACCAAACAGCAGGGATATGTTTATTTAAGACCTAAACAAGAGGGCAGGAGGTGGGATACAGTAAGTGTTACCCTCATCATGGTTTTTGAGTTATGCTGTCCCCTTTGTCCATCATTCGTTCTCCCTACCTGGGAGATCCCACTGGCAAAGATTTTTAAAAAGTCCATTACAGAGACAGAGAGATTCTTTACCACCTTGATCCTCTGACACGGGGCCACAAAACTGGCCAGGGAATCTATCAACATGGCAGATGTCCAAGAACAGGTGGCCAATGATACAGCAGAAGCCTTTGATAAAATAAGCATTGAAATGGTGGCTATCCATAAAATAGCATTGCAGAAAAGAATGGCTCTTAATTGGATACTGGCTGAAGAGATACTTGTGCCCTAATTAGGGCCGAATTATATCCCAGATAACTCTGAAGCAATCACCAAGTTAGCAACACATATACGAAAAGAGATGAACAAACTAATCCAACCCCCATCTTCTACTCTGTTTTCTTGGGCAACTGGCTGTTTGGGATCCTTGGGAACCTCCTTGCTGCAGGGTGTGATGTTATTTATTGTAGTAATTCCCATTTTGTATTGTTTGTTTTTATAAATTGAATCTTGTTGCTAACAGGTGGCTTCTGCTGGAGCCCCACAGGTTAGAATCCTGAAAGATAAGCAACCTGTGACTTACATAAAAAGCCTATCTCATATGTGTAACTATATACTTTCATGCTTTGTGATTCACTTAAGTGTGAATCAAAAAGGGGATTGTTGGTGCTGCCCATGACTGAGTCACAAAATGACTGTTAGGGCTGCCCATATCTAATGCTGACAGTAACAAGGTTGCTGAATAAGCAATCATTCGTGCAAGAACTTAGATGATAACATGTAACATTTGATAACAATGGCAGCACTGTACATAGCAGCTAACAAGTCAAGGTTGCAGAATTAGTCATTTATCTTGAATTGTTTAATCAATCTGTTATATATTAAAAAGAATGCCTCAAAGATTCAAACCAGTTTTGTTCAATAAAAATGTGCCACCCCCACATCATTGCATAGAGGAATGTGGATTGAACATTAAGGTGAAAACTATATAAACTACATAACTTTGTTGGAACTGATAAATTTCTAATTATATGGCAGTTCTGACAAATGCTACTTGAATACAGTAAGCCTAAAGGAGAAAGATAAAAGAAAACATCGTGACAGACCATGATTGGTCTATCTCAGTGAAGATGCTATATGAGAGAGCCAATTACAGAGTGACAGCGCAGCTCGCTAACCAAGAATAATCAAAGCGGGGAGGGGGTGGGGGAGGAAGGGAGGGGCAGTGGTGCCTGTGCACTCTATGCTAAAATGTATAAGTTAAGACATTTTAAAGCTTTGTGTGAGCTTTTGTATCTTTATGCCTTTTTGCTGTAGGCTCTAACTGAGCTGTAAATCACAAATAAAGGTAACCTGAATCCGCCTCGCGACTCAGACTCTCATTGAAAATATGAGATCCAACATTCCCTCTGCACATTTTACGATATACACCAAAAAAACCTGATAGCTAATGCCATAGGAATGACAGATATTCAAATTATGGTATTGATTGTCTTAAATTTGATATTGCTGTATAACAATATGGGAAATAGTTTTCATTGACTACACTTCAAAATGATTGCTTTGGTGTGTCCTGATGAAATGAACTATTTTGCTGCATTATTGGATGTGCCATATTTCAAATGTAACATTCAGTCAAAGCTCTTTCCTGCCTGCTGAGGTGAATATGCTATTTGAAAATTAGTCCAAAGCTTGCTAAATTGCCCGTAGTCCATGCTAAATTGCCCGTAGTGTTAGGTATGGGGTAAATGTAGGGATATGGGTGGGTTGTACTTCGGCTGGGCGGTGTAGACTTGTTGGGCCGAAGGGCCTGTTTCCACACTGTAAGTAATCTAATCTAATCTTTCCTGGTGTACTGACCAATATTACTCCTTCAATCAACAGCACACAGAATAAAAGGAGATAGCTGAGTCACCTCCTCCTCCTGTGGTCATCCCTCCACGCATTCTCATCCTGTAGCTTTTCAACCTTGTCTGGCTTACTTATACCTCCTTTATCAAAATTGTCCTGGCTTACGTATTACTCCAGACTGTTCTTGCCCAACTGAAGCTTGATGTTTATTTTATCTGTTCTTATTCAGGCTCATGACCCTTGCGTGGCTCTTCTGATGTCCTTTGTCACATTAAAAGTTCCAAATATCTGGCCCGGACCTCTTCTCTTCACCCTGGATATCCAATATTCCAACAGTCTACACTTCTACTCCCCACTAGGTCAACGTGTGGGATAACCACAACCCTCTTCCACCTGGTCAAATATTTCATTGAAGAAAGATATTTTCGTTGAAATCCTTATGCAGCCAACACTTGCACCACAGAAAAAGAAGCAGAAAATGAGTACAATGTTTAGACATTTCATGTGTAACATGTGCTTCACACCTGGGGTTTGAAAACTATTTAAATAAGCAGTTGTTTGTCAGTGACTGCCGAACTCAGGATATGGGTGCAGCTGGCTGGATCAGAATTTATTGTCCATCCCTAGTTTTCCTTGAGAAGGTGAGCTGCCTCCTCAAATTGATGCAGCTTATTTGGTGTAGGTACACTCAAAATATAATAGGAAAGAAGTTCAAGAGTTTGAATCAGCAACACTGAAGGAACAATAATATATTTCCAAGTCTCCAGTGGAACTTGGAGGTGATGGTGTTCCCATGTATCCACTGCACTTGACCTTCTAGATGGTAGTGGTCATGAGTTCGGAAGGCGCTGTCTTAGGAGCATTGACAAATGTCTGCTATGTATCTAGATTGCTGCTACTGAATAGTAGTAGATTAAGGATTTTGCTTGTGTTTCCAAGCAAGAGTGTACTTTATTGTGGCTGGTAGCCTGCTGCTTGAGTATTTTTGGAGCTACACTCATCCTGGCAGATTGAGGAATATTCCATCACACACCTGACTTGTGCCTTGTAGATGGTGGACTGGCTTTTGAGAGTCAAGAGGTATGTTAGTCACGGCAAGATTCCTAGCCTGTGACCTGCTCTTGTCACCACAGTACTTATATAACTCATCTAGTCAGTTTCTTATCAATAGTAAGTTGATAATGAGAGATTAGGTGATGGTGATACAATTGAATGTCAAGGAGAGCTGATTTGATACTCCCTTGATCATTGTCTGGTATTTGTCTGGCATGAATATTACTTGCCACTTTTCATCTAAGCCTGGATCGTGTCCAGGTCTTGCTGCATTTGGGCATGGATTGCTTCACATTGATGAATCACAGATGGTGCATTCATCACTAAACATTTGTACTTTTGTTCTTCTAATGATGGAAGGTCATTGATGAAGCAGCTGAAGATGTTGGGGCACAATACTACCTTAAAGGACTCCTTCAGAGATTCTTGGAGCTGAGATGACCGACATTCAACCACCACAATCTTGCTTTGTGCCAGGTATGACTTGCATAGAAAGTAGGAGCAGAAGCGGGCCTTCTGATTCTTCAAGCCCATTCTGCCATTCAATATTATTATGATTGATTGTTTAATTCAATATCCTATTCCTGCCCCATACACTTTGATCCCTTTAGCCCTAAGAACAAAATCTAATTCCTTGAAAACATTCAACGTTTTGGCTTCAACCACTTTCTGTGGCAGAGAAATCCATATTCTCACCATTCTCTGGGTGAAGAAATTTCTCCTAGTCTCATTCCCAAATGGCCAAACTCTTATCCTTAAATTGTGACTTCTGTTTCAGAACTTCATGATCATTGGGAACATCTTTCCTGCAAGTACCCTGTGTTGCCCTTTTAGATTCTTAGAGGTTTTGGTCTTGTACAAAGATCAGATACTTACATAAGAGAATATTAGCAACTAGAATGCTGTGTGAAGAGCTCAGCCTAGTGTCAACTTAGTAGGATTCTGATGTTAGTACATATGAGTCATACAGCACAGAACCAGGCCTTTTGACCCACCATGGCTATGTCAACCAACAAGTAACAAGCTATACTAATACCATTTACCTGGTCAATAGCCTGTTGCGCCTTGGCATTTTAGGTGCACATTCAGATGTTGCTTAAATGTTGAGAATACTTGCCTCCTTTATCTTTGCATATTTCTACTGCTGTATAGGTGAAAAATTATTCCTCAGATCTTCTCTAAACTATTTGCTCCTTAAATGCATGCTCTCTAGTCTTAGATATATCTGCATGGGGAAGTAATTCTCCCGTCCGCCATCTCTACTCCAGGGAAAACAAAGCCAGCCTATCCAGTTTCTCCTTATAGCTGAGATGTTTCATCCCAGGCAATCTCCTGGTGAATCCTCTGCCCCCTCTCCAGTATAATCACGTCTTTCTGATTGTGATTTGGAGATGCCAGTGTTGGACTGGGGTGTACAAAGTTAAAAATCACACAACACCAGATTATAGTCCAACAGGTTTAATTGGAAGCACACTAGCTTTCGGAGCGACGCTCCTTCATCAGCCTTAAAATGCTTAAAGCTTTGGGGTTGTCTTGATCCCACCTGCAAAATAGATTTTGTTGCCCCTCTTCACCCTCCCAGTTTCCTTCTTAAGCAACCTCCAAAACTCTAACTTTTTGAAGGGCTGCCCCTGTTTTGAAAGCATTGCATCTGACACGCACTTCCTCCTTTTCTTTATGAAGTCTCTATTCCTTTATAGCTGGGTTTACGGACTTACTGCCCTTGCCTTTCACTCTTAGAGGAACATGCTGGCCCTAAAATCTCTGTGTATGACTTTTAAAATAACTTCTACTTTCCAAATATTGGTGCTCCCAGACAATGTAGGTTAGATTCTGTCTAATGATATTGAAGAGGGCCTTCCCCTATTATTGACACTTCTGCACTATCCTTATTCCTTTCCATAATGACTTTGAAACCTAAGTTATGGTCACTATCCTCCTCACTCGCTGAAACTTCAACTACTTGACTGGTTTCATGCCCCAGGAGTAGGTTTAGCACTGCCCCATGAGAAATTATACAAATTAGGCCTGCTTTCTCTAGAATTTTTCTCTCGAAGGTCAAAGGGTGATCTGATTTAAGTCTTCATACGGTTAACAGGAAAAGACAGGGAGAAATATTGGGGATGCACACTCAGTCAGTGGTTAGCACTGCTGCCTCACAGCCCCAGGACTCGAGTTTGATTCCTTGGACTGCCTGTGCCTGTGTGGATTTCCTCCAGGTGCTTCGGTTTCCACCCACTGTCTAAAGATGTGAAGATTAGATGGATTAGCCATGCTAAATTGCCCATAGTGTCCAAGGACATGCAGGCTAGGTGGATTAGCCGTGGGAAATGCAGGGCTACTGGGATAGGGTGGATGGGGGGAGCTGGGGGGGTTGGTCTGGGTGGGATGCTCTTCAGAGGGTTAGTGTGGACTAGATGGGTGAATGGCCTCCTTCCACACTGAAGGGATTCTATGATTCCAAACGCTCTTTTAACTTATTTCACTTTTTTTCAAATAAAATGTGTTGCTATGGGCCCCAACTTTTCTTGTCTTTTTGTCTGATATTTTAACATTTCGTATTCTAAACTTACTGAGGCCCCCTCCCTAAACTATTTTTCAGGTGCACAGATGACTCCATCACTGTTCAGTTCTGCTCTCACCTTGAACTGAAAATAATTAATCAATTTTGCTTTCATTTTCCACTCATTTCTCAATTTCAGATAGTCCATATGTAACTCTTCACTTCTCTTCCTTGACTTCCCTGACTCCATTTTGAGTGCTAGGCTATCAACTCATTGTGTAGATTCCCAAAGCATGACCCACAGCTTCCTGTGGCCTGTTAATTTAATTCCCATCTTGCTCTCACTTTGGCATTTCTGACCTTTGCTTACTGTACTATTCCAATGAAGCTTGGTGTAATCTTGAGAAACAGCACTTCATCTCTCAATTAAGAACTTTACAACCTTCTAATCATACTTCGCCGTCTAAACTTGACACCCGTTATGTTTTTTATCTTTTGCATGTTTCAGTTTTTCTCATAATATTTTGCTTACAGTCAGCTGAACAACAGTTCCAAGTACATTTTTTCTTTGTTTCCTTTGACCCTGGTGGACTATTTCTTCTATCATTAATCATTCCTGACTTCTGCATTATCACAGGCTTTTATTCTTCTCCCACCTATCCCTTGCACATAACATAGAACATAGAACAATACAGCGCAGAACAGGCCCTTCGGCCCTTGATGTTGCGCCAACCTGTGAATTGCCCATTACATTTCTGATATTCTCCAGATCTGATGAAAAGACATAGGCTTCAAATTGAAATAATCTTCTGGGCCCACTGATGCTTTGCAAAAATGTAATTGGGTAGGAGGCAAAAATTAAAACTTCCTGACAGCAGGTAAAGGTTTTGCTGTTCTGTGGAGGTCTTTGAACCTTTCGGTGCTCTGGCTTTCCTGTTTTGCATTCATCAGCATGTCATGAATACTGAACCCTGGGCACCTGGAATTACATTCACAGGCACATTCTTGTTAGGTAAAAACAAGAAACTCGCATGTTCACTAACCTGACTGTATATATGAGGTATTTGCCAGCATAGACTGTTTTCTCCAATATCTGGTGAGTACAAACACCTTCATTGACTTGGGACCATCATAAACAAACCAAGTTTCTTTGTGCAAATGCTTACAATGTAAAGGATGGGACCTTACCAGTCATCCATCTCATGAGCAGTCTCAGAGATAAGCGATAAAGAAAAATAGAAAATGCTGGGCTCTCCTGCATTTCCTTTTTATTTCAGATTTCCAGTAGCTGCAGTATTTTACTTCTTTATCAGTTGTATTCTGACTTGCTTGTTAGAATAGAATCCTTATAGTGTGGAAACAGGCCCTTCGATTCAACAACTCCACACAGACCCATTCCATTACCCGATTACTCTACATTTACCCCTGACTAATGCACCTAACCTACACATTCCTGAACACTATGGGCAATTTAGCATGGCCAATTCACCTAACCTGCACATCTTTGGACTGTGGGAGGAAACCGAAGCACCCGGAGGAACCCCACGTTGTACTTAAAATCCTTTCATTGGAAGTGATGAAGGCATATTGGCACACTACCTTGCTCAAGCAAGTCTGTTACACTGGCTGGCCACAGCAAACCTAACGCAGCAGGCAAACAAGGCTCAACTGAGAAAGGAGTTTAAATGAAATGGTGTCCGAAATGAATAGTGGGCTCAACTGAAAATGTTTACTGGAAGTTGGGCTGAATGGAAAGGAACAATAAGTATTATAACTTAAAAGACAAGGTTGCCAGGGACATGATCCAGGTAAGAAGAATGTGATATGAAGGTTGTTGGGTGTTAAAAAAGTATAAATGAAAGGTGTCATTAAAGTTGATGAAAATCAATAAAGCATTATATGATGTGTGTGCTTCAGATATCTGACAGGTATTTATCTCAAAGTCATCTTTTGTGGTGGTGCCCTTGTTCCAGGCAGCCTTTGATTAATTAGATCTGCACATTCTCTCAATCATGACAACAGATCAGGGAGCTGATGTACAAGAGCTGCTTAATGTTGTAGTTCCTTTTATATTTTATGTTTTATGTGTGACCTTCAGCAAATGTGTGACAGGCAGAAACACTGGGGTGCAAGTAGGGCAATAAGTAATTACAATGAAGTAACAAGCATTGACTGCATGTGAGGTATCTGGTGCACTACTGGTGAGCCTGACACCCAATCTTGTGTGTGACAATCCTGTGCAGTGACTAGCTTACAATGTTAACTCACACTCACAGTACATGAAGCATCGACAAAGGTACTTATCCTGTCATTGTGCAGCAGATCATTCATCCTCTTACATCACTGGAGTCAGGCTCTCTTGAAATATCCACCGGTGCTGACCTCTGCAGTCACCTCCACTTTCCATTGGTCAGCATTCCACCTGTTGTCATTCCTCAGGAAAAGCACTTCCCTTCTTTTGTCAACACCCTCCAGAAGAACCTTGAGGAGGCATCACTGAACAGAGGCACTGCTTTTTAGATTAGATTTTGGATTAGATTAGATTTTATGTCGCAGGTACCCGAATACAAGAATACAGGGGTACAGTGAAAAGTTTACGGAGTCGACACTCTCTGGCACTATTGTAGAATAACAATACTTAGAATTTAAAATGAGAGCTAAATTTAAAGAAACAGAAACAGAAGGAAAAGAAAATGTCCAGATTACCCTCGCTGCCACAGTGAGTCTTGAGCAGGGCTCACCAACATCACCTGCACTGGATCCATTAATACTGTGGCGCCACCACCACTGCAACCATTGTATCGCTTCTGCTGATGCCATTGCCTCAATTCCTGCACCTTACCATCGCCTGCGCTGGACCCACCAATACAGAAGTTATCACATTCTGACACCATCACTTGCTGCTGGGCCCAGCTTGTTATCACTGCCACCATCTTGGAATCAATTGAAGTATCAGGGTCCACAACCTTCCTGAACAAATGCAAGAGTGTAACCCTTTGAATCAGCGCTGACATCAGAGCCACTATCGATGTCAGTGCCAATGCCCCACTTTGAGTCCTGTGATGTGCCCACCAATGTTGAAGTCGCCATATTCTACTGTCACCTCTGGGTCCACAGTCACTGCCATCACCTTTCTACTGGTTCCACACAGCCAACCTACCCCAGGGGCAAAAGTTAAGAGAGAACTGTAGAGAAAGGCAAAGTAGAAAGAAAAGAGAGAAAAAGGAAAAGAGAAATGGATGGGAGAAAGCAGCAGGTGAGCAAGAGCCCAAATGCTGCTACTCTGTCACAGTCACCTTGGAATTTATTTGCCTGGTTTCCCAAATTACCAGAGAACCTCTAAGTATGATGAGCAGAGGTTGCTGCTCCCGAGTTGCAGAGAGTGAATTGTTTTCCGAGTGCCTTTTAAATATGATTAGAGTAGAGAAGGTCCCTTGTTGGGGTTCAAGTGCACAATGTGCAGCCCAATTGTTCAAAGAAACTTTGGATTTTTACCTGCACCTGTATGTCCGATGATTGGAGAAAAACAATAATCATATGAGACCACCTGATCCATCCTTGATTAGAAGTACCTCCCGCTTTTTGGCCATTTTCTAAACTATATCTTCAAACGTGGAAACTCTGTTCTTTCTACAGATGCTGCCATAATCTGCAAAATATTTACAGCATTTTCAGCTTTTATTTCACACAACTGGTCTTAGTGGAGTTTTATTGATAAAACATGTGTAGCAACTTCAATGTTCCATTTTTTGCCCTTTATTTTTTTCCTTGTCCTCTTTTCCTGAAGATTTTGACTCTTTGGTATTGTTCTTTAGACAGTAGTCGTCCTTTGGATGTTTGTATAAATTGCTTTTACCACATGTGAACCATCACAGTAGACTATACAACCTTGTGGAACATCAAAGTAAAACAGCACATCACCCTGGTTCAACGTCAACATGTGCAATCTTCAAGCTGGGGTCAATGTGTGGTAATAACAATGACTGCAGATGCTGGAAACCAGATTCTGGATTAGTGGTGCTGGAAGAGCACAGCAGTTCAGGCAGCATCCAAGTAGCTTCGAAATCGACGTTTCGGGCAAAAGAGGCTTCGATTTCGAAGCTACTTGGATGCTGCCTGAACTGCTGTGCTCTTCCAGCACCACTAATCCAGAATCAATGTGTGGTAATGATGAGTCTCAGGTTAATTTTCCCTGTCTGAGATACTGTAACTGCTGCCTGCTGATGTCACCTAGTTCATTGAAAACTAGGAAACAAGTTGACTTGAGCATCATTTTTGTTCAGCTTCTGAATCAGAAGGTCCATTGTTCAAACCCTATTTTAAAATATGATCATAATTTACAATGATAATTCTGTACATTATTAAGGGATCATAACGTATACATAGATGTCTTGCTGGTGGAATGCGAACTTGAAATAACCAATTATTTGTTTTGAGCTGAATGCTAAATATTGGTGAGTTATTATTAGTTGCTTGCTAAAGACTTTGTAAGTACAAAACTTCATTGCAGAATTCATACAGTTAATTTTGATTTTAAAAGCAGCAACCGCCTTTTGCGAGTTTCCTACTTCTCTCCCTCAATCACATTATTGTTAGTCATACCTTCAGTTACTAGACACCCCCACCTCCACTTTACCCCCATTCCTCTTTGAAGATTCACCTTAAAACTTATCTCTTTTAGTTTCCTCTTCTGCCTTGGGTTTAAGTCTTTGTAGAGTGCTTTGGGATTTATATCTACGTTAAGGTTGCTGCATTAGCAGAAGCAGTAATACCAGTGGTAAGATTACCTCCAGGCAAGATTTCCATACTTCCCATTTTTGCCTCCTCTATAGATCAATTCGAGCACGCTGTGAAGTTTGACAAATACTTCGTTTTGATTTTTGTGTTTTGCCATGATAACAAACTGTTAGTATTCTAAAAGTTAATCAGTTAATTGGGCAAAACTGGGTGGGTGCCAATAATATAATCAAAGCAAATTTCCTTGATGAAGTTGATTCACTTGTGAAACCCATGTCACATATGTAAGTCTGTGAGCATATACAACTAGGAGAAAGTGAGGACTGCAGATGCTGGCGATTAGAGTGGATAAGTGTGGCCCTGGAAAAGCACAGTCAGTCAGGCAGCATCCGAGAACCAGGAGAATTGGCGTTTCGGTCAAAAGCCCTTCATTAGGAATGTGGGGGTTGGTAGCGTTGTTGGGGGGTGGAGGGGTGTGTGGAAGGGGGCTAAGAGATAAATAGGAGAGTGGGGGTGAAGCTAGGTAGCTGGGAAGGCAATAGGTACATGCAGGAGGGGAGTGAGGGTGATAGGTCAGAGGGGAGGATGGAGTGGATAGGTGGGAAGGAAGATGGACAGATAGGACAGTACAAGAGGGTGGTGCAAACTTGGAGGGTTGGCTCTGAGATGAGGTGTGGGGAGAATGATGAGGAATCTGGTGAAATCAACATTGATGCCATGTGGTTGGAGGGTACCAAGGCCACTTCAACTCCTCCTCCCACTCCACCAAGGACGTGCAAGTCCTGTGCCTCCAGCCCCACCAACTCCAAGCCACCCGACACCTGGAGGAAGAACGCCTCATCTTCCGCCTTGGGACCCTCCAACTGCACAGCATCAACATTGATTTCACCAGTTTCCTCATCTCTCCTCCCCTCACTTCATTCCAGATCCAACCTTCCAACTCAGCACCGCCCTCTTGGACTGTCCTACCTGTCCATCTACCTTCCCACCTGTCTGCTCCACCCTCCTCTCTGACCAATCACCATCACCCTCGACCTACATCTGCTTATCGCCTTCTCAGCTACCTGGAAACTCACAAATAAACCTGTTGGATTATAACTTGGTGTTGTGTGATTTTTGCCTCACTGACCTAGATATCGTCCCTTGAAATTTCAAATTTACAATTTCTAATCTTATGTCTGCCTATCATTAAAGTATGCTAGGAATCAATTATTGTAAAAGTTTCTTGTTTTATATGTTCATCTTATCAGGAGGTTGGTAAGTCCAACATATTCCTTCTTTGCTTCTTAATTATCCTCTGGCATCAAATCCTTGAATTCTGCATTCCTCCAACATCTACTTCTTTGCACATCCTCTCCCTTCATACCACCATTGGTGTTTATACCTTCAGCCTGGAAGACTCTCTGTAAATTACAATTATCAAGTGATGGTTTCACTTGTTATTTGTATAATCCTGTGAACTTGTTAGATGAAAGTGAGTTGTCATATTTGCCTGTCTAAGAACAGTGACTTTTCAAAAGTGATCAATTTCTGGTAATGGACTGCACAATTTGCTAAGGATCAAGTTTCTTCTTCTGTACTCTTCTATTTCTGGGGCATATGTTTGTTTGAATGTGCTAGGCACTTACATATTTTGGAATGACTGTCAAAACAAATTGATTTAAAGTGAATAAGGTTAGACTGAAATAATAATTGTGGAGCTAATTTTAATGTGGGTTTGGATGGAACATTGAGGGATTAAATCTGGGAAAAATCTGAGTGCGTTGAGAAGCCAACTCTATTCTGTCAATTTCCGCATTTTACTGTAAGTGTATGCTTTTGTGGAGCCCCAATGGGGAGAAGCATTCACAGTTTTAATATAATAATTGCAAAATTAGAGTTTTGCAGTTGACCTTTGTGTGTTTCCTGTGCTTCTGGAAAGTTGCCAGTGAAAGCAAGGTAAGTACATTGTTCCAACTGAGAAGGCTGAAGCCACAACAGCAAAATATATCAAAGTGCACTTTATACTCACAGCTACTTTCTTACTTGAAATGAAATCAGAAAATGCTACAAATATTCAGCAAGTCTGGCAGCAACTGTACATTGCTGTCATCAAAAGCCATATGGTCCTGAAAAAGCTTTGTTTTTTCTCTGCATAGATGCTGCCACTTGCTGGAAATATTTCAGTCTTTTTGGCTTTATTTCAAATATGCAGCATGGTCAATATTTTGTTTTGTGCTTGCTTATTTGTTTAGAATTGTTGATAATACTTGTGTTGAAAGATTTCTTTGCCTACTTTGGAGAGTTTGTGTTCCAATCTGCATTTTGCTGAATATCTGCTTTGCAGCATATACTGTATGACATAGGAACTCAGACAGGAGTTGCAATGACCAGTATCATTGGGACAGCAACACCAGCAATGAGTGCCTTTCAGCCATGGCAACACAAGCATCAGGGGTAACAATGTGCGGCCTATAAACCTTCATTTCAACAGGTCGGGGAATAGAGATCCCTACACTATAGGAAAGGGTATAAATCAAAAAGTAATAGGAGCATGTAAAAAGAATAGAGCAATAATTATGGGTGACTTTAATCTTCATGTTGATTGGGTCAATGAAGTTGGAAAGGGTAACTCTGTTAATGACTTCATAGAGTGTATTAGAGATAGTTTCCTAGAGAAATATATCATGAAACCAAACAGGAAACAGGTTATCTTGGATCTAGTAATGAGGAATGAGGCAGGTTTAATAAATGCCCTCAGAGTAAAAGATCCCCGAGAAAGCAGGGTTCATAATATGAGAGAATTTAATATCCAATTTGAGAAATCTGGGTCAGAAACAACTGTGATTAAATTAAATAAAGGGAATTATAATGAAATGAAGATAGAGTTAATTAAATAAAAAAATCCTGAAAGAGCTGTGGATGCTAGAAATCAGAAGCAGAAATTGCTGAAAAATCTAAGCAGGTCTAGCAGCGTCTATGTAATAAATGTTCATACTGATTTCAGCAAATCACAGGCTTGTCAAAACTAGGAAGGAAGACCAGTGCAAGTTTATTGGCTTCCAGCTACATCGCACAATTTTTTGGATTAACAAATCAGAATGTTACAGGGTCCCTTCCTTCTGTCCTGGCTCTATGATCTGCTGTGCTTCCAGTAATGTACCATGAGGTCTCTACCCATTCTGGCCCATTCTTCAAACCCTGACATACTGAATGACACGACTACACATTTTACTGTTTGAAAGGTGTCAATTATGGGTTCAATCATACAAACTCCATCACTTGTAGATAGTTGGTAGATCCCCCAACCTTACCCTAAACACTGACTTTGAGGCAAATACCTAAGCTGTCTCCTGATGTAGGAATATTGACACCTGAATCAGCACCATTGTCTTTATCACTTACTCTAGTTTTGCAGTGCCCAGCATAGAGCTCCTACTCCAAAACATCTGATCCAACCTTACAGCTTTGCAATCCAGCCCTGACCACATATAAAAGTAAGGAATTCTTGTACATGGATTTGGTGAAACTTCACCCTGTGTGCTGACACCTCATGCTCTAACGAGGAGGTTGAACAGTTCATCAATTTCACCAACACATTCTATCCCGACCTTTCAATTCACCTGGACCACCTCAGACACCTCTGTCCCCATCCTGGACCTCTCCATCTCCATCAACAGTGATCAACTCAATATTGACATCGTCTACAAACCCACCGACTCCCACAGCTACCTGGACTACACCTCCTCCCACCCTGCCGCATGTAAAAATGTTATATCTTATTCCCAATTCCACCACCTCTGCCACATGTGCTCCCAGGAGGACCAGTTCCACCACAGAACACACCAGATGGCCTCCTTCTTTAAAGACCGCAATTTCCCCTCCCACGTGGTTGATGATGCCCTCCAACGCATCTCATCCACTTCCCACACCACCGCCCTCAAACCCCACCCATTCAACCGCAACAAGGACAGAACCCCAATGGTCCTCACGTTCCACGCCGCCAATCTGCAGATACATTGCATCATCCTCCGCCATTTCTGCCACCTACAAGTGGACCCCACCACCAGAGTATATTTCCCTCCCCATCCCATCTGCATCCCGTAAAGACCATTCCCTCAATGACTCTCTTGTCAGGTCCATGCACCCCCCCACCAACCCACTCTCCCCTCCCGGCACCTTCCCCTGCCACTGCAAGAATTGCAAAACCTGTGCCCACACCTCCATCCAATGCCCCAAAGGAGCCTTCCACATCCATCATAGATTTACCTACACTTCCACACATAGAACATAGAACAATATAGTGCAGAACAGGCCCTTCTGCCCTTGATGTTGTGCTGACCCATGAACTAATCTAAGCTCACCATCTGCACTATCCTATCATTATCCATGTGCTTATCCAAGGACTGTTTAAATGCCCCTAATGTGGCTGAGTTAACTACATTGGCAGGAAGGCATACCCTTACCATTCTCTGAGTAAAGGACCCGCCTTTAACATCTGGGCGGCACGGTGGCACTGCTGCCTCACAGTGTCAGAGACCCGGGTTCAATTCCTGCCTCAGGCAACTGACTGTGTGGAGTTTGCACATTCTCCCGTGTCTGCGTGGGTTTCCTCCGGGTGCTCCGGTTTCCTCCCACAGTCCAAAAATGTGCAGTTTAGGTGAATTGGCCATGCTAAATTGCCCGTAGTGTTAGGCGAAGGGGTAAATGTAGGGGAATGGGTATGGGTGGGTTGCGCTTCGGTAGGTCAGTGTGGACTTGTTGGGCCGAAGGGCCTGTTTCCACGCTGTAAGTAATCTAATCTAATCTAATCTAATCTAATCTGTTTTAAATCTAAACCCCCTCAATTTGCAGCTATACCCCTCATACAAGCAGGTGTCATCATCCCAGGAAAAAAGATTTCACTGTCCACCCTATCTGATCCTCTGATCATCTTGTTTGTCTCTATTAAATCACTTCTTAGCCTTCTTGTCTCCAATGAGAACAGACCCAAGTCCCTCAGCCTTTCCTCATAAGACCTTCACTTCAGACCAGGCAATATTCTAGTAAATCTCCTCTGCACTTTTTCCAATGCTTCCACGTCCTTCTTGTAATGGGTCAACCAGAACTGCACACAGTACTCCAAGTGAGGCCGCAGTAGCGTTTTGTGCAGTTGCAGCATGACATCACGGCTCCGGAACTCAATTCCTCTACCAATAAAAGTTAGCACACTGTATGCCTTCTTAACAGCACTATCAACCTGGGTGGCAACTTTTAGGGATGTATGTATATGGACACCAAGATCCAACTGCACATCCACACTACCAAGAATCTTTCCATTGACCCAATATTCTGCTTTCCTGTTATTCTTCCCAAAGTGAATCTCCTCACATTTATCTGCATTGAACTCCCTTTGCCATCTTTCAGCCCAGTTTTGCAGTTTATCCAAGTACACCTACAACCTGCAACATTGTTCCACACTGTCCACTATTCCACTGACTTTAGTGTCATCTGCAACCATTGCATTTATGCCTGCATCCAAGTCATTTATAAAAATGACAAACAGATCCTTGTGGCACACCACTAGTAAACGGACACCAGGCTGTATACTATTCATCAACCACCACTCGTTGCCTTCTTACAGAAGGCCAATTTCTAATTCAAACTGCTAAATCACCTTCAATCTCATGCCTCTGCATTTTCTCCAGTAGCCTACCATGTTGAACCTTACCAAAGGTTTTGCTGAAGTCCATGTACACACGTCAACTGCCCTATCCTCATTCACATGTTTGGGCACCTTTTCAAACAACTCAATGAGGTTTGTGAGGCATGACCTGCCCTTGACAAATCCATGTTGACTGTTTCCAATGAAATTGTTGCTTGCCAGATGATTATAATTCCTATATCTTTTAATCCTTTCCAAAACTTTTCTTACAACAGACGTCAGGCTTACTAGTCTATAATTACCTGGGTCATCTCTACTGCCCTTCTTGAACAAGGACACAACATTTGCAATCCTCCAGTCCTCTGGTACTAAACCTGTAGACAATGATGACTCAAAGGTCAAGGCCAAAGGCTCAGCCATCTCCTTCCTAGCTTCCCAGACAATCCTCATAAAAATCCCATCTGGCCCAGGGGACTTATCCACTTTCACACATTCTAGAATTGATAACACCTCGTCCTTACTAACCTCAATCCTTTCAAGTCTAATAGCCCGTATCTCAGTCTCCTTCTCTACAATATTCACCTTTTCCTGAGGGAAAACAGATTAAAAACATTCATTTAGCACCTCTCCAATCTCTACTGGGTCCACACACAACTTTCCACTTCTGTCCTGGACTGGCCCTATTCCTACCCTAGTCATCCTTTTATTCCTCATATATCTATAGAAAGCTTTAGGGTTCTCCTTTATTCTACTTGCTAAAGACTGCTGATGTCCCCTCCTTCCTCTTCTTAACTTTCTCTTTAAATCTTTCCTAGCTAATCTGCAACTCTCCATCGCCTCATCTGAACCATCTCATCTCAAGATCACATAATCCTCCCTCTTCCGCTTAACAAGAGATATAATTTTAGTAAACCATGGTTCCCTTACATTATCACTTTCTCCTTGCCTGACAGGGACATAACTATCAAAGACACACAATATCTGTTCTTTCAACCAGCTCCACATTTCAATTGGCCCCTTTCCCTACATTTTGTTGCCCCATT
Source organism: Chiloscyllium punctatum (assembly GCF_047496795.1). Classification (NCBI taxonomy): domain Eukaryota; kingdom Metazoa; phylum Chordata; class Chondrichthyes; order Orectolobiformes; family Hemiscylliidae; genus Chiloscyllium; species Chiloscyllium punctatum. The sequence goes on from NC_092749.1 coordinate 83,560,997, forward strand.
CATGCTCCTAAGTCTTGCCTAATTGGATTATAATTGCCCTTCCCCCATCTATAACTCTTGCCCTGTGGTAATTAGCTATCCCTTTCTGTTGCTAAACTAAACGTAGCCGAATTATGGTCACTCGCTCCAAAGTGCTCACCTGTCACTAAATCAAACCCCTGGCCTGGTTCATTACCAAGTACCAGATCCAGTGTGGCCTCCCCTCTTATCAGACCCTCGATATACTGTGTCAGGAAACCCTCCTGCACACATTGGACAAAAAGTGATCCATCAGACGTACTAGAGTTAGAGCATTTCCAGTCAATGTTGGGGATGTTAAAGTCCCCCATCATGACCACCTTGTTCCTTTCACTCCAACCCAGAATCGTTTTGCCAATTCTCTCCCCCACATCCCTGGAACTTTGCGGAGGCCTATAAAAAACTACCAGTAGTGTGACCTCTCCTCTCCTGCTTCTAACGTAAGCCTGTACGACCTCAGTAGATGAGTCCTCATCAAATGTTCTTTCAACCACTGTTATACTGCCCTTGACTAACAAACCTTCCCCTCTTTTACCACCTTCCCTGATCTTAATGAAAGATCTAAACCCTGGAACCTGCAACATCCATTCCTGACCTTGGTCTATTCATGTCTCAGTAAAAGCTACAGCATCAAAATCCCAGGTACCTATCCATGCTACAAGCTCACCTACCTTATTCCGGATACTCCTGCCGTTGAAGTAGACACATTTCAAACCAGCTTACTGTCTGCCAGCACACTCCTGTGACTGTGAAATCGTGTCCCTGTCCTCCCTACTCTCATCCTCCTGTGTACTGGAACTACACCTCAGGTTCCCATCCTCTTGCTGAGCTAGTTTAAACCCACCCAAATTCCACTCGCAAATTTCCCACCCAGGATATTAGTATCCCTCTGGTTCAAGTGAAGACCATCCTGATTGTAGAGTTCCCACCTTCTCCAGAATGAGCCCAAATTATCTATAAATCTGAAACCTTCCCTCCTGCACCATCCCTGCAGCCACATGTTCAGCTGATATCTCTCCTTGTTCCTCATCTTGCCATCATGTAGCACAGGTATAACTCCTTTTGATCTTGCTCTCAGCTTCCAACCTAGATCCTTGAAATGCTGCCTTACATCCCTATCCCTCTTTCTACCTATATCGTTGGTACCTATGTGGACCACAACTTGGGGCTGGTCACCCTCTCCCTTCAGGACACGATCTGAGACATCACGGACCCTGGCACCTGGGAGGCAACACAACAACCACGAGTCTCTTTCGTTCCCAACAAACCTTCTTTCTGACCCTCTCAAGATTGAGTTCCCAATGACGAACACTCTCCTCTTTTTCCCTGTTCCCTTCTGTAACAGGGACAGACTCTGTGCTAGAGACCTGCACCCCAGTGCATGCCCCCGGTAAGTCATTTCCCCCTCAACAGTATCCAAAACGGTAGACATGTTTTTCAGGGAAATGACCACAGGAGATCCCTGCACTGACTTTTTTTCCCGCTTCAAACAGTTACCCAATTTTCTTTATGTCTAGGAGTAACTACTTCCCTGTAACTCTTATCTTTAACAGCCTCTGCTTCCCGAATTATCTGAAGTTCATCCAGCTCCCGCTCCAGTTCCCTAACGCAGTCTTGGAGGAGCAAGAGTTGGGTGCATTTCCTGCAGATGTACTTGGATGGAACACTAATGGCTTCCCTCACCTCAAACATCATGCAGGAGGAACATTCATCTCCCTGCACTGCTATCCCTGCTACTGCCCTGATCAGAAAGTAAACAAAGAAGAGAAGCTTACCTGATGTGTCCCTTGTGTTTAAGGATAGAGGAGGTGGATGGGTGGGAGGCCCGACAAGGTTAGGATCTCAGGTTACGAAAACACTAATGTCATTTATGTAACGTCATCTGTTACTCCTGATGTGGTGTCCTTTACATTGGAGAGACAAGATGCCTACTTGCAGAGTGCTTCAGAGAACATCTCCGGGACACACGCACGAAGCAACCCCACCAGCCTGTGGCCAAACACTTTAACTCCCCCTCCCACTCTGCCAAGGGCGTGCAGGTCCTAGACCTCCTCCATCGCCAAACCCTAACCACCTGATGCCTGGAGGAGGAATGCCTCATCTTCCATCTTGGGATCCTCTAACCACATGGGATTAATGTGGACTTCACCAGTTTCCACATTTCCCATCTTTTCCCAGTTCCAACCTTCTAACTCGGCACGGCCCTCATGACCTGACGCTCTTGTCCATCTTCCTTCCCACCTATCCGTTACATCCTCCGCGCCGATCTATCACCATTACCTCCACCTAAATCTACCTATTGCACTCTCAGCTACCTTCCCCCCAGCTCCAAAACACTCCCATTTATCTCTCCACCCCCTCGGCTCACAAGCCTCATTCCTTATGCCCGAAACGTCAATTCTCCTGCTCCTTGAATGCTGCCTGACCTGCTGCGCCTTTCCAGCATCACACTCTGACTTGAGAATGAATAGTCTACTCCTGTTCTGTGTTTTAAATTTTCTTATAGTCTTTGGCTGTATTTGTTCTGGGGTGCATTTTGACGCAAACAAGCTTTTTGCACTTTTTTCCTCTTGTTGACTTTTTGACATTGTTGTTAATATAATAAAGAAAATTTGATGAACAAAGAAAGAAACGAAGTCACACTCTCTGGTGACTGGGGTCCTGTTTCCCAGCAAACGTGGTCACGTTGTATTGGTTCTTGATTTTATGGTTTAATGCTCAATGTTTCCACGGAAACACAGTCAACATTATGTTCCAGTTCATGTGCCAACCTGAAGGCAAACACAACCTATGGACGTAATGATTTCAAAAGGTTGGAGAAAGGGTATGACTATATTAAAGAAATAAATTTACCATCCATTACAGCCATTAATCCTCTAGAGTGGGAAGAGCTCTGAATGGTCCTTTAAAGCTTTGAAAGCCTGCAATTCCCATGCCATGAAGAGGCACCGTAAAAATCCCAATCAGTGAATGCTATTCCCACAGGACAGATTCAGGACTTGGCCACACTGTATTTCCAGCCACCCAAGGGAGAATCCAGCTCTTCCAAAAGAGTCATAGAGTTGTACAGCACGGAAACAGACCTTTCAGTCCAACCTGTCCATACCGACCAGATATCCTAAATAATCTAGTTCCATTTGCCAGTATTTAGCTCATATCCCTCTAAACCTTTCCTATACATGTATCCATCCAGATGCCTTTTAAATGGTGTAATTGCGCTTACCTCCACCACTTCCTCTGGCAGCTCATTCCATGCACACCACCCTCTGTAAGAATACGTTGCCCCTTAGGTCCGATTTAAATCTTTCTCCTTTCACTTTAAACCTATACCCTGTAATTTTAGACTCCCTTAGTCTGGGAAAAATATTAGTAATTTACCCTATCCATGTCCCTCGTGATTTTATAAATCTCTGTAAGGATAGCCTGCAACCTCTGATGCTCCAGAGAAAACCACCTCAGCCCATTCAGTCTCTCCCTGTAGCTCAAACCCTCCAACCCCAGCAACGTCCTTGTAAATCTTTTCTGCATATTCAAGTTTAATCAACATATCTGAATGCTACTTCTAGAACTGATTGTTTTCGGAGTGATTTAAATTGCTAAAAAAAATCTATTGATCAAGTACTTTCAAATGTCCATGTATTCAGAAATTCTCCTATAAGCGCTAATGATTGTGTTATGAAGAAGTGTGATTCAAGTATTAGTCTTCAAAAGATTATGCAGACCCATTAAATAAGGTGGTTTCTGCTGATACACAGAACCATAAGCAACTGTAGATTAGATTAGATTAGATTAGATTACTTACAGTGTGGAAACAGGCCCTTCGGCCCAACAAGTCCACACCGCCCCGCCGAAGCGCAACCCACCCATACCCCTACATCTACCCCTACCTAACACTACGGGCAATTTAGCATGGCCAATTCACCTGACCTGCACATCTTTGGACTGTGGGAGGAAACTGGAGCACCCGGAGGAAACCCAAGCAGACACGGGGAGAATGTGCAAACTCCACACAGTCAGTCGCCTGAGGCGGGAATTGAACCCAGGTCTCTGGCGCTGTGAGGCAGCAGTGCTAACCACTGTGCCACCGTGCCACATATGCACAATTCTAGACAGATTATGCCATTGCATAAATATTTGATGGCCTTTTGACTGATTCACAGCCCTTCCTCTCCATTCCAGGTATCCATTCTCCACCACCTCTTCCTCTGCCCCCTGCTTCCTCTCCACACCCGTTCATTATCTGAGGTCACCCCTTTCCCCACTCTCACCTTGTCCCTCTATTCCTCTGTCTCCCCTCCCCACCATTCACAGCTGCATCCCATTTAAACCCAAATATGTTTAAGCAGTGTATTGTGTTTATGTGCTGGATCAGTAGGCATGGCTTAACCATATATCTTGAACTTCTAAACATTTAGTAATTTGGTGCAACAACAATAATGTTGCATCTGCAAGAAACGGAAGGTTGAGACAGAGTAATTCAGTCAGGAGAACTTTCAGAAAGACATAACATGGCCCAGTTTGTGAAAGCTATTTCATTTCTGAATGCACAGTGAAGTTATGACCACCCATAGAAGCTACAGTTCATTGTTCTCTCTTTTTGCAACGCCTCTCAGCAAAATGTGAAAGCTGTAAACATACCAAAAGTCACCTTTACCATTTCAGGGAGAATTTCGAGAGGATTTGCTTGAATGCTACCACACTGTGTGGAACAAAAGGAATTCAATAAACTACTGTTCTAAAAGAAGGTCCCATGGTTAGCAGCTTGTGCAGTACAGCTTTGGAATCAGAACATCATTTAGGACAATCTTTGACTTATCTATTTTTCATGAGTTTAATTATTACTTGGCTAAAACAGTTTAAAGTTACCTCTGCAGAATTTTCATTCTTTTCTTTTTCCTCAGACTTGTGTGTTAATATTTCTAGTCACAATTTAAGTTTTTGTCAATAATGTTTGAATTTTGTTTGAGTAAGCTTGTATTTGGTAATAAACTAGTAAATTGGTGCTGACTAAAGAAACATGTTATTAAGAATAAACCTGACACCATCTGACACTTCCAATTTTAAAACTTGTTGTGACCTGTGAAAGAGTGAGACTCAAATGGAGCAGTGCATTGCACCAATCTCAGTTGTAGCAATTGTTATAATAACAGATACATTATAAATAGCATCTAAATATAAATTTTCTTTCCTTTCAGATGGCAATTCACACCATAGCAGTCATAGAAGTAAAGGGTGTTTTGAGAAGCATATTCTACACATTAACTTAGATTCATGTGGTGAACATACAATTTTTAGTGCCCTTTCATTACATCAATGTAAAATTGCTAAGATCAACACTTCTTGTAGAAAACACAGAGTTTAATTTCAGCAGGATGAAATCGAGACCAAGGATATTAATATGCAGAGTATTCTCAATATTGGCCACCTGTGAAAAACATGCTCTGCAGCAAGTCCTGGAATTTATAGCAGCAATGTTATAATCAACCACTAGAATGCATGAAAAGTACTTTCGATGGCACAGTGATGAGTACATTGTAATATCATTAGTTTATCTCTAAGATGTAGAGAAAAGGCTCTCTGAATTTACTTAGATGTCTTCTCAAAATGGAATTCCAGCCTAAATGTATCATAAAACATAGTTAAACTGAACATAAGACTCAAAGCAGGACTGAGATTTATTTAAACAAAATAACCCTTATTCGTGATAGGAGGATATTATTAAAGGTTAAACTCAGGACTATTATGCTAGTGGACTCTGAAACATGCCATCAAATCAAATTTTGAATCTTTTGCTTAAAGAAAAGATAAATTGTCTGATTTGTTTAGGTATTTGTGCCTCATTATCTTTGACAACTTCAAAGACATTTAGGTAACTGAAATAAAAATAACAAGCCTTCTTGCAGATATGGCACCTATTTGATAAATTTTACTTTAATATATACAGAGGAACCTTGATTATCCGAATGACACAAGTGAGAAGTATTTTGTCGGATAATCGAATGCCAAGCCTCGGGACCTTGCAATCTTTCTGGATAATCCAAAATTCGGATAAACGAATGCTGGATAATTGAGGTTCCTCTGTATAGGAATGTGTCATGAAGCCATAGAGTCATACAGCGTGAAATAGACCCTTCAGTCCAACTGATCCATGCCAACCAAGTTTCCCAAACTAAACTAGCATTAGGTCTATATCCATCTAAAACTTTCCTTTTCATATACCTGTCCAAAAGTCTTTTAAATGTTGTAATGGACCTGTATCTATCACTTCTTTTGGCAGTTCATTCCACATTTGAACCATTTTCTGTGTAAAAAAAGTTGCCCCTCAGGTCTCTTAAATCTTTCTCCTCTCACCTTAAAAATATGTCCCCTAGCTTTGAACTTTCCCATATAGGAAAAAGACCTTTGTTATTCATCTTATCCTATGCCTCTCATGATTTTATAAACCTCTATAAGGTCACCCCTCAACCTCCTGTGGTCCAGTGGATAAATGCCCCAGCCTATTCAGTCTTACTTTATAACTCAAACTTGCTAGTCCTGGCAACATCCTGGTAAATCCTTTCTGATCCTTCTGCTATTTAATAATATTCTTCCTATGGCAGGGTGTTGCACAAAAGTTGGTGTGGGAGAAATAGGTTTCAGTTCATGGGGAATGGGCATCAGTAATCATGTAGAAGCAAGCTGCTCTGTTAGGACAGGCTTCACTTAAACCCTGCTGAATTGAATAACCAGGGCTGTAGCTTGGTATATCTCTCATGAGACTTTCTGTATCTCCATTAATGCAGGTTCTCTTCGTTGGTTGGAAAAAAGATTGATCTCCTCATCCCTTACAGCTAGTGGATGAGGATACTGTTACAAGTTAAAAATACATTTGAGGTTAATAGTAAGAGGTTATATAACTTAAATTTATATCTACACTCATCACTTTCAGGCAGAGATAAGTATTACAATTGCAAGTTGTCTGTGGTCAAGGAATGAGAGAGTAAAGTTAACTATCTCTTTTCACAATCACAGTTAGATTCAGCAAGAACACAGGTTCCTAGTGGAAAATATAACCTCATAATTTTAATTGGTCAACTACTTAAAGAGACTGTGCCAAGGGCAATCTCTCACTTTTCAACAACCCAAGGCATTGGTCCCAGTCATAATTTGATAGTCACCAACCTAGTTAGGTTGAATTACTGTGATTTCTGATCAGCCTTTAACAATTGGGTAGCATGATAGTTCAGTAGTTAGCATTGCTGCCTCACAGCACTAAGGATCTGGGTTTGACTCCACCTGAGCTGACTTTTTGTGTGGAGTTTGCACATTTTGTAAGGTGAATCACACAGCTATCACCATCTTGTATTGTGTGGTTTGATGCAACACTATGAGTTTGGGTTCAAGAGAGGTTGATTGAAATGAAGTGAAAGTCAAAAACTCTCTACAAGCTTAGACTTCAAAGTAACGTTATTTATTAAACTTTAAGACTACATATTACTGTACATGGTATTTGATTTGATTTGATTTATTGCAGTTATGTGTACCTAAGTACAGTGGAAAGCTTTGTTTGCAAGCAGTATAGGCAGATCATAGTAATCAAGGACATACAGATCACAGGGTGCTTAGACAGAGTGAGGCTTCCAGGTTACACTGTACAAGAGGTGCACAAAGCTAGATGAACATTAACAAGATCAACATTATTTGAAGTTGGAGAGTCCATTCATCAGTCTACTAACGGTAAGGAAGAAGCTGCCCTTGAACTTGTTGGTGCGTGTGTTCATGCTTCTGTATCTTCTGCCTGATGGAAGAGGTTTTTCCAGGGTGGAGGGGGTCTTTGATGATGTTGGCAGCCTTTCTGCAGCTACAAGAAATGTAAGTGAACAGAAGGTTCACTTCTATGATGGTCTGGGCTGAGCACGCAACTTTCCTGGACAAGGCAGTTGTCGTACCGGGCCTTTGTGCACTGGGATAGTAAGCTTTCTATGGTGCATCTGTAAAAGTTGGTGAGGGTCGTTATAGACATGCCAAATTTCCTGAGTCATCTGAGGAAGGAGAGGTATTGCTGTGCCTTCTTGACCATCGCATCTATGTGGGAAGTCCAGGACAGGTTGTCATCTCTCCTAGGAATGTGACCCTCTCAACCCTCTCACTCTCTGCTCCTCTGATATAGGTGGGGATGTGTTCTCCTCCTTTCTTTCTTAAAATCAAAGCTTACTTCATTTGTTTTGCTGATATTGAGAGAGAGAGGTTGTTACTATTGCACCACGGCAGCAAGCCCTCTATCTCCTTCCTGCATTCTGACACATCACTGTTCGCTATCCGTCCTACCATGGTGGTGTTCTCAGCTAATTTGTAGATGGCAATTGTTTGGAATGAGGCTACACATTTGAGGGGATACAGAGAGTACAGTAGTGGGCTGAGAATGCATCCTTGGGGGGGGTCTTCAGTGTTGAGTGTTTTCATAGAGGAGATGCAGTTGTCTATCATCACTGATTGTGGTCTATGGGTCAGGAAGCTGAGGATCCAGTTTCAGAGGGTAGAGCCAAGATTGGTTCTTGGAATTTTAAGATCAATCTGGAAGGGATAACGGTGTTGAAGGCAGAGCTGTAGTTGATGAATAGGAGTGCGACTTAGGTGTCCTTTTGTCCAGATGTTCCCGGGGTGAGTGCAGGGCTGGGGAAATAGCATCCACTATGGACCTGTCATCTCAGGGGGAAAATTGCAGGGAATGGAGGCAGGCAGGGAGACTGAGGTTGATGGGAGCCATGACGAGCCTCTTGAAGCACTTTATGATTATGGAGATCAGAGCCACTGAGCAGTAGACATTAAGGCACGTTTAACATGCTTACTTTGGTGCTGGAATGATAGTGGTCTTCTTGAAGTTGGTAGGGACTTCAGCTTGTATGGGGGAGAGATTGAAGATGTTGATAAATATCTCTACCAAATGGTCTGTACAGGATCTAATTACACAGCCGGGGATCCTGTCTGGGTCTGTCGCTTTCCTCAGGTTGACTCTCAGAAAGACCAATCTGATGTCTTCAGCTGTGATGGAGGAAACAGGTGACACTATGCCACTGGCATTCTGCTCAGACCAAGCATAGGAAGCACTGAGCATCTTAGGGAGGGATGTGTTTTTGTCTGCTTTCTTACTCTGCTTCATTTGATATCTCCTGATGTTGTTTAGGTCTTGCCACAGATGGCGGATTTCTATATGGTTGGCTTAGGCCTCTAACTTGGTCTGGTATTCCTCTTAGCATCTTTGATGGCTTTGCGGCGATCATATCTGGATTTTCTGCACAGGTCTGGGTAGTCTGATTTGAATGCTGCACGCTTGACCTTCAGCTGGGAGTGGATTTCTCAGTTTTCGAACATAGAACATAGAACAGTACAGGCCTTTCGGCCCGCAATGTTGTGCTGAGCATTTATCTTAATCTCAGAACAATTTGACCTACACACTCCTCCATTTCCTGCCATCTATGTGCTTGTCCAGCAGTTGCTTAAATGTCCCTAATGTCTCTAATGTCCCTAATGCTCATCCAAGGTTTCTGGTTGTGTGACACACAGATTGACTTCATCGCCATGCAGTCCTCCACGCACTTGCTAAAGAAGTCAGTGACTAATCATAGTTTTCAACAATTTGACTCATAGATTATATAAAACTGTTTTCTTCACGTGTTTATAACCTGATTTAGCTTGGCTCAGCATGTCTCTCAGACCAAAATAATTATCAGCTTTACTCTGTACAGCGTCCCATAGAAAACCTAAGGCAAGTTTTCTAGAGTGGAACTCATGTGCAACCTCATCCCACACGTTGTTTTACCCCAATCGTGCCCAATTACTCAGCATATTTCATCTCACCTCAACGCTGTCCTCTAAAACTGTATAAATCCTATCTGTAGTGTATATAAGACATTTTTGGGATTTCATGGCAGAAATTGTCTAAGAGTGGATTTAAAGCCTAATTGAAATATTTTTGCTTCATCTTCTTTCCTTCCATGCTTGTGTAAAGCAAAAAAAAGACAGTTCCATATATTTATAGGTGAAAGTGAGGACTGCAGATGCTGGAGATTAGAATCAAGAATGTGGTGCTGGAAAAGCACAGCAGGTCAGGCAGCATCCGAGGAGCAGGAAAATCAATGTTTAGGCAAAAGCCCTTCATCTGTTTGTTATCATTTTTCTACATGGAAGGACATGCAGAGTAGTCCAGGGCTAGCTGACAGGCTTGTGATGAGGTGACAAGTCAGAAAAGCAGAAGTGTTACAATGCAAAAGGAGGTCTTTTGGTTTATCATCTGTACACTGGCTTCTTTAATGAGTGTCATTATCCAGTACTGCTCTTCTGCTTTCTCTCCACATCACATAATCTTCCGCATCATTTCTGTACAAATAATCATCCAATATCCTCTTAAATACTTCACTTGAACCTGCCTTCACCACACTTCTATTATGTTTGTGGTTCACCAGGTACTTGAACAGGGAATGCCTTTATGTAGATCTTTTAGCTCCACAGTCGGTTTTGTGTCTGCTGCTGGTGGCTCCTGCATCCAGGTCACCTGACCCACTCTCTTAAAAGGAGCCACACACACCCAACTACATATACAATATCCCTCCCCCTTTATTTCAATACTTGTCTTAACAACATACCCAATAATTATAGCTATTATACAAGCTTTGTAGTTAGCATTTGTAAACTGCCTGGGATATTTTAAAAAATCATGGAAATAAAAACAATCCTTTTATAGCCAATATTGACATGATCAGTCTCTAAGGGAAATGGTGAAACCTAGAAGACTGCCCTCTCATCTCAGGAGCCTTTTTGAGTGTAGTGTCCCAGGCTTGAATAGGTTCTTGTTGTTCCACAGTTACACCCTTCTCTGGCTGTTGTTGCCCTGTGATGCACTGTTGTCTCCTCCCTGGATATGGCCAACACAGGCTCAGACTCTCATGACTTAATTGACACTACTGGTACCAACTGGATTGGCTCAGTACTTTGAGGGACATCCCTTCACCACCCCACTCCTCCAGCCATCCCCATTGGTGAGGTGTAGTGGTCAGCTAGCACACTTGTCTCCTCCAGACCAGTTCATCCCTAGTCTACACTATAGATGTATAATTCTAGGCCAGCATGGTGTCTCCTCTTTGGAATACCCTCGAGTATGTGGTTTTTATTACCTCCCTGCTCTTTTCCAGCTAGTAAAACAAACATCGTTCTCAGCTGGTGGTTGAACATTAAGGACACCTGCGAGCAATGTGTGATTGCGGTGTGACATGCTCCTGTCCATGTTGATGGACTTTGTTGATTCATTATCCCAGTGACTCTGTGAGGTCTTAAGGCCTGCTTCAACGTTTGTACAAATCTCAGCACCTGGTCCTTTGTCAACAGGTGATAGGGAGTTGATCTCACAAGTCTGACACTGTGATTTCCCAGGTACTTCTCCAACTCCTGAGCCACAAACTTTGGACCATTGTTACTCATGACTTGTTTGGGGTTCCCAAACCTGGCAAAGAATTCATCCAGCCAGACTATCATTGCTTCTGCTGATACTGATTCCGTAACCACCACCATGGACCACTTGGAGTGAGCATCTATGACTACTAGTAACATCAGTCCCTCTACTAGTCCCACGGACTCAAAGCGAATCTGTTGCCATGGTGATTGAGGCCATTCCCATAGGTGAAGGGGCAGCAATGGTGGCACCTTCCTTACTAATGCACACGATTCACATGATCCCGATTTCTCCTCAATCTGGGCGTCCACATTCAGTCACCAAAAATAGCTTCTGCTTATTTCTTTCATTTATACCTTGCCTGGATGCCCTTGGTGCACTTGTTCCAGCACCTTTCCTCTTAATTGGGAAAGGATTAAGCACCCATTTGATATAGATAACTCCCATCTCCTGGACAGGTTAGGGTGTATTTCTGGGCAGGTTCTGTGACAAGTCCTTCCTCTCAGGACCAAGTCCACCACTTGGCTCAAAACCAAATCATTCTGGATAGTGTTCCGTACCTGACTCATTGACACTGGTACCTTGTCTTGCTGGGAAAAGTGTATACATTTCTGGTTCCAGCCAAGAAATATTTATTTCCGGTAGTGGTAACCTTGATGGGGCATTTGTATTGCTTCTCTGCCTGTTGGTATCTGATTTCACATGAGTGGTCTGGCATAGCCAGTACCCATCTCTGCAGGCATTGATATTATTACAGTACATGGACCAAAAATGGAGGTTAGCAACCTGTGATTTGTCAGCAGCATGAAGTGTCTGCCGTAAAGGAAATGAGTAAACTTCTTAACATGGAACACGATGCTTAATCCTTCCTTTTCCACTTTGGAATTTTTTTCTTCCATCTTCGTTAATGGCCTAACTGCAGATGCAAATGCAATGGGCCTTTCCTTTCCATTCAGCAAGATGTGTGACAGTACAGCACCAACACCATAAGGTATGCTGCTACAAGTTAACTATAGTGGTAACTTCTGGTCCAAATGCATTAACACCTCTGCCTTTCTTTTGGGTCTTGCTTCACCTCCTCATATTCCTGGGTCCATTTCCACAGTTGCCCTTTTTCAGCAACCAATGCAGGAGTTTTAGCATGGTTGCCAGAGCAGACATCTCAATTCAGACATATTCTCTGCCTATGAGCTTCCGTAATGGCTTCCATTTGCCTGGGTGCCTTGTGTTGTCCCTTGCCAAGTACTTTATGACCCAGGTACTTTATGAAGATTTTAATAAAACTTGCAAATTTCATTCTTCACTTGTAGGCCATGGTCTTGCAAACTTGTTATGGTTTCTACTAAGATTTTCAAATGCTTCACTTCAGAGAATCCAGTTCCCAAAATATCATCCAAATAACTCTAGCCACCTGACAATACACTCAAAAACTGTTCTATGGCCTTCTGGAATAGAGCCAGAGCTGGTATGATACCAAAAGGATGTCCCTTGTCGTGGAACAGTCACCTGTGTAACTATCGTCGGCAGTGGCTGGAACTCCTTTGCACCCCCTTCTGCTTCTCCCACAGATGTGGCTGGCACATGGTATACTCCCTGGCTGGTGGCATGGACCTTATGCCTTGTCTGTTGAATTGTCTCCTTTACATGCCTTTCTTTGATTGTACCCAGAAATTTCAGGCAATATAGTCCACTCATTTGCACCTCCAGCACTGGGCTTCTTGAGTCTAACATGTTGATTTATGTGGCTACTCTCACCACATCAATGGCATTCTCCAGTTGGTGCCACACTCTGCTGAGTTTCCGCTATTTCATGCACATGGGCTTCATCCCTCAACCGTGTTATTTCACTGCCGGTCAACTCCAGCGAGGTAGCAATTTTGAAAGTTGCCTTGAAACCTAGGCCTCTCCTTGTTGGATGACTTTGAGTCAGAGGCCACAAAGCAAATGGTTCTGCAAGGCATCCTTAAGGAACCATCTGAATTCACAATATTCTGATAACCTCTTTAAGGTGGCCACAAATTGGGCAATGTAACTTTTCATAAAAATGGAAATGTTCCTCGATCATCAGTGATTTTGGTGCAAAATAACACCCCAGGGCTTTACATAGCTCTTGGTATGTCTTCTCCAAGGGTTTTGCTGGCTGCACCAGACTCCTTTAGAACCATGAAGATCTTGTTCCCAAGGTACTCAAGAAAACTGGTACCATTATGTATTTACTTTGTTTTTAAGCAGAGACTATTCCCTCCGTGACTCCTCCCTCCAATCCACCCTCCACTCTCAGCACCTTCCCTTGCCAAAGTAACTGGTGTAAAACCTGTGCCCATACTTCCCCCTCACTTCTGTCCAAGGCCCTAAAGGATCCTTCCCATCCAGCAGAGATTTTCCTACACATCCAAACACCTCATCTACTGTGTCCATTGCTCTTGATGTGGTCTCCTCTACATTGGGGAGACAGGATGCCAACTCATGGAAAGTTTCAGAGAACATCTCTGGGAGACACACACTGAACAGCCTCACTACCCTGTGGCCAACCACTTCAACTCCGCCTCCCACTCCACCAAGGACATGCAAGCCCTGAACCGCCTCCACTGCCAAATCCAAGCCACCCGACATCTGGAGGAAGAACGCCTCATCTTCCAACTTGAGATCCTCCAACCACATGCAAAGTCAATTTTACCAGTTTCCTCACCTCCCCCACTGCCCCCCAGTCTGTTATTCTGAATTTTTTATTTCTTTTTTAAAATTTGTTCCTTTGATCTATAATCTTGGACTTTTAACATTTTTTTTAAAAAAAATATTTTTCCACTAAGAATTTGTACTGAAGAGTCTATGCCTAGGTGCCTTTGTACCCAAGATGGCACTGTAAGTGGCAACCTGTACTCATTTGAGCACATGACAATAACCCTAATTCTAATAACTTCCAGACAGTGCAATCCATACCCTAACTACTTGAGTGAAAAAAATTGTTTAGCACTTTGCATTTGCTTCTTTTGCAAATGACTGCAAATCTGGGCTCGCTGGTTCTTGATCTTTTCATGAATTCGAATAGTTTCTCTTTGTGCCGATTGATCAATCGGGATCCATTGTTGAGCTTCGAAACATTGGTCAGAAGTCTCTCTGGAGGGCTCACCTTCTCCCAAACTACATATATATGGCAGGATCATCTGGCATGTGATCAAATGCAACACAAAGGAAGAAGAAGCTGTCAATCTGTAACTTCTGGCCTTTTTCTTGGAGATGCCATTAATGGATTCTTGAGTGTATGAGTCTGCAGGCTGGAGGTTATAGGGTCTGGCTGATGATGAAGGGGACCAAATTCTAATTAAACAAATGATGAAATTTTCCTCTCCCTTGAGTGGCAAGGGCACTAGTGAGAAAGTTCATCATAAACAGTGAAAGAAAAGTCAGATTCTCAGAGTCAAGAAAGATTGTCTAATTTTCCTCTTTGATTTTAAATAGTGAGTTCAGAATCTTGCAAATGAGCATTGGCTAACTTATTTCCATGCATTTTCTTCTCAATATTAGCAAAATTGAACTCTTTCTGTATAGCTTCCAATTCTCCTCTCCTTTCCTGAAAAATTAGATGGTGCCAATTGCCAACATGAAAGTCAGAGCAGTGCTTCATGCCAGAATTGCATCGCTTGCTTCTGCTGGACTTCAGACATCTCCACCTTTGCCACAATGACCCTGAATGCCTCATGTGCATAGTCCTTTTCACCTTTTGTTCATTCAAATGGGAATTGCCAAAGCACAAGCCTCACCTCAACAAAATGCCTGCTGTCAGACATTCTCACACAGCATTTTAGCCCCTTTGGGACTTCACTTTAATTCTCAGGGACTTTTATGCCTCTGCTTGCAGACACATATATTCCTCCCTTACACCTATACAGGATGCAGCTGTAGCTCCTTGTTTGTTTTTTTAGTGCTCACTCACTTCGCACTTATTTAGAGACTGGCAATATCTCAGTGTGGGATTTTCCATGGTGTCCTTAGAGCCATAATTAACTTCAATTTTCTTTCCAGGCCAGTTCCCAATAACAAGCATTTCTCTTTTATTCTCTCCTATATTTCAAAGTTTTAAAAACATACCAAAGTTCAATTCTTGACTTTAATTCACAGTTCAAAGCAAAAAATGAGAAGAAATAAAAGAAAAATTGAGGTCTAAGGTATGGCTATGGGTACCCACATGGGTCCCATTTATGCTTGTGTCTTTGTAGGGTACGTGGAACATTCCTTGTTTCAGTCCTACTCCAATCCCCATCCACTACTCTTTCTTTGGCAAGTCTATGATATCATCAGTGCTTCTTCCCACTTTCATCCTGAATTGGAAAAGTTTAACAATTTAGCTCCGAATCTCACCTTATTCAAAGATGATGGCAGAGTAGCAGCACTGCATTTGAGCTCCTAGCCTAGGGTTTGTCCACTTCTGTTTGCTTTCTGTACTTCTTTTACTTTTGCTGTTATATTTTACTCTTTTTTTCTTGTTTTACCTCTTTCAAAACCCTTTCAACATTTTCTGTAGGGCAAGAGCAGGCCTGGATCCCCAACCCACCCCGAGCATGCGCAGCAGCAGTGATAAGAGTTGGCTCCTTGGGCCCCACAAGCCCAGTGCAGGGAGACCAAATCGTTAGAGAGCTCACAGTGGCAATGGGTGTGGGGCCAGCAGAGAGAGATGGCACCAGAGTGTGGTGACTTTTGTGTTGGTGGGTCCACCAGCTCAGGAGTGGAGGCTGTGGCAGCAGCACCTGCTTTCAAGAGGGCACACTGTGTAGTTGGTGGAGAAGGCAGCATTTGTGGTCGGCACCAGAATCAGGATGGTGGGCTTCAGCTGTGGACTTGTGACAGATCCGAATTGGTAGTCCAATCAGATCGAGGGGAGTGGTGGTTGCATTGACCTGGGATGGTATTCTTGGAATGCAGTGGTAGTGATTGTGGACCTGGAGTGAGATTTTCAAGCAATTTCTGGTTTTGTTTTTGTTTTCTGAAAGGCAAAATAGTCATGGTCTCAATAGTCAGAGCAGGTACCTGATGGATGCAACTCACCAACTGTTTGTCCAGGCTATTATGCAATTATTTATTCACAACTATGTCCCTACATGCTCCCTGGCCACCATCGTCCTTGAGCCTTATCTTTGGAAGTCAGCAGCAAATTACCAGTTCACCATATCAACATGCTTGCTCTTGGCCCAACTCACACACTGCCTAAGACTTTCAACACTTCACCGTGGACTTCAGATCCACTAAGACTTGCAAGCTTCTGCCAGGTCATTTTGAGAAGAGGGACATAAGCATCTCATGCACCTACACTGGATATACCTATGGCTCTTAGTTTGCTTTCTTCATACTCACTCACTTTTCACTTACTTAGAGTCTGTTAGTGTCTGCCTACTGCACATTGCTTTCTCAGCACAGACTCACTGGCTTAGAGGTGGTCACCCTCTGTGGATTACAAACCATTCCATATGAATGGCAGGTTTGCTCCAGATGCCAACAGTTCACTTGGCAAGCACACTGCATGTGTGAAAGTCAAAGGAAACAATTCCTTAGTTGGGTAAAGAGGTTTTCCAATCAGTTGGGGTTCCCACCTCACACATTGTGAGAATCATCCAATTCCAGTCCAGAGTGCTCCCCACGGCCAGTAGGCATTTGGTCCTACCTGAGTCCAGGCAACTATGCCCATGCAGACAGGGGACTGGGCAATGGTCAAGTGCATGCAGTCCAGATATTCTTGGTAGGTCAGTCTGAGCTGTGTTCGGACATCAGCCCAGGGGTGGGTAGGTCACGATTTGTTGGTTCCTTCTTGGCAAGACAGTCCAGCAGGTGGGCCACACTCAGTCCTGGGGCTATTGGTTAATAATGGCCTGGGGCTTGTCAAGAGGCAAACCATGGAGTTTTGGGGAGAAATGAACAACTCAAATCTGGGGGTAGTTTCCTTATGCTGGGTTGCTAAGGGAATGATGACAGTGATAGGGAGAAATTGGATACAGTAGCTGATATCTCATAGTAAATGGGATGGGGGGCTGGTTACTCCGGAAGGATGGGGGAACATGGAATTCAAATAGGTATCAGTAACTCTGGTCTATATGTACAGAGGGGGTAGAGCCAACAAGGGCATGAACATTTCGAAAGTCTTAGGTTCTGAGGTACAGGGACCATAGTTATATTTATATAAAGGGGCCCAACTAAAATTAGCATTGGGGTGGGGGGGATGTAGCTGAAAGACCATCAAGGCCACAGGAATAGCAACACAAAGGGAACACAAAGGATGTGGGTGATATGTGCTACAGGAGGAGCCTGCAAGTCACCCATACTGAAACAAAGTTGGAATTTTGCCAGTCAGATCAAACTGCACAGTAACTTATACCACATTCAAAATATATGAAGTCATTTACTGTTTCTTCTTTCGGGGGTGGATAGTAATAATCTTGAAATCAAAGGCCCTGCTAGGGGCAATTGCAATAATCTGCTCCAACTGATTCAATAATACCATTCATCAGGCTTCAATTTGCACATCACAATCAAGGGTTCAAGAAAGCAGTTATGGCCTCAAGCAATCATGACTATTACATTGTGCAAACTAATTGCCTCCTTATGATATCAGCTAAGCAATTATAATGAGAACAAGGTACTTAACCACCTGATGAAGGAGCAGCTCTCTGAAAACTCGTGCTTCCAAATAAATCTGTTGGACTATAACCTGATGTTGTGTGATTTTTAACTTTGTACACCCCAGTTTAAGACCGGTGTTTCCAAATCAAGGTACTGTAAAGCAGAGATGGAAATTCTTATTTCATAACCACATTCTGCAGCCAGCACTGGAAGGTTATGCCTCACAGCTGCCAGATTTGCAAACTGGAATATAAAAATGCAATAAAATTGTGTGTTATATGCAAATGTTGTTTTTCGTTGTGCGACACTATCATGGTGGCTTCCTGGCAGAATTCTACTCCCAGTGTACCATGAACATTTTGGTTATGTAATGAGCATTTGGATAAGATCACATACCTCAGTCTTCCACCATCATACCTGATTATGATCATCTTGGGAAGCCGCTATACCATACTGTGTGAAGCATAACATGAGGTTTCACTGTGATGGAAGTGAATGCTCAGGAATTTCTTCAATAAAAGCATGCAAACTTTCTAAAAGTCCTCACAGATTTTCTGCAGATGAGTTTCACATAGAGAATACTGTGGCTAGAGTCTTTGTGGCCTTGTCAATGTGCTGAAGACAATGTACAAGGAGATTACTGTTTCATCAGTGAGCACAACTATCTCCAGTTACTGTTGAACAGCTTCCAGAGAGACAAAAAGCAGGTGAAAATCCACTAACCAAATGATAAGTCTGCAGATCTATAAACCTCACTGTCATCTCTTCAACATTCCTGTTGTTTTTATTCATTCATGGGATGTGAACATTGCTGGCTGGCCAGCTTTATTGCCTGTCCCTCGTTGCCCTTGAAAAGAAGGTGGTGCACTGCCTTCCTGAATCACTGCAGTCCACACGTGCTTTAGGTTCACCCCAATGCCACTGGGGAGGGAATTCCAGCAGTTTGACCCAGCAACAGTGAAGGAATGGCAATATATATATCCAAGTGAGGATGGTGAATTGATTGGAGGGGAACTTGCCAGTTGTGCTGTTTTCATGCATCTGCTGCCCTTGACCTTCTAGATGAAAGTGATCATAGGTTTGGAAAGTGCTCTGTAAGGATTTTTGGTGAGTTTCTGCAGTGCATCTTGAAGATAGTAAACTGCTGCAACTGAGCGTCAATGGTAGAGGAAGTGGTTGCTTGTGGTTATGGTGCCAATAAAGTAAGTTGCTTTGTCCTGGATGATGTCAAGCTTCTTGAGTATTGTTGGAGCTAAACTCATCCAGGCAAATGAGAAGTCTTTTTTATCACACCATTGACCTGTGCCTTGTAAATGGTGGGCACATTTTAAGAAGTCGAGATATGGTTACTCACTATAGGATTCTACATCTTTCACTTGTTCTTAATGCTGCATTATTTATATAGTTAGTCCATTTTTGATGTTGGTCAATGATAACCCTCAAAATGTTACATTCAGCAATAATAGGCATTCAGCAATGATAATGTCATTGAATATCAAAGGGTGATAGTTAGCCTTTCTCTTGTTTGGACTTGGTCATTGCCTGGCAATTTTGTGGCACAAATGTTACCACTTCTCAGCCCAACCTAGATATTGGATATGGACTGCTTCGGTATCTGAGGAGTTGTGAATGTTACTGAACATTGCTCAATAATCAATGAACATCCTGATTTCTGACATTTTGATGAAGGGAAGACCATTGATGCAATAGTTGAGCCTGGGACATCACACTGAGGGACTAAGGGCTCTTGTTACACAGTGGTAATGTCTCTTCCTTTGAATCAGGAAGCCTGGGTCCAAGTCTGATCTGTGCCAACCTTATTAGCATCACTGATAAGGTTGATTAGAAAATGTCTACCCTGAGCAGCTCCTGCAGAGATGTCCTGGAGCTGACTATCTCCAACAACAACCATCTTTTGTTTTGTGTCAAGTATGACTTTAACCAGCAGAGAGTAATCCCTTTGATTCCCATTAGCCCCAGTTTTGTTTGGGCTCCATGATGCCATACTTGATTCAAGGCAGTCACATTCTGGAATTCAGTTCTTTTGTACAAGCTTGAGTCAAGGCTATAATGAAGTCAGGAGCTGAGTAGTCCTGGCAGAACCCAAACTGGACATCAGTGATTAGGTTTTTACTGAGCAGGGGTTGCTTCATAACACTATTGATGACACCTTCCATCACTTTACTGATGTTCGAAAGTAAATTGATGGGGCAGGTTGGCCAGGTTGGATTTTTCCTGCTTTTTGTCTACTGGACCATACTTGGGCAATTTCTCGCATTGTCAAGTCAAAGCCATTGCTGTAGCTATACTGGAATAATTTGATTAGGGAGTCCAGCATGTTCTGGAACACAGTGCTATTTCCAGAAATTTGATAGGGCCCATAATCATCCACATCGCATTCAGCTTTTTAAAAATATCACATGAAGTGAATTGATGGAATTCCTGTGTTGTAGTTTCACCAGCTTGACATCTCATATTTTAGATATATCTGGTTCTGATCTTGCTATGCACTAGAGCTCTCTTCATTAAACCAAGGTTAATCTCCTGGTTTGGTGGTAGTAGTAGAATGGGGGTTATGTGGGAAAATAAGGTTACAAATTAAGGCTGAATACAATTCTGCTACTGTTGATGATCCACATGAAATCTCATGAAATCTCAGTTTGGATTTGGTCTATTTGTTCAAAATTTATCCCATAGTGAAAGTACTGCATAATATGGTGAAGAGTATCCTCAAAATGAAGGCAGAACTGTCCAAAAGAAAGTGCAGGCACTAAATAAAGTTATACTTTCTCACTATCTCTGAATGTTGTTGCCTGCTGGAGGAGGATTTGTGCTCCGATGGACTGGATGGTAATTCCATCCTGTCAGGGTCACAACTGCACTGATTGTTTGGTCTGGTGGCTCCTATGAAGGAGCAAATTAGGGATGTTGCGGTGTCTTCCAATCTTTGACACGTAAATGCATCCAGATGCCATTTTCTCCAGAGCACACCTCTTCATATCCTTCCCCTTTGATGAGAAGATTTGAGCAGCTTGGGGGGTGGGATTATCCACCATTGCCAGCTTCCTCCAAATGCAGGGCACAATAGACTGCACCCACATTGTTTGGAGAGTACCCTATCAACAACCTGAGTGTGCCACTCGAGAAAAGGCTTTCACTCCATGAATGTTTAAATCACACCTGACCATTGACACCAAATTCCAGAGGTATCTTGTGAGCCGCCATGACTCACTTATACTAGAGAATTCATACGTTGTTATCTCCTTCCAAGGTCCCTATGCCACACAGGTATGGCTGGGGAGAGAAAAAGGTACCTTACCGACCACAACTCACAACACTTATGGAACCTTCAGAATGACTTCACATTTCACCAGGACCATAGCAGAACAGATTATAGGCTTCCTTAAGATGAGGTTTTGATACCTGTTGGAGCTTGCAGTATGGGACACAAAGTATGTGCTGCATCATTGTGGCATGGTCTGTCTATTATAACTGGAACTGATAAAATGGGTATATCCTAGATGCAAATGAAATGGGACAATGAAACAATTTTCTGAGAATGAAGATGGGACCCAGAATCAGGATGTTGACCAGGAGAAACAGCCCAGATAGCATGACAGAGCAATGTATCATCAAACATGAAAGACCAGAGAACATCTAATTGAAACTTCTTAAATTGTTTAACATTTTGTTTTATTATAGCAAGTAACCCATGATTCATGCAAAAGATACATGGACTTCATTATTTTTGCAGACTTTGACCTCTTCTGCTGCTGATTTATGTATCTTCTTATCAATATAGTATTCTGTTTGATACCTCCATCTGATTCCACTTGAGGCTTCTCCACATAATGTACTATTGACCATTAGGGGAAAGCAACAGTGAGATACTGCATAAACATCGACTAAATGGGGCTACCTCTTAGGTAACTCTTATGGCATCTGTCAGAATATCCTATCAAAATGTTGTGTAGCAAAGTCTGTCATGATAATCAGGAACCTGAGAGGAATCCTTTCAACACCTCCATTATTTATAACACTTTGATGTTTCACAATATGTGTAGACTATTGATGTTTGCATATCGTTGAGGACAATTTGAGCCCGAAAGAGCAGGTAAGCAGCACTTTGTGCAGTTGTTCTTGGTAGACTGTTGCATTATGTGGGAGAGTGAACGTGTGAGCTACTCATTGTACGTCTCCCACTTTAATTAGCAGTGAATTCCCCTTAGAAGCTGATCAACGGAACAAACCTTTTCCTGTAGAGATGTGTAGACCCATTACTGGTTTCATACTCTCACACATAAGATGGGTGCAAGTGTAGAATAATGCAGATGGGTTAGGCCCTAGCACATTCTCTGCCTCAGCAGCTTCATTGTTGCGCATATAGTCATGTAAGGTGTGTGATTTATATTAATATAATTTATTTTGGACCTTAGGTTTTGAACCCAGTGGCATGTGGGTTTCTGTCTTTGTATATGAAGGGGTTTAATAATTAACTCTTTCTGGTCTATGACTTTAAACCAGTACATATCAGAAAGCAGTTAACTTAGATAATGTGAGTTTGTTTGTATTGTGAGAGTCTTGTGATCAGAGAGAGCAAGCACTGAAAGGGGATTTCAACTTATTAACATCAACTGGAATCATTTCAGTGTGAAAGGATCAGGCAGGATGGAATTTTTAAAATGCATCCATGCATTTAAAATGCTCTTCGTGCCAGTATGTAGATAGTCCAACCAGAAATGGAGCAGTGCTAGATTTGATCTCTGTTGGTCAGTATGGACATGGTGGGCTGAAGGGCCTGTTCCTATGCTGTTTGACATTATGATACATAATTCTCGAAATGGAAATCAGAATGGTGACCTCAGCTGGCTTCTGGATGTGAAGAACATCCACGATCTCACCATGAATCAGTATTTCCAGGTCTGATCTATGGACACCAGCCTCAAGTTTGCATCATTCATGGACATTGAGACATGATACTTGCTAAACCCTCAGGATTCTTATGACTCGTCTTCTTCAAGACATTAACAGTACACTTAGAAGCACAGAACTGTATCACATGGCATACCAACGTTGAAGAGTTTGACGCATCTGCAACCCCATAGTGTAACTGCACATTATCTCACAAATTCCTTGTTTTCTACAGCTTTGGAAAACTCCTCTGTCTTAGTAAATACTGATATAACATACTCATTTATTTCCTTAGCCATGCTTTTTGCCACTACTAATAAATCTCTAATGAAATTGGAAATCGCTGGAGAAGCTCAACAGGTCTGGCAGCATTTTTAGATAAAAATCACAGTTAACATGTCAGGTTCAGAAATCCACAAATGTTGTCAGATCTGCTAAGTTTTTATGCAAATTTCTGTTTTTGTTTTTGATTTCCAGCATCCATAACTCTTTTGAATGGCTTTTATTTATCAATAAATCTCTATTTTGCTCCTAATGAGACCCCTGTTCTACTTATAGGGATTCTACAGTTTCTCCACCGAAACAAGAATTTCACATTCCACTGTATGCTTGGTATCAATTTACACAGCTTTATATTCTTTTTGCTTTTCTGATTTCCTTCTTCACTTCTTCGGATTTTTCTATGCAGTCAAATTCTTCCTTATATGATCACATTATATATGATATTTAATATCTGGATTAGTGGTGCTGGAAAAGCACAGCAGTTCAGGCAGCATTCGAGGAGCAGTAAAATCGACGCTTTGGGTAAAAGCCCTTCATCAGGAATACAGGCAGAGTGCCTGAAGGGTGGAGAGATAAATGAGAGGAGGTTTGGGGTGGGGAGAAAGTAGCATAGAGTACAATAGGTGAATGGGGAAGGGGGTGAAGGTGATAGGTCAGGGAGAAGGGTGGAGTGGATAGGTGGAAAAGAAGATAGGAAGGTAGGACAAGTCATGGGACAGTGCTGAGCTGGAAGTTTGGAACTGGGGTGAGGTGGGGGAAGAGGAAATGAGGAAACTGTTAAAGTCCACATTGATGCCCTGGGGTTGAAGTGTTCCGAGGCGGAAGGTGAGGTTTTCTTCCTCCAGGTGTCAGGTGGTGAGGGAGCAGCCCAGGACCTCCATGTCCTTGGCAGAGTGGGAGGGGGAGTTGAAATGTTGGGCAACAGGGCAGTGTGGTTGATTGGTGCGGGTGTCCCAGAGATGTTCCCTAAAGTGCGCTGCTAGGAGGCGTCCAGTCTCCCCAATGTAGAGGAGACTGCATCGGGAGCAACGGATACAATAAATGATATTGGTGGATGTGCAGGTAAAACTTTGATAGATGTGGAAGGCTCCTTTAGGGCCTTGGATGGAGGTAAGGGAGGAGGTGTGGGCGCAGGTTTTGCAATTCCTGTGGTGGCAGGGGAAGGTGCCAGGACAGGAGGGTGGGTTGTTGGGGGGCGTGGACCTGACCAGGTAGTCACGGAGGGAATAGTCTTTGCGGAAGGTGGAAAGGGGTGGGGAGGGAAATATATCCCTGGTGGTGGCGTCCGTTTGGAGGTGGCAGAAATGTCGGCAGATGATTTGGTTTATGCGAAGGTTGGTAGGGTAGAAGATAAGCACCAGGGGCATTCTGTCCTTGTTACGGTTGGAGGGGTGGGGTCTGAGGGCGGAGGTGCAGGATGTGGATGAGATGTGTTGGAGGGCATCTTTAACCATGTGGGAAGAGAAATTGCGGTCTCTAAAGAAGGAGGCCATCTGGTGTGTTCTGTGGTGGAACTGGTCCTCCAGGGAGCCGATATGATGGAGGCGAAGGAATTGGGAATACGGGATGGCATTTTTGCAGGAGGTAGGGTGGGAAGAGGTGTAATCCAGGTAGCTGTGGGAGTCGGTGGGTTTGTAAAAAATGTCGGTGTCAAGTTGGTCATCATTAATGGAGATGGAGAGGTCCAGGAAGGGGAGGGAGGTGTCAGAGATGGTCCAGGTAAATTTAAGGTCAGGATGGAGTGTGTTGGTGAAGTTGATGAATTGCTCAACCTCCTCGCGGGAGCACGTGGTGGCATCAATGCAGTCATCAATGTAGTGGAGGAAGAGGTGGGGAGTGGTGCCGGTTTAATTACAGAAGATGGACTGTTCTACGTAGCCAACAAAGAGTCAGGCATAGCTGGGCCCCATACGGGTGCCCATGGCTACCCTTTTTGTCTGGAGGAAATGGGAGGATTCGAAGGAGAAATTGTTAAGGGTGAGGACTAGTTCGGCCAAACGAATGAGTGTGTCAGTGGAAGGGGACTGTTGGGGACGTCGGGAGAGGAAGAAACGGAGGGCTTGGAGTACTAATCATGTCAAGTGTCTCCAATAGGCCTAGATGGAGGCCAAGTGCAAACATCTTCAAACATCCCCTTCTCCACTTGCAGCAGGGTGTATATAGATCCAGATTAACTTAATTTCAAGTGTTTAATCACCCTCTGACCCACAAAGCTGGGGTGGAAGAAAGTCATTCTTGATCCCAAGGGATTGCCTAAGAAGAGGTCATATCTCCTAACTTTCATCTATTTATGTGTGGCTGTTTGAAAATCAAACAGATATGGAGCTTAAGGAAGTTAAACTTCCAAACGTGTTTATATATCAAGTATTTCTGCAAATTCATTTAGTATGACTAAAGCTTCTGTTTGAAGTACACATTTCAATCAGCCTATTTATTGACAGTTTCTGTCCAAACCTCAATGATCCCTCAAACTCTTGGTGCCATTCATATGAATTTTCATCATTTCTGAGTTTTGATATAAGTATAACTAAGATGGTTTTATTGTATTGATTTGTATTGATTTGAAATACACTAATAAACTATGAAAAGCTGCTTTGCATTCAGATCTATGAGTATATCAGAGTATATCAGAATTAGTTGTGGTGGGCTTTAAGCAAAATGCAGGAAAACCGCTTTTGCTGGGGATGAATAATGCTGAAAAGAAGAACATTTGAAAATCTTTACATGTAATGTGGTTCAAAATGCTGGAATGAAATGAACACAATTTGTGTGGCAGCAGCAATGATAGGACATCAAGAATACAAGATCAGGAAGGCAGAGTAGGATTAGGAAAAAGGGATAGCATTGTTCCAGGAGGTAGGTTGGGAGGAGATGTAGTCTAGGTAGCTGTGGGAGTCGGTGGGCTTGTCGAAGCTGTCCGTGGTTAGTTGGTTGCCAGAGATGGAGATGGTGAGATCCAGGAAGGAGAAGGATGTGTCCAAGTTGGTCCAGGTGAATTTGAGGTCGGGGTGGAAGCTGATCGTGAAGTTAATGAACTGTTCAATCTCCTCGTGGGACCATGAGGTGGCGCCGATACAGTTATCGAAGTAACGGAGGAACAGGTGGGGGGTGGTGCCAGTGTAGGTGTGAAAGATGGACTGATCCACGTACCCGACAAAGAGGCAGGTATAGCTAGGTCATGGCTAGCCCATGGCTACTCCTTTGGTTTGGAGGAAGTGGGAGGACTGAAAGGAGACGTTGTTATGGATAAGGACCGGTTCAGCCAGGCGGATGAGGGTGTTGGTGGAAGAGTACTGGTTGGGATGGCATGAGAGGAAGAAACCGGGGGCTTGGAGGCCTTTGTCATGAAGGAATGATGTGTACAGGCACTGGATGACCATGATGAAGGTGAGGCCTAGGTGGCTGGGGAAGCAAAAGTCTTGGAGGAGGTTAAAGGCACGGGTGGTGTCCCGAATGTATAAGGAGTAGAAGTTGGGAAGTTATGTTGCAGTATACAGTACATTGATGAGGCTGCAATTGAAGTATTGTGTTCAATTTTGGTCATCTTGTTATAGGAAAGATGTAATTAAACTGGAAAGAGTGCAGAGGAAATTTACAAAGATGTTGCCTGGATTCAATGGTTAGTGTTATAGGGAGAGGTTGGACAATCTAGGAGATTTGATCACGACAGGTATGGCTACTGTGAATGTACTCAGTCTTTTTCCAGGGTTGGGGAAGTGAGGACTAGAGGATATCAGTTTAAGGTTCGAGGGGGAAGAATAAAAGAGAACCTGAGGGCAATGCTTTTACACAGAAGATGGTACACATATGGAATGAGTTGTCAGTGGAAGTAGTTGAGGCAGGTACATTAACAACATTTAAAAGGCATTTGGACAAATACATGGACAGGAAAGTTTTAGAAGGATTTGGGCTAAGTGCAAGGAATGAGGTTAGCGTGGATGGGCACTTTGGTTGGCATGGACCAGTTTGGGCCAATGTGCCTGTCTCTGTGCTGTAGGGGTCTATGACTCTATGACTCTAAGTTACACAGAGAATTGTCCATACGTGGAATGAATTTCCCGGTGAAGTGGTGGATGTGAGTATAGTTATAATGTTGAAAAGACAATTTGATAAGTACATAAATAAGAAATGTTGGGAGGGATAAGGACCAAACGCAAGTAGTTGGGATGAGTTTAGTTTAGGATTATGATCGGCATGGAATGATTGGACTGAAGGGTTAGTTTGCATACTATATGTCTCTATGACATGTTATGGACAGTTTCATGCTGTAAATTTTAGACTTTAATCTCAGCAAACTAAAGAAACAAGGCAGCTGACAAACAAATCACTGCAAAAATATTTGAGAAAATTAATTGGTTTGTTTCATGTCACTTAATAGTTCATGAATGATAGCTTTGAGGATAATTATCACTTCACAGTTACAGGGTGACAGCTTGCTGATTGCCAGCTTTTTTTTAATTAACCTAAAGATCTGTGGTTTATTTTTGATTGATGCATTCAGTCAGTGAGGTATTTGACAATCAGTAAATTTATTTTGACAATTAACAGTTATTTGAGGCAATTAGAATTTATTTCCTCTGAATCTCCTTTGAGATGTGCTTCCTTTGAGAGCTGTGACGCCACAGATGTACACTAGAAACAATTTTGATAATGTGTTATTAATTGTTCTATGACAATTAATGGTAAATAAGGATCAACCAATTATTTAGCTCAAAATACATTTCATCTCCCTTTAAGGAGCAAAAAGATAAGCATTTTCTGTATGATGATGACAGCATTTCAGGGAGGTTCAGTAAGTAAGAGCTTATAGAGCAATTGAATAAAATCTGGAATCTAATTGAGGAAATGTGTTTGACATGTTACTAAGAGAGTTATGATAGAGTTCTTTGCTGTATATCTAACCACAATCCAATTGAAAGTTAGACCAAATATTAAAGAATCCATACATTGCTGAAAGGGGCCATTCAGCCCATCAAGCTCTGGAGAGCATTCCAGCCAGACCCACCCCATCCCGTGACCCTGCATGCAGTTTTACTATTGCTAACCCACACATCCGTGGACTGGCACAACTTTTAGCATGGCCAATTCACCTAACCTGCACATCTTTGATCTGTGGAGGAAATTGGATCACCCGGAAGAAGTCCTTATAGATACAGGGAGAATGTGCAAACCACACACAGATAGTCACCCAAGGCTAGCATCAAACCTGGGTCCTTGGTGCTGTGAGGTAGCAATGCTAACCACTCTGTTAATTTTAGAACATAGAACATAGGATATTACAGCACAGTACAGGACCTTCGGCCCTCGATGTTGCGCCGACCTGTGGAACCGATCTGAACCCCATTTATCCGACACTATTCCATTCTCATCCATATGCCTATCCAATGACCATTCAAATGCCCTTAAAGTTGGCGGGTCCACTCCTGTCGCAGGCAGTGCATTCCATGCCCCTACTACTCTCAGACTAAAGAAACTACCCCTGACATCTGTCCTATATTTATCACCCCTCAATTTACAGCTATGTTCCCTTGTGCTAGCCATCACCATCCGAGGCTCTCCCTGTCCACCCTGTCTAACCCTCTGATTATCTTATACGTCTCAATTAAGTCACCGCTCAACCTTCTTCTCTCTAACAAAAACAGCCTCACATCCCTCAGCCTTTCCTCATAAGACCTTCCTTCCATACCAGGCAACATTCCAGTAAATCTCCTTGGAACCCTTTCCAAAGATTCTACATTCTTCCTTATACTGCAGTGACCAGAACTGTATGCAATACTCCAAGTGCGGCTGCACCAGAGTTTTGTACAGCTGCAGCATGACCTCGTGGTTCCAAAACTCAATGCCTCTACTAATAACAACCCTATCAACCTGGGTGGCAACTTTCAGGGATCTATGTACATGGACACCGAGAGCTCTCTGCTCATCTACACGACCAAGAATCTTACCATTAGCCCCGTACTCTTATTCCTTTGGTCCTTCCAAAGTGAATCACCTCACACTTTTCCACATTAAACTCCATTTGCCACCTCTCAGCCCAGCTCTGCAGTTTATCTGTGTCCCTCTGTAACCTGCAACATCCTTCAACACTACCAACAATTCCACTGACATTAGTGTCATCTGCAAACCCATCATTCTACGCCCTCATCCAGGTCATTTATAAAAATGACAAAGAGCAGTGGACCTAATACAGATCTTTGAGGTACACCACTAATAATTGAACTCCAGGATGAACATATCCCATCAACCACCACCCTCTTATCTTTCAGCTAGCCAATTTCTGATCCAAACTGCTAACTCACCTTCAATCCTATGCCTCCGTATTTTGTGCAATAGCCTACCGTGGAGAGCATTATCGAATGCGTTACTGAAATCCATATATAAGAATGATGTTTTTTCTTGATTATATGTTTTTGGAGATATGTCTTTTGATTAAACTTAAAATATAAGCCATAGCTATTAATTTAACCTGGGGCAGTGTTTATAGAGGAATAAGACAGTATTACTTTCTGGGTTTGTAGATTGTGAAGGAGCAAAAATGGCATTTACTAGAGTGATATGCACTTCTTGTCAGATGTGGGAGTTTAAAGAGAGTTTAAGGGTTACTGCGGATTATATCTGCCATAAATGTTGTTGGCTGTGAATCTTATCAGATCGAATGGATCGGTTGGAGAGATAGTTAGAAGCAATGAGGGATTTGCAACAGTAACAGTATGTGATGGATGGCAGGTATAGGAAAGGGGGGAAAGTCTCAGATACAGTCACATAGATGGGTTAACTCCAGGAAATGAAAAAGGGGTGGGTAGCTAGTGCAGGAGCTTTTTGTGGATATACCCATTTCAAACAGGTATGCTGTTTTGGAAAATGTAGGGGGTGATGGATTCTCAGGGGAACGTAGCACAAACAGCCAAGTTCCTGGTATTGAGACTGGCTCGAATGCAACGAGGGGTATGTCGGCTTCCAAGAGATCAGTTGTGTTAGGGGATTTTCTAATCCGAGGTACAGACAGATATTTCTGTGGCCAGCAGCGAAAAAGCTGGTGCCAGGATCAAGGATGTCTCAGAGAGGGTGCAGAATGTTCCCTCAGGGGAGCTGGGCCAGCAAGAGGTAATTGTCCATATCGGAATCAACGATACTGGAAGGGAAAAGGTTGAGATTCTGAAGGGAGATTACAGAGAGTTAGGCAGAAATTTAAAAAAAGGAAGTCCTCGAGAGTACCAATATCTGGATTACTCCCAGTGCTACGAGCTAGTGAGGGCAGGAATAGGAGGATAGAGCAGATGAATGCATGGCTGAGGAGCTGGTGTATGGGAGAAGGATTCACATTTTTGGATCATTGGAATCTCTTTTGGGGTAGAAGTGACCTGTACAAGAAGGACAGATTGCACCTAAATTGGAAGGGGACTAATATACTGGCAGGGAAATTTGCTAGAACTGCTCAGGAGGATTTAAACTAGTAAGGTGGGGGGGGGGGACCCAGGGAGATAGTGAGGAAAGAGATCAATCTGAGATTGGTACAGTTGAGAACAGAAGCGAGTCAGTCAGGGTAGGTAGGGACAAGGTAGAACTAATAAATTAAACTGCATTTATTTCAATGCAAGGGACCTAACAGGGAAGGCAGATGAACTCTAGGCATGGTTAGGAACATGGGACTGGGATATCATAGCAATTACAGAAACATGGCTCAGGGATGGGCAGGATTGGCAGCTTAATGTTGCAGGATACAAATGCTACAGGAAGGATAGAAAGGGAGGCAAGAGAGGAGGGGGGATGGCATTTTTGAAAAGGGATAGCATTACATCTGTGCTGAGGGAGGATATTCCCGGAAATACATCCAGGGAAGTTATTTGGGTGGAACTGAGAA
Source organism: Chiloscyllium punctatum (assembly GCF_047496795.1). Taxonomy (NCBI): domain Eukaryota; kingdom Metazoa; phylum Chordata; class Chondrichthyes; order Orectolobiformes; family Hemiscylliidae; genus Chiloscyllium; species Chiloscyllium punctatum. The sequence continues at coordinate 83,592,103 of NC_092749.1, forward strand.
ATAGAAAAGGGATGATAACCTTATTGGAATTGTATTATAGACCCCCCAATAGTCAGAGGGAAATTGAGAAACAAACTTGTAAGGAGATCTCAGCTATCTGTAGGAATAATAGGGTAATTATGGTAGGGGATTTTAACTTTCCAAACAAAGATTGTGATTGCCATAGTGTTAAAAGTTTAGGTGGAGAGGAATTTCTTAAGTGCATATAAGACAATTTTCTGATTCAGTATGTGGATGTACCTACTAGAGAAGGTGTAAAACTTGACCTACTCTTGGGAAATAAGGCAGGGCAGGTGACTGAGGTGTCAGTGGGGGAGCACTTTGGGGCCAATGACCATAACTCTATTAGATTTAAAATAATGATGGGAAAGGAGAGACCAGATCTAAAAGTTGAAGTTCTAAATTGGAAAAAGGGCAATTTTGACGGTATTAGGCAAGAACTTTCGAAAGCTGATTGGAGGCAGATGTTCACAGGTAAAGGGACGGCTGGAAAATGGAAAGCCTTCAGAAATTAGATAACAAGAATCCAGAGAAAGTATATTCCTGTTAGGGTGAAAGGAAAGGCTGGTAGGTATAGGGAATGCAGGATGACTAAAGAAATTGAGGGTGTGGTTAAGAAAAAGAAGAAAGCATATGTAAGGTATAGACAGAGTAGGTCGAGAGAATCCTTAGAAGAGTATAAAGGAAGTAGGGGTATAATTAAGAGGGAATTCAGGAGGGCAAAAAGGGGACATGAGATAGCTTTGGCCAATAGAATTAAGGAGAATCCAAAGGATTTTTACAAATACATTAAGGACAAAAGGGTAACTAGGGAGAGAATAGGGCCCCTCAAAGATCATCAAGGCGGCTTTTGTGTGGAGCCGCAGAAAATGGGCGAGATACTAAATGAGTATTTTGCAACAGTATTTACTGTGGAAAAGGATATGGAAGATATAGACTGTAGGGAAATAGATGGTGACATATTACAAAACGTCCAGATTACAGAAGAGGAAGTGCTAGATGTGTTGTAACAGGTAAAAGTGGATAAAATCCCAGGAACTGATTGGTGTACCCTAGAACTCTGTGGGAAGCTAGAGAAGTGATTGCTGGGCCTCTTGCTGAGATATTTGAATCATCGATAGTCACAGGTGAGGTGCCGGAAGACTGGAGGTTGGCTAACATAGTGCACCTGTTTAAGAAAGGTGGTAAGGACAAGTCAGGGAATCATAGACCAGTGAGCCTGACTTCGGTGGTGGGCAAGTTGTTGGAGGGAATCCTGAGGAACAGGATGTACATGTATTTGGAAAAGCAAGGACTGATTAAGGATAGTCAACATGGCTCTGTGTGTGAGAAATCATATCTCACAAACTTGATTGAGCTTTTTGAAGAAGTAACAAAGAGGATTGATGAGGGCAGAGCAGTAGATGTGATCTATATGGACTTCAGTAAGGTATTCAACAAGGTTCCCCATGGGAGACTGGTTAGCAAGGTTAGGTCTCATGGAATACATGGAGAACTAGCCATTTGGATATAGAACTGGCTCAAAGGTAGAAGACAGAGGGTGGTGGTGGAGGGTTGTTTTTCAGACTGGAGGCCTGTGACCAGTGGAGTGCCACAAGGATCGGTGCTGGGCCCTCTACTTTTTGTCATTTACATCAATGATTTGGATGCGAGCATAAGAGGTATAGTTAGTAAGTTTGCTGATGACACCAAAATTGGAGGTGTAGTGGGCAGCGAAGAGGGTTACCTCAGATTACAACAGGATCTTGACCAGATGGGCCAATGGGCTGAGAAGTGGCAGATGGAGTTTAATTCAGAGAAATGCGAGATGCTGCATTTTGGGAAAGCAAATCTTAGCAGGACTTATACACTTAATAGTAAGGTCCTAGGGAGTGTTGCTGAACAAAGAGACCTTGGAGTGCAGGTTCACAGCTCCTTGAAAGTGGAGTTGCAGGTAGATAGGATAGTGAAGAAGGCGTTTGGTATGCTTTCCTTTATTGGTCAGAGTATTGAGTACAGGAGTTGGGAGGTCATGCTGCAGCTATACAGGACATTGGTTAGGCCAATATTGGAATATTGTGTGCAATTCTGGTCTCCTTCCTATCGGAAAGATGTTGTGAAATTTGAATGAATTCAGAAAAGATTTACAAGGATGTTGCCAGGGTTAGAAGATTTGAGGTATAGGGAGAGGCTGAACAGGCTGGGGCTGTTTTCCCTGGAGTGTCAGAGGCTGAGGGGTGACCTTAAAGAGGTTTATAAAATTATGAAGGGCATGGATAGGATAAATAGGCAACGTCTTTTCCCTGGGGTCGGGGACTCCAGAACTAGAGGGCATAGGTTTAGGGTGAGAGGGGAAAGATATAAAAGAGATCTACATGGCAACATTTTCACACAGAGGGTGGTACATGTATGGAATGAGCTGCCAGAGGAAGTGGTGGAGGCTGGTACAATTGCAACATTTAAGAGGTATTTGGATGGGTATATGAATAGGAAGGGTTTGGAGGGATATGGGCCGGGTGCTGGCAGGTGGGATTAGATTGGGTTGGGATATCTGGTCAGCATGGACGGATTGGACCGAAGGGTATGCTTCCATGCTGTACATCTCTATGACTCTATGAGCAGGCCAAGCAGCATCCGAGGAGCAGGCAAATTGACATTTTGGGCATAAGCCCTTCATCAGGAATGAGGCTTGTGGGCCTGGGGCACTGAGAGATAAATGGGAGGAGGGGTGGGTTGGGGGGAAGGTTGCTGAGAATGCAATAGGTAGATGAAGGTGAGGAAGAAGGTGATAGGTTGGAGAGGAGGGTGGAACAGATGGACAGGTCAAGAGGGCAGTGTTGATTTGGAGGCTTGGTACTGCGATAAGGTGGGGGGGGGGGGAATGAGGAAATTGGTGAAATCCACATTAATCCTGTGGTGTTGCAGGGTCCCAAGTTGGAAGATGAGGCGTTCTTCCTCCAGGCGTCAGGTGGTTAGGGTTTGGCGATGGAAGAGGCCCAGGACCTGCATATCCTTGGCCGAGTGGGAGGGGGAGTTGAAGTGTTCAGCCACGGGGCGGTGGGGATGGTTGCTGTGGGTGACCCAGTGATGTTCTCTGAAATGATTCACAAATTGGCGTCCTGTCTCCTCGATGTAGAAGAGACCACATCGGGTGCAACGGATACAGTAGATGACATTGATGGAGGTCCAGGTAAATTTCTGTTGGATGTGGAAGGATCCCTTAGGGCCTTGGGCGGAGGTGAGGGAGGAGGTGTGGGCGCAGGTATTTCACTTTCTGCAGTAGCAGAGGAAGGAATGAGGTAAAGGCTGTTGAGGGGTGGGGGAGGGAGGGGCATGGATCTGACAAGGGAGTCACGGAGGGAATGATCTCTCCTGAACGCTGATAGGGGTGGGGGATAAATATATTCCTCACATTTGGGTCTGTTTGTAAATGGCCAAAGTGTCTTGCTTTGTCCTTTTACGTTGCTAACTGTTTGAATTTTAGTGCATCTTTTTAACTCAAACTTAACGATAACAACTGATGTGATTTTGATTGGTTGCTCTTACCCAATCATGTGGTGAGTTGCAGTTGTTCTTAGGTGAATAAACAACTTATAGCGTTCTGTTAGGCCAAACTTCTGCCAGATTCTGATTGGCTAACACATGTGCTCAATCAAAACAAGAACATGTCATCTGTAAACTACACTAACTTTATCACTGAGTCTACGTGTACTCAAAAGTATATCCATTTGATAATGGGATGTGGACATTACTGCCTAGGCCAGCAAATTCCCCTCAAGAAGGTGGTGATGAGCTGCCTTCCAGAGGTGGTAGTCCATCTGGTGTATGCTCACTTTTGTACTCCTGGGAGTGGTCATCCCAAGCTTTCTTGGACTCTTCAGATGAATGTACTGGTTACAAAGCCCCAACAATGTCTCTTCTTCCTCAGGAAGCTGAGGAAATTTGGCATGGCGGTGAATACCCTTGCCAATTTTTATAGGTGCACCATTGAGAACATTCTGTCTGGATGTATCACTATCTGGTACGGCAACTATACTATTCAAGATCGGAGACGGTTACAGAGAGTGGTGAACTCAGCCCAGACAATCACAAAGGCTAACCTCCCATCTATAGAAGCCATCTATCAGGCCCGCTGTCAAGGAAAGGCCACCAGCATTCTCAAAGATCCATCCACTCCTGGCAATGCTTTTCTACAACTTCTCCCCTCGGGGAGAAGGTACAGAAGCCTGAACACATGCACCAGCTGGTTTCGAAACAGTTTCTATTCTACTCTAGTTAGAATACTGAAACGACTCACAAAATCTTAACATTCGCCTGTACTTGTGTTTTTGTTTTTGGGCTGTTTACCTATTATTTACTTATTGATGCTACTTAACTCTATGATCTGCCTGTATTGCTCACAAGACAAGGCTTTTCCCTATGCCTTGGTACACGTGACAATAAATTCAATTCAATTCAATTCAATTCAATTCTTATACATTGAATGTTACAAGATATTTGTTGAGGGCTCTGTACATAAAAGATCACCATTTCAACACCATAAATACATCTCCTCTGAATTAGCTTAGTTACCTTTAACAGTGAGTCATTAAGTTCTTAGCTGTAAATAAAACTGTTTTGCAATTTAATAAAATTGTACAATGTCAAAAGTGTTTGAAAACAGAAATTAAATAGTGAACATCAAGACAGAATAAAGTCTCTCATATCCACCTTCTGAGCACTTAAAACTCAAACCAGTGGTTCCTATAACTAAGGTTGCAACAGACTGTGGTGGGGTGAGGTGGTTATAATTTAGCTCCAAATGGACAAGTAAAAAATTAAAACTTAAGTTTGAAATCATTACCAAGTGATTTCGACTTGAGACCTCTAGCCTCCCCTTTTCTAGACTTGTACTGTCCTCCTATTCTCTTACTTGGTTAGCAATTTTACACCATAGCCACACTCACCATGTATAATTCATACTGAAGTCATGGACCTTGGCAAGCCGACCCACTTCTTTTCCTTCCACCCATGTCATAAGTGACCATGGAGATGATTGGAGGTAATTCATGAGGCAGAGACAGAATGTCCTGCAAAACCTATGGGGGGGGGGGGTGGTGGGGAGGTAGGGGGGGAGTGGTGTGGGGGGTGGGGGTGGTGGAGCGGGGAGAAGAATTCTCCACCCATTAAATACCAGCAATAAAATATATCCTTAGTACCCTGTGAGCCTTTCAGTTACATTTTTATGCCTTCAGGATTGCAGCAGCAATGTGGAATTTCCCGTTTCTGCAGTATCAGCAACACAATGGAAACTTGACCTGCATGCACAATGGGTTTACATGAAGTAAAGTGAATTAGGGTTTATATTAGAATTTTGGAGAAGATTTATAGCTCAGGTTGTGGATCAGATCATCTGTTTGCTCATTGAGCTAGTAGGTTTGTTTTCAGACGTTTTGTCACCATGCTAGGTAACATCATCAGTGAGCCTCTGGTGAAGCGCTGATGTTCTGTCCCACTCGCTATTATGTGTCTGTTGTGGTGGGTAGTGTTATTTCCGGTTCTGTTTCTGAGAGCTTGGTGAATGAGGTCCAAATCTAAATGTTTGCTAATGGATTTCTGGTTTGAATGCCAGGCTGCTAGGAATTCCCATGTGTCTTTGTTTGGTCTGTACCAGAATGGAACCTTTGTCCCAGCTGGTGTCCTTCGTCTATGTGTACGGATACCAGTGATAGTTGGTCATGTCTTTTGTTTTTCATGTATCCTGGTAGCTAGTTCCTGCCCATTTGTCCAATGTAATATTTGTTGCAGTCCTTGCAGGGTATCGTGTAAATTACGTTTGTTCTGCTGGCTGTAAATATGGGATCCTTTAAATACATCAGGAGTTGTTTGAGTGTGGTAGTAGATTTGTGGGCTACCATGAAACCTAGGGGCCAGAGTACTCTGGTCATCATCTCTGAGATGTTTTTATTGTATGGTAGGGTGACTAGCATCTCTGGATGTGTTGTGTCTTCCTGTTTAGGTCTGTTGTGCAGGTATCAGCAGATTGCGCTTAACGGATAACCATTGTTACTGAATATGTAATCTCAGTGTTTTTCCTTGGTTTCTCGTAGTTCCGGTGCTGCAGTGTGTTGAAGCTCATTTAAATAGTGTCCTAATGCAACTCAGTTTATGGGTGTTGGGATGTTGCTTCTGCAGTTGAACCTCTGGTCTACGTGATCTGCTATAAACGCTGATCTGCAGCTCTCCATTGGCTTTCTGTTCTACCATGACATCCAAGAAGGGAAGTCAGTTATTGTTCTCTTTCTCTTTGGCAAACTTTATACCAGTAAGGATGTTGTTCATGTGTTTGTAGGTTTCATAGAAGCTGGATCAGGACCCTACTTAAACAAGCCACAACACATTGCAGCAACCCGGAACTACGAGAAGCCCAGGAGAAACATTTATACAATGTATTTAGGAACAACGGGTACCCAATAAGTGCAGTCCACCAATTCCTGCACAACAGACCTAAACAGAAAGACACAACATGCCCAGAGACTCTAGTCACCTTACCATACATCAAAGACATTTCAGAGATGACGACCAGACTACTCTGGCCCCTAAGCATCATGGTAGCCAACATGTTCCCATAAAGGTGAAGGGTGGGGCCAACAAGTCCAGAGATCCCACAATGTTAAGGAATGTACATGATTGTGTAAGGTAAATAAAGGAAGGACATGGTCGGTACAGAAGGCACAAAACACTGCATGCCCTGGAGAGAGTGTCGAAACTGAAGGGTGTTTCTTAAATAAATGAATTGCGAAAGTGAAGATGGGACATGAAAAAAATACTGATAGACAACTTTAAGGAAAATCAAGTTGAGTTTTTTAAGTACATTACGGACAAGTGAATAGCCAGGGAAAGTGCAGTGTCCAGTGGGGACCAAACTGGCAATCTGTGTGTGGAGCTGGAGGACATAGTTGAGGTTTTAAATGAGTGCTTTGCATCCTATATTTCACTATAGTGATGAATCACATATATCAAGAAATCAAGAAGAGCAACTATGAAATACTTGAATTAATTGGCATTGAGAAAGAATGATGGTATTTGCAGGCTTGAACGTGGATCAATACATAGATCCAGATAAGATGTAATCCAGACTGCTGTGGGAGGCAAGGTGGGAGATTGTTCGGGGCTCTAATATTAATTTTTAAATCCCCTTTCTCAACAGGAGGGGTAGCAGAGGACTGGAGGTCAGCTAATGTGTTCTATTATTCAAGAATTGTGGTAGAGATAAACCAATAAATGACAGATCAGTGAGTCTAACATCAGTAGAAGGGAAACAATTGGAAAACATTCCAAGGTACAGAGTGAATCTTCATGTGGAGTGGCAAGGATTAAGCAAGGATAGTCAGCATGGTTTTGTATGGGGGGCACTGTATTCAATTTGATTGAATTTTTCGAGGATTCAGCTAGGTATGTAGAAGACGGTAATGCAGTTGATGTCATTTACATGGACATCAATCAGGCTTTTGACAAGTTCCTGCATGGCACACTGTTAAGAAGCTAAGAACCATGGGATCTAGGATAATTTGGCTTCATGGCAGGAAGCAGAGGGTGATGGTTGAAAGGTGCTTCTGTGATTAGAAGCCTCTGTCCAGTATTGTAGCATAAGGCTTTGTGCTGGGTCCATGCTGTTTGTTGTATACCTCAGTGATCTAAACATGAATGTAGGATATATGATCAGTTATTTCTCAGAATACCCAAAATTTGGTGATGTGATAATTGGCGAGGAGGAAAGCCAAAGTCTACAAGACAATGCAGATGAGCTGGTCAGGTGGACTGAACAGTGGCAAATGGAACTGGAGTAGCAGTTTGGTGAGTTCAGTGGCTCAGTGGTTAGCACTGCTGCCTCACAGCGCCAGGGACCCAGGTTCAATTCCCACCTTGGGCAACTGTCTGCGTGGGTTTCCTCTGGGTGCTCCGGTTTCCTCCCACAGTCCAAAGATGAGTAGGTTAGGTGAATTGCTAAATTGCCCGTAGTGTTAGTCAGGGGTAAATGTAGGGGAATGGGTCTGGGTGGGTTGCTTTTCGGAGGGTCAGTGTGGACTTGTTGGGCCAAAGGGCCTGTTTCCACACTGTAGGGAATCTAATCTAATCCTGAAAAGTGTGAGGAGATGCATTTTTGGAAGAGTAACAAGGCAAGGGTTTACACATTAAATGGTAGTACTCTAGGAAGTACAGAAGATCAGAGGGATATTGGAGAGCATGTTCACAGATCCTTGAAGGCAGCTGGATAAAGTGATGAAGAAGGCACATAGATACTTGTGTTTATTAGTCAAGGCATTGAATGCAAGAGCTCAGAGGTTATGATGGAGCTGTTTATAACGTTGGTTAGGCCACAGCTGGAGTACTGTATAAATTTCTGGTCACCACTCTACGGGAAGGATGTGATTGCCCTGGAGGGTGCACAGAGGAGATTCATCAGTTTAGCTAAAAGAGAGACTAGACAGGCCAGGTTGTTTATCTTCGAGCAGAGAAGGCTGAGAGGGGATCTGATTAAAGTATACAAAGTTCTGAGGGACATAGCTTAGGTAGATAAGAAGAAACATTTCTCCTCAATAAGTAATAAGTAGGGGGCATAGCTTTGAGGTAAGTAACAGGACATTTCAAAATATTTAAGGAAAATATTTTCAGCCAGCGAGTTGTGGCTACCTGTAACTCGGTCTAAGAGGATATTAGAGACATGAACACTTAATACATTTAAGAATCATTTCAATGAGCACTTTAAAAAGTGTAGCACACAAATTTATGGGACAAATGTTAGACAATGGGATTGGAACAGTTGGCTATTTGATAACTGACATGAACATGCTAGGCCAATGGGCCTCTTTATCTATAAACTCAATGACTCTAAAGGTGGTTTGGCACCACAATAAGAAGGTCTTGTTAAGTTTGGGCTTGATGGACTTTAAATTATGTAGAAGGGCTCCTGATGCTGGGCCTGAATGGCAAGATATCCTGCCCTAGTCATTTAAGACATCCCTGTCACATTTTTTGGCTGTTTGGCAATTGATTAGCTGTTGGTGTGTCTCCTGCCTTTCTAAAGGAGTGGCAGCCTGCCTCCAAGAATACTTGCTAATGGAGATTAACATCTCAGTAATGGCAGAATGGGTTCTCACATTTTCAGTGTCCCTGCCATGCCCCTCCCCACCCCAACCAACCTCACTCATCATCTGCAGAGAGACCATCAGGTTTCGCTAAGCTGAATTCCCTTGAATTAATAGCTTGTCTAATGGCAACCATGAAATCATTATCAATTTTTATATATAAAAAAACACTTCATTTGAATCATTAATGTCTTTCAGGGAGGGAATTCTGCCATCCTTACCTGGTCTGGCCCACATGTGACTCCATACTCACAGCAATGTGGTTGACTCTTAACTACTTTCTAGGCTATTAGGAATGGGAAATAATGCTGGCATAGCCAGCGATGTCTGCATCCCATTAATTAATTTTAAAATCACCCACGCAGTGAAGGACCCACTCACCAATAATTAACTGTCAGTAGCAGTGGGAATAAAACCTTTACCAGCTGCTTGGCAGGAGGACATCTTCCCCTGTTGCACCACTGCTAAAATAGTTTGGCAGAGGAAACGTGAACAGAACTCCATCCTACAATTGATGGTTACTTAATCACATGACCCCCACCCATTGGTTTTTCACTCATTACCTAGGTCTTCTGCCCATTAAACCTTCTACAGTCTCAGGTGGTGCCCTTCCCAAGCAGCCACCCTGTATTCATGGAAAGCCCCATTCAGTAGCAAGAACTTCCACCATGTCTATCAATTCACTGCTACACTGACTCATGGGGAAGACCTGATTTGCTCTGGCATGGATACAGAGCCTGAGTGGGCAAAAGCCATGGCTTCAAGAAACTAATTTCCTGAAGCATGTAAAACTTAACTCTTGTTTCCAGGGCTGGGGAAGGTGGGCTCACCTCCAACATTTGAGTCAGTGGGTGAGATCCCTGCATCCATAGATTCATGATCTTGTCAGCACTTTCACCCTATTGCTGAACATTGACCAAGAAGTAAGCTCAGTCAATGAACTGTCAATTATGTAATCTTTAAGTGACTTAAGTGTTAATGTGCAAGTGTACTTAATAACAACATTTTTCCAATGGTAGCGAAAAAAAAAATTAGCTAAATGCAAAATCTAATCAACATCTTTACAAAAGTTAAACTGTTAAATTGTGTTATATATTCATTTAACCCTTGCTCCCAGCAGCTAACCAACTGACTCCATTATAAGCAATGAACAATGCGTTTTAAATTCAAGACAAGAAGCAGACAATCAGTGAAAATGGATCATTGTCAGGTTGGTAGGATGTGACAAGATTGACATAAGATTCTGGATTAGTGGTGCTGCAAGAGCACAGCACTTCAGGCAGCATCCAAGTAGCTTCAAAATCGACGTTTCGGGCAAAAGTCCTTCGCCCAAAACGTCAATTTCGAAGCTACTTGGATGCTGCCTGAACTGCAGTGCTCTTCCAGCACCACTAATCCAGAATCTGGTTTCCAGCATCTGCAGTCATTGTTTTTACCCCAAGATTGACATAAGCTTTGGTGCTGGGACCTCAACTGTTGGCAATTTATATCAATGGGATGGGTGAAAAAATGAAGAGTATCTTTGTCACATTTGCTAATGACACAAGGAAAGATAGGAAACTAAGTTGTGAAGAGGTACATAAGGCTACAAAAATGATGTAGATAGATAAAGTGAACTGGCAAAAATCTGCAAATAAAATGGTAAGATGTGAAATTGTCCATTTTAACAGGAAGTATATTATATGAAAGGAAGCATATTAGCTAAATGATGAAAAATTTCAGATCTCTTAGATGCAGAGGTATCTGTGTGTCCTCGTACACAAATCGCAAAAGGTTTGCAGGCAAGTATAGCAAGTACTTTGGAAAGCCAGCAGCATTTAATGTGCGGAGAATTGAATGTAAAAGAAGGGAGGTTATATTTCAATTATGCAGGACACTGGGAAGATCATATCTGGAGTATTGCGTACAGTATTGCTTAACTTCGTTAAGAAAGGTAGCAATTCAGATAATGTTCATCGGACTGATACTTAGAATGGGTGGATTGTTTTATGAAAAAAGATTGGATAAGCTGGGCTTGTACTCAATGGAGTTTAGAAGAGAAAGAGGAAACTTGTTTGAAGCAAACAGGATCCTGATGGACTTTTGCAGGGTCAATATGTCAAAGATGTTTCCTCTTGGGGAACAATCTAGCATTATTTACAAATAAAAGATCACCCATGTAAACTGATGAGGGTTGCGACTCTTTGAAACTCTCTTCCTGAAAAGGTGGTAGAAACTGAGTCTTTGAGTAATTTAAGAGCAGAAGTGGATGGAATTTTGTTAAGCATGAGGGTGAAGGTGAGAAGGGGTACATAGGAATGTAGATTTGAGGTTAGAGTAAAATCAGCTATGATCTTATTAACCGATGGAGCAGGGTCAAGGGGCCTCATGCGGCCTACTTCTGAACCTTGTTATCTGCTTATATGAAGGGAAATTATGACCTGCCTAAATACAAAATTAGATGGTAGCCACTCATCGAATTGATCCTGTGCTATTTTGCCATTCCACTGTGTCCTATTCTTCTCTATTAGATAGAGTTAATGTGAGTACTTCACTTTTGACCTTGGTGATTCTCGAGAATAACAGCAAGCAAGATGCAGAATATTGTGAAATTTCCAACATTTCACACAAGTTTCTTAACTTACTAAGACCATAAGACCATAAGACATAGGAGTGGAAGTAAGGCCATTCTGCCCATTGAGTCCACTCCGCCATTTAATCATGGCTGATGGGCATTTCAGCACCACTTACCCACACTCTCCCCAGATCCCTTAATTCCTTGCGAGATTAAGAATTTATCAATCTTTGCCTTGAAGACATTTAACATCCCGGCCTCCACTGTGCTCCGTACATGTTAAATCAACTGTATATTTTCAGTTTGTAGAGTATACAAATGCAATGAAATTTATTTAAATCAAACAATAATCAGCTAACCCATGATAGTCCTACTTCTAATTAACGTTAAAGGCAAGCAAGGGTTTTGTTTGTCTGAGGGCATCCTGTAAAGGTACACTGTACTTTTCTCCCATGTCATGTAGTGGGTAAATGATGAAGTTTCCGTTTATAGCTCCTTTCTCACTGAATTTCAGACACGGCAGGGACACTGGAAATGTGAGATGGCACTACAGCTGAAATGCCCACAGCTATAATTGTATTAGCAAACATAGCTAGCTAACTTGGCACTGAGGAGACTTGTTTCCACTGTGTCGGGTTCAGGGGAAAAGCTTTTTCACTGATCATGGCACCTGCTTCAAGAATACCTGCAGCTAATTTTAACTTAGTATCGCACTGTCTATAGCTAACATAGTCATCAATACCATTAACAATTTTGCCTTCTGCTCCTCCCAGGTTGCTGTAGGGGACATTTGAAATATTAGCCAATCTGCTTTCTGTGGATGCATCAAATAAATAATTCATGCCTGCTTCAGCAAGGACTTTTTTTTAGTTTTCTAATGAATGGCAACAGCTGCCTGACAATATCATCCCAGTTCACTATGATATTGAAGTTCCTAAAGTAGAGAGGTTTGTTTATTGTTCTTGTGTGGCCTTCCATGGACCACAGTACAATGACATAGCTTACAAGAAAGTTTAAACAGCAGCACTGAATCATAGGTGAGCGGCAACTTCCTCTTAACAGGAATAATAATTTACTTCTAAGAAAATCATCCATGTCAGATTTCTATAATGGATTCAAAGGAAGCGAAGATATATTCTTCAAAGCTAACTCCGCACTGTTCAGTGTTATTTAAAGACAATAAACCCCATGAGGCTATCTAAGAGCAATATGGGAGCCTTCCAGAGAGCTCAGAAAACATCACTTTTCATGGCTGCATAGAACATGGAGTGCTTTATCAGTCAATGCCACTCGACTCTGCAGAATCACTGCTATCTACAGGATGATGCATGCATTCTGAAGCAAAAAGCACGAATCATAGAGAAGGATTTGGAAAACTCACAAATAAAGGCCAAAGCTGCAGGTATACATTAAGGAAGAAAACATACCATAGCCAAAACATGTAAACATATGAATTAGGACCAGAAGTAGAACATTTGGACCTGAACAAACTTCATTAATCAATAGGATCATAGAACGTTCTTTGTCCTTTATAGTCTTGTGCACGCAAGTACAGGAGTACAGTGACAAGTTTACAATGTTGCCTGTTATGGCGCCATCTTAGGTATAAAGTACCGAGGTACAAATCTTAGACACAAATAGAGGAATGTAAAAGAAAAAGAGTTGCATTACCTTGCAGCGAATCACACTATCAGTTAGAAATAAGACAGAGTTAAAAGGATAAACATTACAGTCAGATAAACAAATTACAGATAAAGGTAAGATTGCAGTACCTCAGCACAGGGGCTCCCAGACATATCCAAACAGCTTCACAAGCCACTAACTGCCTACACCAGACCCCAGTCCAACACCAGTCTCTGCCCCACTCCATGTCTCCAGCTTGCTCTGCTCTAGCTCTCAGCCACTCTGCACCACTCCATATCTACAGCTCACTCCAATACGGCTCTCAGTCACCCTGCACCACTCCATGTCCCCTGTTCTAGCTCTCAGCCACTCTGCGCCACCCCATGTCTCCAGCACGCTCTGCTCTAACTCTTAGCCACTCTGCACCACTCCATGTCTCCAACTCATTTTGCTCCAGCACCCGGCAGCTCCAAACTAAGTTTTCTTATCGAAAAAAAACCCATTAAAATTTTAGAAAAAAAAGGGAAGAAGCAAAAAAGGATGGGAGGAAAGAAAAGTGAATCTGTCAGTGTTTCATTTTCCCATTTGGCTGAATAATCTTCGCTTCCCCTGCCTAAAATTGACCAATCCATCTCCGTTTTAGAAATATGCAGTGACCCCTCCACCACCTGCTTCTGGGACAGAAGGTCACTGAAACATAAACATACAATCTGGCAGATGTGATTTTTAACAATAAAACTGAAGTTTATTTCGCCAAAAGAAATGGAGATAAAAAACAATAAACCCAAATATTTATGCATAACACAAAAATAGATATTTGGAAACACAGTACAAAATATGATTCGACAAATTCCAAGACTATCCTTTACATAACCCCAAAAGTACTCCTTGTTCTGGTGCTCACAATAGAGAAGAACCTCTTTCTCTGATAGTTCAGTAAGTTTAATTTAATTGTGACTTCACCACCTACTCTAGAAAATTCTTTAGCCTTCTTCCTGGAATTTTCATACACGTATCTTCTCAGGTTCAAATAATTCATTTATGGTTTTATTCAAACACTTCAGGTTTAGAAATATTCCAAAACTGCTTGTCCTAAGGTTTTGTTATTTTATTTGTCAGGAGCACTGCTTATGCATCCATTATCACCCAGAGAGATCTGTGCAGCACTCTCTAATATGAAACCAAAGAACATTTTATTTTCAAGCTCTAGGTATTTCCCACAAATATAAAACAAAACTAAATCCTGAAATGTATAACAGGAACCCTGATGCATATGTAGTTTCCTTGTTCAGTTACAAACTCTCCTAATATTGGTGGTTCAGTGGTTAGCACTGCTGCCTCACAGCACCAGGGTCCCAGGTTCAATTCCAGTCTTGGGTGACTATCTGTGTTGAGTTTGCACATTCTCCCTGTGTCTGTGTGGGTTTCCTCTCACAGTCCAAAGATGTGCAGGTCAGGTGAATTGCCCATAGTGTTAGGTGTATTAGTCAGAGGGGGGTGGGTTGGTGTGGACTGGTTGGGCCGAAGGGCCTGTTTCCACACTGTAGGGAATCTAATCTAATGCACAAAAAATCCACTACTTTGGAAAGTTCCTTCTCTGTCAAGTTTCTTTAAAATAAATCACCATAGCTACAGAAATACTCACAAGTTGATCGTCAAGACCTTCAAACACATAGAAAAATAGAAATGTCACTATTTTAAGATTTAAACATTCAAACTAGATTAAGCATTCAAACTAGACAAAAACATACTTGAAAATGTATAAATCGGAGATCCAATATCACATTGATCCAACATATCTTAAATATCTTTAATACCTTAATTGATATTAATAGGATAACATTTTGGGTTGAGTAGGAAACTTTGATCTATATCATCAACCTGAGATTTTCTTACCAGGCACTGAAAGATTCCTGATAAATAGTGCCTCACATTCTTTTAGGAGAAAGTGAGGACTGCAGATGCTGGAGATCTGAAGAAGGGCTCATGCCCGAAACGTCGATTCTCCTGCTCCTTGGATGCTGCCTGACCTGCTGCGTTTTTCCAGCAACACATTTTCAGCTCTGCCTCACATACTTTCCCAACTGGTGAGGTGAAAATAGCGATTTGGTAGTTGAAAGTATTCAGAGAATAGTTGTGCTTATTGCTTGGCAGAGAAAATAATGCAATTCAAAACAGCCACCAAAGTAAGGCTATCCAATCAAACATCTATCCCAAGTATAGGTGACACAAATTGCTACTACCTATGTTCACACACACACAGGACCTTGCTTTATGGAGGCAAAAGGTTTTTGTGCATGCATTTCACATTTATCATTGTGATAGGGTAATCGACATTGCCAATTCTTGCTTTATCATCCATTGGAGCACTCTGAATAAGCACAGTCTCCCAACCAGGCCTGGTATTAATCTAAGATTGTCAGTTAACGGATTTTACTGGATCTCAATGCAAACCATAATCCAAGTGATCAGCATTCTCTCACGTTGCATAATTTGGTATTCCCTTTCAAAGTTTGCTTTCTTTTGTTCTGATGAGTGCATCACAAACAGCTTTAACTTCTTGCCTTCTTAAGATTGTTTAAAATGGCAAGTCAAATAATTGGTTGGAATATAAAGAATGACAGAGAATGACCCAAAGATTATACAGGAGAAAGAAATTAGAGTATGAGAGGAGATATTTAAAAAGCAAAAGAACAAGTAAAGTCAGTGTTGATCCTCAAGAGAATGAGAATAGGAAATTATTAGTAGAAAATAAGGCAATAGTGGATGTAATAAGCGAATATTTTGCTTCTGTCTTCACTACTGGAGCTGCAATTCAGGAGGTGGAAGGAAGTAGGGAACCTGGTACAATCACCAAGAAGTAATGCTGAACAAACTGATAGAGCTTGGTCACGATGCACTTCATCCTAATGCGCTATTAGAGACAGCTAATGAGGAATAGATGCACTGGTGTTAATTTTCTGAAATTTGCTAGATTCTGGTAAGTTTCTTACACACTGGAGAAAAGGTCTTGGTGGGCAATGTGTTTGAAGGATTAAAATGCACTGTGGATGAGAGGGAGCCCATTAATGTTCTGTACTTGGATTTTCAGAAAGAATTTGATAAGGAGTCATACAAAAGGTGATTTTGTGAAAAAGAAACACCAGATGTAGGGTTTAAGGAGTAGCATTGATAGATTGGCTGGTCAGAAAGAAACAGAGAGCTTCATAGAAGTATTTTTGTTTGATGGGAAGCATATGACCAATAGGTTCCTGCAAGAGTATGTGTGGGCCTCAACTTTTTACAATTTATTTAATTGACTTAATTTAAATGGAGTGAAGACAAGAGAGTTAAATTCACAATGACACAGCAATGTGTATGTTGTGAAAAGGATACAAGGAGGTTGCACATCAATAATATGTAGATAGGTATAATGTTGGAAAATACAGTGCACTTTTATATGTAAAATGAGAAAGCAGACTAATACTTAAATGGAGAACAATTGCAGAAGTGCAGAGGGATCTAGGGGTCTGAGTGCATTAGCCACAAAAAAGGTAGTAAATATAGCAAGTAATCAAGAAGATTAACAAAATTCTATCCTTTATTATGATCAGAGTTAAACATAAAATATACAACAACCAAATTTGGAATTGAAAGAGTTACAAAACAAAACAGCCTACTCAGAAAATGAATCAGAAACAATACTTAGAGCTATTACTTGTAAAATAGAGTCTTAATCAGGAAATGTAGAGCACATGAAATATTAATTGAAGAGGAATGAGCAACAGTCTATCTGGTTCCATTTGAATATCATAAATGAAATTTTATGAATGCCTCACAAAATTCCAATGACATATCACTTAGATAATAGGAAAGCACAGGCTAAAGTATGAAAATGTTTCTATTGGCCAGGATTAGATAAAGATATAACTTAATTTGCCAAATATGAGGAAACCAAACACTCGATTACACCTGCATTTTTAACTCAATACCAGCTTTCAAAGAACCATTTAGGAGGGTTGTATAGATGTTGCAGGATTCCTAAATAAAACTGGGAATGGGAACAATATCTTTTAATAGCTATAAATGTCTCCACAAGATTTCTTGGAGCAATACTTTTAGTGAAAATTACTGCAAAAACTGATGAGAACATAAAAGCTAAGAGCAGGCACAAGCAATTCAGCCCCTAGAGTCTACTCGGGGAGAAAGTGAGGACTGCAGATGCTGGAGATCAGAGCTGAAAATGTGTTGCTGGAAAAGCGCAGCAGGTCAGGCAGCATCCAAGAAACAGGAGAATCGACGTTTCGGGCATCAGCCCTTCTTCAGGATGCCCGATGCCCGAAATGTCGATTCTCCTGTTCCTTGGATGCTGCCTGACCTGCTGTGCTTTTTCAGCAACACATTTTCAGCCTAGAGTCTACTCCACTATTTGAAATGATCCTGGCTGTTCTCATCTTGGTCTCAACTCCACTTTGCTGTCTGCTTTCCACAACTCTTCAACCCATTACTAATTAAAAGCCTATCTTCTCCTTAAATGTAGTCAATGTCCCAGCATGCACCACACTCTAGGGTTGTGAATTCACAGCTTCAGGAACATTTGAGAGAAATAATTTCTTCTCATCTCTATTTTAAAGCTGCTACCTTTTCCCTTTTATGCAATTACAGAAGCTTTTGCTACTGAATTTTATATTTTGCAATAGCTTTCTTTCATAATTTACCTTTGATTTTCTTATTTTTTTAGTAACTGTTAACTTTTAGAAGTTTCCCAATCTCCCAGTCTTGCCTTTTCAATACGGATAGCCTCAATTTTTGCCTTTATTCTATCTTTAACTTCGTTGCTTAGTTATGGATGTCTTTGCCCTCTTTTACAATCTTTCTTGCTTTCTGGAATATATTTTAGTTGGGAGAAATGGAGTATTCCTTAAACACCTGCCACTCTCCTACCTTTTAGTTTTCCTGCCCAGTCCACCTTGGCCAGGTCTGTCCTCATGCCTATGTAATTACCTTTAATTTCAGATTGCTAGCATGGGGCTCCAAATGCAGCATGGGTTCATTAAGGACAGGTCAGGCTTAGCCAATCTTTTGGAATTCTATGAAGACATTACAAGCAAGGTGGACAACGAGGACCCAGTGGATGTGGTGTACCTAGATTTCCAAAAGGCCTTCGACAAGGTGCCATACAAGAAGCTGCTGCATAAGATAAGGATGCATGGCATTATAGGTAAAGTATTAGCATAGAAAGAAGATTGGTTGACTAACAGGAAGCAAAGAGTGGGGATTAATGAGTGCTATTCTGACTGGCAATCAGTGACTAGTGGTGTGCCTCAGGGATCATTATTGGGATCGCAATTATTTACAATTTATAATTTGGAGTTGGGGACCATGTGTAGTGTGTCAAAGTTTGCAGATGACACTAAGATGTGTAGCAGAGCAAAGTTTGCAGTGGATTGGGACCATAGATACTTTGAGTGAGTGGGCAAAGGTCTGGCAAATGGAATATAATGTTAATAAATGTGAAGTCATCCATTTTGTTAGGAGTAACAGTAAAAAGGATTATTACTTAAATGCTAAGAACTTGCGGCACGCTGCTATGCAGAGGTATCCTTGTGTATGAATCACAGAAGGTTGGTCTGCAAGTACAATAACTAATTAAGAAGACAAGTGGAATTTTGTCCTTCATTGGTAAAGGGATTGAGTTTAAAAGCAGGGAAGTTATATTCAGTTGTACAGGGTACTGGTGAGGCCACACTTGGAGTACTGTGTGCAGATTTGGTCTCCTTACTTGAGAAAGAATGTACTGGCACTGGAGGGGGTACAGAGGAGGTTCACTAGGTTGACTCTGGAGTTAAGGGGGTTGGTTTATGAGGAGAGACTGAATAGATTGGGATTATATTCTTTGGAATGCAGAAGAATAAGGGGGATTCTTATAGAAACATATAAAATAATGAAGGGAATAGATAAGATAGATGCAGAGAAGATGTTTCCACTGGCAGGTGAAACTAGGAGAAGATCGCATAGCCTCAAGATTAGAGGGAGCAGATTTAGGACTGAATTGAGAAGGAACTCCTTCACACAGATAGTTGTTAATCTGTGGAATCCCTTGCCCAGTAAAGTAGTTGACACTACTTCAGTAAACTTCTTAAAACTAAATAAGTTTTTTTTTAACAATAAAGGAATTAAGGGATATGGTGAGAGTGTGTGTAAGTGGATCTGAGTCCACAAAAAGATCAGCCATGATCTCATTGAATGGTGGAGCGGCTCGAAGGGCCAGATAGCCTACTCCTGCTCCTAGATCTTATGATATGTTTCACAACCTCTATTGAATTTGAAATTCTAGCTGTGATCACTCTTCCCTAGAAGAACCTTTTCTATGAGATCATGAGTTAATCACACCTCATTACATAATACCAAATCGAGAATAATCTGCCCTCTGATTGGTTCCCCAACTTAAGAACCACTGTCTAATACATTCAACTCATCCTTGCGACTACTCTTGACAATTTGGTTCATCCAGTTTATAAGCATGTTAAATACACACATGATTATTACTGAAACCTTCTTACAAGTCCTCAGTATTGCCTGGTTTATATGGTGTGCCAATATAGGACTACTGTTTGAGGATCTATAATTATCCCATCAGGGACTTTATTCCCTTATTATTTCATATTTCAATTCAGACTGATTCTACATCTTGACTTCCAGTGTGAATATCATTTCTTACTACAGTACTGAACTCTTCCTTTACCAACAAGGCCATCCCACCTCCTTTTCCTGCCTACCTATCCTTCTGAAACATTGAGTATCCTTGGATATTCAATTCCCAAGCCCGGTCTCCATCGCCATCAAATCATATCCATTTATTGCTATTTACATTGTTAGCTCATTAATTTTTTTAAAAATGATTTGTGCATTCAGATATAAAGGTTTTATGTTTGTTCTGTTATCAAATTTCCCTACTCTTTCATTATTTCTTGACTTGATAAGATGCTCATACATTCTGTCCCTTCCTTTCCTTCACTAGCCTGCTCTCCTGCCTTTTCCTTCAACTGTGATTTTTCCAATTCTTTATGCAACTGAACCCTTTCCCTATTATTTAGTTTAAAGCCCTAGTTATGTAATTTGCCAGGACACCGGTCCTCGCATGATTCAGGTGGCGCTCATCCGATTGGAACAGCTCCGTCCTTCCCAGGTATTGGTACCAGTGTCCCATTAATTCAAACCCATTTTTCCAAGAACAATCTTTCAACCATTTGTTTACCTCTTTAATCTTATTGACCTTGTGCCAATGAGCTTCTGGCTCAGGTAGTAATCCGGAGATTGTTACCATTTTGCTTCTGTTTTATAACTTACCCTCTAGCTGCTCATAGTCCCTCAGCATAACCTTTTTCCTCATTCTACATAAATTGCTAGTATTGTGGACTATGACAAGTGGATTTTTCCCTCCCACTCAAAGTTCCTCTGTAGCCCAGATGAAATATTCTGAATCCAGGCACCAGGCAGGCAACACAGCATTGAGGACTCTTGACCCTGGCCACAGAGAATGGTGCCTATTTCCCTGACAATACTATTCCGAATTACAACTACATTTCTCTTTTCTCCCTCCTATTGAAGGGCTTCCTGTAAAACAAAGCCATGGTCAGCTTCCCCATAGACCCCACTGTCATATGCATAAGGAGCAAGAATCTCAAATGTGTGGACAAAGACAAGGGCTAAGGCTGCTGCAGCACTACCTCCTCAATCCCAATGCCTACATTGCTCAAAATCGCACCCTCCTATCCCTGACCACTGACTGAATTCAAGGTAGCTAATCTAAGGGGTCTGACTACCTCTTGAAACACAGCATCCAGTTAAGTCTCCCACTCCCTTATGTCTTGCAGTGTTCAAAGCTCAGACTCTGGTTCATCAACTCTGAGCAGGAGTTCCTTAAGAAACCAGCACTTGTTACAGATATTGTCAAGATGAGCCACAATAGGGTCCATCAGTTCCCATATCATGAAAATACAACATAGCATCTGAACCTGTGTCTCTTAATACTTTTCTTCTTAATATTTTCAAAATTTTTGGGTGGTCTTTTAGTTTTTAATCTGTAAAATATTTGTCCTATTTACTTTTAATCTGAAAGCAACTTTCTTTGAGAAGGTGACCAAATAGGTGGATGAGGGTAAAGCCATTGATGTGATATATATGGATTTCAGTAAGGCGTTAGAAAGGTTCCCCATGGTAGGCTACTGCACAAAGTACTGAGGCATAGAATTGAGGGTGATTTAGCAGTTTGGATCAGAAGTTGGTTAGCTGAAAGAAAACAGAGGGTGGTGGTTGATGGGAAATGTTTGTCCTGGAGTTCAGTGACTAGTGGTGTGCCGCAAGGCTCTGTTTGGGGTCCACTGCTGTTTGTCATTTTTGTAAATGACCTGAAGGATGGGTTAGTAAATTTACTCAGAAAGTAGTAGGAGCATGGAACGCATTGCCTGCAACTGTTGTAGACTCTCCAACTTTATGGACATTTAAGTGGTCATTGGATAGTCATATGGACAAGAACGGAATAGTATAAGTTAAGTGGACTTCAGATTGATTTCACAGGGTGGCGTAACATAGAGGACCGAAGGGCCTGTACTGCACTGTAGTGTTCTATGTTCTATGAAATAGATAGCCAAATTAGCAGCTATTATCAACAAATGAATACTAGTCTGTTCAGCTATAACACGGTTGTTGTGTTCTTGCGTGACCTTTTGTTATGGAAAATCGTGCAATAGAAATAACGGGGACTATGGGAGCAACAGAGTTATAGAATCATAGTCATGGAGATGCACAGCATGGAAGCACATGTCCATGCCGACCAGATATCCCAACCCAATCTAGTCCCACCTGCCAGCACCCGGCCCATATCCCTCCAAACCCTTCCTATTCATATACCCATCCAAATACCTTTTAAATGTTACAATTGTACCAGCCTCCATTACTTCTTCTGGCAGCTTATTCCATGCAAGTAACACCCTCTGAGTGAAAAGTTGCCCCTTAGGTCTCTCTTATATCTTTCCCCTCTCACCCTAAACCTATGCCCTCTAGTTCTGGAATCCCCTACCCCAGAGAGAAGACCTTGTCTACTTACCCTATCTATGCCCCTCATAATTTTGTAAACCTCTATAAGGTCACCCCTCAGCCTCCAATGCTTCAGAGAAAACAGCCCCAGCCTGTTCAGCCTCTCCCTATAGCTCAAATCCTCCAACGCTGTAAATCTTTGTAAATCTTTTCTGAACCCTTTCAAGTTTCACAATATCTTTCTGATAGGAAGGAGACCAGAATTGCACGCACCATTCCAAAAGTGGCCTAACAAATGTCCTGTTCAGCCGCAACATGACTTGCCAACTCCTGTACTCAATAATCTGACCAATAAAGGACAGCATACCAAATGCCTTCTTCACTACCCTGTCTACCTGTGAGTCTACTCTCAAGGAGCTATGAACCTGTACTCCAAGGTCTCTTTATTCAGCAACATTCCCTAGGATCTTACCATTAAGTGTAAAAGTCCTGCTAAAATTTGCTTTCCCAAAATGCAGCACCTCACATTTATCTAAATTAAACTCTATCTGCTACTCCTCAGCCCATTGGCCCATCTGATCAAGGGAATATCTCCGGGATACCCGCACCAATCAACCACATTGCCCCGTGGCCCAACATTTCAACTCCCCCTCCCACTCTGCCGAGGACATGGAGGTCCTGGGCGTCCTTCACCGCTGCTCCCTCACCACCAGATGCCTGGAGGAAGAACGCCTCATCTTCTGCCTCGGAACACTTCAACCCCAGGGCATAAATGTGGACTTCAACAGCTTCCTCATTTCCCCTTCCCCCACCTCACCCTAGTTCCAAACTTCCAGCTCAGCACTGTCCCCATGACTTTAGATTAGATTAGATTACTTACAGTGTGGAAACAGGCCCAACAAGTCCACACCAACCCTCTGAAGCGCAACCCACCCATTCCTCTACATTTACCCCTTTACCTAACACTACGGGCAATTCAGCATGGCCAATTCACCTGACCTGCACATCTTTGGACTGTGGGAGGAAACCGGAGCACTCGGAGGAAACCCACGCAGACACGGGGAGAATGTGCAAACTCCACACAGTCAGTCGCCTGAGTCAGGAATTGAACCCAGGTCTCTGGCGCTGTCCTATCTGCCTATCTCCTTTTCCACCTATCCACTCCACCCTCTCCTCCCTAACCTATCACCTTCATCCCCTCTCCCACTCACCCATTGTACTCTATGCTACTTTCTCCCCACCCCCACCCTCCTCTAGCTTATCTCTCCATGCTTCAGGCTCACTGCCTTTATTCCTGATGAAGAGCTTTTGCCCGAAACGTCGATTTCGAAGCTCCTTGGATGCTGCCTGAACTGCTGTGCTCTTCCAGCACCACTAATCCACCATCTGATCAAGATCCCACTGTAATCTGAGTTGAGGTGAACCACCAAAAATATCAGTAAAAATCAAAACAAAAATAGCAGTTAGCTTAACACAAATGAAAGCACAATCTAAGTAAATGTTAAAGCCAAATATTTTAATGAAATAGTACATAAATTTGAACACTTTAAAGGATTTCTGAGTTTGCGGAGTTACAGCACTGTACGAAGACAGGGGCTGAGGGTCATCATCAGCATCATTTCAGGTGCAGGGTTACAACGGAAGAAAATATTTAGTCTAGAAGAGATGGCTGTGGTTCGTTGTGTGACAATGAATGCCATTTAAGTGCATATGAGCTTGTGTCAATAGCCTAAAGACAACATTTCAGAAGTCTAAGAAGGGACCCTGGTCAAAGTTACGTTGAGTTTGAAAGGATCAAACAAAGTAATTTTGATAGGTAGATAAGGGCATTAAAAATACAGCAAACCTGTGACACTCTTAGAGAGATGATTATTTTGGAGCAGGCCACACAGTTTACTTGTACTTAGATACATCCCATCTGATTCCCTGATACTCTTTCAGTTAGCTCAGTTGGCTTGATTGCATATGCAGTGTGATACCAAAAATGCAGGTTCAATTCCAGCATTAGGTAAATGTATCACGAAAGACCATTTCTGCCGTCGCTGCAGCCACTTCTGCCCCCAGTGACATCACTCACCTGCATATCGACCACGCCGCATGCGTCTCCGCCCACGCGCTGATCTCCGTCACCACGCCTCACCCCGCCCCCACTCCCAGCTCCAGCCCCACACCAGGTCCTACCTCCCAGCCCTGCCGTGCTTTCACCATCCTTCCAGAACTACCCCTCTCTGAGGATGAAAGATCAGTCCTCAGCAGAGGCCTCACCTTCATTCCCCTACGCTCTCGGATTAACGTGTTCAACACGCGGCGAGACATCGAACAATTCTTCCGCCGCCTTCGCCTCTGCGCCTACTTCTTCAACCAGGATTCCCGCCCACCCTCTGATGACCCCTTCTCCCGCCTCCAACACACCCCATCCACCTGGACATCCCGTGCTGGGCTCTTACCCGCCCTCGATCTCTTCATAGCCAGCTGTGCCCGCGACATTAACCGCCTCAACCTCTCCACCCCTCTCACCCATTCCAACCTCTCAACCTCGCAACGTGCAGCCCTCCACTCCCTCCGTTCCAACCCCAACCTCACTATCAAACCGGCAGACAAGGGAGACGCGGTAGCAGTTTGGCGCACTGACCTTTACATTGCTGAGGCTAAATGCCAACTCACAGACACCTCCTCTACTGCCCCCTTGACCATGACCCCACCTCTCACCACCAAACCATCTCCCAGACCATCCATAACCTCATCACCTCAGGGGGTCTCGCATCCACCGCCTCCAACCTCATAGTCCCACAATCCCACACCGCCCGTTTCTACCTCCTGCCCAAAATCCACAAACCTGACTGCCTCGGCCGACCCATTGTCTCAGCCTGCTCCTGCCCCACCGAACTCATCTCTGCATACCTCGACACGGTCCTGTCCCCCTTAGTCCAAGAACTCCCCACCTATGTTCGGGACACCACCCACACCCTCCACCTCCACCATGATTTTCGCTTCCCCGTTCCCCAATGCCTTATCTTCACCATGGACATCCAGTCCCTGTACACCTCCATCCCCCATCACGATGGACTCAAAGCCCTCCGCTTCTTCCTTTCCCGCCGTACCAACCAGTAGCCTTCCACTGACACCCTCCTTCGACTGACTGAACTGGTCCTCACTCTGAACAACTTCTCTTTCCAATCCTCCCACTTCCTCCAAACCAAAGGAGTAGCCATGGGCACCCGCATGGGCCCCAGTTATGCCTGCCTCTTCGTAGGATATGTGGAACAGTCCATCTTCCGCAGCTACACTGGCACCACACTCCACCTTTTCCTCTGCTACATCGATGACTGTATCGGCGTTGTCTTGTGCTCCCACGAGGAGGTTGAACAGTTCGTCCACTTTACCAACACCTTCCACCCCGACCTCAAATTCACCTGGACCGTCTCAAACTCCTCCCTCCCCTTCCAAGACCTCTCCATTTCTATCTCGGGCAACTGAATCAACATGGACATTTACTATAAACCAACCGACTCCCAAAGCTACCTAGACTACACTTCCTCCCACACTGCCCCCTGTAAAAACACCATCCCATATTCCCAATTCCTTCATCTCTGCCGCATCTGCTCTCAGGTGGACCAGTTCCAATACTGTATAACCCAGATGGCCTCCTTCTTCAAAGACCGCAATTTCGCCCCAGACGTGATCGACGATGCTCTCCACCGCATCTCCTCCACTTCCCGCTCCTTTGCCCTTGAGCCCCGCCCCTCCAATCGCCACCAGGACTGAACCCCACTGGTCCTTGCCTACCACCCCACCAACCTCCATATACAGCGTACCATCCGTCGTCATTTCCGCCACCTCCAAACGGACCCCACCACCAGGGATATATTTCCCTCCCCTCCCCTATCAGCGTTCTGAAAAGACCACTGCCTCCGTGACTCCCTCGTCAGGTCCACACCCCCCACCAACCCAACCTCCTCTCCCGGCACCTTCCCCTGCAACCGCAAGAAATGCAAAACTTGCGCCCACACCTCCCCCCTCACTTCCCTCAAGGCCCCAAGGGATCCTTCCATATCCGCCACAAATTTACCTGCACCTCCACACACATCATTTACTGCATCCGCTGCACCCGATGTGGTCTCCTCTATATTGGGGAGACAGGCCGTCTACTTGTGGAACGTTTCAGAGAACACCTCTGGGACACCCGGACCAACCAACCCAACCACCCCGTGGCTCAACACTTCAACTCCCCCTCCCACTCCACCAAGGACATGCAGGTCCTTGGACTCCTCCACGGCCAGACCATAGCAACACGACGGTTGGAGGAAGAGCGCCTCATCTTCCTCCTAGGAACCCTCCAACCACAAGGGATGAATTCAGATTTCTCCAGTTTCCTCATTTCTCCTCCCCCCACCTTGTCTCAGTCTCAACCCTTGAACTCAGCACCACCTTCCTAATCTGCAATCTTCTTCCTGACCTCTCCACCCCCAACCCCCACTCTGGCCTATCACCCTCACCTTGACCTCCTTCCACCTATCGCATTTCCAATGCCCCTCCCCCAAGTCCCTCCTCCCTACCTTTTATCTTAGCCTGCTTGGCACACTTTCCTCATTCCTGAAGAAGGGCTCATGCCCGAAACATCAATTCTCCTGCTCCTTGGATGCTGCCTGACCTGCTGCGCTTTTCCAGCAACACATTTTCAGTTCTGATCTCCAGCATCTGCAGTCCTCACTTTCTCCTAGAGCAACCTTATTATCTGGTAAGACTATGGAGACTTTACTCCTTCCTCAATCCCCAGTGGTCACCTTGCATTGGGCTACAGGAGAACATTATCTACAGTCAAACATTCAGGCCATTCCAAAGATGAGCTTTTATTGATAGTTAACAAATAGGAACATAAAGGAAACAAATACAGGCTGTGGTAATATCCACAATGTCAACCAAATGTTGGCATCTTGACATTGACAGTTCGTGATGCTCTTCTGCACCCATTTACTGGAATCAAATATCAGCTCCTGTTTGCTTTGTGGGATCTGATGCATTCTGAGCTCCTTCATCCACATGGAGAGCTTCCCTGAGCTCACCGTCTTCATCCTTCTCCATGGATGATTGCTTTCATTCTCCAAGCTCCCCATCACCTGTCATACCACCTTCTTGCCTGCTCCAGTTGTGCAGAACACTGTATGCCAGGAAGGTGTAGCACACCCTGTCTGGACTTTCAGAAGGGCTCTTAAGTCGGCTCCAAGCTGTGGAACTGTTCTTTCAGGAGGCCTATCATCTGCTCCACCATGGCCCTGATCATAGCATGTGCAACACTTTGTTGAAGATACCATATTGGCGGAGTGACCAACGCAATATATACAATATATGCACTTACTGTGCTCCAACCCCCTTCTTATTCCAGACCCACCTCAACTATTCTACTTTCTACTGAATTCATTTGAGCCCATCATCTTATTTACATTGCTTGCAAAGCAACAGTGTTCCCGTTTTCCCGCAGCACCCTTGGAAGTTCCACAATAATGGAATATTTTTGCCACCATTCACTTATTTTTAGGTTACTGCAATTAAATTTTGCAAGATGGGGATGACAAAGTTAGCTTAACTAGCACCAACAACTTTTGACCAATATTCACTGTACATGCATTGCATTTGTGCATTGCATATGTTTGCAAATGAACCAGATCAGGACTCTGCAAACCCATACTTCACATATTTTCCTCTTCAATGTCCTAATAACCAGCAGACATTATCCCACATTTTCAGCCATGAAAATAACATTAACTATGCCCCCACTGGGCATTGTCTGAGTCACTTTTCAGTTGCTTTTGACATTGAGAGAACACCAAGTGATAGCAGTGAATACAGCTTACAATTGACACCGTCAGCACTGGGCTCTTTGTGGTTGCAAGGTAACCTACCCTAGATTTGAAAATGTGTTGCTGGAAAAGTGCAGCAGGTCAGGCAGCATCCAAGGAGCAGGAGAATCGATGTTTCAGACATGAACCCTTCCCGAAACATCGATTCTCCTGCTCCTTGGATGCTGCCTGACCTGCTGCGCCTTTCCAGCAACACATTTTCAGCTCTGATCTCCAGCATCTGCAGTCCTCACTTTTTACCCTACCCTGGATCCTCCATCTCGCTTTCTTTGCTGCATTACTCCAAGAGCTCATTTTTGCCCATCCCTAAAGTGAAACCTTGCTACACCTGCCCTTAAGCTCTGAGAGTACACTTTAATGATGATTTGGAGTTTCCAGTGTTGGACTGGGGTGTACAAAGTTAAAAATCACACAACACCAGGTTATAGTCCAACAGGTTTAATTGGAAGCACACTAGCTTTCTGAGTGACGCTCCTTCATCAGGTGATTCTGGAGGGCTCGATCGTAACACAGAATTTATAGCAAAAATTTGCAGTGTTATGTAACTGAAATTATACATTGAAAAATTGATTGTCTGTTAAGCCTTTCATCTGTTAGAATACAGTGATAGTTTCACTTCTTTCATGTGTAAATCACAAAACCCTTTATTTTAAAGTTGCATTCTCAGGTTAGCTGTTAACAATGGTGCGAGCTAGACAATATGTTGAAGGTGTTGGCCCCCTGTGTTCTCTGTCTATGCCATGATGTTTAGATTGATTCTAATCTAAACAGTGAGATAACGGAGTTTTACATAAATTCATGCAGTTTTTGAGCTCAGAGTTCTACATGAGTGTATGCAATTTTTGAGCAAAGTGCAATGTAACTCTGCAAGTACAAATTCACCCCACAAAATATATGTGTGCATGTGGGTCTTTGTCTGTGTGTGTGTGTGTGTGTGTGTGTCTGTCTGTCTGTCTGTCTGGGGTGGGGGTTGTGAGTGTGAGAAAGTGTGTGTGTGTGTGTGTGTGTGTGTGTAATGAGTGCAGTGTCTTAAGTCTGTGAGGGGGTGCATGTGTGGGAGTGTGTGTGTCTATAAGGGTGTGTGTGGGTGTCTGTGTGTGCGTCTGTATGTACCTGTGTCCGTGTGTATGTGAGAGTGTGTGTGTGTAGGAATATCTGTGTGTGTGTGTAGTGCAATGGTGATCACCTGTAATGCGGTTCAATTCAATTTTATTAACAAACCATGCCTTATTAAAATCAAAGTATAAGCTTTTCCAAAATTCCCACTGTATTTATTCTGTCTAGCTCTATCAATTTGAAAAAGGATATTACCTACCAGGATCCACACATTTGAACTGGGCTGTTGAAATCTCCTTCCTCTCTTTCATGAAAGTAGGATTCTCAATCAGGATGGATCTTCTCCCGAGTCTTCTTGGGTTGCCACATAGTGTCCTGCCATGAGTCTTGCTGTGAGTGTTCCCTGTGAGCTTTTGCTGAGGGGTTGACTTCTAAGTGTGTGCTTTTATTCACCCCCACGCCTCCTCCCCGCGCCACCCCCACCTTACCCTGGGACTCTGTGGTCTTTGGCCGATGGGATCTTGTTCTGGGTTCAAATCATCCAATTGGGTCGGGGCAACAGCCTTCACTGTTGCCATACCGGGACGTGTCAAATGCACATGCTCTGGCAATCAAGGTGCCAGAACGTCTGGTTGAAAGTTCTCCAATACATAACAATCAAGTTGATTGTAACTGCTTCCCCTCAGACCTTCAGAGTCATATTGTCATAGAGAGTAGATTAAATTCCCTACAGTGTGGAAACAGGCCCTTCGGCCCAACCAGTCCACACCGACCCTCCGAAGAATAATCCACCCAGATCCATTTCCCTCTGACTGCTGCACCTAACTTTATCGGCAATTTAGTATGGCCAATTCATCTAACCTGCACATCTTTGGACTGTGGGAGGAAACCGGAGCACCCAGAGGAAACCCACGCAGACACAGGGAGAATGTGCAAACTCCAAACAGTCGACCGAGACTGGAATCGAACCTGGGACCCTGGTGCTGTGAGGCAGCAGTGCTAACCACTGAGCACTGTGCGCACTCGCCCCCCCCCCAACTGTACAGCTTGGAAACAGACCTTTCAGCCCCACGCATCCATGCCGACCAGAAATCCCTACCCAATCTAGTCCTACCTGCCAGCACCCGGCCCATATCCCTCCAAACCCTTCATATTCATCCACCCATCCAAATGCCTTTTAAATGTTACAATTGTACCAGCCTCCACCACTTCCTCTGGCAGCTCATTCCATGCAAGTATTACCCTCTGTGTGAAAACGTTGTCCCTTAGGTCTCTTTTATATCTTTCCTCTCTCACCCTAAACCCTTTAGTTCTGGACTCCCCGACCCCAGGGAAAATACTTTGTCTATTTATCCTATCCATGCCCCTCATAATTTTGTAAACTTCTATAAGGTCACCCCTCAGTCTCCGACACTCCAGGGAAAACAGCCCCAGCCTGTTCAGCCTCTCCCTATACCTCAAATCCTCTAACCCTGGCAACATACTTGTAAATTTTTTCTGAAACCTTTCAAGTTTCACAACATCTTTCCGATAGGAAGGAGACTAAAAATGCATGCAATATTCCAACAGTGGCCTAACCAATGTCCTGTACAGCCGCAACATGACCTCCCAACTCCTGTACTCAATACTCTGACAAATAAAGGAAAGCATACCAACGCCTTCTTCACTATCCTATCTACCTGCCACTCCACTTTCAAGGAGCTATGAACCTGTACTCCAAGGTATCTTTGTTCAGCAACACTCCCTCGGACCTTACCATTAATGCATAAGTCTTGCTAAGATTTGCTTTCCCAAAATGCAGCACTTCACATTTATCTGAATTAAACTCCATCTGCCACTTCTCAGCCATCTGAGGTAACCTTCTTCACTGTCCACTACACCTCCAATTTTGGTGTCATCTGCAAACTTACTAACTATAACTCTTATGTTCACATCCAAATCATTTATAGAAATGTCAAAAAGTCAAGGACCCATCACCAATCCTTCTGGCAGTCCACTGGTCACAGGCCTCCAGTCGGAAAAACAACCTTCCACCACCACCATCCTCTGTCTTCTGCCTTTGAGCCAGTCTGTATCCAAATGGCTAGCTCTCCTTGTATTCTGTGAGATCTAACCTTGCTAACCAGTCTCCCACAGGGGAACCTTGTTGAACGCCTTACTGAAGTCCATATAGATCACATCTACCTCTCTGCCCTCATCTTTGTTACTTCTTCAAAAAACTCAATCCAGTTTGTGAGACATGATTTCCCATGCACAAAGCCATGTTGACTATCCCTAATCAGTCCTTGCCTTTCCAAATATATGTACATCCTATCCCTCAGGATTCCCTCCAACAACTTGCCAACCACTACCGACGTCAGGCTCACCGGTCTATAGTTCCCTGGCTTGTCTTTACCGCCCTTCTTAAATGGTGGCACCACGTTAGCCAACCTTCAGTTTTCTGGCACCTCACCTGTGACTATCGATGATACAAATATCTCAGCAAGAGGCTCAGCAATCACGTCTCTCGCTTCCCACAGAGTTCTAGGTCCATCTGATCAGGTCCTGGGGATTTTACCATCTTTATGCATTTCAAGAATCTTGCAGTTCCTCCTCTGTAATCTGGGCATTTTGCAAGATGTCACCTCTGTCCCTGCAGTCTATATCTTCCATATCCTTTTCTACAGTAAATACTGATGCAAAATACTTGTTTTGTATCTCTCCCATTTTCTCTGGCTCCACACAAAGGCCACCTTTCTGATCTTTGAGGGGCCCTATTCTCTCCCTAGTTACCCTTTTGTCCTTAATATATTTGTAAGGATGCTGCCTGACCTGCTGTGCTTTTCCAGCACCACTCTGATCTAAACACTGAGACATCAGTTTAGCACCTATAGCAGCTGTTAGCTGCATGTATTTAACTAAGTTGCCATGTCAGAAACTAGATAGGGAGGCAGCATCCGAGGAGCAAGAAAATCGATGTTTTGGGCAAAAGCCCTTCATCAGGAATAGAGGCAGGATGTCTCAGTGTGCCAAACAGCAAGATGCTGGCACCTTGGACAGATTCCTCCTGAAAAGTATGGCAAGCAGCTTGTCTGGGTCTCTCTGAGAAAGAGCCTGCTAATACAGCTATGCTATAGTCTTTGGCTCTGTCAGAAGTGCTAATGTACTAGCTCGCATGACATGGCAGGCAAGACAAGGCATGGATGTTGAGAATATGCAGAAACTAAGTGAGCAGCCCTGAGCTGCAATCAGGCCCTTTCTGTAACTGGATGCCTATCCCTGTACACAGTGTCCTTGCAACAGGCTTTTAGTCCTAGTCACTGGTGGACCTTGTGTGGTTCCTAAGTTTGTCTCCACATCAAACGCATCATCCTTAAACAATTCTGCCAACTTCAATTAGACCCCAACACCAAGAACATCTTCCCTCTCCATCCCCCTCTGCCTATCTTTCCCTTCGACAGACCTCAGTTTGTGCCATTCTTCCCCCTCCACCTCTCCCACTACTCCCTCCCCTGCACCCCCTGCCCACCCAACCACTGAACCTCAACGTACGTTCCCCTACAAGTGGAAAAGTTACAAAAACCTGCTGGTACACCAACCGCCCACCCACCAACACCTCCATCCAGGGCCCCAAACAGTCCTTCCAGGTCAGACAGAGGTTCACCTGCCTCTCTTCCAACCTAGCTTACTGCATCTGGTGCTCCTGATATGGTCTTCTCTACATCGCAGAGACCAAACTTAAACTTAGGGAATGGTTCACCGAGCATCGCAGCCGGGCCTGCAGGGGCTGACTGGACCTCCATTTTAATTCCCTTTCCCACTCCCCTTCCAACATGACCATCCTTGACCTCCTCTATTGCCGCAATGAACCTCACCACAAATTGGAGGAACAACACCTCATCTTCTGCCTGGGCAGCCTACAGCCCAGAGGACTCAACATTGAGTTCTTTAATTTCAAATAAACTCCCTTCCCATCCCCTGACTCCCTTCCCAGCTCCTCCCCCTCCCTTCCACTGCTCCCTGCCACCAACTGGATTCATTCTTCCCATTGACCCAACCAAGTCATACCCTCTACCTGTCTTCACCTATCCCCACTCCACCACCCTGCCCCGGCACCCCCTTTATATGCAGCTCCCCATACACCCATGCCCATCCTGAAGAAGGGTTACAACTGAAACGTCGACTTATCCACCTCCTCATGCTGCCTAGCCTGTTGGTTCTTCCAGCCTCCTGTCTGTCTACAATCATTCCTAAGTGGCCTGCAAGAGAATCCAAGAGGTGCATTGATTGTCCTGAGTGGATGATAAGTGCTGAATGTTAATGTCTATGGATGAAGACATTGCACAACTGATAGAAATTGTACCCTGAGATGCTGCTTGGTGCTGAGCACATGGAATGTTTGAGGTAAAAACAATGACTGCAGATGCTGGAAAGCAGATTCTGGATTAGTGGTGCTGGAAGAGCACAGCAGTTCAGGCAGCATCCGAGGTGCTTCGAAATCGACGTTTCGGGCAAAAGCCCTTCATCAGAAATAAAGGCAGTGAGCCTGAAGCGTGGAGAGATAAGCTAGAGGAGGGTGGGGGTGGGGAGATCACCTCTATCCAAGGCCCTAAAGGAGCCTTCCACATCCATCAAAGTTTTACTTGCACATCCACTAATATCATTTATTGTATCCGTTGCTCCCGATGCGGTCTCCTCTACATTGGGGAGACTGGGCGCCTCCTAGCAGAGCGCTTTAGGGAACATCTCCGGGCCACCCGCACCAATCAACCACACCGCCCTGTGGCCCAACATTTCAACTCCCCCTCCCACTCTGCTGAGGACATGGAGGTCCTGGGCCTCCTTCAACGCCGCTACCTCACCACCAGATGCCTGGAGGAAGAACGCCTCATCTTCCACCTCAGAACACTTCAACCCCAGGGCATCAATGTGGACTTCAACAGTTTCCTCATTTCCCCTTCCCCCACCTCACCCTAGTTCTAAACTTCCAGCTCAGCACTGTCCGCATGACTTGTCCAGACTTGTCCTACCTGCCTATCTCCTTTTCCACCTATCCACTCCACCCTCTCCTCCCTGACCTATCACCTTCATCCCCTCCCCCACTCACACATTGTACTCTATGCTACTTTCTCCCCACCCCCACCCTCCTCTAGCTTATCTCTCCACACTTCAGGCTCACTGCCTTTAGTCCTGATGAAGGGCTTTTGCCCGAAACGTCGATTTTGAAGCTCCTTGGATGCTGCCTGAACTGCTCTGCTCTTCCAGCACCACTAATCCAGAACATGGAATGTTTGCACAACCAGACTCAAGCTGAAGCCACCAGACTCCCAACCTGACTCCATGTCAATAATTTTTGACGTCTGACTTGCTTGACATGTTTGGTAAAATAGAAAATGGAATATTAATGAGGCAATGAGTGTTATTAATGAGGCACTTAACATGTAATAATCCCCCTTAATTGACAGATCGCCACTGCCTTGTGAGAAAACCACTGCACCTCTCTGCAAATGCATAAAAGGTGGAACAAAATGCTCTTGATCTCAAGATAGACCTTCCTGGACTTGTCCAATTCTGTCCCAAATGTCATATAACCCAAACTGCTCCCATCCCTCTTAAATTCCACCCAAGGTGTTAGTGTTGGTATCTGCTTCTGTAAAGCCATTAAAACAAATGTTTACTGGACACTGATTTGGTTTGATTTGATTTATTATTGTCACATGTATCGAGATACAGTGAAAAATATTACTTTGCTCGCTAACCAGACATAGCATACCTTACATAAATATATTAGGGTAATAGAACAGAGTGCAGAATATAATGTTACAGCTATAGAGAAGGAGCGAGAAAGATCAACTGTAATATATGTGAGGTCCATTCATTACAGTGGGAAGAAGATGCCCTCGAATTTGTTGGTACATTATTTCAAATATTTATATCTTCTGCCCAATGGAAGAGGATAGTAGAGAATATAATCGGGATGGGAGGGGTCTTTGATGATGTTGGCTGCTTTCATGAGGAAGTGTAGACAGAGTCAATGGAAGGAAGGCTGTATTCACAACTCTCTGTAATTTATTGCAGTCTTGGTCAGACCAGTTGAAATACCAAGCTATGATGCATCCACATAGGATGCTTTCTATGGTACATCTATAAAAATTGGTAAAAGTCATTGTGGACATACTGATTTTCCTTCGCCTTCTGAGGAAGTAGAGGTGTTTGGTGTGCTTTCCAGAATATAGCGTCAATGTGGATGGGTCAAGACAGTTCATTGGTCATATTTACTCATAGAAAGTTGAAGTTCCAAATCACCTACAACTCAGTATGATTGATACAGACAGGGGTGTGTCCTCCACTCTGCTTCCTGAAGTTGATGATCAACTCTTTCATTTTCCTGACTTAAGGGAGGTATTGTTATCTTTATACCATGCCACTAAGACCTCTATCTCTTTCCTGTACTCTTGTCTCATCGTTGTTTGTAAGCCGAACTACTATGGTGGTGTCATCAGCAAATATGTAAATGGACCTTGTCAAAAAGAAACTCAGTGATGTGAGTCTCAGTCCAGACAAGAGAAAGAACCTGCAAGTAGTCATGTTAATATATTAAGATGTTATTTTGACAGGAATAATAGTCAGGAAAAAAACGTGTATTTTCAATACTGAAAGAAATAGACTGTGAAATAGAGACATTTGAGAAATCAGAAAATGAATAAGAAATAGCAAATTCAAAAGTTGACCTTCCAACAATCAGGTTGACAAAAAAAACACTAGCTATCGTCATGTTTTATCTTCCAAAAATTATTGAGTAACTTACAAGGGCTATTATAGACAACATGTGGGAATAGGCCATGAAAAATGTTTTTGACTGTTCATGATTTTAGTGTGGGAGAGAAGTTAGCTGTAGAGCAACAACCTTAGAAAATCAATCCAGAGAGATATCCTCAAGTGATAGAAGATTAATTTCATTTTTGACAAAGACATTATTGAACGTTGCCATAGTAGCAGGAGCTTACCTATTATAACAATGCTGAAACTGAATGGTTGACAAAGATTCTGTTTTGACTACTACAAGGCTAATGTGGTAACAAAAGCAGTTTCATATCTTATTCAGAGATCTCAGGATTGCATTGAAAAGTTTACATGCGTGATTTGACAAAAATATCAAATTGGTAAAAGGATATTGACAGGTTGTGCTAACTGAGAACAAAAGACACGTCAGCTTTTGTCACACTGGATGAATTTTATCAGTGTGAGGTCATGCTGTTTAGAATTAAAGAGGTTTCCCTTCATTAGAACCCAACAGAGTTACCAGACTCAAGATGTTAACTCTGCTCTCTTCCTATGGATGCCAGACATGCTGAGTTTCTCTAGTAATTTCTGTTTACGTTTCAGATCTTCAG
This sequence comes from Chiloscyllium punctatum, assembly GCF_047496795.1. Classification (NCBI taxonomy): domain Eukaryota; kingdom Metazoa; phylum Chordata; class Chondrichthyes; order Orectolobiformes; family Hemiscylliidae; genus Chiloscyllium; species Chiloscyllium punctatum. The sequence goes on from NC_092749.1 coordinate 83,628,692, forward strand.
CAATGGCAGTTCTCATTTTTTTGTCTTAATTGTGCGTAAGGGTTCTTTTGGAAATGTCTGGACTTGACCTTTTTCAAACTTAAGGGCAATATCCATAGTTTGAAAGTACAATTTTTTTTTTAAAAATCCAGCTTCAGGCAATTCTGCTGAGGATCTTAGAGGATAATGGATGTGCAAAACAGTACTCCTGACAAATGGAGAAGGTGGTAAAAATAGATTCCCTTGGAACAAGGAGTTTAGTAATGGTTCCAGACCAGAAATGGTGAATAAAACCATGAAGAAGTTATTTGAAGCTGAGAATGTTTAAATTCAAATATATCTAAGCTCCATGAAAAGGCTATCAGATTTTCTATTGTGTTAAAAACACAGTTAAATTAAATCTACTTTGGTTAGAGAAAGGGATTCTTTTCTACTAAGGATAGAGCAACGGATACATTCTGAGTTCTTCAAAGTAGTATGTTTGGAATTGTAAGAATTATAAATGACTATGCATTTCAAGATCTATAAACTTGTGATATGTGTAAAGAATTTGAGCTTGTTCTATCTTATCCTTAATTATTTTATGAAATAAATTTCTATTTCTTTGTGGAAACCAAATTGGCAACATTTTATGCTTGCATTTCAGTGTCAGAACACTTCATTAAAATAAAAATAAACAAAATATGATCTATCAAGCCAGATTTCAGTCTGGGATTTGAATTGTTCAGTAATAATATCAACTCGAATCAGAACACAAGAAAATTCAGCAGCTGATTACTCATTGGCAGTCATGGGAATAGTAAAGTAACATACGTAATAAATTTCAGAAGTAATTTTTCATAAGTGTAATCAGAATGCCCTATACCACACTCGGATCAGAACTGTGCAAAATATGGAATTATATTGCTGGATAATAATGATTAAAATGTTCTCTTTGAATGACAGAATTCCAGCAAATTTTTAGAATTGCATCTTTCATCATTGCTCATAATGTAAACAATGTAGTGAGATATCATTCGCTTTGGATTCCTGCCCTCAAAATGTTTCATTTCTTTTATCCTCATGTCATTTAACAAGAGTTATTGATTTCTTCACAAACTCATGTTACTACTCTACCTTTGTCTCAGGTTTTAATGTAGGGTACTCACCTGTTGACAGGGAAAGTAAAAGCAAGAATTGTTGATATAATCTTCTTCTTTTGGACTTACAAAAGTACATCAAGAAAACTTGCTGTTGTTACAATCAATTCAGTCTGTGGAAGTTGTAGTGATAATACTTGACAGGGATGGCAATTCAACAGTCTTAACAATAAAGACCACATCATGTAAAAAGAGAAAGAGGTGAACAAGATTTGTTGTCCAGTGTTTCCAAGCTGTTCCTTTGAAAAAGCTTGCGTGTTATTTATCTGATTGATATATGTTGTTGTTAGAGACAAAGAAAAACTCTAGATGCTGGACAAATAGACAAGCAGGAGGCTGGAAGAACACAGCAAGCCAGGTAGCATCAGGAGGTGGAGAAGTCAACATTTTGTGTATAACTCTTCTTCAGGAAAGGCACTGGGACACCAACACTGGGAGAAAGGACGGCCTGAACTGCATACACTAGCAAAACAGCCAACTCAGTAATTTTACCAGAGACAGCCTCTGAATTAACCAAACACATATCATCTGTCCGATTAAGAATGACAGACAGAGCCTTGATGCTTCTGAAGTAAACAAAGAACTGGCAAGTTGGAAGGCTTAGGAGACTTGCTGATAGAGGTGGTCTCTGTCAAGACCGGTTACATTGAAAACTGGGCCAGGTACGTTTAAAGAAAATCAATACAGTGGTCTTACAGGGGAGAGGAAAACTCTTTAAGAAGGTTTTTGGGCCATGGAAGCTGCCTTCTTGCTGGAGGTCCCCTTCTGTGGGCATTGTGCTACTGGCTCCAATGGCATCTCAGGATGCTGCTTTGAGAGGACACATCTACTTTAGTGATTATTCAAGATAAAGGGTTGGGGAGAGGTGTCAACCCACTGTCAATAAAATGCGAATGGTTCTGTTATGATGCTAATTAGCTGTATACTTTCTTGAAATTCCATATCAGTGTCACCACTAGTAAAATGCACAACAACAGGATCGTGTTGAGGAATCATCCCAATATGACGCCATACAATTTTACTGCTCACCTTCTCTTCCAGATATGTATGCAAATTTTCCAAGAAGTGTAAAACTAATAAGGCAGTGATAGTAAGGAATTTCAACTTCCCCAACATTAAATGGAGTAGTCGTAGTGTGAAAGATTAAAAGGGAGTGGAATTCTTAAATGCATTCAGAAGAGTTTTCTGAATGAAGCTGGATGATGAAGCTGGGCAAATGGTTGAAGCATTAGTGGGGGAGTATTTTGCAGACAACAATCATAACTCCATTACATTCAAAACTTTTATGCGAAAGGACAAGAAATCAATATCTAAACTGGGGGAAGGCCAATTTTAATAAGATCAGGTATGATTTAGCCAGAGAGCACTGGAAGCACAGTGGGATACATTCAAGAATGAAAAAATGGAGAGGACTTGGCCAAAATGTTCCAATAAAGACAAAGAGTTGTGTGACTCGCAGACATGAAGCGACATATAGCATTGGATAAAGAGAAAGAAAGAAAGCTTATGGCAGCTATCAAGGATTCATAACAACAGAAGACATACAAAAATGAAGAATGTGTTATGGGAAACTTAAAAAGGAAATTAAGATAACAAAAGGGGGCATAAAAGGATCATGGTAGGTGAAATAAAGAAAATATAAAGTTATTTTACAAGGACATTAAAAATTAAGCAATTTTATTGTCACATGTACTCAAATGAGTACAGTGAAAAGTTTAAAAATCGCCACTTATAGCGTCATCTTAGGTACAAGGTACCTAGGGAGAGCTTCTTCAGTTACAACATTAGTTACAGTGTAACAATCTCACCAACACACAGCACCAGCTTAGGTACAGAGTACCTAGGTACAATCCTTAGTTACAGAATAGAGAAATGTAGAAAAAAAAGGTTACATTAGAGCTATACATAATATAACCATAGGTCAGAAAAACAAGAAGAAGAAAGTGAGGACTGCAGATGCTGGAGATCAGAGCTGAAAATGTGTTGCTGGAAAAGTGCAGCAGGTCAGGTAGCATCCAAGGAACAGGAGAATCGACGTTTCGGGTATGAGCCCTTTTTCGGGCTCATGACCGAAACGTCGATTCTCCTGCTCCTTGGTTGCTACCTGACCTGCTGCACTTTTCCAGCAACACATTTTCACCTCAGAAAAACAAGAAGCAAAGTTAACAAGACAAACATCACAGCCTCTCTCCAAGTGCTGTCTGCAGCAGACCAGCACAGTGCGCCTCCACATGATCTGGCTGCTCACAGCTATCACACTCTGCCCCGACCGCTGCTGCCACAGTATGCACTGCACCATTGCCATCATGCTCTGCATGGCATTATCCCCACTTCGCACTGGGCCACTGGTTGCTGGTGTCCCAGTTTGGGCCACCAACACCGCTTTGGTGGCTGGGGCTGGGTGTCTGATGGGTAGCAAGTTAAAAGAATGGGCAGAACATAAATAAAAGCAAAGTAGAACAAAGAAATTAAGGAGGGAAAAGTTATAGTACAATAGAAAGTTAGCCAAAAATAGAAAAAGAGCAAATAAACATTTCTTCAGATAAATAAACAAGAACAGAGTTAACAAAGTAAATGTTTGCCATATAGAAAAATTGGGAAATTAGTAATGGAGGTTAAAGAAATGGAAGATGAATTGAACAGATATTTTATGTTGGTCTTTACTAGAGAGGAGACCATAGCATCCTGGAATTAGCCATAAATCAGGAATTGAAAGGGAAGAAGGAGCTCAAGAAAATTCCGATTACCAGGAAAGTACTACTGAGTAAATTGTTAGAGCTATGAGCTGATAAGTCCCCAGGTCATGACAGATGTCATCCTTGTACCTTTAAAGAAGTAGCTCATGAGAAAGCTGATGAATTGTTTTTAATTTTCCAGAACTCATTAGTCTTGGAGAAAAATAGCTCATGTAACTCTTTCATTCAAAAAAGGGAGAGAGGAAGAAAGCAAGAACTTACAGACTAGTTAGTGTAACGTCTGTCATAGGGAAAATTTTTGAAGTTATTATTAAAGTTGTTATAAAAGCACTTTGATAAATTCAAGGTAATCATGCAGTGCCTGATTTTCTTTTGTCAAAGATAAATCTTGTTTAACTAATATATTGGAGTTCTTTTAATAAATAACTTGTGCTGTAGATAAAGGGGAACCAGTTAATGTATTGAATTCAGATTTTGACAAGGTATTTAATAAGATGCACATCAAAGATTATTGTGGAAAATAAAAACTTGTGGTGTAGGTCGTAACATTTTGAATGACAGAAGATGGCTGGCTAACAGGAAGCAGACAGTAAGAATAGATGAGTCTTTTTCAGGCTGGCAGAATATCATAAATAGGAACTGGTGCTGAGCCTGACTTTTTTGCAATTTATATAAATGATTTTGGTGCAGAATCAAAGCAACATTTCCTGATGTCACAAAAATAGGTAGGAAAGTGAATTGTGAAGGCGATATAAGTGACCTACAAAGGGATACAGGTGTGAACGGGAAAGATCAGGCAAATGGAATGCAACGTTGGAAAGTGTGAAATTGTCCATTTTGGCAGAGAAAATTCTTTAAAATTATCTAAACGGTGAGAGGTTATAGAGCTTGGAGATGCAGTCAGATCTGGGCATCCTTGTGTATGAATTGCAGAGGTTACAGGCATAATATGTAATTAGGAAACTAATATAATGTTATTTTTCATTGCAAGGGGAATTGAATGCAAGAATAGGGAGGTTATAGAACATAGAAAATTACAGCACAGTACAGGCCCTTCAGCCCTTGATGTTGCACCAACCTGTGAAAACAACTGAAGTCTATCCTATGATTTCAGTATCATCCATATGTTTATCCAATGACTATTTAAATGGCCTCAAAGTTGGCAAGTCTACAACTGTTGTAGACAGGGCAATCCATGCCCTTACTACTCCCTGAGTAAAGAACCTACCTCTGACATCTGTCCTATATCTATCAACCCTCAATTTAAAGCAATGTAACCTCATGCTAGCCTTCACCATCTGAGGAAAAAGGCTGTCACTGTCCACTCTATCTAAGCCTCTGATCATCTTGTTTGTCTCTATTAAGTCACCTCTCAACCTTCTTCCCTCTAATGAAAACAGCCTCATGTCCCTCAGCCTTCCCTCATAAGACCTACTCTCCATTACAAGCAACATCCTGGTAAATCTCCAGTGAACCCTTTCCAAAGCTTCCACATCCTTCCTGTAATGTAGTGACCAGAATTGTACGCAGTACTCCAAGTGCAGCCGCACCAGAGTTTTGTACAGCTGCAGCATGACCTCATGGCTCTAAAACTCAATACCTCTACCAACAAAACCTAAACACCGAATGCCTTCTTAACCTTATCAACCTGGGTGGCAACTTTCAGGAATTTATGTACATGGATACTGAGATCTCTCTGGTCATCCACACTACCAAGAATCTTACCATTAGCCCAGTCTGCTGAATTCCTGTCACTCCTTCCAAAGTGAATCACCTCACACTTTTCTGCATTATGCTTCAGTTATACAAGCACTTGTGAGATCACATTTGGAATACTGTGTACTGTACAGGTCACTGGTCGTACAAAAGAATTCTAATCCATTGGAAGTAGTCAGAGAAGGTTTAAACACTTATACCTGGAGTCAGTAGATTGCTAGGTCTGTATCTTCTGGAGCTTAGAAGAGTAAGAGGTGGCCTAATTGAAATATATAAGATCCTGAGGGACTTGACTGGGTAGATGGAGATAGGATGTTTCCTCTGATGGAACAATCTAGAACTAGGGGTTATAGCAGCTGTGATGGAGTAGGCAGCGTCCAGAAACAGTCTGGGATTCACCCTTTCTGTCCCCTTCTCTTTGTTTTTCCTTTTCTCATTCTCCTTTTTAAAAAGGTTTCTTCGTTTTTTTAACTTACTTTGTGGAGAGAGCAGCAGTGATGGCGTCGGTGTTGCAGCAACTGAGGGCCCAGAGTAGGATGGTGTGGGAAAAAGATCTGTCACATAAAAAACACAGAGGCTGGCCTGTAAAACACAGAAATCAAGACTGCCAACACCTACAGAAACTACCCAGAGTGTCCCAGTCTTGGCTAAACAGGTTAACACAAAAAGCCAGGGATGGCCGAGCCACTCCCAGACCAGAGAATACACTTCCTAAAACAGCTTTCACATCAGCTCTTAGCCCAGATTAGCACTGCAGTCCCAACACCAGAAGGGCAGCTCCTGTTCCATTGAAACCGATACTGCATAAACAAAGACGCAGACCGAGAGACCCCGGAAGACTTTGATCATAGGAAGAACACAATGGGCATACCTGAATGCCAGAAGAATGGACATTGACACGTATTTGTGCTGACAGGAAATACAAGGACGAATCCTCTAGAAACCAAATGTCACCCACTCACAGGAATGGTTGGAATCTCCTGTGTCAATTAGAAATGAATTACTATTGCCACATGCTTGATTAATTTTCACTCATTTATTCTTGTTTAATCTCTTTACTATTTTCACCATTGTACTGTCACTGCTTTACAATTGTCACCTCCTTTGTGTTGTACCCCTATAAACATGCCTGCACTTTTTGTTCTGGGAAGTGCATTCTAGCCATCTGTGCAGAGAATCAGTTCTGTGTCAGCCTGGTTAATTTCTCTTCCATGGCATTGCTTTGTTTAATTAAACCACTTGTCAAGTTCACTACGATCCTTGTTGGTGGTCTCTGATCAATTGGCCTCAATTCTCCGACAGATGGTCAGTGGGTGCAGAGCACAGCAGAAGGCAGCAGTTGGCAATCCAGGAGTGGGATGGCCAGCGGTCAGTGGGCCAGGGTGGAGCAGACAGCCAGTGGTTGGTGGGCCAAGGCAGAGCAGGATGACCAGTGATCAGTGGGCTGGAGCAGAGGGGGATGGCTAGTGGTCAGTGGGCCCAGAGCAGGGTGTTTGGTGGTCAGTGGACTGGGCTTGGTGTGGTCAGCTTGTCACAGATGATGGTCAGTGGCTTGTGAGCCCAGGTGGGGTCAACCCAGTGAGGGAAAGAACGAGATCATTTAAGTAACTGCAAGCTATAGAAGGACTGTAATGTCTATAATTTAATCTTATTAATTTATTTTCCTAATTTATATTATGAAGAACTATGATATAGAACTTTACCTTTTTGCTTTGTTTCTCTATTTTTGCACCTGATCTACTTTAGTACCTCAGATTTGTAACTAGGTACTTTGTACTAAGATGGCGCCATGTGTGGTGACTTGTATACTTGAGTATAAGTGACAATAAAATCCAATTTTCAATAAACCTAATTCTCAATTAGTAAGAGATGGTCTATTTAAGATGGATGAGGATATTTTTGTCTTTGAGAGGGTTCTGAGTTTGTGGAAATCCCTTCCTTAAAAGGCAGTGGCTGCAGAATCTTTAAATATTTTTAAGGCGGGGTCGATCGGTTCTTGATTTCTCTGATGAAGGGCTTTTGCCCGAAACGTCGATTTCGCTGCTCGTTGGATGCTGCCTGAACTGCTGTGCTCTTCCAGCACCACTAATCCAGTCTTGATTTCTCTATCGATGGAGACAGTTTTACGTTACTCCCTCACGCCCTTATTGTCTTTGAATTCCTACACTGCTTGGGATGTTTTTAATGTCTTTTTTCAGGCTTTTTCCAAACTTCCTGCTGTTTGTCTCAGGCTCATTCGTTACGAACCAACGCTCCCTCTAGCTACTCCTTTCAAAAAAAATACAAAAAATAAAAATACAAAAAAATGTTTCTCGTTAGTTTACCGTCACACTGTAATGTCTCCCTTAATTATTTATTTGATTACTTCTTTATTTTTCCTGTCAATCTTCCAGTCTACCAATAATCTCAATTTTGCAAAATTCAGCGAAGGTTTGTAAGGCTGGAAGTGTTTAACGGGATAAGGAGGCGAGGAATGGAAGAATTTGAACAGAAGGAAGAACGCTTTGAATCGGAGATATTGAGGAACTGGGAACTATCGTTGGTCAGTTAGCCCAGGGCCATGCTGTCAATTGAGATCGGTGAAGAGTTTAGGATGAATCACTGGATAATAGCGATGTTTTGTGTGCTGCCCCGAAATCTTAGGCGGGTCTTAAAACGAAACAAACCCCAGCGACTCCCTTTCTCCTTTCCCCCACATTAAGCCCAGCGGATTAAAAATAAATTTAAAGTTTGAACCCCATTTCAATCAGAAAATACCCATTATATTTGCGTCCAGAACAACACTGTTGTTTCATTTATCAGTTGAGTGCTGGATAGGTGCTTGCTTGTGTGCAGTGTTGCAGTGTATGAACTCGGTAGTGACTATCTCCATGCAATATTGTTGCCTGAACAGGTTAACGCCGATCTCTGATTCGGAGAACCTCAGTAACTCCTTCTGACCTGTACACTGTGGCCAAAGGGTGACAGGGACGCAGCTTATCAGATAAATATTGTTTTTCAGTTATAATAATAATGTTCTGGTCTCAAGTATGTTGTCGGGAATCTCTAATTTAAACGACGTAAATATTTAACCGGGCCAAGGGAGATATATTCCAAAAATCGAACTTCCGAAATAACATGCTAAAAGGCATCAAAATGCTAGCGAGTGAAGTTCGTTATAATTCCTGAGTTTCTTACAAAGATTCTGCCAATAATACTCGTGAATAGAAATCACGGATTATTTGTACCTTTACTTGGGAGAAACGCAGACTTTGGGCGGAATTATTCTGTTAACTGCCATTTTTGCAGCAAAAAAGCTGTGAGTCCTAATGAACGTCTGACAACATTTCGGTAACTGTAACGGGCAGGTGGACATCAAGAGGTTGAGATCTGAGGCGCCAGTCGACGTGCAGACTGGTGAAGACAGACAGGTCTTTCCTGGGCATGTAATGTGCCCAGTAACGAGTCCATTCCATGGCTGGTCTCGTTTCACATTCGGGGACAAACTGTAAATAGCCAAGAAAAGGAAACATAAAAAAAGACAAAGTAGCGAGACACAGAATAAAGTGCCGATACAATCATATGAAATATAAATTGCAGGAAAAATTTGGATCTATTTGCTCTTCAACTCTGTCCCGGAGCCTTCATTTCCGTGACTCCCGAATATTCTTCACTAGGATTTGTGAATGGTATTTCCCTCCTGGTGTACTGACATCTCCGAGGAAAATGTCAGACACAAGGTGTATTCCCGCTGACGTGGTGTCGCAGTTTGGCTGAACTGTAAACTCGAAAAGTGTTCACAACCACTTCGGGTAAGTGCGGAGTGCTGTCGCAGAGAATGTAACTCGCACAGAAGGACGCAGCAGTCTGTGAACAGTTTAACTATCCACACGTCGAAAATATGCACCAGCAGCAACCCCCCCCCCCCCTCAAAGGATTAATGTGTGAATGTTGGTGCTTTGAAAACCTCAGATAAATCTCTCAAGGCGCGGCGGACTCGGGAAAACAGTGGCATTTGATTAGTGTGGGTCAGCATTTCTGCTTTCGGGATAGAAGGGAACCATTAGGGTCTGATTGGACGGTGTGGATGGTGAAACGTGAGGGTCAACTGTTGAGAAAACGAAATCGCTTCACCCGAATCGTCTCGACAACCTGTGTACACCAGCCTGCGTGATAGTCATTGAGCAAAAGAAGCTGGTCGGGAGAGAGAGAGAGAGAGAGAGAGCAAGCTGTGGGAATGCCAAGGAGCACTATGACCCAGAGGAGGCGTTTGGTTCTGCGTTAAAACTCGAAGCTGAAGGACTGGTTCAGTTTGGTTAGACCCCGTCTTCCTGTGGGAGGGATGTTATAAAACAATGTGAAGATGCGGACCGGACACATTCTCTCCAAGCCGCGCTCCTTCCTTGTGCCTTCCCAGCCCGAAGCCAGTTAATGTGACTCCACCTGAGCTGAGCTTACCACTCCGAGAAACCAGAGAAAACATCTCCAAACGCCAAGAAACCTGAGCTTAATGGAGCCTGGGCTTCGTCAGCATCTGAGACGAACATTTCAGAGGAAGTCTATTTATCCTGAGGTGGCAAAATATTCCTTATCTCGGTAACCTAAGTAAAACAGAACAACCCAGACTGAAGAGTTAAGAGGTAACAAGTTAGTGGCAGCAACTGTTCTGAATGAAGGAGCCAGCGATGATGAATTTGAACATGAAGAAGTTTAAATCCTAACACAAGTTCCTGGGCTATCCTGCAGCCGCAAAGCCTCATTCAGAAAGACGAGGAGCTGCACACTCTAGCGGTTGCAAACGGACTGATTCCCGGCCGGTTGGCTGGGAGTGGGCAGGCAGCATTCCCAGCGAAGCGGGACTGACCGCTGGGAGCTGCCCGAGTAATGCACGTGTGGGCCGAGCGGCCGCTGGTTTGCCTTCCGGGGGAAGAGAATGAACGAGTCCGCCGAGTGCCTGCCGCCAAACAGCGTGCAGCTGCAAGCCAACTCCAAGCATGTCAACTGCAGCGCCAAAGTGAGTGCTCCCGGAGGGACTGGCATCACAGCCTGGGGGGTGTCGGCCTCGGTTTTCCTGTGCCTCATCACCCTGGCCACGGTGCTCTCCAATGGGTTTGTCATCGCCACCATTTACCAAGCCCGCAAGCTGCACACTCCCGCCAACATCCTGATCGCCTCGCTGGCTGTGACCGACCTGCTGGTCTCCATCCTGGTCATGCCCCTGAGTATTGTCTACACTGTCAGCGGCACCTGGAACCTTGGCCAGGTTGTGTGTGACATCTGGCTCTCCTCCGACATTGCCTGCTGCACCGCCTCGATCCTCCATCTGTGCGTGATCGCTTTGGACCGGTACTGGGCGATCACCGACGCGGTGGAGTACTCGATGAAGCGAACCCCTGAAAGAGCCGCTGTGATGATAGTCACTGTCTGGGTGATCTCCATCTGCATCTCCATTCCGCCTCTGTTCTGGAGGCAAGCCAAAGCCGGAGAGCTCATGCACTGCGCTGTCAACACGGATCAGATCTTCTACACCATCTACTCAACTTTCGGCGCCTTCTACATCCCCACGCTGCTGCTGATCGCCCTATACGGGCGGATCTACGTGGAGGCCAGGTCCCGGATCCTAAAGCAGGCGCCGAAGCAGAGCGGCAAGCGCCTGACCAAGGCTCAACTGGTCACCCACTCCCCTGGATCTTCTTCCCTGTCCTCGGTCAACTCCCGGGTGACCGAGTTACCCAGCGAGACCGCCTCCCCAGTTAACCTCAACCACGTCAAAGTCAAGGTTTCCGACCTGTTGCTGGAGAAGAAGCGGATCTCGGCGGCCCGGGAGAGGAAGGCCACCAAAACCTTAGGGATCATCCTCGGCGCCTTCATCGTGTGTTGGCTGCCGTTCTTTATCATCACCCTGGTCTTACCCATCTGCAAGGAGGCGTGCTGGTTCCACCAGGCCATCTTCGACTTCTTTAACTGGCTGGGCTATCTCAATTCCCTCGTCAACCCCATCATCTACACCATGTCCAATGAAGACTTTAAGCAGGCTTTCCAGAAACTCATCCGCTGTCGGTGACTGTACACCCTGAGCATCCTTGGACAACTCCACCATTCCCCCCCCCCCAGTCCCCTCCTCACGCCGTGTTGCCCCGACGCTACCAAGAGGGATGTGTGCCAGCTCTTCGGGCATCGCTCGGCCACCGCAAACGGGCACCCCGCAGCGTTGCATATGACACTTGATCGAAAAAACAAAAGCGAAGATGCGTCAATCGGACCAGCGCGTCGCAGCTTTTCTTGATCTCAGTCAGATCAGTCGCGATCAAAGTTAAAGACCCTTCCCGCCGCACTCACCATGAGAGGATGCTGTCGTTATTTTCGAGAGGGATTTGATGCTGTCTCTCACTTCAGTGAGGTGGATAGCTGCGAGAGTCTAGACCAGAAGCTTGGGGTATCTTGGACTAAGCTGAAGGCAGTTTCTGGGTCTGGCTGTGGAGAGACATCGCCAGTTCCCCGCAGCCCCCAAAACTGTTACATTTGGAATAGCTTTGGCCGTGTTAGAGATTGCGCCTCTTCAAAGCTTCGCCTTCTATTTATAACGGCAGTTTTAGTTGTTTGAACAGAAAGAATTGAAGGCTAACAAAGGATGTTGCAGCTTAGAAATACTATTCTAATTATTATTTTTTTTCCCGTTTATATTGCTTTGACCGCACATGCCAACTGAGCCGGTTTTTTCCCCAATATTTTGCAGTTAAAATGCACATCATTGAATGCCAGTGTATGACAAATTCTCGATCCTCAACAAGCTTCATAAAGCCGCCTGTATTCTCAACGTGTTGTTGCTACTTGGTTACCTGTAGTTTCAAATCATGGAAAAAACGAAACCGAATTCAACCACAGTAATTTTTCCCCTGTCAGCACTGTGTTTTGATGTGTTATCTTCCATATTTAGATGAATGATGTTATTTGCAGGTTAAACTGACGCTCCAAATAAAGGAATGTTTATTTTAAGACAAACGAAGCCGATTAACGCTGCGTTTTTGATCACACTCGGTTTATAATTCTGATAAGCCAGTATTGGTAAGCAATGTTAAAACGAGGAAGACAGCTCCACAAAAGTTTTCGAAATTGCGAACAAAATCCCAGACAATCTCTTTACCCAGTTAAAAATCTCTCAACACCAGGTTATAGTCCAACAGGTTTATTTGGAAGCACTAGCTTTGAGAACTCCGCACCTTCATCAAGATCACTTCAGCGGTCCGGGACATTCGGCCTCTGACCTTTGGCTGACCATCCCTCCAAGGCGGACTTCTGGACAAGCAACACCTCAGAGTGGCTGAGTTGAGAGCAAAGCTCGGTATCCGTGGAATGGCCTCAACCGGAATCCTGGGTTCATGTCACACTACAGGTGACCCCACTGTACCATACACTCTCTCACACACACATCCACACTCCTACATACACACACCCAGGCAGATCCTTTGTCATACCCAAGTTCTCTCTCATATGCACACACACACATACACCATTCCACCCCCCCCCCCCCGCCCACTGCACTCACACCCATACACGCACTCTCTCACATGCACATATCCAGTCACACACACACACACGCAAACACTTAACCAAGCTTACACACACACATTTACTGTACACGCAGTCTATCAGATGCACTCACACCCACAGGCACACACTCACATGCACACTCGCTCTGCCACTCCGTCAGGCACACACATATAGGTTTATGGGGTGAATTTGTTTTTGCAGAATTACATTTTATTTTTCAAAAACTGCATGAAGCCATGTAAAACGTCTGTAAAACTGTGCAGAGGGTTTGTCAGTTTGACTAAACATTGGGACACAGGCAGACTTCACACCTATTGTTAGAAAAGCTGAGCTGTCTTGAGAATGTAATTTGAAAGAAGTTCTGGGTTTTACATATTAAAGAGCAGAAATCAACATATCCCATTCTAAGGGATGAAAGATTTATTGTAAAATTGTTTACTGTATCACATCTCCATCACACTGGACTCCTTTGGCTATAAATTCTGTGATCATGCTCTTATTCACCCCAACCACCTGATGAAGGAGCGGCACTCTGAAAGCTAGTGCTTCTAAATAAACCTGTTGGACTATAACCTGGTGTTTAACTTTGTCCAGCCCAGTCCAACACTGGCACCTCAAAGTCATCTTTACCAAATGGCAGATTTCATTTTCTCTCCAATTCTCTCCAATTAACCCAATCAAATTCAATATGTTTTACATCCAGAGGCAAACCAATCCTTGAGATAAAATATACCTTGAAGGATTACAGAACAAACCAGTGGAAAATATACATATTGAAAAGGTGACACATTATACATTTTATTATAAAGTTATTGCTCTGTAACTATGGTAAAGTTTTTAAAAACTTGGTTATGCGCAATATCCAGAAAGTATAAATTCACTCTAAAGTTGTCAATCAAACATTATCTTTGTACACATTATGTAACAAACACAAAACTGCAAAGTTCTGCACGTACACAAGGAACAGGAGCTACTTAATAAATGCTGAAAAAGCAGACTTTAATTGGATTTGTTACTGATCACCATTCATGAACTAAAAGGATCAGTTTACAGGTAAGAAGTAAATAACAACTAACTGTAACAGTATAGACCAGACATTGAAATTCTTGTTATTATCTCATACGGCCAAACTCTTTCAGTATAAATTACAATTAGATGGGGATAAATTGGATAGTTTCTGAAAACAGATGTAGGGATCAGGATGTGTCATTAGTCTGTATCCTTTCAATACAATGTGACAGTACAAACTTCATCCGGCCTGCTCATCATTACTGTATGCAGCCATCAGAGACTATACCTTTCATTGGATGAATATATCAGCTGGGGTCCCAATATTGCTTTCTAGTACTCCTTAAATTTAGCCTTCGCTGCTTAAAGCAGATCTGCACCATTCAAATAGAAAGGACATTGTTGCTGCTGGATATGCTGACATCATTTACAGCTGTTGCTGTGCAAATAATCAATGGCTGTCCATGGGAGTACCGAGTTAAAAATCACACAACGCCAGGTTATAGTCCAACAGGTTTAATTGGAAGCACTACTTTTCAGAGTGCCGCTCCTTCTTTGATTTTTAACTTTGTATATCCCAGTCCAACACCGGTATTTCCAAATCATGTCCATGGGAGAACATGCACACCAAGGCTTCTTGATGGAATGGATGAAAAGGAGGAACTATGATCTCCATCTGCACAGGGAATAGGGCGCCCTCCTGGTACACACAGAAACAATGGGAGCAGAGAGTCTTGGAAGTCAATGTCAGGGGCTTTGGCCTCCAAAACCTGGAAGCAGTGCTGATCTTACAGAAATTGCCAAGGTCAATGAATACACCTTCGAATACCATATCTAATCAATTGCACAGTTAGCCCCAGTGCTTGTTTAAATCATGAACATTACTGACCGACCAAGAATGCACATCAATCCAGACTTACAGCTAACATTTATGTACCTCCTCTCACACTTGTCACACACTCTGTATTATGGCAATCTACCAAATACATAATTCTCAGATGTCAGCTTGTCAATTATAGCAGCCACACTTAAACAGAGTGCATAACACTGATTGAAACATTACCTTCTCCTTTGCTGGAAAAGATGGTACACAACTAAAAGCAACTACATACTGGGTAAATGAGCGCCTTTGTATTCTGACCCTTATAGAAGATATGATGCTAGCCATTTTGGAATAGCTATTGTTCAGTTTATGGTCAATGTCTGTGCAGAATCCGTAAACAATGTTTTCTGAAAATTCTCCTTCTCACATTCTGACAACTACAAGTGATGTAAGAACGAACTCTTATTCAAAGTTTGTGAGAAGATTTGTAGCTCGGGTGCTTGTTGTTGTGGTTCTGTTCACCGAGCTGGGAATTTGTGTTGCAGATGTTTCATCCCTGTCTCGGTGACATCCTCAGTGCTTGGGAGCCTCCTGTGAAGTGCTTCTGTGATGTTTCCTCCGGCAGTAATGCAAAGGTTAGAACAAACAGTCTTACTGCAAATTCAACCCAAACTCTGGGTCAGATATGTAGATGACACTTTTGTCATCATTAAAAACACAGAAATAGAGAACACACACCAGATCATCAACGCCACACTCACAGGAATCCAATTCATGAGAAAGGAAGAAAAGGATAACCAACTCCCATTCCTAGATGTGATGGTACAGAGAACACCAAAGAAAGGTATACAGGAAAACCACACACACAGACCAAGTCCTGAACTATGAAAGCAACCACCCCAACAACACAAACGAAGTTGCATCAAGACACTATTCAAAAGGGCCACAACACACTGCAGCACACCAGAACTGCAAAAAGAGGAAGAAGATCACCTATACAATGTATTCGCCAAAAACGGATACCCCCGCAATTTCATCAACAGATACCTAAGGGAGAGACAACGGAACGAGGACATGCCGCAACCCAAAGGACTAGCCACATTACCATACATCAGGAGCATTTCTGAACTGACAGCCAGACTACTGACCACTAGGACTCATAACATCACACAAACCAACAGCCACTCTCAGACAACAACTCACCAGAACGAAGGACCCAATACCCAGCATGAGCAAAACCAATGTAGTGTACAAAATCCCATGCAAGGACTGCACAAAACACTACATAGGACAAACAGGAAGACAGCTAACGATCCACATCCATGAACACCAACTAGCCACGAAACGACACGACCAGCTATCCTTAGTAGCCACACACACAAATGACAAGCAACATGAATTTGACTGGGACAACACTGCTATTATAGGACAAGCCAAACAGAGAACAGCCAGGGAATTCCTAGAGGCATGGCACTCATCCACAGACTCTATCAACAAACACATCGACCTGGACCCAATATACCGGCCACTGCAGTGGACAGCTGGAACTGACAACTGGAAGCGGCAGAGACAAACCACTATAAATGCCGGAGGAAACATCACAGAAGCGCTTCACAGGAGGCCCCCAAGCACTGAGGATGTCATCTAGACAGGGGACAAAACGTTTGCAACATAAATTCCCAGCTCGGCGAACAGAACCACAACAATGAACTCTTATACTTTCACCTCTCCTCAGCATAATCGTACCCTTGCACCTTTTTCCTTTCAGATACCCAAGAAATGCCACCAAGTCAAACAGGAACAGCAAGAAAATAATAATGATGATGACACATTTTCAGTTGATTCAACACTTACAGTCACCAGCACTGTGACTAATTTCGAGGATAGTGTAGAGATGGCATGTGGACCTGGTGAGACAATGGACATGGGAGTTTGGTAGGTAATGTTATGATGTGAAGGTCGAAGCCCTCTGTTAATTAGAACCAAACACCTAGAAAAGCTTGCCTCACCTTGTAATCTGTTAAAATGTGAGTGAGTGACAGAGAACTCCTAATTTCCACTATTTAGAGAAAATAACAATTCATTTTCCTAACTCTAATAGTGAACACTAAACAAAACTATTCACAAATCTAAGATCCCCTTTTCTTAAGTACTTACTATCATGACTCCAACTCTACAAAAATGCTGTTCCAATACAACAAATACTAAACATTACAATAACTTAATCTCAAGACCACACAGTTTCTGTTTTCTTCAGTGTATTCAGCCTTCCATCTGATCTCTCTGGATCATCATCTTTCTTTTACTGTGAGTGTATTTTACATGAAAAAGATAAATTTTGATAAAGAGTTTTCTCTAATTTCTTTGAAAACAAGATGTTAGATGGGCAGTTAGCTCTCTGGCTCTACGGCAGTTGCTCTGCTGTTCGATGGCAGTTGCTCACCCATTTATTTTCAAAATACCGGGTTTATATACCCACTATGACACATTACATTCTTATAATGTTGTTGGTTTCCAAGTGTCAAAACAATAAAATTCAAATTCCATTGGCTTCTGGTATCCTAGGTATAATTTAAACTAACTGGTTTTAAAATCAAAATGTTGTCAGAACCAAAACCAAAACTCAACTTTTATGTTTCTTTGTGGTTAAGTCATGATGGTCAAAGTAGTCAGTTAAGGCACATGGAAATATTGGTGAATGCATAATTTAATTCAAGCTATTTGTATCACATTGAAGTAATTCTTCTCAAGCAGTAAAGGGCTATGCCATACCCTTTTACTATTCATGGCTTCCATACCCTTGTCTCCTTCCTCGGTTCCTCATATTCTTGCTCCTCAGTGTCCTGGCTGTTTAGTGATGGCAAGGAATGTCTCCCCACTTTGCCTTCAATCACTGGGAAGTTTGATACCTTCTCAGCAATGTGATAATGATTAATAATTGGTTTTACTGATTTTGGTTAAAATTAAGTATAAATATTGTACTGGAGTGTGGAAGTATCTCTGCTCGTCTTCTTTGAGTCTTAACATGGAATCTTTTATGTCCACTGAAAGGGCAGACAAGACCTCACCTTAACAGTACATGTGAAGGATGATGCAATCATCCCTTAAAACATCATCTGCTTCATCAGAATTTGTATGCAGTGTTAGTAGCATGGTGACTCAGTGGTTAGCATTACTCAGTGGTTAGCAGGATCCTGGGTTCAACTCTGGTTTCGGGCAACTGTGTGGCAACTGACTTTGCACATTCTCCCTGTATCTGCATGAGTTTCATCCGGGTGATCCAGTTTCCTCCCACACTCCAAAGATGTGCAGGTTGGATGGATTGGCTGTGCTCAACTGCCCATAGTGCCCAATGGTCTGCATGCCAGGTGTATTAGCCATTGGAATTGCAAAGTTACAGGGTAGGGAAGTTGAGTCTGGGTGGGAAACTGTTCAGATGGGCCAAATGGCCAGCTTTCACACTGTAGGGATTTTATGACTCTCATTCCATGTGTGCATTGGAATCATGAGCTGTGTGGTCAGAAATATTCTTTAATAGCTACCTTTTGGTTTGCTGTGATACTGAAAAATAATTGGACCAATACTGCTGCAGGATGAAGGCACAATGATCACTACTAACTGGACCTTAATCTGTATGTTGCACTATCTATTATAATGCATTTGCTGGGTGTGGAGGAGTGGTATCCCTTTCAGAACTGGTACATGGAAAAGTTGACAACCAATACTCTCAAACAAATGTGCATACAGATGGCACCATCCTGCACCATAGTCTGCCTGTCATTAAAGCAGGCGCTCAGATTTGCTCTGCCTACTGTCTCAAGGAAGAAAGAATATTTGGGTTCTCTTTGAACAGAGTGTATTAGTGAACTCCTTATACAACAGTGCACTGCAATCTGGAAGATATTGCTAATATTCTCCGATCAAATCTGAGAGGAGCAAGAATAGTTGTTTATCACAATCAATAACAATAGAGTCTTTGCTGATGTCTGACATCACAGTGATGGTACAACTAGCGTCAGAACTTACTGATGACCTCTGTATTGAAGAGCAGCCATCTCACACTTTGTTCTTTCTATAGTTTCAGGTGGAAGACCATAAGATATAAGAGCAGAATTTGGCCATTTGACCCATCAATTCTGCTCCACCATTCAATCATGGCTGATATGTTTTTCAACCCCAATCTCTTGCCTTCTCTCCATAATCCTTGATCCCTTAACTAATCAGAATCTATCTGGCTCTGTCTTAAATACACTCAATGATTTGGCCTCCACAATCCTCTATAGCAATGTGTTCCACAGATTAACGACCCTCTGGCTGAAGAAATTCCTGCCACTATCAGTTTTATAGGATTTTCCTTTCACTCTGAGGCCATGTTCACCGTATCCAGGCCTTTTGGCATTCTGTAAAGTTCAAGCACAATCCCCTTCATCCATCTATGCTCCAGTACAGCCCAAAATCTTCAACTTTCCTCATATGACAAGACCTTATTCCCTGGGATCATCCTTATAAACATCCTCTGGACCCCCCTCTAACACCAGAACATCCTTTCTTAGACATGAGGGCCAAAACTGCTCACAAGATTCCAATTGCGGTCTGATCAGAGCCTTATATAGCGTCAGCAGTACATCTGAGCTCTTGTATTCTATTCCCCTTGAAATGAATGCTAACATTGCATTTGCCTTCTGAACAGTAATTGAATCTGCATGTTAATCTTAAGAGAACCATGAACTAAGACTCCCAAGTCCCTTTAAGGATCAGATTTCTGAAGCCTTTCCCATTTAAAAATAGTTTATGCCTCAATTTTTCTTACCAAAATGCAAAACCTCGCACTTTCGCACACTGTATTCCAATTGTCACGTCTTTGCCCACTATCCTATTCTGTTCAAGTTCTTTTGCTGCCTCCCTCCTTCCTCAACACTGCCTGGCTCTCCACTTACCTTTGTGTCATCGGCAAACTTAGCAACAATGACCCCAGTTCCTTCATCCAGATCATTGATGTATAACATGAATATGGACCCTTACAGAACTCCACTAGTCAATGGCTGCCATCCTGTAAAAGACTCTTTATTCCTTCTCTCTACTCTCTGCTAGTCAAAAGGTAAAAACAATGACTGCAGATGCTGGAAACCAGATTCTGGATTCGTGATGCTGGAAAAGCACAGCAGTTCAGGAATACTGATGAAGGGCTTTTGCCCAAAATGTCAATTGTACTGCTCCTCGGATGCTGCCTGAACTGCTGTGCTTTTCCAGTACCATGAATCCAGTCTCTGATAGTCAGCCAATCCTCTATATATGCCGCTACCTTATCCCTTATGCCTTGGGCTCATTTCTTATTTGGAAAGCTCCTTGTTTCTTGAATACCTTGGGTGAATGTGTCCTCCAGCTCTGAGCCCTTCTCCAACCTTCCACTCCCCTCCTCTGTCTCCCTCAAGTTTCCTGACCATTCAGAGCCCTCATGTCCTGCTTAATGCACTTTCCTCATTCTCTAAATCATGATCTATTCTAAGAGGAGGACCTATTAGTCTACCTATATCTCAAAGGAATTAGTTTGTGCAAATGCTTATAGATTTTTGAAAACCAGAACAACCAATAAAGCACAAATGTGTGTAGAATAGCAACAACCAGAAGGAATCAACCAACAACTAAACAGTAAGTAATTGACGATCCATTTAAAAAGTAGTAGATGAAGAGGGGTGTTCCTTCCTTTTGTTCACCTATGTGAGTTTACAACAGGGAGTCATCTAGACTGTTAAGGTGAAAAATGGTAGTTTTGGCATCAGATTGACATTGGTGTTTGATGTTGTAAACTATCTGCTCTGCAGTTATTTATTGCACTTTTCCTACACCAGTATTAAGAAAATATCCAGCATGTTTCCTGGCACAGATGTGATTTTGGTACGCCAAAGACATTCAAGGCACCTGAGAAAGCTATGCCATGGAGCCTCAGTTTCTTGCCCTCAGTCTTTGCATAGCATTAAACATTAGTAAGGGAGAACAATTAGTGACAAAAACATTTTGGGAGTCCTTAGATCATAGTTAAATGCTCTGGGAGGTATTCAGATGATCAAGGCCAGTTGCATTCTACTATTTTTGGTGTTGTTTTGTTTTCACTTGCACATCAGAGGTGGAGCAACCTGATAGAAGTTTACAAAATTGTGAGAGGCATAGAGAGATAGTTGGAGTTTTATTCCCAGGGTAAAAAATGTCATTCACTAGGGGATTTAGGGTTAAAGTAAAAGGGGAAAGTTTAAAAGAGATGTGAGAAGCAGGTTTTTTTTAACAAAGATTGTGTAAGTGCCTGAAATATGCTGCCAGTGGAGGTACTAGAAGCAGATACAATGGCAATGTTTAAGAGGCATCTTGACAGATACTTGAATAGGAAGGTAATAGAGTGATATGGACTACATCGAGGCAAATGGATTTTAATTTAGAAAGAAGTCATACATTGGCTCAAGCTTGGTGGGCTGAAGGGCCTGTTCCTGTTCTTTGATAGAGGTGCACATGTAATCTTCTGCCATGAGGATAAATTAATCAAAGTATCATGTGAGGTAATCAGCAATGGAGAGTGTGATTGTGACTAATATAGATGGAATATTTTTGTCAAGTGATTACAATGTTGGTACTTTAAAAGTAAAACTAATGTGAGGAACTGGAGGGAAGTCCATAAAGGAGCATGATTTATGGTAAGATGTCTTTGCACAGATAAAAATCCCATGGGCGCATTAAAGTCAGCAGATATACAACAAAAGAAGAATTTGAATTTGAAAAATGGGGATATGCTAATGGAACAATTTTTAAAATGCAAGAATAATTAGTTTCTGGAATAATTAATTGTTGAAATAAAAGAATAAAACCAACATGAGAAGGATATTTGGAAAAAAAGGTAAAGTTTTGGGATATTCAGAAACTCAAGTAATGAACCCCACACAGTTAAAAATCACACAACACCAGGTTGGACTATAGTCCAACAGGTTTAATTGGAAGCACACTAGCTTTCGGAGCGACGCTCCTTCATCCTAAAGCTGGTGTGCTTCCAATTAAACCTGTTGGACTATAGTCCAACCTGGTGTTGTGTGATTTTTAACTTTGTACACCCCAGCCCAACACCAGCACCTCCAAATCATGAACCCCACACAGGTATCCATAAAGATAATCTGAAGTTTTCAAAAAATGCTGAAAACTACAAAGAGCAGTTATGAAGAAAACAAAGCAGAAAATGTCAAGACAGCAAAGCCCAGTAATGCTTTTTGTTGGAGACTAACAGACTAAAGAAAGAAATTGCACTATTAAAAATTTTGGTGGAGAAGCATTCTGGAAGCAAAGAGTTTGCTTCAGCCAGAATTGTTAAATGCTGGAGCTTTATGTCAGAAATAGTATTTGGAAGAGAGAAAGAGAGTTTATACTTAAAATATTTAGGGCTCATGCAGAATTGCTACTTTCCTAATTGCAAAAGAGTAGATATTAATTACATGAGGTGGGTAAAATTCAGTCAAACAGTCTTTTCTCTATTCTTTAACATACTTGTATAACTCATGTCATATTTCTGGAGTTCAGGTGTTGCATGTCTAGAAATTTGAACTGCAATATCAACTTTTGAAATTGAGCTCTAAGACAAGACATCCCAATTTCAAGTTGCAGGTCTTGATCTTTTCTCATAAAACTATTTGAAACAACATTGCAGGTTGAACCAATATATGGCATAAATTATAGAAACACAGTTCCTTTTAGAATGGGGTTTTGTTTGACAAACTTTATGGACTTTTTTGATGAACATACTGACCTGAGAAAGAAACAGTCAGTGGAGAGAGAAATAAAGTTACTGTTTTGAGGCGAGTATGAGCCTTCCTTAGCAGCGAGTTGGTTCTGTAATTAAAGGATGAAATTAGTACAGTAGTGAGAAATGACATTAGTTCAGAAGGTCAAGATGTGAGCGGAGGTAAGAAAAAGCAAAGGAAATAAGTCACTTTTGGGAGTAAGTTCTAGGCTTCCTAGTAATAGCTACACTGTAGGACAGAGTATACCGGAAGAAATAAAGAGTACTTAAGGGAATAATCACCAATGATTTCAATCTTCATATAGACAAATGAATTTGGCAAAGGAAGCCTGGAAGATGATTTCATAGACTGCATTTGGGAGAATTTCCAGGAGTAATACATTCTGGAACCATGCAGGGAGCAGGCTGTTTTAGATCTGGCGATGTGTAATAAGACAAGTTTAGTTAATTATCTCATAGTAAAGGAACAGTAATTATCACAAGATAGGATTTCACATTCACTTTGAGACTGAGAAACATGTGTCAAGGGAGAGCAAGTTAAGCTCAAATAAGAGCAATTATGAGGATATGAAGACAAGAGTTGGCTAAAGTGGATTAGAAAGATTAGTTAAAATAAGTGATGGTGGGGTAGCAGTAAGTGACATTTAAAGAAAAATTCCCTAACTCCTAACAAAGATATATTTCATTAATAAAAGATGAGAAGGATGCACATACGTTCATAACTATGGAAGTGAAGGTTGGTACCAAGGTTCATGGTGTACCACTTATATTGCATGCAACACCTTCCTCATTTTATCTCACCCACTCCAACTCCCCAGACTACTAATCCAGCTGCCATCCGCACTGCTTATTCATTAACTTGGGCCATTTCATTCCCTTTCCATCTTATCATCCACCTGTACCAACTCTGACAGCTATGCCAAACACTTTCATTTCACTCAGTCCCTCCCCTTGACTTATTGCAGGAGAAAATGGCCCACAAAAAGGGGAAGACACCCAATGACTTGTGGTGGGGTCCCTGATACTTGGCTCCTCAACTACACTGTGTTCCCTCCCATGCCCCCACCCATGAGGACAGGATCCTAGTCCTGGTCAATGAGGACTGAGCCCACTCAGGCATACATTCCAAACTATCTATGTCCTGGCAACTAAGTAAGAAGGATTGTCAATGCTGTTCTCTTCTTCCATTATCACCACCGTGTCAAGGTGCTGGTGTTGGACTGAGGTGCACAAAGACTTCACCTGATGAAGGAGCAACACTCTGAAAGCTTTTGATTTCAAACAAACCTGTTGGACTATATCCTGGTGTCATGTGACTTCTGACATTATTACTACTGTGAACTGTGGTCTCTTAATAAGCCTGAACTTCTACTCATTCTTCTCAACACATTCTCTTTTTTTTTGTCTCCAGCAGGAACAAGTGGCATTTGCACGGTCTGAGTAACCAAGAAAACACCAAGTTTCCTTCTCCTTATCTGAGCAAGAAGTCACAGTTCCTTCAGAGGAAGCCCCAGCATGCCTACCTCCTGCACCCTTCACTAGCTCAGATAGATACCTCAGTGTGAGCACTAACATGATTACAGACCTGCTGGTGAGCATGAGACTGCCACATCTGTGTAAACAAACAAGGAAGGAGTGTCCCAGGTCACTGGCACACGGAGAATGGCTGGAGACCCAGAACCTACCTCAATCCAGACAGGAGACGTTCCCATCGTGTTGGGAATTAAGAACTTCATAAAAATGCACAAGAAGACACAGGAGCAGGTGGCAGATTTGTTGGGTAGGTTGTGCAAACTGACACAAAGGTTGCAGGACCATATCTTCACTACTTGGACCTCACCGCCTCTGGCATGCAGCACTGACTGCCTCTACAGACAGATTTGGAGCTGCTATGTAGAGCCAGGTCGGGCAGTCTCAGTGTCTGTTGGATATATGCAGATTCACACTTCATTGCTCTAGCCATTGCAATACGGGACAAGGGATCTTGTCCTCACTTCAGGTGCTTCTTCATCAAAAGGAGACAGGGTGATGTCTGTAGCCTGTTCAGGAGAATCAAATACTATCATTCCCTCTACAGAAGTTTCCTCTTGCAGCATTCAAGTGTTGGCTGGATCTTCCACCTCACCTTGCCCGCCACCCTCACTTCTGTGGAAGTTCAAGCCAAGGAGGATGCACCTGTCTGTCATCATACTTAGCATGTCTTTGCTGTTTAGCCATGGGATGATCCAACTAAATCTTCAAGGTCAATGGGCTCCACTGTAAGACAGGCTCCCTTTATCCAGTTGTGGGCCCTTGGGACTGCATCAAGATCTGTTGGCAGTGAAAGGAAGAAGAAGACATGAGGGCATGTCTGAGGACCCATAAGTGGCACAAGGGCAACTTCATTGTGAATATCAATTTAGAGGCGTCAGTGTATAAAGTTAAAGATCACACAACACCAGGTTATAGTGCAACTGGTTTATTTGGAAGCACTAGCTTTCAGAGGGCTGCTCCTTCATCAGGTGGTTGTGCAGTAGGACCATAAGACACAGAACTTATAGCAAAAGATTACAGTGTCATGCAAGTAAAATGATATATTTAACAAACCTCCGTGGTATATCATTTCAGTTGCATGACATCGTAATCTTTTGCTATAGGTTCTCTGTCTTACGGTCCAATTCCACAACCACCTGCAGAAGGAGCAGCGCTTTGAAAGCGAATGCTTCCAAGTAAACCTGTTGGACTATCACCTGGTGTTGTGTGATTTTTAACTTTTCTCACATAGGTTCACATCTCATCAGTTCATCAGACATTCTGAGTGAATATCTGTCAATCTGTGACTATGAGATTGAAAGCACAGAGCCTACTCATGCTTAGTGTCATATAATTTTGTTTTGGTCTCGTGTGTGAACTGAACAGCTCCTGAACAAGGTGCAGACTATTGAATCTTGGAAGGTAGTTGTTACTTTGGCACCAAAATGAATCTTTCCAGGCCCCATTTCATTGCTTGCGTATCACAGCCATTAGTGGGATTGATTCCTAATGCTGCACAAGGTAATCCAGAATGCTTGCATTCCATGGATTTGCATTCCATGCCCTAGGTTAATGCCTAAGGTATCCATACTAAGTTTCTTTCATCTGTATAGTATGGGAGCCGGTGTAATGTTGTTGTCCTTTGAAGGATCTCACATTGCTTGAAAAATGAAGACTTTTCCCTTACAGACAAAACAGTTGTCTGGGCCTGAGTATGGTGACAGCATTTTCAGCTCCATTGCGCAGTAGTTATTTGCATTATGGTGGATGGAAACCACAATCACACTTCATATAGTGAGTCTTAAGTTCAACCTCTCAGCCTTGGTGAACCTCCAACTGTGCAAACTACCTTCTTCGTAGTCAATCCCATCAGCTTTGAACTTCTCCACATTCCTACTCAACCAATCTATTTAACTCACCTCCCCACTTTACTCCCCTCTGATCCAGGCATATCATGTCAACATGCCAGATAGCTTTCTTCAGACTCGAAACATTAACTCTACTTTTCTCTCTACAGGTACTACCAGACTTGCTGAGTTTCTCCAACACTTTCTGTTTTTGTTTCAGATTTCCAGCATCTGCAGTTCCTTCTTTCTATGATAGGTATAGTTTTGGACTGTACTCCCCATTAGAGCCAGACTGCCGACTGTCAATAACTTCCTTATTCTGGCATTACCCTTTCCTTTCCATGATTTATTGGCTTGCCCCTTATATATTAAGCTGCCTTCCTTCACAGTTATTATACTTTTCCATCCCATCATGCTGCTTTTAATCCTCACAATTGAGATCCCGGCTTCTCTCACATAGCAGTAGCTCCTTATTACTTCCTATTTAATTTTTATCTCACCAAAGACTGATCATGACTCACCTTGACTTGGATGGACAGACTTGTTTGATAATTGACCGGACTCCTGACTGATCTCTGTGCATCTCCCTGAGTGAATTCCCATGACTCCCTGGACTGGCTGCACTTGACCCACAGGGCCAACCATTGCCACCTTCTGGACTTTAAAAGGTACAAATCCCCTGACCCTGACCACCCCATTGACTGTGCCCAAGCCCTGGACTGATATCAGACACTACCCTCTTGAATTATTGTGTCAGGACACCCTGACTGAAGGATGTCTCCATTGACTTCACTGAATACTGCTTTTTACACAAAGATAAGTAGAAAAGGAAGTGTGAAGAGGTGGAATCGTCCTTGTCCAGCAACAGCAAGAAAGGTGAGGAAATCCAGTAAGAATGAGAAAATCAGAATCTCAATGTTAAGAATTTTTTTTGTACAATTTTCAGAAATAAATGGTGACTTCATAAGCTTGCTATTTAGTAGAACGGCAGCAAACTTGTTTTTAACCAGCACCTTACGAATAAAAACTCTTGATAAAGGGAGTCAGTTATTGCAGGAAGGAGTGATCATATCTTGGAAGGGTCATTAAATGAGACTTTGTCGGTCGAACTTAGGAATAAAAAGGGACAGTCACATGGTGAGGAGTGTATTATGGCCTTCAAACAGTCAGTAGGAAATTGAGGAACAGATGTGGAGTCAATTCACTAAGGAATGTAGAAATAATAATATGGTAATTATATTAGGGATAATTAATTGAGATAATTGGAACAGGAAGGCTTTAGAGATGACAGGATTCTTGAAGTACAGATGCATTAATAAGCAATTTTGTACTCTGGGATTTCTTAGAGAAAATGAAGGAAGGCATGTGGAAACTTTTGAACATTATGAAAAGGTTCAGCAACTTGGACGTATGTAGGCTAGGTGAACTAGCCATGGCAAATGTGGGGTTATGGGGATAAGGTGGGTGACTGGGTCTGGGTGGGATGTTCTTTGGAGGGTCGATATGGATTCAATAGGCCAATTGGCCTCTTTCTGCAATTCTGGGATTCTAGAGTCTCCATTGTTCTGCTCCCCTTTGCAGCTGTTATTTGTTTCTCTTCTTTTTTTATCTAATCCTGAATATCCCTTCACACCTAAGGTTCTCTGGGCTTGTTACTCCTACTTTTCACCCTCAAGGAAACATATTGGGCCAATATCCCCAGTACCCTTTTGAATGCTAGAATTTACCTGCAAGTAAAATTTCCAACTCCATTTTGGCCAGATGCTGCCTATTTTAATCAAATCTGCCTTACCCAATTCAAAATCCTTTTTGCAGGCCATATCTTTTTCCTTTCTCCATAAAGCTAAAATGTATGGTGTTGTAGTCATTATCACTAAAATGCCCCCCTCTGTCACCTTGAATACCTACCAGCATTATTTCTCAGAATGACGTCTGGCTTTGCACCAGCTCTTGTAGAACCATCTACTGCAAGTGATATTTTCAAAGTTCTCCTGCATGCATTTCAGGAAATCTGTCCTGCAAGTTGGACACAATAAGGCAATTTCAACAATAACCAATCCACTTAATCTGCACATGTTTGGATTGTGGGAGGAAACCGGAACATCCAGAAGAAAGCCGTGCAGACACAGGGAGAATGTGCAAACCCCACATAGTCACCTACTCAAGGCTGGAATCAAATCCATGTCTGGCACTGTGAGGCAGCAATGTTACAGATAGTGCCACCATACTGCCATAGAATGGGCAACATGAATTACATTGATAACAAACTCATTAATAACCATTGATTGTAAAACAGCAGTCAGGTCTCCAATTTCAGCACCTATTCACCCATTGTATTGAAGACACTGTGTTAGGAATGGGCAGGAAGGCAACAGGCTTGCCAACACCAACATTTCACACACTTCCAATCATCCCTCACCAATAACATTTAAACCAGGGAAACATGAATATTGGTAGAAAAATCAATAGCAAAACCAAAAAAACAGTAGTCACGTCAATGAACTAAACAATTAAGGGTACACAACGGGGGTGAATGAAGAGATTTTTAAAATTGCGTTGAGACTTCATGTGATCATATTTGAAATATTTGGCAGAATTCCCAGGGCAGGTTGAGATGCAGATGGAGGGGCTTGTGTGTTCATGCAAAAGGCGATGGGGTGGAGATCTCGCTAGTGTCCTATCTTCTCTGAACTAAGTCTGGTGTGGGAAGTCCTGTGAATACCCTTTCCACCTGGAGCTTAATTGAGTCCATATAAGGACCTCATCTGGCCACCACTGATATTCAACTCACCATCTGCGAAGGCCACCCAGCAAACCCTGTCCAGTTTTTCAGTGGCCTATTGGAGGTGGACCTCATTCATGAGCATTCCTGCCTGATTAAGGGGCATGACATTGGGAGGGGGGTCCATGCTGGAAGCCATACCTCCTTCCCCTTGTTTCCCATGGCCTCATCCATTGGTGACCTTTCGCACAATTCCTGACCCACACAAACCCATCTCTAACTTGGGATCCATCTCCACTTCCACACAGTACTGGTTGTGGCCATTGCTCCTGGTAATGCTGGCAGTACTGCAAATCCACTGATCTCTGAATGACTTGGAGCTCATGGGGGCAGGGCTTTTAACCTACTGAGGGATGAGAGACATAATGTTGCTTGTCTGAGAGCCTGATTTGAACTAAATAGTATTGGCCCTTCTAGAGATTAGCAATAGAGGCTTCTCAATGGTTTTTTGACTGGTGGGTGAGACTGTTATTTCCCATATTAAATACGAACCATTTTGTCATGGTAGAGTACATTTACCTCATCAACGGTATTATATATCAAAGAGTTTGTTTAGATACGATATATATTTCATCATGCCTTTGGGTAATGCTTTGGGACATTGCCCACATTAATGGAACTATATAAACGAAAATTGATTTAAACTTTAATATTAATGAATGCTCAGGTGAATTAAAAAGCAATTCTGTACTCTGGGATTTCTTGGAGAAAATGAAAGAAGGCATGTGGAACCTTTGAAGGTTATAAAAATATTCAGCAAGTTGGAAGCATATACATTTTCTAACTATTGGTGCTGACTCCAAATATATATGCCACATGTTGCATCATGTAAATTTGGCCACAAAGTGTATCATTTGTGAAAGATTGACCAACTAGCTTTCTTGTTCCTTGCTATCGTAGCATTAATTCTATTCGGAGTGGAAATTGAACATTTACAATAAATGACAATGATTCATTTACTATTTCAACTGGAGCATGAACAAATTTGTGAGTTGCTAGATAAAGGAACCTGGAGGTTGTGACAGAACTGCTGTAATGCCATTGGGGCGGCACAGTGGCACAGTGGTTAGCACTGCTGCCTCACAGCGCCGGAGACCCGGGTTCAATTCCCGCCTCAGGCGACGAACTGTGTGGAGTTTGCACATTCTCCCTGTGTCTGCGTGGGTTTCCTCCGGGTGCTCCGGTTTCCTCCCACAGTCCAAAGATGTGCAGGTCAGGTGAATTGGCCATGCTAAATTGCCTGTAGTGTTAGGTAAGGGGTTGATGTAGATGTAGGGGTATGGGTGGGTACGCTTCGGCGGGGCGGTGTGGACTTGTTGGGCCGAAGGGCCTGTCTCCACACTGTAAGTAATCTAATCTAATCTAAATAAATTCAAAAATTATGGACTTGAATTACAAGAGTAATTCCTCCCTCACAATATGATGTGAAAATGTGAATTGTTGGCCACTAGAATTTCAATGACCCAGCTCCAATGACAGAGCTGGGGAGGCAGGGGCCCGCGCAAGTGGAGTGTATTCTTGCCTAGAGAATCTGACCCTATCCCCAAATGCCTAAACAGGAAGGACTGCCAGCAGAGATCATTGCTAAGGAATAATACTGTATAATTTACAATTATTTTGTATTCTAGGTCACTGCATATGTCTCCACTTATCTACAATTTACTGATATCAATCTACAGTAAACACTGACCCACAGTATGTTGCTTTAAATCTATTGTGGACAAAAACCTGGCATCTATTGCTATAAATTTTTGGCAGACATTCGCTTCTTATATGTTGACATAAATTGATGATGAACACCAACCTAGCATAGGCTGGTATAAATTTAAAGAACCCACTGCTCTGACATGTACTGACATAAATCTGTGGTGGACACCTATCTAACTGATAATTATTTTCCCATTCTTAAGAGAAGTACGCAATGATCAGTGTCACAGTAAGAAAACTACAGGCTCAAAAAAAATAGAACAAGTATAAAATTGCTTAAATTTTTCTTTATAAAATGGTGCAGAAGGAAACACAATGTAAGGATTTATTCATTTCATCTAATCACTAGTAATGTCAAGGAAGTGTGCTGTTTGATGTATAAATATTGCATTGTATCTGTGTCCCAGTGTAATGCTCATGGGTCATGAGTTCAAATCCTACCACCTCAGCTGGTGGAACTTAAAGTTAATTAATAATTCTGGAATTGAAAGCTTGGGCAGAATTTTTCCAGCACCTGAACCACGTGGTCAATGACAAGTCAGTGGGAAAATACGCTGAAAATGTGTTGCTGGAAAAGCACAGCAGCATCCAAGGAGCAGGAGAATCGACGTTTGGGCATGAGTGTGGAGAAGGGCTTATGCCTGAAATGTCGATTTCCCTGCTCCTTGGATGCTGCCTGACCTGCTGCACTTTTCCAGCAACACATTTTCAGCTCTGATCTCCAGCATCTGCAGTCCTCACTTTCTCCTCGTGGGAAAATACAGCAAGAATGTAAAAATTAAATCTGCGATAAGTAATTCCCACTCTGTGTGTAAGATTTTAATGGCGAGATTAGAAACTTGCTTGTGAGCACTAAAAAGCCTATGTGCGTGCATTAACATCCCAATACTTAATCTTGCCTCATTTATATGTAGTTTGCTATTTTCCCAGACAGTAAAGAGAAACTAAATGGCACCAGTTCTCATCATGAAAATCTGAGTGAGTAGCTGATGGCTGCAATTTACTAGTGTCTTCTCTGGGCATCCAGAGAATGAACATAGAATCTCTAAAGTGTGGAGACAGATCATTTGGCCCAACAAGTCCACATCGACCCTCTGAAAAGTAACCCATCTAGACCCATTCCCCTACTACTTTACATTTACCCCTGACTAATGCACCCAATTCACACATTGCTGAACACTATGGGTAATTTTGCATGGCCAATTCACCTAACCTGCACATCTTTGGACTGTGAGAGGAAACCAGAGCATCCAGAGGAAACCCATAGGGAGAATGTGCAAACTCCACACAGACAGTCACCCAAGGCTGGAATTGAACCTGGCGTTGTAAGGCAGCAGTGCTAACCACTGAGCCACCATGCCATCCATCTTGGACAGCAGTGCCCAACATCTCAGGGCATGTTTCATAGAAGGGTCCGCATGCATCCTTTCCTTAGCCCTGTGTACAGGGGTAATGTGAGGACCCTTGATAAGGTTGACAGGGAGGAAAAAAGCAGAACCAAATGCAAGGTTAGCAGGAAAGAGGGCCTGGGGTGCGTGGCTGGATGTGGTGCAGTCACATAGATTGAAAAACTGAACCCATAGATCAGATTGTGAAGGATTACCTTGGCATCATCTTTCCTCATCCAAATCACAAATGCACAATGGAAATGAAAAATAGTTCCCATCGTATGCAGACTTTGAGAAGTAAATTTTGTATCTTGAGAGGGGTAGGTTCTACCTGTGAATGAAGCGAGGATCTTCACAGGACAATTGCATTAATAAGATACCAATCAGTACAGATTGAAGACATCTGTTATCACAGAATTCTGGAGGTCAAATTTGTGCAATGACCAACCATGTCAACTAAAACCCTGGCACAAGCAATCTTGATCATATAATTGAACATTACAAGGAATGGCTGTAAAGTAGAAGAAATGTCAGGTGAGTTGTAAAGTTTCAGTCAAAATTCCACAATTCATAAACACATTCCAAGATCTTGTTATAGCCTGCACAAGGTCCAAGAGCTGTTCAGCTGGCTCCTTGACTTGTCCTATTTCAAGGATCACAATTTTCCCTCCCACATGGTCAACAATGCCCTCCAGCACATCTCCTCCACTTCCCACACCTCCACCCTTGGACCCCACCCCTCCAACCATGACAAGGATAGTACCTCCTGGTCCTCATCTTCCACCCCACTAACCTCCAGATACAATGCATTATCCTTCACCATTTCCACCACGTACAATCAGACCCCACCACCAGAGATATATTTCCCTCCCCACCCCATCAGCATTCCGCAGAGACCATTCCCTCCACGACTCCCTCGTTAGGTCCACACCACCCACCAACCCACTCTCCACTCCTGGCCCTTCCCTTTGCCACCACAAGAGGTGTAAAACTTGTACCCATACTATCCCCCTCACCTCCATCCAAGGCCCCAAAGGATCCCTCCATATCCATCAGAGATTTTCCTTCACATCCAAACACCTCATCTACTGTGTCTGTTGCTCTGAATGTGATCCCCTCTACACTAGGGAGACTGGACACCAACCTACGGAATGTTTCAGGGAACATCTCTGGGACACATGCACCAAACAATCCCACCACTCTGTGGTCGACCATTTCAATTCCCCCTCTCAGTCCACCAAGGACACATAAGTCCTGGGCCTCCTCCACTGCCAAATCCTAGCCTCCCAATGCCTGGAAGAAGAACGCCTCATCTTTTGCCTTGGGACCCTCGAAACACACGGCATCAAAGTCAATTTCACCAGTTTCTTCATCTCCCCTCCCCCAACTCATCCCAGATCCAATCCACCGCCCTCTTGAACTGTCCCACCTGTCTAACTTCCTTCCTGCCCCACCCTCCCCTCCAACTTCTCACCATCACCCCCACCTCCATCTGCCTATCACCTTCCCAGCTACCTATCCCCCAGCCTCATTCCCACCCTCCTATTTATCTCTCGGCCCCCTTCCCACACCCCCACCATCCCCACATGTCTGATGAAGGGTTTATGGACATAACATCAATTTTTCTGCTGCTTAGATGCTGCCAGACCTGCTGTGCTTTTCCAGCACCACACCATTCGACTCTGATTCTTCAGCACCTGCAGTCCTCACTCTCTCCTACAAAATATCCACACCATTATTTTATATGTAATAGTGTCTTTCTTTGGTAAGTGGGTGTTGGGTTGGGGGTGGGGTGAGGAAAATAATCACGTTTTTCCTACAACACTTACAATCTCTTATGATAAGTTTGCTCCATGGTTTGTGTAGCACACATCAGAATCAGGCTACAATATAAACGTTTCATCAGGAGGCACCCAATTGTCTGCCTTGTTAGAGGCGTCCATGATCCACCTTTTGGATGATGCTGTATAAATGTTTTTTGTTTGTGCTCTGACTGCAGAGTAATCACTTTACTGAAGAGCCACTCTGTTTCTGACATTGTCCACATAGGCTCTTTGGAAACATCTGCAATGGATCTAGTCGCAGAACTTATTGCTGCCTCTGTGTCTGTTCCACTAAAATTGATGGAAAACGTATGCTTTTGAAAGCCCAAAAGCCTCAAAAACCTTTGAAAGACGCACAGAACTTTTCAGCAAAAGTTTTGGCCCATATCTGTCTAAACCCTTCCTTCTCATGTACCCATGCAGAAGCCTTTCAAAAGATGTCATTAAACCTATGTCCAGCACACACACACACACACACAGCCCCTCCGGTCCCTTTTAAATTTTTTGCCTCTCACCATAAACAAGCCCACCCCCAGGGAAACGACCTTGGCTATTTATCCTATCTGCGCCTTTTATGATTTTGTAAACCTCTGTAAGGTCACCCCTCGGCCTCCAACGCTTCAGGAATAAAAGCTCCAGCCTATTCTGCTTCTCCCTATAGCTCAAACCCACAACATGACATTCCATGGCTATACTGAGTGCACTGACCACAGAAGGCAAGCATGTCAAACATTTTCTTCACCACCCTGTGTACTTGTGACTCCACTTTCAAAGAACAATGCACCACACCCCTAGGTCTCTTTTTTCAGCAACACTCCCCAGGGCCCTACGATTGACTGTGTGAATTTTGCCCTGATTTGCATTACCAAAGTGCAGCACCTCACATTTATCTAAATTCAACTTCATCTGCCACTCCCCAACCCAATCGCCCATCTGATCAAGGTCACTTTGTACTCTGAGATAATGTTCTTTGCTGACCACTACACCATCAATTTTGCTGTCACCTTCAAATTTACTGACCAGACCTCGTATATTCACACTCAAACCATTTATATAAATTATGAAAAGCAGTGAACCCAGCATCGATCCTTGCAGCACACCAATCCAAAAAAATTCCTCCACCACCACCCTCTGTCTCCTAGCTTCAAGACAAATTTGTATCTGATTGACAAGCTCCAACTGGATTTCGTGTGATCTAACCTCATTAATGGGTTACCATGCAGAATTGTGTTGAACGCCTTGCTAAAGTTCATATAGACAATGTCTACCAGTCTACCTACATCAATCTTTGTTGTCACCTCTTCAAAAATCTCAATCACATTAGGGAGACATAATTTCCCACACACAAAGCCATGTTGTCTATCCCTAATCAGTTCTTGCCTTTCCAAATGCATGTAAGTCCTGTCCCTCAGGATTCCCTCTAACAACTTACTCCCCACTGACTTAAGGCTCATCTGTCTATAGTTCCTTGGTTTTTCCTTACCATCTTTCTTAACTAATGGCACCACACTGGGCAACCTCCAATCTTCCAGCAACCCACCAGTGGCTATTGATGTGGGTCCAGCAGCCCCTTCTCTAGTTTTCCACAAAATTCTGGGATAGACCTGATTTACTGGGGATTTACCGATCTTTATGTGTTTTAAAACATACAGCCTCCTCTTCTGTAATATGGAGACTTTTCAAGGTATCATTATTTATTTCCACAAATTCTCTATCTTCCATGTTCTTCTCAACAGTACCTACTGATGTGAAATGTCCATTTAGTATATCACCCAACTCCTGCGGTTCCAATATAGATGGCCTTATTGATTTTTAAGGGGCCCTATTCGGTCCTTAGTTACTGTTTTGCCCTTAATGTATTTGTATAATATTCTCAACCCTATTTGCTAAAGCTATCTCATGTCCTCATTTTCCCCTCTTGATTTCCTGCTTAAATATACTCCTACTGCCCTTGTACACTTCTAGGGATTTTTTTCTCAATTCATTCAGGGGATGATGGCATCGCTGGCTAGGCCAGTGCTTATTGCCCCATCCCTAATTGCTCAGAGGGCAATGAAGAGTCAACCACATTGCTGCGGATCTGTAAGCAAGACCAGGTAAGGACCAGTTTCCTTCCCTAAAGAGTTCCCAGATGGGTTTTTCCAACAAGTGGAAAAAGATTGATGGTCATCATTACATTCTTAATTCCAGATTTTTTAAAAAATGAAATCAAATTCCACCATCTGCCATGGTGAGGTTTTGTACCTGGGTCTCTAGTTTAATTGTCTAGTGATAATACTACAAGACCACTTGATTTCAGCTGTCTATATCTTCTTATTCTTGACTACAGCCTCAATTTCTCTGGCCATCCAGCATTCCATACAACTACTACCTTTGCCTTTCACATTAAAAGGAATGTCCTGTATTTAAACTCCCGTTATCTCATTTTTGAAGGCCTCCCACTTTCCAACTATCCCTTTACCTGTGAATAGTGTCTCCCAATCAATGTTTGAAAGTCTCTGCCTAACATCGTCAAAATTGGCCTTATTCCAGCTTAGAACTTTAACTTTTAGATCAGGTCTATCCTTTTCCATCACTATTTTAAAACTAGTAGAATTATGCTCACTGGCCCCAAAGTGCTCTCCCTCTGCCACCTCAATTACTTGCTCTGCCTTATTTCCCAAGGGAAAGTCAATTTTTGCACCTTCTGTAATAACTACATCCACATATCGAATCAGAAAATATTCTTGTACATACTTCTCCTCTATCTCAGCCCTTGACACTGTGACAGTCCCATTCTGGATTAGTGGTGCTGGAAGAGCACAGCAGTTCAGGCAGCATCCAAGTAGTTTTGAAATCGACGTTTCGGGCAAAAGCCCTTCATCAGGAAAGTCCCAGTCTATGTTTGGAAAGTTAAAATTCCTATCACAATAATCTTCTTATCCTTACAGATATCTGAGATCTCTTTTCATATTTGCTTCTCAATTTCCTGCTGATGACTTATTGGTAATAAAATACCAATAAGATGATCATTCATTTCTTATTTCTCAGTTCTACCTGTATAACTTCACTGGATGATCTTACTTCCCATCATGGGAGGGTTCAGGTCCAGAGTACATTATCTCAGAATAAGGGCTCACACATAGAACATAGAACACAGAACATTACAGCGCAGTACAGGCCCTTCGGCCCTTAATGTTACGCCGACCTGTCATACTAATCTGAAGCCCATCTAACCTACACTATTCCATGTATGTCCATATGATTGTCCAATGACGACTTAAATGTAATTAAAGTTGGCGAATCTACTACAGTTGCAGGCAAAGCATTCCATATCCTTACTACTCTCTGAGTAAAGAAACTATCTCTGCCATCTGTCCTATATCTATCACCCCTCAATTTAAAGCTATGCCCCCTCGTGCTTGCCGTCACCATACTTGGAAAAAGGCTCTCCCTGTCCACCCTATCTAACCCTCTGATTATCTTGTATGTCTCTATTAAGTCACCTCTCAACCTTCTTCTCTCTAACGAAAACAGCCTCAAGTCCCTCAGCCTTTCCTCGTAAGACCTTCCCTCCATACCAGGCAACATCCTAGTAAATCTTCTCTGCACCCTTTGCAAAGCTTCCACATCCTTCTTATAATGCGGTGACCAGAACTGTACACAATACTCCAAGTGCGGCCGCACCAGAGTTTTGTACAGCTGCAGCATAACCTCATGGTTCCGGAACTCGATCCCTCTATTAATAAAAACTAAAACACAGTATGCCTTCTTAACAACCCTGTCAATCTGGGTGGCAACTTTCAAGGATCTGTGTACCTGGACACCGAGATCTCTC
Organism: Chiloscyllium punctatum; assembly: GCF_047496795.1. Taxonomy (NCBI): domain Eukaryota; kingdom Metazoa; phylum Chordata; class Chondrichthyes; order Orectolobiformes; family Hemiscylliidae; genus Chiloscyllium; species Chiloscyllium punctatum. Next base: position 83,666,233 of record NC_092749.1, read on the forward strand.
TGCACATCTACACGACCAAGAATCTTACCATTAGTCCAGTACTTTGCATTCCAGTTACTCCGACCAAAGTGAATCACCTCACATTTGTCCGCATTAAACTCCATTTGCCACCTCTCAGCCCAGCTCTGCAGCTTGTCCATGTCTCTTTGTAACCTACAACATCCTGCGTCACTATCCACAACTCCACCGACCTTAGTGTCGTCTGCAAATTTATTAACCCATCCTTCTACGTCCTCATCCAGGTAGTTTATAAAAGTGACGAACAGCAGTGGACCCAACACCGACCCTTGCAGTACACCACTAGTAACTGGACTCCAGGATGAACATTTCCCATCAACCACAACCCTCTGTCTTCTTTCAGCAAGCCAGTTACTGATCCAAACTGCTATATCTCCCACAATCCCATTCCTCTGCATTTTGTACAATAGCCTACTGTGGGGAACCTTATCGAACGCCTTGCTGAAATCCACATACACCACTTCAACCGGTTTACTCTCATCTACCTGTTTGGTCACCTTCTCAAAGAACTCAATAAAGTTTGTGAGGCACAACCTACCCTTCGCAAAACCATGCTGACTGTTCCTAATCAAATTATTCTTTTCTAGATGATTATAAATCCTATCTCTTATAACCTTTTCCAACACTTTACCAACAACCGAAGTAAGGCTCACTGGTCTATAATTACCAGGGTTGTCTCTACTCCCTTCTTGAACAGGGGAACCACATTTGCTATCCTCCAGTCTTCTGGCGCTATTCCTGTAGACAATGACGATTTAAAGATCAATGCCAAAGGTTTGGCAATCTCCTCCCTGGCTTCCGAGAGGATCCTAGGATAGATCCCATCTGGCCAAGGGGACTTATCTATTTTCACACTCTGCAGGATTTCTAATACCACTTCCTTGAGAACCTGAATCCCACTTAGTCTAGTAGCCATTGTCATTTTCTGGAGTGAATACTGTCAAAAAATATTCATTTAGTGCTCCCCCTATCTCCTCTGACTCCACACACAATTTCCCACTACTCTCCTTGATTGGCCCTAATCTTACTCTCATCATTCTTTTATTCCTTAAATACCTATAGAAAGCTTTAGGGTTAACCCTGATCCTATCCGCCAACAACTTCTCATGTCCCCTCCTGGTTCTTCTGAGCTCTCTCTTTAGGTCTTTCCTGGCTACCTTGTAACCCTCAAGTGCCCTAACTGAGCCTTCACATCTCATCCTAACATAAGCCGCCTTCTTCCTCTTGACCAGAGATCCCACTTCCTTCGTAAACCACGGCTCCCGCGCTCTACAGCTTCCTCCCTGCCTGACAGGTACATACTTATCTAGGACACACAGGAGCTTTTCCTTGAATAAGATCCACATTTCTAATGTGCCTATCCCCTGCAGTTTCCTTCCCCATCCTATGCTTCCTAAATCTTGCCTAATTGCATCGTAATTACCTTTCCCTCAGCTGTAACTCTAGCCCATTGGTATACACCTATCCCTTTCTATCACTAAAGTAAACATAACAGAATTGTGATCGCTATCACCAAAGTGCTCACCTACTTCCAAGTCTACACCTGGCTGGGCTCATTACCCAGTACCAAATCTGATGTGGCTTCGCCCCTAGTAGGCCCGTCTACATACTGTGTCAGGAAGCCCTCCTGCACACACTGGACAGAAACTGACCCATCTATAGTACTCATATTATAGTGTTCCCAGTCAATATTTGGAAAATTGAAGTCCCCCATGACTACTACCCTGTCTCTCTCACTCCTATCAAGAATCATCTTTGCTATCCTTTCCTCTACATCTCTGGAACTATTTGGAGGCCTATAGAAAACTCCCAACAGCGTGACCTTTCCTTTCCTGTTTCTAACCTCAGCCCATACTACTCCAGCTGACGAGTCCCCAAACATCCTTTCTGCAACTGTAATACTGTCCTTGACCAACAATGCCACACCTCCCCCTCTTTTACCATCTTCCCTGTTTTTACTGAAACACCTAAATCCTGGAACCTGCAACAACCATTCCAGTCCCTGCTCTACCCATGTCTCCAAAATGGCAACAACATCGAAGTCCTAGGTACCAACCCATGCTGCAAGTTCACCCACTTTATTCCAGCGTTGAAGTAGACACACTTCAAACCAACCTCTTGCTTGCTGGTGCCATCTTGCGTCCCTGAAACTTGTTTTTGGACCTCCCTACTCTCAACCTTTTCTATACTCGAACTACAATTTTGGTTCCCATCCCCCTCCTGGATTAGTTTAAACCCACCCCAATAGCCTTAGCAAATTTCCACCCCCCCACCCAAGATATTGGTACCCCTCTGGTTCAGATGAAGTCCATCCTGCTTGTAAAGGTCCCACCTACCCCAGAAAGAGCTACAATTATCCAAGATTCCAAAACTCTCCCTCCTGCACCATCCCTGTAGCCACATGTTCCACCTCTCTCTCTCCCTATTCTTCGCCTCACTAGCATGTGGCATGGGCAACAAACCAGAGACAACAACTCTGTTCGTCCTAGCTCTAAGCTTCCATCCTAGCTCCCTGAATTTCTGCCTTAAATCCCCATCTCTCTTCCTACCTATGTCATTGGTGCCTATGTGGACCACAACTTGGGGCTGCTCCCCCGCCCCCTTAAGGATCCCAAAAACACGATCAGAGACATCATGAACCCTGGCACCTGGGAGGCAACACACCAACCGTGAGTCTCTCTCGTCCCCACCGAACCTCCTATCTGTCCCCCTAACTGTGGAGTCCCCAATGACTACTGCTCTGCTCCTCTTCCCCCTTCCCTTCTGAGCAGCAGGGACAGACTCTGTGCCAGAGCCCTGTACCCCACTGCTTTCCCCTGGTAAGTCATTCCCCCCGAACTGTATTCAAAACGGTATACTTATTGTTGAGGGGAATAGCTACAGGGGATCCCTGCACTGCCTGCCGGTTCCCTTTCCATCCCCTGCTTGTAACCCATCTGCCTTTTACTTGTACCTGAGGAGTGACTACCTCCCTGTAACTCCTCTCAATAACCCCCCTCTGCCTCCCGAATGATCCAAAGTTCATCCAGCTCCAGCTCCAGTTCCCTAACGCGGTTTTCGAGGAGCTGGAGTTGGGTGCACTTCCCACCGATGTAGTCAGCGGGGACACGAGTGGTGACCCTTACCTCCCACATTCTGCAGGAGGAACATTCAACTGCCCTCACCTCCATTCCCATTATTCTAAATTCCCAAAGAGACTGTTGAAAAATAAGGAATAAAAAATAAACTTGTTACCTTACCAATCTGGTGCACAGAACCTTTTTTTTTGATTAGAGGAGGAGGATGGGTGGGAGACACTACCCGAGTCGTGTTTTTGGTAACGCAACCACACAAATATATGACTTCCCAGAAATCCTTCGCTCCTCCCTCGCACCCCTCGGCAAATGGTGCAAATGGCACACTTAAGACAAAGGTGAGGAAGCATTTATTCTCTCAAAGGTTTGGGAATTTTAACAACAGAAGCTGTTAAGACTGGCATGTTAAGGTATATGCAAGGTTGAGAGAAACAGAATTTTAATCAGTAAGGAAATCAAGGATTATGGGGAAAATATAAAACAACTGGAGTTGAAGATTATCAGAATCATCATGATCTCATTGAATGGCAGAGCAGACTGGCTGAATGGTCTATTTCTGTTTTATGTTTTATGGCTTTAATTGGAATGCCATAGATGTCCTATGTCTTCTACCTTTGAGCTCATTCTACATCTAATGGCTAGTCCTTCACCACCTATCAAAGATTAAAAAAGACCTTTTGGAGAAAAAGAAAGGCTGACATGTTACTTAAAGATAGTAATAAAGAATAAAACCATCATAGATGGACAAAAACCCTTTCAAGCATGAAGTGGAGTTTAATTTTGATAAATGTGATGTGTTGCATTTTGGAAAGGCAAATCAGAGCAGCACTTAAATGTAAGGTTCTCAGGAGTTTTGCTGAGCAAAGAGATCTTGGAGTGCAGGTTCATAGTTTCTTGAAAGTGGAGTCACAGGCGGATAGAATAGTGAGAAAGGCACTTTCCTTTATTGGTCAATGCATTGAATATGGGAGTTGGGAGGTCATGTTGTGGTTGTGCAGGACATTGGTTAGACCACTTTTGGAATATTGTATGCAATTCTGGTCTCCTTCCTATTGGAAGGATGTTGTGAAACTTGAAAGGGTTCAGAAAAGATTTACAAGGAAGTTGCCAGGGTTGAAGTATTTGAGCAATAAGGAGATATTGAATCGACTGGGGCTGTTTTCCCTGGAGTGTCGGAGGCTGAGGGGGGTGACCTTATGGAGGTTTATAAAATCATGAGGGGTATGGATAGGATAAATAGACAAGGTTTTCTCTGGGTTGGGGGAGTCTAGAACTAGAGGGCATTGGTTTAGGGTGAGAAGGGAAAGATATAAAAGGGACAACTTTTTCATGCAGTGGGTGGTGTGAGTATGGAATGAGCTGCCAGAGGAAGTGGTGGAGGCTGGTACAATTGCAGCATTGAAGAGGCATCTGGATGGGTATATGAATAGGAAGGGTTTGGAGGGATATGGGCCATGTGCTGGCAAATGGGACTAGATTAGTTTGGGATATCTGGTCAGCATGTACGGGTTGAATTGAAGGGTTTGTTTCTGTGCTGTACATCTCTATGACTTGATGATTCTAAGTGCAGTTACTAGCTTTTGCACAATAGCTAGCACTTAGAAATCCAGCAATCTTTCTGGGAAATAGTCTGTCCAACCCATCATGAATCTGTGCTGCATTCTAACACCTTTGCAAATCATGTAGTGCCAAAGGACACTGAGCCCAGCTGTGCAAACAATCTGGTTCCAGCGATACAACCAGAGCTTATAAAATGAAGCAATTAAACAAAAGTATGTCAGCAAACTGGCATCAACAACAGGGACTGTGCCAGAGACCTGCAAAAAAACACAAGCATCAAGAATAACAGCAAGATCTTCCAGTACAGTTACAACACTGGCATCTACCTGACAATAGAGAAAATTGCTCAGCTGTGCCTGGTATGCAAAGCCAGTTACCATGCCAGCAAACTGTTCTTGATCATCAGTAAAGTGTTGGAAGGTATCATTAAGCGCATTATCAAGCTGCACCAGCTCAACATTATCCTGCTCAGTGATGCCCAGTTTGGGTTCTACCAGGTCACTTAGCTCCTGACCTTATTACAGCCTTGGTTCGAACAAGGACAATATTGTTGAAGCAAGAGGTGAGGTGAGAGTGACAGGACTTGACATCAAGGTTGCATTCAACCAAGTATGGCATAAATGAGCCAGACTGCCCAAAATGGAATCGTTAAGTATTGGAGGGAAAATTCCTGAACTATATCTATTTGTACTGTTGTAAGCTAATGATGCAACCTACAACAATAAAGCTAATTACATATAATGGAACATCCATCCTGTGCACGTGTATGTTGACAATGAAATGCAGCTGTGGAAATTCTGCCTTGAAACCAAAATTATTATACTTGGTGTACACAATTAGACCAGCAATATCAGAACTACCAGCATGTTTGGAACTCAACAATGTGACCGCCCAGGAGATCACCAAGATAGCAATTGCAGCAGAAAAGGACAAGAATGCATGTAATCATACACAGAAACTTCAATGCCATAAGGAACTTCAAAGCTTGCACCTCAGGGGAGATACAATTCCATCAAACTAACCTCGCAGAAAGTGAAGTGCTCTCATGTAAGAGAAGCTTAAGAGCAAGCTGTACAATATGAAAAATAATGTCATGATCAGTTGTGTCTATCAGCACACAGCCTGGAGCAGTTCTAGTCCTAAAAAAAGGCACAATTAGAGTAGGTTTAGAAAGAATAGATAGATGCTCCCATAAAATTCCGAAATTAGAAGAATTGAATCCCAAATTCAGAGGAGCTAAATTATTTTCCAAATTGGATGTTAAGGATTGATATTGGTTTGTTCACCAGTCAAAGGAATCTCTGAAAACCATAACTTTCAGAACATCATTTGGAAAATATTGCTTCCAGAGACTATCTCTCAATCTAGCTGTCAGTCAGAAAGTGGATAGAATTACAGAAAGTATTCCTGCATGTGAACGCATTGCTGATGATATTGAGGTGATGGGCAAAATCAATTGCTTTTTCGAATTTCTTACTGTCAGACTTCAAGCTTCAAAGATACTTCAACGAGTGAAATATTCAATCCTTCAGTTCACCTGAATGTATCATATCTGACGAAAGGCCACAACATAAACACAGCCCTTTTCAGGGACATGTGTGCCAAATGGGTAATAAATTATATGACAGCCTCACCACATTGTCCCAGATCCAAAAGCCTCACTGACTGAATGATCTGAGCCATCAAAACATTTATCATAAAGTACAGGCAATGAAACACGATTTTCACCATCATACAAACTCTTCATGACTTAAAATTTTCCACCCTTGATTCTACGTAAGTAGTTTTACAACTACCCTACTCTATATATATTTTCACTCAGTGCATAGATTTTCACACAGATATTCTGATAGCTAGATCGTCATTGAGGCAGCATAGACTGAAATTGCATTTTGGGACAGAGTGAATTTCCTGACGCAGCTGACTCTGAGGGAAATTGAAGATTCCAAACAGAAGTTCCCCTACATTTGGAATTCTCAGAAAAAGCCCCTTAAACTCCGATACAGACAAGGGCTCCAACTCATTTCAGCTTAATAGTTAGAGTTGTGGTTTCCAGCACACATCTTGATCAGCTGTTGGATTGCAGAGTCACGGACAGTTGATCTCACAAACAGTCAGTCTCATTGCCTGCTTGTATTTCCTTGCCGTGCGCATGTTGATTATCACGCTGATGCATGATTTCCACTTCAGGAAGTTGCATGGCTAGAGAAAAGTGCATGCTCTTAACTGGTTTTGTCAGCTTGGTACATCTTGTTTCAGTTTGGTCCAGGTGGGCTACCATTGCAGGATAAAGTAAGCTTTGTGATGGCAATGCAAACACATGAATAAGAAATAATGCTAGCTATTGATTTGTGAAGACAGTATGTTATAATGCTAGAAACATAGAAAGCTATCATGTCCATGTGGACTCTCTGCAAGAGAAGCTTAACTCATCTCATTCCTGCAGCTTTTTTTCTTCAACTGTTCACAAGTCGATGCAGGAAAATGAAAAATTACAAAATAATGCTGCCACTCCCTACATCCAATATGCAAACAACACAAATCTAGTCACGGTTCCTGAAACAAATTGTGACAACGGAAATGTATCCAATTTCAAAACAGCCTGATGTTTTTGATGTTCCGATATTCTGATATTCTCATGTTTTTGAGGGGCAGGTCCAGAGGCTTACCTGCAGAGTGACCAGCAGTAAGGTGATGTTACAAACTACAAGGTGAAACAGTGATGATGACTGTTGAACCTGGACCACCTAAAAAGAAACTGAAAACGTACAACTTTCACAAGGTAATGGACTGCTGTTTCAATTGAAAAAAGACTGTAAAAGTATTTGCTTGATTTGTCGCCAAAGTATAGCAATAAGTAAAAGGGGAAATTTGGAACAACACCACAAAACAACGCACAGTGAATTCAAGGCTAGCTTTCCCTTGAACAACATGGCTTCAGAAAAAGTGAATTGACATTTTTTTCAAAACAAGCAGGAGAAATTAAGTCCTGCACCGAAGAATCATTTTGAATTTGTTATCTTCTGGGCAAACAAAAGATATCATTCATTGATGGCGAAGCAATTAAAGATAAATGACGGTGTCCACTGACTCTTTATGAACAAAGAAGAAACAAAAATGGCGTTCAGATCATGTTATTTTTTATGCTTCCAGAATACCAATGTGAATGGAATCTTTGTCTGAAGATGTCTTTCATCAACTAGAGCAGGATCTGAAGGACTGTGAATGCTTCTCATTAAAGTTTGATGAATCTATTGATGAGACCAATACAGTCCAGCAGATTTTTGTTTTTTGCATGGTTTTTAAAGAAATAACTAAAGAAGATCTTCTCACCCCTTTGCCCTTAAGGAGAGAATCATGGGTAAGGATATTTGCAATGAACTCAAAAGGTACTTGTTTGAGAAAAACATTCTCATCAAAAACTGGTTTCCATCAGAACAGATGGTGTACCAGCCATGTTTTGTTGCATTAGTTTTACTCAACTAATGAAACTTGTTGTTAAGATTGAGACTCCAAGATCCTTGGCCCTTAAGATAGCCATAGTGGCTGCGAGATCAGACCATGCCAACCTTGCCACCAGAATGTACAACACAGTACACAGAAACAGGAGCAAGCCATCCAGCCCCTTGAGCTATTCAGTGAGATCTTTGCTGATTCATGGCATAAGTCCATAAACTTGCCTTTGGCCCATATCCGTTAATATCTTTGTTTAACAAACAATTATCCATCTCAAATTTAAAATTAACAACTGATCTAACATCCATTGCCATTCATGGAAAAAAAGTTACAAATATCTTTCTTACATCTCTCCTAAACTGTTTGGCCCTAATTCTCAGAGTATGTCCCAGTTCTAGAATCCCCAGTCAGTGGAAACAGTTTATCTTTGTCTACTGTGTCTTTTCCTGTTAATATCTGGAGGATTTCAGTCTGACCAGCTTAACCTTCTGGATTTTAAATAAAACAAGCCTAATTTGTATAATCTCTCCTCATAACTAAATGCCTGAGGTCCAGGAATAAGTGCCACCATCTCCCCTCACATTGACTCTATGCGACTGTACCCACCTCCTAATCAAAGATCATGCTCATGTGGCCTGCAACATGTTCCCCACTTGGTGTCACCCACCCAAACCCTGACAGCACTACCCCCACATGTCCACTGCACTGCCTACTCACTCATTCATATCACCTCTCCACCATACCAACTGCTGTTGTCACCACTTTAGTCTTTCATGATACCTGCTAGTCTCTTATTCCAGGAACATAACAGGCCACAAAAGGGCAGAAAGTGTCAAAACGGATGATGTGCTGCTCATCTTTGGCCTCCTCTACCTTTGTCTGTATAGCACTCTTTCTCTGACCACTTGAGCAAGGCCTGGACTGGTATTGAGGGCTGCCTTTGACTTACTGTAATGTGACATACTGAGCAAAAGCTATTCCTTGACTAGATTGAGACTGGCTCACAATCGTGTCAAGATTCTTGACTTTGTTTAAGCCCTACATGGCACAGCAAGACCAGTAATATGACGATGGTATTGTTGGCTGAGGGAGGAAGAGCAAAGACCAATACAAGCCAGGGATGCCCTGAGTCTCCATGGCGGCTCAGAGTAAGTAATCATGTGAAAGTGGGTGAAGAGTCCAGAGATGCAGTCTAATCAAGTCAATGAGCTGGGAGCGTGTCTCTGAGTGCAGTGTCCTTCTGCAGCATTACAATGACAGTTGCTAGCGCAACCTGAAATGCATCATTGAAGTGCAGAGGTAGCCTCAAAGTGGATCAAAGATGTGCGACAAAGGTTCATAGAGACTGGTAAATGTCAGAAAGCAATGCTCACGGATGGAGGTTGTTCATGGAGTCTACCCAAGATGTTGGTGTGCAGTGTGCATGGGGATCTTTTGAAGCAAGAACTAACAAGAACCCAAGCTAAGTTCTGAGAATGGGTTCTGGTAGGAGAGGATCACTGGTGAGCTGGGGGCCCAGTTTAATATTTACTCATGAATTAGAGACAAGCTTTAATTCTCTAACACAGTGGTGTCCAATTTCTTAAGCACAAGATCACTTTTTGAATTTGAGTGCAACCCAAGATGAACCCCAAAGAAAATATAGAATAGCAGTTTTTATTTAGTGGTATAGAAAACTGAGCCATGGTGAGTCAGACTATTAACAAGATGCTTAACAAGTAATAATGAGGGCTTGCTGCTGCCTAGCAAGAATCTAATCAGGCCGCTTGAGAAATGTTTGCAAGATTTGATGAAATGAGCCTTGCCGACGCAGGCCTTGCCAAACAGCTCACTTGATTTTACCACTCATCTTGCCAGAGCCCACTTCACTCAAAGCCTGATGCGATTCTGCACAAAGTCTTACGTGTGAGAAAATTGCAGGAAATGCATTCATCATTTCAACTGCAAATTTCAGCTTTTAAAAATATACTTCTGTGATTGCATGATCTTTGAGGCAGACTACAGTAATTTGCAGGTGTCTTTAAAATCTGAAATGCAGAATGATTAGAGAGACAAGTTTCAGTTCATAGAAGTAAGATGCCCCGATACAAAAGCTGTACTTCTATCCTGTGTTGCATAATGATCATGAGACAATAGAATTATGTGGTTAATTTGGTTCAGAAATAGTCAGCTTTAGATTGTGATGCCCTCCTTTATTAAGTTAGAGAATGAAAATTGGAGCCTTGTTGTCTACAATCTGCAGGCAGATTAGTATTTTGTAGATTGACAAGGATGCAGAAACATAATTCAAGATGCTAACTATTTGCTCCTCTTTGAGAAAAAAAAGTGATTTGTAATGCATTCGATGCAAGCTTATGCAAGGATTCTAAGCATTTTTAAAAGTATTGGCAAGTGATAAAGGTGAGTTATGGGATATTTTCTTTATATTTGAACCATCGAAGGAGATTTGTTCCAAAAGTTCAAAATATATATTGTTCAAATCATTGATAGTTATAGATATTTCTTAAATCAGTCCATTCAGACATGTTAAGATGCATCTTTGGAGCATGTGGGGCTTGAACCCAGGTCATCTGACCCAGAGATAGAAGTACTACTGCAGCATCAAAAGCCCTCATAGGTGGGTAGATAGTTTAGATCAACCTGTTCTGACATGTTGGGAATATATTCATAGACAAGCTGAAAAAGTGTTGCTGGAAAAGCGCAGCAGTTCAGGCAGCATCCAAGGAGCAGGAGAATCAACGTTTTGGGCATGAGCCCTTTTTCAGGAATGAGGAAAGTGTGCCAAGCAGGCTAAGATAAAAGGTAGGGAGGAGGGACTTGGGGGAGGGGCTTTGGAAATGTGATAGGTGGAAGGAAGTCAAGGTGAGGGTGATAGGCCGGAGTGGGGGTGTGGGTGGAGAGGTCAGGAAGATGATTGCAGGTTAGGAAGGTGGTGCTGAGTTCGAGGGTTGGGACTGAGACAAGATGGGGGGAGGGGAAATGAGGAAACTGGAGAAATCTGAGTTCATCCCTTGTGGTTGGAGGGTTCCTAGGCGGAAGATGAGGCGATCTTCCTCCAGCCGTTGTGTTGCTATGGTCTGGCGATGGAGGAGTCCAAGGACCTGCATGTCCTTGGTGGAGTGGGAGAGGGAGTTGAAGTGTTGAGCCACAGGGTGGTTGGGTTGGTTTGTCCGGGTGTCCCAGAGGTGTTCTCTCAAACGTTCCGCAAGTAGGCGGCCTGTTCATACAGCACAGAAAAGGATCATCAACCCATCGAGTCTGCATTGTCAAAACTGCCGCTAACAGTGTGCTAATCCCAATTTCCCACACTTGTTCCATATCCTTGAATGTTATGATATTTGAAATATGCATCCAACTATTTTTTAATGGTTGTAAGGTTTCCAACCTCCTCTATCTTCCAAGCAGTGCATTCTAAATTCCCACCAACCACTGAGTGAAAAATATTTTTCTAAAATCCCTTCTGAAACTCTTGCCCTTACCCTAAAGCTATGCCCACTCATAGACCCGTCAATCAAGGGGAACAGTTGCTCTCTATTCACCCTGTCCATACCACTCATAAGCATAAACCTTACCAGTCTGTCCATATAGCTCAGTTCTCCATCCCAAGCAACATCCTGGTGACCTTCCTCTGTATTCCCTCTAGTGCTATCACATTCTTCCTGTAGTGGGTTGACCAGAACTGCACACAATACTCCAGCTGTGACCCGACCAATAATTTGTACAAATCCAACATTATTTCCTTGCTCTTATACTCTATACCACATCTGATGAAAGCAAGCATTCCATATGCCTTCTTAATTATCCTATTAGATTACTTACAGTGTGGAACCAGACCCTTCAGCCCAACAAGTCCACACTGACCCTCTGAAGAGCAACCCACCCAGATCAATTCCCCTACATTTACCCCTTCACCTAACACTACGGGCAATTTAACATGGCCAATTCACCTAACCTGCACATTTTTTGGACTGTGGGAGGAAACCCACACAGACACGGGGAGAATGTGCAAACTCCAGACAGACAGTTGCCTGAGGCGGGAATTGAACCTGGGTCTCTGGTGCTGTGAGGCAGCAGTACGAATCACTGTGCCACTCACAAAGCAAGGAGCAATCTGACAGATCCGTTTTACCACAGAATGAAAGCTTTATTTCCTCGATTTATCCCAGTGCCTTTCCTTTCAAACCACATCACTGCAGTAGCCGGGAATCAAACCTGGGTCAACTGCTTGGAAGGCAGCTATGCTCACCACTATACCACCATCACCCTGCTATTGACACGCTCTACCAACTTCAGAGATCTGTGAATAATTACCCCAAGATCCCTCTATTCCTCTAAGCTAACCAGGGTCATGCAATTCATTAAATACATCTTCATCTTGTTTCATTGTCCAAAGTGCATCACATCTCACTTATCAGGGTTAAATACCATCTGCCAATGGTCTGCTCATCTGACCAACCCGTCTATACCTTCCTGTAGCCAACAACCATCTTCTTCGCTATTAGCCACGCTATCAATCTTGGTGTCATTTGTTAATTTGCTTAACATTCCCCCCACAGTTTTATCTATACCATTTATGTATATAACAAACAATGAGGGTTGCAGTACCAATCCTTGTGGTACAACACTGGACATTGGTCTCCAGTCATTCAAACAACCTTCTACCACTACCCTTTGTGTCTTTTTACTAAGCCAGTTTCTGCTCCATCTCACCAAGTCTCCATCAACTCTATGTGCTTTAACCTTCTCAATCACTCTCTCATCTGGGAGCTTGTCAAGAGCTTTGCTAAAATCCATAAAAACTACATTAACTGAACTTCCCTCATCCACACCCACGATCACATTTTCAAAAGATGCGAACAAATTTAGTTGGGCATGACCTCTCTCTGACAAAGCCATGCTGACTATCCCTAATTAAGCCATACCTTTCCAAGTGGATATTAATTCACTCCTTCAGAATTTTCTCCAATTTTTTCCCTCCCACTGATGTGAGACTCAACAGCCTGTAATTTCCTTATTCATCTTTACCACCCTCTTAAAAAGTGGAACCATATTAAGTGTCTTCCAATCCTCTAGCACTTGCACTGTGGATAAAGAGGAATGAAAAATTAGTGTCAGAGCCCCTGCAATTTCCTGCCTTGCCTTTCTGCTTGCATCTGGAATGCAATTCATGTGGGCCAGGGGTTTTGGCTTTTTTAAGATGGATGGAGCATCCAATACCTCCCATTTCCTATGTTACACTGTGCAAGTTCATCACAGCCCCTTTTCCTGAATTCCATACTCATGTTCTCCTTTTCCAGAGTGAAGACTGAAGAGTACTTATTCAAGACCCTTCCAATATCCTGTGTTTTCACAATGTGCCCCACACTTTCCCTGGTTAACATTTTCTCTTCAATGTATTTATAAAATAAAGGCAGCACGGTGGCTCAGTGGTTAGCACTGCTGCCTCATAACACCAGGGTCCCAGGTTCAATTCCAGCCTAGGCGACTGTCTGTGTGGAATCTGCACATTCTCCCTGTGTCTGCGTGGGTTTCCTCTGGGTGCTCTGGCTTCCTCCCACAGTCCAAAGCTGTGCAGGCCAGGTAAATTGCCCATAGTGTTAAGTGTATTAGTCAGAGGCAAATGGGTCTGGGTGGGTTACTCTTCGGAGGGTCGGTGTGGACTGGTTGAGCCAAAGGGCCTGTTTCCACATTGTAGGGAATCTAATCTATAAAATACCTCAGGATTCTCATTAATCCTGTCCACAAGTAGTTTCTGATGTCACCTTTTTGTTCTAATTGTTTTAAATTCCCTCTTGTATTTCCTGTATTCCTTTAGGATCATAGCTGATTTGCTCCCTTTGAACTTGCTAAAAGCCCTACTACTCTTTTTTACCCAGTCCTGAATTGTCCAAGTCATCCAGGGTTCTTTGAACTTATTGATCGTAATAATGTTGGACCTGTACTCTCCCCACATACTTTATGAATGTCTGTATTGCTACATTGTAGACCAACCCGTAAGGAACTGTTTTCAGTCTACTGTGGCCAGATCCTGCTTTATTTTAATAAAATCTGTCTTCCCCCAATCAAGAGCCATCTTTTGAAAGTCACCTTTCTCCTTGTCGAGAACAAATTTGAACCATACTGTGTTGTGGTTTCTACCACCTAAATGTTCCCCCGCTGCCATTTTGAATACTTCTCTGGTTTCTTTCCCCAGAACCAGATCCAGCACTATGCCGTCCCTTGTTAGGCCTTCTACATATTGGTACAAAAGGCACCCTGGATATATTTCAAATTCATCATTATTATATTGTAAATTATAAATTCACTCAATCTCAATACTTAATTCTATGATTATCCCAATAACGATGGAAAAGCTGAAATTACCCAGGATAATTCCCCAATTATTATTCTAATCCACCTTTGTGAACTGTCTACATATTTACTCCTCTATTTCCTGGTTACTTTTTGGGGGTCGATAATATAGACCCAGTAAAGTGGCTGCCCTCTTAACCTTCCCAAGTTCTACCCACAAAGACTCGTTTGAGGACCCTTCCAAGATATCATGTCTCCTTATTGTAATATTTGGCTTCTTAATTGATAGTGCTCCACCACCATCTTGTTCACACCTCCCTCTGTTTCACCTAAAGATCCAATGCTATGGAATGTTGAGTTGCCAGTCCAGCTTTTCCCTCAATTATGTTTTTGTGATGGTAAGAATATCATACTTTCATGTGTCAATCTGTGCCATTAACTGATCAGTCTTAACCATTACACTCCTACCATTAAAGACTCAGCCTTGCCTTACTCTCTTGACACTTATAGAGTCATAGCGTCATAGAGGTGCACAGCACTGAAACAGACCCTTCAGTCCAACTCGCCCATGCTGACCAGATATCCTAAACTAATCTCGTCCCATTTGCCAGCACTTGGTCTATATCCCTCTAAACCCTTCCTATTCATATACCCATCCAGATGCCTTTTAAATGTTATAATTGTACCAGCCTCCACCACTTCCTCCGGCAGCTCATTCCATAAATGCACCACAGTCTGCGTGAAAAAGTTGCCCCTCAGGTCCATTTCAAATCTTTTCCCTCTCACCCTGAACCTATACCCTCTAGTTCTGGACTCCCCCACCCCAGGGAAAAGACTTTGTCTATTTATCCTATCCATGATTTTGTAAACCTCTATAAGATCACCCCTCAGCCTCCGATGCTCCGGGAAAACAGCCCCAGCCTATTCAACCTCTCCCTATAGCTCAAACCCTTCAACCCTGGCAACATCCCTTTAAATCTTTTCTGTACCTTTTCATGTTTCACAACATCCTTCCGATAAGGAGGAGACCAGAATTGCACACAATATTTGAAAACTGGCCTAACCAATGTCCTGCTGCAACATGACCTCCCAAATCCTGTACTCAATGCCCTGACTAATAAAGGAAAGCATACCAAATGCCTTCTTCGCGATCCTATCTACCTGTGACTCCACTTTCAATGAACTTGCATTCCAAGGTCTGTCTGTTCAGCAACACTCCCCAGGGCCTTACCGTTAAGTATATAAGTCCTGTTCTAATTTGCTTTTCCAAAATGCAGCACCTCACATTATCTAAATTAAATTCAATTTGCCACTCCTCAGCCCATTAGCCCATCTGATCAAGATCCCATTGAAATCTGACGCAACTTTCTTCGCTATCCACTACATCTTCAATTTTGGTGTCATCTGCAAATTTACTACCTATACCTCTTATGTTCGCATCCAAATCATTTATATAAATGACAAAACAACAGTGGACCCTGCACTGATCCTTGTGGCACTCCACTGGTCACAGACCTCCAGTCTGAAAAGAAACCCTTCACCATCACCCTCTGTTTTCTACCTTCAAGCTAGTTCTGCATTCAATTGGTTAGTTCTCCCTGTATTCCATGAAATCTAACCTTGCTAATCTGTTTAACATGGGTGAGCTCACTGTGAACTTGCTTCCTTGGTCGTAGCATAATGTGTTACTGTTTCATTGATGTTCTGTGTCCTCTCCCCCTGCTGGATTAGCTTGAACTCCTTCCAATAGCACTAACAAATGGACCTACATGGATGTTAGCCCCATTGTGGTTCAAGTGCAGACTGTCCTGTTTGTACATGTCCCAATTTCCCTAGAAATACTCCCAGTGATTCAGGAAACTTAAACCCTCCCTTTTGCATCAATTCTTGAGCCATGCATTCATCTGTCCTATTTTCTATTGCTAAACCTGCTAGTTTAGCACCAGAAGTAATCCTGAGAGTACAACCATTGAGGGCCTGCTTTTTAATTGACTGTCTAGCTTCCTGAATTCTTGATGCAACACTTAATTCTTCACTTTGCCCATATCATTGGTATCAATATGTACTATGACCTCTAACTCATCATCCTCCACTTTCAGGGTGTCCTGCAGCCGTTCTGTGACATTCCTGACCCTAGCACAAGGGAGGCAATGTACCATCCTGTTGTCATGTCTTCGGCAACAAAAATGCCTGTCTGCTCCCTTGACTAAAGAATCCCCTAACTCTATTGCTCTTCCTTTCTTTTTTCTCCTCCTCTGTACAGTCAAGCTGCTTGTGGTGCCAGAAGCTTGTCGTTTGTTGCACTCCTTCGCGGTACCAACATCCTCATCAGCTTCCAAAATGGAATACCAGTTAGTGAGTGGGACCTCAGGGGACTCCTGCACTACCTGCCTGTTCTCTCTGTTCTGTATGGTGGTCACCCATTCTCTTCTTTCCTGTAGTCCCTTTGTGAACACCTCTCCATGTAATTCTCAGTTTTGTGAAGTGTCTGCAAGCGCTGCTCAAACTCCAAGACCTCGACCTCCAGCTTTTGCAACTGGGAGCACCTCCTGCGCATGTGGTCATCTCGAACCCCGTGGTCATCTCGAACCCCGTGGTCATCTCGAACCCCGCCGCCCCCCACATGACAAGTTGCACATTCCATTTGGTTGGCCTCTTCTGACATCTCTTAAACTGACAATTTACACTTCAGTTTAGAATTAATAGTCTTATTTTATTAGACTTTCTACTCTATTACTAAGATTATGAAACGGTTAACTGTAACAAAGTTCTCATTGCTCTAAAACTGTAGGTTAAGAAGGGGTTAACCAGGAATGGTCACCCACCAGTCTGGAGCCTTTCTCACCTTTTAAAGTTATGACATCAACAGGAGCTGTACTGAAGATTGTTGTGGTGTCTTTCCCGACCTCCTGGCTGCTGCTGCTCCTCTGAGATAAGTGCCCTGTAAAGACTAGGCCTGAATCTGCACTATGTTGAATTTATAGGCTTCACAGTTACTGTGTTTCTCTCCACCTCCCAGCTGCAGCTGTGGGGTTTCCTAACTGCTGCTCCAAGATAGGTGCCCTCTATAGACTAGTCCCCAAAATGACAGTTGAACCAGAACCTCTGGCCCAGAGATAAGACACTTCCACTACACCACAAAAGTCCTCACTGCAGATAAAACAAAATAACTAGATATTAATTTTCACCTGCTGAATGGTTTCAAAAGAAAACCAATTTTCAGGACATTGCTGTTTACACATGTAATGAAATTTGTACTACTGATTAAACTTGTAACGGTCTGATCATTGGGAAGAGTTCATTTAATTATCCTCTGTAAGTGTCCGGTTTGGTATTTGCTATTGCGAAGCAGAGCTATGATCTCCAGTTTCCGATGTGACATTTTCTAAACTGTATAAAGACATCTTTCATGTGATATCCGACAAAAGATGCAGTGAAACAGTATTTGAAATGTATAAATTTGGGCCTTTGTTACGTATTGTATGTTTCAAATATTGCATGATTGCTTTCTTCCTTTCTATTTCTTTGTCATACCTTATAATGAATTTGTTAGTTTTATCTTGAACATAATCATGTTAATTATCATTCTATGCTGACAGAAAAATGTGTTGGTTTTCTTATATGACTTCTGACACACTGTTTTTGAAGACTGTGGCTTGAGATGTAGCACGCCACCTCAATCAGATTGCATGGGGCACAGACTTCAGATTCTACTTACAGAATTTGCGTTTCACTGTGAGGGAATGTGATCATCAGAAAGTAACACAACATTTGAATATTTTGAATATATGACAGGATAAATTGAGAATACTTAGGAGGAATGGATTTTCTGGTTCTGATGTAGACTAATTAATACAGATTGCAATGCTCCAAAATAATTATATCATGCGACCTTCAGAATATTACAGGCTAACTCGAAGACCATGGGCCTGTTTGTTCAGCAATTCTAATTCAATTACTTGTAATTAGTTGAAAATATCAATGGGCAGGGGTGAGGGCATTACTATGAGTGACTGGTTCCAGTTAAATACCAGCTTTTTCAACTTAAAGCTAACTGTACCTCTTAAAGGAAAAATGCTGGAATTATGGCACAAAGAAAATTTGATGAGAAAATATTGAAGAATGGAACAACAAAGGAGAAAGTGAATTCTAAGTACTCTGGTTGCTGAACTGGCTGCTTTTAGTGAAGGAATTGAAAGAGGTAAGCAGCAACCTGGAAGGCTTCAGGACATTGATTTCTTATACTGGGAAAAAGAAACTTCACTTAACATGCTAGGGGATGCCAATAATGGAGAATAGAACACATTTTTTGTGTGCACCAAGTGCCAGCATCAAGATTGAAGGTTCTTTTGTTTTGATTCCTTTACACCTAGTACTGGTAGAATGTACTTCTCCATAACACTTGTTATGACTGTTGGACATATGGTGATCATGGTTTAAACGATCTAATTTAATTCAAGGGAACATTGAGTAGTGGGGGAATGGGATCTCCTATTAAATCTGCACAGACAAACCAATGTAACCCGCTTATCATTAAGGTAGCAATTCAAACTGAAGTTTATTCAAAGACAGGTGCACATTGTAATAGAATTGTATAATCATAAAGATGTACAGCATGGAAACAGACCCATCAGTTCAAATCCATGCCGACCAGTTATCTAAAACTAATTAAGTCCCATTTGCCAGCACTTGGCCCATATACCTCTAATCCCTTTTTATTTAGATGCCTTTTAAATTTTGTCATTGTACCAGCCTCCACCACTTCCTCTGACAGCTGATTCCATACAAGCACCACTGTATGTGTGAAAATGTTATCCCTTAGGTACATTTTATATCTTTCCCCTCTCACCTGAAACCTATGCCCTCTAGTTCTGGACTCGCTCACCCCAGGGAAAAGACTTTGTCTATTTATCCTATCTATGCCCCTCACGATTTTATAAACCTCTATAAAGTCACCCCTCAGCCTCCAAAGCTCCAGGGAAAACAAGCCCAGCCTATTCAGCCTCTCCCTGTAGCTCAAATCGTCCAACCCTGGCAACATCCTTGTAAAAATTTTTCTGAACCCTTTCATGTTTCACAACAACCTTCTGTTAAGAGGGAGACCAGAATTGTATACAATATTCCAAAAGTGGCCTAACCAATGTCCTGTTGCAATATGACCTCCCAACTGCTATACTCAATGCTATGTCCAATAAAGGAAATACCAAATGCCTTCTTTACTATCCTATCTACTTGTAACTCTACTTTCAAGGAACTATGAACCCGCAATCCAAGGTGTCTTTGTTCAGCAACAGTCTCCAGGACTTTACCAGTAAGTGTATAAGTCCTGTTCTGATTTGTCTTTCCAAAATGCAGCACCTATCATTTATCTAAATTAAACTCCATCTGCCACTCCTCAGCCCATTTGCCCATCTGATCAAGATCGTGTTGTACCCGGAAGTAACCTTCTTCGATGTCCACTACACCTCCAATTTTAGTGTCATCTGCAAACTTACTAAGTTCTTCCTATGTTCACATTCAAATCATTTATATAAATGATGAAAAGCAGTGGAAAAAGCACTGATCCTTGTGGCACTCCACTGGTCACAGGCCTCCAGTCTGAAAAACAACCCTCCATCACCACCCTCTGTCTTCTACCTTCAAGATAGTTCTGTATCCAAATGTCTAGTTTACCCTGTATACCATGTGATTTAACCTTGCTAACTAGTCTACCATGAGGAACCTGGTTGAACGCCTTACTGACATCCATGTAGATCACATACACTGCTCTGTCCTTGTTAATCCTCTTCGTTACTTCATCAAAAAATTCAATCAAGTTAGTGAGACATAATTTACCACGCACAAAGTCATGTTGACTAAACCTTGCCTTTCCAAACACATGTACATCCTGTCCCTCAGGAATCCCACAACAACTTGCCCACCACTGAGGTCAGGCTCACTGGTCTATAGTTCCCTGACATTTTCTTGCCATCTTTCTTAAACAGTGACACCACGTTAACCAACCTCCAGTCTTCCGGCACCTCACCTGTGACTATCGATGATACAATTAGCTCAGCAAGAGGCCCGGTAATCACTTTCCTAGCTTCTCACAGAGTTCTGGGGTACACCTGATCAGGTCCTGGGGATTTTTCCACTTTTATCTATTTTAAGACATCCAGCACCCCGTCCTCTGTAATATGAACATTTTTCAAGATGTCACCAGCTATTTCTGCACATTTTATATCTTCCATGTCCTTCTCCACAGTAAACACTGACACAAATTACTCATTTAGTATTGCTCCCATCTCCTGTGGTTCCACACAAAGGCTGCCTTTCTGATCTTTGAGGGGCCCTATTCTCTCCCTAGTTACCCTTTTGTCCTTAATATACTTATAAGATCCCTTTGGATTCTTCTTAACCCTATTTGTTGAAGCTATTCATGTCCCCTTTTTGCAGTCCTGGTTTCTCTCTTTAAGTATATTTCTAATACCTTTATACTCTTTTAAGGATTCACTCAATCTCTGCTGTCTATACCTGACATGTGCTTCCTTCTCTTTCTTAACCAAAACCTCAATTTCTCTAGTCATCCAGCATTCCCTACACCTACCAACCTTACCTTCCACCCTAACAGGAACATACTGTCTCTGGACTTTTATTATCTCATTTTTGAAAGCTTCCCATTTTCCAGCTGTCCCTTTATCTGCCCCCAATCAACTTTTGGAAGTTCTTGCCTAATACCATTAAAATTGGCCTTCCTCCAATTTAGAACTTCAACTTTTAGATCTGATCTATCCTTTCCCTTCACTATTATAAAACTAATAGAATTATGGTCACTGGCCCCAAAGTGCTCCCCCACTGACATCTTGGTCACCTGCCCTGTTTTATTTTCCAAATGTTGGACAGGTTTTGTACCTTCTCTAGTAGGTATATTCATATATTGAATGAGAAAATTTTCTTGTACACACTTAACAAATTCCTCTCTAACCCCTTAACACTATGGTAGTCCCAGTCTATGTCTGGAAAGTTAAAATCTCCTACCATAACCACCCTATTATTCCTATAGATAACTGAGATCACCTTACAAACTTCTTTCTCAATTTCCCGCTGACTGTTGGGTGGGTCGATAGTAAAATCCCTATACAAAGTAAGAAAGCAGCTCACTTTACTTTTGCCTATGTCCTTAAGGTCAGAATGAGAATTTTGAGGAAGAAATGGGTCTGGCTGGGTTGCTCTTCTGAGGGTCGGTGTGGACTTGTTGGGCCGAAGGGCCTGTTTCCACACTGTAAGTAACCCAGGTTCATTTCCAGCCTCAAGCAACTGTCTGTGTGGAGTTTGCACATTCTCCCCGTGTCTGCTTGGGTTTCCTCCGGGTGCTCCGGTTTCCTCTCACAGTCCAAAAACGTGCAGGTTAGGTGAATTGGCCACGCTAAATTGCCCGTAGTTATGGTTCTGTTCACCGAGCTGGGAATTTGTCTTGCAAACGTTTCCTCCCCTGTCTAGGTGACATCCTCAGTGCTTGGGAGCCTCCTGTGAAACGCTTCTGTGCTGTTTCCTCCTGCATTTATAGTGGCCTGTCTCTGCCGCTTCCGGTTGTCAGTTCGAGCTGTCCGCTATAGTGGCCAGTATATTGGGTCCAGGTCGATGTGTTTGTTGATAGAGTCTGTGGATGAGTGCCATGCCTCTAGGAATTCCCTGGCTGTTCTCTGTTTGGCTTCCCCTATAATGGTAGTGTTGTCCCAGTCGAATTCATGTTGCTTGTCGTCTGTGTGTGTGGCTATTAAGGATAGCTGGTCGTGTCGTTTCGTGGCTAGTTGGTGTTCGTGTATACGGATCGTTAACTGTCTTCCTGTTTGTCCGATGTAGTGTTTTGTGCAGTCCTTGCATGGGATTTTGTACACTACATTAGTTTTGCTCATGTTGGGTATCGGGTCCTTTGTTCTAGTGAGTTGTTGTCTGAGCGTGGCTGTTGGTTTGTGTGCTGTTATGAGTCCTAGTGGTCGCAATCGTCTGGCTGTCAGTTCAGAAATGCTCCTGATGTATGGTAGTGTGGCTAGTCTTTTGGGTTGCGGCATGTCCTCGTTCCGTTGTCTCTCCCTTAGGCATCTGTTGATGAAATTGCGAGGGTATCCGTTTTTGGTGAATACTTTGTATAGGTGTTCCTCTTCCTCTTTTTGTAGTTCTGGTGTGCTGCAGTGTGTTGTGGCCCTTTTGAACAGTGTCCTGATGCAACTTCGTTTGTGTGTGTTGGGGTGGTTGCTTTCATAGTTTAGGACTTGGTCTGTGTGTGTGGCTTTCCTGTAAACCTTTGTATGAATTCTCCGTTCGGTGTTCTCTGTACCATCACATCTAGGAATGGGAGTTGGTTGTCCTTTTCTTCCTCTCTAGTGAATCGGATTCCTGTGAGTGTGGCGTTGATAATCTGGTGTATGTTCTCTATTTCTGTGTTTTTAATTATTACAAAGGTGTCATCCACGTATCTGACCCAGAGTTTGGGTTGAAGTTGTGGTAAGACTGTTTGTTCTAACCTTTGCATTACTGCTTCTGCTATGAGTCCAGAGATCGGTGAGCCCATGGGTGTTCCGTTGATTTGTTCGTATATTTGGTTATTGAATGCGAAGTGTGTTGTGAGGCACAAGTCCAGTAGTTTAAGTATGCCGTCTTTGTTGATAGGTTCAACGTCCTGTTGTCTGTTATGTCTGTCCAGCAGGTTGGCTATTGTTTCTTTGGCTAGTGTTTTGTCGATGGTGTAGTGTACAACTACACTAATGTAGTGTACAAAATCCCATGCAAGGACTGCACAAAACACTACATCGGACAAACAGGAAGACAGTTAACGATCCGTATACACGAACACCAAATAGCCACGAAATGACACGACCAGCTATCCTTAATAGCCACACACACACAGACGACAAGCAACATGAATTCGACTGGGACAACACTACCATTATAGGGGAAGCCAAACAGAGAACAGCCAGGGAATTCCTAGAGGCATGGCACTCATCTACAGACTCTATCAACAAACACATCGACCTGGACCCAATATACTGGCCACTACAGCGGACAGCTCGAACTGACAACCGGAAGCGGCAGAGACAGGCCACTATAAATGCCGGAGGAAACAGCACAGAAGCGCTTCACAGGAGGCTCCCAAGCACTGAGGATGTCACCTAGACAGGGGAGGAAACGTTTGCAAGACAAATTCCCAGCTCGGCGAATAGAACCACAACAACGAGCACCCGAGCTATAAATCTTCTCCCAAACTTTGAACACCTACGGGCGAGAGACGCCAAGACAAGCTAGGAAATGGGAATCCTGCCCGTAGTGTTAGGTGAAGGGGTCAATGTAGGGGAATGGGTCTGGGTGGGTTCCTCTTTGGAGGGTCGGAGTGGACTTGTTGGGCCAAAGGGCCTGTTTCCACACTATAAGTAATCTAATCTAATCTAAACAAAAGTCACAACAAAGTGCTGTTAGGCCAGGAAGAAACAAAAACTGGCTTGGAGGTAACCACTGAGGAAACCATCCATGTGGACAGGATTCCTGTTTAAGGAAGCAGAAATTGTGAAGGATTTAAAGAATACTGAAATAACTCCATGGAGACTGGTATCCCGTCACCAAGTCAGCCTTTATTTATATGTGGAGAGTCAATGGCACTGATCCAACTCCTTCAGACCCAGCCATTAGAGTCAACAGAACCTCTGACACTCCTGTTTATATCTGTCAGCCAGGGCTCCCTGATTGGACCAGATTAACAGCCCCAACTAAGGAACTCATATTCTATGATGTCCACATGGCTGGCCTTGTTACAATCACTGCAGCCATAAAATCATCATGGGTACCTTGCAATGGAAAGTCCACTGATTGTAGATTAGATTCCCTACAATGTGGAAATGACCCTTTGGCCCAACCAGCCCACACCGACCCTCTGAAGAGTAACCCACGCAGACCCATTTCCCTCTGACTAATTGACCTAACACTAGGGGCAATTTAGCATGGCCAATTCACCTGACCTGCACATCTTTGGACTGTGGGAGAAAACTGGAACACCCGGAGGAAACCCACACAGATACAGGGAGAATGTGCAAACTCCACACAGGACAGTCACCCAAGCCTGGAATCGAAAGTGGGACCCTGGTGCTGTGATGCAGCAGTGCTAACCACTGAGCCATGATATTCAAAGGATTGAGTGGCCTATTAAGACACCTTCAGTTTACTCTTGACCATTAAAGCGATGGAAGGTATCATTAATAGTCTTATCAAGCAGCAGCGGTTCAGCAATAACCTGTTCAATGATGCCTAATTTGGGTTCTGCCAGAGCCACTCACTTCCTGTCCTCATTACAGCCTTGGATTACACATGGATAAAAGAGCTGAATTTCAGAGTTCAGGTAAGAGTGACAGCCCTTGACATCAACACTGTGTGGCATCAAGGAGCCCTAGCAAAACTGGAAGCAGTAGGTATCAGGGGAGAGACTCTTTAGTGGTTGGAGTGATATCTGGTGCATAGGAAGATGGTTTTGGTTGGTGGAGGTCAGTCATCTCAGCCCCAGGACATCTCTGCCAGAGTTCTTCAGGATAGTGTCCTTGACTCAACTATCTTCAGCTGCTTCATCATTGACCTTCCCCCATCATAAAGTCAGAAGTGGGGATGTTCGCTGATGATTGCACAATGTTCAGCACCATTAATAACTCCTCAGCTACTGAAGCAGTCCATGTTCAAATGAAACAAGATCTGGACAATATCCAGGATTGGGCTGACAAATGGCAAGTGATATTTGTGTCACACAAATGTCAGGCTATTACTATCACCAATAGGAGACAACCTAACTACTATTCCTTGACATTCAATGGGGTGTTATCATCACTGAAACCCCCACTACAACATTACAGGGGTTATTGCTGACCAGAAACTCAAATGGACTTGCCACATAAACACAATGGCTACAAGAGCAGGTCAGACGCTAGGAATACTATGGCGAAGTGACTCACCTCCTAACTCCCCAAAGCCTGTCCACCATTTATTAGGCACAAGTCAGGAAAGTGATGGAATATTCTCCACTTTCCTGCATGAGGGCAGCTCCAACAACATTCAAGAAGCTTGACACCATCCAGGACAAAGCAGCCTGTTTGATTGATATTAAATCGACAGGCATCCATTTCCTCTCTCACCGAAGCTCAGGAACAGCAGTGTGTCCTCTGTACAAGATGCTCTGCAGAAATTCACTAAAGATCTTCAGATAGCAACTTCTAAATCTTTGGTCACTTCCATCTAGAAGGACAAGGGCAGCAGATACATTAGAACACCACCTCCTTCAAGTTCCTCTCTAAATCACTCACCATCCTGACTTGGAAACACATTATCATTCTTTCACTGTGGCTGGGTCAAAGTCCTGGAATTCCCTCCTGAATGGCATTGTGGGTCAACCCACAACAGATGGATTGCAGCAGTTCAAGAAGACAGCTCACCACTACCGTCCACCGGACAACTAGGGATGGGCAATACTTGCTGGCCAGCCAGCAATGCCTACAACCCACCAATTTTTTTTTTTACAAATGAGCTCTGTTTAAATGCACACTAGAAGTTCCACCCTCAAAAAGGAAGAGATTCGCTCCAGCAAGAGAATATACCCTTTTCGAGTTGGGCTTTTAATTTTAAGCTCAAGAATACACTGTCCATAAAGAGTGTCATGTAATGTATAAATGCAGAGCTAGGTTTGTGGTTATATTAAAAAGTTTCAAGTAAATGCCTTTTCTCTAGTTTAATTTATTTGATCCATACTAAGTAGTGTTTAGTGTAGGATTGCTTCAAAGTATTTGTTTCAATAAACATTGTAAAATGTGAAACTTTGAGACGGTTACTGAGAAATGCATGCTTCTTTTCAGCAGTCAACTGTCTCGAAGTGATTATTTACATGCTTCTAATTCCCATACTAGTCAGTGTGTTTCCTTGTTAATCATTTTGTAAATTAGTCTTTCATCGAGGGATGTTTGTTTTTCTGAAAGCTAATAATAACCAGGAACTGTTTGACACATCACATTGAATCTTTACACTTAACAGAAAGATGTTTATCCCACCATTTTGGTCTGAATTTATATTAAGGTCCCAAAGATGAAAGCTGCTCTATTTCCTGCTGTTGCACCTCCAGCTTTGATCTTGAGGGCAAATCAAGTAAAATACAAAGTTTTATCAGAACTTACTCACTAAATGTACTGCTAGAACTACATTTATTATGCATCCTCAATTGTCTTTGAGAAGAAAGTGATAAGTTGCTTTCTTAAACCACTATTGACCGTGTTGTCTATGTAGACCCACAGTTAGAAAGTGAGTTTCAGGAATTTAACCCCAAAATAATGAAGCAATGGTGATGCAGTTCAAGTCATGACTGAGTATGACTTGGAGAGGAACTTGCAGATGTTCACATGCACCTACTGCCCTTATTCTTTGCGCTGGTAGAGATTGTACATTTGTGACATCCAGATTTGGAACATGCTGTCAAAGAAGCTTAGGTGAGTTGCTGCAGTGCAACTTGTAGTTGGTACACTGCTGCCATAATGTATCAGTTGTGGAGCAAGTGCATATTTCTTCGTAGCTGGTGTTGAGCTTCCAGATTGTTATTGGAGTTTCACTCATTAGGCAAATGGAAATCATTCCATCACTTTTCTGACCTGAGCCTTACAGATGAATATGATTTGAGGAATTATGTGTATTGAATTCACCATTGAATTCCTCATCTCTGACCTACTCTTGTGATGATTTAAGTATGTGGCTGGTACAACTCAGTTGGTAGTCAATTATACTTCCAAATAAATACTTGCAATTATAAATAATATCTGCTGAACATAATTGGCAAATATGAAAATACAAATAATTTCATTGACTTATTCCAAAAGTACCTAAAGCAATTACTATCTGCTACATTATCATGTACAAATATGCGATCAGTGATTGTATCCAGGAAATTGTAGCCACAATAAATAGCTTAACAGGATATGCATTAACTTTGATTTAAATCAATAGGTCCAATTTCCAACATTTGGCATTTCCATAGGTAGAATGAATCAAATTACCTTTATATATTCACATTTCTGAGGCTCAATGAGGTAGAATTTAATGTTCAAATTGAATAATCTGGTTGTTGGATGTTCCTCAAGAGGCCTAAGCCCTTTCTGTTCTTCTGTTGAATATTTTCCTAATCACCCTGTAATGCAATGTTATTATACAACTCTGGAGCAAGTGGCAATTGAACTTGGGTCTCTTGGCTCGGAGGTAGGCTTACTACCGCTGCTTCCCAAGACTCCTATACTCTTCCAGTTTTTTGAAACACTATACCTCCCAAATAAGCATTATCACTGCAGTAACTGGCACAGAGAAGATCAGCTATCAGCTGAATCTGATGCAATTGGATTATCCCGCATTTGATTTTACTTTCTAATGTCCTCAGAAGGGCCTTTTATGGTGCAGTGGTAGTATTCCTACCTCTGAGCCGGAATGTTAAGAATTGTGTCATAACCCTGTCTGAATAGCTTAATTAGAAATATCGTTGATGACCTCAGATTGGCAGTACTTCAATGTGAGGTCAGTTTATTTGCTCATATCAGTTATGACACATTAGGTAGGAGACTCCTAAAAATAAATGGATATCAGCAGAACTTAAAAAAAGCCACAGGTCATCTTTAAAGCTGTCTTATTCCTGGAGAAAAATTGAAATGGATTACAGCTAGCATCTATGGTGGAATATAATGTTATTTGAGGAATCAATATTTTCCATGAGACTGGAGTAAACATTTACTGCTTTGGAAGTGCTGCCATCAATCTTTCACATCCACTTGCGAAATCACACTCCCACAGTGTTCCATTCAAATGTCAACCCAGAATTTATGCACAAGTCCCTAGAGTGAAACCATTCCTCATGGTCTTCTAACTCAAGTGTGCCATGGCAAAGCCGCAGTTTATACTTGAGAATGGTATCAATCATTAGACAATACACAGAGAGCTCTGAGAGAGATAAGTCAGCACTTTTTATACTACATGAACTGTACTATAAACCATCCAGTAACTACTGATGCTGATTGGGTGCAGTCAAACAATCATGTGATATTGAGAAGATTATTGTAATGTTTCCGCTGTTGTGCATAAAATACCTCAAGCCATATTAAGAAATCTCAGACAAATACTGAAACAATTATTTAAACTTTATTGCATGTAGCAACCAAAATAAGATCTGACAAGTAAGCATGTTAAGCCACATAACTCAACTTAACTGTAATGTGATTAATGGTAGAATTTAGCTATGTTTCTGACCAACAGTGTCTATATCTGGATGTCCAAGGTTTGATCATTATGGAGTGTTGTTCTCCGGAATTCTGCTCTCAAAGAATGCTGGAGTCGAATTCTTATATAATTTTCTATCTTTCAAGTTTGTGGTGTGGCATTAATGATTCCTCTGAAACCATCAAGTCTGCAGGTGACCTTCTTATTAGAGGTAGCTTCCCTGTTCCTTTTTACATTTGGCATTGAGTGTCTGTTCGAAGGTACAATTTTCCTGCAGTTAACTCCTTCAATTCTTCAGCAGGGCATTCGGTTGTCCTTGAGCTTAAAGAAGCCATTTATCAAGCAGTTGTTAAAACAGCTCTGTTCAGGTAGCTTCAACTCCTTTGTCTCCCAGATATGGCTAATTGCCTGTGTAACAGTTTGTCCTTGTGCCATAACAGTTTATTTCTCTCAGAGTTATTGCTGCTTCTGTCAGTCTATGAACGGTTATTAAAGTTCTGAAGTTTCCACTGTCATACCTCTGAGGAGAAAATAGTGGAGGAATGAGAAAATACAAGTAGCAGCAAGTGTTTTACAGGGAACAGATACGTTTATTATTCCAACAGCAGTTTGTTTTTGCATGACTTCTCCACACGCTTGCAATATTATTAGATGGGCTTTAACACAGAACTCTGGTGCAGCTGAGATTCGAACCCAGGCCTCCTAGCTCACGATGGTACCATTGCACCACAAACACCATTCCTCCAACATTTCTGCCACCTACAATCAGATCCCACCACCTAAAAGATATTTCCCTCCCCACCTTTGCCTGTGTTCCCCTGGGACCGTTCACTCCGCGACTCTCTCGTCAACTCTACATTCCCCACCAGCTTCTCCACCAACCAGATTCCTTTACCTGCAACAGCAAGAGTTGCAACAACTGCCCCCACACCTTCCCCCTCACCTCCATCCAAGGCCCTAAATAATCCTTCCCGATCCAATAGAGATTCTCCTGCAGTCGAGAGTGTGGTGCTGGAAAAGCACAGCTGGTCAGGCAGCATCCGAGGAGCAGAAGAATTGATGTTTTGGGCTTAAGTCCTTCATCAGGAATGAGGCTTGTGGGCCAAGATGGCAGAGAGATAAATGGGAGGGGGTGGGGCTGGGGGGAAGGTATCTGAGAGTATGATAGGTAGGTGAAGGTGAAGCCAAAGTTGATAGATCAGAGAGGAGGGTAGAGCGGATAGGTGGGAAGGAAGATGGACAGGTCAAGAGGGCGATGTCAAGTTGGAAGGTTGGATCTGGGATAAGATTGGGGGAGGGGAAATGGGGAAACTGGTGAAATCCACATTGATCCCATTTGGTTGCAAAGTCCCAAGGCAGAAGATGAGGCGTGGTAAGGGCTTGGCGATGGAGGAGGCCCAGGACCTGTATGTCCTTGGGGGAGTTGGGGGGAGGAGTTAAAGTGTTTGTGCACACGGTGGTAGGATTTCTTTGTGTGTGTGTCCCAAAGATGTTCTCTGAAGCTTTCCACATGTAGGTGTCCTGTCTCCCCAGTGACCGCATCGGATGCAACTGATAAAGTAAATGAGGTGTGTGTAAGTACAAGTAAATCTTTGATGGCTATGGAAGGCTCCTTCAGGGCCTTGGACAGAGGTGAGGGTGGAAGTGTGGGTGCAGGTTTTGCAATTCTTGCGGTGGCAAGGGAAAGTGCCGGGAAGGGAGGGTGGGTTGGTGGGGGCGCCCCTAGAGGTTCATCTGCAGCTCATCTAAACTCTCCCATAATTACCTCTAGACACAAATTTCATCAACTATTCATCCCTGACCTCATCTCTGACCTTCTGGGGGATTGCCGCAGGCCATTGACTATTTGGATGGTCTGGCCATCCCCATGGATCAAGTGGCTTCTGCTCATGTTGAGGACTATGTGACTGCTGTTGTTGCTTGTGTCAAGGACCATATGACTGCTGACATCATCAATGACCAGGTCACCTCCACTTCCACCCACATGACCACTCCAGCGCACATACCCACTCCCAATGAAGTCCCCATCTCCGCACTTGACCCCAGGTCTGTACACTCAGCCCCAGCTCTGCCAGGTATTAATCACCTTCCCTGGACCTCCCGGTTACTGAGGTTGAAGAGCCAATCCCCAGCAAAGAGCTTAC
The DNA here is from genome assembly GCF_047496795.1 of Chiloscyllium punctatum. Lineage (NCBI taxonomy): Eukaryota > Metazoa > Chordata > Chondrichthyes > Orectolobiformes > Hemiscylliidae > Chiloscyllium > Chiloscyllium punctatum. Next base: position 83,697,026 of record NC_092749.1, read on the forward strand.
CTTCATTGCCGTAAGCCCACACATGAACGAATTCTGCACACATCATGATGTTGAGTTCTTTTTCCTTGTCTATGCACCTATTTCTTTGAATGGGAATCCAATCCACCCTTTAACGACCCTTTCTCCTGCCTCTGGCAAACCCCATCCTCATGGACATGCCCTCCCAGCATCCGACTCACCCTCAATTCCTTCATGTCAGCAGCCGTTGCAACATCAATGGATCTCTCCACCCTCACCTACCCTAACCTCTCTTTATCAGAGTATGCAACCCCCCCCACTCCCTTCTCTTCAATCCTAACCTCGCTATTAAACCCACCGATAAGGGGGGTGATGATAAGGGAAGTGATCTCTTCATTGCTGCGTTCAGACGCCAACTCTCTGACACCACCTTGTACTGTCTCTTGATTATGACCCCACCTCTGATCAACAAGCCAACATTTCCCAGACCATCAACAACTTCATCACTTCAAGAGCTTTCCAGTCTACAGCCCGCAACCTGATAGTTTCCCAACCCCACACTGCTCATTTCTGTCTCCTACCCAATGTCCATAAACCTAACTGCCCTGGTCAACAAATTGTCTCTGCCTGCTCCTGCCCAACTGAGCTCATCTCCTCTTCCCTTGACTCCATTCTTTCCCCTTTCATTCAGGACCTCCCAACCTACATTTGAGACACAACCCATGCCCTCCATCTCTTCCAAAACATTCAATTCCCCAGCCCCGACATTTCATCTTCACTATAGATGTACAGGCCCTTTAAGCCTGCATCCCCAACACAGAGGGCCTAAAAACCCTCTGCTTCTTTCTCTCCTGTAAGGCCAACCAGTTCCTTTCCACTGACACACTCATTCGCGTGGCAGAACTGGTCTTCACCATTAACAATTTATCATTTGATTCATCCTACTTCCTACAAACCAAAGAGGTAGCCATTGGCACCCACAAGGGCCCAAGTTAGGCCTGCCTCTTTGTAGGATTCATGGGGCAGTCCTTTTTCCACAACGACACCAGCAATATTCCCACCTCTTCCTCTGCTGTATTGATGACTGCATCAGTGCTGCCTTATGCTCCCGCGAGGAGCTTGAGCAGTTCATCAGCTTTGTCAACTCCTCCCACCCCACCCTCAAATTCCCAGGACCATTTTTGACACTTCCCTCTCCTTCCTGGACCTCTCTGTCCCCGGAAACTGGCTCACCACTGATATCCATTTCAAACCCACTGACTCCCACAATTATCTTGAGTACACTTCCTCTTACTCACCTTTCTGCAAAAATACTGTCCAATACTCCCAATTCCTCTGCCTCTGTCGTATCTACTCCTAGGATTAGGCACTTCACTTCAGGACATCCTCGACAATCTCCTACTGCAGGGATCATAATTTCTCCTCCACAGAAATTAAGGATGCCCTCAAATGCATCTGCCACATCTCTGCCCTCAAGCCTCCCTCTCCCCAGCAACAATAGGGATAGTGTCCCCTGAGTCCACACATACCACTACACCAATCTCCGAATCCAACACATCATCCTCTGACATTTCTGTCACTTACAATCAGACTCTACCACCAAAAAGATATTTCCTTCCGCATCTCTGTCTGGTTTCTGCAGGGACCATTCACTCCCCGACTCCCTTGTCAACTCTACACTCCCCACCAACTTCTCCACCAACCCGATACCTTTCCATACAACCACAAGAGGTGCAACAACTTTCCCCACATTACCCCCTCACTTTTGTTCTCAGTTCCAAACAATCCTTCCAGATCTGAAAGAGATTCACCTGCACTTCATTCAACCTCCTCTATTACATCCATTGCTCCTGATGTGTCATCTCGCTGCCAGGGAGACCAAACACAGACACTGGGATCAGTTTACAGAACATCTGCACTCTGCACACATCAACAAACCCAACCTTCTAATTACCATCCATTTTAATGACCACTCCCAGTTTCCTGGCGATTTATCCATCCTTGACCTCCTTCACTGTCAGAATGAGATCAAACACAAACTGAAGGAACCACACCTTATATTTAGTCTGGGAAGCTTACAGCCCCATGGCCTCAATATCAACTCTACCAGCTTCAAAGTCTTTCTTCCCCCAGCCTTTTTCTATGTCTAGCACTAACTCTTCTCCTCGCCTCCCTGACCTGACCTAACCTGTCCATCTTTCTACTCACCTATCTGCTCCACCCTTCCCACTGGCCAATCACGATAAAACCCTATCTGCATCCACCTATCATCATTCCTCTTACTTTTTCTCCAACCCCACTCCCTCTCTCCAAATATATCTGGGCTCCCCAGCCCTGACGAAGGGTTTCAACTTGAATTGTTAACTCTCCTGTTCCTCAGATGCTGTCTGATTTGCTTTACTTTTCCAACTCCACATCTGCTCACTCTGGCTTCCGTCATCGGCAGTCCTTACTGTCTCCAACTCACAGTTACACTTGCTATTTTAAGTGTACATGTTCACTTATATATGACACATATCAGGAGGAGGTAGGACTTGAATCTCGGCTTCATAGCTTGGAGATAGGGACATTATCATTGTAGGACAAAGTGAGGAATGCAGATGCTGGAGACCAGAGTTGAGAAGTGTGGTGCTAGAAAAACACAGCAGGCCAGGCAGCATCCGAGGAGCAGGAGAATCGATGTTTCGGACATAAGCCTGAAGAAGGGCTTACGCCCGAAACGTCGATTCTCCTGCTCCTCGGTTGCAGCCTGGCCTGCTGTGTTTTTACCAGCACCACACTTCTCAACATTATCATTGTAGCAAAAGAGCAATTAGTATTCATCCTGAATATTTTTAAATCAATCTGTTCAGTTGTGTTGTGAAATGCTTTTGGAATAAGTGGAAATTGGACCTCCTAGGTCAAAGGTAGAGACATTACCATTGCACAAGAACCCTTCACAATTGCTCCATAATGTAGGATATCATTATCAACAGTGATCTCATCACAATCAGACTCACGTTGCATTTCATTACCTGCCATAGATCTTAATCTTATCACATTCACTCACGTATTTACTTTAAAGTATTTATCGCATCGAATTTCACAAAGTATTGTTTGTTTAGATTTTTACATGCAAATATTTACTCATGATGACATATCAGGTCGCTGAAGTACTTATAGCCCTATTAAACTTCTAATTCACACATACTCTTTTTTTCAAAAGAATGCTGTAACAGTTAAACTGGACTTGGATTCAATGACCATCTGGTAGAGTTGTGTGTGAACCCATGAAATGTCATACCAGTCCAGAGTCAGGGAAACTTCAAACAGCAAGTCTAAAGAAAGAAAAGATATTGGGAATATCTAACCCAATCATCAAGAAACCATTTATGTCACATATGTGTTTTATCCTTTTTCAAAGTTGCACAAGATAAGAGAGTAAAAAAGTGAATGTGACACTGGCCTGTGTGTATTTGTGCCCTGACACTAGTGTTTAGACTAGTGTGCTGTGAAGGTCCCTGTTTGAGAGCAACAATCAAAATTCCTGCACTGCAGGGAAAGAGAAATAAAAATACACTTTCCCAGATAGCTACCACCTAAAGGAATGAGAAAAAAAATAATTTCAATCAACCTACAAAGTCTGGAATTTAGATTAGATTCCCTACAGTGTGGAAACAGGCCCTTTGGCCCAACAAGTCCATACCAACCCTCCAAAGAGTAACCCACTCAGACCCATTTCCCTCTGACTAATGCACCTACCACTATGGGCAATTTAGAATGGCCAATTCACCTGACCTGCACATCTTTGGACCGTGGGAGGAAACCCACGCAGACACAGGGAGAATGTGCAAACTCCACACTGACAGTCACCCGAGGCTGGAATTGAACCTGGGACCCTGGGGCTGTGAGGCAGCAGTGCTAACCACTGAATCTCAATATTGATTGCTCAATCACTAATGATAATGGTAAGTGGAGTAAGTGGAGCTGAGTCCACGAAAAAGATCAGCCATGATCTTTTTGAACGGCAGAGCATGCTCACGGGGCAAGATGGCCTTTTCCTGCTCGTACTTCTTATGTTCTCATTCTCTTATGTTACTGGTACCACATAATGTAGTCGCCACAACATTAGTGTAATTTGCTCTTCTCAAATAACTCAAAGCCTGATCAGATCTCTCTTAACTTTTGTCTTTTTCTAACTAACATCTTCTTTCTTCATGCATTTATTAATTAATAAACTAACTTTTGTTAACTGAAAGCCTGGTCAAATTTGTTCAAGTTGAAATCTAAATTAATTTGGTCAGGGAGAAAGGTATCCACAATGGCAAGGATTCTTTTCAATTAACTTTGCAGTGACCAACATTTGTGAGGTAAATAAAGAAGGGAAGCCAGTTCATGTCCATGCTTTGACCCCGTAGATGAAATGAATAAATTAAAGTGAGTAAATTGTGTTTTTGAAATAGTGTTTTCTAAAAAAAACTTCAAAAGGCTTTCTTCATTGCAGTGTAGAAATGTCCGCATTCAGTGTCCATTCTTAACAGAATTATTTGAAGTTAGTTTTGAGAGTTTAGATTACTTACAGTGTGGAAACAGGCCCTTCGGCCCAACAAGTCCACACCGACCCGCAACCCACCCATACTCCTACATTTACCCCTTTACCTAACACTACAACAATTTAGCATGGCCAATTCATCTGACCTGCACATCTTTGGACTGTGGGAGGAAACCGGAGCGCCCGGAGGAAACCCACGCAGACACGGGGAGAATGTGCAAACTCCACAGTCAGTCGCCTGAGTCGGGAATTGAACCCGGGTCTCAGGCGCTATGAGGTAGCAGTGCTAACCACTTATGGTCAGTACACCACACAACATCAGCAGAACCCTTGTCAGCAGTTTGATGACAAAGCCAGGGCTAGATCTGAGAACATAGAGTGCAATCAGTTTAGCAGGAGATAGATTTGCATTGGTGAGAGGAACAGAGAAATTAAGGCCACTGATGACACACTGATAGTTCTCAATTAAAAGATTAAGTGCAAATGAGAGTCCAGAGGGAGGGGTCCAGATGGAGGAATGGGGGTTGTTGATGGGTAAAGAGGTATGTGGGACAGTGAGAAAACTCTTGCTCAAAGTAACAAACATGGAGGTGAAGACAATGGAAGAGGAATTTGATGCTGTGCCATGTTAAAAATTTATTGAGTTGAGGGAGTAAAAGGGTAAAACTAAATCCTTTGCTGGGTGCAAACCATTTAGCACCAGACAGCAGAAGATCAGAAGGTAAGAGGTGGGCTTAGAGAAGTGCTGGAGTCAGAGGGAAGGGGAAGAAGAAGAAGGTTCTAGAGTGGTGTGAGTTGTTGCAGCTTGCATTCCTTAATGCCTGAAAGAAAGAGCAAGGTTTCTCGTTCGAATGTCAAATGAGCCAAAGCATTAAGTGGAATTGACAGGCAGGATAATTCTGAGGTAGATGATGGAGACAGGGGTTGACAGTATTCATGACAGTGAGTACAGATCTCATGATGTGGTGAGAACAGCTGTCAAAGGAGCATTGTACACCATGGAGTTACTTGTGATCCGGGGTGGATTCAAAACACAAAGGAACAAATTTTAGTTGGAATCCAAGTGGGATGACTTTGAGCCAGAGGCAATCACTGAGGAATGAAATGTGACAAATACATTGTTAAACACTAGGAGTGAGGTAATACACTCACTTTTTTGATAGCAACCCAACTAGCTGAACCACAGTGACAAGCACCAGCTCAGACTGTTCACAATGAAGGTAAGACTGAAGCAGTCCATTAACGTTATGATATGAAGAATGAGGTGCTGATGAGGAAATGGAGACCACTTCACTGACCTGAAAGTGATCCACTAGGTAGTCGTGTTACCAAAGTGCCTTAGGAAATATTGTGGCTAGCTCATGAGGTTCCATAGCCAAATCCACATTAGTTAGCACTTAACTGGTCACAACTCCTCAAAGATCTTAGTCAAGCTTTGCAAAACCTGCCACAGCTGCCAGTGTTGGAAAACTCCATCTTTAGAAGGCTGTTCAATACAATATGGGGGTGTTATTGCAGGGATAAGTAAGGTTACATCACCCTAACACTATACTGAATCATGTTGTTGTGGGAGACACCTTTCCTATAAGACACCTCTCTATTGGCTAAGCCCAGTAAAGATTGGCCAGGTTCAGGAAGTGATGAATCACATGATGGAGCAGCAGCTGTTACAGCCTCATAGCTGTACCTGGAGTTCCCCAGTTGCGCTCCTTAAGGGACCCTGCCTTCTTGACAACGGATTTGATTTGATTTGATTTATTGTCATGTGTATTTATTACAAAGACTGTGAAGTGTGTTTAATGTCACTACTCTCTGGTGCCATTTTAAAACAGGAAATAAAGGAAAACGTAAACCATAAAGATAGAAAAAAAAGTTCATTGTAGTTTTATTTCAATCAAGTTAGGTGGTCTTTGGAACAGCCCTTGCTTCTAGCTCAATCATGGGCCTGGATCCCAGCTCCTCCACAGTGTTGCCTTGAGTCCATGCTGCTAAACTGACAACACTATTGCAACCGTGATTTGCCGCCATTCCTTGAACAAATAGCTGCCACTCTCTTACACTACCTTGCCACTACCATGAGTTCACACTGGACTGACCTCATCAATGCAACTGCTGGTGCCATATAGTCCGACAGTGGGACCAAACTTGCCATCATCGCTGCCTCTACCATCAAACAGCAGGGCCTAGCCGCAGATCTGGACCCTTGGATCAGCCTGCGAGACTGGACTGGGGGATTAAGCCTGAGACCTGCTCTTCGCTCGTCAGGAGACCTCCGACTGGGGTGAAGCTACATCTGTCTTGTCCTGGAACTGCTGCAGCCACTGCCGGATGACTTCTCCTTCAACATTTACTTTGCCTTGCCGCTGCCTGGGCTTGTGCTGCCATCTATGCCCACCATTCTGCGCAGGGCCCACTCTTACCGATACTTATTGTACAGGAGAGCAGCTCAGAAATAAGATGTCATGGCCAATTCGTCAGCTGAGACATGACCCTTACAACTGGAGAACACCCTGTTGTTACACAATAGCTGTCTTTCAGAATGGAGCAATGTGATGCCGAATGAAAATGGAATGCTGGCTTCGCCCAGAGATGAGATAACTAACAATTGGACTCTATAGCACTCAAGCCTTTAATCACTCATCGTAAATGAATGAGAGCCCAATTAAATGATACATTGATCTATGTAGAGAGTAGGGAATAACAGCTTAATTAATGTTAGTAGCTCAGCAAATCTGACCTAGATTTATTGCTTTAAATTCTGTACAAAATAAAGTTTTGATTGGCTGCCCAAATATATCAGCTGACTCCAGTTATGAGGTATTAGGGCATACTATTTCTGACATTCGAAATCAGCTTTAATCCCTGAACACTTCAACGCACTTAACAGTGTTACACCGGGAAAGCAAATCAAATACACTGATTCTGTTTATTAAAAGATCATCTCTAAAAGGCAAAGTCTAATCTATTTCCAACACAAATGCAGGATGGCTTTACAAGGCTCTGTATTGACAATCAAAAAATTAATTCAGTGACCAGAGCTGTCTCATACCTGAGATAAGTAAAGCCTACATTGCCTACATTACCAAGATAGATTTACTCAAGGCACCTGTGAAAAGAATATCACTGCCTTTGTAATTCTGGATGGGTTATACCAGTGACAAATCATGCCATTTTGACTCTGAAATGCCCAAGCTACCATTCAAAGGCTGATGAATGAGATGGTAGCATTTTTTACCCAGATAAACCCAATTTACTGCAGTGCCGAGGAAATGCATCAGAAAATACAGTCAGCTGACCTTGCAGTCAATCTTGCAAAGAGTTATTAAGATGCAAGTGACTTATCTAGGACATGTGGTGATTAAGAGATACGTCCTGCCCAGGTCCACAAATGTGCAAGCAGTAACACTACCATATCCACGACCATATCAAAATGCCAAATTGTGAGGTTCGTGAGAATGAATGGGTTCTATTGAAAGTTCATCTCAAGCTTCAACTCAGTGACTGTTCCATCAGCAAAGCTAGTATGAGCTGAGAAATGCCAAGGAGCTCTGAGAAAAGCTGAAGAACATGTTAATAAGCCTGTGCTTGAAGCTATGAACTTTGAGCATTTAAAGTAGGCATCAATGCAAATGACATTGAGTTAGGGGCTATTCTCCTTCAGGAAGAAAGGTTCAGAAAAATGAAGCCAGTTGAATACAAATATCAGAAACAGTACCCCATAGGAGAAAAGGAAAATCTTAATGTATTACTGGCTTTTAAACACATTGAGAAATATGATTGAAATGGGCAGATACACCAAAATCTATTCTAACTATAACGCATTAACTTCTGCTGAAAAACCCAAGACTTTGATTGTCAGCTTATTCCAATAGAGTTTATTCCTTCAACTATACTGCACATCACACACATTGTCGGGGATTCAAATGTGATTGGAAATGCATTTCTTGGAACTTAAGAAGCGCTGGTCCGAACTGAAAATAAATACTGATCGAGGGAAGAGAAGGAATGGGTGTGAGATTGTTTTGTTAAAAAATGAGGATGGGTTGATTTCCATTCATTTTGATGGTGAGTTTTATTCAGCCTGCTGGGGAAGTGTCATGATGATAGGTTAGAACCCCAAACTACTTATAGACGTATTAAACTTTCAATTTCCACACTTGTTCTTCAAAATGACAATTGTGGATGAAAATTTTGTAACTGTCTGGCAGAGTCCTGTGTAGACCCATGGAATGAGATACTTGTACAGATTCAGGGAAAGGTCAAACAGAAAGATTAAAAAAAAAGTGATAATGTGAGGCTGACTTCCCACTTTTCTCTCAGCAGGAAATGATCTCCTACAGACATGTTTGTGTTTTAATCTTCCAGGAATTATACAAGAAAAGTAAGTTAGAACTGACAGTGTACGTATTAATGGCCTGAAACACCTCTGCACTGTAGATAAAGAAAGGAAGTAGTCCCCTGCCATTAAACAGAATTTTAACTGAACTGCAGTCCAAGAATCTCAAAAGCGATTGCTCAGTTGCCAACAGCCACACTACCAGGGTTGGCACAGTGGCTGAGTGGTTAGCACTGCTGCCTCACAGCACCAGGGATTGGGGTTTGGTTCCAGCCTTGGTTGACTGTGTGGAGTTTGCATTTTCTCCCCATGACTGTGTGGGTTTCCATCAAGTGTTCCAGTTTCCTCCCACAGTCAGGTTAGGTAGATTACCCATGTTAAATTGCCCCATGGTGTATGGGCTAGATGGACTAGCCGGGTTAAATGTGGGGTTGCTGGAATAGGGTAGCGGTCCGGGTGAGATGCTCTTCGGAGGGTCAGTGTGATGATGGAATGAATAACCTCTTTCCCCACTGTAGGAAATCTATGGTCTAATGTAACAGCTGCAATTATCCATTATATAGCCTTCAGGAATGATTCAGAGACCGATCTGTATTTTTTAAACCTTTTTTTGGACGCTTATTCCTAATCCTTGTGTATGTTGCACTAATATTTCTTCTTGCATTTAGCAACAAATAAATTCACTCTTTATTAACATAAGAAAGCTTGGTTAAATTGGCTCTTTTTAAAACCTAAAATAATTTAAGGTGAGAAAAATTAACCTGGTTGTGACCAAGTGGGGCAATAAGTGAATAAAGAAGGGGAGCCGGTTCACTGTGCTTCACTTAGAGCTCAATGATTTGGGATACCCTGTCTGGAATCATAACAAGTTGGAGGACCTTCATAATTAACTTTAAGCTGTGTGGCCATGTGATCGTGCAGTCATTAGTAAACTTCACACGTACTCATCTATGTACTGACGCATAGCTTCCACTTCCAGAAACTACTGCCTCACACGGGCCTGAGGTCTGGCAGCTTCAGGGAAAAAATGACAGGGAATGCTGATTGTAACAATGTGTAATTGCATTGAATGATGTGATATAGATTGGAAGTAGTAAACTTCAATATCATACTCCTTATCTGAATTTGAGCTTGCAGAACAATAGATCTCATTGTTCCAATCTTTAACATTTCTATCTTTCACATTTCTGGGTTTATCCCTTGAATTTTTCTTTGCTGTTTGGAATGTAATTATTTTATCTATTCTGAAATAACCCCTTTAATGTATGCTACCACATCTCTGTTGACCTAATATTTAGCCGCATTTAGGCAAAAGTGAGGACTGCAGATGCTGGAAACCAGAGTTTAGATCAGAGTGGTGCTGGAAAAGCACAGCAGCATCCAAGGTGAAGGCACGATTCCTGATGAAAGGCATTTGCCCGAAAGGCCGATTTTCCTGCTCCTCGGATGCTGCCTGACCTGCTGTGCTTTTCCAGCACCACTCTGATCTAAACATTTAGCCGCATTTGTTAATTCACTTTAGCCAGCTCTGCCTTCATGCCCTCATTATTGCCCTTCTTTAAATTTTAAAAGAACAGCCTCAAATCCACATCTTTCTCCCTCAAGCTCAATGTGAAATTCAGTCATATCATGGTTGCTATATAGTTATGCCTTCGCTATGTGACCATTACTTAATTCTATCACATTGCACAATTTCAGGTCTCATATACTTTGCACTCTGATCAGCGCCAGAACATGATGTTCGAAGGAAATAACCTGAAAGTATTCTTAGGAACTTCTCATCTAGACTAACTTTGCTCATCTGACATTTGTCCATTGAAATACAAACAGAGAATAATAGAGAAACTCAGTCAGCCTGGCAGCGTCTGTGGTGAGCGAATCAGAGTTAACTTTTCACTTGGAGTATGATAGTTTGGAATTGAAAGGGCATCGAAATATAGAAATATAATAATTTTATATTATTGGTAGAAAAGAGAGGTAGAGCAAAAACAAATATCTGGGCAAGGTTCCATAGATTAAATAGTGAAGACATAACTCAACACAAATCAAGGGAGAGCTTTCGTGCTGAAACAAAGCACTGGTGCAGAGAAGAAGTTAATTGCAAAATATTACTGTCTGAAAGCAAAAACATGAAAGCAAGGTATAGGCTGGCTCTTATAGCAAATAAAAATTAAATTGAAGGACAGGCTTCATGATCTGAAGGTGATGAAGTAAATGTTGAGGCCAGCAGGCTGTAAAATACTTAATGGGAGATGAAGTGCTTTTCCTGAGGCTTGCAATGAGCTTTAACAGACCATTGCAACAGGCTAAAGATAGAAGGGAGGATGTTAATGAGTTAAAAGAGCAATCAACTGAAGTTGGAGGTTATGATAGCAGGCTAAGAGGAGGATTTCCACAAAGTGGTCACTCAGTCCACATTTATCCTTTACAGTGTAAAAGAGACTGTATTACGAGTGTAGACTGCAGTACACTCAATTTGAAGATGGCAAGGTGAAACACTGCTTCATCTGGAACAAATGTTTTGGCTATTGAACAGTGAGGAGAGAGGAGGTGTTACACCTCTTGTAAAGGTGGTCTGGAAAGGGGAAGGGATGTTGGGATGATTGAAGGGTGGACAAGGAGGTTAAAGAGGGATTGATTCCTTTCAGTTGTGGAAGAAGGTGATGCACAGCTAGAGGCAACTCAAACTAAAAGGAAGAGATAGGCTTGCTTGCACATTCTGATCCCTGTGCTAGAAATCCTGCTGACCATTATAGGGATGACTATTCCTGGGCTGTGACCATTGGCAGGACTGAAATCACTGAAGATGGTGGTACTGTCATAGATAATTACAGTTCTCACAAACGACCTCCCTCTCATTTCACTCTGTCCAGGTTATAGCCTGTACATAATGCAGACATGTACCGCTTACTTCTCTCCATACCCAATCATAACCTTAGCCTTTCTCCTTTTGCATGCTTATTAAATACAACTTGGCAATTAAGAGAAAGATCAGCAAAAAGGCAGTGGCAATGAAGATGCACGATTACTTAATTTCACACTTTCACTCACACCTTGACACTGTGCAAAATTCAAAGGAGAACATAAATGCGAGATGCAGTGGCTGAATAGCCTGAAGCCATGGCAGGGAGAAAGCATAGCGCAGGGGCAAGCTTGCTAGGGAGTAAAACCATACAAAAGACTGCTGCAGACTCAGATGTGGACTTCAATGGGACAGGCTGATGGACACGCCTGATCTTATTCTTGCCACATTAGGAAGCTGACTGGAAAACCTGCAGTCAACATCAAGGAGTAGGAGTAGTCTGGGGCCAACATGATATAAGGCTTTGTCCAGAGTTTGGAGTCTATCTTACAATAAGTATAAATGCTGATCAACCTCACACAGCTGTGGACTCCAACTATGACTGTGTCTAATGCCTGATGTCAATGCTTCTACTGCATGAACAGCAGCCACTCCAGATCTGAACTCTACAGTGGAAGCTCACACTGAGCTCATCATGTCTATAGATTACAGTGTGCAGAGAAAATTGTAGGGTATCATAGCAGTCTAGCAATCTGTCCTCTAACAAGTTCCTAGTATTGCTGTGGTGTTGCATAAATCTGTAATTGTCCTCCTATCCATCTCACTCTCTTGAAACTCACTATGTATGTTCACATTCAAAGAATAGATACTGGACAAATATATAACCGAACAATAAATTATCAACATCATGAAGGGAAGAGATAATATAAAGGGAAATATTGACTTATTTTAACAGCACCTAAACTTTCTAATTTATAAAACTAGGAAGGGCAATTTACATGCCAATTTTTCAGTAAGAACAGAATGATATCACATGAAAAAGGATTGTTTGTGACTTTATTCCCATTCCTATGGATAATCCATTTAAAAAAAAACATTCAGGCAATGTGGGCACTGCTGGCTGGGCCAATTACTAGTTACACCAGAAAAGCAGTCAATGAGCTGTTTTCTTAGATCATTGCAGGAGAAAGTGAGGACTGCAGATGCTGGAGATCAGAGCTAAAAATGTGTTGCTGGAAAAGCGCAGCAGGTCAGGCAGCATCCAAGGAACAGGAGAATCGACGTTTCGGGTATGAGCCCTTCTTCCTGAAATGTCGATTCTCCTGTTCCTTGGATGCTGCCTGACCTGCTGCGCTTTTCCAGCAACACATTTTCAGCTCTTAAATCATTGCAGTCGACATGGTGCAGGATAGACCCACAATGCCATCAGAACGTGAGTTCCAGGAGTTTGAACCCAAGCCAATAACAAAGGGGCAATATAGTTTCAAGTCAGGATGGGGAGTGGCTTGAGGGGAGCTTGGTGGTGTTCACATGTGTTGGACACTGTTTTCCCTGTGGATGGTAGCAATCATTAGTTTGGAAGATTCTGCCTAAACAGCCTTGACTAAACCTTACAGTGCATCATGTAGATGCTGATGCCATTGAATGTTAATGGTAGAGGGAGTTAATGTTTGTGGATGTAATGCCAAATACATGCTTTATCCTACACTTTGTCCAGCTTGTTTATTGTTTTTGGAGCTGCACATGGGAAACATTCCATCACATTTATGACTTGTATTTTCAGGAGTCAGGAGGTGAATTACTGTTATGAAGTTGAAAGTGTGTACTGTACCTTTAAGAGAGGGTGAATGCTATTTTGCACTGAGAGCTTATGAGCACCTGTCATATAGCTAGCTACCAGTCTCAGAGTGAACTGGAAAATTGAAAATATATAACATTTGGTTATGAAACTGATACCTTGAGTTTTGGGTCCTATTTTGACAACAATTCAAATTTAACCAGTTTAAATTATGCCCCAGGATACTAAAACTACATCAAGTTTGAATTTATTGTTTTTGCCAACCTTGAACCAATGACATGATCCAATGTTAGGGGTATAAAGAAGCAGGCATTTTGAAAGTCAGAGGTCTTATAGTCAGATTTTTAGGAGCTAGAGAAGAAGCCAAAGCTCTGAAGGTACTTTTGTAATGCCTCAAATATTCCTATTGCCACATTCTAACAAAAATAGAAAGAGGAAAATATTGAGGATCATTGTGCGGCTTGAGATATGATGTAGGAGATGGCATCAGATTTTGGGAAATTGGGGCTTATTCTAATGGGACTGGTTTCACCTCAAAAAGGCTGGGACAATGTCTTCCAAGAGAGGTTCATGAGTGTGACTGGGGAGAGTTCAAACTAAATAGGCAGGAGGAACTGGCACCAGCAGAGAGGGATGCACGTTGTTGTTTGTCAGTACAAAACTTAGATATTGCTGAAAAATAGACAAACTTTATTGAAGCTTTTCACCACTCACATTTGCAAGAAATACCAATGCAAAGGGATAACAATCGTTGTATTGTATGATAACAGTAAAGCTTTGGGTGGTGCAAGAGAAGGAAGTAGTACCACATTACCTATCAGCTAACTAAGAATAACTAAGTGTAATACCAGGACAGGTCAGGGTAAATGCTCAAACAACGATGAATAAGGTTGTTGAGCTACAAGCATAAAGTTCCACATGAGAATATGAAGCAGTAACAGCATAGAAACACGCTTTAAAAATGGTAAATGCTTGGTGATTGTGATTCAAGGATACAAAATGTTCACAAAATATGGGAAAGGAAAACAATGTAAATTGGATGGCAGTATTCATGAGAGAAGACTGTGGCAAGAATCTCTTTTGTTACATTTACAAAGCAAATTGGTATGATCATGATTTTAGGGGCATTCTGTAGGCCTCCAACTGATGAGAGAGATACAAAATCATACCTACAGGAAAATTGTAGAAATGCATAAGGACTATAGATTGGTGAACTTCAGCAACTATCATTGGAATGAACCTCCTTGATGGAATGTCATGGCTCAATGAAGAAAGAGGTGTTGTTGGTTCTATTTTATGACACGGCCATGAACCCTTCTGTTAATTAAACCAAACACCAAGAAAAGCTCACCTTGCCTCATAATCTGTTAAAGTATGAGTGACAGAGAACTCCCCACATTCCACTGTTTACACAAAATGTATCAATTTATTATTTAACTCTAAAAGTGAACATTAAACAACAACTGCTTACAACTCTAAGGCTCCTTTCTCTTAAAGGTTTGCTATCTTCCTCCAACTCGATAACAATATACTGTTCCCATAAAAGCCCACCTTAAAATTGCATTAATTTAATTACAAAACCACTCAGTAGCTATCGTCGTCAGTGTCTGTTTTCTTTCAGCTACAGATCTCCCTGGGTCATCTTCAGTCTTTTGCTGCAAAGATGTTTCATATGAAAAATGCACCTTTGATAGAGAGTATTTTGAATGGCAGTCTCTCAATAGCTGTTACTGTCTGGCTAACTCTCAAAATGCCTGCTTCTTTATACCCCTAACAATAATTGTCTCACTGGTTCAATGTTGGCAAAACTGTAAATTCAAAGTCGATTGTGCTTTAGTATCCTGGGGCATACTTTAGACTGATTGTTAAATTCGAATTGTTGTCAATATAGCAACCAAATCTCAGGTATTTGTTTCATAGCCAAATGTTACAAATTTTCAAATTCCCAGTACGCTCTGAGACTGCTCATCAATCACATAACAGGTGTCTACAGTGCAAAACAGCTTTCGCACTCTCTTAGAGGTACAGTACATGCCTTCAACTTCATAACATCAGGTGCTGGGGAATGAGGTGACGTGTGTGCCTGTATGCTGAACACTTGGGTAAGAGTGATCTGCGCAGTATAAGTTTTAGATTAATAATAGAGAGGCAAGGGAAAATCTAAAATAATACAACTAAATTGGGAGTGGAGTGATTTCAATGAGATGAGGAGGAATGTAACCAGCGTGAAATGGAAATCAAAGACTGACAGGAAAAATATAATGGAAAAAATGACTGATCGATAAGGACATGTTGCAGGTTTACAATAGAGGCATTCCAAAAAAAAGTAAAGGGAACTGAAGGCCTGCTTCAGGGAGGTATATAGAAATGTGAGGGAGATAGAAAATTTGATGAAACAAAAATACGTGTGCTATACACATCTTAGATGAAGTCTTCAAACAACAATCAGGCAAATACAATAAGTCAAGAGGGTAAATGAGGGAAATATACAATTCGCAAAGAATGAGTATCACAGCAGAATAACAAGGAACATTTGAAATGGAGATAATGAATAGGTAGGCATATGTAAGTTGCTGATTTTCTTGTTGTGGGGCATTAGATGACATTGGTTGTGGTTCTGGGTCCTTCAAGAGCTGTCTACTCTATGTAGTGGCTAACTCAGTCTTCTGATCAGTTTACAACTTTGAGTTACATACAGATTGAGTGTCTGCCTTTAGCTATCAAGGTACTTTTTCGGAACCTCCAATGCTCGCAGTCTCATCAGGTCTTTCAAGTCCTATATGCATTATGTTTGTTATCTGTAGTGGTTTAACTCCAGGCAAAAGAGACATGCATAGATAGTCCATCTCATTTATCCATAATTCCATAAATCCCGAGGATGCAACCATGCTGTAGACTTTGTGTACACCCCTTGCTTGGTGTTATGCTCCATGGGTCTTTCTCAGGTGCTGGAGAAATGGCACCACACCTGGCATAGACAGACATTGTTTCCTCATGGGACTGAACTGCTGAAGTGCTGACAAATGTTCACAAATCTACAACTTTGATAATGATACCTGAGGCTTGCCATTTGGATGGAGAGGCATATTGTTGGGACTCATCTCACTTCTCCAAGGGCAAATGGTCACAGCTTCATGAATTCCTTCTGTGGATCTATTAGTGTGAATCAGATGGTGCCATGAAATGAGTGTACCAGCTTTGATTCAGCGTGAGCTGGGATGAAGTGACACAGTAGTTTGAAACTGTGGTATATTCACAGAGGCTTCAAAAGTAACAAGAGTCCTGGTCTGCTGGACATCCTGCAGAGATGTGTGAAACAGCTATTTATTCAACTGAGCTCCAGTGCTTCATCTTGATCAGGAGTTTCCAACAAAGACATACAGAGATGCTAAGGCTCAACATGGTCCAGGATGTGATGGACCTAATCATTATTTTACCAATGCTCCATTAATTCACAGTCAAGAGACCCTCAGTAACAGGTTGCCCTTCAATGACCAACCTCATTGCCATGGTCTTCTCCTCCGTCAGTGTCACTCGGGTGATGTCAGGTGATGATGCTTACTGTTAATCATAGTGCAGATACAATGTCCTTCCTATCTAATGGTATATTTGTATTGGCCTAGTGTCACTCGCAAGCATATTCATTTAACCATCTTATACAGCATTCACCTGACTGATCATGGAGTTCAGGTCTGTGTGATTTGGGCACCTCAATGTGGATATTGATACCATGTATTGCCCCATATATAGGGCACCAAAATAGCATCGCATCACTTAGGCAGCTTTTAATTCATGCTGGGCTTCTGGTTTGCAATTCTAATCGCCGCTCATCTTCTCAAAATATAGCAGCTCCTTTAATCTCTTGCTGAACTATCTCTTGGATATTTGCAACCCCACCCATGCATTCTTGCCTTGGTTTTGCTGGCCTCTTCCTTCCAACAGGGCTTATTTTCTTTCTCCTTCTGCTTGTAGGAATACATCCAAGAAGACCGAGCTAAATTGTGCAGCCACCTGTGCTTACAGTGTCGTTACTCCTCCACTGGCATTGTTGCTGAAAACCAACTGTTTACATGCCTGTATTGCAGCCTGCCTCAATGTTGCACCTGTAGAATACTGATGACACTATGACCCTCCCATCACTCTTAACTGAAATTCTATTCTGCTTCTTGATGCTAAGTTGCCTCTTCCTTGTACAATCACTGAACAGGTCCCATTGCTGGCCATTAACATCCCTAAAGAAGGACAATTCTCTCCCTCTTCTCCCCCACCACAGTTTTTGGCCCATATCTGGTCATTCACTATTAGTAAAGCTCTATCTTAAGTATCTGAGGTTATAATCGCTACAGGAGAGGAATGATGGAGAAATGAATTGTTATGAAACGTACTGAAAGAAATGAATATACTAGGAAGTGATTGCAGGGATGTGACCTAAGTGACAAAATTTAAACAAGTCATTAACACAAAACTCAAATGGCTTTGAATTGACAATCAAATGAATTATTCTTGAACTCAGATTCTGATATCTGTTATTCCCCAGTATTCTGCATCTGTTTTGTGTGCTGTTTTATTCAGCTTCTGAGCAAACTCTGGCAGAGCAACACTGTCAGTGGTGTTTGTAGCTTTATGTAAAGATGTTCCTGAGAGAATCAATACATGTACTATGATTACAGAACATTTCAGGTCCATAGCTCCTTGAAAGTGGAGTTGCAGGTAGATAGGATAGTGATGAAGGCGTTTGGTATGCTTACCTTTATTGGTCAGAGTATTGAGTACAGGAATTGGGAAGTCATGTTGTAGCTGTACAGGACATTGATCAGGCCACTGGTGGAATATTGCGTGCAATTCTGGTCTCCTTCCTATCGGAAAGATGTTGTAGAACTTGAAAGGGTTCAGAAAAGATTTACAAGGATGTTGCCAGGGTTGGAGGATATGAGCTACAGGGAGAGGCTGAGCAGGCTGGGCTGTTTTCCCTGGAGTGTCGGAGGCTGAGGGGTGACCTTATAGAGGTTTACAAAATTATGAGGGGCATGGATAGGATAAATAGGTAAAGTCTTTTCCCTGGGATCGGGGAGTCCAGAACTAGAGGGCATAGGTTTAGGGTGAGAGGGGAAAGATATAAAAGAGACCTAAGGGGCAACTTTTTCACGCAGAGGATGGTACATGTATGGAATGAGCTGCCAGAGAATGTGGTGGAGGCTGGTACAATTGCAACGTTTAAGAGGCATTTGGATGGGTAAATGAATAGGAAGGGTTTGGAGGGATATGGGCCGGGTGCTGGCAGGTGGGACTCGATTGGGTTGGGATATCTGGTCAGCATGGACGGGTTGGATCGAAGGGTCTGTTTCCATGCTGTACATCTCTATGTCTCTATGACTCTAAGTAAACTGTAGTAAGCTGCTTCCAATTTCTCAGTGTCTTTCTATGCATGTATGACACTTAGTCAGTCTTTAGTGCATCAAAGTTTTGTCCCCTACCACCTTCTATATCACAGTAGCCATTGTGCACATGTTGTATTAATATAAGACCAGTCAATCACAACTAAGTGTTGATGATGGTGAAAGGTCAGCGTGGAGGGTAGAGCAGATAAGTGGGAAGGAAGATGGACAGTTAGGACAGTTCAAGAGGGCAGTGCCGAGTTGGAGGGTTGGATCTAGGATAAGGTAGAGGGAGGAGACAAAGAATCAATGTCGATTTCACCAGTTTCCTTATCTCCTCTCCCCCCACCTTATCCCAATTCAACCCTCCAACTCAGCACCACCCTTTTCAACTGTCCCACCTGTCAATCTTCCTTCCTACCTATCTGCTCCACCCTCCATTCCGACCTATCACCATCACCCGCCACCTTCATCCACCTATCACATTCCTAGCTACCTTCGCCCCTGCCCCACACCCTTATGAAGAGCTCCTGCCCCTCAGATGCTGCCTTACTGGCTGTGCTTTTCTAGCACACACTTTTTGACTCTGATCTCCAGCACCATCAGTCCTTACTTTCTCCTACTCAACCTTTTTATGTCAGTCCAGGTTTCCTGACTCGACCAGATTAATAGCCCCAATCAGGGAACACATATGATTTGATTTGGTTTGATTTGATTTGATTTATTTACTGTCACATGCACCTAAGTACAGTGAAAAGATTTGTTTACGAGCAGTGCAGGCAGATCATAGTAAGCAAGGACAGACAGATCATAGGGTGAAGAAAACCTTAGATGGAGGCATACACATTACATCACACTGGGACAGTACTGGAGATCAACATAAGCAAGATCAGCATTATTTGGAGCTAGAGAGTACATTCATTAGTCTAATCATGGTAGGGAAGAAGCTGTTCTTGAACCTGCTGGTGCGTGTGTTCATGCCTCTGTATCTCCTGCCCAATGGAAGAGGTTGTAGGAGAGCATTACTGGGGTAGGATGGGTCTTTGATGATGTTGGCAGCCTTTCTGCGGCAATGAACAGTGTAAATGGAGTCCATAGATGGAAGGTTGGCTTCCGTGATGTGCTGGGCTGTGCACATATCTTCTGTAATTGCTTATGGGCCAGGGTAGGGCACTTGCCATACGAGACCATTTTGTATCCTAACAGTATGTTTTCAATGCTGCATCTGTAAAAGCTGGTGAGGGTCCTTATTGACATGTTAAAAATATCCTGAGCTGCCTGAGGAAGAAGAGGTATTGCTGTGCCTTCTTGACCAATGTGGGAAGTCCAGGGCAGGTTGTCAGTTATTGTCTCTCTGAGGAACTTGATGCTCTCCATCCTCTCAATCTCAGCTCTGTTGATATAGATGGGGGCATGTTCTCCTCCTTTCTTTCTGAAGTCATTGATCAGTTTTTTTTAGTTTTGCCGACATTGGGAAAGAGGTTGTTATCATTGCATGACGTCACCAAGCTCTCTGTCCCCTTCCTGTATTCTGACCCATTGTTGTTAGATATCCATTCTACCACAGTGGTGTTGTCAGCAAATTTGTAGATAGCGTTCATTCAGAATTTGGCAACAGAGTCTTAGGTGTACAGGGAGAAGATAGGGGGTTGAGAACACATCCTTGGAGGGCTCTAGTGTTGCGTGTTATTGTGGAGGAGGTGCAGTTATCTAACTTCACTGATTGTGGTCTGTGGGTCAGGAAGCTGAGGATCCAGTGCCAGAGGGCAGAGCCAAGCACAAGATCTCAAAGTTTTGAGATCAGTATGGAGGGCTAATGGCGTTAAAGGGTGGAGCTGTAGTCAATGAGCAGGAATCTGATATAGGTGTCCTTGTTCTCCCAATGTTTCAGAGATGAGTGCAGGGCAAGGGATATGGCATCCACAGTGGAGCTGTCATGTCGGTAGGCAAATTGCAAGGGATTGAGGCATGCTGGGAAACTGGAGTTGATGTGGCCCACGACCAGCATCTTGAAGCACTTCCTGATTATGGAGGTCAGAGCCACTGGGCAGTAGCCCTTTGGTACGGGGATGATGGTGATCTTCTAAAAGCAGGTGAGGAGTTCAGATTGTAGGAGAGAAAGGCTAAAGATGTTGGTGAGTACCACCTGTTGGTGCACGCAGGATCTAAATGCTCGCTGGGGACTTCATTTGGGCCCGTTGCGTTCCTTGAGTTGATTCTCAGGAAGACCGTTCTAACATCTGCAGTGTGACCGAGGGAACACTTGTGCCAGGGGCTGGTGGAGCAGGTGGCACCATGCTGCTGGCATTCTGCTTAAATCGAGCATTGAGCACATCAGGCAGGGATGTGTTTTTGTCTGCTATTTATGCTCTGCTTCATTTTGTATCCTGTAAAGTTGTTTAGGCTTTGCCGTAGGTGGCAGGAGTATGTTTGTTAGGTATGAGCCTCTCGGTATGGTCCGGTACTGTCATTAGGCATCCCTGATAGCTTTGCAGAGGTCATAACTGGATTTCCTGTTTTGGTTTGAGTTGTGCAACTTGAATGCTGCATGCCTGGTATTCAGTATGGAGTTCCTGTTTCATCCAAGGTTTCCAGTTCAGGAACACTCAGATTGACTTCTTTGGTACGTGGTCCTCTACACACTTGCTAATGAAGTCCATGACAGTAGTGGCCTATTTGTCCAGGTTTTCCGATGAGTACATGAACATGGTCCAGTCCACTGATTCCAAGCAGTCCCGGAGGTGGTCTTCCACAACCTTAGACCAGTATTGTACTTCCTTTTGTGAAGCGTCCTCCCATTTCAGCTTCTGCTGTAAGCTGAGAGAAGGAACACAGTGCTGTGATCTGATTTTCCGTGGGCAGGGAATGGAATGGTTGGTGTCTTTGATGGTTGTGAGGCAGTGGTCCACAATGTTCAGTCCTCTGGTACAATTCTACGAGGTCCAGTCTGCTGACCTCATTACAGTCATTACATCGCTCCCCCTGAGTCCAAGGACATAGGCTGGTCAATTTACATGGAGAGTCTCTTGGGACATTCTGGTACAGGGTCAGATTCCTCTGACTTGGTGTCCAGCATGAGTAGTGTGTAACATACGGAA
Source organism: Chiloscyllium punctatum (assembly GCF_047496795.1). Classification (NCBI taxonomy): domain Eukaryota; kingdom Metazoa; phylum Chordata; class Chondrichthyes; order Orectolobiformes; family Hemiscylliidae; genus Chiloscyllium; species Chiloscyllium punctatum. The sequence continues at coordinate 83,718,925 of NC_092749.1, forward strand.
GCTCACCTCTTGCTCCAGAAGGACCTCGGTAGAGTTTCACTCCCTTCATCTGCTGACAAAGGCATTGCAACAGCTACTTCCATCCTGTGGAGCTCTGATTTCTGTGATTTTTATAACAAACTTCATCTCCTGTATCAAACTGTTTCTCTTGCTTGGCAGAGTCTTGGGTCCACATTGGAGTTCCTGATGCCATTTCATCCTCTGGCCCAGGTCTGCAATGGTCAGACTTAACCTGGTGCAGAATCTTCTACCCATTAGCAACTCTACCTGTGCTATTGCCGTAGTTGCATATAGGGTAGTCCTACAACCAAACAAGAACCATGACAGCTTGATGTCTCATGAGGCTATAGGCTGTTTTGTCAATCCAGCCTTCAAAGTTTTGATTGCCTTTCTGCCAGGCAATTGGATAATGGATGATATGGAGCTGTCCTTATATGTCGAATCCCATTCGACTTTATGAAACAACCAAATTTCCTGCTGGAAAATGATGGCCAGTTATCTGTGACCAACAATTCTGGGATTCCGTGTGCTGCAAAGGATGTGCACAGCTTTTCTATCATCATCTTCGTGTCTGATGAATGGACTCTATGCATATCCAACCACATTGAATGGGTGTCTGCCATGACTAAGAACATTGAATCATGAAAGGATCTGCATAGTCGACACACAGCTCAGTCCAAGGTTTACCTGGCCATTCCCATGGATGTTGGCAGCACTTTTTATGCTTGTTGACTCTCTTGTCTTGTCCTACCAGCACAGTCATGTTTGCATTTAAACCTGGCCACCAGTCATAACTTCTCACCTACACCTTCATTTTGGAGACCTGTGGATGGCCCTCGCGGAGTTCAACCAGTATTTGACGGTGACCTTTGCTCAGGACAATCTCTCTTTCTCCCCATTCCAATATGCCATGCTGTATTATGAGCTAATGTCTCTGGGTTCAAAAAGGCTTTAATTCTAGTTCTGATGGCCCTTTGGTTTTCCTCATTAATAGCAATTATTTCAGTTTGGAAAGGACTGGATCTTTCTGTGTCCCAAGTCTGAATATCATTAGCTGTGACTGGGAGCATGTCTATAAAATGTAATATTATTCCAGACTTTTCCATTACATATACTTCTGGGTGGTGTATCTGCTAATGGGAGGTAGCTCAATGCATCCGCATTCACTACTCAGCCTCCTGGATGCTGTTCTAACTTATAAGTACTCGATGTCAGAGCCCACTGCTGAATGTGGTCCAATGTTATGGGCGGCACTTCCTTGTCCCATTTAAACAGATGAAATAGAGGTTTATCATCCATGATTATTACAAATTTTTGTCCATAAAGGTATTGATGGACCATCCTTCAAATATGACCACCAATCCTTCTTTTTCTATCTAGTTATATTTATGCTCTATATTAGCCAAAGTGCTTGATGTATCCGCTATTTGGCCTTTTATCCTCATCACCATCATGCTGCCATCCCCACAAAACCCTCTGCTTTCCACCACCAGCTTTGACATCTCAACCCCTTTGGCTGTCCTTAGAGACACACTCCCCACTTTGCACCCTCCTTAATGATTGACGCATAATTTGACCTAGACCTGTGTCTGACTTTACACTTAACCCCTTAGCATGACTGACTGAGTACCTAACTGCTGTATTTGCAGTTTGCCTACTGAAGATCCTCAATTCCCCTGAATACTACTGCAAGTGCTACACGTGGTCTGTAACTCACTCCCTAGACTGCAATCAGACATCTCACATGACGGTGAGTTTCCCAAGCTGATGACTGATTGTGGCCAAGCCCTTGGGTTATGGAGCCCCTAGATTATGTGCAGACTTTGATCTTAACTGTTGGAGCAACCTGACTGGCCGTGGTACCCCCATATCTGGAGTGAGGATAAGCTCCCCACCCAGCTTCCAACACGGCCATCTGGTTGAATACACATGCAGTGTGTTTGCCAGGTAGGCGGATGAAACATACATGCTGTACATTAGGATTTATCCCCTCTCCCTGACCCCAGAAAAATTCCTCCTGACAAAGATCACAAGTAAGCATATGTAGCAAAGCAACGTAGCAATGCTGTGCACATCCAGGGGTATGTGCAAAATGAACAGGAGCTGAGAGAGTTACCAAGCACCCGGAGCTGCAGCCTGAGCCAATCTGAGAGCTGCAGCCTCTCAATTCCAGTTGTTGGAGGGGCCCACAATGCAAGTCTGCACTTCGTGGAAGTGCATCAGAGAGCTGCCATTATGATTTTAATGGGTTATCAAAAATTGGTCCATGGACAAGGGGTGTGATGATGCCCATAGATCATGCCATGAGATGCTCTTTGGGAACATGGAGGTTCCTCACAGCCTGAAATCACCAGCTACCTGTTTTCCGTGTTGAGAATTTGTGACATCTAGCTTGTTTGGTAGGATAGGAAGCTGAAAATTTGGACGGCAAGTTGGACTTTTGACAAGGTGGTCTGGCAAGATTCTAGCTAGGCAGGGGTGAATTACCAATTAACAGGGAATATTGATTTTTAGACCACATGGAAAATGCATTTGCTCCAAAGAAAAGCTGTTGTGAACAGTGTGGAACAGAGCAGAGATATCCTTCATCCATTGTGTAGGGGCAGGGATGAGGGGGTGAAAGAGAATGGGGACTAATGGACATATGCTCAAAAATTCATGGGAAAAAGTAGGGGCTGAACTAATGGCAGGAGCATAACTGAACAAATCTGGATGCTGTGAAATCACATAAGATATCAAGTTTATCTTTGAATGCTATATCCCATCATTGCTCAATTCACTGCACCAGCAGTCTTATTCACTGACCAACAATTTATGTCAATCACCGACCCCTGAAGTTCACAAGAGTTTTCTCAGCCACATACACTTAGCGCTATTAAACTTCACAACCACATTTCACTGTCCCCACACATAGGCAGCTTTTGAATCATCTCAACCATATCATCTAAACATACCACATAACATTCCCTAATAGGATTGGATGCATTGGAAACATGCCAGGGCAGAAAGGAATAGTCTTTGTTGAGGCTCTCCTTTCTCTTCTGTTCCTCTTTTTCCTGGTCCTTCATGTCTGCTTTACCCTCGAGCTCCTGCTTTCCAGTTTTGCAGTTGCTAGCAAGTGGCAAAAGCTAGTCTTTTATAATGGAAAGGGTATGCGGCATAGTGGAGACATCCACAAATCTTTTTTTAAAAATTAATTCCCTCCAGTGTGGCAACGGACTGATCAGCCCAACAAGTCAACCTGACTCTCCAAACAGCATTCCATCCAGACTCACCCTCCTAACCCACATATCCCTGAACACTGTGGGTAATTTAGCATGGCCAGTTCACCTAACCTACACATCTTTGAGAGGAAACCAGAGCTCCTAGAGGAAACTCACGCAAACACAAGGAGAATGCGCAAACTCCACACAGATAGTTGCCGGAGGCTAGAATTGAACCCTGCTCCAAAGATGTGCAAGTTAGGTGAATTGGCCATGCTAAATTGCCCATATTGTTCAGGGATGTGTAGGTTAGGTGCATTAGTCAGGGGTAAATATAGGATAATAGGGTAGTGGAATGGTCTGGGTGGGATACTCTTTGGAGGATCGGTGTGGACTTGTTGGGCTGAAGAGCCTGTTCCCACACTGTAGGGATTCTATGATTCATGGCACTGTGAAGCAGCAGTGTAAACAACTGAGCTATCTTTACAGCTGTTCAGCTTATTATTGCCATGTTCCATCATAGTGGTCCAAGGACAGAAAGCATGACTTGGGTTTTCTAATGATATAACATTCTTTTGGCAGCTTGAATCTCAGTGAATTCCAGCTGTGTATGATAGCCCTGGTTCTAGACAGGAGTCATGAATACATCAGTGCATAGTCCTTATCATCCAATGGCCAATTTTTTAGATTAGATTAGATTAGATTAGATTACTTACAGTGTGGAAACAGGCCCTTCGGCCCAACAAGTCCACACCGCCCCGCCGAAGCGCAACCCACCCATACCCCTACATCTACCCCTTACCTAACACTACGGGCAATTTAGCCTGGCCAATTCACCTGACCTGCACATCTTTGGACTGTGGGAGGAAACCGGAGCACCCGGAGGAAACCCACGCAGACACGGGGAGAATGTGCAAACTCCACACAGTCAGTCACCTGAGGCGGGAATTGAACCCAGGTCTCTGGTGCTGTGAGGCAGCAGTGCTAACCACTGTGCCACCGTGCCGCCCTTTTGTTCTGCTGTGGTCTTTTAAATATAATTGATATGGAGGAGAGATGTTGCCTTGAAGTTGACAAGACAATAAATGGTCTTGGGACACTGACCTTGAACAAATCTGGCCATGTGCTCAGGCTACATATTCTGGCTTGGGCAGTCTGGGATGACTCACTACCAGACAAGAACAGGGATACTGGCTAAATGAATGAAAAGCGACTGCTGCCAGGATGTCAGGCACAAATTCCAGGTCTGCACAGCTGTAGATTCAGGGAGTAGACTTTCCCAGTTCAGGAAAATAAAGAGTTCACATAGAGTCATAGAGATGTACAACATGGAAACAGACCCTTCGGTCCAACCCGTCCTTGCCGACCAGATATCCCAACCCAATCTAGTCCCACCTGCCAGCACCCGGCCCATATCCCTCCAAACCCGTTCCTATTCATTTACTAATCCAAATGCCTCTTAAATATTGCAATTGTACCAGCCTCCACCACATCCTCTGGCAGCTCATTTCATACACGTACCACCCTCTGTGTGAAAACGTTGCCCCTTAGGTCTCTTTTATATCTTTCCCTTCTCACCCTAAACCTATGCCCTCTAGTTCTGGACTCCCCGACCCCAGGGAAAAGACTTTGTTTATTTATCATATCCATGCCCCTCATAATTTTGTAAATCTCTATAAAGTCACCCCTCAGCCTCCGACGCTCCAGGGAAAACAGCCCCAGCCTGTTCAGCCTTTCCCTGTAGCTCAGATCCTCCAACCCTTGTAAATCTTTTCTGAAACCTTTCAAGTTTCACAACATCCTTCTGATAGGAAGGAGACCAGAATTGCATGCAATATTCCAACAGTGGCCTAACCAATGTCCTGTACAGCTGCAACATGACCTCCCAACTCCTGTACTCAATACTCTGACCAATAAAGGAAAGCATAACAAACGCTTTCTTCACTATCCTATCTACCTGCGACTCCACTTTCAAGGAGCTATGAACCTGTACTTCAAGGTCTCTTTGTTCAGCAACACTCCCTAGAACCTTACCATTAAGTGTATAAGTCCTACTAAGATTTGCTTTCCCAAAATGCAGCACCCCGTATTTATCTGAATTAAACTCCATCTGCCACTTCTCAGCCCATTGGCCCATCTGGTCCAGATCCTGTTGTAATCTGCGGTAAACTTCTTCTCTGTCAACTACACCTCCAATTTTGGTGTCATCTGCAAACTTACTAACTGTACCTCTTATGCTCACATCCAAATCATTTATGTAAATAACAATAAGTAGAGGACCCAGTAGAGGACAAGTCGAGGATCCTTGTGGCACTCCACTGGTCACAGGCCCCCAGTCTGAAAAACAACTCTCCACCACCACCCTCTGTCTTTTACCTTTGAGCCAGTTCTGTATCCAAATGGCTAGTTCTCCCTGTATTCTATGAGGTCTAACCTTGCTAATCAGTTTCCCATGGAGAACCTTGTTGAACGCCCTACTGAAGTCCATATAGATCACATTTACTGCTCTGGCCTCATCAATCTTTTTTGTTACTTCTTCAAAAAACTCAATCAAGTTTGTGAGACAAGATTTCTCACGTACAAAGCCATGTTGACTATCCCGAATCAGTCCTTGCCTTTCCAAATACATGTACATCCTGTTATCACAAATCAACGCATACGCACTGGAACACTGCACTGAAGGAAACCTACAATCTGGGCAAACCCTTGTGCTCACAACTTGGAACTGCAAAACCATGAGGCATTACTTATATCAGCAGTAACATGGAAGGAGAAGAATGCTTCCAATTATGGCCAGCTTGACAGCCATGGGCAATGTGAGCTGTGCCCTGCTCAAAGACTGCTGGGTGGTGACTGATTTATACATTTACCTTCCTTCATTCCTGCTCCATTATCCACTGAGGCCTTGGTCACCTTCAATGCTATCTTTTTCCCTTCTTGTTTATTCAAACAGTTTTTTAAAATTTAAAAATTTTCTCTAATCTGGTATGTCGTATCTGCAGATCTATTCTCCAACAGTACATTGAGGAGAACAAACGTGGATTACGCAATCGCATCACAAAACACCTCCCTTCCACGAGCTCTGGTCATTACCCACTTTAATTCTTGTTTCTACTTGCATTCTGACCTCTCTGGCTTTGGCCTCTTATGATCTTCTAATGAAGCTCCGTACAAATATCATTTTACTTGGTACTTTACAAATGATCTAAAGTTAACAGGATTCCAGGGCAGCTTGAGAGCTGTCACTGAAACATCCTTGTGTTGTGGGGTTGGAGAGGAGGTGGACCATTCACTCATGAACTCTACTACTAGAAGATTAATGCAACAATATTATTATTTGATATTCGCACATATAACCTGGTCAAATCCATTCCTAAGTATTAATTATTATAGCAGGTGCTCATTGTCAAACAACAACCGAAAGAATGAAAGATTGGAATGTGCCCCCTTTTTTGGTTGCAAACAAGTTGAAGTAATTTAAAGTTGCTATCTGAGTGAAAAAAAAGAATAAAATTAAATAAATGAAGATAACAGTGCACATATACCCACAGGGGCCAGGAAAAGAAAAACACCCCAGAAAATGTTAGATACTGTGAAATCTGGTGTATTGAAACCATGGCCTCAATGTGCCTTTGATAGAGGGATCCCACACTGTGCTTGGCTACTAATAATATCAGGGCTGCACGGTGGCTCAGTGGTTAACACTACTGCCTCACAGTGCCTGGCACCTGGGTTTGATTCCAGCCTCGGACGATTGTTTGGAGTTGGCACATTCTCCCAGCACCTGGGTGGGATTCCTCCCACAGTCCAAAGATGTGCAGGTTAGGTGAATTGGCCATGCTAAATTGCTCAGAAATGTTTAGGTTAGGTGCAGTAGTCAGGGATTAAATGTAGAGTGATAGGGTATGGGAATAGGTCTGGGTGGGTTACTCTTCAGAGACTTATTGGACTTGTTGGGCCAAAGGGCCTGTTTCCACACTGTAAGGATTCTATGAATTAAGTAACTGTCAATTCTTTTGAGTGTGGAAAGCCAAATGGGAATGGCAAAGCTTGGCACCAGAAGCTTTCTGAATGAAAAAGTGATCAGTATGTGACTTTTTTCTGGTGCTGATGTCTTTGCTGTAAATATAACAATTAACATTGGCAGACAAAATGTTTCCCACCCTGACTGAGCATTTAGATTCAGTTAGAATGAGGACCTATGGGTTTTTTTTTTGCAATATCAGTGACAACTGATAAGAATTGAGAAACCTGCATATTGAGTATTAACTGATCAGTCATATAAATGAAACATAATGATCTTAATAAAATTACAAGGATGTTATTGTTGCTGTACATAAGACATAGGAGCAGAAATTAGACCTTCCAGTCCATCAAGTCTTCTCCGCCATTCGATCATGGCTGATAGGCTTTTCAAACCTTTTCTCACTTTCTCCCGTAACCTTTGATCCCCTTGATAATCAAGAAGTTATCTATCTCTCTTTTAAATATACTCAATGACCTAGCATCCACAGCCTTCAGAGGTGATGAATTCCACAGATTCACCACTCTCTGGCTAAAGAATTTTCTCCTTATCTCCATTCTAAAGGGTTTTCCCTTTACTCTAAGGCTAGGCCCTCAGGTCCTTGTCGCTCCTGCCAACGGAAACATCTTCCCAACATCCACTCCATCCAGGCTGTTCAGTATTCTGTAAGTTTTAGTCAGATCCCCACTCACTCTTCTAACCTCTATCAAGTATAGTCCCAGAGACTTCAAATGTTCCTCATGTGTTAAGCCTTTCATTCCAGGGATCATTCTTGTGAATCTCCTCTGGACCTGCTCCAGGGCCTGCTCCTTCCTGAGGTATGTGGCCCAAAATTACTCACAATACTCTAAATGTGGACTGACCAGACCCTTAAAAAGCCTCAGAAGTACATTTCTGCATTTATATTCAAGTCATCTCAAGGTGAGTGATAACATTGTATTGCCTTCCTAACTACTGACTCAACGTAGGACTCCCAAGCCCCTTTGCACTTCAGATTTCTAAATTTTCTCCCCTTCTCCATGCCTCTATTCTTCCCACCAAAATACATGACCTCACACTTTCCCACGTTGTATTTCATCTGCCACTTCTTTGCCCACTCTACTAACCTGTCTAAGTCTTTCTGCAGTTTCCCCACTTCCTCAATGCTACCTGTTTGTCTGCCTATCTTTGTATCATCTACAAACACAGCCAGAATATCTTCAGTTCTTTTGTCAAGATCTTTAATGTATAAAGTGAAAAGTTGTGGTCCCAACACTGACCCTTGTGGAACACCACTTGTCACTGGCTTCCATCCTGAGAAGGACTATTTTATCCCCACACTCTTCCTTCTGCCAGACAGCCAGGCTTCTATCCATACTAGTACCTTGCCTCTTACACTATGAGTCCTTGTCTTACTCAGCAGCCTCCTGTGTGGCACCTTATCGAAGGCCTTCTTGAAGTCCAGATAGATAACATCCATTGACTCTCCTTGGTCTAACCTGCTCATTACCTGCTCAAAGAATTCTAAAGATTCATCCGGCATGACCTCCCTTGATGAAACCATACTGACTTTGCCCTATTTTTACCAAGCAATTCCAAATATTCAGAAATCTCATCATTCACAAAAGATTCCAAAATCTTATTAATGACTGAGGTCAGGCTTATCAGCCTATAATTTCCCGTCTTTTGCTTTACTTCCTTCTAAAACAGTTGCGGGGTTACTTTAGTGATTTTCCCAGTCCTCTGGGACCTGCCCTGACTCCAGTAATACCTAAAGACCACTACTAATACCTCCACCAGCTCTTCAGCTATCTCCTTCAGAACTCTAGGGTGTAGACCATCTGGTTTATCCTCTTTCAGATCTTCCAGTTTTTCTAGTAGCTTTTCCTTAGTGATGGCTACCGTACTCATCTCTGCCCCCACTAACTTTCTCGAATGTGTCCAAACCCTTAGAAGGCAAGGTCACATAACTAATTTACTCATCATTTAAGTTGCCATATTCACAGTGCTCTACAATTCCATACAAATTGTTTAATACTTTCTTCTTGGTGATGGATCAACTTGCTAAACGTAGCTTGCTTGATAATGGTATTTGATTATCACATATCATCTGCTATTACTGGCTCATCAGATGTGGCTTTTACATCATCAAACCCCTGTTTCATGAGAGAAGTGTCTAGTTACCTACCCATCGCAGATAATAGCATATTGATCAGCTCACTACATGAAACAAAAATCGAAATTGTTGGAGAACCCCAAGAGGCCTGGAGCATCTGTGGAGAGAAAGCAGAGTTAACGTTTTCTTTGTACCAAAACCCGGTGCCATGTACTGCCTGCTAAATTTGCAGCAGGAATTCAGCTACACTGAATTTTTTTTTGCAGCAGAGAGTGGCAGGAGCTGGGCAGAAGTGAAATCGGAGTGCAAAGCCGGTCGGGAAGGTAAGTGATTGTTATTTAAGAACTTACCTGGATGCCAACGGTCTTTTTGCAGCAGAGAGCGGCGGGAGCTGGGTGGAAGTGAAGTCGGAGTGCAGAGCTGGTCGGGAAGGTAAGTGATTGATATTTGAGTGGAGTGATATTTGAGGTGGGTGAACTTCAGGCGTGGATCGGTACTTGGGACTACGATGTTGTGGCCATCACGGAAACATGGATAGAAGAGGGACAGGAATGGTTGTTGGAGGTTCCTGGTTACAGACGTTTCAGTAAGATTAGGGAGGGTGGTAAAAAAGGAGGGGACTGTGGCGTTGCTAATTAGAAATGGTATAATGGCTGCAGAAAGGCAGTTCGAGGGGGATCTGCCTTTGGAGGTAGTATGGGCTGAAGTCAGAAATAGGAAAGGAGCAGTCACCGTGTTGGGTGTTTACTATAGGCCCCCCAATAGCAGCAGAGATGTGGAGAAACAGATTGGGAAACAGATTTGGGAAAGGTGCAGAAGCGACAGGGTAGTAGTCATGGGCGATTTCAATTTCCCAAATATTGATTGGAAGCTCTTTAGATCAAGTAGATTGGACAGGGCGGTGTTTGTACAGTGTGTCCAGGAAGCTTTTCTAACTCAGTATGTAGATTGTCCAACCAGAGGGGAGGCCATATTGGATTTGGTACTCGGTAACGAACCGGGACCAGTGATGGTCTTGTTAGTGGGTGAGCATTTTGGTGATGGTGACCACAATTCTGTGACTTTCACCTTGGTTATGGAGAGAGATAGCTGCGTACAACAGGGTAGGTTTTACAACTGGGGGAAAGGTAAATACGATGCTGCAAGACAGGATCTGAGGAGCATAAGTTGGGAGCATAGGCTGTCAGGGAAGGATGTCGTGGAAATGTGGAACTTTTTCAAGGAACAGATATGACGTGTCCTTGATATGTATGTACCTGTCAGGCAGGAAAGAGATGGTCATGTGAGGGAACCTTGGTTGACAAGGGAGGTTGAATGTCTAGTAAAGAGGAAGAAGGAGGCTTACATAAGGTTGAGGAAACAAGGTTCAGACAGAGCGTTGGAGGGATACAGGATAGCCAGGAGGGAGTTGAAGAAAGGGATTAGGAGAGCTAAGAGAGGGCATGAAAAATCTTTGGCGGGTAGGATCAAGGATAACCCCAAGGCTTTTTATGCGTATGTGAGAAACATGAGAGTGATGAGATCAAGGACAGTAGTGGGAGACTGAGTATTGAGTCGGAAGAGATAGGGGAGGTCTTGAATGAGTACTTTTCTTCGGTATTTACAAATGAGAGGGACTGTATTGTTGAAGAGGAGGGTATGAAATGGACTGGTAAGCTAGAGGAGATACTTGTTAGGAAGGAAGATGTGTTGGGCATTTTGAAAAACTTGAGGATAGACAAGTCCCCCGGGCCTGACGGGATATATCCTAGGATTATATGGGAAGCAAGAGAGGAAATTGCAGAGCCGTTGGCAATGATTTTTTCGTCTTCACTGTCAACGGGGGTGGTACCATGGGACTGGAGAGTGGCGAATGTTGTGCCCTGTTCAATAAAGGGAATAGGGATAACCCCGGGAATTACAGGCCAGTTAGTCTTACTTCGGTGGTAGGCAAAGTAATGGAAAGGGTACTGAGGGATAGGATTTATGAGTATCTGGAAAGACACTGCTTGATTAGGAACAGCCAGCACGGATTTGTGAGGGGTAGGTCTTGCCTTACAAGTCTTATTGAATTCTTTGAGGAGGTGACCAAGCATGTGGATGAGGGTAGAGCAGTGGATGTAGTGTACGTGGATTTTAGTAAGGCATTTGATAAGATTCCCCATGGTAGGCTGATGCGGAAAGTCAGGAGGCATGGGAAAGTGGGAAATTTGACCAGTTGGATAGAGAACTGGCTATCCGGTCGAAGTCAGAGAGTGGTGGTAGATGGTAAATATTCAGCCTGGAGCCCAGTTACAAGTGGAGTTCCGCAGGGATCAGTTCTGGGTCCTCTGCTGTTTGTAATTTTTATTAATGACTTGGAAGAGGGAGTCGAAGGTTGGGTCAGTAAATTTGCAGACGATACGAAGATTGCTGGAGTTGTGGACAGTGAGGAGGGCTGTTGTCGGCTGCAAAGGGACTTAGTTATGATGCAGAGCTGGGCTGAGGAGTGGCAGATGGAGTTCAACCCTGTCAAGTGTGAGGTTGTCCATTTTGGAAGGACAAGTAAGAATGCAGAATACAGGGTTAACGGTAGGGTTCTTAGTAAGGTGGAGGAGCAGAGGGATCTTGGGGTCTATGTTCATAGCTCTTTGAAAGTTGCCACTCAGGTGGATAGAGCTTGTAAGAAGGCCTATGGTGTATTAGCGTTCATTAGCAGAGGGATTGAATTCAAGAGATGTGAGGTGATGTTGCAGCTGTACAGGACCTTGGTAAGGCCACATTTGGAGTACTGTGTGCAGTTCTGGTCGCCCCACTTTAGGAAAGATGTGGAAGCTTTGGAGAGGGTGCAAAGGAGATTTACCAGGATGTTGCCTGGAATGGAGAATAGGTCGTATGAGGATAGGTTGAGAGTGCTAGGCCTTTTCTCATTGGAACGGCGAAGGATGAGGGGTGACTTGATAGAGGTTTATAAGATGATCAGGGGAATAGATAGAGTAGACAGTCAGAGACTTTTTCCCCGGGTACAACAGAGTGTTACAAGGGGACATAAATTTAAGGTGAAGGGTGGAAGGTATAGGGGGGATGTCAGGGGTAGGTTCTTTACCCAGAGAGTGGTGGGGGCATGGAATGCGCTGCCTGTGGGAGTGGCAGAGTCAGAATCATTGGTGACCTTTAAGCGGCAATTGGATAGGTACATGGATAGGTGCTTAAGCTAGGACAAATGTTCGGCACAACATCGTGGGCCGAAGAGCCTGTTCTGTGCTGTATTGTTCTATGTTCTATGTACACTGCTGTTTGGTTGGGATTTGCAACCTGTTCAAAGCTTTCTGTTCATAGCAGAGACTTCTTTTACTCACCCAGTCACTCACTGCTATCAGATAATTTTGTTAGCCTTGTGTTAACATATAATACTTCTGTCTCTGCTTAGGTAAACAAAGCATTAACTTTATTAAGAAACTTCATCTTGCCTGGAAGGTCTATGAGACAGCAAGATCATGTGACGTTGTATCATTTGCTGTGATGATGTGCACTGTATCTCATTAGCATATTATACAGTTAGAATCAACGCATTATGACTTATTCTGTCCATTACTTCCCTCCTTTCACGTAGTCAAATGAACTTACATCTGTCAAGGCCATAGGACATCAAGAGAAATTGCTAAGAAGGGTCACTGGACACAAAATATTGACTCTGCTTTCTTTGCACAGAATCTGCCAGACATGCTGAGTTTCCCTAACAGTTTCTGTTTGTGTTTCTGACTTCCAGCATCCACATGTACTTGATTTTATTCATCAAAGAAATTGAAACCTCTTCTATATTTTCATGCTTAACTTCTGAGTTTGCAAATTATAATCATAAAGGCTGGTGACATGATCACATTTCCAGAAGCTTCAGAACCTCCTGCATTGTATAGACATTCCATTTGAAGCTGACAGAAATAGTTTGAGTTAAGCCATTTGCTTCCAAAGGGAAGCATCAAGACTCATTCTGCTAAAATGGGTGCAAATGCTTTCATCTCGCAATGGAAACTCCAATGGGAGAGACAAAGCAACATAATTAGTTTAATAACTTTGCAACTAATCCATTGAAATGGGCCATCAGTACCTGAAATGCCTGCTCTTGTCACATGATTGAAATTGGAACTGATTGAATTGTTTAAACATAAATTTTGGGATTGTAAATTAGTTGCTGTGTGACTTCCAGAGGGAAAGAAGAAATCCAGACTGAGTTGGCAGCATGCCTTAGACTCTCCATCTCTGTCTCCAAGTTGCTGACTGGAAAGAAGCCTAAATCTGCCTGCAGGGAGGAAACATTATTGGGTCCAGCTCAGCAAGGAAATTATTATTGGATCTGACCCCCGAGATGTTCTAACTCATGAGGACTGATTATTATTACCTCTAGATTAAGGAAAACATAAAATTTATTTTGTCAGTATTCACACTGGAAAAAGACAGTGTTGTGGAGGAGAATACTGAGATAAAGGCTACTAGTCGAGATGGGACTGAGGTTCACAAGGAGGAGGTTCACAAGGAAGAAGAAGGCTTATGTTAAAATGAGATGTGAAGGCTCAGTTAGGGCGTTTGAGATTTACAAGTTAGACAGGAAAGACCCAAAGAAAGAGCTAAGGAGAGTCAGGAGGGACATGAGAAGTCATTGGCAGATAGGATCAAGGAAACCTCTCAGGCTTTCTATAGGTATATCAAGAATAAAAAGAATGACGAGAGTAAGACTAGGGCTAATCAAAGATAGTAGTGGGAAGTTGTGTATGGAATCAGTGGAGATAGGCGAAGCACTAAATAAATATTTTTCATCAGTATTCACATTAGAAGAAGACAATGTTGTTGAGGAGAATACTGAGATACAGGCTACTAGTCTAGGCAGGATTGATGTTCATAAGGAGAAGGGTGTTAGCAATTCTGGAAAGTGTGAAAATAGATATGATTTGGAGATTTTGGTGTTGGACTGGGGTGTACAAAGTTAAAAATCATAAAACACCAGGTTATAGTCCAACAGGCTTAATTGGAAGCACACTAGCTTTCGGAGCGACGCTCCTTCATCAGGTGGTAGTGGAGGACACAATTCTAAGGCAAAAGTTGATAGCAAAAGTTTACAGTGTGATGTAACTGAAATTATACATTGAAAAATACCTTGATTGTTTGTTGAGTCATTCATCTGCTTGAGTACAATGATAGTTTCACTTCTTTCATGTGTAAGTCACAAAACCTTTTTTTTTAAAAAGTTGCATTCTCAGGTTAGCTGTAACAATGGTGATAGCTAGACAATATGTTGAAGGTGTTGGCCCACTGTGTTCTCTGTCTATGCCATGATGTTTAGATTGATTCTAACCTAAAAAATGAGATAACGGAGTTTTACATAAATTCATGCAGTTTTTGAGCAAAGTACCATGTAACTTTGCAAGTACAAATTCACCCCACAAAATATATGTGTGCATGTGGGTCCTTGTCTGTCTGTCTGTGTGTGTGTCTGTCTGGGGTGGGGGTTGTGAGTGTGAGAGAGAATGTATGTGTGTGTGTAGTGAGTGTAGAGGGTCTTAATTCTGTGAGGGGGTGCATGTGTGAGTGTGGGAGTATGTGTGCGTGTCTGGGGTGGGGGGTTGTGAGTGTCTGTGAGAGAGAGTGTATATGTGTGTGCGTGAGTGTAGAGTGGTCTAAGTCTCTGAGAAGATGCCTGTGTGAGTGTGGGAGTGTGTGTATCTGTAAGGGTGTGTGTAGTGTCTGTGTCCATGTGTATGTGTGTGTATAGGAGTGTGTGTATGTATAGGAGTGTGTATGTGTGTGTGTAGGACTTCTTCTCTATGCAGGACCTCCAACCAATATTATATACTCTCTCTCATGCTCACAACCCCCACCCCAGACAGACAGACAGACACACACAGACAGACAAAGACCCACATGCACACATATATTTTGGGAGGTGAATTTGTGCTTGCAGAGTTACATGGTACTTTGCTCAAAAACTGCATGAATTCATGTAAAACTCCGTTATCTCACTTTTTAGATTAGAATCAATCTAAACATCATGGCATAGACAGAGAACACAGGGGGCTAACACCTTCAACATATTGTCTAGCTATCACCATTGTTATAGCTAACCTGAGAATGAAACTTCTTTGAAAAAAAGTTTTGTGATTTACACATGAAAGAAGTGAAACTATCACGGTATTCAAACAGATGAAAGACTCAACAGACAATCAAGGTATTTTTCAATGTATAATTTCAGTTACATCACACTGTAAATTTTTGCTATAAATTCTGCGCCTTAGAATTGTGTCCTCCACTATCATCTGATGAAGGAGCGGTGCTCCAAAAGCTAGTGTGCTTCCAATTATATCTGTTGGACTATAACCTGTGATTTTTAACTTTGAAAATAGATAAGTCCCCTGTGCCGGATGAGATTTATCCCAGGATTCTCTGGGAAGCCAGGGAGGAGATTGCCGAGCCTATGACTTTGATCTTTATGTCGTCATTGTCTACAGGAATAGTGCCAGAAGACTGGACAATAGCAAATGTTGTCCCCTTGTTCAAGAAGGGGAATAAAGACAACTTTGGCAACTATAGACCAGTGAGCCTTACTTCGGTTGTGGTTAAAGTGTTTGAAAAGTTTATAAGAGATAGGATTTATCATCATCTGGAAAAAGAATAAGTTGATTTAGAAAGGTTTTGTAAAGGTTAGGTCACGCCTCACAAACCCTATTGAGTTTCTTTAAGAAGGTGACCAAACAGGTGGATATGGGTAAAGCAGTTGATGTGGTGTATATGGATTTCAGTAAGGCATTTGATAAGGTTCCCCACATAGGCTTTGAACAAAATGTGGAGGCATAGGATTGAGGATGATTTAATGGGTTAGATCAGAAATTGGTTCGCTGAAAGAAGACAGAGGGTGGTGGTTGATGGGAAATGTTCATCCTGGAGTTCAGTTACTAATGGGGTACAAGGATCTGGGGCCACTGCTGTTTGTCATTTTTATAAATGACCTGGATGAGGGTGTAGGAGGATGGGTTAGTAAATTTGCAGATGACACTAAGGTCAGTGTGGAGTTGTGGATAGTGCTGAAGGATGTTGCAGGTTACAGAGGGACATAGATAAGCTGCAGAGTTGGGCTGAGAGGTAGAAAATGAAGTTTAATGCAGAAGCGTGTGTGATGATTCACATTGGAAGGAGCAATAGCATTGCAGAGTACTAGGCTAATGGTAAGATTCTTGGTAGTGTAGATGAGCAGAGAGATCTCAGTGTCCATGTAAGTAGATCCCTGAAAGTTCCCACCCAGGTTGATAGGGTTGTTAAGAAGGCATTCAGTGTGCTAGCTTTAATTAGTAGAGAGATTGAGTTTTAGAATAATGAGATCATGTTGCAGCTGTTCAAAACTCTGGTGCAGCCACACTTGGAGTATTGCATACAGTTCTGATCACCACATTATAGGAAGGAATTGGAAGCTTTGGAAAGGGTTCAGAAGAGATTTACCAGGATGTTGCCTGGTATGGAGGGAAGGTCTTAAGGGACTTGAGGCTGTTTCTGTTAGAGAGAAGAAGGTTGAGAGATGACTAAATTGAGACATATAAGATAATTAGAGGGTTAGATAGGGTGGACAATGAGATCTTTTTTCCTCACATGGTGATGGCGAGCATGAGGGGACATAGCTTTAAAATGAGGGGTGATAGATATAGGATAGTTGTCAGGGATAGGTTTTTTTACTCAGACTAGTAGGGGCATAGAATGCCCTGCCTGCAACTTCCTGCCCAAGATCCACAAGCCTGACTACCCCGGCCAACCCATCATCTCAGCCTGCTGTTGCCTCACCGAACTCATCTCCACCTACCTCGATACTGTCCTATCCCCCCTGGTCCAGGGACTCCCCAAATACATTCGGGACACCTACCCATGCCCTCCACCTCCTCCAAGATTTTCATTTCCCTGGCCTCCAACGTCTCATCTTCACCCTGGACACCCAGTCCCCTATACACCTCCCTCCGCTAGGACCAAGCCCTCCGTTTCTTTCTCTCCCGATGTAGCCTTCCACTGATACCCACATCCACCTGGTTAAACTGGTCCTCATCCTCAATAATTTCTCCTTCAAATCCTCCCAATTCCTCCAGATGAAGGCGGTAGCCATGGGCACCCGCATGGGCCCCAGCTATGCCCTCTCTTTGTTGGCTACGTAGAACAGTCCATCTTACGCAGTTACACTGGCACCGCTCCCCACCTTTTCCCCCACTACACTGATGACTGCACCGGCACCATCTCCTGCTCCCACGAGGAGGTTGAATAGTTCATCAACTACACCAACACATTCCACCCCGTCCTTTAAGTTCACCTGGACCATCTCTGACACCTCCCTCTCCTTCCTGGACCGCTCCATCCCCATCAACAGTGACTAACTCAACACTGACATTTTCCACAAACCCACCGACTCCCACAACTACCTGAATTACACCTTCTCCCACCCTGCCTCCTACAAAAATGTTATCCGTTATTTCCAATTCCTCCGTCTCTGCTGCATCAGCTCCTAGGAGGACCAGTTCCACCACAGAACACCAGATGGCCTCCTTCTTTAAAGACTGCAATTTCCCCTCCCACGTGGTTGATGATGCCCTTCAGTGTATCTCATCCACTTCCCGCACCTCCGCCCTTGAACCCCACCCCTCCAACTGCAACAAGGACAGAACCCCCAGTCCTCACCTGCCACCCCATCAGCCTCCGTATATATTGCATCATCCTTCGCCATTTCTGTCATCTTCAAGTGGACCCCACCACCAGGGATATATTTCCCTTCCCACCCCTATGCACTTTCTGTGAAGACCTTTCCCTCCATGACTACCTTGTCAGGTCCACACCCCCCCAAAAAACCCACCCTCGCCTTGCGGGACCTTCCCCTGCCATCGCAGGAATTGCAAAACCTACACCCACACCTCCCCCCTCACCTCCGTCCAAAGCACCAAAGGATCCTTCTACATCCATCAAAGTTTCACCTGCACTTTCACACGTCATTTATTGTATCCGTTCCTCCCAATGTGGTCTCCTCTACACTGAGGAGACAGGACGCCTAGTCGCAGAGTGCTTCAGAGAACATCTCTGCACCAATCAACCCCACCATCCCATGGCCGAACATTTCAACTCTCCCTCCCACTCTGCCGAGGACGTGCAGGTCCTGGACCTCCTCAAATGCCACTCCCTTACTATCTGATGCCTAGAGGAAGAACGCCTCATCTTCCGCCTCGGGACCCTCCAACCCCAGGGCATCAATGCGGATTTCACTAGTTTCCTCATTTTCCCCCCAACCTTGCCCTGGTTTCAACCTTCCAGCTCAGCACTGCCCTCATGATCTGTTCTACCTGTCCATCTTCCCTCCTGACTATCCATTCCACCCTCCCCTCTGACTTATCACCATTAGCCCCACCTCCATCCACTTATTGCACTCTAAGCCACCTTCCCCCCAACCCCTTCCCCTCCCATTTATCTCTCTGTCCCTGAGGCTCCCAGCCTAATTCCTGATGAAGGGCTTTTGCTGATTTTCCTGCTCCTCTAATGCTGCCTGACCTGCTGTGATTTTCCAGCACCACAGTCTCAACATACCACAGACTGCCTGCAAAAGTAGTAGACTTGCCAACTTTAAGGGCATTTAAATAGTCATTGGATAAACATATGAATGATAATGGAATAGTGTAGGATAGTCATAGAGTCATAGAGATGCACAGAATGGAAACAGACCCTTTGGTCCAACCCATCCATGCCGAACAGATATCCCAACGTAATCTAGTCCCACCTGCCAGCACCCGGCCCATATCCCTCCAAACCCTTCCTGTTCATATACCCTTCAAAATGCCTTTTAAATGTTGCAACTGTACCAGCCTCCACCACATCCTCTGGCAGCTCATTCCATACACGTACCACCCTCTGTGTTAAAAAGTTGCCCCGTAGGTCTATTTTATATCTTTCACCTCTCACCCTAAACCCTCTAGTTCTGGATTCCCTGACCCCAGGGAAAAGATTTTGCCGATTTACCCTATCCATGCCCCTCATAATAGCACAAAATTGAGGGCTGAAGGGTCTGTACTGCACTGTAATGTTCTATGTTTAATCCATCTCCTCTTCTGGCATGTCCTCCTTTAACATCCTGAGTGCTCATGTGTGTCAACACAGTACTGAAGCAAATCCCCACGTTTTAAATGTATTGATAGTTAGCTTTATCTTTTCTTTCATCTTTTTTGATCCGTTATCAGAGGAAAGATGTACTGGCATGGGACGCAGTCCAGACAAAGTTCACTGGGCTGATGTCAAGTCTGGAGGGACTGTTTTATGAGGAGAGGCTGAGTAGATTGGACCTTTAGTTTTAGAATAGAGAAAAATGAGACTTGACCTTATTGAAACATCAAAGATTCTTTGGAGACTTGATGGGGCCCATGCAGAAAGGTTGTTTCCCCTTGTGGGAGAATCTAGGATCGGGGGCATAATCTCACAGTAAGGGATCACACACTTAAGACAAATGTGGAAGAATTGCTTCCCTTAGAGGAGGGTAAATATGTGGAATTCTTTACAGGCATATGTCGTGGGTGGGTCAAGGTAGATCAAAGTATACTCAAGGCTGAACTAAACTGATTATTCAGTAGACTAACCAGTAAATCAAAGATTAAAGGAATAAGGTAGGAAAGTGGAGTTGAGAATTAGCAGATCAGCCATGATCTCATTGAATGGTACAGCAGATTCTGGATTGTATTTCCCACTGTACCCCTGTGTCTCATGATTAAATAATTTTGCTGTGGGTTTATTTCAAAATTTGGAATTCAAAAACCAGCGTTTTGGGAGTATCCCTCTGCCTGTCTAAGTGACATGAATAGAAAGAGAAAGAAGTAAATCAAACAATGCCTTGCTGCTATCCTCCATCTATCCATGACACCTGATTGAGCAAGCTTTTGAGCATCTGACTTAATCTCATGTAATTTTGTCATACTTTGCTTAATAATTCTTCTGTGAAAGACCATTGGATGTTTTTATCATGTTAAAATGTAATATGAATGCAATGTGTTGTTACTTCAGTCTGGCATTCTCCTCCCCATGCCAGCCTCCAGTCTAAGTCTTGCATCCCGCGCCAGCCCCAGTCCAGGACTCGTCTCTTTCCGCTGGTCTCCGGTCTGGGACTCACTTCCCCGCACCAGTTCCCAGCCCATGACTCTCCTCTACACACCTGTTCCCAGTTCAGGACACACCTCCCTACACTGGCTTCCAGTCTGGGTTCTCACATCTCCATCCGTGTGATGGCCTCTGGACTGGGACATGTCTCACCACACTGGCCTCCTATCCAGCACTTGTCTCCAAGACCCCTGACCTCCTCCATTCCCTTCCATGTTAAGTTAAAAAGTTAAGAAGACCATCTTGGTCTCTGTTTTTGCCCTTTCCTGTGCTTGATGTGAAGTGCTGGCCCTCACTTGTGTCTCTCTCTCTCTCTCTCTATCAGGAAGAGATGCCTATGGTCTCTCATGAACAATGCCATTGTGTAGAAACATCAGCAAACAAACAATACTCTACTTTCAATTAAGAATAATATGGAGTTAGTAAAAGCCACACTTTTGATTTCTATGTTTAAAATATTCAGGAGCTCTCCATGTCACAATGCAGCTGTCTTGCTAATTTTTCAGAGTAAGCTTTTATTGCCCAAATTCCTTCAACAATAGGTCTGGATCTTTTATTTGGAGTGACACAAATTTCTTATTATTATTTTCTGGTTGGATCTGTCTGCAGTAATGTCAGGAGAAATGTATTAAGGGTAGTGGAAGGGGTGATCACCACCTCAAATCACTTGTGCTCCTGCATTTATACTTCAACAGGAGTCAACACCTTTAAGGGAGAAAGAAGGAAAACTGGAACAAAGCTCAGGAGAAAACAGTTCAGTTTTCATTGATGCATTGCATTGCGAACACGCTAACAATAATCCTTTCAAAATGTAACACAATTGATGTACTACATCTGAATTTCAGAAATGCTTTTGGTAAGAGGCAGCTAACAAAAAAGATTAGAGTGTGGGAAATCGGGAGACAAGTAGTAGAATGGATATCTAACTGGTTAGAAGACAGAAAGTAGGGTGTTGCGGTAAATCAGACAGAATGGTAGTACACTTGAGTAAAGTTAACTACAGAGACATAAAAAAGGAGCTGGCTAGAGTTGATTAGAAGGGGATCCGAGCAGGGAGGACAGTAGAGCAGCAATGACAAGAGTTTCTGAGGGTAATTCAGGAGGCTCAGCAGAAATTCATCTCAAGGAAAAAGAAACATACTAAAGGAGAGGACCAGGCAATCATGGCTGACAAGGCAAATTAGGGATAGCATTAAAGCATAGGAAAAAACAGGCAACATTGTGAAGAGTAGTGTGAAGCCAAAGGATTGGGAAGCCTTTAAAAACCAGCAGAGTGCAACAAGGAGGAAAAGATGAAATATGAGCATAAGCTAGCTGGTAACATAAAAGAAGAATGAAAGAGTTTGTTTTAGACATAGTAAAGCTGGGAGAGAGGCAAGAGTGGACATTGGACTGCTGGAAAATGCAGCTGGTGAAGTAATAAAATGGGGAATAAAGAAATGGCAGCGGAACTGAGTAATACTTTGCATCAATGTTGACAAGGTCCTGGGTCTTCACAGTGAAAGATACCAATACCATAACAGGACTTCAAGAGAGTCAGGGGCAGAGGTGGGTGTAGTGGAGGTTTTTGGGGGACTGAAAGGTCTGAAGCTGGATAAATCACCCAGACCATATGGACTACTAGGGTTCTGAAGGAGATAGCTGAAGAGATTGTGTAAGCACTAATGATAATTTTTCAGGAATCTCTAGAGTCGGGGAGAGTCGTGGAGAATTGGACAATGGTTTATTAACAGTTGTGTTTAAAAAGGCAGAGGATGAGAAGTTGGTTAGCCTGACGTTTATCATTAAGAAAATTTCAGAATCCATTATTAGGGATAAGATTATGGAATACTTGAAAGTGCATAGTCTTAACAAAAGGTAACCTCTCGTTACCTTTTGACAATGAGAGGTCATGCTTGACAAATCTATTAAAATTCTTTGAGGTAATGAGCAAATCAGACAAAGGAGAGCCGATTGAGTGATCTGTTTGCATTTCCAGAAGGCCTTTGACAAGGTGTTTACACAGAAAGCTGCTAAATAAGATAAAAGCTAGAGGTCTGGTACTGGTATCGAATCCCTACAGTGTGGAAGCAGGTCATTCACACCGACCCTCTGAAAAACATTCCACCCAGACCCACCCCCTGTACCCCATCCCTGTAACTCTGCATTTCCCACAGCTAATCCATTTAGCCTGCACATCCCTGGACACTGTGGGCAATTTAGAATGGCCACTCTACCTAACCTGCACACCTTTAGATTGTGCGAGGAAACTGGTGCACCAGTGGAAATCCATAAATGGATAGAGGTTTAGTTGATTGGCAAAAAGCCGACAGTGGGGATCAAAGGTCTTTTTCAGGATGATAGCCAGTAACTATTGGAGTTCCACAGGGGTCAGCATTGGGAATACAAATGTTCATGTTATCCATTAATGATCTGGATGATGACACTGAGGGCATTGTTGCTAAGTTTGTCAATGATACAAAGATAGGTGGCAGGACAGGTAGTGTTGAGGAATTGGGGAGGCTGAAGAAGGCTGGGATATTGGGCAAAGAAGTGGCAGATGGAATAAAATATGGGAAAGTGTGAGATTATGCACTTTGGTATGAAGAATAGAGATGCTGACTTGGGAGTTTTAGTTTAGGATTCTCTTAAGGTTAATACGCAGGTTCAGTTCGCACTTTGGAAGACAAGTTCAATGTTAACAATAATTTTAAGAGGGCAGCACAATGGCTCAGTGATTCGTATTGCTGCCTCACAGTGCTAGGGGCTCAGGTTTGATTCCAGTCTTGGGAGACCGTCTGTGTGGAGTTTAGTTGTTCTTCCCATGTCCGCCTGGGTTTCTACCAGGTGCTCCAATTTCCTCTCAGTCCAAAGATGTGGAGGTTAGGTGGATTGGCCATGCTAAATTGCCCTGCAGTGTCCAGGGATGTGCAGGTTAGGTGGGTTAGCCAGGGTAAAATGGTTGGGGGGTGGTGGGGGGGGGGGGGGGGGGGGGGGGGGAGGTTACAGGGATGAGGTCTGGGAGAGTAACTCTGCAGAGGGTTGGTGCAAACTCTGTGTCTAATGGCCTCTTTCTGTACTGTTAGGTTTCTATGAAGGTGCTGAAAATGTGTTGCTGGAAAAGCGCAGCAGGTCAGGCAGCATCCAAGGAACAGGAGAATCAACGTTTCGGGCATAAGCCCTTCTTCAGGAATGAGGAAAGTGTATCCAGCAGGCTAAGATAAAAGGTAGGGAGGAGTGACCCTGGGGGAGGGGCGTTAGAAATGCGATAGGTGGAAGGAGGTCAAGGTGAGGGTGATAGGCCGGAGTGGGGTGGGGGCGGAGAGGTCAGGAAGAAGATTGCAGGTTAGGAAGGTGGTGCTGAGTTCGAAAGATTTGACTGAGACAAGGTGGGGGGAGGGGAAATGAGGAAACTGGAGAAATCTGAGTTCATCCCTTGTGGTTGGAGGGTTCCTAGGCGGAAGATGAGGCGCTTTTCCTCCAACCGTTGTGTTGCTATGGTCTGGCGATGGAGGAGATTAGATTAGATTACATTACAGTGTGGAAACAGGCCCTTCGGCCCAACAAGTCCACACCGACCCGCCGAAGCGCAACCCACCCATACCCCTACATCTATCCCTTACCTAACACTACGGGCAATTTAGCATGGCCAATTCACCTGACCTGCACATCTTTGTGACTGTGGGAGGAAACCGGAGCACCCGGAGGAAACCCACGCAGACACGGGAGAACGTGCAAACTCCACACAGTCAGTCGCCTGAGGCAGGAATTGAACCCGGGTCTCCGGCGTTGTGAGGCAGCAGTGCTAACCACTGTGCCGCCGTGCCGCCCATGGAATCCAAGGACCTGCATGTCTTTGGCAGAGTGGGAGGGGGAGTTGAAGTGTTGAGCCACGGGGTGGTTGGGTTGGTTGGTCCGGGTGTCCCAGAGGTGTTCTCTGAAGCGTTCCGCAAGTAGGCGGCCTGTCTCCCCAATATAGAGGAGGCCACATCGGGTGCAGCGGTTGCAATAAGTGATGTGTGTGGAGGTGCAGGTGAATTTGTGGCGGATATAGAAGTATCCCTTGGGGCCTTAGAGGGAAGTAAGGGGGGAGGTGTGGGCGCAAAAAAAAATAAAATACACCCTCACCTTGACCTCCTTCCACCTATCGCATTTCCAACGCCCCTCCCCCATGTCCCTTCTCCCTACCTTTTATCCTAACTTGCTGGACACACTTTCCACATTCCTGAAGAAGGGCTCATGCCCGAAACGTCGATTGTCCTGTTCCTTGGATGCTGTCTGACCTGCTGCGCTTTTCCAGCAACACATTTTCAGCTCTGATCTCCAGCATCTGCAGTCCTCACTTTCTCCTTTCTATGAAGGTGAGAATACATGAGCAGGGATGTACTTCTGAGGCTGTATAAAACTTTGGTCAGACATATTTGAACATTGTGGTCAGCTTTGGGCCCCGTAACTCAGGAAGGATGTGTTGGCCTTAGGAGGGGTCAGAGGAGGTTCACAAGAATAATTCTGGGGATGAAGAGCTTGTTATGTGAAAAGCAGTTGAGGACTCTTAATCTGTAATCAATGAAGTTTCGAAGGATGGGGGGTCGTGGATCAGATTGAAAATTGCAAAATCCTGATAGGCCTGAATAGTGAAGATATTTCTACATTTAGGAGAGATTAGAACCTAAGGGAACAGCTTTTGGGGGAAGGAATGACCCTTTAGAATTGAAATGAGGTGAAATTTCTTTAGCCAAAGGGTGGTGAATCTATACAACTCATTGCCACATAAGGCTGTGGAAGGCATATCATTGAGTGTCTTAAAGACAGAGATACATAGGTTCTTGATTAGTAAGGGATCAAGGGTTGCGGGGAAAGGCAGGAGAATGGGACTGAGAAACATATCAGTCATGGTGGAATGGAGGAGCAGATTCAATGGGCTGATCTAAAGGGTGGCAGTAGGTGAGAAGTCTAGTCCCACAAAGACCAATGCTAATCTAATGTTTGTTTGCACTTTATATGAATGACTTAAACTTTGGTATGAAAAAGACAATTTCTAAATTCATGCATGACATCAAATTGGGATAGATAATCAATACTGAGAAGGACTGCAACAAATGATGAGAAGTCACAGAATCAGAGATGTATAGCACAGAAACAGGCTCTTTTGTCCAACTTGTCCATACCGACTAGATATCCTAAATGAATCTAGCCCCATTTGCCAGCACTTGGACTATATCCCTCTAAACCTTTCATGTACCCATCCAGTTGCCTTTTCAATATTGCATTGTACCAGTCTCCACCTCTGAGAGCTCATTCCCTATATGCACCAGCCCTTGCATGAAAAGGTTGCCCCATAGTCCCTTTTAAATCTTCCCCTTATCACCCTGAATCTATTACCTCTAGTTCTGGACTCCCCCACCCCAGGGAAAAGACCTTGTCTATTTACCCTATCCATGACCCTCATGATTTTATAAACCTCTATAAGGTCACCCCTTAAGAAACCTCGAGAACAGGTATGCATTCATAAATAAATTTCAACATGGATGAATGTGAGATATTACAGTTCAGTCAGAAAAATAAGGAGGTCATATTTTTCTTGGAAAAATTAATGGAGAATGTGTGGAAAATAAATGGCCTAAAGGACCAATAGAATTTGGGAGTAAAAATAGACAAATCACTGAAAGCTGTGACATATGTTAACAAGGCCTATGGGATACAGCTGGAACATAGTAAATTACATTAAACTTTCATTGAACTTTGGTTCAGCACATTTGGAGTATTATGTATTCTTCAGGTCACCATATTACCAAAAAGGCACTGGACAGGATACCAAAGAACCTTATTGGTTGAAGTTATACCTAACACAGAAGAAGAGCAGCCGGGCTCCTCTTTGTCTTGGAAAGAGAAAGCTAAGAGTGTTGGCCTTGGAATGCAGGTTCATAGTTCCTTGAAAGTGGAGTCACAGGTAGATAGGATAGTGAAGCAGGCATTTGGTATGCTTTCCTTTATTGGTCAGGGCATTGAGTATAGGAATTGAAAGGTCATGCTGCAGCTGTACAGGACATTGGTTAGGCCACTTTTGGAATATTGAGTGCAATTCTGGTCTCCCTCATATCAGAAGGAGGTTGTGAAACTTGAAAGGGTTCAGAAAAGATTTACAAGGACATTGCCAGGTTTCAAGGATTTGAGCTATAGGGAAAGGTTGAATAGGCTGGAGTGTTGGAGGCTGAGGGGTGACCTTATAGAGGTTTATAGAGGTCTGCTTCTGTGCTGTACATCTTCATGACTCTATGTCCTAATAGAAATCTTGAAAATTTTGAAGAAAAATATTATGGAGCAGACCACAGAGTTAGATACTTGAAAAATCAATTTTATTTTGTGTGGTGATTATGATTTTTAAGTTGCCCATACTCATATAACTCAAGGTGATTTGAAGACAAATTTGATGTACCATGCCAGGGATCTGGGTTCGATTCCACCCTTGGTGCCTGTCTGTATGAGTTTGCACATTCTCTTCGTGTTTGCATAGGTTTCCTCCTGGTGCTCCAGTTTCCTCCCACAATCCAAAGATGTGCAGGTTTGGTGGACTGGCCATGCTAAATTGTTATTACTGTCCAGGAATGTTCAATCTAGGTGGATTAGCCACAGGAAATGCAGGAGTTGGGTCTGGGTGGGATGCTCTTCAGAGGCTCAGTATGGACTTGATGGGAAGAATGATTTGCTTCCACACTGGGGGTTTTATGATTCTATGATTCTATCACACTTGCATAATTATAGTATAGGAGAGGCGGCTCCTGTATTGCTACCTGCAGCCCTGAGCTGCCTGTGGTTTCTGTGCTCAGCAGGAGAAGTTAGTTGTGTATTTACAGACTACCTAGTATGTTCAATTTCTTCTTGAAAGGGAGGCTATCCCTTAAAGGATACTGACATCATATATTGCTGCAATGTAAATTATTAAAACGAATCCTTAGAGAATCAGAAAATTCCATAGTGACAGAGGTCTGGAGGCACCTCCCCTCTGGGATGGAACAAAAAGATTGTGTGCTTCTGTGGGATGGGAAGGGTAATACTACATTGAATGTTTAGACAGGCTTGAGGGACTGAATAGCCTATTCCTATCCCTATGTTCCTAGTGGGTAGCTTTGCCCTGGACGGAGCCAAACTTCTTGTTGGAGCTGCACTCATCCAGACAATAGAGGATATTCCATCACACTCCTGATTTGTGTCTTGTCAATGATGGACAGGCTTTGGGGAAGCAGGAGCTGAGCTAATCCCTGCAGGAGTCCTAGCCTCTGGTGCTCTGAATTTATATGGCTAGTTCAGTTCAGTTTCTGGTTGTTGGTAATTCTCATGATGCTCATTGTGTGGGGGTGGTTGGTGTAGCCGGGGGTGGGTGGAGTGGGCATTGTGGGTGGTGTTGGATTATGCTATTATTATGTCTTTGAATATAAAGGATTGATGGTTGGTTTTTCTCTTGGTTTGTGGAACCTGGCGTTTGTGTGGAATGAATATTATTTTCCACTTCATGGTTCAAGACTTGATATTGTCCAGATCTTCTTGCATTTGGACTTGGACTGCTTCAGTATCTCAGGAGTTGCAAATAGTGCTGAACATTGTGCAGTCACTGGTGAATATCCCTACCTCTGACTTTATGATGAATGGAAGGTCATCGATGAAGCAGTTGAAGTTTGTTTGGTCTAGGACATTTCCGAGAGGAACTTCTGCAGAGATGCCCAAGAGCTGAGTTGGTTAACTGCCATCAACTATTATCCATCTTTACTTATGCCAACTATTAATTCAGCTAGCAGAAGTCTTTCTCAAACCTTGTTGACCATACTTTTGCTAGGGTTACTTGATGTTATAATTAGTTAAATACAGGCTTAATGTCAAGGGCAGTCATCCTCACATCAACTGTGGAGTTGTGCTCTCTTGGCCCTGTTTTAACTAAGACTGTAATGAGGTCAGGAGTTGACAGAATACAAACTTAGCATCAGTGATCATGTTATTGTTAGACAAGTGTTGTTTGATAGCCCTGTTGAATATCCCTTCCTTCTATCTACTGATGGTTAAGGGTAGATAGGTAAGGTGGTAATAGGCTGGGTTGGATTTATCTGCTTTCTGTGCACGGGACATATCTGGGCAATTTCCTACATTTCCAGGTAGATGCCAGCAGTGTAGTTGAACTGGAACAGCATAGCTAAGGGTGTGGCAAATTCTGAAGCACAAATCTTCAATACTGTTATCAGAAAATTGTCAGGGTCTTCAGCCGTTTCTTGATTTCATGTGGTATGGATCAACTTGGCTGAAGTCTACCATCTGATATGCTGGAACCTCTTGGAGAGATCAAGGTGGATCTCCCACTCAGCACTTCTGGATGAAACTTGTTCCACGTGCTCAGTCTTACTCTTTGCACTGATGTGCTGTGTGTCCCCATGATTGAGGATGGGGACATTTGTCAATTCTTTTCCTCAAGCAAGTCGTTTAACTGTCCACCTATCCTGGCTGGACGTAATAAGATTGCAGAGCTTGGATCTGATTTGTTGGCTGTAGAACCACTTAGCCCTGTCTATCACTTGCCTCTTATTCTCTCATTTAAGTTATTAATTTAAGCTGCAAGAAGTTGAGGACGCAGCAGAAACCCCTATTATCACAGTCTTCCAATCAGAAGAATTCTGGTTTGTGCATTTTATCTTTTCTGTCAGTCAGTCAATGCTAATGCATTATCATGCTAACATGTTAGCCCTTAGCCATGAACTCCTACATTTGTACGAATAGCTTCCAGAAATTCAAGTACATTGTTCCTCTTGATCAACAGCATTGCTACACATTAATGCAAATAGCATGGTGTAAGACCATGAACAAGCACAACAGAAAGAAGAATGCTACAGAGCAAGCCACATCCCACATCTTCAACTGGAAACATGGGGCTCATGACCTGCCTGCATTGGAAGGGGTTATGAAAGTATGTCTCATGGTTGAGCAGTGAGAGGATCCCATGATTTCACAGC
This sequence comes from Chiloscyllium punctatum, assembly GCF_047496795.1. Lineage (NCBI taxonomy): Eukaryota > Metazoa > Chordata > Chondrichthyes > Orectolobiformes > Hemiscylliidae > Chiloscyllium > Chiloscyllium punctatum. The sequence continues at coordinate 83,748,325 of NC_092749.1, forward strand.
CTCAACAACTGTCCAATCATATAAGTATCTCAGGAGGAAACCATAACCACACAAACATTAATGACAAAGATGAGACATGAATAACTCTCATTGACTTTGGAACTTCAAAAAGGATCTCTGTACACATTCAGCATTCAGAGAGATTGCTGACACTAACCCAAAAACTATCCTTGTGGGTTATAGAACATATAGAACATAGAAGAATACAGCGCAGTACAGGCCCTTCGGCCCTCGATGTTGCGCCGATCAAAGCCCACCTAACCTACACTAACCCACTATCCTCCATATACCTATCCAATGCCCGCTTAAATACCCATAAAGAGGGAGAGTCCACTACTGCTACTGGCAGGGCATTCCATGAACTTACGACTCGCTGAGTGAAGAACCTACCCCTAACATCAGTCCTATATCTACCCCCCCTTAATTTAAAGCTATGCCCCCTTGTAATAGCTGACTCCATACGTGGAAAAAGGTTCTCACTGTCAACCCTATCTAACCCCCTAATCATCTTGTACACCTCTATCAAATCACCCCAAACCTTCTTTTCTCCAATGAAAACAACCCCAAGTGCCTCAGCCTTTCCTCATAGGATCTTCCTACCATACCAGGCAACATCCTGGTAAACTTCCTCTGCACCCGTTCCAGTGCCTCCACATCCTTCCTATAGTATGGCGACCAAAACTGCACACAATATTCCAGATGCGGCCGCACCAGAGTCTTATACAACTGCAGCATGACCTCAGGACTCCGGAACTCAATTCCTCTACCAATAAAAGCCAGTACGCCATATGCCTTCTTCACTGCACTATTTACCTGGGTGGCAACTTTCAGAGATCTGTGTACATGGACACCAAGATCCCTCTGCTCTTCCACACTACCAAGTAGTCTACCATTAGCCCAGTAATCCATCTTTTTATTACTCTTACCAAAGTGAATCACTTCACACTTAGCTACATTGAACTCCATTTGCCACCTTTCTGCCCAGCTCTGCAGCTTCTCTATATCCCGCTGTAACCTGCCATATCCTTCCTCACTGTCTACAACTCCTCCGACTTTTGTATCATCCGCAAACTTGCTCACCCAACCTTCTAACCCTTCCTCCAGGTCATTTATAAAAATGACAAACAGCAATGGTCCCAAAACAGATCCTTGCGGAACACCGCTAGTGACGGCACTCCAAGATGAACCTTTGCCATCAACTACTACCCTCTGTCTTTTTCCAGAGAGCCAATTCCTAATCCAAACCTCCAACTCACCCTCAATGCCATATCTCTGTATTTTCTGCAGTAGCCTACCATGGGGGACCTTATCAAACGCCTTACTAACATCCATATATACCACATCTACCGCTTTCCCCTCATCTACCTCCTTAGTCACCTTCTCAAAGAATTCAATAAGGTTTGTGAGGCACGACCTGCCCTTCACAAAACCATGCTGACTATGGGGATATATAAATAGTAAATGGGGATAAAGGTTTGCTCAGTTTGTGGGTGATGGTTGGACAGGTATACAGAGTAAAATATTAACTAGAAAGTACACACCATCTATTGAGCATGTGCATAAGGAGCCATGTCATTACGATCACATTGTATGGGACTGAAGCCTGAGGGACTAAGGTATGAATGAAGCCTTTTTCCTCCATTCTTATGTACGCAGTTATTGAGCAATAAATATTAACATTTATTCACATTCCAATATGACCTGTTTCTCTGAAACATGAATTGAGGAAGTTAGGTCTGACAGGAGTAGATCTGAACTTTGTTTGGCTGGTGAGTACCCATTTGGAGACATAAGTTATTCATTTGATTATGTTCCCATACACCTTTGTAGGAGGTCAGGTGTCCTTTGGGAGACCTAGGGTTCACTTTTGGATTGTTAAAAGTGGGCATAACTGTGCATAAAAAACTTATTAATTGTCAACCTATTTAGAAACATCAACAGACCTGTCAAAGGTAATTGTCAAAAGGACTGGGTGAAGGGCATGTCAAGAGGATCTGTCATAAGTGTCAAGGGAAGCTGTCAAAAATACCAGTTAGAAGTGTCAAGAGGAACTCTGTCTACAACTCCAGTTAAGAGGAGTTATCAAACTGTCAAGCCATTTAAAATGGCCTTTTAAGTCTTTGAACAAAAATCTAGCTTATAGAAAAATGCTTTTAATTTTGTTCTGCCTGTTGCATAAGCTTCAGGGTTTCCATTTCTGGATGAGTGCTGCAGGACTAATTTTACCCTATCTATTGACACAGTAGGGTGCCTGAAATTTCACACTGTGATTGGCAATTACAAGTAGTTATAAACTTTTGAAGAGGGCCATGAATTCCAGTGCTTGTTGTTATAAGAGGAAATACACTTAAATAAAACATTTGTTATTTGAAGGAAGATAAATGAGCAATATTTTCAATATATAGAAGTTTGTAAGGCACCCAATGATTTATATTATCACTAGATAAACATTATGGGGAGTGGGTACAGACTATGAAATGGCATGGATGTGAGTGGAAGAGTTAGGGCTTGGTGAGGCCAGAGGACCAAAAAGGATTTGTGTTTTTTTTAAATGTTGGTCACAATAGTGGAGTTTTGGAATAGCCCATCCACCCACCCCATTTCCACTCCCAGCATTGTCCTCACTATTTCCAGGATTGCTGCAATTTAATTTAGCCCCTTCCATTTACCCTCAGACTGAAAATCTGATATTCTGACAGTTGGAAATTTTCCCGACTCTACACAGTCAATGTGGGGATGGAAATCCAAGCTTTAGAGTTGTTTATGGCACAGAAGAAGGTAATCTGACATATCAAGTCAATGCCAGCTTTCTGGAGAACAAGGTAGCTAGTTCTATCAACCCTTCCATTTTCATCATGCAAGTTTCCTTCAAGTGCCCATCAAGTTCCTTTCAATCATTCATCCTGGTGGGAAGCAAGGTATAGGTCCTTCCAGCTTGCTGTAAAAAAGAAAGCTCTTCATAACTTCTTCTGCATCTTTGGAGGTCCAAGACCTTAAAATCCATGTCCTCTAGTCCTTGCTAATGAGAATGCTTATCGCTTCTCTGCCTGACACAAATCTGTCATAATCCAAATCTTCTTTCAATGTCCTTTAGCCCAAGGAGAAAACTCTAGCTTTTTCATCTTAAATTTCCTAATTTAGGAACTTTTCTGGTTATGCTATTCTGCACTTTAAAGCCACTCAGAAGCCCCTACATGTGAGCTGACCCGGCCTGGGTGCAATGCTCTATATGTGGCCAAACCACGGATTTGTAAAATTTTGTCATGACTTCCATGATTTTGCTATCAATATCTCAATTTATGAAACTCTCCCAAGATCCACTTACTTTGCTAACCACCCTCTCAGTTTTTGCTGTCACCATCAAATCTCGACCCACAAAATGAAAAATGTATCACCCCATACTTATCTGTATTAAATTCCATCTGCCACTTGTTTTCTCCTTTCTTTTTAATGTCCTTTGCAGTCAATTTGTTTCATCCTTTGTCATTCCTCCAGCATTGTATCATTTGTAAGTTACTGTGTTCCTATAATGAAGTTATTTATATAATTATAAAAGAAGTAGTCCTAGCATTAACTTTGGGGATTATCATTGTCTGTTATCCTCCAGTCTGTGACGGTTTACTTTTCATCCTTAAGCCAATTTTTTAATGCAAGCTGAGGCTGACCATCCATAAACTGTAACATTGTTATGAGTCTTTTCCATTGTACTTCATAAAATAAAACACAAGATCCACATAGACAATGTCTATTGCACTCCCTCGATCAATCTTCACCTACTTCATTTAAAATTTCGATTAAATTAGTCAGGCATGATTTGCCCTTTATCAATCTAAGCTGGCTCTCCTCAATTAACTGAAATTCCTCCAAGTGCCCTTTCTATACTGGTAATTGTTTCAAAGAACTTATCCCCTACTTATTCCTGCAACAGGAATTTCAAGGGGAAGGCAGAAGAAAGAGGAAGACTACTAAGATTTTAATCTCTGAACACTTCCAGTGCCATATATTGAGTATAGGAACAGAGTGACAGTTGAGATGAAAGCATGGCTAAAGTGATGGCACAGGAGGGAGGACTTTAGATTTTTGGATCATTCAGCCAGTTTCTGAGCTAGGTAGGATCTGTACAAGTTGGATGGGCTGTATTGAAATGGCTCCAATATTCTTGTTGGGAAGTTTGCTCAACTTAAAGTTTGCTTAAAATTTATTTGGCAGGGAGATGAGGCACAGAATAGATGCAAAGTCAGGAGTAAGGTCCAATCAGATATTGAAGGAATGCTAGGACAGTCCAGGCAGTGGAGAAGACAGGGGCATGATAAGACTCATGGCAGATGTGGAAAGCTATACTGCACCAATTTTAATGCAAGGAGCTTGGCTGGTAAGGCAAATGAACTTAGAGCATTGATCAGCACATGGGAATATGACATTGTTCCAATCACCAGACATGGTTGAAGGAAAGGCAGGACTGGCAGCTCAACATTCCAAGCTGTAGAAGTTTCAGTGGAGTCATTGTATTATTGATAAAGGAGACATCACTGCACGAATGAGGGAGGATGTCCGAGAAGGCTCTTCAAATGAAGCCATCTGAGTAGAGCTTAGAAATAAAAACAGGATGATCACTTTTTGGGATTATACCAAAGTCTTCGCAACAGTTAGACAGAAACAGAGGAGCAAGTATGTAGATAAATCATAGAAGTGTGTGAAGGGAATACGGTTATAGCTGTAGGGGTAAGATATTTTAACTTTAGAAACATTAATTGGGATTGCCTTAATGTGAAAGGATTAGATGGGGTGGAGTTTTTAAAGTGCATCCAAGAGAGATTTTGTGCCTGTACATAGATAGTCCAACTAGAGATGGGCAGTGATAGGGCTAATCTTAATGAATGAAGCCAGTCAAGTGGTTGAAGTTTCAGTGGGCAAGTATTTTAGGAACAGTGGCATAACTATGTAAGTTTCAAAGTCCCCAAGTTTCAAAATGAGTGGCACGGTAGTTCAGTGGTTAGCACACTGCTGACTCATAGCGCCAGGGACCCGGATTCAATTGCAGTCTTGGGCAAGTATTTGTGTGGAGTTTGCACATTTTCCGTGTCTGTGTGGATTTCCTCCCGGTGCTCTGGTTTCCTCCCACAGTCCAAAGGTGTGCAGAATAGATGAATTGGCCATGCTAATTGTTCATAGTGTTCAGGGATGTGCAGGTTGGATGCATTAGTCAGGAGTAAGCGTTGAGTAATAGGATAGGGGAATGGGTCTGGGTGGGTTACCTTTCCAACTTGTTGGACCGAAGGGCCTGTTCCCACACTGGAGGGATTGTATCTTTATATAAAGGGATAGCAAACTGCAGAAATTAACAATCTAAATTGGGAGAACTCCAATTTCAATATCCTGAGACAGAATCTGGCAAACAGTTCTGGAAGCAGCTACTTGCAGATAAGTCTACATTTGGAAAGTGGAAGTCTTTTAAAGACTAGTACAGTGAGAATTCAGGACCAGCATGTTCCTCTAAGAGTATATTAAGAGTGAAAGTATTGCCAAGAAAAGAGTTGGGACTATTTCAGACCGAAGGGACAATCTGAGTGGAGAATGTGGGTGAAGTCTTAAATGAATGTTGAGAGTCATAGAGTCATAGAAATGTACAGCACGGAAACAACTCATCCATGCCAACCAGATATTCCAACCCAATCTAGTCCCACCTGCCAGCACCCAGCCCATATCCCTCTAAAACCTTCCTATTCATATAACCATCCAGATGCCTTTTAAGTGTTGCAATCGTACCAGCCTCCACCACTTCTGCTGGCAGTTCATTCCATACATGTACCACCCTCTGCGTGAAGAAGTTGCCCCTTAGGTTTCTCTTATATTTTTCCCCTCTCACCCTAAACCTATGCCCTCTGGACTACTCCACCCCAGGGAAGAGATTTTGTCTAATTATCTGATCCATTCCCCTCATGATTTTATAAACCTCTATAAACCTCTAAACCTCAGCCTCTGGTGCTCTGGGAAAACAGCCCCAGCCTATACAACCTCTCCCTATAGCTCAAACTCTCCAAACCTTTCAAGTTTCACAACATCCTTCCGATAGGAAGGAGACCAGAATTGCATGCAAAAAGTGGCCTAACCAATGTCCTGTACAGCTACAACATGACCTCCCAACTCTCGTACTCAATACTCTGACCAATAAAGGAAAGCATACCAAATGCCCTTCACTATCCTATCTACCTGCGACTCCACTTTCAAGGAGCTATGAACCTGCACTTCAAGGTCTCTTTGTTCAGCCACACTTCCCAAGACCTTACCATTAAGTGTATAAGTCCTGCTAAGATTTGCTTTTCCAAAATGCAGCACCTCACATTTATCTAAATTAAACTCCATCTGCCACTTCTCAGTCCATTGGCCCATCTGATCAAGTTCCCATTGTAATCGGAGGTTACCTTCTCTGCTGTCCACTACACCTCCAATTTTGGTGTCATCTGCAAAGTTACTAACTGTACATCTTATGCTCACATCCAAATCATTTACATAAATGACAAAAAGTACTGGACCCAGCACCGATTGTTGTGGCACTCCACTGGTCACAGACCTCCAGTCTGAAAAACAACCCTCCACCACCACCCTCTGTCTTCTACCTTTGAACCAGTTCTGTATCCAAATAGCTAGTTCTCCCTGTATTCCATGACATCTAATCTTCTCCCTGTATTCCATGACATCTAATCTTGCTAATCAATCTCCCATGGGGAACCTTGTCAAACACCTTACTGAAGTCCATATAGATCATGTCCACACCTCTGCCCTCATCAATCCTCTTTGTTACTTCTTCAAAAAACTCAAATAAGTTTGTGAGACATGATTTCCCATGCACAAAGCCATGTTGACTATCGCTAATCAGTCCTTGCCTTTCCAAATACATGTATATCCTACCCTCAGGATTCCCTCCAACAACTTGCCCACCACCGAGGTCAGGCTCACTGGTCTATAGTTCCCTGGCTTGTCCTTACTGCCCTTCTTAAACAGTGTCACCAAATTAGCCAACCTCCAGTCTTCCGGCACATCACCTGTGACTATCGATGATACAAATATCTCAGCAAGAGGCCCAGCAATCATTTCTCTAGCTTTCCACAGAGATCTCGGGTACATCTGATCTTGTCCTGGGGATTTATCCACTTTTATGTGTTTCAAGACATCCAGCACTTCCTCCTTTGTATTATGGACATTTTTCAAGATGTCACCATCAATTTTTCTGCATTCTCTCTCTTCCATGTCCTTTTCTACAGTAAACATTGGTGCAATATACTTGTTTAGTATCTCCCCCATCTCCTGCAGTTCAACACAAAGGCCACTTTGCTGATCTTTGAGGGGGCCTATTCTCTCCTAGTTACCCTTTTATCCTTAATGTATTTATAAAAACCCTTTGGATTCTCCTTAATTCTATTTGCCAAAGCTATCTTTTTTTGCCCTCCTGCTTTCTCTCTTAGTATACTCCTAATGCCTTTATATCCTTCTAATGATTCATTCAATCTATCTTATCCATACCTGACATATGCCTTCTTCTTTTCCTTAACCAAACCCTCAAGATCTTTCGTCACCCAGTATTCCCCGCACCTACCAGCCTTTCCTTTCACCCTGACAGGAATATACTATCTCATTTCTGAAGGCTTCCCATTTTCCAGCCGTCCCTTTACCTGCAAACATCTGCCCCCAATCAGCTTTTGAAAGTTATTGCCTAATATCCTTATTTATGTTCAGAAAGAGAAAAAAATACTGTTGATTTCGGTTGGGATGGTGAGATTTTCAGAACATTAAGATTAATAAGGAGGATGTCTATTAGATGTTTTGGCAGGCATAAAAGTCCCCAAGGCTGATGAGATGCACTCAGGCTGCTTTGGTGGGCAAGGAAGGAGATTGCTGGGCTCCAGTGATGATATTTACCTGGCCACAGGTAAAGTCCCAGATGACTGGAGGACAGCTTATGTGGTTCCTTTCTTCAAGAAGGGTAACAAGGATAGGCCTGATAATTATAGGCCAGTTAGTCTAATGTTAGTGGTAGGGAAATTATTGGAAAAGTTACTGAAGGAGAGAATTAATCAACATGTGGAAAGGTAGACATTGATCAGGGATAGTCAGCTTGGGTTTATCACAGGGAGATCCTTGTAAAAGTGACTAAATGTACTGTTGAGGGTAGTGGACTTGATGTGGTTTACATGGACTTCAGTCAGGCCTTTGACAAGGTCCCACATAGAAGAATTGTCCAAAAGGTAAGATTCCCATGGGACTCATGGCAAGTTGGCAAACTGGATTCAAAATTGGCTTGTAAATAGGAGATAAAGGGTGATATGGAGGGGTATTTTTGTGATTGGAAGCCCGTGACTAGTGGAATACCACAGGGACTGGAGCTGGGTCCTTCGCTGTTTGTTATGAATGCTAGTGACTTGGATGTGAATGTAAGAGGTATAATTAGTAAGTTTGAAAATGACAAAAATTTGAGAATGGTCACAGGCTATAGTCTGATGAATTGGGCAGAGCAATGGCAGTTGGAAGTTAATCCTGATAATATGAGGTGATGCATTTTGGGAGATATATAATGAATGGTGAGTCCCTCAGGAATACTGAGGTACAAAGGAACCTTGGTGTACAGGTTCATAGATCCCTGAAGGTGTCAGCAAAGGTAGACAGGGTGGTAAAGAAAGCATAATGGATGCTTGTCTTCATGAGTCAGAGTGTAGTATACAGGAGAAAGGAAGTCTTGGTGCTGCTTTATAAAACATTGGTTAGGCCACAGATGGAATACTATGTGTGGTTCTGGTCATCACACCCTCAGAAGGACATGTATATACTGGACAGGATGCAGAAAGTTTTGGACAAGATGTTGCCCAAGATGGAAAGTCTCAGTTATACCAAGAGACAAGATAGGCTGGGTTGGTTTACCTTGGAGCAGTGGAGGCTGAGGGCCTATCCAGTTAAAGTATACAAAACTTTAAGGCATAGACAGGATAAATCATGAGAATCTTTTACGTGTCTAAGACCAGAGAATGCAAGGTTAAGGTGGGGAATAAGTCGCTTAGAGGTGATCGGAGGAAAACATTTTTTACCCAGTGTGTGGCAAAAATGTGGAATCTTTGCCTGAGAAGGTGGTAGAGGTAGGTACTCTCTCAATATTTCAGAAGCATTGAGCACAGCAATTAGGAGGTCATGTTGCGGCTGTCTAGGACATTGGTTAGGCCACTTTTGGAATATTAGATGCAATTCTACTCTCCCTCCTATTGGAAGGATGTTGTGAAACTTGAAAAGGTTCAGAAAAGATTTACAAGGATGTGTCACGGTTGAAGGATTTGAGCTACAGGGAGAGGCGGAATAGGTTGGGGCTGTTTTCCCTGGAACATTGGAGGCTGAGCGGCAACCTTATAGAGGTTTTTAACATCATGAGGGGCATGGATATAACAAACAAACAAGGTCTTTTCCCTGGAGTGGGGGAGTCCAGAACTAGGTTTAGGGTGAGAGGGGAAAAATTTAAGAGAGACCTGAGGGGCAACCTTTTCATGCAGAGGGTGGTGCATGTAAGGAATGAACAACCAGAGGAAGTGACAGAGGCTGGTACAATTACAATATTTAAAAGGCATCTGAATGGGTATATGAATAGGAAAGGTTTAGAGGGATATAGGCCAAATGCTGGCAAATGGGACGAGATTAGGTTAGGATAACTGGTTGGCATGGACGAGTTGGACCAAATGTTCTGTTTCTGTGCTGTACATCCCTATGACTCTGTAAGCATCTGGATAAGAACTTAAAATGCCAGGGTATTTATGGTTATGGACCAAATGCAGGTAAATGAGATTAGTATAGTTGGTATAGATATAGTAGTTTGAAGGACCTGTTTTTATGCTGTATGACTTTATGATTTTATTAACTCTACTGATATTAAATAGTCACTTCAACCATCCTCACACCATTCCTTAGGTAAGAAAGCATTGCCATTTTCCATTCTCTAATTCTCTGGCACCTTCAAAAGGTATCTCGGAAGAGTGAAAGGTTACAAGGTTTTTCAGTCTTCTCCAGCCCACTTCCTTTAACTTACCACATGCCAGCTTCTTTGCAACTTCTTACATTTTTCTGTACATTTTATTTGTTAGTTTCCTTACTGTAGCTTATCTGTGATTTTTGCCAGGATGAAGAAAATCTCTGGTGTGGCAAATTTGCTGGAAATTTTCCAAAACTGTAAGTTCCACCCTGAATCTCGATTTTCTCAGTTTTAGGGGGGCAAATGGGCACTTCCTTGGTTCACACATGTGCAATTCCTGAAGGCAGCTGGCCGTTTAAATGAAATAAGACTTCAGAATCCCTGGAGCGTGGAACCTGGAGAACGGAGATTAGATCTAATGAAGGGCTTTTGCTTGAAAGATTGACTCTCCTGCTCCTCGGATGCTGCCTGACCTGCTGTACTTTTCCAGCACCACACTCTCGACTTTAATCTCCATCATCTGCAGTCCTCACTTTCGCCCAGGTAAGAGCTGCTCTCAGTTTATTTCGGATGTTCAAGGTATTCTTTCGGAGAGCTGGAGTACCCTGAGGTTATGATACCAGGAGGATTTAGGGATGAGGGGACAGAGATTCTTGAGCTTGGGAGTGTGGATTGCAGGGAGGAAGCCTGTCCCCTTTGGTGCTGGGGGTTGATGTATTATTGCACAAAACTCTGGCAGCTTTTCCCTAAAGCAGCTGGATGATATGTAGTTTTGCTGACTGATATCTATGTAATATAAATCTGGGACTTCATATTAATGCACATTAAAACAGAAAATGCTAGAGAAACTCAGCAAGTTTGGCAGCATCTGTGGAAAGATAGCTGGTTAATGTTTCGAGCTTGATATAATTTTTTGCCAGAACTGTAGCCATATTTGTGTACATGCTGAGTTGTTCAAAAACTTTTCAGATAGATAATTCATTGCAAACCCAGTTCTTTGTGATAACTGTTACTTGGGCTTATCTAATCCACAAAGCAAATCATGGTGACAGCAAGTGATTGTAGTTGTGATACAAAATTTGTCGATAGGTTTACAGAGGTTGGGCAGTTCCAAGGAATCTGTGCACCATTTACATACGATCTTGCCTATACTTAACTGTTCAAAATGGCACATGAACTCCCTGCAAAGGTTTCCAGACCCTAGATGGAATTCTTTACTGCCAGTAGGATAGTCTATTTGTTAGCCCATGTAACATATACAGGTTATTCTGTTATAACGCATGTTTCATCAGTGTTAATTCACTGTAACGTAATTGACAAATTGGGGATGCTGTTTCTACAGCATGAACTTTCAAAACATGAGTTTTATGTTATATGATTACAGCGCCAACACTTTAAGCATCATTTGCTATAATGTGGGGATGCACCAGTACCCAACTGTCCATTATAGAAGAACTGACTACGGTAAAGTTAAACAAAGAACTGCTGGAAAGCTAAAACCATAACAGAGAGTGCTGGAGATATACAATAGGACAGGCAGCATCTGTACAGAGAAAACAGAGTTAACATTTTGAGTCCAGTGACCCTTTGTCTGACAAATAAAACATTAACTCAGTTTTCTCTCGACAGATGTTGTCAGACTGTGTTTCTCCAAAACTCAGTTTTTGCTTCAGATATACCACATTTATGTGATTGTATTGGGTCAGCTATCTGGAAGTTTAGTAACTATGTACACTGATGAGATATCTTAGATTTCTATCTAGAGTGTGGATTATATGTTTACTTAGATTAATCTTATTACTTGCATAGTGACTGGCTGGCTGATTGGCTAGATGGCTGCTTGCTCACAGGCCATCTGCCAATTAATGCAATGTATGAGAGTAAAATGGGCACCTCTTATGTTGTGAGGGAAAGATAGTGTCTTTCCAAGATCCGTGCAAACATACAATAATCCTTTATTTTCCATTATAAAATAGCAAACCTATTCTGATAAATATATGCAAGAATTAGCATTGGTACATTACCTTTATACAGTAGGATAATATTTTGATGGATGTATGATAATGACCGGATCTAAACCTTATATGATTTTTCATGAATCAGCTCTATAGCTTCACTCTGCGTTATGATTTTTTTTTAGATTAGATTAGATTACTTACAGCGTGGAAACAGGCCCTTTGGCCCAACAAGTCCACACCGACCCGCCACCCACCCATTCCCCTACATTTACCCCTTTACCTAACACTATGGGCAATTTAGCATGGCAATTCACCTGACCTGCACATCTTTGGGCTGTGGGAAGAAATCGGAGCACCCGGAGGAAACCCACGTAGACACGGGGAGAATGTGCAAACTCCATACAGTCAGTCGCCTGAATCGGGAACTGAATGCAGGTCTCTGGCACTGTGAGGCAGCAGTGCTAACCACTGTGCCACCGTGCCGCCCTATCTATCATTGTGGATGGATACCACCTCGATTATCTAAAGGAGATGGATGGGGAGTACTTTGTTCTGATAACTGATTGTTTGGATAACTGATTTTTTGATTAACTAATAACATTTTCACAGGCCCTTGATATCTTGTTCGGATAATCCGAAATTCGGATAACTGAGGTTCTTCTGTGTATCATATGTCATGGAAATCTAGTTGCCAGGTGTGATATTTTCACTATCAGAGTCATCACTTTGAGTGACAGCTGGTCACATATAACTGATTTGTTGTGTATTTCAGCACAGAATCTAACCAGTATTTATGAAGACATCATATGACTTGGGCCTTTTGCTGTGTCATACTTCTGTTAACTCATGTATTCATATGAAAATCTGAAACTCTGATGCTGTGCCCTGGTTCAAATTGGGATAACTGTCTGCATGCTCAAATCCTATGCTTTTGGATAATTTTCTCCCTTTTCAACCATGCATTGTGTCATGTTATTGAGTCATGAGTGTGTGAGAAGGAAGAATTATATCAATTGTCTTCCAAACAAGACAGCAGGCGGTGAGGGTAAACTATTGGCTTCAGGAACAGTTGTAGATTTAACATAGCTATCTGAAAATCTTGGAAAGTCACTTTACAATTAATGATCATGGACTTCATAGTATGAACAGAGTATTTTGTTGGACTATTCAGGATACGAACAGCAGAGATAATGTGTTTCGTGGAAGAATGAACCAGTGTACTGGTGTGCTGTGGACTGTTTTCAGACACAATTTATTGAGGAATACCAAATGTACTGAATATGTCGGTTAATGTATCAATAGGTATCTTTGATTTGTCTCACAAAAAAATAATTTGGTGAAATAGCCAGTCACCAGGATGTATTCATCTCCTTGGACATAGAAATTTTCAGTTGTGCAGTAGCACTGCAACTCAGAAGGCATTTTGTGTGGAATGAGATGTTCTACTGATCGTGAAAACCGATGGAATTGACATGTTTCACGATTTGATCAATTGATCAAACCCATAGACTGATGTATCAATCTAGCTCTTGGGTTTTTCTGTATGACATGGCAACTCTATGTGATCAAGTCCATCTCAATCTGTGGTTTGTAGAATAACCACATGTTTGCCTTTGGAAATTTCTTTCCTAGTCTGCCCCTAGAGTGACTGGATGATCAAGAAAAATATACTAGCTCAGAGGCTTGGAGGTGTTTGGACCGCCTGGTATAAAACAGAGGTTGACCCCCCCCCCCCCTTTGAAAACTAAAACCGAACATCCAACAAGGAGCACCTTGCCCTACAACCTGTTTAAAGAGAGTGAAATATGTCATCTGTATCTCGGTAACTTCTAGTGGTTAAATACAATAAATCCCTTACACTCACCTTAAAATCAACATGTAATAACTTATTTATTTACCTCTAATAGGAACAAATTAACTAAATTATTAACAATCCGAGTAAATCCCTTCTAACAACTACCTATTCCCAAACAAAACACGGTTCTAATGGTATGCTATTCCAATAAATGCAAGTCCCACTCATGTACAAAAAAAATTCTTTCAAAATTACAGCCAGTTTGCATGCCTTCTTGAATATTTTGTGTCATCTTCTGTTGTTTCTTCATCTTTGGTACCATTATTATCTGGATAGTGTTTTCTCTAATACATAGAAATTATCAAATCCTTACAGTGTGGAAACAGGCCCTTCAGCCCAATAAGTCCATACCGACCCTCCGAAGAGCAACCCACCCAGATCCGTTTACATTTACCCTGACTAATGCACTTAACCTACACATCTTTGGATTGTGGGAGGAAACCGGAACACCCAGAGGAAACCCATGCAGATATGGGGAGAACGTCTGTGTGGAATTTGTACCGTCACTTAACACTGGACTCAAAGTGGGTCCCTGGTGCGGTGACACAGCAGTGCTAACATTGATGAGAGCCAATTTCTCGAGAGAGAGAGAGAGAGAGAGCACTTAGGGCTGTTAACTCTGGTAGGATAGCAGTTAACTCTGTTGATTTTTCTGCTATCCCCTTCTTTTTTATCCTTGATGACCTCTCGATATTTTTACAATCAGATTGTCCTATGTTGTCAAAACTATCAGATTTAAATTTAATATGCTTTTAGCATTTAAGGGTCTGGGTTAAATTGATTGGCTATGCATCTGCAGTCCTCATTTTCTCCTAAATTCAAAACCTGTTATCTTGATAAAAACTGATGCTTGCTTCATTAACTGTACTGCCCAGCGGTACAAATGTTTCAGTGTGGACTGTTTGTATACTGGCAAACTCAAGCTGCTGCCAGACATCAATTTTAACTCTAAACACAGAAAAGACACCATCTTTTAAAGGGATGACACAATACCTTGCCCAGTTTTACAAAAACCAACTTTGCAACACTGCCCTAAATCAGTTGTTGAGATCTTGCAGCTGGACATTAGCAGATCCAATTTGATGAATCTGCTCTGAAGAGCTTTTGTGGTGCAATGGTAGAGCTTTTGTGGTATTTATCTCTTGGAGGCTAAGGTTCAATTCCCAAATACTCTGGAATGTGTAATAACAGATATAATAACTCTGAATAGGTTGATTCAAAGTACACTTAAAAGCAAGTTAATCTGCTTTGCTTGTCCCTTGGGCAAGCCAGGAGGCCTAGGTTCAAGTCCTACCTACTCCAGTTGTGTCTCATAATACAGCTGAATTGGTTGATTAGAAATGTGAATCAGATCTGCTTGGCTGAGAATGTGGAGACCATCTTCCAATTCAGTTCTATAATATCCACTGTATTTTTATTTGCTGAAAGAAATGTATACATTTTTAGCTGGATTTTAAGAGTTTTCTATGAGTATCAAGAATAGTCAGGTTTGAGCTTTGTTTCAACAAAGTAGGTTCAGAAAAAGGCAAGTAGGTCAGACAACATCGAAGGAGGAAGAGATGGAGCAGGACCTGATGAAGGGGTAAGCCCGAAATATCAATTCTATTGCTCCTCAGAAGCTGCCTGACCTGCTGTGCCTTTTCCAGCACCATCTTTATCGACTCGGACTTCTCCAGCATCTGCAGTTCTCACTATCGCTTTGAGTCTTGTTTATATTGTACTTCAAAATCATGTCCTTGGTTTTTCACAAGTAGATGCTTCAGCTGTGGAGGTGTACTTGAGAGGTTTTTGACAAGTCATTTCCAATGGCGTGTGGTGAATATGAACAATAACATGATTGCTGAATAGATACATTTGGAACCTTTGCAAGAGCTTCCATTTCTACGTTCAAATAGTTCACCTGAACTGTCAGAAAGGTTATAGAGCCAACAGAATTGGTTTGCCATCCTGTAATATAAGCCATAGTTATTAATTTAACCTGGGGCAGTGCTTGTAGAGGAATAAGGCAGTGTTAGTTTCTGGGTCTGTAGATTGTGAAGGAGCAAAAATGGCCTTTGCAGTGATATGTACTTCTTGTCAGATGTGGGAGTTTAAAGAGAGTTTAAGGGTTACTGCGGATTATATCTGCCATAAATGCTGCTGGATGCGAATCTCATCAGATCGAGTGAATCGGTTGGAGAGACAGATAGAAGCAATGAGGAATTTGCAACAGCAACAGTATGTGATGGATGGCAGTTATAGGAAGGGGGGAAAAGTCTCAGATACAGTCACATAGATGGGTTAACTCCAGGAAGGGTGAGAAAGGTAGGCAACTAGTGCAAGAGTCTTTTGTGGATATACCCATTTCAAACAGGTAAGCTGTTTTGGAAAATGTAGGGGGTGATGGATTCTCAGGGGAACATAGCACGAACAGCCAAGTTTCTGGTATTGAGACTGACTCTAATGCAACAAGGGGTATGTCGACTTCCAAGAGATCAATTGTGTTCGGGGATTCTGTAGTCAGAGGTACAGATAGACGTTTCTGTGGCCAGCAGAGAAAAAGCAGAATGGTGTGTTGTTTCCCTGGTGCCAAGATCAAGGATGTCTCAGAGAGGGTGCAGAATGTTCTCTCGGGGGAGAGGGGCCAGCAGGAGGTCATTGTCCACATTGGAACCAACGACATTGGAAGGGAAAAGGTTGAGACTCTGAAGGGAGATTACAGAGAGTTAGGCAGAAATTTAAAAAGGAGGTCCTCAAGGATAGTAATATCTGCATTACGCCCAGTGCTACGAGCTAGTGAGGGCAGGAATAGGAGGATAGAACAGATGAATGCATGGCTGAGGAGCTGGTGTATGGAATAAAGATTCACATTTTTGGATCATTGGAAGCTGTTTTGGGGTAGAAGTGACCTGCATGAAAAGGACGGATTGCACCTAAATTGGAAGGGGACTAATACACTGGCAGGGAAATTTGCTTGAACTGCTTGGGAGGATTTAAACTAGTAAGGTGGGGGGGTGGGACCCAGGGAGATAGTGAGGAAAGAGATCGATCTGTGATGGGTACAGCCGAGAACAGAAGTGAGTCAAACAGTCAGGGCAGGCAGGGACAAGGTAGGACTAATAAATTAAACTGCATTTATTTCAATACAAGGGGCCTAACAGGGAAGGCAGATGAACTCAGGGCATGGTTAGGAACATGGGACTGGGATACTATAGCAAATACAGAAACATGGCTCAGGGATAGGCAGAACTGGCAGCTTAATATTCCAGGATACAAATGCTACAGGAAGGATAGAAAGGGAGGCAAGAGAGGAGGGGTGTGGCATTTTTGATAAGGGATAGCATTACAGCTGTGCTGAGGGAGGATATTCCCAGAAATACATCCAGAGAAGTTATTTGGGTGGAACTGAGAAATTAGAAAGGGATGATCACATTATTGAGACTGTATTATAGACCCCCCAGTAGTCAGAGGGAAATTGAGAAACAAACTTATAAGGAGGTCTCAGCTATCTGTAAGAATAATAGGGTGTTTATGGTAGGGGATTTTAACTTTCCAAACATAGACTGGGACTGCCATAGTGTTAAAGGTTTAGATGGAGAGGAATTTGTTAAGTGTGTACAAGACAATCTTCTGATTCAGTACATGGATGTACCTACTAGAGAAGGTGCAAAACTTGACCTACTCTTGGGAAATAAGGCAGGGCAGGTGACTGAGGTATCAGTGGGGGAGCACTTTGGGGCCAGTGACCATAATTTTATTCATTTTAAAAATCGTGATGGAAAAGGATAGACCAGATCTAAAAGTTGAAGTTCTAAATTGGAGAAAGGCCAATTTTGACGGTATTAGGCAAGAACTTTCGAAAGCTGATTGGAGGCAGATGTTCACAGGTAAAGGGACGGCTGGAAAATGGGAAGCCTTCAGAAATTAGATAACAAGAATCCAAAGAAAGTATATTCCTGTCAGGGTGAAAGGGAAGGCTGGTAGGTATAGGGAATGCTGGATGACTAAAGAAATTGAGGGTTTGTTAAGAAAAAGAAAGACGCATATGTCAGGTATAGTCAGGATAGATCGAGTGAATCCTTAGAAGAGTATAAAGAAAGTAGGAGTATACTGAAGAGGAAAATCAGGAGGACAAAACGGGGACATGAGATCGCGTTGGCAAATAGGATTAAGGAGAATCTAAAGGGTTTTTACAAATATATTAGAGGACAAAAGGGTAACTCGGGAGGGAGTAGGGCCCCTCAAAGATCAGCAAGGCGGCCTTTGTGTGGAGCCACAGAAAATGGGGGAGATACTAAATGAATATTTTGCACCAATATTTACTGTGGAAAAGGATATGGAAGATATAGACTGTAGGGAAATAGATGGTGGCATCTTACAAAATGTCCAGATTACAGAGGAGGAAGTGCTGGATGTCTTGAAACGGTTAAAAGTGGATAAATCCCCAGGACCTGATCAGGTGTACCCTTGAACTCTGTGGGAAGCTAGAGAAGTGATTGCTGGATCTCTTGCTGAGATATTTGTATCATCGATAGTCACAGGTGAGGTGCCAGAAGACTGGAGGTTGGCAAACGTGGTGCCACTGTTGAAGAAAGGTGGTAAAGACAAGCCAGGGAACTATAGACCGGTGAGCCTGACCTCGGTGGTGGGCAAGTTGTTGGAGGGAATCCTGAGGGACAGGATGTACATGTATTTGGAAAAGCAAGGACTGATTAGGGATAGTCAACATGGCTTTGTGCGTGGGAAATCATGTCTCACAAACTTGATTCAGTTTTTTAAAGAAGTAACAAAGAAGATTGATGAGGGCAGAGCAGTTGATGTGATCAATGTGGACTTCAGTAAGGCATTCGACAAGGTTCCCCATGGGAGACTGATTAGCAACGTTAGATCTCATGGAATACAGGGAGAACTAGCCATTTGGATACAGAACTGGCTCAAAGCTGGAAGACAGAGGGTGGTGGTGGAGGGTTGTTTTTCAGACTGAGGCCTGTGACCAGTGGAGTGCCACAAGGATTGGTGCTGGGCCCTTTACTTTTTGTCATTTACATAAATGATTTGGATGTGAGCATAAGAGGTACAGTTAGTAAGTTTGCAGATGACACCAAAATTGGAGCTGTGGTGGTCAGAGAAGAAGGTTACCTCAGATTACAACAGGATCTGGACCAGATGGACTATTGAGCTGAGAAGTGGCAGATGGAGTTTAATTCAGATAAATGCGAGGTGCTGCATTTTGGGAAAGCAAATCTTAGCAGGACTTATACACTTAATGGTAAGTTCCGAGGGAGTGTTGCTGAACAATGACACCTTGGTGTGCAGGTTCATAGTTCCTTGAAAGTGGAATCGCAGGTAGATAGAATAGTGAAGATGATGTTTGGTATGCTTTCCTTTATTGGTCAGAGTATTGAGTACAAGAATTGGGAGGTCATGTTGCGGCTGTATAGGACATTGTACAGCCACTGTTGGAATATTGTGTGCAATTCTGGTCTCCTTCCTATAGGAAAGATGTCGTGAAACTTGAAAGGGTTCAGAAAAGATTTACAAGGATGTTGCCAGGGTTGGAGGATCTGAGCTACAGGGAGAGGCTGAACAGGCTGGGGCTGTTTTCCCTGGAGCGTCGGAGGCTGAGGGATGACCTTATAGAGGTTTACAAAATTATGAGGGGCATGGAAAGGGTAAATGGGCAAAGTCTTTTCCCTGGGGTCGGGGAGTTCAGAATCAGAGGGCATAGGTTTAGGATGAGATGGGAAAGATATAAAAGAGACCTAAGGGGCAACTTTTTCACGCAGAAGGTGGTACGTGTATGGAACGAGCTGCCAGAGGATGTGGTGGAGACTGGTACAACAGCAACATTTGAGAGGCATTTGGATGGGTATATGAATAGGAAGAGTTTGGAGGGATATGGGCCAGGTGCTGGCAGGTGGGACTAGATGGTTGGGATATCTGGTCATAAGCACATCGACCTGGACCCAATATACCGACCACTGCAATGGACAGCTGGAACTGACAACCGGCAGCGGCAGATTCAAACCACTATAAATGCCGGAGGAAAGATCACAGAAGCGCTTCACAGGAGGCTCCCAAGCACTGAGGTGTCACCTAGACAGGGGACGAAACGTCTGCAACACAAATTCCCAGCTTGGCGAACAGAACCACAACACACAGCTTTTTGTTTTGTTTTGGGGAGGAGAATAGGTGGGAGACACTACCCGAGTAGTGTTTTGGGTACAGCAGCCGTTCAAATATGTGACCTTGTAACCTCTCTGACTGCATCCAGGAACTGAAGAAAAACCGAAACTAAAAGAAATTTAAATTGTATATTCACGTATCCAGACCTCGGGACCTCTCCGGCTGTGTCCAGGAATTCAGAATACTACCAAATTTTATGTCATGTGAACTTACTGACCAAACATCTTATATTCAAGTCTAGATCATTAAATGTATTCTACAAACAACAAGGGACCCAGCGCCAAACCCTGCAGTAGCCCACTGGATAAAGATTTCCAATCAGTGACCCTGTCTACTATATCAATGCACTCCCTTTATCTACACACTTCATCACTTCCTCCATACACTCAAACCTGTCAGACATGATCTCTCCTGGATAAAGCCTTTTTCTACTAACAGATACAGACCACACTGAACTTGCTTATAAACACCCTGCTCTGTACACTTGTGTGTCTTTTCTCTCATCTTGTTTACAGTCTGAGACAACTCCCAGAAGATTACAGTTCAGTTTGTTGCACTTTTCCACCTTTTTAAAATCCTTCCCTTTGAAGCTTTCTTGACACCTTGTCAGGTGTGAGATTTGAAGGTCTATTTTCAAAAGTTAAGTGAAGACAGCAGAAAACCAATATGGGGGGTTGCTGATTGCCTCCAAAGGAACTGTCATGGGCAATCACAATTCCCACCTTGAAAAATTAACCATGAATATTTCGCCTCAAAACTTTAGAAATTTGACATTTTAAAATTTCCCTCAATTTCCTTCTGGAAGGAATGCCGTACATTTAATTATTCACTGTTTTAATTAGATAATTTCCAATCATTTCCAATCTATCCCAGTTGTTACATTAATGAGTGCACCTACTATTAATCATCAAATTAATGGGGAATGAGTGCTCTTGACACAAATTGCTGGCTGACCTGCACAAATAAGCATGATTAATAATGGCATGGGTTTTGAAGATGTATTACAACAGACTCAAAACATGGTTCTGTTTTTCTCTCCACAGATGCTGCCAGATCCGATGAGGTTTTCTAGCATTATATTTATAATGATGTATAATGTAAGCCACTTACACATCATTATTGTTGCAGGTCCCATATCATTGTCAAAAGTAGTTCCATTGTATATGGGCATCAACATATATACTTCCCCACTTTTTACAGAACAGATTAACTAATGAGAAAGGCTTACTTCTGAATTTAAGCAGTTGTTTCTAAAACCAAATTATTTGCTTTCAGTTGTTGTTAGGTTTCCTGTCCAATTGTTGTTTGTACCAAATGTAACAGACACTATCAATGCTGAATTAGTGAGATAATTTATAGAGCTTACTTCCTCCGCTTTTTCTTCAGCCAAAGCTCCTTTGTATTGTATATGGTAATTTACTGCTGCCTAAGTCATCACTCCTGTTAATACTTTTTTGGGACACAAGACAATCCTCCTTTAAAGCACTTGGCTGACATTTTCTTACCACTAAAAACCTTCAGTTGACTAATAGCATTCAATTCCTGCCACTTCATAAATGGGAGAAAGATATCATCTAAAGGCACCAAAAGGCCATAAAGTAAGTCATTTATGATCCAGAAGGAGTCCATTTCTGCACATCAGATCAATGCTTGTTCCCAGTGGAGCAATTGAGTCAGCTTTGCAAATTTATGCCCTTCAAATGCTCATTCAATTTTGTTTGAAACCATTGATCATTTATCAGAACATAGGAACAGGAGTAGGCCATTCAGCTGTTCTGCCATTCAATGAGGCGACATCTGATCTGTGGCCTAACTCCATTTACTTGTCTTTGGAATTTATTCCTTAGCTATCTCAAATTTAAAATTAACAACTGATCTGGCATCAACTGTCATTTATGTGTGTTGCAGTGTATCCCTTTGTGTGTCTCAGTGCTTCCTAATATTTTTCTGAATGGTATAGCCTTAATTTTTAGACTGTGCCCCCTAGTTCTACAATCCCCAACCAGTGGAAATAGTTTATCCTTATTTATCCTGTTGCTTCTTTTTAATAACTTGGAAACATTGATCAGATCATTCCCTAACCCCCTAAATTCTGGAGAAAAAAAGTTATATAACTCTTGTCAGAATTTAACCTTGAAGTCCAGGTATTGTTTTTGTAAACCTCCATTGTACTCCCTCCAACGCTGATTTATCCTTCTCAATGTGTGGTACTCAGGTCTGCTCACAGCACTCCAAGTGGAGTTTAAACAGAATATTGTATAACTGCAGCACAATTTCTGTCCTTTAAGTTTCTCCAGTCCTTTAAATTTAAATGCATTAGTTTTATTTTCTGCACCTCTTCTTTGCATTTTAAAGATCTACAACTTGAACTCTCAAGTGTCTTTGAACACTCACCTGTATTTAATTTAATACCAACTAAAAAGTGCCCTGATCTATCCTTCCTCTGTCCAAGAATGGATAACCTTACACTTGCTTACATTGACATCCATCTGTCTGAACTTTGGACATTCTTCTAGTCTATCAGTCTACTTTTGTCATGCTCTGTTATCATCTACATATTTTAGAATGTCGACTTGTGTCATCAGCAAATTGGGATTTTTTTCTGATATACGACTTTCTCTGCCTTTATCCAAATGACTTAAATATAATGTGAATAATCAAGGCCCAAATATAGATCCTTGTGGGATATTACTGGCCACATTCTGCCAATTGTGTTCCTGTAGCTAATCACTTGCATGTAAGGAAAGCAATGGGCCTAGCACTGACTCTGAGGAACACCATTGTCCATCATCCTCTAATCTGAAAAATATCTATTTATTTTTCAGTGAAAAAACTCACTGTTTTCTGCCTTTAAACCAATTTTTACCCAATTTGACACCGACCCACCTAGACCATAAGGGGCAAAGCAAAAGCTAAAGCATTTGCAATCATCTTCAGCCACAAGTACTGAATCTATCTCGGCCTTCTCCTGAGGTCCCCATCATCACAAATACCAGTCTTTAGCTCATACAAGTCACTTCAGAAGATATCAAGCAATAGCTAAACACAATGAATATGGCAAAGTATGTAGGCTCTGATAATATCCTGTTGTTGTGCTGAAAACTTGTGCTCTAGAACTAACCACATCCTTATAATGCTGTTCTATGACAGACGCAACACTGGTAGCTATGTGACAAGTGCAAGACTGTTGAGGTGTGTCCTGGACACAAGAGGTCATACTAATTCAATATGGCTAGACCAGCTTATCATCTTAATCTGAACAAACAACAAAGTGATTGAATTAAATGGCACTTTCTCACCAACACTCCACTGGCTAATCCTCAACTTGGGTTTCATTCAGTTGTAGATCTCATTGCAGTCTTGGTCAAAACTTGGACAAAAGACAGCTCAAAACCATGGGTGACATGAGAGTGACTTCCATCAAAATCAAGGCAGCATCAGACAGACTTATATCAAGGAGCCAGAGTAAAATTTATGTCAATATAAATTGAGGGAAAACTCACAACTGGCCAGATGTTTAATGAGCATAAAGAGGAAAGAAGTAGCTTCTGGAGGCTAGTCATCTCACTCCCAGGAGTTCCTAAGTATTTTCGAATTAACCTGTTCAGAGATATTATTACATACCTCTGGAGCAGGCAAATCTCCAAGCCCCCTGGCTGAGAGGTAGGCTCACTTTTCTACAAGAGCCTTTAATGCAGGAGTTGTTACTGTCCTAGACCCAACCACCTTCAGCTGCTTCATTAGTAGCCTACGTTCCATCATTAGGCTGAAGTGGGCATGCTAGCAGCTGTTTGCATAGAGCTCAGCACCATTTACATCTTTTCATATACTACATTGTCCTGCATGCAACAAATCTGAATAACAAAGAGCTTGGACGAATAAATGGAAAATAACTTTTGTGCCATATGTGCCAAGAATGATTATCTCCAACAAGAAAGAATCTAATCACTTTCCCATGGGTGTTCAATGATATTCACAACTACATAAACTGTTGTAACAAGGATAAGTCAGAGGTTGACATGCAGTGAGGATTGGGAAGTGAAACTAATTGGACAACTCCTTAAAAGAATCAGCGCATGTATGATTGGCCAGTTGGACTCTTTCTATTTTGTAAATGTTAACATTCCCATAGGATTCCACTTTTTGAGTGGGAGCAGCAGCGGAGGTAAGGCGAACCAGGAAGACTACAGCTAAGGTAAGGGAGATTTTTAAAATTACTTACCGGTAGTGGCCAGTGTTGTTTTTCCTCCACACTAGGAGCGGATGCAGAGGCGGAAGTGACGCGGAACCAGAGGGGTTGCCGGGAAGGAAAGTATTGAATATAAGTTTATTGCTTGATTTTATAGCAATTGAATGAAGCTTTCTTGTTTAGTATTGTGTGGGCGTTCAGATAAGTGGGGTATGGATTCTAGGGCAGTTGCTT
Source organism: Chiloscyllium punctatum (assembly GCF_047496795.1). NCBI lineage: Eukaryota > Metazoa > Chordata > Chondrichthyes > Orectolobiformes > Hemiscylliidae > Chiloscyllium > Chiloscyllium punctatum. Next base: position 83,772,669 of record NC_092749.1, read on the forward strand.
GCTCCTCCTGCAGCATGTGGCAGGTGAGAGACATGACACACGTCTCCGCTGGCTACACCTGCGGGAAGTGCACCCAACTCCAGCTCCTTGAAAACCGTGTTAGGGATTTGGAGCTGGAGCTGGAGCTGGAGCTGGATGAACTATGGATCATTCGGGAGGCTGAGGGGGTAATTGAGAGGAGTTACCGGGAGTTGGTCACTCCTGAGGCTCAGGATAAGGAGAGATGGGTTACAGTCAGGGGGAGGAAAGGGGACAGACAGACAGTGCAGAGATCCTCTGTGGACATTCCCCTCAGCAATAAGTATATCATTTTGGATACTGCTGGGGGGGATGACTTACCAGAGGAAAGCCATAGCAGTCAGTTCTCTGGCACTGAGCCTGACACTGTGGCCCAGAGGGAAGGGGGCAGAATAGAAAAGCACTAGTGGTAGGAGGCTCGATTGTTAGGAGAATTGACAGCAGATTTTGTGTCAGGATCGGGATTCCCGAAAGGTATGTTGCCTCCCTGGTGCCAGGGTCCGGGATGTCTCAGATTGGGTGTATAAGATTCTGAAAGGGGAGGGCAAACAGCCAGAAATCATGTTACATATTGGCACCAATGATATAGCAAGGAAAAGGATTGAGGATATAAAAAGTGATTTCAGGGAGTCAGGATGGAAGTTGCAGAGCAGGACGAACAGAGTAGTGTTCTCGGGTTTACTACCGGTGCCACGAGATAGCGAGGCGAGGAACAGGGAGTGGGCGCAGCTTAACACGTGGCTGCACAGCTGGTGTAGGAGGGAGGGCTTCAGATATGTAGATAATTGGGATGCCTTCTGGGGAAGGTGGGACCTGTACATGAAGGACGGGTTGCACCTGAACTGGAAGGGGACCAATGTCCTGGGTGGAAGGTTTGCTCGAGTGGTTCAGGAGGGTTTAAATTAGTATGGCGGGGGGTGGGAACCTGAGCTACATACCGGTGGTGAGAGTTGATGGAGATGAGGCAATAGTAAGAGATAGCACAGCAAGTGGGAAGGAATTTCCTGGGAAAGAACCAAGGGATCGGTTAAAGTGTATTTGCTTTAATGCAAGGAGTATCAGGAATAAAAGTGTTGTGCTTAGAGCATGGATCAGTACCTGGTGCTATGATGTTGTGGCCATAACAGAGATGTGGGTTTCTCAGGGGCAGGAATGGTTGCTGGATGTTCCAGGGTTTAGAACATTTAAAAAGAATGTAGGCAGCATGGTGGCACAGTGGTTAGGTGGGCAGCACAATGGCACAGTGGTTAGCACTGATGCCTCACGGTGCCAGAGACCCAGGTTCAATTCCCGACTCAGGTGACTGTGTGGAATTTGCACTTTCTCCCCGTGTCTGCGTGGGTTTCCTCCCACAGTCCAAAGATGTGCAGGTTCGGTGAATTGGCCATGCTAAATTGCCCGTAGTGTTAGGTAAAAGGGTAAATGTAGAGGAATGGGTCTGGGTGGGTTGCGCTTCGGCGGGTTGGTGTGGACCTTGTTGGGCCAAAGGGCCTGTTTCCACACTAAGTAATCTAATCTAAATCTAATTTGGGCTACTGCTTGTTGTTATTAATAGCATTAGGTTGAAAAAAAAGGGCGGCATGGTGGCACAGTGGTTAGCACTCCTGTCTCACAGCGCCAGAGACCTGGGTTCAATTCCCGCCTCAGGCGACTGACTGTGTGGAGTTTGTACATTCTCCCTGTGTCTGTGTGGGTTTACTCCGGGTGCTCCGGTTTCCTCCCACAGTCCAAAAATGTGCAGGTTAGGTGAATTGGCCATGCTAAATTGTCCGTAGTGTTAGGTGAAGGGGTAAATGTAGAGGAATGGGTCTGGGTGGGTTGCACTTTGGCGGGTCGGTGTGGACTTGTTGGGCCGAAGGGCCTGTTTCCACATAAAAGTAATCTAATCTAATCTAATAGGGAGGGGGGACAAAGAGGAGGGGGTGTAGCACTGCTAATCAGAGAGGGTATCACAGCTACAGAAGTTACCATTGTCAAGGAGGGTCTGCCTACTGAGTCAGTATGGGTGGAAATTAGGAACAGTAAGGGAGCAGTCACAGTAAGGGTTTACTACAGGTCCCCAATAGCAGCAGGGAGATTGAAGAAAGCATACGTCGGCAGATTTTGGAAAAGTGTGAATGTAGTAGGGTTGTTGTAATGGGTGACTTTAACTTTCCTAATATTGATTGGAACCTCCTTCGAGCAGATGGTTTGGATGGAGCAGTTTTTATAAGGTGTGTTCAGGAGGGTTTCCTAACTCAGTACATTGACAGGCCGATGAGGGGAGAGGCCATTTTGGATTTGGTGCTCGGCAATGAGCCAGGGCAGGTGTCAGACCTTGCAGTGGGAGAGCATTTTGGTGATAGTGACCACAACTGCATCACATTCTACATAGCTATGGAGAAGGAGAGAAGCAGGCACAATGGGGGGATATTTAATTGGGGAAAAGGAAACTATGATGTTATCAGATGGAAGTTGGGAAGCATGGACTGGCAGCAATTGCTCCATGGAAAGGGCACTATAGACATGTGGAGACTGTTTAAGGAACAGTTGTTGCGAGTGATGCATAAATGTGTTCCTCTGAGACAGGCAAGAAGGGGTAAGATAAAGGAACCTTGGATGACGAGAGTGGAGGAGCTTCTCGTCAAAAGAAGGCAGCTTACGTAAGGTGGAGGAAGCAAGGGTCTTGCTCAGCTCTAGAGGATTACAGGAAGAAGATCAAAAATGGTCTGAGGAGAGCCAGGAAGGGGCACGACAAAGGCTTGGCAGGAAGGATTAGGGACAATCCAAAGGCATTTTACACGGATGTGAGGATTAAGAGAATGACCAAAGAAAGGGTAGGGCCGACCAGGGATAGCATAGGGAACTTGTGTATAGAGTCTGAGGTAGTAGGGGAAACCCTAAATGAGTTTTTTGCTTCTGTCTTTACTAAAGAAAAGGACCTTGTCGTAAATGAAACCATTAAGGAGCAGGTAAGCATGCTGGAACAGATAGAGATTGAGGAAGCTGATGTGCTAAACATTTTGACAAACATTAAGATTGACAAGTCCCCAGACCCAGACCAGATTTGTCCTCGGCTGCTTTGGGAAGGGAGAAATGTGATTGCTTCGCCGCTTGCGAAGATCTTTGCATCCTTGCTCTCCACCAGAGTCGTGCCAGAGGACTGGAGGGAGGCAACTGTAATTCCTCTCTTCAAGAAAGGAAATAGGGAAATCCCCAGCAATTACAGACCAGTCAGTCTCACGCCTGTCATCTGCAAGGTGTTAGAAAGGATTCTGAGGGATAAGATTTATGACCATCTGGAAGAGCATGGCTTGATTAAATACAGTCAGCACAGCTTTGTGAGGGACAGGTCATGCCTCACAAACCTTATTAAGTTCTTTGAGGATGTTACTAGACAAGTTGATGAGGGTTGAGCGGTGGGTGTGGTGTATATGAACTTCAGCAAGGCATTTGATAAGGTTCCCCATGGTAGGCTTGTTCAGAAGGTCAGGAGGAATGGGATACAGGGAAATTTAGCTGTCTGGATACAGAATTTGCTGGTCGACAGAAGACAGCGAGTGGTAGTGGAAGGAAAGTATTCTGCCTGGAAGTCAGTGGTGAGTGGTGTTCCACAGGGCTCTGTTCTTGGGTCTCTACTCTTTGTAATTTTTATTAATGACTTGGATGAAGGGATTGAAGGATGGGTTAGCAAATTTGCAGATGACACAAAGGTTGGAGGTGTCATTGATAGTATGGAGGACTGTTGTAGGCTGCAGCGTGACATTGACAGGATGCAGAGATGGGCTGAGAGGTGGCAGATGGAGTTCACCCTATATAAATGCGAAGTGATGCATTTTGGAAGGTTGAACTTGAAAGATTAAAGACAGGATTCTTGGCAGTATGGAGGAACAGAGGGATCTTGGTATGTAGGTACATAGATCCCTTAAAATCGCCACCCAAGTGGACAGGGCTGTAAAGAAAGCATTCATTAACAGGGGGATTGAGTTTAAGAGCCGTGAGATCTTGTTGTAGCTCTATAAAACTTTGGTTAGACCGCACTTGGAATACTGTGTCCAGTTCTGGTCGCACTATTATAGGAAAGATGTGGATGCTTTGGAGAGGGTTCAGAGGGTTACCAGGATGCTGCCTGGAATGGAGGGCTTATCTTACGAAGAGAGGATGACTGAGCTCGAACTTTTCTCATTGGAAAAAAGAAGAAAGAGAGGGGACCTAATTGAGGTGTACAAGATGATGAGAGGCATAGACAGAGTTGATAGCCAGAGACTATTTCCCAGGGCAGAAATTTTTAACACAAGGGGTCATAGTTTTAAGCAGTTTGGCGGAAAATATAGAGGGGACGTCAGAGGTGGGTTCTTTACGCAGAGAGTTGTGAGAGCATGGAATGCATTGCCAGCAGCAGTTGTGGAAGCGAGGTCATTGGGGATATTTAACAGACTGCTGGACATGCATATGGTCACAGAAATTTGAGGGTTCGTACATTAGGTTAACCTTACATGCGGATCAATGGTCAGCACAACATCGTGGGTTGAAGGGCCTGTTCTGTACTGTTCTATGTTCTGTGAAAGGAATCAATGGGCAGGTGTTTACTTTATGAAACATTTACCATAACAATTAAGCCCAAAATTAGCATAAAATTGAACATACATTTAATTTTAAACATTAAATTCAATAAAGCTAGGTTTCAGCTTCACTCACAGCCCAATGTGACACTAAGTTCAGTGTCACAGTTTTTCAGACTCTGACTCTGATATACAGAATCTCTTACTTCTTCCATTCACTAGCTTTGGCCGTCAATTCCCTTTCATCAGCACAGTTAGCATTGACAAGGTTCATTTCTACAAACCCACTGTCCTTCAGATCACAATAGTCCTGTTGCCATAGCTTTCCACAGTTCCTCTTCAACCAATCAATCAACAACACCTCAGTTCACCTTTGGTACAATCAATGATTCAGTTATTCATGCAGCTTTAGGTTTCAATCGCTTTTAGCTAGTTTTCACATTGAGGCAACAAGAACTACAGGAGTTTCTTCAAATAGGAAACTGACCTTATCTTGAAGGGCTCTGCTTGCTTTTCCTAAACATATTAAGAGTTCTGTGGTTGTGCTCTGCTGTAGCACAAACTGAAATTCAAGCTGTTTCCAATTAACTTCTACTGACCTTTTTTGGGTTTCCTAGTTTTCATCTCCATAGCAATGTCAATTAAGTCATAGGTCACTTCTCAAATATGACCTTGCAGCTAGGAAATCCAATTATGAGTTACTTTCCCAGAACAGCTTAGTTTCACTTTGGATTAAAGGGATATCTTAGAAATACAGCTTTTTTCCCAAAGTGTAGATTTCACTACATATAAAGTTATGGTTATAATGCAAATCAATATATTCAGAGACAAAAAGAGGAATTGCTGGACAAGCTCAGCTAGTTTGGCAGCTTCTGTAGAGAGAAATCAGAGTTAATGTTTAAGGCCGAGTGACCGTTCCTCATTTCTCTCTACAGATGTTGCCAGATTTGCTGAGCTTCTCCAGCAATACCTTTTTTGTTTCTGATTTAGAGCATTTTTTGTTTTTTTATTCATTATTTTCATAATACTGCCTTAGCAAATGTTAATTAAATGCAACTCATTTGGAAATTCACTGATTAATACTAATTAAATACCCCAAGTAATTCCTGCAGCTCAAAGCAGGAAGAATTGAAAAAGGTTCTGGATGTAGGTTTGCTTGCTGAGCTGAAAGTTCATTTTCAGACGTTTCATCACCCTACTAGGTAACGTCTTCAGTGAGCCTCTGGACAAAGCACTGCTGATGATTCCTACTTTCTACTTGTATGTTTGGGTTTCTTTGGGTTGGTGATGTCATTTTCTATGGTGATGTCATTTCCTGTTTTTTTTCTCAGGGGATGATAAATCGCAACAGAGTCATGGTGTTTGTTGATAGAGTTCTGGAATGGAATGCCATGCTTCTAGGAATTCTCATGTGTGTCTTTGTTAGGCTTGTCCTAGGATGGATGCGTTGTCCCAGTTGAAGTGGTGTCCTTCCTCATCTGTATGTAAGGATACTAGTGAGAGAGGGTCATGTCGTCTTGTGGCTAGTTGATGTTCATGTATCCTGGTGGCTAGTTTTCTGCCTGTTTGTCCAATGTAGTGCTTCTTACGGTCCTTGCATGATATTTTGTTAATGACATTAGTTTTGCTTGTTGTCTGTATAGGGACTTTCGAGTTGATTAGCTGCTGTTTTAGTATTCTGGTGGGTTTGTGGGCTACCATGATGCCAAGAGGTCTGAGCAGTCTGGCAGTCATTTCCAAGATGTCTTTGATGTAGGGGAGAGTGGCTAGGGTTTCTGGAAAAGTTGTGTCTGCTTGTTTGGGTTTGTTGCTGAGAAATCTGCAGACTGTGTCCACTGGGTACCCGTTCTTTTTGAATACACTGTATAGGTGATTTTTCTCTGCTCTGTCGTAGTTCCTCTGTGCTGCAGCGTGTGTTTGCTCATTGAAATAATGTTCTGATGCAGCTTAGTTTGTGGATGTTGACAGAGACATGGACAGGAATTCTGAGAAGCATGGCATTCCAACCAGAACTCACAAACACGTTGACTTGGATCCCATTTACCACCCCTGAGAAAATTAACAGGAAATAACATCATCATAAGAAATGACATCACCAACCCAAAGAAAGCCAAACACATAAATAGAAAGCAGGAAGCAATGCTTCATCCTGAGGCTCATCGAAGATGTTACCTAGTATGGTGATAAAACGCCTGAAAATGAACCTTCCAGCTCAGCGAGCAAACCTACATCCAGAACCTCAACCTGAGCTACAAATCTTCTCAAAACTCACTAGTTGAAAAGAGGATGAGAGGATGTTTACTGGGTGAGCAATCCAATTTGGTAGATTGTGTGTCAAATCAATTTCAGAAACTTAATGAGTATGACAATCCATCCATTCAATTGCTTACTTGTGTCCATGACTAAAATTACTGTTTGTCTTTATGCTCAAGCCTGCCTATTTTTAATGTGCTGCTGACCTTACCTGCTGCAGGTTGATCTAGGAGGTAAGATCCAGCCCTGTGAGTGAGTTTAATCCCTACTGATAGAGCAAACAAAAAGGGAAAAACTTTTAACCTTTAACTAAATAATTCAATCAAATGGATTTAAATAGAATCATTGTCTCAAAACATAGTTTCCCTGTAAAAGAGATCAGAAGAGTGATTGAGTTTATGATCATTAAATGGAAAGATGGAGCTTTCTAGGTGACAGAATTTGAGATTACACAGTCACTCAGCACAAAATACCCACCTCTTGGTTGAATTGATGTCAGGATCTTTATGCATCACTGGTGTAGTGCACTGGAAATCAAGTTCCATTATCTCCAAAATATATAGAATTCCCCAATTCTTTTACATTCTTTTACAAAGTCTTTTACATTCATATTCACAGAAAGTATGGGCCAAATTTTTAAAAATTACCATTCATTACAAATAAATAGATTCTAACTACAGATAAATAATTATGAACTATCGACTTATAACTCTACTAGGGCTGTGTAAACTTAAACACTTCCTTTCTGGGCTTTGAATTACAACTCAGATTCTCCCAACAAAGGCCTACATTAGCATCTGGCATCTCCTGTTTCAAAGGGATCATTTTAAACTTACATTCATGTTCACCCTCTCTTCCCTTTCCCATTTTCACCTTCAATTCCATTTGTTTCAATCCAATTTCTTGTCTTCTTAATTGCATCTCCCTTTCCTTATATTTCTGTATTCTTCCTTTGTCTTTTACTGGCATGTCCAGTTTCTTCATTTTTTCCTGATGCTTAAGCTGCTTTTAATTATAATTGAATATTACCTGGCTCTAATGTTTCTCTCTCTGAAGTACCTTGTCTCTCTCTTGTATTTCTTCTAAACTCAAGTGCCATGCTCTTACCTATTGCCTTCATATATCTCCCAGGTAATCCTACCTTCAGTTTAATGGCCAAGTCAATTAGTCTGGTCTTTGAATATTCAGACTGCCAGAGACAACTCTGCCACCTGTAGCAAATCTTTTGTCATTTCCAGTGCCATGTCTTAAATACTGTAAAGAACTTGGCATTTTTATTCATCTGTGTTATTTACTAATATCACACCCAAATCCTCATTGTCTTAGTATCAAAACAATCCTGGACAAGATCCCCCAAAACTTTGTTATGCTTCACTGTACAGTACACCAAAAATCAAGCTTCCACTATTCCCAAATGCAATCAGAAAATCTAAACATTTTTAAAATACACACAATTTCCCAATTTACCGGTTCTAGGTCACTGGACGCAAAAGGCTAACTCGGTTTCCTCACGAAAGATGCTAAAAGAACTGCTGAGTTTCACCAGAAAGTTCTGTTTTTGTCCCCAGTTTACCTGTTTTTAGACTCAGGTTGATAGTATAGACCAAGTTTCTGGTGTACTTAACAAGAATTACAATTTGTTACGAGTAAATAGATTCCAACTACAAACTAACAATGATTAACCATTGACATATAACTTGTTAAAATTCTGACCCCTTCAAAAACTCCTCTGATGCAAATATACAGTTGGCCAAAGATAAGAAAAAAAAGGGTGTGATTGGCGGAGGGAAAGACTGGGGAGACAGGTCGATGGTTTCTGTTCACAGGATTCACTCAGGTGGTTCTTTTGGCTTGCCAAGATGTGCTGCTCCTTGGCTTTCCTTCTCCAGATGCTTTTATTGCAGGAGGCATAGAGCAGCTAAGTGTGCACAAATCAAGTCTCTGACTTACTCATTGAAACATGACAGCTTACAGCAAACCTGGTTTTCTTCAGGCTTGAGGTTTTTTTTTACTGCAGAGAAAAGGGACGGTTCCTTCTTTCTTGGAGATTTAATTGCTTCACCATCAAACATTCCCACGTTCCAAGCTGTTCTGTCACCTGGGAGCCAAAAACATAGTTGTTGGCAAACAGAAAACCTTTGTCATTGATACCTGGTCACCATATCTCAGATCAATCAGTTATTTGTTGGCAGCTGAAGCTTCAATTGTCAACTCGCCTTGACTCCAGCTCATCCATTCCCCATACTGCTCGAATAAACAGCTGTACAGAGCACATACAATGAGGGTCATGTAATATGCTTTTAAGAACTTCATCAATCCTTCAACATTTCATAATCAAGAATAAGGAAAGATAAAATGATAAGGTCTTTGCAGGACTGATTGAAATATGATAACCTGCTGTGATCAATAGATTTTAATTATTACCCTTTGTCAGTTCTAATTCAGGTACTGGATCTCTCACAGGCCATTGCAGCTTGATAATGGAGCTGGTGAAATAGGGGCCTTCAGTGAGTTGACGCCTGAGGAAGCACCATCAGCAGATTCTTGTCCATTCTCCATTAGCTCAGTTTCACAAGTCAGTGTGGGTATTGTTTTTGGTTATGCTGCCAGATAATGAGCCACAGATCACAACTGAGCAGCAGTACATGTTAGATAATAGCTGAGAGTTGTTGCTCTTGGAGGGCATAGGGCACAAATTCTGCTCGATAGCCTCAGCTGTTGAACCTTGAGATTCATCTATGAGTCAGACAATTCTATAACTGCAGCAGAAAATGTGAAATTTTGTCATTATTTCCAGCAGTTCTGTGCATCACTGGTGAGAACATTTCAAGCATGAATATCATGCTATCTCAGATATTTTGATGGATAACCACCTCCATGGTGAGAGTGGTCACTTTCATGGAGTACAGGATGAAAAGTGCAATTCTTGCTGGTCCTCACTAATGGTTTTGTATGCTCAATCTGTCAGTTTCAATAATATGGAGGACAGTATTGTCTTGGTCACTTAGGACCTCACTTAATCTCAGCAATATGCTTTCCAGTTCTGGTCAAGCAGGGACGTATCCATGGACCATGTAGGAAACAATGCACTCTGATCAAGAGGCTCCAATTTCTGGACAGTTGACTACCTACTCCTAGACTCCGTCACAACTCAACCAGTTGTCCTGTCGCAAAGGTAGAGTCTGCTACTGCCCACATGCATGCATAGCAATCTTTGGTGGGGTTACAAATCAGACAATTCCAGCTGTAGACAAGCTCAACCATGAGAGCAAAGAATGTGTAGCCTGCCTCCAACTCTGCTGAGGCCAGTACCATACTGACGTCATTGGAAATGAATGCTAATTTAGATGAGGAATCATTTGCGGGTTTATATGTGGCACTATCAATTGATTGGAAATACTAAAGCTGTAGCATTTTATAAAGTCTCCATTATTCAATCATTTCCACTGTTGTCTCTCATCTGCTCACTCATCATCAGCCTCAAAAAAACTGCTATGACCAGAGTTGAGCAATATGTTAATGAGACAGGAGGGATACTTCCATTGTGTGGAGGGTGACGATGTTGGTGAGTGGATGCATTGAGTGGGTTCTGTATGTTGTGCCACATGGCTTTGAGAAATAAGGTAAATTTAAGTGGAGCTCCACTCTATCCTGTGAGTGGAAGATGGCTGAAGAAGGGAAACTGGTTCTGTTTCTGGTGATGATGCTGCTTCTCTTGTACCTCATCAGAACTCAAAGGCAGAATGATATAAGCTGCTCCCAAGCTACTGTGAAGGCTGGCAGCAGGGAAGTGCATGTCAATAGGAAAACAATCCAAGGTTCATAGAATTGACCTCCACCGTATTGCAAATTACCTCCAAAGCGGTGAAAACATACTTTCAGAACAAATCCTCTGAGTAAAAGTCTTTCATTTAGTCCTGGAACTGCATTTCAAGCTTTCCATTTTAAAGATTTCAATTTCAGCTCAATCAATCACTGTTGCTATCCATATATTCGAACCTAGTGACTTTCAGACAGCCCAGGAAATGCAGTGGGCATTGGTTATAGCCAGAATGTGAAACTGAATCTGATTTATATTTATATTTATATTGTTAATTCTCAGACTCACACTTCCATGAGAATTTCCCATGTCCTTGCAAATGTGCATTTGGGAGTGAACAGAGTTTCATTAAATTGCTGACAAGTTGGTATTTTGGATTTTGATGTGCTGTATATATCGACACGAACTTTCCTCACCCCACTCCAATCTATCCAATCCCCCGGCACCCTCCATTACCTCAGCAGGTTCAGCTTTCCCTCTTTGATTCAGCTGTATTGTGAATTGGGCAAATATCTTGTTTGTTTTTACATAGATGGAGGAGATGTTTCCACTTGAGGATAGGATGGGTTGTTTCACATGATTATTTTCTTCTCAGCTGATTGCTTTGGATTCAGGAATAGAACACCAAATCCTATGAGCAGGTGGGTAGGAGGTTCTGCCTCCTGCCAGGACGTCCCAGGTTCTCAATTCCAGGCACCATACTGAAAACACACCTAGAGTGGACTTTGCTCTCTGCAATTCAGGAGCATCACTTAACTTTTGCTCATCACAGCCTCCTCCATAATATCATAGTTACGACCTAACCAATGGCTTCAACATAATCTTCCTGCTTTTAAACACTATGCCTGAACTAATAAAGGCAATAATAATATGCCTTCTTAACCACTTTATTTACCTGTCCTGATACCTTAAGGGACTGGTATATATGCACACTAATGTCTCCCGATCCTCAATGATTCCCAGGATCTTACCTTTGCTTTGCCTTAATGACTGTTCTAAATTCATTAGGAGTTTCATTGTGATAAGACAGTACTTATCAACTGAAATATCCCAACTGTTGTTTATACACTTAATGGTAAATTCCTAGGGAGTGTTGCTGAACAAAGAGACCTTGGAGTGCAGGTTCATAGCTCCTTGAAAGTGGAGTCGCAGGTAGATAGGATAGTGAAGAAGGCATTTGGTATGCTTTCTTTTATTGGTCAGAGTATTGAGTACAGGAGTTGGGAAGTTATGTTCCGGCTGTACAGGACATTGGTTGGGCCACTGTTGGAATATTGTGTGCAATTCTGGTCTCCTTCCTATCAGAAAGATGTTGTGAAACTTGAAAGGGTTCAGAAAAGATTTACAAGGATGTTGCCAGGGTCGGAGGATTTGAGCTACAGGGAGAGGCTGAACAAGCTGGGGCTGTTTTCCCTGGAGCATCAGAGGCTGAGGGTTGACCTTATAGAGGTTTACAAAATTATGAGGGGCATGGATAGGGTAAATAGGCAAAGTCTTTTCCCTGGGGTCAGGGAGTCCAGAACTAGAGGGCATAGGTTTAGGGTGAGAGGGGAAAGATATAAAAAGAGACCTACAGGGCAACTTTTTCACATAAACGGTGGTACAGCTGCCAGAGGTTGGTATAATTGCAACATTTAAGAGGCATTTGGATGGATATATGAATAGGAAGGGTCTGGAAGGATATGGGCCAGGTGCTGGCAGGTTGGACTAGATTGTGTTGGGCTACCTAGTCGGCATGGACAGGTCGGACCAATGGGTCTGTTTCCATGCTGTATATCTCTATGACTCTATGTTGCAGTTCAGTCCTCAATTAATTGGAGCTAATTACAACATCTCAAACTCTGAGCAGCTGATTGAATTAAACAAGGTACCTGGTACCTCAAATGTTCAAGTGTTGAGGAACAGTATATGAAGAACCAGGAGACAACAGCTTCAAGTCCCTCAGGCTTTCCTCATCAGATCTTCTCTCTATACCAGGCAACGTGGTAGTAGAAATCCACTGAACCCTTTCCAAAGCTCCCACACCCTTCCTATAAGGTGGTGACCAGAACTGTACACAATACTTCAAGTGCAGCCGCACCAGAGTTTTGTACCAGATCCCGAAGTTCCAAGTGACTATGTCTGGATAAGTACAGTTGACAAAAGTGAGGACTGCAGATGCTGGAGGCCAGAGTTGACAGTGTGAGACTGGAAAAGCACAGCAGGTCAGGCAGCATCTGAGGAGCAGGAGAATCAATGTTTATGCAGTAAGCCTTCTTGTTATCCAGGAGGGTGTTTCTTCTACAGATTATACAATAACAATCTATCCACTACCACTAATTGCTAAATAGGCTGAAGACCAAGGAAAATTGGTGAAAATGAACTAGCTCAAAAAATGAACACCATCACCTGCGAGTTCCCTTCCAAGCCACTAACCGTTTTGACTTGGAAATATATCACACTTCCTTCATTGTCACTGGGTCAAAATCTAGGAACTCACTCCCTAACTGCATTTGTGGCCCTGACAGATAGTAAGGACTGCAGATGCAGGAATTCAAAGTCAATGAAATGTGGAGTTGGAAAGGCACAGCAGGTCAGGCAGCATTGGAGTAGCAGGAAAGTCAATGTCTCAGGTTGGGACCCTTCTCAGGACTGGGGAGGAGGAAGGGAGCAAGAAATAGAGGGAGGTGTGGGGGTTGAGGGAAAGGTAAATGGAATGGTGATAGGTAGATGCAGATAGGAGGTTATTGTGATTGGTCAGTGGGAAGGGTGGAGCGGATAGGTGACAAGGAAGATTGATAGGTCAGGTCAAGGGGGCAGAGCAGAGAGGGAAGGCTGACATGGGATGAGATGATTTAGAAGGTGCTGAACTCTATGTTGAGGCCACTGGGCTGTAAGCTCCCAAAGTGGAATATAAGGTGTTGTTTCTCCAGTTAGTGTATGGCCTTATTTTAACAGTGGAGGATGCCCAGGATAGACCTGTTGCCAGGGGAGTGGGAATAGGAATGGGAAAGAGAATTGAAATGGCTGGCAACTAGGCGGTTGTATTGATTGGGTGTACAGAATGCAGATGCTCTGTGAACTGGTTGCTGGGTATGTACTTGGTCTCTCCGATGTAGAGGAGACCACATTGGGAGCAACAGATGTAATAAATCAGGTTAGAAGTGCAGGTGAAGCTTTGCTGAATCTGGAATGATTATTTAGGGCTTTGGATGGAGGTGAGACAGGAGATGTAGGGGCAGGTGTTATACATCTTGCGATTGCAGGGAAAGGTGCCGGGCATGGAGGAGAGGTTGGTGAGGAGTATGGAACTGACAAGGGAGTTGCGGAGTGAATGATCCCTACAAAAGCAGATGGAGGGGTGGGGAAGGAAATATATTTTTGGTGGTGGGGTCTGACTACAGGTGGCGAAAATGGCAGAGGATGATGCATTGGATTCGGAGATTGGCGGCATGGTGTGTGAGGACCAGGGTGACTCTTTATTGTGGTTGGGGGGAGAGGATTTCAGGGCAGAGGTGCAGGAAATGGAGGAGATGCAGCTGAGGGCATTATTAATTACAGGAGAAGGGAAATTACGGTCCTTGAAATAGGAGGACATCTCGGATGTCCTGGGTGCATTGTTGATCTATTACATCAAATGGACTGCAGTGATTCAAGAAGGCAGCCCACTATTACCTTCTCAAGGATAGCTAGAGATGGGAAACAAATGCTGGCCCAGTCAGCAATGTACACATCCCAAGAGTGAATTTAAAAAAAAAATCATTTACAGATTGCAGAGGTGGCAAATATGAGGCATCAGGAATGGTCATCTGTGGAAATACTATAATACCTTATTAAACTGTGCCGACCACATGGTGTAGGTGCACCCATAGTACTGTTAAGGAGGGAGTCCCCAGGTTTTGGTCTCATAAAAGCCAAGAATAGCAGTGTCTTTCTAAAGCCATATAGTCTGCCTCGGTAGCTGGCAATAAACTTGAAGATAAGTTACAGAAAAGCAAAAGGGAAAGATTTGGCAATGACACTTGTTACTATGTTTCATAAGTGCTTGTGGTACACAAAGCCTATGCATTTGTGCTGTGAATCATTCAAGAAAAATCATTGCAACTTGGCTTCATTATATTTAAAGTGCTAGCATATTATTACAAGTGCTCAACACCCACACACCATGTTAGTTTATTGAATCTTTGCACATTATTGAACACATTATTTTTCTGATTTTTATGCAGCTCTTTACTTTTGTCTACAATGTTATTGTGAAAGAATTCATGTTTCTTACCTTACCAAATGTAGCTGAAAGCTATTTTAAAATCTATTTTTGAGCTAGTTCCCAAACCAAATTGTCATGCAGAAGTGAATTTTCCTCTTCTTATTAGTGTGGGACATGCATATTGGATAGTAACCAATGTGCTACCCCGACCTGAGAAAATTAATCCAAACAGCTCACTAAGAACTGAAAGGTGAGCATTATAGCCAATCACAGGCTATGGCACTGACTTCCCATCTTGGAAAGCAATGTCTGACAATCAGAGACTGGGAGTTTCTTGGTGGTCAAGCCTGATGCATGAGCCAGGAATAGAGGGGTTACTTTGCTGCCAAGACAACCATGGGTTTGTCTTCCCCTTAGATTTGGGCAATTAGAGGCCTGTTTTCCCTGCAAAATTATCTACTTTTCTAGCTTCCACAGGAAGGCAGGTGATTATGGATGTGATGAGCTGAGTGCCTTAAAACACCAGAAATTGACCACTTAAGGGCCTTAATTGGAATGTGTAAAATCAGCTAAAAACTGGTATCTAAAAGAAAAAAAAACTGGTATCTATGATGGGATCTTGCAAAGAGGCTGTGAAGGATCATCCAATTGGCAATTCTGGCTGAAGATTAATGTGAAATTAAGCTTCAGCCTTGTCCATTTGAACTGACTTGCTGGACTCCTCCAGCATTCAGAATGGGGCTATTCAGGGAGCCTCTTCTTCCATTAGTTGTTAAAATGTTCCTCCCCATTCACAACTGGTTGCAGCAGGATTGCAGAGCATTGATCCAACCAGTCGATTTGTTGGTTCCTGTAACTCTCTCCAGAGAATAGTGTTTCACAATTTAGCACGCATGGAGATTAATTAGAATCTTATTAAAGGGCTTTTGAGGTAAGATTGATCATATTCTAATGAAATTTGATATTGAACTTGAAAAAAATTATACTTACACAAAGCTAGATATGAAACTCAAGATGATAAAAGTAAAATGGGAAACTGCATCTAAAAAGTATGATATTAGATAAAAATGGCTAGCTTTAAACAAACACATTTTTACAACTGGAGTAACAGTGAGATATAGATGACATTAGATTAAATGAAGAGGCTACAGTGTTACCAAAAAGAATAGTAAACCTGGGAACTGGGAGATTTTAGAATTCAGCAAAATGAGCCAATTAATTTGTAATAAAAAAATGACTGATAGTAGAATAGCAAATGACATAAAAACTGTGATTTTTCTACATCAATACAGTACAGGAAAAGATAAATGGAAGCAAGTGTGGGATCAAAAGAAACAATAAAAGCATAATGGAAAGAAGGAGTGGAGAGACATTGAACAAGAGCTTTTGTGTCTATCATTGCAGTCAAAAAAAAGGTCCATAAATAATGAACCAAGGCCACTACACAAATGAAGAACTTGAAAATAATCAATTGAACAAATAAATAGAACTGGAGAAAGTAAGTGACAATGACACCTGGCAGAAAGTGAGGACTACAGATGGCAGCATCTTAGGAGCAGGAGAATTGACACTGAGAGGATACGCTCTTCATCAGGAAAGATACCTGGCAACCTATTTATTAGGCTTTTCAAAATGGTAGCTTCAGAGATAGTGAAAATGTTGATTTTGATCTTTCAGGACTTTTTTAGTTTCTGGAACAGTTCCCAAGAATTACAACATAATAAATATATCCCAATTATTAAAAAAGGAGTAGTATGGCAGTTGAAACCTTTAGGGTAGTAAACTGAACGTTAGGGTTTGATATAATCTATGCTAATAGGGCAGTTAGAAAATTATTGCATGATTAGGTGAAATCAACATGGATTTATGGAAAAGAAATCCTGTTTAATGAATAGATCAGATTTTTTCAGTATGCATTGAGAGGACTAATGTGGGAGAAACCTTAGATGTAGTGGATTTGGATTTTCAGTGAACATTCAATAAAAGGTCACAAATTATCACAAATTTAAAGGATATAGGATTTGGGGTGTTACATTAGAATTGATCCAAGTTAGCAATTTTGGTATTACAACCTGAGCAACAGGTAAACTGACATAGGGTAAACCTGGGGTAACAAGGAGTTATTTCACTTGAGACATGCTCGGACCAGGATCTTGGCAAATCAAATATCTAATAGGTCAGCTAGCATCTGAGGAGCAGGAGAGTCAATGTTTTGAATTTAGGCCCTTCATCCCGAAACGTTGACTCTCCTGTTCCTCGGATGCTATTTGACCTACCGTGCTTTTCCAGTGTCACATTTTTCGACTCTGATCTCCAACATCTGCAGTCCTCACTTTAGACCATAGAAAATTACAGCACAGTACAGGCCCTTCAGCCCTCAATGTTGCGTCAATCTGTGGAACCAATCTGAAGCCTATCTATACTACACCAGTCCATTTTCATCCATATGTTTATCCAATGGATGTTTAAATGCCCTTAAAGTTGGCAAGTTTACTACTGTTGCAGGCAGGGCATTCCATGCCCTTACTACTCTGAGTAAAGAAACCACCATCCGAGGAAAAAGGCTGTCACTGTTCAGCCTATCTAACCCTCTGATTATCTTATATGTCTCAATTAAATCACCTATCAACCTTCTCTCTAATAAAAACAAACAGTCTCAACTCCCTCAGCTTTTCTTCATTAGATCTTCCCTCCATACCAGGCAATAGCCTAGTAAATTGTCTCTAAACACTTTCCAGAGCTTCCATATCCTTCCTATAATGCAATGACCAGAACTGTAGGCAATACTTCAAATGCAGCCACACCGGAGTTTTGCACAGCTGCAACACGACCTTGTGGCTCCGAAACTCAATTCCTCTACCAGTAAAAGCTAACACACCATATGCCTTCTTAACAACCCTATAAATCTGGGTGGCAACTTTGAGGGATCTACGTACATGAGCTGCAAGATCTCTCTGCTCCTCTACACTACCAAGAATCTCATCACTAGTCCAGTACTCTTTATTCCTGTTGGACCTTCCAAAGTGAATCACCTCACACTTTTCCACATTAAACTCCATTTGCCACCTCTCATTCCAGCTCTGCAGCTTATCTATGTCCCTCTGTAACCTGCAATGTTGCCATACCCTTTTCTGCTGACAACCATATCACCTCTCCAGAATTTTTCCCTCTCCCCCATATCTACTTGATTTCAAGCCTTCTCTACAGCTCTAGATATTTGTTTTGGAGAAAGTGAGAGTTAATGTTTTGGGCATAAGCCCTTCATCCTGATAGTATCCACAACTCCACTGACCTTAGTGTCATCCATAAATTTACTAACCCATCCTTCTACGCATTCATCCAGGTCATATACAAAAATGACAAACAGCAGTGGACCCAAAACTGATCCTTGCAGTATACCACGAGGCACTGAACTCCAGGATGAACATTTCTCATCAACCACCACTCTCTGTCTTCTTTCAGCTAGCCAATTTCTGATCCAAACTGCTAAATCACCCTCAATCTCATACTTCTGTATTTTGTTCAATAGCCTACCATGGGGAACCTTATCTAACATTTTACTGAAATCTATATACACCATATCAACCACTTTACTCTCATTCACCTGTTTGGTCACCTTCTCAAAGAACTCAATGAGGTTTGTGAGGCATGATCTACCCTTCATAAAACCATGTTGACTATCCCGAATCAACTTATTCCTTTCTAGATGATTATAAATCCTGTCTCTTATCACCTTTTCCAACATTTTACCCACAATCGAAGTAAGGCTTACTGGTCTTATCAGGGTTGTCTCTACTCCCCTTCTTGAACAAGGGGAATGCATTTGTTATCCTCCAGTGTTCTGGCATTGTTCCCGTAGACAATAATGACTTAAAGACCAAAGGCAAAGGCTTTGCAATCTCCTCCCTGGCTTCCCAGAGACTACTCAGATAAATCCCATCCAGCCCAGGGGACCTATCTATTTTCACACTTTCCAAAATTGCTAACACCTCCTCGGTGTGAACCTCAATCCCGTCCAATCTAGTAGCCCGTATCTCAGTATTCTCCCTAACAACATTGTCATTTTCCAGTGTGAATAGTCTTGAAAAATATTCATTTAGCACTTCCTGTATCTTCTCAGACTCCACACACAACTTCCCACCTTTAACCTTCCAAATATTGACTGAGAATACTACTGTTCAACTATTTTAGATGGGTCAGTTTTTGTTAGTGTGCAGGAGGATTTCCTGACACACATTAGGTGAGGCCACATTAGGTAATGACCCCAGCCAGGCATTAGATTTGGAGGTAGGTGAGCATTTTGCGATTGTGATCACAATATGGTTAGGTTCACTTTAAGGATGTAAAGGGATAGGCATATACTGCAGGGCAAGAGTTATAGCTGGGGGAAAGTAATCATGATGTGATTAGGCTAGATATAGGATGCATGGGATGGGGAAGGAAACTGTAGTGGATGGGCACAATTGAAATGTGGAGCTTATTCAAGGAACAACTATTGTGGGTCCTTGATAAGTATGCACCTGTCAGGCAGGGAGGAAGTTGTTGAGCATGGGAGTCATGGTTTACAAAGGAAGTTGAATCTCTTGTCAAAAGGAAGAAGGTGGCTTATGTTGGGATGAGATGTGATGGCTCAGTTCGGGCGCTTCAGAGTTACATGTTAGCCAGGAAAGACCTAAAGAGAGAGCTAAGAGGAGCCAGGAGGGGACATGAGAAGTCATTAGCAGGTAGGATCAAGAAAAACCCTAAAGCTTTCTATAGGTATGTCCAGAATAAAAGAATGGCTAGAGAAATATTAGGGCTAGTCAAGAATAGTAGTGAGAAGTTGTGCATGGAGTCAGAGGAATTAGGGCAAGTGCTAAATGAATATTTTTCGTCAGTATTCACATGGGAAAAATAATGTTGTCGAGGAGAATACGGAGATACAGGCTCCCAGACTAGATGGGATTGAGGTTACGAGGAGGAGGTGTTGGCAATTCTGGAAAGTGTGAAAATAGGTAAGTCTCCTGGGCCGGATGGGATTTATCAGAGGATTCTCTGGGAAGCCAGGGAGGAGATTGCCAAGACTTTGGCTTTGATCTTTATGTTGTCATTGTCTACAGGAATAGTGCCAGATGACTGGAGGATGGCAAATGTTGTTCCCTTGTTCAAGAAGGGCAGTAGAGACAACCCTGCTAATTTTAGACCAGTGAGTCTAACTTTGGTGTTGGGTAAAATGTTGGAACAGGTTATAAGAGACAGGATTTATAATCATCTAGACAGGAATAAGTTGATTAGGGATAGTTAACACAGTTTTCTGAAGGGTAGGTCGTACTTCACAAACCTTAGTGAGCTCTTTGAGAAGTTGACCAAACAGGTGGATGAGGGAAGAGCGATTGATGTGGTGTGTATGGATTTCAGTAAGGTGTTTGATAAGGTTCCATACGGTAGGCTACTGTACAAAATATGGAGGCATGGGATTGAGGGTGATTCAGCAGTTTGGATCAGAAATTGCAAGCTGAAAGAAGGTAGTAGTTGATGGGAAATGTTCATCCTGGAGTTCAGTTACTAGTGATGCACCGTAAGGATCTGTTTTGGGTCCACTGCTGTTTATCATTTTTATAAATGACATGGATGATGGCATAGAAGGATGGGTGAGTAAATTTACGGTTGACACTAAGGTCAGTAGAGTTGTGGATAATGCTGAAGGATGTTGTAGGTTACAGAGGGACACAGATAAGCTGCTGAGAGGTGGGAAATGGAGTTTAATGCAGAAACGTGTGAGGAGATTCACTTTGGAAGAAGTAACAAGAATGCAGAGTACTGGGTTAATGGTAAGGTTATTGGTAGTGTAGATGAACAGAGAGATCTTGGTGCCCATGTACATAGATCCCTGGAAGTTGCTACCCAGGTTGATAGGGCTGTTAAGAAGGCACACAGTGTGTTAGCTTTTATTGTTCAAGGGATTGAGTTTCAGAACTATGAGGTTATGCTGCAGTTGTGCAAAATTCTGGTGTGGCCAAACTTGGAGTATTGCATGCAGTTCTGGTCACCGCATTATAGGAAGGATGTGGAAGCTTTGGTAAAAGTGCAGAGGAGATTTACTAGGATGTTGCCTGGTATGGAGGGAAGGTCTTACGAGGAAAGGCTGAGGGACTTGAGGCTGTTGTCATTAGAGAAGGTTGAGAGGTGACTTGATTGAGACATAAGATAATCAGAGGGTTAGATAGGGTGGACACTGGGAACCTTTATTACTCGGATGGTGATGGCTCGCACAAGGGGACATAGCTTTCAACTGAGGAGTGATAGATATAGGACAGATGTCAGAGATAGTTTCTTTAATCAGAGAGTAGTTGGAGCCTGGAATGCACTGCTTGCAACAGTAGTAGACTCGCGAACTTTAAGAGCATTTAGATTATCATGGGATAGACATATGGATAAGAATGGAAGAGTGTTGGTTAGATGGGCAGCACGGTGGCACAGTGGTTAGCACTGCTGCCTCACAGCGTCAGAGACCCGGGTTCAAATCCCGCCTCAGGCGACTGTGTGGAGTTTGTACGTTCTCCCCATGTCTGCGTGGGTTTCCTCCGGGTGCTCCAGTTTCCTCCCACAGTCCAAAGATGTGCAGGTCAGGTGAATTGGCCGTGCTAAATTGCCCGTGGTGTTAGGTGAAGGGGTAAAATGTAGGGGAATGGGTGTGGGTGGGTTGCACTTTGAAGGGTCAGTGTGGAATTGTTGGGCCGAAGGGCCTGTTTCCACACTGTAAGTAATCTAAAAAATGATTGGTTTCTCAGATCAGCACAACATTGAGGGCCGAAGGGCCTATACTGCGCTGTAATGTTCTATGGTCCATTGGCAACAGCAGGGCAGTTGATGTACAGAGTAGAAACAGACCCTTCAGTCCAACCCGTCCATGCTGACCAGATATCCCAACCCAATCTAGTCCCACCTGCCAGTGCCCAGCCCATATCCCTCCAAACCCTTCCAGTTCATATACCCATCCAAATGCCTCTTAAATGTTGCAATTGTACCAGCCTCTACCACTTTCACTGGCAGCTCACTCCATACACGTACCACCCTCTGTGTGAAAATGATTGCCCCTTATGTCTCTTTTATATCTTTCCCCTCTCACCCTAAACCTATGCCCTCTAGTTCTGGACTCCCTGACCCCAGGGAAAAGACTTTGTCTATTTACCCTATCCATGCCCCTCATAATTTTGTAAACCTCTATAAGGTCACCCCCCAGCCTCTGAAACTCCAGGGAAACTCATCCAGGGAAAATGATCTAGACTTGAATATAAGATGTTTGGTCAGTAAGTTCACATGACATAAAATTTGGTAGTATTCTGAATTCCTGGACACAGCCGGAGAGGTCCCGAGGTCTGGATACGTGAGTATACAATTTAAATTTCTTTTAGTTTCGGTTTTTCTTCAGTTCCTGGATGCAGTCAGAGAGGTTACAAGGTCACATATTTGAACGGCTGCTTTACCCAAAACACTACTCAGGTAGTGACTCCCACCTATTCTCCTCCTCGAAACAAAAAAAAAGCTGTGTGTTGTGGTTCTGTTCGCCAAGCTGGGAATTTGTGTTGCAGACGTTTCGTCCCCTGTCTAGGTGACATCCTCAGTGCTTGGGAGCCTCCTGTGAAGCGCTTCTGTGATCTTTCCTCCGGCATTTATAGTGGTTTGTCTCTGCCGCTTCCGGTCGTCAGTTCCAGCTGTCCATTGCAGTGGTCGGTATATTGGGTCCAGGTTGATGTGCTTATGACCAGATATCCCAACCATCTAGTCCCACCTGCCAGCACCTGGCCCATATCCCTCCAAACTCTTCCTATTCATATACCCATCAAAATGCCTCTTAAATGTTGCAGTTGTACCAGTCTCCACCACATCCTCTGGCAGCTCATTCCATACACGTGCGTGAAAAAGTTGCCCCTTAGGTCTCTTTTATATCTTTCCACTCTCATCCTAAACCTATGCCCTCTGGTTCTGGACTCCCCGACCCCAGGGAAAAGACTTTGCCTATTTACCCTATCTATGCCCCTCATAATTTTGTAAACCTCTATAAGGTCAAACCTCAGCCTCTGATGCTCCAGGGAAAACAGCCCCAGCTTGTTCAGCCTCTCCCTGTAGCTCAGATCCTCCAACCCTGGCAACATCCTTGTAAATCTTTTCTGAACCCTTTCAAGTTTCACAACATCTTTCCTATAGGAAGGAGACCAGAATTGCAAGCAATATTCCAACAGTGGCCTAACCAATGTCCTGTACAGCCACAGTATGACCTCCCAACTCCTGGACTCAATATCTGGATTAGTGGTGCTGGAAGAACACAGCAGTTCAGGCAGCATCCAAGTAGCTTCGAAATCAACGTTTTGTCCGAAACGTCGATTTCGAAGCTACTTGGATGCTGCCTGAACTGCTGTGCTCTTCCAGCACCACTAATCCAGAATCTGGTTTCCAGCATCTGCAGTCATTGTTTTTACCTCCTGTACTCAATACTCTGACCAATAAAGGAAAGCATACCAAACATCATCTTCACTATCCTATCTGTCTGCGACTCTACTTCCAAGGAGCTATGAACCTACACACCAAGGTGTCATTGTTCAGCAACACTCCTGAGGACTATACTATTAAGCGTATAAGTCCTGCTAAGATTTGCTTTCCCAAAATTCAGCACCTCGCATTTATCTGAATTAAACTCCATCTGCCACTTCTCAGCCCATTGGCCCATCTGGTCAAGATCCTGTTGTAATCTGAGGTAACCCTCTTTGCTGACCACCACACCTCCAATTTTGGTGTCATCTGCAAACTTACTAACTGCACCTGTTATGCTCGCATCCAAATCATTTATGTAAATGACAAAAAGTAGAGGGCCCAGTACCGACCCTTGTGGCACTCCACTGGTCACAGGCCTCCAGTCTGAAAAACAACCCTCCACCACCACCCTCTGTCTTCTACCTTTGAACCAGTTCTATATCCAAATGGCTAGTTCTCCCTGTACTCCATGAGATCTAACCCTGCTAATCAGTCTTCCATGGGGAACCTTGTCGAGTGCCTCACTGAAGTCTATATAGACCACACCTACTGCTCTGCCCTCATCAATCCTCTTTGTTACTTCTTCAAAAAACTCAATCAAGTTTGTGAGACATGATTTCCCATGCACAAAGCCATGTTGACTATCCCGAATCAGACCTTGCCTTTCCAAATACATGTACATCCTATCCCTCAGGATTCCCTCCAACAACTTGCACACCACCGAGGTCAGGCTCACTGGTCTATAGTTCCCTGGCTTGTCCTTACCACCCTTCTTAAACAGTGGCACCATGTTTGCCAACCTCCAATCTTCCGGCACCTTACCTGTGACTATCGATGATACAAATATCTCAGCAAGAGGCCCAGCAATCACCTCTCTGGCTTCCCACAGAGTTCTCGGGTACACCTGATCAGGTCCTGGGGATTTATCCACCTTTACCCATTTCAAGACATCCAGCACTTCCTCCTCTATAATCTGGACATTTTTCAAGATGTCACCATCTATTCCCCTACAGTCTATATCTTCCATATCCTTTTCCACAGCCAATACTGATGCAAAATATTCATTTAGTTTCTCCCCCATTTTCTGCGGCTCCACACGAAGAAAATACGAATTTAATCTGAATGAAGATACTTTCTTGCGAGGAAGGCAGGTTCGAGGAAGGAGATATGCCAACAATGTTAACCAAGGGAGTTGGGTATCAAATTGAAAGTAAAAAGACACAATATGACAAGGATTAATGGTAAACCAGATGAATATGGAAGTTTTAAAAACTAATAAAAGATGACAAAATAAAGGTAGAGAAAATAAACTGAGGGTAAACTAGCAAGTAACATCATAATGGATAGTAAGATTCTTTTCAATATATAAAAGAACAAAATAAATCATAGTGAACATAAGTTTCTTGCAGACTGAGGCTGGGAAATAATAATATGAATCAAGAAAAGGCAGACAAGTTGAATAAATACTTTTGCATTCATCTACACGTTTAAAGACATGAATAGTACTCCAAAAATAGTAAAAAATAGTAAATAATCAAGTGACCAGTGGTGGGATGGAGAGAAAATAAACACAAAAAACTATCACTGGAGATAATGTACTAGGGAAATTTGGCCTGTAAATCCATTGGATCTGATGGTTTGCATCCTGGAATATTAAGAAAGTAGCTGCAGAGATACTGGATGCACTGTTTGCAATCTCCCAGGGCTCCTTAGATTCGGGAGAAGTCCCAGAGAATTGGAAAACTCTTCGAGTTACTATTCCTATTCAAAATGTGAGGGAGACATGAACAGGTAACTATGGGTCAGTTATCTTTACAGCAATCATTGGGAAAATGTTACTCTATTGTAAAGGATATAATAGTGGCATTTAGAAATATATAATCTAATCAAGTTCAGTTAACATACCTTCATGAAGGAAAAAGTCATACCTGATAATGTATTACAATTATATGAGGAGGTAGCAATCAAGGTAGATAAAGGGAGATCAATAAATGCCATACATTTGGATTTCCAAAGGCATTCAAGGTACTACACATAAGGTTATATAATAAGTCCAGGACGTTAATTAGAATGTAAAGAGAATTGGATAACTAATACAGTTAGAATATGGGGATCATTTTAAGGATGGAAAACCATAATGAATAGAGTGCTACAGGGATCACTACTGAGACCACAATTGTTTCTGATAGATAATAACGACTTGAATAAGGGTAGTAAGTGTACAATTGCCAAGCCTCAGGTTGACAAAAAAAATGAGTGGGAAAACAAGCAGTTCGAGATTGCATAAGCTTAAAAGAAAAGACTGAGAAATGTCAGAAATATTAGTAATTCTGAGGATTGAAAGGTTTATAGAATACAACAAAGAAGAGGTAAAATAGCATATGAAAGCAATTGAGCAAAAGACATAAAATGGACTGTAAAAATTTTTATAGGTATGCTAAATGGATTTGGATCCATTGAAGGCAAAGTCAAAGAATTTATGATGTGAAATACAAAAAAATTGTGGAGAAGTTAAACAATTACTGTTGTTTTCATTGAGAAAAATACCAGAATACTCCCAGGATTGAAGGAAGTTAATTTTGGTATGAAACTTGCACTGGAAACATCAAGGGGTCTGAAAGTTGATAAATCCTGAGGACCAAGTCGAGAGTGTGGTGCTGGAAAAGCACAGCAGGTAGGCAGCATCCAAGGAGCAGGAGAATCAAGGTTTACCTGACTGGCTGTGCTTTTCCAGCACCACACTCTCGAATCTGATTTCCAGCATCTGCAGTTCTCACTTTCTTCTACTAAATCCTGAGGACCAAATGGTCTTCATCCCAGAATGTTGAAGGTGGTGGTTTTACAGATAATTGACAAATTGATGACTATCTTCTAAAGATCTATGGATTCTGGAATGAAACGTGTTGATTGGAATGTCGCAAATATCACCCCATTATTTAGGGAAGAAACAAGGGAGAAAATGAGGCATTAAAGACCTGTTAGCCTTACGTAAGTAGTTGGATAAATGCGAGAATTTATTCTAAAGGAAGGCATAATTGTATGAAGTTGATGATTGACTGGGCATGGTCAATATGGATTGGTCAACAGGAAATTACATTAGGAAAAATTAAAACACATGGGAAAGATGGTAACATACTAGTGTGGATTAATGACTGAGGAACAGAGTAGGAATAAATAGGTCATTCCCATATTGGCAGGTTGTGATTAGTGGAGCACTACAAAGATCAGTAGCGTAAGAAAATAAAAATTAGGAGCGGGAGTAGGCAATTCAGCCCTTCGAGCCTGTTTACCATTTATCATGATCATGGTTGATCTTATCCAGGTCTCAACTCCACTTTACTGCCTGCTCTCCATTGTCTTTATCCTGCTTTTCATCAGAAACGTACCTATTGCTTTCATGGATTCACTATCTTCTGAGAGAAGTATCTACCTCCTCTCACTATCTGTGTCCTCTTTTTCGAGACTGTCCCATAAATGTGTTCAACGTTCACCTTATTGATCCCTTTTAGCATTTTATATACCTCAATCATATCCCCCCCTCATTCTTCTGAACTCCAGCAAGTACAAGCCCAAGCTATTCAACTGCTCCTCATATGATAGCTCTTTCATCCCTGGAATCAACCTAGTGAATCTCCTCTGAACTGCCTCCAGTACCAGCACATGTATGACCATGTATGACCTTTGCAGAGCCATTAAGACAGCCAAGGACCAATACTGATCCAAACTAGAGACCCAGACAGACATCCAGCGACGATGGCAAGGACTAAATGACATCACAGATTCCAAAAAAGAGTCAGTGCAAGATAGCAGATGATGACACATCCCTCCCAGATTGTCTCAACGCCTTCTATATGCGCTTTAAGCAGAATTTTGGCAGAGGTAATACCTATTCCAACAAGTCCTGATGAACCTATCCCAACAGTCACTGCATCAGAGGTCAGATCAGTTTTCCTTTGTGTGAATCCAAGGAAAGTGATGGGACCAGAAAGAGTACCAGGCCGTGCACTCAGAGCATGCGCAGATCAACTGGGAGAGGTCTCCTCGGACATCTTCAAACTCTCCCTGCAGCAGGCCACTGTCGCTGCCTGTTTCAAGAGGGCCAACATCATCCCTGTGCCTAAGAAGGCTCATGCAGCATGTCTCAATGACTACCGCCCAGTGGCCCTAACTTTGGTGGTCATGAAGTGCTTTGAAAGGCTGGTCATGGCATTAATCAACTCCAGACTCCCCACTCCTCTTGACTCATTCCAATTTGCCTATTGGACCATGTCAGATGCTG
This sequence comes from Chiloscyllium punctatum, assembly GCF_047496795.1. Classification (NCBI taxonomy): domain Eukaryota; kingdom Metazoa; phylum Chordata; class Chondrichthyes; order Orectolobiformes; family Hemiscylliidae; genus Chiloscyllium; species Chiloscyllium punctatum. Next base: position 83,800,277 of record NC_092749.1, read on the forward strand.
TATCACTTGCCCTTCGCTCCTCCCTGGAACATCTTGACACCAAGAATAGCTAGGTAAGAATCCTACTCATTGATTGCAGTTCAGCCTTCAACATTATTATCCCCTAGAGACTCATTATTAAACTTAATGATCTCGGACTAAGCACCACTCTCTGCAACTGAAAATTGAGGACAATATTTCATCCTCACTAACACTCAAGACTGGAGCCCGCCCCAGGGATGCATTTTCAGCACCCTAGTGTACTCACTGTATACCCGTGACTGCATTGCCAAATACCAGACCAATGCCATTTTCAAGTTTGCTGATGACACCACCATAGTCAGTCAAATCTCAGCTGGCAACAAAACAGACTACAGACGGGAGGTGGAAGACCTAGAAAAATGGTGCACTGAGAACAACCCATCTTCAATGCCAGCAAAACCAAGGAACTCATTATTGACTTTCGGTGGGATGTTACTCATACCCCCCTACACATTAACAGTTCAGAGGTGGAATGAGTGGACGGTGTCAATCTACTGGGAGTGGTCATCAATAGCAAGCCTTCTTGGACTCTTCACATGGATGCACTGGTTACAAAGGCCGAACAATGTCTCTTCTTCCTTAGGCAGCTGTGAACATTTGCCAACTTTTATTGGTGCGCCATTGAGAGCTTCTGTCTGAATTTATCACTACCTGGTCTGGCAATTGTACTATTCAAGAGTGGAGATGGTTACAGAGAGTGGTGAACTCGGCCCGGACAGTCACATAGGCCAACCTCTCATCTATAGAATCCATCTACCATGCCCGCTGTCAAGGAAAGGCTGCCAGCATTCTCAAATGTCCAACCCACCCTGGTATTGCTTTTCTACAACCTCAACCATTGGGGAGAAGGTACAGAAGCTTGAATACATGCACTAGCCTGTTCGAAACAGTTTCTACCCTACTGTTGTTAGAATACTGAATTGACTCAAATTCGTGGCATTTGCCTGTACCTGTGTTTTTGCCACTGTTTACCTATTGTTTACTTATCTATGCTATTTAACTCTGTGATCTGTCTGTATTGTTTGCAACACAAAGCTTTTCACTGTGCCTTGGTACATGTGACAATAAATTCAATTCACACCTTTCCTCAAGTAAATAGAACAAAACTGGACGCAATATTCCAGATGTAGTTTCACCAATGCCTAATATATTGCTTATAGTGTGGAAACAGGCCCTTCGGCCCAACAAGTCCACACCGACCCTCCGAAGAGCAATCCACCCAGACCCATTCACCTACACTTACCCCTTCACCTAACACTACGGCCAATTTAGCATGGCTAATTCACCTAACCTGCACATTTTTGGACTGTGGTAGGAAACCGGAGCACCTGGAGGAAACTTACGCAGACATGGGGAGAATGTGCAAACTCCACACAGATAGTTACCTGAGGTGGGAATTGAACCCGGGTCTCTGGCACTGTGAGGCAGCAGTGCCAACCTCTGTGCCACCGTGCTGCCCAACATGATGCCACCCAATTGTAACAACACAACTTTACTTTTATAATTCAGTCGTTTTGCAATAAATGCCAGGATTTTATTTGTCTTTCTTATTATATGCTACATCTGCAAACCACTTTCTGTGATTCACGCAAAAAAACACCCATATCCAAATTGCACTGATGCACTTTGAATCTGCTGCCCATTTAAGTAATTTGTCCTTTTATTTGTCCAGCCAAAATGAACAACCTCACACTTGTCCACATTAAACTCCATTTGCTAGATTCTAGCCCATTCTCCGAGCCTATAACTATCCATCTGTAAAGTCTTTATCTCCACATCACCACTTACTTTCCCACCTATTTTAGTATCATCTGTGAACTTTGCCACGTTATACTCTGTCTGATCTATAAATGAGGATCATTTATATAGATTATAAATAGTTGAGGTTCATGAGGCACCTCACTAGTTCCAGTTCACCATCCAGAGAAGGACCCATTTCTGCCAATCCTCTGGGATTATCCCAATCCTTCATCCAAGCTAATACTCCACCTTTCACCCTCCTTCCCAGAATCTAACCATCCCAATCAATCTTCTATACTGCACCTCAACAACTGCCTTCTGGAAGTCCACCAGATCCCTAGAATCCACTTTACTGGTTACACCCTCAAAGAACTCCAGCAAATTTGTCAAGCACAACTGGTCCTTCATGGAACCGTGCTGATATTAGTGAATTGTACAATATTTTTCCAAGTGTTCAATTGTTTCCTCCTTTATGATTAACTCCAGCAACCTCCCCACTACAGATGTCAAACTAACTGAACTATTGTTTCCACTTTGTACTTATTTTCTTTTTTGAAAAAGGATGTCATGTTAAAATGTTTCCAATAAGTTTTCAGAATCTAGGGAGCTTTGGGAAATCATAAGTAATGTATCCATTATCTTTGCTGCCACCTCCTTTAATACCCTAGAGTGAAGGCCATCAGGCCCCAGGGACTTAATTACCTTTATGCCCACGAGTTCTCTTAATACCTTCTCCTTGTAGTAATTTAACCAACTTCCTCTGTAGTAACTGCAGTTTTTGCAAAGATATTATCACCTTTCACTGTGAATATGGAGATAAAATATTGGTTTCGCATCTCTGCTATTTCTGAGTTTCTCATTATGATGCCACCATTTTCATCCTCTGAATGGCCAGCATTTACTTTCACTGTTCTCTTCCCTTTTATATACTTAGAGAAGCTTTTGGTATCACTGCGTATGTTTTCTGATAGTTTTCTTTCATAGTTCATCTTAGTTCTTTTGATTTTATTTTAAGAACCCTTTACTGATGTTTAACGTTTGCCCAATCCTCCAGAGTGCCACTACCTTTTGCAGTATGATATGCCCTAATTTATGCCTTTATGTAACTTTGACTTCCTCGTTAAGTGATGGATGATGTTTCACCTTTTAACAATTCCACTTCCTCTTTGGAATATATTTTAGTTGAGAGGTATTTCATACAGGCCTTACAATGTGGAAGCAGGCCATTCGGCCCTTCGAATTCACACTGACCCTCCGAAGAGCATCCTACTAGATCCAACCCCCTACCCTATCTCTGCATTCCCCATAGCGAATCCATGCAACCTGCATATCATTGGAAACTATGGGTAAAATTTCAAACAGACAGTCATTCAGGGCTGGAATTGAACCCAGTTTTCTGATGCTGTGAGGCAGCAGAACTAACTACTGAGCTACCGTGCCATATCTGGTATCTCCCTAAGGTTTTACTACGTTTGTCAACTGTTCTGCCTTTTAATATTTTTGTCCAGTCCACTTGGGCAAACTCCTTGCTCAGGCTTGTATAATTACCCTTGCCTGCCTCACAGCGCCTGAGACCCGGGTTCAATTCCCGCCTCAGGTGACTGACTGTGTGGAGTTTGCACGTTCTCCCCGTGTCTGCGTGGGTTTCCTCCGGGTGCTCCGGTTTCCTCCCACAGTCCAAAGATGTGCAGGCCAGGTGAATTGGCCAGGCTAAATTGCCCATAGTGTTAGGTAAGGGGTAAATGTAAATGTAGATGTAGGGGTATGGGTGGGTTACGCTTCGGCGGGGCGGTGTGGACTTGTTGGGCCGAAGGGCCTGTTTCCACACTGTAAGTAATCTAATCTAATCTAATCTAATCTAATCTAATCTAATCTAATCTAATCTAATGCTAAAACTCAAGTATGTGACTCTGTCTTCACTCTTTCAATGTAAATCTGAAACTCTAGTATGTTGTAGTCACTCCTTTCAGGAGGATGCTTAACCAGAAGACCCTTTATCAATTCTTCTTCATTACACAATATGAAATCTAAAGTAGCAAGTTCTCTAATTGGCTCCGTGATACGTTGCTCTAAGAAACAATCCCTCATATACTATAAACCTTTCCTCAAAGTTACCCTGGCCAAGTTGATTAGATTCCTTACAGTGTGGAAACAGGCCCTTCGGCCCAACAAGTCCACACCGACCCTCGGAAGAGTAACCCACTCAGACCCATTTCCCTCTGACTGATGCAACTAACACAACAGACAATTTAGATTAGATTAGATTACAGTGTGGAAACAGGCCCTTCGGCCCAACAAGTCCACACCGACCTGCCAAAGCGCAACCCACCCATACCCCGACATTTACCCCTTACCTAACACTACGGGCAATTTAGCATGGCCAATTCACCTGACGTGCATATCTTTGGACTGTGGGAAGAAACCGGAGCACCCGGAGGAAACCCACGCAGACACGGGGAGAATGTGCAAACTCCACACAGATGGTTGCCCAAGGCTGGAATTGAACCTGGGACCCTGGTGTTGTGAGGCAGCAGTGCTAACCATTGAGCCATCGTGCAATCAATAAGCATGTTCAAATCCTCCATAATTACTGTTGCACTTTTTTCACAAGCCCTCATTATTTCTTGGTTTATACTATACCCTACTTCAGAAGTACAGTTTGGGAGCCTGTAAATAACTCCTACCAAGGGGTTTCTTATCAAGACTGATAAGGAAAATTGTGCAGAGTTCAAACGCCTCCACAATCACAGATCAGACACTTCTCAAATCTAAGTGTTAGTTGTTTTATTCAGGCATGAAAGGGAGCAAGGACCTCAGTAGACCCTATGCATGAGATCCCACAACAACAGAATATTAAGACTTTTATAAGAAAAACGGATCAGTTTTTTTTCTAATAGAGTCTAAACAGTTAATTCTATTCAACCAATTACTTCAGCCCATTCCTGTACTTATCTTCCATATGATAGTGATAATGTCTGGCTATTTGACTTTACACATGCACACACCGAGAAGCACATGACTAGATTCATGAGAGTCCTTCTTGTTGCCATAGCTTACCCTTTTATCTTTAATAAGAATTTTTCCCTTCAATGATGATTCACAAAAATACCAATTCAAGTGGAGAATCATTATTTATCTGGCAAAAGAGGACATTTCTGATTGTTGGCAAGTGCCTTTTTACTGGTTGAGGCAAATACATGGAAAATGCTGCAATAATGATTGACTGTTAACTGCCAGTTTAGATTTCAGACCAGTCAGATGAGCTCATAAAAACATAAGACCCTTCGATCCGGCTCCGCCATTCAGTAAGATCACGGCTGATCTTTTCATGGCCTCAACTCCACCTACCTGCCCTCTCACTGTAATCCTTAATTCCTTTATTGTTTAAAAAAAAATCTATCTTAGCTTTAAAAACATTCACTGAAGTAGTGTCAACTACTTCAACGGGCAGGGAATTCATGGATTCACAACCCCCTGGGTGAAGAAGTTCCTTCTCAATTCAGTCATGAATCTACTCCCCCTAATTTTGAGGCTACGTCCTCTTATCCTAGTTTTTCCTGTCAGTGGAAACATCCTATTTGCATCTATCTTGTCTATTCCCTTCACAATTTTATGTGTTTCTATAAGATCCCCCACATTCTTCTAAATTTCAATTAATATAATCCCAATTAATATAATTTCCTCATAAACCAATCCCCTCAACTCCAGTATCAACCTAGTGAACTTCTGCATCCTCTCCAGTGCCAGTACATCCTTTTCTCAAGTAAGAAGACCAAAACTGCACACAGTATTCCAGGTATGGTCTCACCAGCACCCTGTGTGGCCACAACATAACCTCCCTGCTTTTAAACTTAATCCCTTTATGCATGAAGGACAAACTTCCATTTGCCTTCCTAATTACCTAATTAATCAGGGCATTACCTTGAGAAATGAATCAGTCGATGGCTGGGACCTACTTCATTCAGTTGGAACAATTGCAATGCATGCACACCAACTTGTGCATTCTCCATTGGTAAACTCTCTGTCAGTCAGAGTCCATTTATCAACCAATCAGCACCCTCAGCTTATACAATATAAATGTTAGTTTTTCTTTGTAAGTAGTCTTGAAATTGTCTTGGCAATTTACTTTTCTTTATTAATGTACTAATAAAATACCTTTGTACCCTATATCATTTACTACTGCCAGTAAACATCACTGTGACATAAAATGCTTTATAGTTAAAACTTGTAATTTGTTAGTAAAGAAGCAAAATATTCACTAACCAATCACTTGTATGTTTTCCCATGATATCGCAATTTAATTTATCTCACAACATGTCTGATCCTCTCTGGGGTCATAGACTGCAAATCGCTAACTGGCACTGACTATCTCTGGGTCTTCTGTTTATTTGCTGACTGTAGGCATGTAATGATTGAAAGAGAAAACTTTCAAAGGAGCTTGGAACAGAATTATAAGATTAAAAATGGAATAGTTCTCACCAGATCAAATAACTTTATTGTTTACTTTGGGATTGGGTGATTAGGAAGGTCCTATAGCACAATCTGTGTTTGAGTAAAAAATGACAAACTACAGCATCGGGATTGCTGTGGTAATCTGCATTTGTGTAAACACTGAAGTTGTGATCAAATTCTGAAGTGTAATGATGTGAATATTGCCAGTTCGCTGTCAAAAGTGCCGCAAATTCCAAGCTCTTGAACATTGTCCAGCGATTAGCTTTGTGGCTATTTTCCAATGTGTCGATGTAATTCTGATTTTAGAGCAGTTCAATATCACACAGAACTGATAATGTCTCACTCGTGTTCCATATAACATTGTAATAATTGAAACCAAATTAGAAAGTAATACCCTTGAGATGCATTTTAACATTTAAATTAATGGCACAAGTTTAATCTGTAATTGGAAAACTGGCTTAAAATATTTTAGTGATTGAACATTAAAGACGACTGTTTTCTTTTTCAAGGTTGTGATTAAATATTCCTTCATTTAGTACCCTGTTCCTTCTTCCAATGTACATAATTTTGCACAATATATAGTGTACATTATTCATTATCCCTTTTTTTTCAATGCACTCACAATATATCTATCTTCTTCATATTTCAACTTAGCCACATGTTTCAGTGACACTGACTTATTTCAGCACTATAATAGGATATAATAGGATGCTTTTCAAAACATTTTGAGCAACACATGACTTTGAACAGACCCTGTAGAGCTCTGCTAGGTTATTGACTCTCAAACTGAACCATGTCTTTTTTAATGCAGCGTCAATTTTCAATTCCTGTGATTGAATTCTCAATAACTGTCATTATCTGAAATCAACTTAATGCATTTGTGACCCTTTGTGCTATTTTAGTATTAATCCATTTGAAATAACTTAAAATAGTTCAGGCATTTCATAAAAAAGATAAGGATTTTCTCCAATATTGCTATAGGTAATTGTACGTTAACTGGTAGATCAAAATAATTTGATAACTTCTGGTAGCTATTAATTTGATTAGACTCATTAAAAATTCTGGTATATTCACAAAGTATATACCAGTGTTTTAAAAGGCACATTGACTATCCAGCGTCTCTCTTTGGCTTTCAAAACTCAAATTTTGGGCTAATTTATAATTTCCAAAATCACATTTCACTTTTTTTTTGACTATTAGTACATAATTATTATCTATCAATTCTGAAATACCAGTTCTCAGAGAATTCCTTTGTCGTTTAATCAATAATTTCTTTTCCCAGAAATTCCAAAAATCTCTGCTACATTGCAGATTAAGGTTGCACATTGGAATCATGTAGAAATCCTGATTAAATCAACTCTGAAATTCTCAGGAATTGCATGAGAAGTTGAAATTTCCTCAAGGCAATTATGCAGCACCAGGAATCCAAGGGAGAAGTATCCAAGTCTGAGTTGAGAGAGTGTGAGCTTTTGGTGGCTTCTGACTCACTTCAGCTCATTAGTTGATCAAGAAAATTTAAATTTAAGTTTAAGAAGTAAAACTAAAAAAGTATAAATTAAAGATTTAAACTTGCTCTGACTCCTGAGTAACTATTAAACTGAAGCTTTGACTCATCCCTGACACACTGGACCAGACCCCAACCACCTTTCCACACCTCACACCCACCAGTCACACCCCTTGAACAAAAGTTTACAATCCTGATTGGAAAACTGAGGCCGTTCTCTAGAGATTCACCAATTTCTTTACAACTGTTCTTGAAAAATCTAGGGATCATTCAAGTCGATCAACTGCCTATTTCATAATAACATTTCACAAACAACTTTAAATATGACTTGTTATCTTTGAAACTCAAGAAGCTTTTATTTAACTAGCCTTTTACTTTTTTTCTCTCTAAAATTTCTCACTGATTACTTCAATACATCAATTATACTTCCTGGATTAAAATTTTAGGATTCCTCTCATTGCGAGCTGCAATATGCCCTTCTAGGGATTTTTTACTTCTCTTCTTACACCCTTTTATCTTCAGTGGACTTTTACAGGAAAGACCTGAAACCATCCTCCATTCATTGTAACTGAATGTGATTTAATTAGTTTCAAATTTTGTTATTTGAAAAAAACAACACTTTCAGTTTCTTAATTAACGAGCTTACACTGTCTGGAATTGTCAGACTGCAGCAATTATATTTTTCAAAAGTAATGCTAGTAGCAGCAACTTCTAGTCAGCAGGGAACTGTCAGAAATGAATCAACTCTTCAAGGTATGAAGCAACAGTTTTGTCTCAAATAACATCATCAATAATATAATGTAATTTCAGGCTGACACTTCAAGAGTATGCATTAGAAATATATTAGGACCATCACACGATATACCTTGGTAAAATTGGCTTTGGCCAGTAACACAATGATTTCATAGCGAAGTCCATTTTACAGGACAGAGTAATTTTTCTTCTTCATTGACTTCAATTGACTTTTCCATTGTTAAAGACTAATTCCATCTGAAATAGCTTTAACTCAAATCAAAAACACAACATTCTTACATGTAGGGACACAGGAACAGATGTAGGCCATTCAGTCTCTCTAACCTACACTACCATTTGATATTATGGCTAGTCATTTAACTTGATGCCATTTTCCCCTATTATCCCCAAATCTCTTGACATCATTAGAGTTAGATATATTTCCAGGTACTATCATGAACATAACCAATAGCTGAGCTTCCACAACCCTCGAGGATACGGTGGTCCAAAGACCCACTACTTTTTGGAAGAAGAAACTCCTCTTCATCTCAATCCTAATTTATTCTGAGATTGTCCATTGGTTGTAAGGCTCCTAGTATATATAAAGTATATTGAAAGGCACGAGTGTGAAAATTTCACAGTCACTAGCCTTTTAGTCTTCCGTGAACTCTGGATAGTGCCAGAGGACTGGACAATTGAAAACATTAGACCCTTGCTCAAAAAAGTCTGTGAGGACCAATTACAGACCAAGCAACTGAACTTCAATAGTGGGCAAATTTCGAGAAACAATAATTCAGGATGAATCTATCAGTCATGTGGACAAATGTAAGTTACAAAGGAAGGGCCAGCAAAGATTATTTAGGGGAAGGATGTTGAGAGGATGCAGAAAAGATTTACAAGGATATTGCTGGGACTGGAGGGTTTCACTTACAGGGAGAGGCTGAATAGGCTAGAGCTGTATTCCCTGGAGCATTGGATGCTGAGGGGTGACTTTACAGAAGTTAATTAAATCATGCAGTGTATGGATAGGATGAATAGTCAAGGTCTTTTTCATAAGGTGAGGGGTGTCAAAAATTAGATGGCATAGGTTTAAGGTGAGAGGGAAAAGATTTATAAAGAATCTGAAAGGGAACCTTTTTACACATGTGTATGGAATGAGCTTCCAGAGGAAGTGGTGGAGGCTGGTACAATTACAACATTTAACAACCACCTGGACACGTTTATAAATAAGAAGGGTTTAGAAGAATATGGGCCAAATGCTGGCAATGGAACTAGGTCAGATTGGGATGTCTGACTGCCATGAACGAGTTTGACCAAAGGGTCTGTTTCTGTGCTGTATGACTCTATGTCTCTATAAGAGAGTTCTTTGAAGAGCTAACAGAGGATTGATGATGGTAATGTTGATGTAGTGCACATGGACTTCCAAAAGGCATTCACAAAAATGTCATATAAAAGAGTTGTGAGCAAAGTTATATGTAAAGACCTTTTATTGTCGGATTTTTAAAATATTATTGACTAAAATGAGAAAGATCTGTTCTAAAAACCAAGAATGGCTGCATATTTTGAAAAGCAAGTAGCCTGATACACTTGCCAAACTTCATTAAACAATTAAAATAAAAACAGTAAGTGCGAGAGAAGTTCAGGAGATGTGTGAACTGTTTCTCTCTTCACAGATTCTGCCAGATCTTTCTGTTCCCATTTCAGATTTCCAGAATCTGAAATTTTCTTCTATGCATCCATGGAATGAGGGCACCACTGGCTGGCCAGCATTTTTGAACATCCCTAGTTGTCCTTGAAAAGGTATTAGTGAGCTGCCTTCTTGAACCACTGCAGTCTATGGGCTGTGGGTTCGTCCATAGTGCAATTAGGGAGAGAATTCCAGCATTTTGACCCAGGAACAGTGATATATTTCCGAGTCAGCATGATGCGTGGCTTGGAGAGAAACCTACAGGTGGTGGTATTCCCATGTATCTGCTGTCTTTGTCCTTCTAAAAAGGTGATTGTGGGTTTGGATGTGATACAATGAAGCAACTGAAGATGGTTGGGTCCAGGATATTACCCTGGTGAACGCCCGCAGAGATAGCCTAGGGCTAAGATGACTGACCTCCAACAACCACAATTATCTTCTTATATGCCAGGAATATCTCCTAATTTGCATTGATTCCAGTTTTGTTAGGGCTCTTGATGCCACACTTTGAGATCACCTTGATCTCAAAGGCTCTTATTCTTGCCTCTATCTGGAAATCAGGTATTTTGTCCATGTTTGAACCAATGCTGTAATGAGGTCATGAATTTGTGGCCCTGGCAGAACATTAGGAGTCACTGAGCAGGTTATTGCTGAGCAGATGTTACTTGATAGCACTATTAATGACATCTTCCATCACTTTACTCAAGATTGAGAGTAGACTGATGGGTCAGCAATTGACCAGGTTGGATTTGTCCTGCCATTTGTGTAAAGAACCATGCCCAGGCAATTTTATTTCCTTTAAATAGCTGTTTTAATAAGGAGTTGAAATTTCGTTTACAGACAAACTGGACTAGAGGGGTTCTGTATCTATATAGAGTTTTGGGTTGCAACAAGAATTTGATTGGGCTATGGCCTAGTGACCAGTTATCAATGATAAAGGCCCTCTCTGCCTTCCTATAACCATGTATTTGGTTGCCAGTTAAGTAAACAGCTTAAGGCTGGGAACAGGATACAGAGTAATCAGCTCTCCACCAGTTCAGGAGTGAAAATCCCTTTACCTGCTGCCAAAATCCACTTTAAATTTCAGCAGTTTCTGTAAGCTGTGGTTTTTAATTAATAAGTCAGAACATCTTTTATGAGTGAACTTTTATAAGTGTCTCTTATAAACACATGGAAACATTTGGATCAGGAAGGCAGAGAAGAAACCTTCCACTCAGCAAAAACCAACTCTCCCGATCTTATGAACAACGATGAGTGAACTGCTTTCCCAGTTCTCCCTCAATCTATCCTTTTCCTCCCCTGTTTGCATCTAAATGTGCACATGTGTATGTGTAAGGGGGAGTTAATAAGGGGATATCAGTTTTAAGTTGTCATGTTAAATGGCGATGGTTTATCATTTTAGTTGTTGTCAAAGTCTTGTAATAAACTTGTAATAAACAGTGATTGCTGTTGAGTAAAGAAACTTGGTCTGTGCTTTGTAGGCACCTAGATCTGAAAATGCAGTAAATTGGGGAATCTTTGTTTCATTTTTAAAAAATCTTTAACTTTTATGATGAATCCGAGAATAGAATCATGGACTCCGTACAGCGTGAAAACAGGTCATTCAGCCCATCAAGTCTGACCCTCCAAAGAACATCCCACCCAGAACCAGACCCATGAGCCGTGCATTCCCCACGGTCAATCCACTTCACCTTCACATCTTTGAACTGTGGGAGGAAACCGGAGCACTTGGAGGAACCCCACACAGACACAGGGAGAATGTTGCAGGCTCACTGCCTTTATTCCTGATGAAGGGCTTTTGCCCGAAACGTTGATTTCGCTGCTCGTTGGATGCTGCCTGAACTGCTGTGCTCTTCCAGCACCACTAATCCAGTATTTGGTTTTCAGCATCTGCAGTCATTGTTTTTACACAGTCACCTGACGGCATACTGAAACCTGATCCCTGGTATTGTGAGACAGCAGTGCTAACCACTGAAGCGTCATGCTGTCCCAATGGAAGCTTGATTTCCAGTGTTCTACCCCAGTGGGTTGTAACTTGTATGTCATAGAATAAAAGAGACTGTCGCAAAATGGATACAAAATTGTCTGAGTATTAGGAAACAGAATTATGGTTACTGAATATTTTCAGGCTGGAGAAAGATTTTTAGTGGCGATCCCCAAGGATTGGCATTGGGAACCTTCCTTTACCTGATTTATGTTGATAATCTAGATCTTAGTATGCAGAGCACAATTTCAAAATTTGCAGAGGAAATGTATCTTAGAAGCATTATAAACTATGAGGAAGACAGTATAGAATTGACAATTGGTGCTGTGGGTGGATAGCTGGCAGATGAATTTGAATGCAGGGAAATGTGAGGTATAAAGAACATTGAGAGAAAGCATAAATTGAAGGAAGTTATTCTAAAGAACCCAGAGGGATCTGGATCTGTATGTGCATAAGTCATTAGAGGTCAGGTGCAGAGCATGGATAATAAGATAATAACAATATTCTAGACTTTATTGATAACTTTTAAAACTTAAATTAATTTCTTTCAGTTTCTCATTCTCACTAGTGCCTTGAATCTCTATTATTTCTGTAGATTTATTGTACCTTCCTTCATAAAGACAGACACAAAGTAATTATTTTGTTTTTCTACCACCTAATATTCTCAACTAATTTCCATTTTTATCATTACAAATTCTCCTGTTTCTGCCTCTACCAAAGATTGACCCATATCTACCTTTGATAATATTTTCTCTTTTTAATTCTAATAGAGGCTTTTTAAACCCACCATCACATGTCTTGTCAGATTATGCAGATTCATGCTCTACTCTCCCTTTCTTTATTAATTGCTAGTTCCTACTTTGCTGAATTCTAATACTTCCAATCCTCAAGCTTATTATTATTTTTGGCAACTTTATGAATCTCCTCCTTTTGATATATATATGTTCTTTAAATTACTTTGTTAGCTGTAGTTGACTCACTTTTCTTGTTGAGTTTTTGTGCCTTAAGGGAATGAATGCTTGCTGCAATCCACATAATAATTATTTAAATATTAGCTATTACCCATCCATAATCATAAATGTTACTGTATTTTCCATATCCACTACAGCCAACTTGTCCTTTATACCTTCAGATTTTCCTTTGCTTAGATTGAAGACCACAGTTTTTGATTGATCTATATCATTTTCAAGCTTAATGGAAACTCATATCACATTATGATAATCTTCTGTAAATGTTCTTTTTCAACAAACTTACTAATTGGCGATTGTTATTACACGACGATAGATCTAAAACAGCCTGTTTATTTGATGCATCTGCAATACAACAGCTCTGAAAAATAATCCTGCATTTTCCAAAAATTCATCCTCCATAGAATTGGTGTTTATTGGATTTCCCCTTTAAGGTGCAGATTAAATGTATAGATTGAAGTTACTCATTATTGCAACATTACCATTAATACACGTATCTCTGATTTCCTGACTTACTCTGAGCTTTGTGCTACCTTCTGTTTGGTGCTTATAAACAATTCTTGCTGCTTCTTGCTGTTTCTTAGTTACACTCAAATAGATTCCTCATCTTCTTCTTCCAATCTAACTTCCTTTCATACGAATGTGCTGATCTCTTCTCTTATTAACAGAACTACCTTACTTTCTTTTCCTTTCTGTTTGATCTTCCAAATATTGAATATCTTTGAATATCCAGATCCCAGTCACTTTTTCAACTATGCCTCTACTTTGGCAACTAGTTCATATGTATACTTTTTGTTGTGTCACCAATTCATCTGCCCCATAGCAAATGCTACATGCATTCTTTCATTTCTACTTTTTTAACAACATTCTGTTAATGAATTTATTTAATGGTAGGATTTGTTTCTGCTGCATCCTACTGTCCTTGATTGCTCTTCTTCTTCCCATTATCAGCTTTGTTTTTCTGTTCCTTTTTAAATTCTTTTTCTGCTTCCTATCTCTTGAGAAGCTCAGTTTAACACTTCTAAAAGCACCAGCAAATCTCCCTGGAAAGACAGCAATCTAGATGCTGCTGAGGTATAACCTGCCCTCCCTTGTACAGGTCCTCCATCTCCAGATCCCCGTCTCAATGCCCCAGAAATCTACAGCCTTCTTTCTGATACTATTTTCCCAGCTATCCACTAATATTATTTATATACTTGCTAGCACATAGAATATGGAGGTAATCCTGAGATTACTGTTTTAGAGGTTCTGCTTTTCAATGTAGTTTGCACTTCCCAAAACTCTGTTTCCTGGATATCATCCCTCATTGTACCTGGTTATTTATAACAAGATGGACCATGACCTGCGGATTTCCGCTCCCCCCCCCCCCCCAAAACTCCCTCTTAAGTATGTCATGTAGAAACTACTCAGTCACATCCATGGCTGAAGGGTATCTTCGTACCATCCTGGAGTCATTTTTAAGGCCACTGTGAGATTGACTCAGGAGACTCTTGCACTGCCTACCTAGTCCAACTGGCAACTGCCTATTCCCTTTTGCTTGCATGCTCCTAATACTTTAATGAACATTCCATATAGCTCTCAGCTTTACTATAGTCACACCAGTGGTTGTAGAGTCTAAAATCCAGCAGTCTAAATTTCCAGATGGTGATATTTGCTCCATCTGTTTGTTTGGGCCAAGAGAAGTGTTGATGACAGAAAAGTGGATTGCTTTCTTCCCTCTCTTGCTTGAGGATACCTCTGAATATCCATGGCATGGCAGTTTAGTGGTTAGCACGGCTGTCTCACAGCAGCAGGGACCTTGGTTTGATTCCAGCCTTGGGTGGCTGTTTGTGGACGTTGCACATTCTCCGTGTCTGTGTGGGTTTCCTCCCAGAGTTCAAAGATGTGCAGGTTAGATGGATTGGCAATGCTAAATTGTTCATAGTGTCTTGGGATGTGCAGTTTAGGTGGGTTAGCCATGGGAAATGCAGGGTTACAGGGATAGGCTAGGGGTTGGTCTGGGAGTGGTGTGGTCTCAATGGGACAAATTGCCTGCTTCAACCTGAGAGATTCTATGATTCCACACTCTTAGAGGTTGTTCACTTCACATCTTTTTATTTATCTGCCAGATATTTGGACTGGACCTCCTCATCACAGCACTAAATCCCTTTACTCTTCAAATTGCCATTTCACACTAAGTCTAGCTGCACACATTGACAAGATGCTGTCTCTGTTCTGCTGACTCTATGTACTTAGAAAGATCGCTTGTATTTTGTTTACTGATGTTCTACAAGAGGTGAATCAGTACTGCTGTCTAGAGAAACATTTGAACTAGTTACTCAATAAACTAACAGTCAAGTAGGGTACCTGATTGTTTAGAGAACTGAGAAAACTAAATTTTAAAACAGTAAATTGTAGTTAAATGAGAACCAGACTAACTGTTGGAAATCAGAATCCCTTAAAAACGGATTTTTCCTTGTATTTATTGTTTAGCTTGAGATTTCATTGAACAGTTATCTCAGCAGCGATAAACGTTCCAAATTGCTAGCATTGGAAAACAAAAGGGAAAAGTTACAAGAAACACTGAGATCATGAACTTGTGTCAACATATTACCTGGTGCCAAATGTGTTGTTTCAGAAAATAATAACTAATCTGTAAATACAGGTGGGGAGAGGGCAAAATTCATTGGAATTTTATTAACCAAAAAGGTTCAGGCATAAACTACCTGACACAAGAAATATGATAAAACAAGAGCAGATGGGGATGTTCTCAACAGGAAGTTCTTAGGGAGCTGTCTTCTCCATATGGAAGACCAGATGAAGAAGAGGAAAACCTAAGGAAGATTTGCCTGATCCTCCAGCTGGAGAAGATGATGTCGCCTTCATAACTTCCTCAAGACTAACACTCTCCACACCAATCGCCTGTTTACCCTCTGGTACAATGACGGTCCCAAATTGTCACAGTTGTATACATTCTTTATCCAGTTAACTAATATATAATACACTTGTTAAAAAGCAGAAGTTGACTGCCCTCTGAGAAATAAAACTGAAACACCCAAAGAGGACCACCTCACCCTACAATCTGTAAAAGGAGTGTGAAAGATGTTGTAACCTGCTTTTTCACACCTTGTCGTGGTTAGATAAAATTCCAAACACTCACTTTAAAATCAACAAATAACAATTTATTTATCTAACTCTAACAGTGAATAAATTAACTAAACTACGAACAAACTGAATAAAGCAAGAATCTAATGGTATGCTGTTCCGATAAACACATGTCCCGCCCATTAAAAAAAAATTTATCTCTCAAAATTATAGCCATTCTTCTGGAATGTTCTGTACCGTCTCCATCAATTCTTCTGCCAGGAATGCCTTTTCTTTCATTTGTACCATAGATTATATATGGTGCTTTCTCTAATACATAGATGAGGCTGTGAGAGCTAGAGATTCTCGAGAGAGAGAGCTGAGGGCCAATAGCTCTGGTGGATGGTAGCTTGCTCTGCGGTCTTTGCCCAACTATCCCCTTCTTTTTTACCCTTGATGATATATCAATATGCTTTACAATAGGATTCATCCTATGTTGTTAAAACCATCAGATTTAAATCTAATAAGTTTTTGGTATTTAAGTACCTGCTTCAAATTAATTGGCTAAATACAAAAGCCTGCTGTCTTTGTAAAAATTGCTGCTTGGCCTGCCAACTGTATGGCCTATCAATACAAATGTTTCAATTCCAGTGCTGTCTGTGTATTTGCAAACTTTCAAGCTGCAGTACGTAGACATCCATTTTAAATCTCTAAGCACAGAAAAAACACTACCTTTTAAAAGGGGCCACACATTCTATTCTGCATTTTACAATTTTACAAACAAATTATAACTTCCTGCCTCCCAGTCTACAGTTACTCTACCCAACTTTGCAACACACTGCTGCTTCTGAACAAAACAGAAATTGTAAGGAGTCGGACCTTCAGAACCAACACTCTTTATTACACGGCCATGGCCGTGCCTCACAGAGAGAGGCAAGCGTAGTCCAAAGCAATACAAAATGTTCCAGGTTATATAGCATTATAGGCAGGGGCTGACCGTTAGTCACGGAAGTCATGGGGTCAGGTAAAGTCAACGGTCAATCCCTGTTATTGCCATAGATGTTTCCCAATGTTAGCACATACAAGTTGTTTACACAAGGTTTTGCAGGTATCAGAACAGATAAGCGACACAATGAGCCATAGATCATTATGAATGCCGAACTCGTCTAGAGTCTGGGTGGGGGGCTGTGCAGGGGACTGAGGATTCTCAGGCAACTGCAAGGTTATTTTTGCAAAACAGATAGAGCAGCAATTCTCCAAAATGACATGTCAGCAATCTTTGCTTTAACTTGAGAGCCCAGTGATGTGACAAAGTGGCTGCCAGACAAAGTGTGTCAAATTTTACTTCCGCAGAAATTTGCTACAAATTGTTTACAGTCTATGTTAGGAAACTGTGATTGCATACTCCTTAAAGTCAATATAGGTTTTATGAAATAGATTAATATTTAACATACACTTGGTCACCAAAGTCGCAGGCTTGTATTTTGTAACAACTTGCACTCAAACTGCTGTTGTTGTACTGTTGATGAAGAAGAACACTTTTCTACTTAAACTTCTTGTAATAGATTAGTCTGAATAAGCCACCTCTTCCTCATCCCATAAATCCCTTTCCAGTAAAATATTTAATTACCACATGAACCCAATAGCCTCTTCTGGTAAATTGTCCCTCAATTCTATTATCTGTTGTGTGATAAAATGTGTGTTACCTCAATTCTGCAGCTTTTATGGCTTTTGCCAGTGAGACACTTTGATTTTTCTACAAATCCACTAGCTATTTTTAACATTTCAAATACGCCTTCAAGTTTAGTTTCAAAACAAAGCTAATGGACTTTATTTGTTTCTTCAAACATTTTAAAATGCTTAAATCCAGAATTATCTTTGCATGTTGTGAATCCTCTCAAGAGCAAAAACGTTTAATGAGTCTTGCAGGATGTTTAGACAGTGTTGTATATCAAGTATTTCCTACATTGCAATATTGATTACAGCTCAAAAGTACTTCACTGGTTATAAAATACTGTTGGATGTCCTGCAATCATGAAAGGTGTGATATAACTGCAGATCTTTCTTTCAGTTGATTAGGATATAGAGAATTGAGAGCTTGTGGCTGTGATTTTTCTATTGGTATTTTGGAAAGGATGAGCCCATAGTACAGCTACTAAATTTTTTCTTTTGCAAGTCAAATGCTACTTTAAACACCAATTGTATATGTGCAACTTTCTTTACTCATAATGTAGTTAAGGCAAGTACCATAGATGCATTTAAGAGGGATTCTAGGTAATTGCATGAAAAGGGAAAAAAATGACAAACTTAGATTCAAGTAACATTTTCAATGATTACCAGACCTCACTAACCACTTTAAAGTTGGCCTAGTACTTTTAAAATGTAGTCTCGCTTTTATTGCTGAGGTACAGAATTTAAGAACAGGGAGGATTGCTCGGAATCCAAGGAGAGCTGGCAAATTGGATACACAATTGGCTTGATGGTAGAAAGCAGAGGGTAATGGTGGAAGGATGCTTGTTGGACTGGAGGCCTGTGACTAGTGATGTGCATCAGAGATCAGTGTTTGGCCCATTGCTGTTTGTTATTTGTATCAAAGAATTGGATGAGAATGTACAAGGCACGATTAGTAAGTTTGCAGATGACACTAAAATAGGTGGTATCACCGATGGGGAGGAAAGTTATCAGAAATTTCAGCAGGTCCTTGATCAGTTGGGGAAGTGGGCCAAGAAATGGCAAATGGAGTTTGATAAAAATAAGTGCGAGGTTTTGCATTTTGGAAAATCAAATCAAGATAGCAGCTTCATGGTGAATGGTAGGGCCTTAAAGAGTGTAGTAAACAGAGGGACCTTGGAGTTCAGGTGCACAGTTCTCTGGAAATGGAGTTACAGGTAGACATGGCAGTGAAGAAGGTTTTTGGCACACTGGCCTACATCAGTCAGGGCACTGAGTATAGAAGTTGGGAAGTTATGATGCAGTTGTACAGGACATTGGTGAGGCCAGACTTGGAGCATTGTGTTCAGTTTTGGTCACCTTGCTATAGGAAGGATGCTATTAAACTGGAAAGAGCTCAGAAGAAATTTACAAGGAGGACTTAAGGGAGAAGTTAGACAAGCTAGGACTTTTTTTTTCAACTGTAGGAGACTGAGGGGGGTATCTTATAGAAGTATATAAGATCATGAGAGGCATGGATAGAGTGAATACACTCAGTCTTTTTCTCAGGGTTGGGGAATTGAGGACTAGAGGGCATCAGTTTAAGGTTAGAGGGGAAAGAATAAAAGGGAACCTGAGGGCCAACTTTTATTTTACACAGAAGGTGGTATTCATATGGAATGAAACTACCAGAAGTGGTTGAGGCAGGTACATTAACAACATTTAAAAGGCATTTGGACAAATACATGAATAGGAAACAATGAGAAGAATATGGGTCAAGTGCAGGGAAATGGGGTTAGTGTGGATGGACTTTTTTTTAGATTAGATTAGATTACATTACAGCGTGGAAACAGGCCCTTCAGCCCAACAAGTCCACACCGACCTGCCGAAGCACAACCCACCTATGCCCCTACATTTACCCCTTACCTAACACTACGGGCAATTTAGCATGGCCAATTCACCTGACCTGCACATCTTTGGACTGTGGGAGGAAACCAGAGCACCCAGAGCAAACCCACACAGACATGGGGAGAACGTGCAAACTCCACACAGTCAGTCGCCTGAGGTGGGAATTGAACCCGGGTCTCAGGCGCTGTGAGGCAGCAGTGCTAACCACTATGCCACCATGCCGCCCACCAGCATGGACCAAAAGCAGATGGGTAGGCCATGGTGATTGGGTGATTATGGAGATAGGATGGTGGCTGGGTCTGGGTAGGATGCTTTTTAAGAGAGTTGATGCAGAATGGCCTCTTTCCACATTGTAGGGATTCAATGATAAATTGGCGAAAGGCAAGACTTCTGTCACCATTTGGGGAAAGTTAAAAATCACATAACAGACTATAGTCCAACAGCTTTATTTGAAAGTACAAGCTTTTGGAGCACTGTTCCTTTGTCAGGTAGCTAGTGGAGCAGGATACGTAGGACACAGAATTTATAAGTAAAAGATCAAAGCATCATACAATTGATGCGATGTATTAGACAAACCTAGATGGTTGTTAAGTCCTGAATCACTTAGAATGGAGATGCTGGTTTCGAGTGATTGACACGTAAATTTCAGAATTTCCTTTAAGTCACTGCCCACGATAACTTAAGGTTTTATCAATATATATTAAAAAAATCTCAGTTCAGACAAAGCATTAAAAGTGAAAGGTTAGAGTCTGTCAGTCTCCCGATCTGGTTTCGGGCTGGTTTTATTTCCAAGGTTGGAATTTATAAATGTCACATTGACTGATTACCTATAGATTATGTGTTTTTTGTACAAAACAATGTATCTGCAAATACAAATTCACCTCAGACTTATATATATGTGTGTGTGGGAAAGATGGGGAGCGAATGTATGTGTATGCGTGTGTGTGAGACAGAAAGAGGATCAAGAGAGAGGGAGTAAGTGTGAGAGTGTGTATGCATGCTTGAGTGTGTGCGCATGTGACAGAGTATATTCTGTGAGAGGGGGTGTGAGGGTGTGTGTGTGTGTGTGTGCAAAAGAGAGAGTGTGTATGACAAAAAGTCTGTGTGAGAGTGTGTGCATATATTTGTCAGTGTGTGTGACAGAGTGTATAGCATGGTGGGGTCACCTGTAGTGTGACATGAATCCAAGATCCCAGTTGAGACCGACCTCATTGGTACTGAACTTGCTATCAGCCTCTATTTGGCGACTCTGCGCAGTTGCCAATCTTGAAGTCTGCCACAATGACGGCATCACTGCAACAGCCTCAGTACTCAACGCCAACAACTGCCACTCTCCAGGCAACATCCTACCACTCATCTGCTTCATCCTCGACCACAACGTCTTTACCTTTGACAATCAACTCTTCATCCAGAGATACAGAACAGCCATGAGGATGGAATTTGCACCCCAACATGCCAACATTTTCATAGACAAGTTTGAACAAGACTTCTTTGCTGCACAGGATCTCCAACCAGTGCTATACACTAGATACATTGATGACAGTGTCTTCCTCTGGACCCACAGTGAGGAATCACTGAAACAATATCAGCAAGTTTCATCCCACCATCAGACTCACCATGGACGACTAGAGTCATAGAGTCATAGAGATGTACAGACTGGAAACAGACCCTTCAGTCCAACTCGTCCATGCTGACCAGATATCCCAACCCAATCTAGTCCCACCTGGCAGCACTCGGCTCATATCCCTCCAAACTCTTCCTATTCATATACCCATCCAAATACCTCTCAAATGTTGCAATTGTACCAGCCTCCACCACATCCTCTGGCAGCTCATTCCATATACATACCATCCTCTGTGTGAAAAAGTTGTCCCTTAGGTCTCTTTTATATCCTTCCCCTCTCACCCTAAATCTATGCCCTCTAGTTCTGGACTCCCCCACCCTAGGGAAAAGACTTTGCCTAGTTACCTTATCCATGCCCCTCATAATTTTGTAAACCTCTACAAGGTCACCCCTCAGCCTCCGACGGTCCAGGGAAAACAGCCCCAGCCTATTCAGCCTTGCCCTATAGCTCAAATCTTCCAACCCTGGCAACATCCTTGTTTAGAATTAATCTTATTCTTGGACACCTCTGTATCTCACTCTACTACAAGCCCATGGATAAACTCATGATGCAGGGTGGGAGGAGGTGTAGTCTAGGTAGCTGTGGGAGTCGGTCGGTTTATAGTAAATGTCCGTGTTGATTCGGTCACCTGAGATAGAAATGGAGAGGTCTAGGAAGGGGAGGGAGGAGTCGGAGACAGTCCAGGTAAATTTGAAGACATTTCCCCTTCCCCCACCTTGTCTTTCTCCAGTTTCCTCATTTCCCCTCCCCCACCTTGTCTCAGTTCCAACCCTCGAACTCAGCACCACCTTCCTAACCTGCAATCTTCTTCCTGACCTCTCCGCCCCCACCCCCACTCCAGCCTATCACCCTCACCTTAACCTCCTTCCACTTATCGCATTTCCAACGCCCCTCCCACAAGTTCCTTAGCCTGCTTGGCACACTCTCCTCATTCCTGAAGAGGGGCTCATGCCCGAAACTTCGATTCTCCTGCTCCTTGGATGCTGCCTGACCTGCTGCACTTTTCTATCTTTCACCCTAAACATTTTAAAACAGCCATCCCCTATTCACAATCCCTATGCAGACACAAGATCTGTTCAGATGAGGAGGAACATGATGGACACCCGAAGGTGCTGAAGAGCACCCTTATAAGAATGGGATACGATGCTCAACTCATCGGTTTCCAGTTTCAATGTGCCACAGTTTCTTGCTGTAATTACCTCCTTAGAAGACAGACACAGGATACAACTGATAGGGTATCTTTCATCATCCAGTACTTTCTGGGAGGGAAGAAACTATGCCATGTTCTTTGCAACTTGCAACACATTGTTGGTGAGGATGAATACCTCACCAAGATCTTCCCTATGCCTCCACTTCTTGCTTTTAAACAGCAGCCAATTCTTAAACAGACCATTGTTGGCAGCAAACTCGCCTTCAGGACAACATCGAAAGTAACACCATACAATCCTGTCATGGCAACCACGGCAAGACATGTCAGAGCATCAAAAGGATACTCCCATAACACATGGGAAGACCACAGCACACCACATGCGTGGCAGGTACACACATGACCCGGCCAATGTTGTCTATCTCCTACTGTACAGGCAAGGATGCCCTGAGTTACAGGACATTGGAGAAACCATGCAGGTGCTATGACAACGGATGAATGAACACCGCACAACAATCACCAGACAGGAATGTCCTATCCCAGTCGAGGAACATTTCAGCGGTCAGGAACATTTAGCCTCAGATCTTTGGTTTAATTTCCTCCAAGGCAGACTATCCCACCAAGCAGAGGCTGATAGCCAGGTTAGATACCCATAAGGACAGCCTTAACCAGGATTTTGGGTTCAATGTCACTCTACAGGTGACCCCATCCATCATACTATACACTCTCACACCCACACAGACCCTCTCTCATACACATGCTCTCTCTTTCACACACACTCATGCGCACACCTTCTCACAGACATGTACTCTGTCACACTTGTGCACTCACACTCAGATGCACACTAGGGGTCCTCAAAAAGAGTCACTCCATTGTCCAATACCAGCTCATCCAATTAAAACCTCCAGTCTCCATGCTAATTATGGCTGCCCCTACAATATGTAAAATAGCACATGGTGGGTTGAGGCACCTGACCACTTATAGGCCCGAGGGTGGCAGAGCTGCTGATACCTTATACAGATAATTCTTCGATAATGCGATGGTTGTGTTCTTATGCAACCCTGCATTATATAATAAATTGTGCTTTAAAAACAGCGCTTACAGTTGAAGGTGAGAGGAAATCAGCTCCCTGTCCTCATGTAGACAATAGGATCTTGGATTGAGTTTGGCAATTGTGTACTGCAGTTGGCACTTTTAAAGATGCCTGTAAATACTTCTGCTTCACAGAGATGCACTTGATCAATCTACAAAGATCAATGACAGAGTTGAGATTGTGAGATAGTAGTCATGATTTAGAGATGCCGGTGTTGGACTGGGGTGTGCAAAGTTAAAAATCACACAACACCAGGTTATAGTCCAACAGGTTTAATTGGAAGCACAATAGCTTTTGGAGCGTCGCTCCTTCATCAGATGGAGGTGGAGGGCTCGACCTGTTGGACTATAACCTGGTGTTGTGTGATTTTTAACTTTGTACACCCCAGTCCAACACTGGAAACTCCAAATCATGATTACTATCGACACCACTAACTGTCAGCTTAAAGTGGAGAGGATCTCCAAGAAAATCGCACAAATTCTGTCTGTTAGGATTGACTCCTCCATTACCACCTACTGAAGGAGCGTCGCTCAAAAAGCTAGTGTGCTTAAATTAAACCTGTTGGACGATAACCTGGTGTTGTGTATTTTTAATTTTGAGATTGTGAGAGCAAGATTTGTAGCTGGACACTGCGTGTGTTTCACAAGCATGGTGCTATGATGTCCTCAACCTGTACTACGTGCTTGATTAATGCAATTGCCCATTGAAATATCTCGCATTATTCAGAGGCAGGATAAAAAGCTTGCAGCACTCACACCAGGTGTGGTCACCCCATGTTCCATTTGTAGTGAGTACTTAGAGTTTGCACAAGTACAGAAGACAGCACAAACCATGCTTGGCAGAGTGAGCCATATGCTCAGCCTGTTAATTAATGGGCTCCCCAAACTTTCTTCCCTGCACATCCTATCAAGATCATTAGTGTTGAGCTTTTACACAATTCCACACATCTCTTTGATTTATGACTTAATCTCCCAGCATTAGCCCCAAGACCTGACCTTCTTTGCAAGAATCTATTTCCCTCCATTTGCAATTATTGCCCCCTTTGTACCCTAGAATGATGCTTTCAATAGGGAGTGTTGCTGAACAAACAGACCTTGGAGTGCAGGTTCATAGCTCCTTGAAAGTGGAGTCACAGGTAGATAGGCGTTTGGTATGTTTTTCTTTATTGGTCACAGTATTGAGTATAGGTGTTGGGAGGTCACGTTGCAGCTGTACAGGATATTGGTTAGGTCAATTTTGGAATATTGCATGCAAATCTGGTCTCCTTACTCTCAGAAGGATGGTGTGAAACTTGAAAGGGTTCAGAAAATATTTACAAGGCTGTTGCCACGGTTGGAGGATTTGAGCTATAGGGTGAGGCTGAACAGGTTGGGGCTATTTTCCATGGAGCATCGGAGGCTGAGGTGTCCACCAACACCCTGGAGTTGTTCAGCGAGAGGTGGGCACCGTAGGGAGTGGAGTGCATTATTTCTCCCTCCAACTCTATTTTGATTTAGTCCCTACCCTCCCCTTCACTGTTTTGATCACACAGCATTGCCCTTTGATGTGAAGGGCACTGCTTATCACTGGCCACTCGGGTGTTTTCTTTTCTTCCTGGTGGTGGAAATTGAATAAAGATTCGTGCACCTTGTGTCTCAAACCTGCACACACACAACATGGGTGCTGGGGAATAAATAAGCACTACCGCAGTTAGGCGGGAGTGTGGGAAAAGAGAAAGAAAAAACAAGAGTATCAGGCATCTTGCTCACTCTGAGAGCTGGCTCTTGAGGGAGCTGGACTAGTGTGTGGAAGGACTCTCCTTTGTTGTATCAAGAAGAAAAAAATAAAATGGAGTGTCTGGAGAAAGAGCACGTGGTGTCCACCAACACGCTGCAGTTGTTCAGGGAGAGGTGGGCGGCACAGGGAGTGGAGTGTATTATTTCCCCCTCCAACTCTATTTTGATTTAATCCCTGCCCTCCCCTTCACTGTTTGATCACACAGCAATACCCCCTTGATGTGAAGTGCAGTGCTTATCACTGGCCACTTGGGTGTTTCTTTTCTTCCTGGTGGTGGAAATTTGAATAAGGTTTCATGCACCTTGTGCCTTTCACTGTGTCTCACACCTACACACACACACACACACACACCATGGGTGCGAGGGAATAAATAAGCACTACCACAGTTAGGCAGTAGTGTAGGGAAAGAAAAAAAAATAGGATTGTCAGACATCCTCACACTCAGAGCTGGCTCTTGAGGGAGCTTGAAGGACTCTCCTTGTTTGTATCAAGAGGAGGGGACTGATTCTGATCTAGCTGGCCCACAGACAGTATGTTGAAAGGGAGGAGGGAGGAGGGAGTCCTGGGCCTGCTTCTTGTGCTGCAGACTGGGCCTTGCCCACAGCTGTCCTAACTGCTGCTGCTGCCTGAGGCCTACCTCCACTGCTGCTGCCAAAGCCTCACCCAGGTCAAGGGAGTGTTGCTGCTGCCTGGGGCCCACTCCCACTGCTGGTCCCTGAGACCTCACCTGAACCTGCTTCTGCTATTGCTGCTTGGGACCTGCCTCACTACTGCTACCTGGGACTTGCCTTGGGCCCCTCCCAAGACCTCCACTGCTGCTATGGGGCCCAACCTGGATATAGACTACAGCTGCTTCCTGGGGCCTACCTCCACCAGAATCCATCATCACAGCATGGCAAGCCCCAAGACCACAGGCCCCAGTCACACCTATGCTGGGGTAGCAGCTGCCTTAGGCTCAGCTGCTACAACCCTGACCCCCTTCAGGCATCTGACTAAACGCCTAGGGGTCAAGGCCTACCTGCACCTGAACATGACTACTGAGGCCTGCAGTCAGGCCATGGCTAGTGTGGTCAGCCCACTGGCCATCGTCGCTGCGGCCAGAATGTACAGGTAGGCCGTATTTTCACTCAAGACCAAGCAGGCGGTCCATCTGGCCATGGAGAGGAGGCTCACTGTGGGCAGGACACACCTACCCGTCGACCCTTTGGAGGTCACGGCCCAGAGGGTTGTGTTCTCCAATGTCCCGCCCTTCATTGCCAGTGAGCTCCTTTTCCCCCATCCCAACATCTTGGGGGAACGCAAGGTTTGTGAAGGTTTGTAGCTCAGGTTGAGGTTTAGGGTGTAGGTTTGCTCGCTGAGCTGTAGGTTTGATATCCAGACGTTTCATGACCTGGCTAGGTAACATCATCAGTGGTGACCTCCAAGTGAAGCGAAGCTGTTGTCTCCTGCTTTCTATTTATATCTTTCTCCTGGATGGGGTTTGTGGTAATGTCATTTCCTGTTCATTTTCTGAGGAGGAGATAGATGGCATCTAGATCTATGTGCTTGTTTATGGCGTTGTGGTTGGAGTGCCAGGCTTCTAGGAATTCTCTGGCATGTCTTTGCTTCGCCTGTCCCAGGATAGATGTGTTGTCCCAGTCAAAATGGTGTTTTTTTTCATTTGTGTGTAGGGCTATGAGGGAGAGGGGGTCGTGTCTTTTTGTGGCGAGCTGATGTTCATGTATCCTGGTGACTAACCTTCTTCCTGTTTGTCCTACGTAGTGTTTGTGGCAGTCCTTGCACCCTCACAGGCATAAAGTTCACCAAGGAGGAAGAAACTGACAACAAACTCACATTTCTGGACATCACAGTACAAAGAAAGGACAAGGGAGAATTACAAACCTGCATATACAGGAAACCGACAAACACTGACCAAATACTCAACTACACCAGCAACCATCCCAACACACACAAACGAAGCTGTATCAGAACACTATTTCAACGAGCCACCACACACTGCAGCACAGGCGAACTTCGGAAAACAGAGGAGAACCATCTATACAACGTATTCAAGAAGAATGGATACTCAAAAAATACAGTGCGCAGATTCCTCAAGAACAAACCATGACAAGCAGACCAAACACAGCCAGAAACCCTAACCACCTTACCATATATCAAAGAAGTTTCAGAAATGACTGAGACCCCTCGGAATCCTAGTAGCACACAAGCCCACCAACACTCTCAAACAAAAACTAACAAACTTAAAAGACCCAGTACAACCCATGGACAAAACCAACGTCATCTACAAAATTCCATGTAAGGTCTGCCATAAACACTACGTAGGACAAACAGGAAGAAGGTTAGTCACCAAGATACATGAACACCAGCTAGCCACAAAAAGACACGATCCCCTCTCCCTCATAGCCCTACACACGGATGAAAAAAACCCACCATTTCGACTGGGACAACACATCTATCCTGGGACAGGCTAAGCAAAGACATGCCAGAGAATTCCTAGAGGCCTGGCACTCCAACCACAATGCAATAAACAAGCACATAGATCTAGATGCCATCTATCAACTCCTCAGAAAACGAACAGGAAATGACATCACCACAAACCCCAGGAACCCCATCCAAGAGAAAGATATAAATAGAACATAGAACATAGAAAAATACAGCACAGTACAGGCCCTTCGGCCCTCGATGTTGCGCCGACTGAAGCCTACCTAACCTACACTAGCCCGATAACCTCCATATGCTTATCCAATGCCCGCTTGAATGACCATAAAGAGGGAGAGTCCACCACTGATACTGGCAGGGCATTCCATGGACTCACAACCCGCTGAGTAAAGAATCTACCCCTAACATCTGTCCTATACCAACCTCCCCTTAATTTAAAGCTGTGTCCCCTAGAAACAGCTGACTCCATACACGGAAAAAGGTTCTCACTGTCAACCCTATCTAAACCCCTAATCATCTTGTACACCTGTATCAAATCTCCCCTAAACCTTCTTTTCTCCAATGAGAACAGCCTCAAGTGCCTCAGCCTTTCCTCATACGATCTTTCTACCATGCCAGGCAACATCCTGGTAAACCTCCTCTGCACCTGTTCCAATGCCTCCACATCCTTCCTATAATATGGTGACCAAAACTGCACACAATACTCCAGATGGAGCCGCACCAGAGTCTTATACAACTGCAACATGACCTCAGGACTCCGGAACTCAATTCCTCTACCAATAAAGCCCAGTACGCCATATGCCTTCTTCACAGCACTATTTACCTGGGTGGCAACTTTCAGAGATCTGTGTACATGGACACCAAGATCCCTTTGCTCATTCACACTACCAAGTAGCCTACAATTAGCCCAGTAATCCATCTTCTACCAAAGTGAATGACTTCACACTTAGCTACATTGAACTCCATTTGCCACCTTTCTGCCCAGCTCTGCAACTTACCTATATCCCGCTGTAACGTGCCACATCCTTCTTCGCTGTCCACCACTCCACCGACTTTCATATCATCCGCAAACTTGCTCACCCAGCCTTCAAGCCCCTCCTTCAGATCATTCATAAAAATGACAAACAGCAATGGTCCCAAAACAGATCCTTGTGGAACACCGCTAGTAACCGCACTCCAAGATGAACCTTTATCATCAACTACTACCCTCTGTCTCCTTCCAGCCAGCCAATTCCTAATCCAAACCTCTAATGCACCTTCAATGCCATACATCCGTAATGTTTGCAGTAGCCTACCATGGGGTACCTTATCGAACGCCTTGCTAAAATCCATATACACCACATCTACTGCTTTACCCTCGTCCACTTCCTTGGTCACCTTCTCAAAGAACTCAATAAGGTTTGTGAGGCACGACCTGCCCTTCACAAAACCATGCTGACTATCCTTGATCACATTATTCCTATCCAGATGTTCATAAATCCTATCCCTTACAATTCTCTCTAAGACTTTGCACACAACAGAAGTGAGACTCACTGGTCTATAGTTACTAGGGCTGTCCCTACTCCCCTTCTTGAACAAGGGGACCACATTCGCTATCCTCCAGTCTTCTGGCACTATTCCTGTAGACAACGACGACCTAAAAATCAAGGCCAATGGCTCCGCTATCTCCTCCCTAGCTTCCCAGAGGATCCTAGGATAAATGCCATCAGGCCCAGGGGACTTGTCTATTTTCACCCTTTCCAGTATTCCCCGGACCTCTTCCCTACATACCTCAAAGCCATCCATTCTAATCACTTGTGACTCAATATTCACATCAGCAACAACGTCCTGTTCCTGAGTGAATACTGACGAACAGTATTGATTTAGTGTCTCTCCAATCTCCTCTGCCTCCACGCACAACTTCCCACTACTATCGTTGACTGGACTGATGCCTACCCTAGTCATCCTTTTATTCCTGACATACCTATAGAAAGTCTTAGGGTTTTCCCTAATCCTACCAACCAAGGACTTTTCATGTCCCCTTCTCGCTGCTCTTAGCTCTCTCTTTAGATCCTTCCTGGCTACCTTATAACTCTCAATCGCCCCAACTGAACCTTCACGCCTCATCTTTACATAGGCCGCCCTCTTCCCTTTTACAAGGGATTCCAATTCCTTATTAAACCACGGCTCCCTCACAAGACCCTTTCCTCCCTGCCTGACTGGTACATACTTATCAAGGACACCCAATAGCTGCTCCTTGAACAAGCTCCACATATCATTTGTATCCTTCCCTTGAAGCCTATTTTTCCAATCCACACATCCTAAGTCATGCCTCACCGCATCATAATTTCCCTGCCCCCAGCTATAACTCCTGCCCTGCAGTGCACACTTATCCCTCTCCATCACTAGAGTAAAAGTCACCGAGTTGTGGTCACTGTCCCCGAAGTGCTCACCTACCTCCAAGTCTAACACCTGGCCTGTTTCATTACGTAGAACCAAATCCAGTATGGCCTCACCTCTTGTTGGCCTGTCTACATATTGTGTCAGGAAACCCTTCTGCACACATTGGACAAACACCGACCCATCTAACGAACTCGAACTATAGCTTTCCCAGTCAATATCTGGGAAGTTAAAGTCCCCCATAACAACCACCCTACTACTTTCACTCTTCTCCTGAATCATCCTTGCAATACTTTCCTCTGCGTCTCTCGGACTATTATGAGGCCTGTAGAAAACTCCTAACAGGGTGACCTCACGTTTCCTATTTCTAACCTCAGCCCAAACTACCTCAGATGGCAAGTCTTCTTCCATCGTCCTTTCTACCACTATAATCCTATCCTTGACAAGCAATGCCACACCTCCCCCTCTTTTACCCCCACCTCTGACCCTACTAAAACATTTAAACCCTGGAACCTGCAATAGCCATTCCTGTCCCTGTTCTACCCACGTCTCTGTAATGGCCACAACATCGAAGTCCCAGTACCAACCCACGCTGCAAGTTCACCTACCTTATTTCTTATACTTCTGGCATTGAAGTATACACACTTCAAGCCACCTTCCTGTTTACCGGCACCCTCCTTCGAGATCGATGCCTTGTTCCTAACCTCCCTACACTCAAGGTCCTGTACCCTAAAGCTACAGTCCAGGTTCCCATGCCCCTGCAGAGTTAGTTTAAACCCTCCCAAAGAGCACTAGCAAACCTCCCCCCAAGGATGCTAGTGCCCCTCAGGTTCAGGTGGAGACCATCCTGTTTATAGAGGTCTCACCTTCCCCAGAAAGAACCCCAGTTGTCCAGAAACCGGAATCCCTCCCTCCTGCACCATCCCTATAGCCACGCATTTAACTCTTCTCTCTCCCTATTCCTCGACTCTCTATCACGTGGCACGGGTAACAGACCAGAGACAACAACTCTGTTTGTTCTAGCTCTGAGCTTCCAACCTAGCTCCCTGAAAGCCTGCCTAACAGCCTCACTCCTCTTCCTACCTATGTCGTTGGTGCCAACGTGGACCACGACCTGGGGCTGCTCCCCCTCCCCCTTAAGGACCTGGAAAACACAAGCAGAGACGTCACGTACCCTTGCACCTGGGAGGCAACATACCAAACGTGAGTCTCTGTCGCCCCTGTAAAACCGCCTATCTGTGCCCCTCACTATTGAGTCCCCAATAACAATCGCTCTACCTTTCTCCGCCCTTCCCTTCTGAGCAATGGGGACAGGCTCCGTGCCAGAGGCCTGAACCTCGTTGCTAACCCCTGGTAAGTCGTCCTCCCCACAAGTATCCAAAACGGTATACTTATTATTGAGGGGAACGGCCGCAGGGGGTGCCTGCACAGGGGGTCCCCCTCACTGTCACCCATCTGTCTATAACTTTCGGAGTAACTACTTCCCTAAAGCTCTGATCTATGACCACCTCTGCCTCCCGAATGATCCGCAGTTCATCCAACTCCAGTTCCAGTTCCCTAACACGGTCTTGGAGGAGCTGCAGATGGGTGCACTTCCCGCAAGTGTAATCAGCAGGGACGCTAATGGCTTCCCTCACCTCAAACATCTTGCAAGAGGAACATTGCACTGCCTTCGCTGCCATCCCTCTAAAAGGTAAACTTAAAAAAGAAAACTGGACCTAAAGAAACAAACAAGCAAAATGCAGCACTTACCTGCTTACCACAAATAGAAAGCAGGAGACAACAGCTCCACTTCACTTGGAGGTCACCACTGATGATGTTACCTAGCCTGGTAATGAAACGTCTGGATATAAACCTACAGCTCAGTGAGCAAACCTACACGCTAAATCTTGGGGGAAGTCCGGTCAGGTGTCCAACCGCTCCTGCTCAGTCTCAAGGACACTGCCCTCCGGCATATTTACTCCTTGCGACACCAGGTGTTTATTTGCTTGGCCCGGGAGGAGGTCATCTAGGGCTCACTTATCCTCCTCCACGAGGGTGCGGCCTACCGCATCTTCTGGACGGTGGATGGCATGCGGTGCCTCCTGTGCCGCGAGGTGGGGCACATAAAAAAGAACTGCCCCACCCAGAAGGCTGCCCAACCCATGTCAACAGCTGTGGGTGGCACTGCCACATCCACTCCCCCTCCCCCTCCCCCAAAATCAACACCACAAGCCCTGGCAACGGGAGCTAAGCCAAAGGCCTTGGCCTCTGGCAGGGAGGGGGGGGGGGGTGAGTATCCGGCCGGACAGAAGGCCCAAAAGAAGACACATCATGCCAAGCCTGCACCCGTGGAGACAACCACGTCACCTTCCCCAAAAATGGACCCTCGACCTGCCCCACCCTGGCATGACAATGCCCCTGTGGCCATGCCAGCGTCACCCTGGTGCAGGAACCCTGACCCCCAACCCTTCATATCCATGCCTGATCCCTGTCCTGCTGCACCCACTGACCCCATGCCCAACCCCCGCCCCTTTACAGAAACCCCTGGGGCACCGCTGCCTGATCCTGGCCCTTCAACACCTGGCTCATGGGTCCCTGAGTCCAGGCCCTGCCTCACCCAGCCAGACCCGTGCACTGACCTTGAGGAACCTGCCACTGAGCACCATCCAGCAGCAGCTGTGTCTCTAGGCCCTGGGCAGGAAACTGGACCCCTACCCCGCTTACCATCACCTGATAAACCAGGGGCAAGGCAGGAAGTGGCACAGCTGGCTCTCCCGATCCTGGCCACGTCCCCTGCCTTCCCCCAGCCAATCGTTTTCTGTGAAAAGCTGGGGGGAGGAGCCTCAGACCCCATGACCATCAGGGAGGGTGGGGAGAGGAGAGCATTCTCCATCTCCATGGGCACTGCCACCTCGGGGAAGAGGTGCCGTCTCCAGGAGGGGGAGGACTTCCCTGTGGCACGCCAAAGACGCTACCCCTCACAAGGTGGTGCACCCGTGGCACCTCTCGCCTTTCTCACATCATGGCCTGATCCACCTGGAGCCCCATGGGTCACAGCAGAATCGCCTGGTGTCCCCATACCACCGGCCCCTTGGGACAAGACTGAGCACCACGTAGGCCACAAGTTTGATAAATTTAATACCGCTGGAACATCGAACGGTGGAGGGGAGGAAGGTGTTATCCTCACTCCTCCCTCCCAGACTGTTTTTCTGGAGGCCTTGGCCCTGGGGGAGGACCTTTTCCCCGAGGAGCCTGGCGTCCCGGTGTCGGGAGAGGAGCGGGGCCCGGAGCCTCTGCCACCCGACGACCCGAACTTGGGGCATTCCGGGAAGGGGTGCACTAAAGAAGTTACCACTGGTGACCCTGGTGGTGGGGTCACCGGGGGTTTGAAGTCAGTTGGTGGTGCCGGACCAGCCCCCACTCTCACGGTGGGGGAGGGGTCGGTGACCGAGGCCGACCTCCCGGAGGAGGGTACAGGATTGGTGGTGGACACTGGGGACAACGTGGACTCCATCTCCAGCGAGGTTTTTGAGTTCCAGGTGCCACCCACCAATCTCCCCCTCATCCCCCTCGAGGAACTCCGGGAATTTGTTGAGGAAACTCCAAGTCGCCGGAATAGAGCCCAACTGGTGCTCGACCACTGGAGCTCTTTGAGAGTAGACGCTGGTCGGCCCACGCTGCTCGCCAGGTGCCTGGGCTCGACGTGAATGAGCGAAAGTGAGTCAGGAACTTCCTGGGGGCACTCCTGGTGAGGGTGAGGGACTTCTGTGCCCCTCCCTCGTCTTCCCAGTAAATGTATAGAGTTTGTAAGTGTACTGGTGGTGGTTGCACAGTTCTGCTGACATGAAGACGACTATAGCCAGCCTCAACATCAACGGCAGCAGGGAGTCACAGTGCAGATTCCAGACCCTCTCGGTCCTTCGGGACGGGAGGTATGCGGTGTGCTTCCTGCAAAGAACCCACACTACCATGGGAGATGAAACCACCTGGCTCCTGGAGTGGCGAGGGGGGGTCTACATGAGTCACCCCACCCGCAGATCTGGTGGGGTGGCTATCCTGTTGGCCCCGCATTTTCAGCCGGAGATTTTGGGGGTCAGGGAGCCGGTGCCAGGCCGTTTGCTTCACTTGATGGTTCGGCTGGGGGGCGCGGTGCTTCACTTGGTGAACATCTACGCTCCCTTGGCTGGGCCGAGGCAAGTGAGCTTCTATGGAGAAGTGTCCGCTCATCTCGCCTCCATCGATGAGAGCCAGCTGGACTGGTTGGGCATCGGGGAGGAGGTTAGGGGACTTGGTCAAGTCCTTCGACCTGGTGGACGCCTGGCGGAATCTCCATCCCGACTCCATCACCTGGAGGCCTGGAGTCGGAGCATCTAGAATTGACCGCCTGTACGTTTCGCGGGCAAATGCCTCCTGTTTTCCGAAGGTGTCATGCACGGACCATCACCTGGTGTGGACAGAACTCTGGCTCGGCTTCGCATACTGGCACTTTAACAACCTGCTGCTGGAGGACGAGCGGTTCCGGGACTCGTTTCATCGTTTCTGGGCCGGCTGGAGAAGGAAGCGGGGAAGCTTCCCCTCCCTGAGGCTATAGTGGGACATAGGCAAGGCTCACGTCCGCGTCTTCTGTCAGGAGTATGTGAGCGGGTCGACAAAGAGGCGGAAATCCAGGATCGAGGATTTGGAGAAGGAGATGCTCGACCTGGAGTCACGTCTCGGTCACCCTGACGTGGACCCAGCCCTGCGTAGGGTGTATGAAGAGAAGAAGGTCATATTCCAGGACCTGCAGCTTGTCGGGACCTGGGCGCGTATGTGAACCTGGAGGATGCCAGAAGTCTCGATGCTCCTGTCACCTTAGAGGAGCTGACCGCGCCCTTGACTGGCTCTCGAGGGACAAGTCCCCGGGGCTGGACAGGCTGACTGTTGAGTTCTTCAGGATGTTCTGGGACGTATTGGGGAGCGACAATGCACAGGTCCTGGGGGAGTGTCTAAATGCTGGAGAGTGGCCCCTTTCTTGGCGCAGGGCGGTCATCGTCCTGCTGCCAAAGAAGGGGGACCTTCGTTCTTTGAAGAACTGGTGTCCAATCTCCCTCCTCAGCACAGATTACAAAATCTTCGCCAGGGTGTTGTCTTCTTGCCTGGCCTCCGTGCTGGCCCACATGATTCGCCTGGACCAGTCCTACACAGTCCCGGGCCGGAGGATACACAACAACGTCCACCTGGTCCGGGACCTGATCCATTTCTGTCGACGGGCTGGTCTGCCGAGCGCCTTCCTGTCTCTCGACCAGGAGAAGGCGTTCGACAGGGTCGATCATGAGTATCTGCTCAAGACTCTGCGGGCATTCGGGTTCGGGACGCGGTTCGTCACCTGGATCCGACTTTTGTACGCCGCCGCAGAGTGTCTGGTTAAAGTTAACGGGTCCCTGACGGCGCCCCTTCGCTTCGGGAGAGGAGTGCGTCAAGGCTGCCCCCTGTCCGGCCAGCTGTATTCCCTGTGCGTGGAGCCTTTCCTGCGCCTCTTGCGGAGGAGGTTGTCGGGGCTGGTTCTGCGCGGCGCGGGCACGGGGGTGGTCCTCTCGGCCTACGCCGATGACCTGCTCCTCACTTTCACTGACCCGGCTGACCTGGGGAGGATGCGCGAGTGCCAGGCCGTGTACTCGGCAGCGTCTTCCGCCAGAATCAACTGGGCCAAATGTTCCGGACTACTGGTCGGTCCGTGGCGGGTGGACTCTCTGCCGGAGGAGTTACGGGGGTTCAGCTGGAGTACCACCCATCTCCTCTACCTGGGGGTCTACCTCAGCCTGGCTGAGGAATCCTGGCCGGCCAACTGGCAGGAGCTGGAGGCCAAAGTCTCGGCTCGCCTAGGCTGCTGGACAGGACTGCTCCGAGTGCTATCTTACAGGAGTCGAGTGCTGGTCATAAACCAGCTGGTGGCCGCCATGCTGTGGTACCGGCTGGTCACTTTGGTCCCTCCTCCTGGCTTTGTCGCTGACATCCAGAGAACGTTGGTCGACTTCTTCTGGGACAAAAAGATGCACTGGGTCGCCGCGCAGGTTCTGAGTCTCCCTATTGAGGAGGGCGGTCAGTCGCTGGTGTGTGTCTGCACCCAGGTCGCGACGTTCCGCCTTCAGACCTTGCGGCGATACCTTTACGTCGAGCCTCCTCCTAGGTGGTGTGCCTTGGCGACATATTTTTTCCGCCAGGTGCGTAACCTCAACTACGACACGCAGCTCTTGTTCGTCGACCGCGACGGTTTGGAGGTCGCCCTCAAGACGCTGCCTGTCTTTTACCAGGACCTGATCACTGTCTGGAACATGGTCGAATCGCGTCGCGCCTACCCTCCGGCTGGAGTAGCGGCTGTTGTCAGGGAGCCGTTGCTCAGGAATCCGCACCTTCGTACTCGCGGTTTTGAGTGGCTGTCGGAGGGGAGGGCCGTGGCGGCGAGGGCGACCAGGGTCGGGGACGTGCTGGGTGCCGGGGGCCTGGGCTGGACGCTGCCGCAGGACATAGCGAGCAGGGCAGCGGTAGATGTCCGGTATGTGGCCGCCGCCATCCGACGCCTTAAAACGGCGGTGCTCGGACCCGACGTAGTGCACCAGTTGGAGGACGCTCAGGTGTGCGGTGGGATCCCGTCCGCGCTCACCCCAGCCCGGACGGAATTTCACATTGGCCCCAAGGTCCCGCACTTCCCGTGGGAGCCTGTGCCCCACAACCTGAGCCGCCTCCGGAATTTTAGTTTTGTTCCTTTTAAGGATATTAAAAGGAAGGCCCTTTATCGACTGCTGCTGCACACCGTCCACCTCTTCTCCCTCATCCACCGTCCGGACACGCCTTGGCGTGCCCATTTGCCACCGGGTGGTGGGGATCCCCAGTGGAGGGCTCTCTACGCGGGAGTCCTCCCCCTTTCTCTTGGGGATCTGGGGTGGAGGGCGCTGCACGCAGCAGTCCCCTGCAACTGCAGATTGCGGTGGTTCACGGACTCCCAGCCCAACTGCTTGTTCTGTGGCACTGTGGAGTCCGTGGACCATGTATATATTGGGTGTGGGCGTTTGCACTCCCTTTTTGATTTCCTCAAAAACCTACTTCTCTGTTTTTGGTTTGCACTTCAGTCCCACGCTCCTGATCTTCGGGCACCCGGTACGGAGGGAGGGCAGGTCCGAGGACCTCCTCGTGGGTCTGCTCCTGGGCCTGGCCAAACTGGCCATCAACAGGTCCAGGCAGCGGGCTGTGGAGGGGGTCGGTAAGGCCAACTTCCTGCCCCTCTTCCGCGGTTACGTTAGAGCCTTGGAGAAGGTGTCCACCGACACCCTGGAGTTGTTCAGGGAGAGGTGGGCGCCACAGGGAGTAGAGTGCATTATTTCCCCCTCCAACTCTATTTTGATTTAATCCCTACCCTCCCTTTCACTGTTTTGATCACACAGCATTGCCCTTTGATGTGAAGGGCACTGCTTGTCACTAGCCACTCGGGTGTTTCCTTTCTTCCTGGTGGTGGAAATTGAATAAAGATTTGTGCACCTTGTGTCTTTCACTGTGTCTCACACACACACACACACACACACACACCCACCATGGGGGCTGGGGAAAATATAAGCACTACCGCAGTTAGGCGGCAGTGTGGGGGTTTAAAAAAAATCAACAGGAGTGTCAGTGGAAAGAAAACAAATTATAAAATGGAGTGTCTGGAGAAAGAGCATGTGGTGTTCACCAATACCCTTGATCTGTTCAGGGACATGTGGACACCGCAGGGAGTGGAGTGTATGATTTCCCCCTCCAACTCTATTTGATTTAATCCCTGCCCCCACCCCCCTTCACTGTTTGATCATGCAGCATTGCCCCCTCAGAAAGGCACTGCTTGTCAATGGCTACTTGGGTGTTTCCTTTCTTCTTGGTGGTGGAAATTGAATAAAGATTAGTACACCTTGTGTCTCTCACTGTGTTTCACACTTGCACACACACAACATGGCTGCTAAGAAGGAAAAAAGATAAAAGGAAGGAAGGAAAAAAAGGAGTGTCAGAGATACTGCCACTCTGACAGTTGACACGGACTGAGGCAGTACTAAAAGTCAAGGACTGTTCATTTGTAAATAAGACGGGATAGTGTCTGCTATGGAGTCATTTCAATGGGAATGCCCTATGGAGGAGAGTTTGAAGAGACTGCACTTGTATTCTCCGAAATTTAGAATGAGCGGTGCTCTCATAGAAACATGTGTACAGTAATTCTGAAAATGGATAGGCACAATAGGTGCAGAAAGATGCTGCCTTACAGACTAACCAAGCAACAGTCTGACATCATCATACTCACAAAATCAAACCTTACCAGACAATGTCCTAGACACCAACCTCACATCCCTTGATGTGTGTCCCTCAGGAAGTTCAGACTCAGAGGTAGCAGCACAGTGAAATACAGTCAGGAGGGAGTTGTCCTGGGAGTCTTCAACATTGACTTGGGACCTCATGAAGTCATGTGGCTTCAGGTTAAACATGGGCAAGGAAACCTCTTGCTGATTACCACATAGTATTCTCCCTTGGCTGATAAATCAGTACTCCTCCATGTTGAACACAACTTAGGGGAAGCTCTGAGGATGGGAAGGGCACAAAATGTATTCTGGGTAAGGGATTTTAATGTCCATCACCAAGAGTGGCTGACCAGCAGTACTACTGGTCGGGTTTTAATTGACGTAGTTGCTAGATTGGATCTGCAACAGATGGTAAGGGAACTAACAAGAGGGAAGAACATAGTTGACCTCATCCTCACCAATCTCTTAGCTGCAGATGCATTTGTCCATAATAGTATCGGGTAAGAGTGACCACCTCTTTGTGGAGATGAAGTCTTGTCTTCATATTGAGAATAACCTCCATTGTGTTGTGTGGCATTATCACCATGCTAAACGGGACCGACATTGAACAGATCTAGCAACTCAAGACGGGCATCCATGAGGCACTGTAGACCATCAACAGTACTCCAGCACAGTCTGTAACCTCATGGCCTGGTATAACCCCTATGCCAGGAGCAGCACCAGGCAATATGAAGTGAGGTGTCAACTTAGTGAAGCTACCAACAGGGCTTACTTTCATGTCAAGCAGCATAAGCAGCAAGTGATAGACAAAGTTAAACGATCCCACAACCAACGGATCAGATGTATGCTCTGCAGTGCTACCACATCCAGTTGTGAATGGTAGTGGTCAATTAAACAACTCATTGGAGGAGGAGGGTCCACAAAGATCCCCATTCTCAATGATGGAAGAGTCCAGCACATCAATGCAAAAGTTAAGGCTGAAGCTTTCACAGCAATCTTCAGCCAGAAGTGCTGAGTGGATGATCCATCTCGGCCTCCTCCAGTGGTCCCCAGCATCACAGATACTAGTCTTCAGCCAATTTGATTCACTCCATGTGATATCAACAAACAGTTGAAGACATTGGATACTGCAAAGGCTACAGGCCTTGACAACATGCTGGTAATAGTGCTCAGGACTCATACTGCAGAATATGCAGCTCCCCGAGCAAGGCTATTCCAATACAGTTACAATACTGGCAACTATGTGGAATACTGCCCAGGTATGTACAAAGCAGGACAAATCCAACCCAGCCAATTACAGCCCCATTAGTCTACTCTTGACCATCAGTGGGGCGGCACAGTGGTTCAGTGGTTAGCACTGCAGCTTCACAGCATCAGGGTCCCAAGTTCAATTCCAGTCTCGGGTAACTATCTGTGTGGAGTTTGCACATTCTCCCCATGTCTGCATGAGTTTCCTCCGAATGCTCCGGTTTCCTCCCACAATCCAAAGATGTGCAGATCAGGTGAATTGGCCATGCTAACTTGCCCATAGTGTTAGATGCATTAGTCAGAGGTAGGTTACTCTTTGGAGGGTCAGTGTGGACTGGTTGGGCCGAAGGGCCTGTTTCCACGCTGTAGGGAATCTAGTCTAATCTAAAACAATGGAAGGTATTATCAAGCAGCACCTGTGTACAGCAATAATCTGCTCAGTGACACCAGGGCTATTCACCTCCTGATGTCACTACAGCCTTGGTTCAAACCATAAGATATAGGAGCAGACATTACGCCATTCAGCCCATCAAGTCTGCTTCACCAGTTAATCATGACTGATATGTTTCTCCCACTTCCTCCCTGTAACCCTTGATCATCTTAATACTCAAGATCCTATCTATCTCAGTCTTAAATGTAGTCAATGATCTGGCCTCCACAGCCTTCTGTGGCAATGAATTCCATAGATTCACCACTCTCTGGCTGAAGTTTCTCCTTATCTCCATTCTAAAAAGTCTTCCCTTCCCTCCCTTTTTTACAGAGTGGTGAGGACAGGGCTGCATTGAAGGGTAAGTTATTGTTTTTTAAGTGGGTGAGATCTAAACCTGAGACCTTACACCATCGGCTCTCCCTCCCACTACTTCCTCTAACCTTAATAAGAGTCTGTAAAGCCGGTAAGTTCTTCAGTTTTTTTTCTCTCTTCCTTGTTTAGTCCTGTGTGGGCTTTCACATTAGTGGGCTATGACTGATAGGGCAGTTGCATGTTCCTCCTGCAGAATGTGGCAGGTGAGAGACATGACACATGTTTCCACTGGCTACATTTGCGGGAAGTGCTCCCAACTCCAGTTCCTCAAAAACTGAATTAGGGATCTGGAGCTGGATGAACTGAGGATCATCCGGGAGGCTGTGGGGAAAATTGAGAGGATGTACAAGGAGGTAGTCACTCATCAGACATAGGATAAGGACAGCTAGGTTACAGTCAAGGGGAGGAAAGGGAGCCGACAGACAGAGCAGGGATCCCCTGTCTCTGTTCCCCTCAGAAATAAGTATACCATTTTGGATACTGCTGGGGGGGATGGCCTACCAGGGAAAACCATAGTTGTCAGGTCTCTGGTACTGAGGCTCAGAAGGCATGGGGGGAGAATAGAAAAGCACTAGTGGTAGGGGACTCAATAGTTAGATGGATTGACAGGAGATTTTGTGGTCAGGAACGGGACTCCTGGAAGGTATGTTGCCTCCCTGGTGCCAGGGTCTGGGATGTCACCGATCGGGTTTACAGGATTCTGAAGGGGGAGGGTGAACAGCCAGAAATTGTGGTACATATTGGCATCAATGATATAGCCAGGAAAAGGATTGAGGATCTGAAAAGTGACTACAGACAGCCAGGTTGGAAGATGAAAAACAATGTTCTCAGTAACGAGTAATGTTCTCAGGTTTGTTATCGGTGCCACAGGGTGAGGAACAGTCAGCGAGTGCAGCTTAACACATGGCTGCGAGGCTGGTGTAGGAGGGAGAGCTTCAGATACCTAGACCATTGGGTTACCTTCTCGTGAAGGTGGGATCTGTACATGAAGGACAGATTGCACCTGAACTGGAGGGGCACAAATGTCCTAGGTGGGAGATTTGCTCATGTGGTTCAGGAGGGTTTAAATTAGTTTGGCAGGGGGGTGGGAATCAGAGCCACATATCTGAGAGGGGGGTAGTTAAATATGGAGTAATAACAGGATGTAATGAATCTATTAGGAAGGTTTTTCATGTGATGAAACAAAGGGATAAGGTGTGTCTGCTTTAATGCAAGGAGTGTCAGAAATAAGAGTGATGAACTTTGAGGATGGATCAATACTTGGGACTATGATGTTGTGGCCAGAACAGAGAAGAAGGATTCACAGGGGCAGGAATGGTTGCTAGATGTTCTAGGGTTTAAAATAACAGGGAGAGGTGGGAAAGAGGTGGGGGTATAGCATTGCTAATCAGAGAGTGCATCACAGTTACAGAAACAAAGGTTGTTGAGGAAGGTTTGTCTACTGAGTCAGTATGGGTGGAAGTTAGGAACAGCAAGGGAGCAGCCACCTCATTGGGGGTTTTCTACAGACCCCTAAAAGCAGTATGGAGATTGAAGATTTCATCGGCCAGCAGATTTTGGAAAAATGCAGATGTAGCAGGATTGTTGTTATGGGTGACTTCAACTTTCCCAATATTGATTGGAACCTCCTTAGTGCAGATGGTTTGGATGGAGCTGTTTTTGTCAGGT
The DNA here is from genome assembly GCF_047496795.1 of Chiloscyllium punctatum. Taxonomy (NCBI): domain Eukaryota; kingdom Metazoa; phylum Chordata; class Chondrichthyes; order Orectolobiformes; family Hemiscylliidae; genus Chiloscyllium; species Chiloscyllium punctatum. Next base: position 83,842,438 of record NC_092749.1, read on the forward strand.
ATGTTCAGGTGAGTTTCCTTACTCACTATGTAGACAGACCAACGAGGGGAGAGGCCATTTTGGAATTGGTGCTCAGCAATGAGCCAGGACAGGCGTCAGATCTCACGGTTGGAGAACGTTTTGGTAAAAACAATGACTGCAGATGCTGAAAACCAAATACTGGATTAGTGGTGCTGGAAGAACACAGCAGTTCAGGCAGCATCCAACGAGCAGCGAAATCGACGTTTCGGGCAAAAGCCCTTCATCAGGAATAAAGGCAGTGAGCCTGAAGAGTGGAGGGGTGGTGACAATGACCACAACTGCTTTACATTTACCAAAGCCATGGAGAGGGAAAGTTAATCATGACTGATATGCAGTTACCATGGCAAGATATTTAATTGGGGAAAAGGAAATTATGACGCTATCTGATAGGAGTTGGGAAATATAGACTAGGACCAATTGTTCCACAGAAAGGGCACAACTGTGGAAACTGTTTAAGGAACAGTTGTTGCGAATAATGCATACATTTGTTCCTCTGAGACAGGTAAGAAGGGGTAAGGTTAAGGAGTCTTGAATAATAAGAACAGAGGAGTTTCTTGTCAACAGGAAGAAGGCAGCTTATGTAAGGTGGAGGAAGCAAGGATCTAGCCCAGCTTTAGAGGGTTACAGGCTTACTAGAAAGGAGTTCAAAAATGGACTGAGAAGATCCATGAGGGGCGTGAAAAAGGCTTAGCAGGAAGGATTAGGGAGAACCCAAAGGCATTTTACTCACATGTGAGGAATAAGAGAATGATCAGGGAGAAGGTAGGGCGGGTCAGGGATAGTGTAGGGAACTTGTACGTGGAGTCTGAGCAGATAGAGGAAGCCCTAAATGAGTTTATTGCTTCGGTTTTCACTAAGGAAAGGGACCTTGTTGTGATTGAGAACTTTGAGAAGCCAGGAAACAGGCTTGAACAGATTAAGATTGAGGAGGTTGATGTGCTGGAAATTTTGGCAAACATTAAGATTGGTAATCCCCAGGCCCAGACTAGATTTATCCAAGGTTGCTCTGAGAAGCGAGAAAGGAGGTTGCTAAGCCGTTGGCGAACATATTTGCTTCCTCACTCTCCACTGGAGCCATACCGGAGGATGGGAGGGAGGCGAATGTTGTTCCTCTTTTCATGAAGGGTGATAGAGAAATCCCTGGTAATTACAGACCAGTCAGTCTTATGTCTGTGGTCAGTAAGATTTTGGAAAGAATTTTGCTTGAGAGGATTTATGACTATTTGGAAAAGCATAGTGTGATTAAAGGCAGTCAACATGGCTTTTTGAGGGGTGGGTCATGCCTCATATATCTTATTGAGTTCTTTGAGGAGGTGACGAGGCAGGTTGACAAAGCTCAGGCAATGGATATGGTGTATATGGACTTTAGCAAGGCTTTTGATAAGGTTCCCCATGATAGGCTAATTCATAAAGTCAGGAGGTATGGGATACAGGGAGATCTGGCTCCCTGGATTCAGAATTGGTTGGCTGACAGAAGGCAGGGAGTGATTGTAGATAGAAAATATTCTGCCTGGAGGTCAGTGGTGAGTGATTTCCCACAGGGCTCTGTTCTTGGGTCTCTGCTCTTTGTAGTTTTAATAAATGACTTGGATGAGGAGGTTGAGGTGTAGGTTAGTAAATTTGCCAATGACACAAAAGTTGGAGGTGCCATTGATAGTATCGAGGGCTATTGCAGGCTGCAGCGCGACATAGACAGGATGCAGAGCTGGGCTGAGAAATGGCAGATGGAGTTCAACCTGGATAAATGCGAAGTGATGCATTTTGGAAGGTCAAAATTGAATGCTGAATATAGGATTAAAGACAGGATTCTTGGCAGTGTGGAGAAACAGAGGGATCTTGGTGTTCATGTGCATAGATCCCTCAAAATTGCCACCCAAGTGGATAGGGTTGTTAAGAAATCATACAGTGTTTTGGCTTTCATCAACAGGGGGATTGAGTTTAAGAGCTGCGAGGTTTTGCTGCAACTCTACAAAACCCTAGTGAGACCACACTGGGAATATTGTGTCCAGTTCTGGTCGCCTATTATAGGAAAGATGCAGATGCTTATGGAGAGGGTGCAAAGAAGGTTTACCAGGATGCTGCCTGGACTGGAGGGCTTGTCTTATGAAGTGAGGTTGACTAAGCTTGGACTTTTCTCTCTGGAGAGAAAGAGGAAGAGAGGTGACCTGATCGAGGTGTACAAGGTAATGAGAAGCATGGATAAAGTCAATAGCCAGAGACTTTTCTCCAGGGCAGGATTGACTGCTACAAGCAGTCATAGTTTTAAGGTGTTAGGAGGAAGGTATCAAGGAGACGTTGGAGGTAGGTTCTTTATGCAGAGTTGTGAATGCATAGAATGCATTGTCAGCGGTGGTGGTGGAAGCAGAGTCCTTAGCGACATTTAAGCGACTGCTGGACATGCACATAGACCGCAGTGAATTGAGGGGTGCGTAGGTTAGGTTGTTTTATTTTATATTAGGATGAATCCTTGGCACAACATCATGGGCCGAAGGGCCTGTTCTGTGCCGTACTTTTCTATGTTCTATGTACTCAAAGGCTGTGCCTTTGGCTCGTTGTCTCTCCTACCAATGGAAACATCTTCTCAACATCTACTCTGTTCAGGCCATTCAGTATTCTGCATGTTTCAAATACACCCCCTCATCCTTCTGAACTCCAATGAGTATAGACTCAGAGTCCTCAAAATGTTCCTCATATGTTAAGCTTTTCATTCCTGGGAAAATTCTTGTGAACTTCCTCTGAACACATTCCAAGGCCTGAGATATGGGACCCAAACCTGTGCACAATACTTCAAAAATGTGGTCTGACCAGAGCTTTATAGAGCTTCCGAAGCACATGGACAAAAGTGTACTAACTACAAGATGCACTGCAGAAATTCAGAGATCTTCAGACAAAACCTTCTAAACCATGAACACTTCCATCCAGAAGGACAAGGTCAGCAGCTACGAAAAGAGAAAATGCTGGAAAATTGCAGCAGGTCTGGCAGCATCTGTAAAGAGAGAAAGGTTTTTTTTATATTTCAAAAGTATGCTTTATTCATAAAATATTTTGATGATCTATACAATTGGTCATGCCATACATCCGTAAACATTCCATTTCTTGGTATACAGAGACAGAGTAATCATTTATATATACAGGTGGCACGGTGGCACAGTGGTTAGCACTGCTGCCTCACAGCGCCAGAGACCCGGGTTCAATTCCCGCCTCAGGCGACTGACTGTGTGGAGTTTGCACGTCCTCCCCGTGTCTGCGTGGGTTTCCTCCGGGTGCTCCGGTTTCCTCCCACAGTCACAAAGATGTGCAGGTCAGGTGAATTGGCCATGTTAAAATTGTCCGTAGCCTTAGGTAAGGGGTAGATGTAGATGTAGGGGTATGGGTGGGTTGCGCTTCGGCGGGGCGGTGTGGACTTGTTGGGCCAAAGGGCCTGTTTCCACACTGTAATGTAATGTAATCTAATCTAATCTAAAACGAGGTCTGTACAATTACATATTTTGCTGAGGTGCCAGCAGAGCCCAAATGACTGTGTGGGCCCCCTGTTCTTCTTAGGCAGGCAGATGTTACACGGTGGTCTTTCTCCACTGCGCCTTGGCGGCAGCTGCCCCAAGCTTGGTCATTCACAGCTCCTAATCTCCCTATAATCTCTCTATGCACTGTCATTATCACCTCTTTATTGCTACCTTTGCTTCTGGAGTCATTGTTTTCACCTAGTTGATTTTTACCCTACTGCGAATCCTCTTGCAAGGATGCCTGCCTTGAAGAAGTTTTCCTCCTCTCTTTACAAGAATCTCAGGGAGTTCCTCTCCCACTGCAACTCCCAGGTCATTTCCTCTGCCCTGAAGCTCTTCAACCATGTCCTGAAACAAACTCGCTACCACAGCCACATTTGCTTCCTCAGTGCCTGCCTCCGTAACCAACTCATCCCACACGGACTCCGGACCACCTTTAAACCAGCAGAGTTCGGACCCTCACAGGACAAACAATATAGACTACAGATTCAAAAACACCAGCAAAGGTTCTCCTTCAAGATCCTCCGTTCCACGCTTGCAGCAATGCGCTGGCACCTAACCTTTCTACAGTCAGCCCTGCCTCAGCTGAGGGCCACACTCTCTCAGAATTGCAAAGGACCCACTCTGTACTACACCCTCAGGAGAATTCATACTCTCAACAAACAGTATTTCAATTCCATCTCAAACATCAAAAACTGTAAGTACAACAAACTTTTATCTACCCTCCATAACCAGCGCTCCTCAAACATTCCAGAAGATTCCCCCGGCCTCTGAAACTGCTCAGATGCCATTAGCCATGCAGCTGGTGCAGCTGCCACCCCCACGCTGATTGATGATGTCACTTCCGCCCCCCATCATGGCCACTTCCACAGCCACTTCCACCCCTCACAATTCCTCATGCACCACACCTGACATCATTTCCGCCTCTCACATCATCGCTGATGTCACACGCTCAGTGACTTCCGCCACCCCTACTGCCATGTCTGCCACCACTTCCGCTCCCACCAACGCCACTCACTTGCATTCTGCTGACACGCCCCCCACAGACCCCACTGTCACCATTCCTGGCCCCCAGACCCCTGAGGGGAACACCACCCCTGCTCATGACTCCACCCCCATTCCCCCCACCATCACACCCACTCCAATTACCGGCTCCGCCCCCACTCCCAGCTCCACACCCACACCAGATCCCATCTCCCAGCCCTGCCGGGTTTTCAGCATCCCTCCAGACCTCCTCTTCACTGAGGACGAACAATCAGTCCTCAGCAAAGGACTCACCTTCATCCCCCTCCGTCCACGCATCAATGAATTTAATACACGTCGTGACATCGAACACTTCTTCCGCCACCTCCGCCTCAGAGCTTACTTTCACAATCACGACTCCCGCCCACCTTCCGAGGACCCCTTTGCCCACCTCCAACACACTGCATCCACCTGGACACCCCGCGCTGGCCTATTACCTGCCCTCGACCTCTTCATTTCCAACTGCCGCCGGGACATTAACTGCCTCAACCTATCTACCTCCCTCCCCCACTCCAACCTCTCACCCTCACAACGAGCAGCCCTCCAATCTCTCTGCTCCAATCCCGACCTCACTATCAAGCCAGCAGATGAAGGGGAAGCAGTGGTAGTCTGGTGCACTGACCTCTACACCGCTGAAGCGAACCATGTGTTAGTTTGGTGATGTCACTGCACTCGGAATCCAATGTCCCTCATATATTTTATTTTAATATTTTAGGGATGTGGGTTTGATTCCCATCATAGTAGTTGGTGAAACTTGATTTCTTTTAACAAAAAGACAAACAACAATCTGGAATTATAAGCCATGTGGCCATGTCAATTGTAAAAAGTAACCAGCTGGTTCATAAATGCCCTTTGGCGAAGAAAGCCTGTGTGTCTTACCTGCCGTGGTCTGTGTGTGACTCCAGTGCCACAGAAATATGGTTGACTCTGAACTGCCCTCTGAAAAGGCATCGCAAACCATTGACTTTATTGACAATAAATACTGGCAGAACATTGATAATCATACTCAAGTACACTCCCTGATTGTCCAAACATCCAGATATTTTAACTTACCCTCACACATCCACCAATTCTTCCAATCTCTCATTACCCACTCATTCTACATACCATAGCTAAGTAGCTGAAACTATGAGTTAACACTCAACCAATTACAGCATTACACAGTTACCAACCTACTGTCTCTCCCCTCTCCTGCAGAGAAAAGTAATACACAATAGAAGAGAGCAGAGGTGGTGACAAAAAAAAGTGTGAAAGGTGGAACAGGCTTCACAGGTTGAATGGCTTACTCCTACGCTTCTAAATCCCATTTGACATTCAGATAAGTGGAGATACTTTTTTAAAGAGCACTGCTTTGAGTGTGTGGGGATGAGGATAGGTGAAGTAACTTTTTTTAAGTTGAGCTTGCTGGAATGAAGATGTGTAAAGTTTTAACTACTAAGCTATAACATGAAATGTACTGTTTTGTGTTCTCTGCTGCTTTAACCATCACAAGCCTCTGTTCCATCTGCAAGTTTTAGCTTGACTATTCAGTCATTTGTCATTTTAATTTGTTTCCTCACGCGTCTCTGACTTCGGCCTCCTAGGTTTCTCAAATGAAGGTCTGTAACAGCCTGAGAAACAGCACCATATTTTTCAATTAGACATTTACACTCTTCTGGACTCCATGTTATGTTCATCATTTCAGATCATTGCCCTGATTCTTCAGACAGCTGTGTTTGGTAGTTATTCTGCTATAGCCATTTACACTGTCTCTGAACTTTTGCTCTTTCAATTTGTTTAATTACTATGTAATTTACTTTATATGATCATCCCCATTGCTATTTAAATCTCTTCTCTACCAAACCCTCTCTTACAGATTTTCCCTTTTGCTCATTTATCCCATCTCTCCACCACTGCTTGAGTATTTGTGTAAAATCTATTACATCCGCAACTCCTTTCCAGCTCTGGTGAACAATCACTGACCTGGAACATTAACTTTCATTCTCTCTGCAGGAATGCTGCCTGACCCTGTTACATTTCCTTCTGTAGTTTCTGTTTATATTTCATTAAATATACTTAAATAACTAAATTAAAAGTAAATGAAAGGGTCTTGGAAAAGGCAAGCCCAATCCACAACACAAACGTCATAACCAACTCTTTTCTGCTTCCTTATATTGTGTGTTCCTTTTCCCTGCAGGAGAGGGGAGAGACAGTAGGTTGGAGATGGTATAATACTGTGTTGATGAGACTCAACTCAGTTCCAGCTAATTAGCATGGTATGTAGAATGAGTAGTCAGTGAGAGGTTGGAAGAATTGGTGGGTGTGTGAGAGTAAGGTGAAACCTCTGGATGTTAGGGTGATCAGGGAGTGTAATTGAGTTTGATCCAGTGAACAACATGAGAGGCTGTTGGGGTAATAAATACGAGGTGTCATGTAAAGTTGCAAGCATTGGTTGACCCATGTAAGGTCATGAAACTTCTTGTAGTATTGCCTCCAGGTCTTTCGGTCCATTCTGGAGGAGTTGGCCTTAAAGGCCATCCACTTCCTACTGAGGCTGTTTCTTGAGAGTCTTCAGACCCCCTGCTCACTTATCAACAATGCTGCTTCTGAAAGTGCCGGTGTTTATCTTCTAGCAATTTGCACAGCAGCTGTCTTTCTCTCCTGTTTCATGACGTGATCTGTCTTTAAGAAAAAAAATATTTCTGTACTACATGATCAGGAAGAAACATTGCTGGGACCGTCTGTTGTATGAAAATGTTGTAAAAGGCATATTCTCATAGAGTGGGAGGGGCTCTGAAGGTCATCCCGAAGGTCATCCTTGAAACAGACTGAGAAGGTAATGGGAGCATATAGCCACCATTGTTAAATGTGAGTAATATAGTTCTGTGGACCTGTTTGCAGCATAGCAAGTTTAATGACCTCACTGAGTGGACAAAAGTCAGTGAATGTATCTTCAAAAACCATATCTTCCAAATAAATTTCACACATTGTACTATTCACACATCACTTGTCTGCTCACAAATCAGTGTTTTTGTACGTACAAATCACAGATCTGACGCTCATAGCCATACCTCAGCCTCACAAATATTAGCACTATTTCAAGCCATACATTCACATCTCTCAGTCATCACCAGCTGCCAGCTATTTAAATATGACAGACATCACCCAAGTGCTTTGTGCCAAACTCACTACTTTTTTTCTGGCAGTATAAGATACCATATAATTCAAGATAGGAACACCTAACCAGAAAGGGATATGTATGGCTATATGTTCTCACCTCATTGAGGAGGCAGTGCTGTCAATTGCATGACAATGAGAAACAGCCAAGACAATTGAGGATGGTTGTGACCTAATCCACCATCCTCCATCTTGCTTCCCTGCATCCCACACTCCTGTGATTAAGAAATGCAAGAAGGCAGCTCTTGCTCCCAGTGTCCTTACCCACACAATTTCCCTCAATTGGCTCTCACATAATTTGGCCTTATTCTCCTGCTTCTCCTCTTCCAGAAAACCAGGCACCTGACAGGCAGTGGTTCAGAACAGCAAAGCCCAAGAGGAGCAAGGGAACTGATTTGGTAAAACACTGCCATTTGTTCCCATACTTGCAGCCATCACTCCAGATATTTGGACATGTTTGAGACAGCATAAACACAGAGTATGCACATGGTGAGCCACTTGATATTAGCAGCCTGCAGTCAGGGCAGATACCTGTTCCCTAAGGTTACACCCTTGTTCTATTGTAGCAGACTCAGATGATGAATGGGATAGTGTGGCCTTGAGAGGAAGGCTGAGAGATATATACTAACATATGCTTGGTGTATTGGCAGGCCTGCATAGAGGTCTTCTTCTCAATGTTAAGGAGCATGAAGTCTGTCACCAATTTGGCATAGGCCTCTATGCAGTGCTTGATATTCATCCGGATCCAGTCATGATGCTGCAACTAGTACCTCCATAGAGGTCGGTATCCCATAACCAAGTCATCCTTTATTTACACAAGGAGGGTCATTGACACTGATCCAGCTTCCTCAGAGCCAGCTCTCAGAGTGAGCAGAATCTCTGACACTCCTGTTTATATCTCCCTGATTGAAGCAAATTAAGAACCCCTATCAGAGAATTCAGATTCTATGAGATCCACCTTGCTGACCTTGTTATAATCATTGTTTCCCTTTCCCTCTGATTCTGAGGACATCGGCCAGTTTATTTTTGTATCTCCTCCTGGGGTGTTTTCGAACTGGGTCAGGTTCCTCCAAATCTGCTTGTGATATGGGTGCCATGTAATGCACAGTAACTCACCTGTTGTGCCCCAAGGGTCTCGGAAGAAAATCATTGTCCTCTCAAGATGGCAAAGGCATCAAGGCGGTGATGTCAGCCACGTCCATCTCAGTTTCCAAGATATCTTCAGTGGTTGATGGAATAGGAGAACCCACAGGTTCTAGAACAGTTGGAAAGGCAGTTGAGGAGCTGGGCACATTTAGCTCATACATCATTTGTGAGTTTGTATCTTCCACACAGTCCACATGCTTGTTCAGGACCATTGCATCTACCCAAACTTTATATGCCACTGGACCTGACCTAGCATTAACCAAGCCTCTTACCTATTCAGGACCATTTCTGTGGCTCCTACACCAAACTTTGTCCCCTGAAGTAAACTGTCTCTCTCATTTTGTGGAGTCTTGTGCCCAGCACTTGCATTCCTGAAGCTGTTTCCTGAACCTGCCCCTTAGATCCAGGAAGATCAGATTTAACTTGGTGCACAGTATTCTACCCATGAGAAATTCTGCTGGAGTTCTCAATAGTTGCATGAGGGGTGGTCCTATAAATCAAATAGAAACTAAGACAGTTTGGTTTCTAGTGAAGCTGTAGGCTGTTTCTTTAAGCCTGCCGTCAAAGTTTGGATTGCTCTTTCTGCCAGACCATTGGATGACGGTATGGAGCTGTCCTAATATGTCAAAACCATTTAACTTTAGGAAATACTCAAATTCTCTCAGTATCTTTAGGTTTAATCCAAAGTCACATGCCTCTGCTAGTCACCTTTATCTAATCAGAGGCTGGTATCCCATCACAAAGTCCTTTTGTTCACTCAAGGAATGTTCTTGACTCTGATCCAGCTACCTCAGAACCAGCTCTGAGTGAACACAACTTCTGATACTCCCATTTATATCTGTCAGCCAGGGGAACTGTCAGACATAAGAAGGGTACTCATATTCTATGAGGTCTATCTGTCTGACCTCATTACAATCACTACACTAGGATTGCTAAGGTGTTGTCTCTTGGGAGTGGTAGCCCCTTCATGGAACACAAATCTATGGTGTTATCTGAGGATGACAGGGTCGTGCTCCCATCACTGGCACTCCACCTGTGGCTTTGCTATGGCCAACACAGACTGTGGTTATTAATGTTGAGATGATGCAGTCTGAAGCTGGGCCTTCCAGGCCCAGAACAGCATGATGTTGCCCCATATCACCATCTGCAATTTCATCTGCAAGGTCAACATTCTTCCAAAATCAATGCTGCAGCCTTTAGGGTAACACTGTGCAACAGCAGTAGGTCAGACAAAGGCACCTATGAGACAAACAAGGTGCTACATTGACATCTGCTTAGGATATTAGATGCTCTATTTGATAATGGTGGTTTGTTTTGCGATAGATTTTTGTGGCCAGTATAGTAAAAGCAATGACTGCAAATAGGCAATAGACAATAGACAATAGCCAATAGAATCAGGAGTAGGCCATTCAACCCCTTGAGCCTGCACCGCCATTCAATATGATCATGGCTGATCATTCCCAATCAGTATCCGGTTCCAGTCTTATCTCCATAACCCTTGATTCCACTATCTTTAAGAGCTCTATCCAATTCTTTCTTAAGTGAATCCAGAGACTGGGCCTCCACTGCCCTCTGGGGCAGAGCATTCCACACAGCCACCACTCTCTGGGTGAAGTAGTTTCTCCTCATCTCTGTCCTAAATAGTCTACCCCGTATTTTTAAGTTGTGTCCTCTGGTTCGGCACTCCCCCATCAGCGGAAATATGTTTCCTCCTGCCAGAGTGTCCAGTCCTTTCATAATCCTATACGTTTCAATCAGATCCCCTCTCAGTCTTCTAAACTCAAGAGTATACAAGCCCAGTCACTTCAGTAAGGCAATCCTGCCATTCCAGGAATTGACCTCGTGAACCTACGCTGCACTCTCTCAATAGCCAGAATGTCTTTCCTCAAATTTGGAGACCAGAACTGTACACAGTACTCCAGGTGTGGTCTCACCAGGGCCCTGTACAGCTGCAGAAGCACCTCTTTGCTTCTGTACTCAATTCCTCTTGTTATGAAGGCCAGCATGCTATTAGCCTTCTTCACGACCTGCTGTACCTGCATGCTTGCCTTCATTGACTGGTGGACAAGAACACCCAGATCTCTCTGAACAGCCCCTTTACCTAATTTGATACCATTGAGGTAGTAATCTGCCTTCCTGTTCTTGCCACCAAAGTGGATAACCAGACATTTATCCACATTAAACTGCATCTGCCATGCATCTGTCCACTCACCTAACTTGTCCAGGTCACCCTGTAATCTCCTAACATCCTCATCACATTTCACCCTACCACCCAGCTTTGTATCATCAGCAAATTTGCTAATGTTATTGCTGATACCATTTTCTATATCATTTACATATATTGTAAAAAGCTGCGGTCCCAGCACGGATCCCTGCGGTACCCCACTAGTCACTGCCTGCCATTCCGAAATGGAGCCGTTAATCACTACCCTTTGTTTCCTATTAGCCAACCAATTCTCTATCCAATCTAGTACTTTGCCCCCAATACCGTGCGCCCTAATTTTACTCACTAACCTCTTGTGTGGGACTTTATCAAAAGCTTTCTGAAAGTCCAGGTACACTACATTCACTGGATCTCCCTCGTCCATCTTCCAAGTTACTGGATGCTGAATGCTGGAAACCAGATTCTAGATTAGAGTGGTGCTGGAAAAGCAGTTCAGACAGCATGCAAGGAGCAGGAAAATCGACGTTTCGGACAAAATCCCTTTATCAGTATACACTGTGTTGATCAGTTTCAGATGGAAGGGAAGATAAAGTGTGGAATTAAAGAATGGGGATTTGAGGTTGGATTTACTGGCATTGGATGAGATAATCATGGACTATGCAGCTGAAAAAAATTTCCTTTTGCTTTATCACTTCATCTTCCTCTTTTACATCCTTTTCAGATGCTCCCCATGATCTTGATTGATGGCACTGTACTTCCACAATTGTGAGGTTGTGTAGTATACAACAAATTGTGACAAATGGTGACATGCATCCCAGCGAAGACTAGCAGGCTACTCCGGGGTGGTCAACTCATAGAAGCTTTACTTGAAAACCTCAATGCTGTCCAGAGGGTCAGACGTTGATGATCAGGAGGGAACCTTTAGTTTGAACTGATGAAAACCAATACAGAACTGTGATTGTTGCCAAGATACTGGGCATTCAACTTTTTAAGAATCCCTACAGTGTGGAAACAGGCCCTTCCGCCCAACGAGTTCGCGCTGACCCTCCGATGAGTAATCCACCCAGACCCATTCCCCTAACCTATATTTACCTCTGACTAATGCACCTAATACAATGCGCAATATAGCATGGCCAGTTCACCTGATCAGCACGTCTTTTGGGGTTGGTGACGATTCACCATGGCAGATTTGCCGTCGATGATTAGCCACTGCCAGTTTGCCACCAGCGTTTCTCCGCTGGGGTGGTTTGACCTCTGGAGACTATTCGCCACCAGAAATATATATATATATGTACTGATTGTTTTCCCTCCCACCTGTTCTTTCATACTTCTCGGTCCCCTTTATTTATACAACTACATACTACAAATTGATAAACAAAAGAGGTAAAATAAATATCATTTTATTGGTTTATATATAAAAATGAGTTACAAACTTTAACCAGAAAAAGCAAATATTTTTTAAAAATCTTTATAAAGGCAGTAAAATCTCACATTAATATTAAACAATGAAATCTTAGTTCATTTAATAGTTATGTGCTATTCCTCTAAGATATTCCAAACAATCTCTTTCACCGGATTCAAGAACAATTTTTGGTATTCCATTGTCCAAATCTCCTATCATTCCTTTCTCATCTAATTATTTTCTTCATGCTGCTTGTCATTGGTAAAGATGCTCGGACTGACTGAGGGACATCAGCTACACGTTCGTTAATAAGAAAACTATAAGAACACAATAAGAATGTTCACATCGCCAAAACTTAATACTTGAATTATTCTTGGACAGTTTATCAAAAATATATATAATTGTTTTTGATAAACTAATTGTGACCATGAAAGCACTGCCAGTTGTTGTAAAAACCTGGCTAGATAATGTCTTCTAGAGAAGGAAAACCATCATCCTGTAGACTGGTCTACACTGATCTACTAATCCATTCTGTAGTTAACCCTTAGGTGCTTTCTGAAAAAGCCAGCAAGCCATCGTGTTGTTTATAACCACTAGAAAACCTTATGAATGGAATTGAATTGGACGGACTATCTGGGACCGATCAAGGTGTTGGAAGTGACGATGACACGCACAGCCCTGTCAACCCTGCAAAGTTCTCCTTTCCAATAACTGACGAATTGTGTCAAAATTGGGAAAGCAGTCCCACAAACTGTTTAAACAAGAACTTGAAATTTTCTATGTGGTATGATTCTTTGTGGATGACTGACCCAGACACCAGTATCAGCATCCTGAGGTGTGTCCTGTCCAATTTTTAGGTCAGACCCAAAAGAGGTAGTGGCACAATGACAGAGTCATGAGGGAGTTGGCCTGCCACTCCAACATCTATTCTAAATGCTATGATTTATCAGGGCAATATGGACAAAAGAGCTGAACTCAAGATAGGGAGATAGTTAGAGTTGTTGGAGGTTAATCATCTGGCAAGGACCTCACCAAGTGTTCCTCAGCACAATATTCAAGCTTTGCATAAAGATTTGTAGCTCAGGTGCTAGTTTGCCTTGGTTGTGGGTATGTTCACTGAGCTGGGAAGCTGATTTGCAGACATTTTATCCCATCTGGGTGACACATTCAGTGCTTTGGAACTTGTGAAATACCACTGCACTGTCTTCTGGAACTTGTTTGGTTCCATTCTTGCTGTTTCTTGTTGCTAGTTCCGGTTGTTCATCGTAGTGGCCAGTACAGTGGGTCCAGATCAATGTGCTTGTTGATGGAGTTCGTGGTTGAGTGTCATGTTTCTAGGAATTCTCGGGCTGTCCTCTATCCTATGTCCTATGATCATTGTGTTGTCCAGTACAATTTGAGGTCCTTGTCATCTGTGTATGGCTACTCGGGACAGCCGGTCATGAAGTTTAGTGGCTAGTTGGTGTTCATGGATGCGGATTTCTAGTTGTCTGCCTGTTTGCCTAGTGCAGTGTTTTGTGCAGTCATTGCATGGAATCCTGTAAATTGCGTTCGTCTTATACATGATAGGCATAGTGTCTTTTGTCCTGGTGAGTTGTTGTCTGAGTGTGCCTGTCAATTTATGGGCTGTCATGAATCCGAGTGGTCGAAAAGAAGTCTGGCTGTCAGTGCAGAGACATTTTTATATATAAAAGTAGAGTGGCTAGTGTGTTGGGTCATGACATGTCCTTGTCACATCATTTGTCTGCAAGACATCTGCAGATGAAGTTGTGGGGTTATCCATTCATGGTGAAGATTCTGTAGAGGTGTTTTTCTTCTCTTTGCAGGTTAGGAGTGCTGCAGTGTGTTGTAGCCCTTTTTGAACAGGGTCCTAATGCAAGATCCACGACAGCCACGCTCAGACAACAGCTCACCAGAACAAAAGACCCTCTATCCATCGTGTGCAAGGCTAATGTAATTTAGCACTAATGCATCAACACCACTGAATTCACCATATCATGAGGTTTATTTTTGACCAGAATTGGAATTGCATCACCCATTAAACTAATGAAGTTACAAGAAATGGTCAGAGGTTCGGAACTTTGGTGAGTAAATAGTCTCCTTATTCCTCCAAGTTGTTCACTATTTACAGAGTGCGCAGGTCAAGAATATGATGGAACACTGTCTACTTACCAGGAGGAGTGCAACTCCAACAACATTCAAAGCTTTATAGCATCCAGAACAACTCAGGAGAAAGTGAGGACTGCAGATGCCTGAGATCAGAGTCGAAGAGTGTGGTGCTGAAAAAGCACAACTGGTTGGGCAGTATCTGAGGAGCAGGAAGTCAACTCCCCTGCTCCTGGGATGCTGCCTAACTGGCTGTGCTTTTCCAACACTACACTCTTTGACTCCAGAACAAATCAGTTTGTTTTACTGGCACTCCATTCAACATCCTCGCATAACCACATCCCAAAGCTCAGAAGTAGTGTATAGCAACTACAAGATATACTTCAACTTACTAAAACTCCCATTACAGCATTTTCCAAATCCACAACCTTTCCCAGATGCACAAGTGCAGCAGATGCATGGGAATACCACAACTTATGCATCACCTTTCAAGCCACAAACCATCCTGGCTTAAAACTGCAGTGCTATTTCCTTCTGCAGACAGGGACAATGCTTGAACCTCACAGCACAATGTATCGACACTACAAAAGCACTAATCATTCAAGACATTGACTCCTCATCACCCTCTCAAGGGCAGGTAGGAATTCATGCTGGCCCATCCAGCAACACTCACATCCCATGAATGAACAATAAAGCCAAAATTTTCTAGCGCTACAATTTTTCCTAATATGATGCATCATTTACGTGTCCTTTCAAATCATGTAGTTGTTTTAATGTTTCTTGCAATTTTACTCTTACATTATATTTTCTCAATCTTTTCTTGGTCTTTCTTTGCAGGCATCTTGATAGGGTCTTTCTTTACATCTAACTTAATTCTTGATTCATCTTGTTGACCATGGTTGGAACATATACCTTTGAGTTTTTGAGAGTTAAAGGAATATGTTTTTAGATGTATATTATTCATTAGATTTTTTAAAGTATCAGCTATTGATGGTCTGCCATACCTTTTATTGCAATTTCTCAATCTACCTTAGGCAACTTGCCTCTCATACAGTTATTGTTTTCTTTGTTTAATTTTATCATAATTTCTGACTGAATTACATTACTTCCAACCTTAGTGTAAAATATTGTCAGATTGTGGTCACTAAAGGATCCTTCACAATAAGATTGGCCAATGTTGGATGCAAATCGAATTGAATTGAAGTTATTGTCATGTGTACTGAGGCACAATGTAAAGCTTTGTCTCATGAGCAATACAGGCAGATCACATACTTAAGTAGCATAGATAATAAATAGTAGGTAAACAACGGCAGAAATGAAAAACACAGGTACAGGCGTATGTTAAGAGTTTGTGAATCCATTCAGTATTCTAACAACAGTAGGGTAGAAACTGTTACGAATCCAGCTGGTGCATGTGTTCAGGTTTCTGAACCTTCACTCCGATGGTGGAGGTTTAGAAAAACATTGCTCGGGTGGGTTGGATCTTTAAGTTTGCCGATGGCCTTTCCTTGACAGTGGGCTTGGTAGATGGATTCTGTAGATGGTATGTTGGCCTTTGTGATTGTTCGGGCCGAGTTCACCACTCCCTGTAACCGTCTCCGATCTTGAATGGAACAGTTGCTATACCAAGTAGCGATACATCCAGACAGAATGCTTTCAATGGCGCACCTATAAAAATTGGCAAGGATATTCACCGTCAAGCCAAATTTCCGCAGCTGCCTGAGGAAGAAGAGACGTTGTTGGGCCTTTGTAACCAGTGCGTCACATGAAGAGTCCAAAAAAGCTTGTTGTGGATGACCACTCTCAGGAGCTTGACACTCTCCACTCGTTCCACCTCTGTGCTGTTATTGTGTAGGGGGGCATGAGTAACATCATGCTGAAAGTCAGTAATAGGTTCCTTGGTTTTGCTGGCATTGAGAGCTAAGTTGTTCTTAGTGCACCATTTTTCCAGATCTTCCAACTCCCATCTATAGTTTGTTTTATTGCCATCTGAGATTCGACCGACTATGGTGGTGTCATCAGCAAACTTGTAAATGGCATTAGTCTGGTATCCGGTGACACAGTCATGGGTATACAGTGAGTACAGTAGGGGGCTGAGTACGCACCCCTGGGGTGCTTTAGTGTTGAAGATGAAATATTGTCCTCAAACTTCATTGATTGTGGCCTGTGGGTCAGGAAACTGAGGATCCAGTTGCAGAGAGTGGGGCTTAGTCTGAGATCATTAAGTTTAGTAATCAGTCTCGAGGGGATAGTAGTGATGAAGGCTGAACTGTATACAGTGAGTAGGATTCTTACGAAATTGTTCTTGGTGTCAAGATGTTCTCAGGATGAGTGAAAGGAAAGTGAGATGGTATCTAACGTGGATCTGTTGGTCCGATAGGCAAATCGGAGTGGGTCAAGAGTAGTGGGGAGGCTGGAGTTGATTAATACCATGACCAGCCTTTCAAAGCACTTCATGACCACCGAAATTAGAGCCACTGGGCGATAGTCATTGAGACATGCTGCATGAGCCTTCTTAGGCACAGGGATGATGTTGGCCCTCTTGAAACAGACAGGGACAGTGGCCTGCTGCAGGGAGAGATTGAAGATGTCCGAGAAGACCTCTGCGTACGCCCTGAATGTATAGCCTGGACTCTGTCTAGTCCCATCATTTTCCTTGGTTTGACACAAAGGAAAACTGATCTGACCTCTGATGCAGTGACTGTTGAGATAGAACCATCAGGCCTTGTTGGAATAGGTGTCACTTCTCGCCAAACTTCTGCTCAAAGCAAGCATATTGAGACAATTTGGGAGGGATATGCTAAAATAGCTTATTCTTTAGTTGGTTCTTTAACATACCATTTTATAAAACCATCCTGCATACATTTCAATAATCTGTGTTCTACAACATTAGTACTCAGGAAGTTTACCCAGACTGTATGTTGTTGTACATGCTTTGGAGACTTCGACCAGTTTGTGTGTTAAAAGCACTTTATCCTAGCACTCTTGTCAGTGAGGTTGACAAAGGGACATTGAACCACAAATCAAATTCTACTTGATTTTATTAACAAAATATTCCTGAAACACCATGTGACATTTCCCAAATTCCCTCAATATTTACTGTCTATCCAGCTGTGTTCACCTGAGAAAGGATATTATCCACATGTTTGAGCTGGGGCATTGAAATCTCCTTTCACTCCGATATAGAGCTGGGTCTTTTCCACAAAGGTGGGTCCTGCAGCCAAGTCTTAGCTGAGAAGATGGCATCCAATTGTGCATACTTATCTGTCTCACACTGGACATTCTAGAATGCTCGGTGATCTTTGACCAGTGGGGTTATGAGCTGGGTTCAAATCATCCAATGGGATCATGCTAACACCCTTTACCTTTGCCATGCTGGGAGCTATTAAGTTTACATACACAAGCCATCAAGATGCCAAAAAGTCTGATCAATACTTCTTCAATATACAACCCTCAGGCTGTGTGTAACTGATTCCCTTTGAACCTTTGTGACCTGTGGTCTTTGTTTCCACTGCTGTCTGTAGCTGATAGCTATGTTTATAATGACTGTGTTTATAACCTTTGAGGTCACACTTTTGAATTATCTTTCGAAGCGTCTACATACAACCTCAGAAGAAGTTCTTTCATGGTTTTACCTGTATCATTGGTACTTACATGGACCATGACACCAGGATCCCTGCCCTTCCATTCCAAGCTCCTCTCCAGCCCTGAACAGATATCTTGAACCCTAGCACTGGGCAGAGTTCAAGATATAGCATGTAGCCTTCTGGATTCATGCTACTGGTTCCAGAAAACATTGTTTATTTCTCTTACTAGACTGTCCCCTGTAATCATGATATTTCTTTAACTGCCCATATTTGAACTGGCTTCCTGTATCATGGTGCCAATTGTCATAGTGCTTATCAACACCTCAGTCCTCTGTCCCGCATCCATTTAAGCTACAATAAAATTATCCAATGGATTTGAGGTTAAGGGCTGAGGCTCCTTCACTTCCAACGTCTTGAGCTCCTTACATGCTTGACCCTCTTGACCTTCAGTCGAGTGTGTAGTGCTGGAAAAGCACAGCAGGTCAAGCAGTATCCGAGGAGCAGGAAGGGCTTATGTCCGAAATGTCGATTCTCCTGTTCCTCGGATGTTGCTTGACCCGCTGTGCTTTTCCAGCACCACACTTGAGGAAAGGCTGAGGCACTTGGGGCTGTTTTCATTGGAGAAAAGAAGGTTTAGGGGTGACTTGATAGAGGTGTACAAGATGATTAGGGGTTTAGATAGGGTTGACCATGAGAATCTTTTTCCACGTATGGAGTCAGCTATTATGAGGGGGCATAGCTTTAAATTAAGGGGTGGTAGGTATAGGACAGATGTTAGGGGTAGATTCTTTACTCAGCGAGTCGTGAGTTCATGGAATGCCCTGCCAGTAGCAGTGGTGGACTCTCCCTCTTTATGGGCATTTAAACAGGCATTGGATAGGCTTTTGGAGGATAGTGGGCAAGTGTAGGTTAGGTGGGCTTGGATCGGTGCAACATCGAGGGCCAAAGGGCCTGTACTGCACTGTATTTTTCTATGTTCTATGTTCTATGTTCACACTCTCGACTCTGATCTGTAGTCCTCATTTCCTGCTCCCCCTTGTCCTTGAGCACTGACTAAATCAGAGGACACTAACCTAAGGTGTGTAATTAACATCTGGAACAAAGAGTCCAAATACATTTTGTCCTTCTTGATGCATCACAATGTCTGGAGCATGGCTTCCAACTCAAATTTCTCTGATCAGTATCTCCTCATGCTGCTGACACTTATCACTAACACCATGGCTTGCGTGGCATTCAGAAGTGTCCACATGTTGCAGTCTGACACATTAACACAATAGGACAGGTAATACATTTGGTTATTTATTATTTTTCAATCAATTTACAGTTCCCCTGTTGATCTCATGCTCTTACCCAATTCCTGGTTCACATTGCACTCAAACAGCACTGAAAACCTTTCTATTTACATTTTTTGAAAAGCAATGAGTCAGCTATTATAAAGCAAAGAGCCTGGCTTAAGAAATCCACTTATAAATGAGTAACAGCTATCTTGGAGAACTTTTATTTGCCTGCTGGAAGAAACTTAACTTATTTTAAAATGTATTTATCTCTTCTGAACAGTTATTTTTAATAAGTTTACAAACAAAAAAATAGACTTTACAAAGAGATTCGCCTTTAAAATGGCCTTGCCCATCCAAACCCTATCTTCTCACTTCGCATTTATGGCTGATCCCTGGTTAGAAAGTGACCTGCTTGAAGTGCTGTCATCTGTGTGACATCGGAACAGTTTTATATAACTGAATGGCTTCAGCAGAGGACAGTTAAAAGTCAGTCATGTGGGTGTGAGTCAGGAGATGTATAGAGCAGACCGAGTAGAACAACAATTTGCAAATTGCTTGTATTGTACTGTAAGTAAGCTTGGAAAAACATCAAGTCATTGCAATTATTCCCACACTGCCAGCAGCAGTACTCAACTTTTGAGTTCTGCACACCAAATATCTTTTTTAAAAAAAATCACAACTTGAAAAGACATTTGATAATCAATGTCCTTTTCAGGTCCCTGTATTGTGAATATCTATATATATTAAAAAATCAATTTTAATTAGATTGTGTTAATACCAAACAAAATGTCAAGTACTCATGATAAATGTTGACATCTCTATTGACAGCAGTACTAATTTGACATGCATTTTCATGCAAAACACAAAGGTCACAATTTTTAAAGGATTTCTCTGCCAATACAAGCATTAGAAGATTGTAAATATCCCAGAGGCAGCATGCCATCACAAGGCCTTTTTTTAGTGGGTAGGTGATTTATTTATGAGTATGACACAACCATGGTCACTAAAAGATATCTGTGCACACGACATGTAATGGGACTTTCACATTGGTATGCAGTTTGAAAAACAGCACCATTCTGAGGAGAGGTTCGAAAAATAGAGGTGTGAACCGGGGAAGGGTTTGCAAATAGGGATGAGAATTTTAAAATCAAGTCAATATTTAACCAGGAGCCAAGCTAGGTCAGTGAACATAGGTCAGTGGATGAAGTGGAACTGGTGCGAGGTAGAACACAGGATGCAGAGTCTTGAATGAACTTAAGTTATGAAAGGTGCAACTTGAGAGATTGTTCTAACACTTCTGGCCAATCAGGTTTAGAGGTAACAAAAGGCAGGAAAGGGGGTTTCAGCAGCTGATGAACTGAGATAATTAAGGGCTAAATTGGGGAATGTTACAGAGGTAAAAATAGGCTAAGCAGATACGTGGAAGATGCACATCTTGGGTTGGTATATAGCTCCAAGGTAGCTCCAGTCTGATTTAGCCTTAGGCCACTGCTTGGTAGAGGGATAAAATTAATGGCTGGGGAGTGGGTTGATGGCAGGGACCAAAGACAATGCCTTCAATTTCTCAAAACATTGATTAGGAAATATTACCAAAACAGAATAGACCCCAGGCTTTATGCTTCAGTGCACTGCTGTATGTATTTGTTCCAGTAGTCCCATTAACCCATACAACTGGCCTTGTTCTTCCTACCTATTTCTCCTATCTCCCTGTTTAGCCTAGTACACTAAAAAGACATGAATGGCACTTCTCCATTAAAAGTCAAACTTGTTAAATTTAGAAAGAAACCCTCCTTAACAAATTCTTAACATTCAAGACCTACACTCTCCCAGATTCACTTGTTATTTTCAGAATGATGTTATAGATGTGGGCAAACATATGTAGCATTAATCCTAATCAATAAAATTGCCAAGCTGAACACACAATACAGGCAAGGTTGATTTTACGTTAAGGATAAATGTATGATAATGAATCAGCAGTCTGGGATGTTCCGCTCCTAATTGTAATTTCAATGAAGTCATTTATAGGTTGTTCATTCACTATTACTTCGGTAAAAACAATGACTGCAGATGCTGGAAACCAGATTCTGGGTTAGTGGTGCTGGAAGAGCACAGCAGTTCAGGCAGCATCTGAGGAGCAGTAAAATCGATGTTTCGGGCAAAAGCCCTTCATCAGGAATAAAGGCAGAATGCATGAAGGTTGGAAGGAAGGATAGGTTGATTGTGCAGGATTGTTTCTGCGACTGGAAATCTGTTTCAAGTAGGGTTTTGCACAGTTTGGTGCTGGGGCACCTTGCTGTTTGTGATGAACATCAATGGATTTAAACGATAGGTGGTTTGATCAAAAAACTATAGACAACATGAAAATTTTTCAGATGGCAAATAGTGAGGATGATAACCATAAACTGCAGAAGGATATCAATGGATTGGTCAGGAGGCAGAGCAGTGACAAATACACTTGGTGAAGGCCTAACGAGGCAAGAGATTGCACGATGAATGATTGGTCCCTAATAATATTGAAAATCAGATGGATCTTTGTGTGCATATCCACAGATCCCTGAAGGTTCCAGAGCAGGTACATCGGACAAATACAAACGCAGGGGCATACATACCAAGACAAGAAGGTTAGTTATGCTGGTTCGACTGTTACTGGAGTCGTGTGCACAGTTCTGGTTACCATAATATAGGAAGGATGTGATTGCAGTAGAGGGAATGGAGAGGAGATTTACTAGGAATGATGCCTGAGTTGGAGGTCTGAGCTTTGAAGAAAGGTTGGATAGGTGGAGGTGTTTTATTTTTGGAGAAGTGAAGGTTGAAAGAGAAACTGATTAAAAACTGCATAAGGTTATGAGAGACATAGACAAGGTGAATAGAAAAGCACTTTTTTCATTCGTCAAGGTTCAATAACCAGGAAATGAAGATTTAAGGTAAGAAGTAGAAGGCTAAGAGAACAGCTGAGGAGAAATTGTTTTCACCCTGAGGAGGTGGGAGCCTGAAATCACTGTCCAAAAGGATGGTTGAGTCAGAAATTTATATAACATTTGAGCAGAATCTAGATATTCATTTGGCATTACCATAGCCTTCAGGGATATGGGTCAAGAGCTGGAAAATAGAATTGATGTGGTATGATCTTTGTTGACAAGTACAGACACAATAGGTGAAATGGCCTCCCTTTGTGCAGTAAACATCTATGAGTCTATGTCTCACTCTGCTGATGCATACCAATAAGTATTCTAAGTCTGCGTTTTGCTTTTGAATGCATAACAACTGTCCTCTGTGTTCCTTCTGTACCTTTTTCTGTGGTAGATGATCTGTTTCTGATTGATCCACATCAAAATGAATTGGTCCAAAAATTATGCATAGCTGGATTTCCACATGTAATTATTAAGAACACAATGTCTGGGACTCTTACCTTTTATCTCCTTCAGTTTCAATC
The DNA here is from genome assembly GCF_047496795.1 of Chiloscyllium punctatum. Classification (NCBI taxonomy): domain Eukaryota; kingdom Metazoa; phylum Chordata; class Chondrichthyes; order Orectolobiformes; family Hemiscylliidae; genus Chiloscyllium; species Chiloscyllium punctatum. The sequence continues at coordinate 83,865,256 of NC_092749.1, forward strand.
ATCTTCAATCATCTCACAGGTTGTTATGCAACCATTTCTAAGTTATAGGTTATTCTCTGTATCAAAGGTTGTATAGGAAATCACAGCCATAGCAATGCCTTAGAAAGTACAGTTTTACAAGCCACACATTGTTCTGACACTTGTCTGCTAAAATTGAGATAAGGGTAGTGAGTTGTCCTTCCCAATTGGGCATCAGTGAACCAAATAGATTTTTACGGTAATGGTTTCATGGTTACTAGTAGGGTTATTAATGAAATTCAGAATTTCACCATTTTCCATGATGAGATTCAAACTCACATCTCCTGAACAGGAGACACGGATTCTGCTTCGTATGACTAAGTGTCTTTCCAGCATACCTTCAGCTCTCCTACAAAAGTATTTACTAGTAGATCAATATCTCTACAAAGTGCAGTCAAATGTTTAGGAACAGGAAGTATTTTATAACAAATTTGGTAACATGAAAACCAAGAAGAAAAGGTTTAAGAGGAGTTAACGAAAACATATGAACCAAACAGATAACATCTCCAACTGAGCTGAAAATGTGTTGCTGGAAAAGCGCAGCAGGTCAGGCAGCATCCAAGGAGCAGGAGAATCGACGTTTCGGGCATCAGCCCTTGATGCCCGAAACGTCGATTCTCCTGTTCCTTGGATGCTGCCTGACCTGCTGCGCTTTTCCAGCAACACATTTTCAGCTCTGATCTCCAGCATCTGCAGATCTCACTTTCTCCTCGAAGATAACATCTCCAAAACAATCCTGCTTTTCACTGATGGTTACACAATATTCCTTTTTACCTTAGCACTCACACCAGTCAGGAAGCCCTTTCACCACACCTCCACAGTGCTGTCAATATTGTGTCTTGTGATATTAATTCCACATTAAGAATCATTGTGCTGCAAGATAGCAAAAGAACAAACAACATTCTGGTCATATATTCTATAACCATGAAGCTCAGTCCCTGCTAGACCCCAACTCACATTCACCAGGTAATGAAATGTTGACTACATATTCACCTGCATGTCTCCTACAGTGCTCCAATGTTTACTAAACTGAGCAAAAGGGTTACGTTCTCCATATTCAAAAGCATGGGAAATACAAGATATATGACCATATTAGAGTCTGACTATTTTCCCAGGTAAAAACCTTCACTCAAAGAGCTGTTCTAGGAATATTTTACCTTGGCCTCTAGGTGTAGATCCTCATAAAGGAATATTCCCATCTTCAAATCAATCTTAAATTGTCTTGTGTTAACAGAATCAATAAAAGCATTGATATTTTCTCATCCATTCTTTATTTCAACTCAAAATCAAATTATGCCTGCCATTTTATAATTAGAAAATTATCCCAAATTTAAAAATTAGTTTTATTGTTTATTTTGTTAATGTTCAATCTATATTCCCTCAGTGGAAATGTTTTTTGAGAGTCTCGAAACAAACTAAACTGATTTTTCATTTTGAAAATGTGATTATCCCCTTAAACATCAGGTACATTTTCCTGAGTACTTAAAATTGCAACTCATTGATTTATTTTATTAATTCCAATTCCAAAAACATTTATGCACTGGCTTGGTTTTGAATTGTGATTTATATCAGAGACAGAAGGGTTTGCAATAAATTTAGTTCAAACCGTTATCATGCTGTGCTTTAATTTTGAAAACAGCTGGATTTCTTGACACATCATCAGTAGTCAAGCAGACCTAAAAACTACCACTCCTTGTTAACAAAAACCATAAAGGATGGAATCTACCTCTCCAAGGAAGCAGCAGGGATGTAGTGGCAGAAGAAGGTAATTGGGCAGGTAGGCATCACCACTGCCAAATACCAACACAAGAATTCATTTCCAGCAGGAAGGGCCAAGCTCAATTACCTTGCCTACTGCCAATTGAAGCCCGTAAGTGATGAATTAATGACCATTTAAGGACATCATCCCACCTAGCTGCATTGACTTTATGTGCAGATGGGATAAGAAACTTACAGTCTATCTGACTGTTAACCAAGTGCTAGAAAACTGTCAGTTGTGGGCAGGTGTCTCAGTCTCCATTAATTTGTCTAAGACTGAGGGACTGGACCCATTGTAGGTCAGTTGCATCTGAGAATGACTCCCATGTGTTGCTTCCAAACCCTCTGCACTCCTCTTCCTGCAAACATTCAACACCAGTAACTCTACTGAAACAGCACCTACCTTCTCCAATAGTGAATCATCATGCTCAAATGCAGGGCCTATTGTCCTGGCAATCACAGCCTCTGTCATGGCATTGCTGAGTTCTGGAGTTGCTCGTGTCTGATTGGCCAGCAGCTTCAGGTGGGTTGGACTTTCTGTTCTAGAGTTCTAATTTCGATAGAAAGCCTACCAACAGCCAATCGGCTGCCTGATTGCTAGAAGATCCTTCTGGAACTACTCTCGCTTTCAGGCTTAGTCCAAAAATGGAAGACTCCAGGTCAAACAATTAATTTAGCACTGCTTAGGAGCTTAATGAGTCCATTTGTCCAATCATATTTGTAGAGTCCAACTGTTAACAAACGAGATTTTCTGCCAATATGTTAATAGAATCAGAATCACCTTGAATGTCCCAAATTCTAATTTACATATTATAATTTAAAAACTTCCACTTCCTAATACATTTCAACTTTGTTGTTTGCAACTAGGTGCTAATATAAACCATCACTCTCCTCCTGTCATTCATTGTTTGATTGCTGACCACCATTGATGACAGGATGTTGCACGATGTGGGATGGTTAGTCCAGAGTTATTTGCTTCTTAGTAGTGGTTAGATAAAACTAAGTGTTCTGCATTGGCAATAAAAAAGGATTTCTATGGGTTTGGGGTCATGTAGAGGCTAAGTTCGGTGACAACAGTAGGTTTCCTTTAAAAAGACATTTGTGAACCAGATGAAGTTTTACAATTTCAGATTTATCTAACTAACTAGATTTAGATTGCACAATTTAAGACACACTTTAAAAGACATTGTTTGTCATTCAAATTGGTTCTTTCTCATGTTAAGACTATCATCAACTGTATTCATCTCCTCAATAAACTCAATTGTGCATACTACATCATAGGAGAATTTTGCATTTCTATTTATTAGCATTGCTGTACTTTGCTAAAACTAACGAATAAATATTTGAACTTTACACAATTCTTCCAACTTTGTCAATTTTGGGCTAGAATGCCAATGAAATAGAGTCATGGATGGTTGAAGGTACAAAATTAATATATTGATCACTATGTCCCATATTTTTAGTGACATCTTGTCTAACTGATGGCTAAATTTGTGATCTAAAACTGTAATTCATCTTTCCAGTACCAGTTTCTGGAACATAAGCATGAGAAATGTGGAGTGAATGAGTTTTAATGAGCAAAACTGTAGAAGTAATATTGCAGTATTGGAATTGTACATTATGGTAGATCATATGTTATAGTGAGATTAATAAAGAATACAGCTGCATTGTTGCTTTATGAGCTGGATTCTTAATATTTCATTTCCAAGGTCTGCCTCATGTGTTATAAAACTCTACAGATCCTCTGTGATGAAACACGTTTGTTTTCCTGTATAAAATTAGTTACATAATGAAACTTTTTTTTAATGATTGTTGTTTAACTTAATTGTTACTGCTGCTGAGCTACAATCAAAAAGTGGAGATATCTTCAACCAGCACCTACTTATGTAATGATCAATGTTTAATCTGGCTCAGTGATTTCATTTAGTTGGTGTCATTGCTGAACTCAAACTTTAGCTTGGTGTCAAGCTAAAATCAAGTGCTCATTCTAAATGATACAAAGATTTTCAGTGCCGCAATAAAGGCAATTATTTGCTGGAACATTTACACCAAGATTTGTCTGGTAGCGTTTAACTGAAGCCAGCACTGAGGGAGTTACCCCTACCATGTCATTTAGCCCTGCTAATAGCTTTAATGGACTGCAGGGTGGTAGTTCAACTTCAATATTCAGACTAAAGGGATTCATAGCCCACAGGATCTTAACAGCAGTTTTTGTTTGTTTCTTCATTGCATATGGGCACACTGGACAATGGTTTATTGGCCATCCCAGTTGCCCTGGAAAAGCTGGTTTTAGCTGCCTTCCTCAACCACTGCAGAATTTGAAGTGTAGACACATGAACAATGTTGTCACAAAAGGCATTTCAGGATTTTGATCCAGAAACAGTTAAGGAACAGCAAATTTATTTTTCCAAAATATACTTCATACATAGTAGATATCTTTGGCTTAATACATAGTCCCAAATGCAGTTCAATTTTGTACAGGAGTATACCAAGGAAACAAACAAACGCTGGAGTTTATTTGTATCCAAACAAACCAAAGGCATCTCTTGCTTGAATCAGACTATATTTATATGCGTTCGAGGCATGAGGAGGGTCCAATAACTGAATGATCCCCCTTTAAACATCAGCAGAAGGACCTCAGACAGTGGTCTTTCCCAATGGTGCATTGACGACAAGCTGCCCAAGTTTTAGTGCATCCAAATAATCCTGGGCCTTGGAATGTGCTAGTCTGCAACACTCAGTCAAGATCAACTCATTGCTCTGGAAGACCAAAACGTTTCGGACAGACCAAAGAGTGCCATTCACCAAGTTGATGGTCCTCCAGGCACAGTTGATGTTTGCCTCAGTGTGCTGCTTGGGACGAACCTCAACAAAAACTACTGCAACTTACTCCAGACCTCTTTTGAAAAGGCACATTCTAAAAGGAGATGTGCCACAGTCTCTACCCCACCTTGCAGCTGCTTCAAGGGCAGCATACAGCAGTCGAACAGTGTGGTGCTGGAAAAGCACAATCGGTCAGGCAGTATTCGAGGAGCAGGAGAGTCAACATTTCGCGCATAAGCTCTTCATCAGGAATCAAGAGCTTATGCTTGAAATGTCAATTCTCCAGCTCCTCAGATGCTGCCTGACTGGCTGTGCTTTTCCAGCACCACACTTTCCGACTCTGATCTCCGGCATCTTTAGTCCTCACTTTCTCCTAGCAGACGGTGATACAGACTGACAGGGTGTACAAGAAAGATCTCACAGGTAGTGCCTTTCTCCCCACCAGCCAAGTGATGTCTTGGTGCTTGTTGGAAAAATTCTGGTGATGAGACATTCTGCCCAGTGACTTTGACAGTCTGCTCAGAGAACCATGTGACAGGATCCACTGCTCCTTTTCCCTCTTAGTCTTGAGAACGCTATGTGCTGACCACTTCCTGAAGGACTGGTGGTCAGAGGTGTTTTCTCCATGAAGAACGGGTGATATGGAACTGTCCAAATATTTGGAGTGTTCTGCAGAAATGAGGCCAATTCCATCCTTAGCAACACCGGGGACAGACAGAACCTCAGTACGTAATGAAACTTGGTGTTTGCATACCAAGGGTTGTTGTGGTTCTGTTCGTCGAGCTGGGAATTTGTGTTGCAGATGTTTCGTCCCCTGTCTAGGTGACATCCTCAGTGTTTGGGAACCTCCTGTGAAGTGCTTCTGTGATCTTTCCTCCGGTATTTGTAGTGGCTTGAATCTGCCGCTTCCGGTTGTCAGTTCCAGCTGTCCGCTGCAGTGGTCAGTATATTGGGTCCAGATTGATGTGCTTATTGATAGAATCTGTGGATGAGTGCCATGCCTCTAGGAATTCCCTGGCTGTTCTCTGTTTGGCTTGTCCTATGCTAGTAGTGTTGTCCCAGTCAAATTCATGTTGCTTGTCATCTGTGTGTGTGGCTACTTAAGGATAGCTGGTTATGTTGTTTTGTGGCTAGCTGGTGAAAAGGACAATCAACTCCCATTCCTAGATGTGATGGTACAGAGAACACCGAATGGAGAATTCACAACAAAGGTATACAGGAAAGCCACACACACAGACCAAGTCCTAAACTACAAAAGCAACCACTCCAACACACACAAAAGAAGTTGCATCAAGACACTGTTCAAAAGGACCACAACGCACTGCAGCACATCAGAACTGCAAAAAGAGGAAGAAGAACACCTATACAATGTATTCGCCAAAAACGGATACCCCCGCAATTTCATCAACAGATGCCTAAGGGAAAGACAACGGAACGAGGACATGCCGCAACCCAAAGGACTAGCCACACTACCATACATCAAGAGCATTTCTGAACTGACAGCCAGACTACTGTGACCACTAGGACTCATAACAGCACACAAACCAACAGCCACTCTCAGACAACAACTCACCAGAACAAAGGACCCGATACCCAGCATGAGCAAAACCAATGTAGTGTACAAAATCCCATGCAAGGACTGTACAAAACACTACATAGGCCAAACAGGAAGACAGCTAACGATCCGCATCCATGAATACCAACTAGCCATGAAACGACACGACCAGCTATCCTTAGTAGCCACACACACAGATGACAAGCAACATGAGTTCGACTGGGACAACACTACTGTTATAGGACAAGCCAAACAGAGAACAGCCAGGGAATTCCTAGAGGCATGGCACTCATCCACAGATTCTATCAATAAGCACATCGATCTGGACCCAATATACCGACCACTGCAACGGACAGCTGGAACTGACAACCGGAAGCGGCAGAGACAAACCACTATAAATGGCGGAGGAAAGATCACAGAAGCGCTTCACAGGAGGCTCCCAAGCACTGAGGATGTCACCTAGACAGGGGACGAAACGTCTGCAACACAAATTCCCAGCTCGACGAACAGAACCACAACAACGAGCACCCGAGCTACAAATCTTCTCACAAACTTTGAATGCCAAGGATATATGCACAACTTGATGCAGCCTATTCCAAGCCAGGGTGTCTTGGAGGGGTTCTTGCAGCTGGTGGTTGTATTCCCATTTGTTTGCTTTCTTCAACCTTCTAGATGGTAGTGATAATAGATTTGGAAGATGCTGCTGAATGAGCCTTGCTGAATTCTTACAGTTCTTCAAGATGGCTGCTGCTACTAAGTTTTGGTGGTGAGTGAAGTGAATATTAAAGATAGTAGATTGAGTACCAATCAAATGGACTTCCCTTATTTTAGATTTCGAGAAAATAAGACTTCAAATTATATGGGCAAGAAATGTTTTAAATTTAAATAGACAAGAAGTATCCACAAAATTACCTATCAATATCCTTCTCTGCTTGCCAGGATAAATGCTATCATCTTCTCTATAATACCTCACACTGACTTTATCTTTGCTATTGTCCCTGCCTCCCACCAAGGTTCATGCTCTCTAACTTTCACTAATGCCTGCAACGTCTTCAACACCTACTGCCACCTATCCCAACACCTGACACCATTCCCCCTGTATGCCCACTGTGTGCCCACTCAATCACTTAAGAAAGAGTTGCACCTGCAGCAAAGTAACAGATGTGCCACCAATTTTAATTTTCCATAATACTTGCCTCGCTCTCATTGTGGGAAGTAAACAAACCCAGAAAGACTGAAGATAGGTGGTGGGCTGTTCTTTTAGCTTCTGACCCCTTATGAGGAGAGTTTCCTGACTCAGACCACCCTAAGTGACTGACTTTTACTAAGCTCCTCGAATGGTTGTAGAGGCTGCCCTTAACTTACTGTGTCAGGACTCCCTGAGCAAAGGCTAACCCCTTGACTTGATTGAGACTTGCTGACAAACATGAAAAGCTTCTTTGTTGATAAACAGCATGAGAGCAGTGACAAGAGCCTCATATCTCTGGCTGAGGGAGCAAAGGCAGGGATGCTGTGAACATCCAGATAGTTTCAGAGTGAGTGAGCGCAAGGAGAGCAAGTACAGGTCCAGAGATATAGCTTGGTCAAGTCCATGAACTGGGTGTGTTTGCCTGAACACCCTATGTCCTCTCTGTGGTGTTACAATGATAATGGCTGGTGCAGCATTGAAGTGTCCTGTATGTGGATAAGGGATGTGCCATGAGGTTTTTTAGTGGCTGGCACACTTTGGCTTCCAATGTCCATGGCCATAGGGGAAAGAGGCTGGTGCCCTTGAAAAGTGCTCTGGGATGTCAGTGCTCAGTGTCTAACCTTTGGAGCTAGACATGAGCTGAATTCACCAGGTGTCCACTCTGACTTCCATGTCAAGCTTGTTTGGTAATTTTGATAAGATTGAAAACTGAACATCAATAAGGTGAAGTGAGTCATTAACATGGTGTATAACAAGCTATAATCCAACTTCATTGGTGAGTCTTTGCTGCTTTGCAAGAATCCTACCTTGTCGCTCATCAAAAACATAAAAGGTGGAGTAAAATACTCCCAAGGTTGGGATTGGCCTCATTGGACTTCTGGTATACTTCTCACCATAGCCCATGTCACTTAGAACTCGAAAAGGATTCCGCAAAATTCTTTTTTTTCTTGAATTAAAGGATGTATAAGTTTTTGCAGTTCCTCCACAGAGAAAACCTTTCCAGACTGACAGTTTATTTTAAAATCCATCAACTCTTTCATGCAAGTTGAAAATTCCTCACATAGATTTACATGGCTTCATCTTTTTGCTGAATGGCCTGGACTTTGTAGCTGCCAGTACTGCCTATTAATGATGAATGAATCTGAGTGAGAACTACCACAAACCTGAAGGTGAGAACTTCAGTTGCCTTAGCCCAGCTATGCTGTGTAGCCTGTGCAAAAATGAAAGTTTGTTGTTGTTATGAATTCCATCACTGCACCAAAAAAATATAAAACAGACTACTATCCTGTAAATATACAGGAAAATCATATTTACCAGACATGATTCATTGTCAAAAAGTAAAAATTATGCATAATTTTTTAAAAAATATCATAAGATTGATGAATTAAATCTTTTGAAAAATGTTATTCAAAATGTTCAATAAATCATATCAAAAAGTCATGGATTTTATGTTTTTAATCAAGGTTTATCAGAAATATAAGAACTTTCATTTTGAAAAATCAATTTGTTTTAAATTTTATAAAATTGTTTTTCTGAAGTAGGTCTTTTTAATCAGATATTTTTGAAATGAGAGGAGGGCCCTAAAGCCTGAAAATACCAGTTCAAACTTATTTTTTTCTAATCAACCTGTTCAGAGATGTTACTGTTGGAGCAGGTGGGACTTGAACAGAGACCTCTCAGTCCAGGGGAAGGGACACTACCACAATGCCACAAGAATGCCCTAATACCAGATTTAATATTTTAGTTTGCAATTAATGAATAATTACTCCAAATTAAAGTGGTTCCATATTTGTAGCCTGAAGTGGCAGAAGCAAGTGTAGGCCAATTGACCCATTAAAGCTGCACCCGACTTTCAACTAGATTATAACTGATATAATTGTGACCTTAACTCCACTTTCCTATCCATTGCCTTTCACTGCCTCATCAATCAAAAATCTGTTAACACAATCTTAAAATTATTGATAAGCCAATTTTCATTGCTCTCTGGGCAGAGAATTCTTATACTTAATGATCCTTTGAGAGAAAGACATCTTTCTTTTCTCTGTCTTGGAGCCCCCTTATTTTTAAATTTTCCATTGATTTGATTTATTGATAAATGTACCTAAGTACAGTGAAAAGCTTTGTTTATGAGCAGTACAGATAGATCATAGTAAGCAAAGCCATACAGATCAGGGTGAAAAAAACTTTGACAGAGGCAACACGTTATACCACACAGGGCATGCGCAAACAACATTAACAAGATCAATATTATCTGAAGTTACAGAGTCCATTCTTCAGTCTAATAATGATAGGAAAGAAGGTGTTCCGGAACCTGCTGGTGTGTGTGTGTGTTCAAGCTTCTGTATCTTCTGCCTGACAGAGGAGGTTGTAGGAGAGCATTACCAGGGTGAGAGGGATCTTTGATGATATTGACAGTCTCTACACAGTAATGAGTCATAGATAGGAGTAATAGATAGGAGGTTGGCTTCCGTGATGATTTGGGCTGTGCACATCACCTTCTCTAGTTTCCTACAGTCCTGGGCAGAGCAGATGCTGTACGCTGTTGTACATCTGAATAGTATGCTTTCAGTGGTACATCTCGAAAAGCTGGTGAGGTTCCTTACAGACATGGAGAAAGAGAGGACTGAAGATGCTGGAGATCAGAGCTTAAAAATGTGTTGCTGGAAAAGCGCAGCAGGTCAGGCAGCATCAAAGGAGAAGGAGAATCGACGTTTCGGGCATAAGCCCTTCTCCTTCTCCTTTGGTGCTGCCTGACCTGCTGTGCTTTTCCAGCAACACATTTTTAAGCTCCTTACAGACGTGCCAAATTTCCTGAGCTGCCTGAAGAAGAAGACGTGTTGTTATGCCTTCTTGACTGTCAACGCTATGTGAGAAGTCCAGGACAGGTTGTTAGTTATTATCACTCCTAGGAACTTGACGCTCTCCACCCTCTCAACCTCAGCTCCGTTGATGTAGATGGGGGCATGTTCTCCTCCTTTCTTTCTAAAGTCAATGATCAGTTTGTTAGTTTTCCCGACATTGAAAGAGAGGCTGTTCTGCACCACATCACAAGTGCTCTATTTCCTTTTTGTATTCTGACTTGTCGCTGTTAGATATCTGTCCTACCACAGTGGTGGCATCAGCAAATTTGTAGATGGTGTTCATTTGGAATTTGGCTACACAGTTGTGGGATTACAGGGAATATGGTAAGGGGCTAAGGTTGCACCCTTGGGCGGGGGGGGGGGGGGGGGTCCAGTGTTGAGTGTTATTGTGGAGGGCGTGTGTCTATCTTTATTGATTGCAGTGTGTGGGTCAGAAAGCTGAGGATCCAATTCCAGAGGGTGGACCTGAGACTGAGGTCTTGGTGTTTTGAGATCAGTCTGAACGGGATAATGGTGTTGAAGGCAGAGCTGTAGTCAATGAGCAGGAGTCTGATGTAGGTGTCCTTGTTGTCCAGGTGCTCCAGGGATGAGTGCAGGGTTACAGGAAATGGTGTTTGCTGGGGTGTGTTATATTTGTAAACAAATTGTAGGGGATTGAAGCAAGCTGGGAGACTAGAGTTGATGTGGACCATGACCACTATCTCAATGCACTTGGTCATAGCCACTGCACAGTCGTCATTAAGGCACATTGTGTGTGCTTTCTTGGGTACTGGGACAATGGTGGTCTTCTTAAAACAGATAGGGACTTTGGCTTGTAGGAGGAAGAGGTTGAAGATATCAGTGAATACCTCTGCCAGCTGGTCCACTGGCCTGTGCCTGTTAGTTCTAGATTCTTTTAAAGAGGAAACAGCAACTCCCTTGCCAAGCCCCCTTTTACATGTGTTAATAAAATCTTCTATTTATGCCCAATCTGCTCGAATTCTAATAATCACTTCAATCCAGGAATCCTCTGAGTGGACTCTCTCTAAATTGCTTCCAATGCAACTACAATCCTTCCTTAAATAAGGAGATCATGACAGTTATCCAGGTGTGGTCTCACCAATGCTCTGTACAGTTGTAGCAAGATGTCCCTGACTTCCCTGTGTTTGTATTCCCTCCCTTTTGCAATGAAGGCCAATATTTCATTTACATTCCTATTTACTTGCTGCACCTGCACGCTAACATTTTGTGATTAACATACAAGGATTCCCAGATGTTTCTGTACTGCAGTATTGCACAGTCTCTGACATTATTTTGCTCTTATAGACTTTTATCAATCTCTGCCTTGAAGACATTTAGCGTCCCAGCCTCCACTACACTCTGCGGCAATGAATTCCACAGGCCCACGACTCTCTGGCTGAAGAAATGTCTCCACATTTCTGTTCTGAATTTACCCCCTCTAATTCTAAGGCTGTGTCGACGGGTCCTAGTCTTCTCGCGTAACGGAAACAATTTCTTACATGTTCCCACATTAAACGTTGCCTGCCAATCTTTGTTTGATTCACATAAACTATCTATGTCATTTTGCAGAAACTTTGCATACCCCCTCACAATTTGCTTTCCTACCCATCTCTGTGTCACCAAAAAATTCTCCATTATAGTCTGTCTCTTCATCCAAGTCATTAATATAAATTGTAAATACTTAATGCTCTGCACTCACCTCTATGCCAATCCACAAGTTACAGTTTGCAAAGTTGAAAATAACCCACTTATCCCGACCCTTTCTCTGTTAGTTAGTCAATCCTGTAGCCATGCTAATATGTCATTCCAGCATATTGAGTTCTTATCTTGTTTTTTTAAGTGGCATTTTATTGAATCTCTTTTGGAAATCCAAATGCATCACATCTATTGGTTTGTTTCCCCTCCTTGCTTGTTACATTTTCAAAGATCTCAAATAAGTTTGTCAAACAGCATTTGCCCTTCATAAAACTGTGCCTATCCTTTTTACAGTTTCTTCATGTCTTACTGTTAACTCCTTTTGTAAGATTCTTAAATTTTTTAAATGATCGATATTTATTTAGCTGTCCTATAGACTTCTGCTTTCTGTCCCCTTGTTAAAGTTGTGTTTTTCCAATCCTTTGGGATCTTTGATGAATTAGGAGTATTTTTGAAGATTACCACCCATTATCTATTATCTCTACAGCCAATTCCCAGAAAACCTAAGAATGCAGACCATCAGGTTCACAGGATTTCTCATTAGTTTTTCTAATAGTTTTTGTCTATTAATTAAGATTGTTTGAAGTTCACCTTTCCTTTTCCCTTTTGATTTTTTATTATTCTTGTGTTGCTTTTTTATATCATCTTCTGAAGACAGGTAAAGTCATCCTGTTCACATATATGCCCTTTGCAAATGTATTTCTCTATAAGACCATAAGACATAGGAGTGGAAGTAAGGCCATTAGGCCCATCGAGCCCACTCTGCCATTCAATCATGGCTGATGGGCATTTCAATTCCACTTACCCTCATTCTCCCCGTAGCCTTTAATTCCTTGTGACATCAAGAATTTATCACTCTGTCTTGAAGATATTTAGCGTCCTGACCTCCACTGCACTCTGCGGCAATGAATTCCACAGGCCCACCACTCTCTGGCTGAAAAAATGTCTCCGCATTTCTGTTCTGAATTTACCCCCTCTAATTCTAAGGCTGTGTCCACGGGTCCTAGTCTTCTCGCCTAACGGAAACAATTTCTTAGCGTCCACCCTTTCCAAGCCATGTATTATCTTGTAAGTTTCTATTAGATCTCCCCTTAATCTTCTAAACTCCAATGAATACAATCCCAAGATCCTCAGCTGTTCCTTGTATGTTAGACCTATCATTCCAGGGATCATCTGTGTGAATCTCCGCTGGACACGCTCCAGTGCCAGTATGTCCTTCCTGAGGTGTGGGGATCAAAACTGGACACAGTACTCCAAATAGGGCCTAACCAGAGCTTTATAAAGTCTCAGTAGCACAGTGGTGCTTTTATATTCCAACCCTCTTGAGATAACAATACCTAGTCTGCATCTTTTCATTGAAGAGTGTGTTTATTCACAATTTTCTGGCAGTAACTGTGCATACCCCATTTTTGCTGTTTTTGGAAATCATCTATGATGTTATTTACCAAGAACAAAGAAAGGTAAAGTCACCATAATCTTACCAGCCCTAGGGCTGCTTTCTCATTAGACAGATCATGAGAGACATCTGTTAGTGGTTTAACCTGAAGGTCACCACACCTCAAGTGGTTGGTGGGCCAATGGGCCGAGGAATGGCAGATGGAGTTTCAACTAAATAAATGTGACGTGGTCCATTTTGGAAAAGCAAAGTAGGGCAGGACTTGAATACTTAATGGTAAGGGTGAATTGAATTGAATTCATTGTCACGTGTACTGAGGAACAGTGAAAAGCTTTGTCTTGCGAGTAATACAGGCAGATCACAGAGTTAAGTAGCATGGGGCAGTAAATAATGGGTAAACAGCAACAAAAACAAAAACACAGGTACAGGCGAATGTTCAGAGTTTGTGAGTCCATTTAGTATTCTAATAACAGTAGGGTAGAACATGTTTCAAAACCGGCTGGTGCATGTGTTCAGGCTGCTGTACCCTCTCCACGATGGTAGAGGTTGTAGAAAAACATTGCCAGGGTGGGATGGATCTTTGAGAATGTTGGTGGCCTGTCCTTGACAGCGGGCATGAAAGATGGATTGTATAGATGGGAGGTTGGCCTTTGTGATTGTCCGGGCTGAGTTCACCACTCTCTGTAACCATCCCCCATCTTGAATGGTACAGTTGCCATACCAGTTAGTGATTCATCAAGACACATAGCTCCCGATGGCACACCTATAGAAGTTTGCAAGGGTATTTGCCGTCCTGCCAAATTCTTCAGCTGCCTGAGGAAGAAGTCATGATTTGGAGATGCCGGTGTTGGACTGGGGTGTACAAAGTTAAAAATCACACAACACCAGGTTATAGTCCAACAGGTTTAATTGGAAGCACATGAGCTTTCGGAGCGACGAAGGAGCGTTGCGCCGAAAGCTAGTGTGCTTCCAATTAAACCTGTTGGACTATAACCTGGTGTTGTGTGATTTTTAACTGAGAAAGAAGAACATTATTGGGCCTTTGTAACAAGTGTGTCCACATGAAGGGTCCAAGAGAGTGTTGCCAAACAAAGGAATCTTGGAGTGCAGGTTCATAGTCCTTGAAAGTACTTTTAAGTTTGTATATAATCGCCAAACATATATGACCAAAATGATTTGCATGATTAAAAAATATTTTTTCCTTAACATAGGGTGGGCTCAATCTAATGTTCTTTGTTGGCTAAATCCAAGTTGTGTTGAGTTTTTGGAGGGCTTTTATTCCTGAAGGCTTCGTATATTTTATCACACTATCATACCAACTATGGAGTTCCTTTGTCCAATTCTATGCCCATCTTATCATGTGCTGTTTCTGGAACAATTCACCTCTTACTGAATATCTGCAAAAAAAAAAAATCCCTTGCACCTGTGCCATCTTTGAAAGGATGCTGGTCGACTAGTAGAGTGTTGGTAAGCTGTTCCCAGCACACAGTGAGAATAGCTAACACTTCCTTGAGATGCAATCTTATCCTTTCACTTTAGTCACCGTTTAATTACCAAGCCTACACAGTTTACTTGTTGTTAGCCACATCCTCTCTGAATACTCTCTAATTTAGAGCCACCCATCTCCAATGCCTATTGTAGACTTGCAGCTCATCTTTGTCCAGGAGGGGAGCATCGCATACATGCAAGCAATCAGACAATTTCAAGCATGAACATTTATTTACAGAAAGCAAAAGGAAACACAAACAAAAGCAATAGAAGCTGTAGTTCACACTGATAATACAAGCCAAATTTCAGCTTTGAGACCAGGGGATATTTTACTTTAAAATAATGGTCTGTTGCACTTAGCTCTCTCCCACTGGAAATGTGTGTCAATGAGTTTCTACCTAGTGTGCAGCACCCATCAGAACCCTTGTTCATGGCAGCTTCCACCTCCCCAGTGTCCTTGACCTCATCCTTTGAAGACTTCTCATTCACCAGTATCCAGTATCCAGCACACCGTCCCATTATCTGCTCCATTTATGTATAGCACAGCACGCCTAGATGATGCAGTACACTTTCCGGACAATTGTGTGATGACAAACGGTATGTGTCCATCATCCATCAACAGTCAAGTGCAGCAGTTTGGTGCGAGTGCCATAATGGCTAAGTGACCACTCAATGGTATCGAAAAGGGAGTACTTACAATGCTCTGACACTCGTCCAATCTGAGACCCACATCAAACATGTAACCTCTCACTGCATTCAATACAGACCATCATTACACTTACATGATAGATGATGATGTGATCCATTGGAAAGTGGATGGTTCCTCCTTGATGTGCAGCAGCCTTTTAGAGTCATAGAGTTGTACAGCATGGAAACAGACCCTTCGGTACAACCAGTCCATGCCGACCAGATATCCAAACCCAACCTAGTCCTAACTGCCAGCACCCAGCCCATATCCCTCCAAACCCTTCCTATTCATATACCCATCCAAATGCCTTTTAAATGTTGCAATTGTACCAGTCTCCACCACTCCCTCTAGCAGCTCATTCCATACACATACCACCCTCTGTGTGAAAACACTGCCCTGTAGGTCTGTTTTATATCTTCCCCTCTCACCCTAAACCTATGCCCTCAAGTTCTGGACTCTCCGACCCCAGGGAAAAGACTTTGCCTATTTATCCTATCCATGCCCCTCATAATTTTGTAAACTTCTATAATGTCACCCCTCAGCCTCCAACGTTCCAGGGAAAACAGCCCCAGCCTGTTCAGCCTCTCCCTATAGCTCAAATCCTCCAACCTTGGCAACATCCTTGTAAATCTTTTCTGAACCCTTTCAAGTTTCACAACATCGTTCTGATAGGAAGGAGACCAGAATTGCACGCAATATTCCAACATTGGCCTAACCAATGTTGTTCCATCATTGCTAATACCTTCCTACATTACTGAGATTCCCAAGTTCATTTTGTATGCACCAATGTCATGTTGTAAATTGCCTTTGACAAGCATCTGACCCTGAAGCTTCTTCACTGCATGCAAAGTAAATAGACAATGAAATGATTATACAATGAATGTCTGTTGCATATATTTATTGCTACAGTGTCATAGCATTCAGCAAACTGGATCTCAAGCTTTCACACATCAAGTTGAAACTGACTGCCACCCTGGGTATTATTTTAGCCTTTTCCAGTAACACTTCACATCTCGAGGACAAGTGATGGCAGGTAATCTTGTAGTGGCTGCAATCAGCACCTGCCTAATCAGCAGATAGATCTCGCTCCCTAACCGAACCTCCATCTCTGCTATTGTCTGCACTACCTCAATTGCACAATTCAATAGACAATAGACAATAGACAATAGATGCAGGAGTAGGCCATTCTGCCCTTCGAGCCTGCACCGCCATTCAATATGATCATGGCTGATCATTCCTAATCAGTATCCTGTTCCAGCCTTATCTCCATACCCCTTGACTCCACTATCTTTAAGAGCTCTATCCAATTCTTTCTTAAAACAATCCAGAGACTGGGCCTCCACTGCCCTCTGGGGCAGAGCATTCCACACAGCCACCACTCTCTGGGTGAAGTAGTTTCTCCTCATCTCTGTCCTAAATGGTCTACCCCGTATTTTTAAGTTGTGTCCTCTGGTTCGGCACTCCCCCATCAACGGAAATATGTTCCCTCCTGCCAGAGTGTCCAGTCCTTTCATAAGCCTATACGTTTCAATCAGATCCCCTCTCAGTCTTCTAAACTCAAGGGTATACAAGCCCAGTCGCTTCAGTCTTTCCGTGTAAGGCAATCCTGCCATTCCAGGAATTGACCTCGTGAACCTACGCTGCACTCCCTCAATAGCCAGAATGTCTTTCCTCAAATGTGGAGACCAGAACTGTACACAGTACTCCAGGTGTGGTCTCACCAGGGCCCTGTACAGCTGCAGAAGCACCTCTTTGCTTCTATACTCAATCCCTCTTGTTATGAAGGCCAGCATGCTATTAGCCTTCTTCACGACCTGCTGTACCTGCATGCTTGCCTTCATTGACTGGTGGACAAGAACACCCAGATCTCTCTGAACAGCCCCTTTACCTAATTTGATACCATTGAGGTAGTAATCTGCCTTCCTGTTCTTACTACTACAATGTGAAGACTCACCACATCAAACTTTGTCTATCCTCCCTGAACCATGACATTACACCATAATGATGGCCACCCTTGCCCTTATACCTTCCTCTATGAATGCCATGGGAGTGGTCCCTACTAATAACATGCCCTCCTGTTGTCTACCATGCTGTCTGATGCTATACCATATATCCCCAAAGCACTATTTTTATTCTCACCTCGATATGAAGAACTATGTTTCTCACCCTTGCTCCTAGCCTTGGCTCCCTCTGCTTCTGGCAGTGATGCGGCCTAATGACCATATCGATTCTCTTTGCTACCTTAAGTACAATTGATGGATGAATATCCAGACCTTCATTCATCCCAGGCTTCTGAATGACTTTGACTTTGATGAGCAAGTAAGTAGATACTATGTGAGTAAGCACGAAGAGAGCAAGAAAGCATTGCTAAGATGCAGCCTGATCTAATCTGTGAGAAGGGTGTCTGTCCCTGCTCACAGTGTTCCTGCTGGTAACTGATAGCTCTGCAAGGCAATTTTGTACTTCATGAGCAGCTTGAAAGTGTATCAGAGAGGTGCTAAGATGGTCATGTTGTGTTGGCTGGTGCCAATATCCATGGGCAAGGTCTGTGTGTGGCTAGTGTCCATGGATCCTGCCTGAGATACAGTTTGGTCATAGGTAACATGGATGCTGTTCAGAGCAAGCGGTGAGCTAAATCTGCCAGGTACTTGTTCTCGTTTCTATTTTGAATCATCTAGCTTGTTTGGTAATATATAAAACTAAATATTAATGAAGCAAATGTTTAATAAGTAATAATCCCCCTTAATTGACAACTTGATACTGCCTAGTGAGAAACTGCTGCACCACATGATAAACGAATGGAGCGAGATGCTCCTAACATCAAAATAGGCCTCACCAGACTTCTCATTTGATTCTGTGACAAATATCATCATGTCACTCAGATGCCTATAAAATTCCACCAGTTTTCTTCAACAAAATTATCATTATTTGGCAAGGACTAATGAAAAGAATAAAGTTTTTCTGTGCACCTTCTGTAAACCTATCTGACTTGTTTATTTTTGACCTGGGTGTCATCTTCTACTTCCATTAGCTTGACTCTGTTCTCTCAACACCACTGTGTTTAATCTCCACTTACTGATTATGACTCTGATATTGATTGTTTTATCTTAATTGAAAACACTGATTCACTTTGCTCTACCAGTGGATTCTGTAATACCAGAAAACTTTCAGTTTCTTTTTGATTTTCTCTTCCACTTTGGGCCGCGGGAGGAATTTGGATGATTGGAAGTTTATCAAAGTGTCCCTCTGACAGACTGCTTTTTTCAATCAAACATGGCACTGATGGAGTCTCACTTCAGCCTTCTGTAGGTATGTGAATGTATCTAGCTCCTTACAACAACTCTAATCACACACTTTTCCTTATAAATTCACCAAGATCTTCTGATCAGCACTGAATTCTCTGGGTTTCAAGTCTCTTAAATTATGACTCAACTTCAAGATGATTTTTTTTCACTTATTTTCTATTGATCTCATATTTCAACAGAGAAAAAACTTGTCATAGAAGTGTGTTTAAAGACTGTATTCTTAAGGAGGACAGAAAGTTATTTGGCCTGTGTTAAAAGAAACATGGACATTTACAGCCTAAAAATACATCTGCAAAACTTTCTTCATAATTTGAACACTTATTTCTGCAATACTATTTACTACTGGATGACATTATGATATTAATGTGCTTCACTCCAATCTTGCTTCAAAACATTTCAAACTCTTCTAACATAGATTGTTGACCAATATCTGACACCTATACTTTTGACATTCAATAAATTGAAAGGCAACCTCTCAAAACATTAATAATATTGGCTTTTGAGATAGTGAGCATAAACTCAACATTTATCCACGTGCGATAGCTATTGACCAAAACAATGTACTCTTACCCTTTCACTTGTCAGTGCTTTCACACAGATTATGACTGCATGCTGTGGATGAGGTTCCTCTAACAATCTCTTTCTAAATGTTGGCAGAATAGGGAAATACAAACATAGAACTGTGGCTGGGCACTTCAACCTATAATGCCTGTTCCATCATTCAATTCGATCATGGTTGATCATTTACCTCACACCACATTACTGCATTATCCCCATACCCCTTGATACCATTAGAATCCAGAAATTCAGCAACTTCTGTCTTGAACCTGCTCAATACTTCAGTTTCCACAGCCCTCCAGGATAAAAAAATTCCAAAGATTCACCACACTCTGGGCAAAGAAATTTCTTCTTATCTTGTTCTTAAGCAACCTGCCCCTCATTCCGAGACTGTGTAGCTTGATTCTAGATTCACCTGCTGGGGAAATATTTTATCTACATCCATATTGAAGAAATTTTATGAAATTATTTTGTTTCAAGAAGATCACTTTTTATTTTGTGAAACTCTAGAAAATACAAGCCCAGTTTTCTCAACATCACTTCATAAAACAGTCCCACCAACTCCAAGATTAGTCTGTTGAAGTTTCAATGCACTCTCTCTATGTCAAAAACATCATTCTTCAGGTAAGGAATCCAAAACACTACACAATACTATAGGTATGGTCTCTCCAAGGCTCTACACAACTGTAGGAAGATATCTTTACTTTGAGTCCAAACCTGATATGATGAAAATCAACAGACCATTTGACTTGGTAATTACTTGATGCACCTGCATTCTAGCTTTGATGATCAAGAACACATATATTCCTTTATACATCGACATTTTGCAAACTCTTGTTATTTTCAAATATACCACATCCTTTTCTTTTTCTTTTCTCATTTTCTTTCTTTTCATCCTCTATGGTATAAGTAACATGACAACAGGTTTGTCAAATATGAATTTCTATTCTTAAAACCATGTTGACTCTGCCCAATCATATCATTATTTTATGTGTCCAGTTATTACATCCTTTATAATGGATTCTAATATTTTTCTATTACAGGCTAACAGACCTGTAATTCTCCATATTCTCTCGACTTCTGTTTTTAAATAGTTACCATAAGAAATAACACCAGAAGTAGATCATTCAGCCCCTTAATCCTACTCAACCATTCAATAGGATCATAGCTCTTCCAACATACCTCTTGACCACTTTTCTGCATTTTTTCCATAACCCTCCATTCCCTGCTGATCAAAAATCTATCTATCTCAGCCTTAAATACACCCAAGTATTATTCTTCCACAGTTTTCTGTGGCAAGGTATTCCAAAGACTCTCAACCCTTTAAGGGAAGAAATTCCTCTTCATCTCAGTTTTAAATTGGAATCCCTTAATGCTGAAGCTATGTAGTCTTGTCCTAGACTCTCTCATGAGGGGAAAATCCTCTCAACATTTACCCGGTCAAGCCCATTAAGAATCCTATATGTTTCAGTGGGATCACCTCTCATTCTTTTAAATTTTAGTGAGTCTAGGCTGTTTAGCCTTTGCTCATAAGACAATTCTTCCATATCAGGGACTGCCTCCAATAAAAAGATATTTTTCCTGAAATAAAGGGACCAAAACTGCTCACATTACTCTAGACATGGTTTCACCAGGTTTTTTGAACAGTTGCAACTAGACTTCCCTATTTGTATACCCCATTTCTGTTGAAATAAGGGCGAACATTCCATGAGCAGGGTTGTATTTGGTTCTTTACTGACTGAGGGCATTTTTCCAGAATCTGTAGACTTTTGAAAAATAACCAGCAATGTGTTCATTATCTTAATTGTCATCTCCTTCAAAATTCTGGTATGTAGCTCATTTAGTCCAGTGTATTTATCAGCTTTTCTTCTTTGATTGCTAATTCCCTTCAGTTTCTCATTTTCATAAACCCCTTGGTTTCCTTGGATTTTTGGTATATTTTCTGCATTTTCTTCCATGAGTTCAAACACAAAGTAATTGTTTTGCTTCTCTTTCATTTCCATATTCTCTGCTATACATTCTCCCGTTTCTATTTATACTGAACCCACATTCTTCCTTATTAATCATTTCCTTTACACATATCTAAAAATATATTTATTGCCCATCTTCATGTCTCTCATTAACTTGCATGCATATTTTATTTTCCTTTTACTTTATCAGTTTTTTAGATATTCTTGCTGGAGACTAAATTATCCCAATTATCAGGTTTACCTAAACTTCATAAACCATTTCCTTTGACCTAATGTTAGCCGTACTTGATTCAGCTTCACATTGGGGTTTCATGTCTGAGGGGAATGTGTATTTGTTGTAGATTACCCAATACTTATTTTAAGACAAATCATTGCCAGTCTACCATTGAGCCCTCTTGTGTATTTTCCCAATACACCAGAGCCATGTTGTTTTTCATACCTTCATTGTTTTCTTTATTTAGGTTTTAGATGTTAGCTTTAAGATGAATTGTATCACTTTCAAATTTAATACAAAATGCTCACATACTTAGGTTACTGGTTATGGTCTCTATGACTCTTAACCCCCAAAGAAGGCAACTTTTATCTATAATCAATACTTTTTATATGTGTGAAATACCATTTCATTTTTTCAACATTATACTCTCTATGACAGCCATTAATGGATAGTAGTGCACTTTACTGGGCATCAGATCATTGTGAATTTGTCTTCACAAATTTCCCTGGCAGACATTTATATGTCATTTGCATCTGGAAACTACTTCATATGCAACTCTGGCTGGAAATAAATCAGTTATCAAGGAATATCTCAAAAAGACCTCTACAATTGCATGATCTGTTAACTTAAGACAGTAAATATGGAACCAATAACTAATTTTGTCATTTGGTCATCCTTGCTCAAAGACCATTTTGTACTCTCATAACAATTGCTCAAGATTAGATATTTTCTTAAATATCCGTATTGTAATTATTGTTTCTGCTATCTACACATGACATGAATAAGGTACACATGGATTTTGTTTAATAAAGATCTTTTTTGGTTGATTTATGGCTAACACTAATACGTACAGAATAGTGCAAACTCCAGACATTCCTTTGAGTCACTATGGCACCTGGTCATATGATGGTATATAGGAGAGGAGTGGGTGAGATGAGGACTGTGACGGCAGTCAATTTCACTAGGAGGACAGAGTAAAATGTGGACCCTCACAGATAGGCAGATGATCGGGGGCGGACTTGATTTGGAATTAAACAAGAATAAGGCTTTCTCATTCAATATTCCAGCACTATTTGCTGAGGGAAGCACTGAAGCTTGGGCCAGTTGCTGCACAACCATTAAAGGTGTTTCTGTCAAAGTACTATGAGGTCCGTTCAATTATCAAACTCTTTTAGCACCTGAAATGTGTATAAATATTGCCCTGAATAACTTCAAAATGTTTTGGACTTTTCTTCTTCAACTGCAAGGATGCCAAATTCTGATGTTTGTTTTTCATATGCAAAGGCTGTACAGGAGTATTTCAATAACTGTGTAGGTATGTAAAGACTTTTTATGAATAAAACATATTTTAGCAACGAAACAATCCAATCCAATCATGGCATAGTGGTTAGCACTGCTGCCTCACAGTGCCAGAGACCTGGGTTCAATTCCCACCTCGGGCAACTGTCTGTGTGGAGTTTGCGCATTCTCCCCGTGTGGGTTTCCTCTGGGTGATTAGGTTCAATTACTTACAGTGTGGAGACAGGCCCTTTGGCCCAACAAGTCCACACCGAAGCACCACCCACCCAGACCCATTCCCTAACACTACGGGCAATTTAGCACCGTCAATTCACCTAACCTGCACGTTTTTAGACTGTAGGAGGAAACCAGAGCACCCGAAGGAAACCCAGGTAGACATGGGGAGAATGTGCAAACTCCACACAGTCAGTCTCCTGAGGTGGGAATTGAACCCAGGTCTCTGGCACTGTGAGGCAGCAGTGCTAATCACTGTGCCACCATGCTGCCCCCAGGTGCTCCAGTTTCCTCCCACAGTCCAAAAATGTGCAGGTTAGGTGAATTGCCCGTAGTGTTAGGCGAAGGGGTAAATGTAGGGGAATGGGTCTGGGTGGGTTGCTCTTCGTAGGGTCGGTGTGGACTGGTTGGGCCGAAGGGCCTGTTTCCACACTGTAGGTAATCTAATCTTAAGTAGGAGTCAAACTAAAATAAAAGCAAGCATGTGTATTCTATTAAGTTAAGGTATATCTGGGGAGCTCAGACCTTTGATTTCCATATTGTACAGCATGTAGGAAATCTTAGAAACCTGCAGTCTGGATGATCATGTGTGCAAAAGGGTTCAGCTGGTATGTGCAACTTGAGCTTTGGGATTTTGAGTTTGAGGCCACTACAGTACATTCACAAGACTGAGAGGTTCACAGCTAGAACTGTTCAGGATGTGGTGGACCCAGAGCTGAAGAAAGTGAAGGCAGAAAGAATATAAGAACGTAAGATTATAATAAACAGGAACTTTTTGTGGATTCAGCTCCACTTACTTGCCAAACTCACCATAACCCTTAAATCCTTTACTGTTTAAAAATCTATCTATCTTTGCCTTAAAAACATTTAATGAGGTAGCCTCAACAACTTAATTGGGCAGGGAATTCCACAGATTCACAACCCTTTGGATGAAGAAGTTGGTCCTCAACTCAGTCCTGAATCTACTCCGCTTATTTTGAGGCTATGCCCCCTCCCCATTTCTAGTTTCACCTGCCAGTGGAAAAAAAACCCTCCCTGCTTCTATCATATTACTTTCTTTCATAGTTTTATATGTTTCTATAAGATCGCCCTCTCATTCTTCTGAATTATAATGAGTATATTCAGGAATTGATGACTGCCTACAGATGTTGAGGACCAGACATGGGGTGGTGAGAGAGTCCCCTGGATCTATCGTGCTTGCAAACTGTTTTTTGGTCTAAAAAATGGTGACACTGACAGGCCTACTATTGAGACTAACCAGAGCTAAGGCCATGGTATTATGGGTGGTTTAACCGCTAGGGTGGTGGATGTATGAGGAGAAGTGTGGGAAGGTTACAGTGATAGTGAGGGGAGTAGACGTGTGTTTTAAGAGGGTTTTAGATTCCTGATGCCTTCAGACCACTGCTGGAGGAGATGGGACCTGATCAAGTTGAACGGGTTACATATGAACAGGAACAGATCAACACGCTCATGGGGAGGTTTGATAATGTTATTGGGTAGGTTAAGTTGAATTGGCAATCCTGACAAGTCATTCAGAGAAAAGAGAAGCTGGGATCGAATTAGAAGTTAAAATCTGAGTATTTGAGTCTACAGGCAGAGGAAACATAGACTAGATAAGAAATAAGTGAGTTTAGCAAGGCTAAATATATTTAATTGCAAGGAGCCAAAGGAATAAGATAGATGAGCTGAGGGCACAGAGAAGCACATGGGAGTACGATTTCATAGCTGTGACTGAGACTTGGCTGCAAGATGGGTAGCTTTGCCAGCTCAACATTCCTAGCTATAATGTATTCAGACACAATAGAGAAGGGAATAAAAGAGGAGGGATGACCTCTCAATACAGCAGTGAGGAGGGATGATATCTTGCAAGATTCAATGTGCTCATAAGAGGAGAAATAAAATGCACTAAATTGACCAACACCCTACTGGATATGCACTATACTCCCCAGACGGTCATGGAGTGATAAAGTATCAAATATATAATAACATTTCACAGAAGTATAAGAATAATAAAGCAGTGATAGTCGGGGACTTCAGCTGACACATATTAACTGAATCGTTTTAGTGCAAAGGAACAAAATTCTTAAATTGTAAAGAGGAGAAGCTTGTTCAGCTTGGCGGCACGGTGGCTCAGTGGTTAGCACTGCTGCCTCACAGCATCAGGGACCCGGGTTCAATTCCCGCCTTGGGCAACTGTCTGTGTGGAGTTTGCATGTTCTCCCTGTGTCTGCATGTGTTTCTTCCCATGTGTAGGTCAGGTGAGTTGGCCAAGCTAAATTGCCCATAGTGTTGG
Source organism: Chiloscyllium punctatum (assembly GCF_047496795.1). Lineage (NCBI taxonomy): Eukaryota > Metazoa > Chordata > Chondrichthyes > Orectolobiformes > Hemiscylliidae > Chiloscyllium > Chiloscyllium punctatum. Next base: position 83,890,579 of record NC_092749.1, read on the forward strand.
GGTAAATCTAGGGGAGTGTGTACGGGTGGGTTGATCTTCGGAGGGTCGGTGTGGACTTGTTGGGCCAAAGGGCCTGTTTCCATGCTGTAGGAAATCTAATCAAAGAGAGACACAAATTAGTTGGGCTTAGTTAGCAATGATTTGTAAAGTTTGATAAACATTTTTGTGGAAAAAATTAGGTATGTTGATGAGAGTAATGCATACAATATGATCTTTTTATAAGATCCCTCATGACAGACGGGTCAAAAAAGTAAGAGTTCTTAGGATCCAAGGCAAATTGACATGTTGGATGAAAAATTGGCTGAGAGCCAGGATGAGAAAGTGACAGTAGTGGGATATAACTGTGACTGAAAATTTGTTTCCAGAGGAACTCCTCAGGGCTTGGTGCTGGGAATCTTGTTGCTTGCAGTGAGTAACTGAAGGCCTTGTTACCGTACTCTATGACTTTATGAGACTATTATAGACTTAAATATAAGAGTGAATAATCAAGACATTAATGGATAGCAATGAACTGGTCAACTGGACAGAACTGTGGCAAATGCAATTTGACTCAGAAAGGTGTGAGTTTACATTATTGTAGAGGGCTAACAAGGCAATAGATTACACTGGAACTGATACAAGCCAGGAAATTATTGAAGATCCATGGGACCTTGTAGGTAGATAAAGTAATTCTGAAGGTATTCTTGTCATTATTAGCTGAGGCATCAAGATGGTTATTCTGGAACAGGATGTGATAACATAAGAGAAGATGCAGAGAAGATCTACCAGGATGCTCCCTGAGCCCCAAACCTATGAGGTAAGATTGGGTGAATTGGAGTTGTTTGCCTTGAAACAAAAATGTTGAGAGGGAAGCTGATGGAGATGTATAAAATTATGAGGAACTGTAGATATGTGGATAGGAAGGCCTTTTTAATTTAGTCGAGGGGTCAATAACCAGGTGCTATGGATTCAAGAGAAGAAATAGAGGCCAAGAGGAGAGTTGAGAAATATTTTTCACCCACATGGTGTGGGAGTGTTGAACTCAATTCTTCAAAGGGTGGTTGAGTCAGAAGCTCTCACAACATTGAAGCAATATTTAGATAATCATTTATGTTCTGAAAGCCTCCAGACATAGGTGTCAAAATCTGGAAATTGTTATTTGTGTAGTCTGATCTTTGTTGACTGATACAGATACAATAGGCCAAATGGCCTCTTCCTCTGTTGTAAATGTCTATGGCTTACCTGCTTGTGAAGAACAAAGAACAGTCCAGCACAGGAACAGGCTCTTCGGCTCACCAAGCCTGTGCTTACCCATGATGCCTTTCCAAACTAAAAACCTTTTGCCTTTATGTAGTTTGCATCACTCTATTCCCTGTTTACTAATGTATTTATCAAACCTCTTAAATGTTACCATTGCATCTGCCTCCATCACCTCTTGTGGCAGCAGATTCCAGACACTTACCCAATCTCTGTATAAATAAATTGCCTCCCTCACCTTCTTTAAATTTACCCCCTTTTACCTTACACTTACATCCCTAGTGTTTGACATTTCTACCCTGGAATAAAAGGACTTCGACTATAAATTCTACCCATACCTCATATTTTCATTAACTTCTATCAGTTCACCCTCGTTCTTGACATTCAAGTGAAAACAAATCAACTTTGTCCAATCTCTTCCCATAGCTAACACTATCCAAACCAGGCCACATTGGGAAAACATTTCTGTACCCTTTCCTAAGCTTCCACTACCTCTTGTACTGTGATGACAAGAATCATACACAATATTCCAAATGTGGTCTAACTAAAGTTGTATGCAGATGCAACATGACTTGCTAATTTTTGTACTCACTGCCCTAATCAATAAAGGCATATGCCTTCTTGACCACATTATCCACTTTTGCTTGTTCAGCTTTTTAAAGGGTTAAGACCTGTTGTAAATACTTGACCCAGTATATCCTTTTCATTTTACACACCAATTGCTTTCTAAAGAAAGACTTTTTGTGCTCCAATTAATACAATGATAAGTATTAGGATGCTTCATATATTGAAGTGTAATGCAAACTTCACATAACATTGTAAAACCAAAGTCTGACAAAGTATATGAAAGAAATTGCTGAAAATACTTAACAGGTCAAACAGTATCAAAGAAGATAAAAACATTTTGAATTGAATTAAAATTTTCTTCAGAACTGAACAACAGTAGGGATGTAATGAATTATATTCTATTGAAAGGTGAGGAACAAGAAAAGAGAAGGTATTGATTAGGCTAAAGGATGGAGAGATTAAATGACAAAGATGTCAGAGAATAGAAGGCAAAGAGAATGATATTGCTTCTATAGAACATAGAACAGTACAGTATCGGAACAGGCCCTTAGCCCACCATGAATGCACTGACTTTGATCCCATTCTAAACCAATCCCATCTGCCCGTACAGTTCCATATCCCTCTATTTCCTGCCTGTTCATGTGTCTGTCTAATGCTTCTTATATGTGCATCTACCACCTCCTTCTGTATTAAAAACCTGTCTTGCCCATCTCCTTTAAACTTTCTCCTCTCACCTTAAACCTATCCTGTCTAGTAGTTGACATTTCCATCCTGGGAAAAGGAATCTGAATAGCTGTCCTATCCACTCCTCTCATAATTTTCCATATGTCTATCAGGTCACTTCTATGCTGCCAATTAACCTGTGAAAGCAATCCAAGTTTATCCAAAGTCTCCTTAAAACTAATATACTCCAATTTAGTATATTACTGGGTAAACCTCTTTTGCACCCTCTTCAAAGCTTCCACATCCTTCCTATGGTGTGGTGACTTGAACTGTACACAATACTCCAAATATAGCTTAACTCAAGTTTCATACAGCTGCAGCATGATTTGCCAACTTTTATCTTCAATGCCCTGACCAATGAAGGCAAACATGCTGAAGCCCTTCTTTATCCAATTTCATTGCAACTTTTTGGGAGCTGTAGACTTCCATCCCAAGATCCCTCTGTATATCAATGAGTCCTGCCATTTACTGTATACATTCTTCTTGAGTATGAACTCCCAAAATGCATCACATCAGGCTTGCACACTTGTAGTAAAGAAACAAAACATTTTATCCAGAATGTGTGTGAATGGCAGTAATGAACAGCTGAGTCAGAAAGCAAAATCATGAAAGAAATGCTCAGATTGACAAATGGCAAAAAAAAAACACAATGGCAAGCGTTCATGGCCTGTAACTGCTAACCTCAATGTTGAAGTACACAGGCAGTAAAGGGCCTAGAGGGAAAATGAGGTACTGATCCTTAGGCTTGTGTTGAGCTTCACTGAAATATTGCAGCACGTCAAAGGTCAATATGTGAGTTTGAAAGCAAGGTGGTGAATTAGAATGGCAAACATAGGAAGCTTGGGTTGATGCTAGCAGGCTGAGCAAAAACATTCCTGTTACCCAATATGTGCTCCATCTCACCAAGGTAGGAGATTGCAATGTGTTACAACTATTTAATGAGATGTGGACATAACTGAAAGACCTAGTTTTTGTTGTCAATTTATTGTAGTCCTTGCAACAATCATGGTGACCTATTTTCTTGAACTGCTGCTATCCAACTGGTGCTGCACTACCCACGGTGCTGCTAAGAAAGGTATCCCAGAACTTTGGCCCAGTGATAGTGAAGAGGTGATATAATTCCAAATCAGGATAGTATTACACTGTTTGGAAACTTGCTGTTAGTGATATTCCCAGACATCTATTCCCTATGTTCTACTAGATGATAGAAGTCATGGGTTTGGAAGGTGCTGTACAATGAGTATTGGCAAATTACTGCAGTGCATTTTGTATACAGTACATACTGCTATTGTGCATCAATGATGGGAGGAGTTAATATTTAAGTTAGGGCCTATAGGGCCTTAAACTGGTGACAGGATATGGGAAATCAGGAAATGAGTTAATCACATCAGAATTCCTAGTCACTGAATTGCTCCTGCAGCCACAGTGTTTAGATGGCTGGTCCAGTTCGATTTCTTTTCTATTGTGACCTTCAAGGATGTTGATATTTGGGAATTCAATGATATTCATACCTTTGAACTTCAAGGGGTGATGCTTAAATTCTCACTGGTTGAATATTCTCACTGGTTGAATTTGTCATTACCTGGCACCTGCGTGGCAAGAAGGTTACTTGTGACTTGTCAACCATATCTTGCTGCATTTTGGCATGGATTGCTTCAGTATCTGAGGAGCTGTCAATGATGCTGAACATTTTTCAGTCATCATAGACAGAATGCCCTTGGTGAAGTGTGTAACAATATTTGCACCAAAAACACTACCATGAGGAACTCCTGCAGTGATGTCCTCAGACTAGATACAAAGGCCTGTTAATTCCAAGTTGCAAATCTGATAAAACCTTTGTGTGCATGACCTGTGAAGATGCATCAATGCCCTTTGACAAAAGTATAAACTCATTGTAAAACTTTCAAACTGCTCACACAATCACTGTAAAGGCAGATGTTATTCATCTCACCTATAACTTGGATGCCTAGTGCTAAATAAATACCAACAGTGGGTGTTTCATTTGTAGCTGAACTAATGCCCACCTTTGAGTGACAAGTAGAAGTGCTCAATAGACTTGTATGATCAGTGTATACAAAGCAACAACACATCAACCAGAATAACTGTTGTATATCACAATCTGGCTTAATGATTTATATGATAGTCAATGCATGGGACATCCACATGCGAGAAGGCCTCCAGTTTCTGTAGCAGCAACTAGAGATATACTTCAGAGCTGAAAATTTAAAAAATATATGAAATGCTTTCTTGTTTGTACAACACCAGAATGTATTTGGTCATTGCAGCAGCACTATCAGTGTGGACTCCAATGTAATTATTGAAATGGTTTTTGCTGAAGTCATGTAACATTTAACATTTTGAAAATATCATCCATCTTTGTAAGTTTCTTGAGAGTTTTATTTTTACAAAACATGAAGTCTTCTTTTTATACCATCATTCCACACATGCTGAACATTTCAGAGGTAAATAGGACAATTCGAGAAAAGTTTGAATTTATCAAGTTCTATAGTAAAGTCATTGCCTCACAGCTAATCAATGCACTGCAAACCATTTCTTCTGACATTAAATCAATCTGTTCTTTATCTGTGTCTTTTGACAATGGTATTTTTTCCAGTCTCTTGACCTTCTGCAGTCCCAACATTTCCCTTATGAGTTCAATGCCACACAGTATTATCAACACCTCAGCAAGTGAATGCAATTATTTTGCTTTAACAATTTTCTGTGGTGCTCAGTAGGATGAGTCGTCAAGCTTTTTATCACTGATTGTTGGAGATTTCATTAGGGATCAGTTTCTTAACCTTTCACTCAAAAAATATTTCATTCCTGGGAATTAAATTCTTTATGTTGGGGTTTCACTGATTCATTGGCCAGTGCTTGTGCACAATTTTCACACTGCAGTTAAAGTATATATTTATTTCATGTGAATATAAAACCAAAATTAATATCCTTATATATCCTCATTTTGCAGGGTTAATATTTTTCATCACACACCAGCTTCATGTTCTTTTCCAATCTTTATGGTTGAAATTGATGAAGGAAGTTCTGTATTATTGTTTTCTTGATTTTGTTTCCTTGAACACAATGTTTGCATTAAAAATTTATCTGTCCAACTTTTATTGTGTATATTTTCATTAGCTTTTCCTGCTGTTTCTCATTTTTACTTACACCAAGACGGCTGTTTAATAGTTTTAGTAAGGGAGAATTTATTAAGTGCAAAACTTACGAGCTGTGCCCACTGATACCCATAACCTGATCCACTCTTGAACCATTTGCCTTACAGCAAATCAGTCAGGTGTAATAAGAGCAATACAATAAGAACAAAAACTGTTGGAAAAGCTCAGCAGATAAGGTAGCAACTGTGGAAAGAAACAGTGTTAATGTTTCAGATTGATGGTGTTTCATCAGTACTACACATGGAGCATGAAACATGAGACAAGGAAGGTCATTGGCCTTTTTTCTACTTTACCAAGTAGATGCTGGTGTTACAACTGTGCAGGAACAGTATGAATAGGGGTGCAAAAACATAGAGTGCAACAACATTTTATACATTAAAGGAAAGGAGTTAAGGAGTATTACAGCCAACAAAAGTATATTGTAGTGTGGGAACCATGGTAGCCAATTTAGGCAAAAGTACTGTATTGTAACCAGCTATTCAGCTTTTTAGTTAATATTGTCCAAGATATAGTATTGGCCAGGCCACTGAGTCGTACTCCCCAGGTATTCTTCATTTAACACTGTTGGGTTTTAGTTTAACATCTCAACTGAAAGATGGCATCTGTGACAATGCAACATTTCTTCCATCTTGCATTGGAATTCAGCTTGATTTTAAAACTACAACTTATTTGAGAAAGTGATTTCAGCTGAGCCCTGGCTAACACAAAGATACTGATAGCTAAGGAGTTGTGTTAGATCTAACCTTTTTCAAATTTGTGGCACCTAACAGTTGCTATTCAGCAATTCTTTGTCTGAAAAAGGGTCGTTGGACCCAAAATATTAACTCTGACCACTCTCCACAGAAGCTGCCAGACTTGCTGAGTTCTTCCAGCAACTTCTGTTTTTGTTTCTGATTTCCAGCAGCTGCAGTTCGTATGGTTTTTTTTGTTTAGTGGTTCTTTGTTAGTGATTCTTTGGATGAATTAGAAAGCAGACTTTCAGAAATTGGTTATTTCCTTTTCAATGAACATCAAAAAATGAAGAATTTGTGGTAGAATGATATCTTCTGAGTAACAACAACTGATGTAAAACATTCATTTCCTTCCTTCACATGTGAGAAGAAAATAGGCGCAAAGTGATTCATACTTAATATGATAAAATATCTTTCTACCTCCGTGGAATTTGTACAGCATTTATAAATAAGGTATTCACAGAAGATTTATTTGCACACGTTAGAAAACCTGATTCTTTGCTGTGTTATACAATCAGTAAGTACTTTACAATGACCACTTGAATTACTGCAATACATCAAGCAAAGCCAAGTATCATAAGTGATGCATTAGCATGCCCTGAAAAAAAAGGAATCCATGAGTAGGGTATTAAATAATAATTTGAATATTTGCAGAGTTATTGCAATGAAAGTAAAGCAAACTTCAGGTATAATTTAGAATCCTGCAGGGAAAGAATAAGTCCAACTACGAAGTACAAGTTAGGAATAGCAAACTTCTCCAAGCTCATTTCAATGCTGAAAACAATAAACGTCAAGTCAAAAAATATTGTGGTTATATTGGTTAATGCAAATGAGATTACTGTAAATCTGAAATCCAATGATTAACGTTATGATGCAGATTTCTGAGCAAGACCAATAGCAAGAATCCGACTGCAGAAATCCAGTTTGTATGTTTCATCTCTGCAAATCATGATGGATTCAAGAGGAAGAACAGTACAGTTCAGTAATGCAATAGCAGAACTATGTGCGACAGTCATAGCTATAAAATTGATGAGGCATTAATTAGAGCTTGAATCTACCACTTTTTAAAAATTTATTCTCATGATGTGAGCACCAAATGTTAGGCCAGCACTTGTTACTCATCCATATTTGTCCCAGACAAATGGTGGTAAGCTGTGTTCTTGAACCGTGTCAGTCCACACATCCGCAACAGTGAAAGATTGATAAGATTCCAAGTCAGGATGGTGAGCAACTTGGAAGGGAATTTGCAGGAGGTGGCACCATATTCTCACATACTTGCTGCCTTTGTCCTTCATGATGGGAGAGGGCATGGGTTTGGAAAGTACTGTCAAACATGTCTTGATGCGGTTTTACAATACATCTTGTAGATGGCGCACACTTCTGTCACCATGCATTCAATGGTGAAGGAAGCGAAAGTTTGAGGATGTGGTGGATGTTACTGTTCTGTCCTGGGTGTTGTGAAGCTTTTTATGTGTTGGATATGCATTGTCCTGGCCACTGAAGGGTATTTCTTCACACGCCAATTTGAATCTTGTAAATGGAGAACATACTTCTAAATTACTTGTGCAGAACTTCCAGCCTCTGACCTGTCTTGTATTCACAGTACTTATATGGTTGGCCTTGTTTAGTTTGAATTCAAAGGTAATTCACAAGATATTGACAATGGAAGATTCAGTGATAGTGATGCCATTGAAAATCAAAGGGAGATAATCGGATTCTCTTTTGTGGAATATGGGAAATGGTTTACCATTTGTGTGACCCAAATGTTACTTGACACTTATAAACTCAAGCCTGAATGTTGCTCAAACCTTGTTGCATTTGGACACACCTTGCTTCAGCATCCGAAGGGTCACAATTGGTGTTGGATGTTGTGAAATCATCAGAGAACATCCCCATTTCTGACCTTATAATGGTTGAATGTGAGTGGTGAAGCGGTTGAAGGTGGTTGGGGCAAGGATGCATCCCTGATGTACTCCAGCAGAGATGTCCTGGAGCTGAGATGACTGACCTCTAAGAAACACTAACATCTTCCTTTGTGTCAGGTATGACCCCAATCACATTGAGTTTTCCCAGATTCCCATGTCTCCAGTTTTGCTCAGGTACCTTGCTGCCAGAATCTGTCAGCAGCTGCCAGCTGTAAAGGGGAAGTCAGTCTCACTTCCCCTCATGAGTTCAGATATTTTGTCTATATTTGGATCAAGACTTTAGTAAGTTGAGGAGCTGACTGGAATCCAAACTAAACATTAATAAGGAGGTTATTGTTGAGTTCGTGCTGCTTGAAAACACTGTCAGTGACATATTATGTCACTTTACTGATGATTGAGAATAGACTGGCAAGGCAGTTCTGGGTGGGTTGGACATGTTGAGCTTTTTTATGGACAGAATATAACTGGGCAATTTTGCACGTTGCTGGGTGGATACCAGTATTGGTGTGTTCTACTGAAACATCATGGCTAGAGGCATGGCTGGTTCTGGAGCACAATTCTTCCTCCAGTTGGTTGTTTAATTGCTCACCATTGGATGGACTGCAGAGGATAGAGCTGATCCTTTGGTTTGAGATTGCTTAACTCTATCTACTGCATGCTGATTATGGCATACAGGTAATGCTGTTTTGTAGCTTTACCAGGTTGGCATCTAATTTTTACAAATGTCTAGTACTGCTCCTGACAAGCCTTCATGCAATTTTCATTGAACCAGGGTTGGTTACCCATCTTGAAAGTAATGTTAAAGTGGGGAATAGACCAGGTCATATGGCTACAGATTTTAGTTGAATACAGTTCTGCTCCAACTAATGGCCCAAAACATTTCAGGAATACTCAATTTGAGTTGCTAGATAATCTATTAATAATTGTTAATAGATTATTTAGCAACTCAAATAATATGTTCATCATATATTAATGCTTCCTTCAGTTGGTGTTAAACATGGAGGAGGACTGATTCATTAGCTGAGGTTAGGAGATGGAAGAAGACAGGAGTCAGCAGGAGGTTTCCTTGCCAGATGTTTGACCTGATGCCATAAGACTTCATAGGCACCACTCTTCCAACTGTATACCACTGTATACCTCTGATAGTGGGACAGAAAATATCCAGGGATGGTGATGGTTGTATCTGGGACATTGTCTGTAAGGTATATTTCATGAAAATGACTTTATCAGGCTGTTGTTTGACTTCTTTGTGGGTCAGACCTCATTTGACATGAGGCCCCAGATGTTGGTAAGGTGAACTTTGCAGGGTCAAAGCTCTGTGTGTGACATTGACATTTTCAGCATCTTTTCCTTTTATTGACTTTGCAATAGATAAATGCAACTAAGGCACTGTTATTCAAGAAGGGATCAAGGAAACTACAGACCAGTAAGTCTAACCTCAGTGGTGGGAAACTCTGAAAGCAATTCTGAGGGATAGAATTAATCTGCATTTGGAGAGGCAGGATTTAATCAATAACAGTCATCATTGTTTTGTGCAGGGAAGGTGATGTCTGATGGACTTGATTGAATTTTTCAAACAGGTGACCAGGTGTTTCAAAGCAGGCAATGCTTTGGTGTAGTCTACTTGGACTTCAAAAAGGCTTTTGATACCAAATGTAACAGTTCATGGGATCTAAAGATACTTACCAAATTGGATCCACAATTGGCTGAGTGGCAAGGAGCAGAATGTGATGGTTGAGGTGTGTTTTTCCTTGGAAGTCTGTATCCGGTGGGGTCCCACACAGATCAGTGTTGGGACCCTTGATGTTATGGGAATGATTTAGATGTGAACATAGGAGGGTTGATTTGTAAGCTCTCAGATGATAGAAAAATTGGTGGAGTGATAAATAGTGAAGAGGATAGCCTTAGAATCATCTGACCAGTCTTATAGTCTATCAGTGGCAGATAAGTTCAATTCTGCTAAACACAAGGTAATTCTCTTGGGCAGAAGGAGAAAGACAAGGGAATACATGATGAGCAATGGGACCCTGGGAAGGTCTGGGGATCAGAGAGACATTGGTGTGCATGTATACACCAGTGCCTTAAGGTATCAGGATAAGTGGATAAAATGGTTCGGAAGACACATGATATACTTGCCTTTATTAATGAAGCAAGAGTTTAAAAGTCGGGAGCTTATGTTGGAACTGTATAAAACATTGGTTATGCCAAAAGTATAGAATTGTGTGCAGCTCTGGAACCCACATTATAGGAGGGATGTGATAGCACTGGAGAGGGTGCAGAGGAGATTTACCAGAATGTTGCCTGGGATGGAGAGTTTCAGTTATGAGAAGAGATTGGACAGACTGGGATTGCTTTCTTTAGAGCAAAGGAGATTGAGAGGAAACATGACTGAGAAGTATAAAATTATGAGGAGCATAGATAGGTAGACAGGAAGGAACATTTCCTCTTGATGGAGGCATCAATGACCAGGGGCATAGATTTAAGGTAAGAGGTGAAAAGTTTAGGGGTGATGAGAGGAAAGATTTTTTCACTCAAAGTGTTAGGAATTTGGAACTTGGTTGGAGGACTACCTCTCGGTCACTGCCCATCCCTGCTTTTGGCTGCTCTGAGAGCAATGAGTTCGAGTTATAGTTTGTGTTCATTCAATTCATTGAAGACATTTGTTGAGGGTGACTGTGAGGAATAAGCATAGTTTTACATATACCTGACTATCAGAGTCATTGGTGGAGTTATGAATAAGTGGATTGGTGTGCCTGCAATGGTATATTCAAATGAAAAAGTATGTTTTGAAGTAGGCTTGAGCAGGCAGATTGATGAAGTTGGAGTAATGCACATATCAGCATGTGGGGAATGAGCCATCGTTATCACCTTTTCTGCTCTGGTAAGGTCATTGAATCACTTCTTCTGTTGTATCCTGGAGAACTATATCAGAATCCTGCAGCTGACCTGCTCTGCAACCTCCAACACCTTCTTTGTCTCCACTGTCAATCTATTCCCCTCATTAGTAGGTCCATCACTGCTGCCACAGGGGCATTGCTGAAGTGGGATGTTAACCTTTCTCTGTCACTTAGCAACAAATTAGTTGCTCATGACAACCAAGTTCTTTCAGTCTGCATGTATGGAGTGTCACATATTTTGCAGTTGAAATTGTTTTGTGCATGCTGCCATCAAGTCTACTGATGCTAACTGGATAGGAAACTCAGAAATAGTTCATGTGAAAAAAGTCCAGTCAGATATATCTTGTTTGTGCTCTCGATCCCCACTGCTCCCAACAAATCTATACTTTAAAATCCACCGCAAGTTTTCACTCAGTGATCATTTCTCCCTACCTTTCAGAGAAAAGGTAATATGAACAAACTTGGCTCAACAACACTCATGATTTGTCTGTAAAAATTCCTTGTATTAAAAATTGTTAAACCTCTGTTTGTGGAGATTGCCGCTTCCTGCCAATTGGTACCACAACAGGGTTATCAGCACAAAATTGTGGCAAGCAGAATCTGATCATAACTGCTAGCTCTTTGCCCCTGAGATTTGTAAAGAGTACCAGGATACCTTGAGATAAAGAAAGCTGCAATACATGTGGAAGTTCTTTCTTTTCTAATATAATTCAAAAAACAAAGTAGCAACTTTGCTCTTTGCAAACTTGGCTTACTGATGGAAGCATTGGATTGCAAATTTACCACTGATTCTTCATTGATTATAGCATTAAGTTGGACAGTCTTTTTATGGACATGGCAGTTTTATTTCTGCTGTGTCAGCTTTTCCAATAATATAGTATTGATCCTGCAGAAGAACAGCCAACTCTTAAAAGTATAGTGGAGTTAACTCACGAGGTAAGGATGAAAACTACAGTAAATTTGCTTAAAAGAAAAATAAATTGCAGGGCTTTAATGAAAGAGCATGGCAGTGGAACCAATTGACTACCTCTTCCAAAAAGGCAACAGAGATGTGAAGAATTTGGATGACCTTTTCCTGAGTTCTATCATTCAGTATACTGAATTTTGCTAACAGTATGCTATTCCCAAAACTGAAACCAGAAGTGCTTTCTCCCTTTTACCTTCTCCCACGCTATTATAATTAAAAATCTAAGTGTAAACCCCATTTGGTTTTGCAGCAGGGAAGTTTTCCAATAATGAAAGTGCTGTGTCTATGGGTGGCAAATTAAAGAGCTGTCGGGTCAAATAGGGACGCTCTGCAACACTTTCTGCCCAACTCCATTTCCATTAATATAAGACATTAGAGCAAAAGGATGTATTCTTCAAATTTCAATTTCATTTGTGAATATTTCTCATTATGGTAATTTTACATAATTATTGTGTGCATCTCATAATTTACTGAGACAACATGACGAGAGCCCTAGAGTCATGGAAATCTGCAGGACAGAAAAAAACTCATCACATCCATGTCAGTCAAAAACAACCAGCTAATTATTCTAATCCCATTTTCTAGTACTTCACCTATAGCCTTTATACACCTTGGCATCACAAGTACACATTGAAAGACCACTTATATGTTCGGAGGGTTTCTGCTACTGCTACTCTTAAAGTGAGTTTCAAATTCCCAACAGCCTTTGGGTGTAAAAGATTTTCTTCACATCTCTTCGACACAATCTGCCCTTGCCTAAATCTGTGCCCCCAGTCATTATCCCCATGTGAAGGGGAAATATCTCTTCCTTCTACCTTATCTATGCCCCTCATAATTTTATATATTCAATCAACCTCTCTCAATCACCTCTGTGCTAAGGAAAACAACCATATACTGTCCAATGTCTCATCACAGATACAACTCTCCAGCTGAGGCAACATCCTGGTAAATCTCCCCTATACTTTCTTTAGTGCTCTCACATCCTTCCTAGAATGAGCTGTGGCCAATGCTTAATACAGTTCCAGTGAAACTTACTGCTCTTCAACTATAGAGCTAAATATACTGGCGCACCTCATGTTTGGCAGACATTGGTGGTTCCCAAGGATTAAGAATATTTCTTTTATTGTGAAAAAACAACGTTGCATATTTTTATTGTTCTCACAGCATGCACTGCTTAAACCTGGTTCTTGGGAAATGAGGTAAGCCAAGTAATTAAACGCTGGGGAGGGAACATTTAGGTAACAGTGATGATAGTATTCTAAGGTTCATGATAACAGTGGAAATTGCAGTGGTGAACCCAGAGTTAAAATAATCAACTGATAATGCATGAGGTGCAGTCAAGGATATTGAAGGAAGTGAGTCTGGAAAATGTAAAGGCATTGGCTGACTTGACCCAACTCGATGAACCAACCTCCTTACCCCACCTGTGCCTAGCTCCTCTTCTTCACTGCTGGATCCAGTCCCCACCCTGTTAGTTTGATTTTCTTAGAAATATTTCAGGGCAAGAACATATGATTATTTCAGTGGGACTTAGTTCTCCAACTATGTAGTTTGAAAATTGTTTATGGAAAATAAAATATTCTAATAGATGCTTTTTTGAGAGTACATTTAAAGAACACTGGGTGATATAGTTTCCGTTAACTTATGTAAGATACTGTTGCTATGGAACTCTTGAGCTTGAATATGTTACTACTTACTGTTAATGTGACATATAACATTATTAGGATAATGTTTGATGAGTAATGGAAACACTTCTTTTCTTTGGGGGCTGGTGAGCTGTAGGTTATGTGACTTATATATTTTAATATCACTTATTTTGAGTTTCGATTTTTGAATTTTAAGCCAGTTACATTTAGGTTTTTCTGTCAATCTGAAAGACTTAAAAAATAACTGAAGTATATCTGTAGCTATGGTAATTTCTTTCAAACTGCTTGAGAAAGAGCGAGAGCCTTCAAGACTGAATGAGTTTTTCTCTATATTGGGTGCAAACAAATTGCACAGTGTAGTTCATTAGGTTTTCTGATGGAAGATTCCAGAGCTGCTTTATGTTCAGTTTAGAGGGAAACACCCATTGCTTGGTTTTAGTTTCTGTTTGAGGAATTCAACAGCTGTACAAAGCAATTACTGAGAAATAAAGGTAGGTTACATTTGTTAAAAGATAGATTATCCCAGAATAAGTGGCTTTGTGACTTTCAGACCAGAAGTGAATTGATTATTGGAAACTGCAAAAGTATAAACTTAAATCTATGAAGGCTCCCGGAAAAGGCAATCAGAATCTCCACACTGGGAATTGAGGTCAGGTTAAGCCTATAGAGTTGATTGAGAAGGAGATTCTCTCTGGTTTGAATGCTTTAAAGCATACATTTGGGGTCTGCAAAGGAGTATTTTGGGATCTGTAAAATAGTGTTTTTGGGATTACAGGGATTATGTTTTACAGAATCTATACATTTGTGTTTTGTGCACGTGGTTTGGTTTATTCTATTTTATCTTCATTTATTTTATAAAATAAACTTCATTTTGATCTGCACCATTGTATATTTATGTTTTGGTGGCGCAATCTAGAATGAAGAGCCTCTCATACAAAGCAGCCCATCCTCTACCGCATTCACGAATTTACACCCTCTACACATTTGCACAGAGACCATAAGACCATAAGACATAGGAGTGGAAGCAAGGCCATTCGGCCCATCGAGTCCACTCCGCCATTCAATCATGGCTGATGGGCATTTCAACTCCACTTACCCGCATTCTCCCCGTAGCCCTTAATTCCTTGTGACATCAGGAATTTATCAATTTCTGCCTTGAAGATATTTAGCGTCCCAGCCTCCACTGCACTCTGCGGCAATGAATTCCACAGGCCCACCACACTCTGGCTGAAGAAATATCTCCACATTTCTGTTCTGAATTGACCCCCTCTAATTTTAAGGCTGTGTCCACGGGTCCTAGTCTCCTCACCTAACGGAAACAATTTCCTAGCATCCACCCTTTCCAAGCCATGTATTATCTTGTATGTCTCTATTAAGTCTCCCCTTAATCTTCTAAACTCCAATGAATACAATCCCAGGATCCTCAGCCGTTCCTCATATGTTAGACCATATGTTAACACTGGGTACCCTCTATAAGATGCACTGCACCAACTCACTAAGACTCCTCAGAATATATCTTCTAAACCTGTAACCTCTAACACCTGGGTTAGATCCATGGGTTTACCAAAACCTGCCAAATTCCCCTTCAATTCACACACCATCCTGACTCATAACTACATCACCATTCCTTCAGTGAAACTGTGTTAAATTTCTGGAACACCCTCTCCCTGGGTGTAGCCAAATCATAACAGTAGTTCAAGAATGCAGCTTGCCACCATTTTCTCAAAGGGGACTGGGAATGGAAAATAAATGTCCATACAACCAGCAAAGCCTATATCCCCTAAATGAAGAGAAACTCAGTTTGAAATCATAGAAAATATGATAGATTTCCCACATATACAGACTACCACAAAGTGTTCATAATATTTGGATCTGATCATAAATTGTGTCTGCATTTGCCCAAATTGTTCAGGATCATCAGGGAACTTGTTTAAAATTGTTAGCCACTTGCATTGACATGCAATTGTCAACATAACTAAAGCACTTGAGCTGGTCATTATCACAATAACAAAACTGATAATTGTACTTTCTCTGCCACAAGTAACTGCACTTCAAAAATAGTTAATTGGACGTTAATTGGCTGAAATGTACTTTGTAACATCCTAGAATCAGAGAGATGAACAGCACGGAAACAGACCCTTCAGTCTAACTCGTCCATGCTGACCAGATATCCCAACCTAATCTGGTCCCATTTGCCAGCTCTTGGCCCATATCCCTCGAAACTCTTCCTATTCATATACCCATCCAGATGCCTTTTAAATGTTGCAATTGTACCAGCCCCCACCACTTCCTCTGGCAGCTCATTTCATATACGCACCACCCTCTGTGTGAAAAAGTTGCCCCTTAAGTCCCTTTCCCCTCTCACCCTAAACCTAATGCCCTCTAGTTCTGAACTCCCCCACCCCAGGGAAAAGACCTATTTATCCTGTCCATGCCCCTCATGATTTTATAAACCTTTGTGGCATCACCCTTCAGCCTTCAACGCTCCAGGGAAAACAGCCCCAGCCTACTCAACCTCCCCCTATAGCTCAAATTCTCCAACTCTGGCAATATCCTTATAAATCTTTTCTGAATCATTTCAAATTTCACAATATCCTTCCGATAGGAAGGAGACCAGAACTGCACGCAATATTCCAAAAGTGGCCTAACCAATGTTCTGTACAGCTGCAACATGACTTCCCAACTCCTGTACTCAGTGTTCTGACCAATAAAGGAAAGCATACCAAACGCCTTCTTCACTATCCTATCTACCTGCGACTCCACTTTCAAGGAGCTATAAACATCCTGAGTTTGTGATTAATGCCGTGGAATTGCAAATTATTCCATCTTTTTGAGTTCAGCAGAGAGGTGGCGGCCTGTTGACTCAGTGGTTAGCACTGCAGCCTCACAGCACCAGGGACTTGGGTTCGATTCCAGCCTCGGGTGACTGTCTGTGTGCAGTATGCACATTCTCCTGTGTCTGCGTGGGTTTCCTCTGGATGCTCCGGTTTCCTCCCATAGTCCAAAGATGTGCTGGTTAATTGAATTGGCCATGTTAAATTATCCATGCTAAATTCAGGTATGTGTAGGTGAGGTGTATTAGTCAGGGGAAATGTAAAGTAGTGGAATGGGTCTGGGTGGGATACTCTTTAGAGGGTCGGTGTGGTCTTGTTGGGCCAAATGGCCTGTTTCCACACCTTATGGAATATATGATTTCAAAGATGAAATCACATTGAGGATAGCAGGATATGCAATGTTTCACAGCTGCAGTATATGGAAGGTCCTGGTTACTAGCATGTTCTCAGATCCAGTAAGTGTTTCCAGCTTGAAGATGTCTGATCAGAAGCTGTGGGCCTAACATGAACACTGCTATACATCAGGAAGGATAAAGATTAGTTGTTTAATTTGTGTCATGAAGCAGTCACATCCCTTAGGAGAGGGCCTTCTAATGTGGTCAGTAATCAGGAGAAGGAGGATATGGCTGTAAGTAAGGAGATCCCAAGGACAGGACTGCAGGAGCCTCAGACTTTGTAATAGTCCAGCTGGCTTGAAGTTCTTTCTGATGTGAGTGAAGGTCACAGAGTGGATGAGGAAACTGACTGTGGCATCATGGCACAGGAAGCCAGTCAAGCAGGAGGAACAAAATAGAATGTAATGGTAGTCAGAGATAGTGTAATGAAGGGGATAGACACCACTCTATGCAAAAAAAGAGTGTGAGTTCACAAGGTTATGGTGCCTATACTGGGGTTTGGGATCTGCTCAAGGCTAGACAGGAACTAACTGTGGGAGGGGGAGAATCCAGTTGTCATGGTTCATCTAGGTATCAATGACACAGTCAGGTCAAGGAGAGAGGGGTTTTGCTTAGACTGTATGAGGAACTAGGTACCAAATTGAAGAACTTGAAGTTTAATAATCTTTGAATTATTACGTGAGTCACATGCCAATTGGCAGAGAACATATAAATTATGTTAAATGAATACATGGCTCGAAGATTGCCATGGGAGAAGTGGGTTCTGGGTCATAGGCATTGGCATCAGTTATGGATAATATGGGGGATGTACCATTGAGCTGTACCTATGTTCAAAAAGGGTAAAAGGAACTAAAGTAATGTTGATCCCTTAGTGAGAGAGAATGGGAAGTTAATAGTTGATAGCAATGATTATGAAATGAACAAACTCTGCCTCAAGGATACAGAAACCATTCCAGTAATAGCTGAAAATCAGGAGATAAGGGAGAGAGCAACTTTGTGAAAAAACAGCCACTAGGGAAAGCAGCATTGAGTAAACTGATCAAGCTGCAGGGTGTGACATTCTCTGGTTCTGACAGATTTCATCCTCAGGTCTTAAAACAGTGGGCTGATGAGGTAAGAAGTGCACTGGTGTTAATTTCCCTGCAGGAAAGGTTGCATCATATTGTAAAGGAGCAAATATAATTCCTCTGTTTAAGAATGGAAGAAGGCAGGAAATGTGAAACTATGAGCAGAATGTTATAAAGGTCTGACTAACATGTGGTATGGCGTGGTTTGTGGCAGAATCAGACGTGACATCGACAGCGGTTGTGGGGGCAGAAGTGGTAGCAACAGTGGCGGTTATGGGGGCAGAAGCAATGTTAATGGTAGTGGTTGGGGGGTGGAAGTGGCATTAGTGGTGGTGGTTGTGGGGGGAGGTGATGTTAATGGTGGTGGTTGTGGGGGTAGAAGTGATGTTAACGGTGGTGGTCGTGGGAGTGAAAGTGATGTTAATAGTGGTGGTTGTGGGGGTGGTGGTCATGTTAATGGTAGTGGTTGTGGGGGTGGAAGTGATGTTAATAGTGGTGGTTGTGGATTGGAAGCGGTGTTAATGGTGGTCATTGTGGGGGTGGAAGTGATGTTAATAGTGGTGGTTGTGGGGGGGGGGGTAGTGATGTTAATGGTGGTGTTGTAGGGTGAAAGTGGTTGTAACGGTGGTGGTTGTGCGAGTGGAAGTGATGGTAACGGTGGTGGTTGTGGGGTCGGAAGTGATGTTAATGGTGGTGGTTGTGGGGATGGATACTTCCGCAGCGACACTGGCACCATCCCCCACTTTTCCTCCATTACATCGATGACTTTATCGCCACTGCCTCGTGCTCCCACAAGGAGTTCGAATAGTTAATCCACTACACCCACACCTTCCACCTTGACCTCACATTCACCTGGACCATCTCCAACACCTCCCTCTCCATTGGTGACTACCTCAACACTGACATCTATTTGAAACTCACTGTCTCCCTCAGCAACCTTGACTATACTTCCTACCCACCTCCTGTAAAAATGTAATCCCATACTCCCAATTCCTCCATCCCTGCCATATCTACTCCCAGGATGAGCGATTCCACTCCAGGATATCCCAGATGTCCTCTTACTTCCATGATCATACTTTCCCCTCCCTTGTAGTCAACAATGTCCTCAGTCACATCTCCTATGTCCTTGATCCACCCCCCCTCCCAAACCCCAATAAGGATAGAATCCTCCTAGTCCTCACATTCTGCTGCACTAATCTCCAAGTTCAGTGTATCATCCTCTGCTACCTATAGTCAGGCACACCACCAAAAATATATTTCCTCCCCACCCCTATAGGGACTGTTCCCTCCGTGATTCCCCACCAACCCTCTCTCCACATCTCACACCTCCCCCCGCCTCCGTGAGAGGTGAAAAACCTGTGCCCATACCTCCCCCTCACTTCCGTCCAAAGCCCCAAAGGATCCTTCCACATCCACCAGAGATTTGCTTGCACATCCTCAACCTCATTTACTGCATCTCTTGCTCACGATGTGGTCTCTTCTACATCAGAGAGACCAAGTGCAAACTTGCGAAATGGTTCAGAACATAGAACATAGAAACATACAGCACAGAACAGGCCCTTAGACCCACGATGTTGTGCCGAGACTTAATCTTAATGTAAAATATAATAAGGAGAAAGTGAGGACTGGAGATCAGAGCTGAAAAAGTGTTGCTGGAAAAGCGCAGCAGGTCAGGCAGCATCCAAGGAGCAGGAGAATCGACGTTTCGGGCATGAGCCCTTCTTCCTGCTATCCATGTGCATGTCTAGCAGTTGCTTAAATGTCCCCAATGACTCTGCTTCCACTACTAAAGCTGGCAATGCATTCCATGAATTCACAGCCCTCTGCGTAAAGAAGCTACCTCTGATGTCTCCTTTATACCTTCCTCCTAACATCTTCAAACTATGACTTCTCGTACCAGTCAATCCTGCCCTGGGGAAAAGTCTCTAGCTATTGACTCTATCTATTCCTCTCATTATTTTGTACACCTCGATTAGGTCTTCTCTCTTCCTCCTTCTCTCCAGAGAGAAAAATCCGAGCTCAGGGAACATCTCTGGTCCATATGCACCAACCAACCCCACCACCTCATCTTCCACCTCGAGTGCCTACAACCACACAGCCTCAACACTGAATTCACCACTTTCCAAATCACCCCATCCCAGATCCAACCCTCCGACTTGGCTCTGCCCTCTTGACCTGACCTACCTGTCCATCTTCCTCCCCACATATCCGCTTCACACTACCCACCGACCTATCACAATCACCTCCCAACTTCGCCCACTTATTACCATCCCACCTACTTTTCCTTTCGCCCCACACCCCATTTATTTCTCAGCTCCTTCCTCCTCCAGTCTTGATGACTCCATTTGTACATACCCTTTGGCTCCTACTCACCTGTAAATCAGAATTCCACTACTGCTTGAGCAAGCAGCTGTGTAAATAGTTAGTGTTACAATTACAGTTAGTACATGACAATTGGTACAACTATCCTTCAGGCATCCTTTGTTTCTAAAACAGATATTTTCCTATTTCACTACTCTAGGTTATGTGGTGAGTTCTTCAATTTGACAGACAGCATTACCACATCATCTCAGAGACAGCAGAGGAGCAGGTGACCTGCCCACAAAAGAAGGAAGGGTAATGGGTATCAGCACAACATAAGCTGAGGTCCAGTATGACATCACAGAGTGAAAGACTCTTCCTGATACTCTTTGATAACTTGATGACAGGCTTGTCATTGGAGACAGTTCCTTGTTGACCAGCCTGGTAGCCAGCCAATGCAGCTACTGCACATGACCAGTTGGCATTGTCCTGTATGCACCTCATTAAAGTTTTGCACGCCACACCTACAGTAGAACCCAACCGTGCCCTCACCCTTCAGTGAGTGGGTAGTGAACTGTCCTTTTCCCCGTGGTTGGTGCAGTCCACATGTCCTTGGTGACTGACCATGTGCCGATTCTAACACCTTCCTTGTTTCCAAGATATGTGCTATGGCAGTATGTGAGTGATTATCATACAAACAGATGTGGCCTCTTCATTAGGGTTTTCTGTAACTCTTTTAATTTCTCCTTGAGCTGCTATGACTGGGCAGTAGGCAAATGTTGGCTATCTAAAAGCATTAAATCAGAAGAGGAATATTGGGAGGTGGAAAAGGGTCTAAGGTTGGAATTATGATTCTCATTGTCACACAATCAGCAGCTTATAAGATGGTGTTGTGCTGGAACTTGGAAAGGGTTGGAACATATCATGGCAATGCTAGACTCTACAGTTTCCATAACAGCTGGCCCCACGATGCTGAGAACATTCTCTGTCATAAGCTCCAAGACATGGAACTGTACTTGATCTTCCTACTCCTATGTTTTGTTGTGTGTTTTCTTGTCCAACAAGAAACAAGGCAGAATGTTAGTGATTGTATGGCATTATGATTGGGTGATGTGCCTATCATAACTGAATAGGAGACAACACGAGGTGTGTGTGAGGCTGACAGTATATATTAAGAATGTAATGGTGAGGTGCAGTATCTAGGTGCTAGGCTTCAATCGTAAGTGCCAGAGAAGGCCATTGAATGAATGATGGAGATGTAATGTACTGGGTGGTGTTGGCAGCAGTAGCAAAGTAGGTAGGCGATATCATGTGAAAAAGGTTTTCCCTGACATTGACCACCTGAGCGAGATCATTAGTGTGACACTGCTGCCAGGTTTTTGGGTCTGGACTCTGAGAAATTACCTCCCTGGTTATCTGCAGCCACTTTCTTCTGAGCATTATCCTTGAGGGTGTCCTGGTCTCCCGCAGAACTGTGGGGCTTGTTTTCCTACCCATCTCCACCACTATTGCCTCCAGCGCATCACCTATCAACTTGAAATCCTCTCTCCACCCAGATATTTATACGTACATCTTACAATTGCAGTAATATAATTCGGTGCAGTCTCCCTTTACAAAGGACAGCCTGCCCTTAAGAACAGAAAGTTGGCAGTGCCAATTGCTTTTGCCACAATAATATTCAGCCTCCTGCTAAACACTGAGGCAGCATGACGAGAATGCCAGCAGGGAGGTACCTGCTCAGGCTCAAGTTAAATCATAATTAGGAGGAAACATTAAGTTTGTGTGCTGCCCTTGTAATATTAACTGTTTCACTAAATTGGCAGGGGTAAACTGCAATTCTTAAGTTCCATACCCTAAATATGGATAATAAAAGTTTTGACTTAGAATGTCGAAAGAACATCAGCTCCTCGGATTTCCTAATGACCTATTCTTGCTGTTGGAAAACCCTTCGACCCATCGATCAACTTTGTTAACAATTTCCACCCCACCCTCAAATTCCGTTGGTCTATCTCAGACATCTCCCTCCCCAGGCTTGACCTCTCTGTTTCTATTTTCGGTGACTGTTTACAGACCCGACATTTACTACACACTCACAGACTCACAAAGCTACCTGGACTACACTTGTTCCCAACCTGTATCCTGTAAAAACTCTATCCCATTTTCCTAATTCCTCCGTCTCCGTCGCATCTACTCTGATGAGATGTTCCACTCCCAAGCATCCTAGAAGTCCGCCTATTTCAAATAGTGTTTTCTTCCCCCCTCTCATCCAGATAGCCTGGTGGGAGGTGTCCCTATGTGTACTGGTGGTATGTGTGTTGATACTCTGACACGTTTTACAGCAGTTGCCATGACAGGGTTATACGTAAGGATTTAGATCAGAGTGGTGCTGGAAAAACACAGCAGGTCAGGCAGCATCCGAGGAGCAGGAAATTCGATGTTTCAGGCAAAAGACACATTCCTGATGAAGGAATGTTGGACTATAACCTGGTGTTGTGTGATTTATAACTTTGTACAGAACAACCTCAATTATCCGAATGAGGTGGGTGGGGAGTATTTTGTTTAAACAACTGGTCTGTAAACAAAGGAAGTCATGCCAAACATAAAGCATAAAAAAGCATGTTTACAGAGGTTTTATTTCATTCAGTCGATTAAATGTGTACAAACACTGGATATTGCTGAAAAATTCATGATATTTTATAAAATATCATGAGGGTGCAGTGGTCCAGTGGTTAGCACTGCTGCCTCACAGCGCCAGAGACCCGGGTTCAATTCCCACCTCAGGCGACTAACTGTGTGGAGTTTGCACGTCCTCCCCGTGTCGGCGTGGGTTTCTTCCGGGTGCTCCGGTTTCCTCCCACAGTCCAAAGATGTGCAGGTCACGTGAATTGGCCATGCTAAATTGCCCGTAGTGCTAGGTAAGGGGTAAATGTACGGGAATGGGTGGGTTGCGCTTCGGCGGGGCGGTGTGGACTTGTTGGGCCGAAGTGCCTGTTTCCACACTGTAAGTAATCTAATCTAATAAATAAAATTCCTCAAATATTCCTTAAGCACTCAATGCATTTCCAGAGGAGATTTGAGGATCTAACACAGTGCTCTACTAGAGAAAAACCTCAATTATCTGAACATCAATTATCCAAATTTCAGACTTTAAGATCAAGGTCTCACGGTTCCATAAAAACATTACATCAAAGACATCCAATTGTCCGAGAAGTGGAAACGTGACATTTTTTACCTGCTGCATCTTTATACTCAAAATGTCAAACACTTGTGCATGCTGGGATTTTCAGTGGAGAGATCAGTGGGCTTAGCTAAAATGTTTGTCCTCAGATCCCTGTTTACTTGCTCACTGCATATTCTTCTCCATTTGTTGCATTTTAGTTTTGTCATGCAATCTGGTATAATCTGAAGTTGGAGATTTGTTTTAATGATCTGAATTCCATCCCTCGATGTTCAGATTTGTACACACCACAAGTTCATTGAACTACAGAGTCCTATCCATTTGCATGCTTGTTGAATAATTAACCTACAATACTTGACCAGTTTTCTCACTAATTTTTCAGTGAGGTATTGGTTGTAGTGCATCTGACTTCATAGAAAGTACACTGAGTAAAGCTGTATGGAGCTGTGAGTGTGCCAAAGTAAATGAAGAAAATTAATTCTTATTGATATTTTCTACATAGCAAACAAAACGACAGCTCCATATCAAATAAAGGAATGATAAATTCTCATGGGAGTGAAAAAGAACTATGGTACTTCTAAACTGATGGCTTAAATTGCCTTTATTTAGAGTTGTAGAGCTCTACAGCTTAGAAACAAACCTTGGTCCTCACTTGGTCCCCACAACCACCACCATTAACATCACTTCCAGTCTTCACAATTTAAACTGATCCCATTTGCCTGTCTTTAGTCCATATCCCTCCATACCTATTCCATCCATGTAGCTGTCCAAATATTTCTCGTGATGAAATTGTACTCGCTTCCATCGCTACCTCTAGCAGCCATTTCAGACACTCACCACCTTCTGTGTGAAAAAATTGCCCCTTTTGACCCTGTTGTATCTCTCCCCTCTCACCTTAAACCTATACCCTCTATTTTAAACACCCCTACCATAGGGAAAAGCTGTTGGTTATCTACCTTATCTATGCCTCTCATGATTTTATGGATCCCTGTAAGGTCACCCCTCAGTCTTCTATGGTCTAGTGAAAAACGTCCCAGCCTGTCCAAACTTTCCTTATAACTCAGTCCAGGTAGCATCTAGTAAATCTTTTCTATACTCTTTCTAGTTTAATAATATCCTTTCTATAAAAGGGCGACCAGAACTGCACACAGTACTCCAAATGTAGCCTCAACAAGGTCTTGTGCAGCTGCAATAAAATGTACCAACTCCTATACTCAGTGCTGTGACTGATCATAGCTAGTATGCTGAAAGCCTCCTTCACTGCCCTGTCAACCTATGACCTCATTTTTAAGAAGCTATGAACCTGCACTCCTTAGATCTCTTTCTTCTATAGAACATAAGAACATAAGAAATAGGAGCAGGAGCAGGAGCAGGAGTAGGCCCTTCGAGCCTGCTCCCTCATTCAATAAGATCATAGCTAATCTTTCCATGGCCTCAGCTCCACTTACCCACCCTCTCTCCATGAACTTTAAATTATCTATCTTAGCTTTAAAATATTCCAATGAGGAAACTTCAACTACTTCACTGGGCAGGGAATTCCACAGATTCACAATCCCCTGGATGAAGAAGTTCCTTCTCAATTCAGTCCTAAATCTGCTCCCCCTAATTTTGAGGCTATGCCCTCTTGTCCTAGTTTCACTTGGCAGTGGAAACATCCTTTATATATCTAGAGAAAGTGAGGACTACAGATGGTGGAGATCAGAGTCGAGAGTGTGGTGCTAGAAAAGCAAACAGGCCAGGCAGGATGTTTCGAGCATAAGCCCTTCATCAGGAATGCCTGAAACATTGATTCTCCTGCTTCTCGGATGCTGCCTGGCCTGCTGTGCTTTTCCAGCACAACACTCTCGATTTAGAATAACTACAGCAATACCGATTAATACAAAATTGGATTTTAAAAGAGAAACAATGTATCCCGTAAAATCCTCTACATGAGTTGATTTAATGTTATTCCTCATATTGTTTTGGAACTGAACAAAGCAGTATAATGAAATGTCAAAGAATTAAAGATGCACCGGTATGTAGTTAATATATCTCAATTTATTCAGATGTAATGGCACAATTAAAATGATTAACTTTTCAATGATACTAGCTTTTGGATGCACAGTGAACAACATGCAGTAAGTACTGATAAACATGGCACTGGTCTAAATGAATGAATGAATCAAAATGTCCTGTAGTAAACCAGATGCGGTAAGTAGAGTTATGAATGAATGAATGGAGTTGCAATATATCAGTAGTAAATAAAGAGTAATGAGTAGAGTTACTAGTATGAATGAATGAATGTGATTCCGTATAAGTGGGTTAATGGGAACATTGACTTACTTTCCTCATTAAGCAGATGCTATCTGAAAAATCTATGAAATTTCAGCAAAATAAGTTAATGGGAACTTGCAGTTTCTTTTGTAAGAGGTTTATACTGCGATATAGTAGGGTTAATTTACACATAAGATATATGGAAAATACAAGATTTTTTGGCCAAAACTTAGGGGTCTACTTATACAAGAGACTGACATACACACAAGTATATACGGTAGTTGGAGTTTTACGGCAATCAATGCTAGTTTCATTTCTCCGAGATTAGCGTCATAGTCAGAATTATAAATTGAATTTAAATAACACCAGCTGCCATGATGGAATTTGTTTCTGTTTGCCCAGAGCATTAGACTGGGCCTTTGTTTTTCTAGTTTAGTGATATTAGCACTGTACCACAGTCTTGCCAATGCATTCAGGTATACTAAAAAAATTGCTCAGAAACAGTTACATTTCTGCATTGTTGTATTAAATGAACTCATTTTTCCTCATGAAACATCCTTCTCTTTCCCATTATTTCCACTAGGATGACACTTTTACTGAACAAATACCATAAATTTTAGAATTAATAGCTATCTGATAGTAGATTGATGGTGTGCAACTTGTTTAAGTAAACATTAATGTTGACTTCATAGCTGTTTCATTAGGATTCACAGGATGTTGTTATAGTTTATCATGGTTTGATGAAAAATGATGGAGAATTGAGCTTGAATTTGGGTGACCCCGCTGACACTAACTGTCTAGTTTAATTTGGAGATGCCAGTGTTGGACTGAGGTGTACAAAGTTAAAAATCACACAACACCAGGTTATAGCCCAACCTGTTGGACTATAACCTGGTGTTGTGTGATTTATAACTTTGCCTAGTTTAACATACAGAGACATGCACGACCTGAGAAAGACAATTTGGGTCCATCTGGTCAGTTTTGTCAAGAATAAACATTTGGCCAGGTACCAGAGTATTATGTGTCATAACAATGGATCATAACCCAAGATTACTTATCAAATTTATTTCTCTTTAAAAAAAGATTGAGAAGGCAAGAATGGCTAATAAAATAAATACTGCAAATAGAAAGTACCTGTGTAAATCCTTGGAAATTCACACATATAAAATGTCAATGAAACTTCAAACAGAGAGATTTAAAAGGAAGAGGTGGAAGGAAAAGACTGATTATCACTCTTAATGAAGTGCTGTCTTCTGTGATTCATATCTCAGACTTTAAATTCAAGTCAATAGACATGTTTGAGTTTTACCCTCTCAGCAATACACAAGAGCAGAGGTTAAAAATCCCTGTATCCCAAGTCTCAGTGTTTAGGGGGGTTGATGTTGTTATGACACGGCAGTGATCCTTCTGTAAACTAAACTAAACACCTAGATAAGCTCACTTCACCTCTTAATCTGTTAAAATATATGAGTGACAGAGAATTCCCAAATTCCACTATTTAAAGAAAATAATCTCAATTTATTTCTTAACTCTAAAAGTGAACATTAAGCAAAATCTATTCACAACTCAAACTCACTTTTCTCTTAACTGTTTATTATCTGTCTTCAACTCTATAACAATATACTGTTTCCAATAGCAACCTGTATTAAAATTACATCAACTTAATTTCAAAACCAGACAGCGGCTGTCGTCTCTGGTGTCCTTCTTTCTTCGGTTGAAGATTTCCCTGGGTCGTCTTCTTTCTCTTACTGTAAAGATGTTTCATATGAAAAAGGTACCTTTGATAGCGAGTGTTTTGAATAGCAGTCTTTTCCAATGGCAGTTACTCTCTCTGACTTTAAAAATGCCTATTTTTAATACCCCAAATATTAGATCATCTCATTGGTTTAAATTCAAAATTGATTGTGTTTTAATATCTTGGGGCATAATTTAAACTGATTGGTTAAATTCAAATTGTTGTCAAAACAGCAACCAACTCAGGCATCTATTTCATAGCCAAATGTTACATTTTTTCAATTTTCCAGTACACTGTGAGACTGGAAGCTACTCATCACAGGTGCGTGTCAGCTCTCAGCTCAGGACAGCATTCACTCTCTCTTAAAGGTCTAGTACATGCCATCAACTTCATAACAATGTGCTAGTGTGGATGAATATTCTATCAATGTAATAGCTTAGGGGATAGATAATAGACACCTTGATACTGCAGGTAAAGAGAGACTCTGACTCGCTGGGAGTGCTAAAAGCCAGGTCAGCCAATCAAGCCACTGTCAAAATGAAACTAGGACAAAATTCTGCAGCTAACCTGTTGAGCCAAGATTTTCTAAATTATCTGCTTCACTACCAAGGCCACTGTTACTAGTATCATGCAACTGAACAGCAACCTTTCACTGTTTATTCTTCACAGAACCCAGAGACTGATTTGTGTATCCTTTTAACTGTTATCTTTTTTACTCAATAGACATACCTAATTTCTGCGTTCCGTGCTCTCAGCTCGCCATTACTGAGTGCCTTCTTTTTCACTGTACTTGCTGTCTCCATCATTGTTTCCTTCATTGTGCCGATGCTGATTGGCTGTCTAATCTTTTCATAAGAGAGATTATATTTCAATTTTCTTTTACTTGAAGGTGAGGGAAGAGGTGAGCAAATTTCAGAAAGATATGCAATTGTAAACATGCATTCAAAAATATATACAAAAGTCGGGATTGGAAGCTGCTGTCCAAAAGTAAGGTCAGGGAAGTGAAAGAGAAATGAGGGATCAAAAAACAAACAGCAAAGAGAAACAAAACAAAATGGGAGCAGAGATTATAATCTAAAATTGTCAAACTAATTATAGAATCCTTGCAGTATGGAAACAGGTCATTCGGTCCAACATTTGACTCTTCAAAGAGCACCCCACCTAGACCCATTTCCCCCTACCTTATCCTTGTATCGAGTGCACCTAACCTACACATCCCTGAATATAATGGGCAATTTAGCATGGCCAATCAACCCAACCTGCACATCTTTGGATAGAGGGAGGAAACCGGAGCAGCTAGCAGGAACCCACACAGACACGTGGAGAATGTGCAAATTCCACACAGACAGTCACCCAAGGATGGAATCAAACCCAGGTCCCCAGCACTGTGAGGCAGCAGTGCAAACCACTGAGCCACCATGCTGCTCTTTAAACCGCACATCTTTGGACTGTTGGAGGAAACCAGAGCACCCAAAGAAAACATATGCAGACATGGGGAGATCTTGAATCCATTAGGGTCTAAATTGCCTTGAGTATTAGATGCTCTTTCTCATGCTGGCATTGAGCTTCATTGTAAAACTGCAGCTGGCCAAGAACATAAATGTTGGAGTGAGAATGAGGGGGAGGAAAGAAATGACAAGCAACCAGAAACTCAAGGTCAAACGTGCAGACTGAATGCAGGTGTTCCACAAAGTTATGATTGGGCCTATGTTTTATCTCCCCATGAGCATTGAATACAGTATACTGGCTTGAAAGGTTTACAAATAAATTGCTATTTCACCTTTGAAGGAATGTTTGTGGCTTGAGCAGTCAAGAGCTTGGAGAAAAAGAGTGTGTTTTGGAAAGATTATTGGGGTGACTGAGGACTGGCTGAAGAAGTGTTTCCTTTGGAATGTTGATAGAAATGGGAAGATATCTTGATAGACATCTGCATGCCTGAAGGAGGACATTAGCTGCAGCACAGCTAGCACCCCTCCAAAGACCAATCAATGTTGCTGTTAGCTTGTACTGCTCAGCATCCCCTGCACATTATAAATATCAGGACACAATTCCTAAATGCATTCTAAGTGCTGTCACATTGAGCTCTCCATCACGTTAGCCATACTTTACTTGGAGTTAATGTGCTCAGAGCTGGAGTGATTGTGCATATGAGCTGGAAAGATTCTAAAAGATTCTCTCCCCAAAACTCCACACTGTCTCAGGGAACAGGGCATAGACCTGTTCAAAGTAGGACCTCCTTTCCAGTGGTCCTGAGATCCTCGCTCCTGAGTTTGGCCTTCACTCTGCATTCAGAGCTGGTCATCATTGCCTCTGGTTCTATCATCTCTTGCTGCATGCTTGTAGAATGCTCATCATCCTGTTCTACCATGTCTATATATGTGTAAGGAGCCACAAGAGATGGGTCAGGACTTTGCAAGAAGGTACTACAGTATTATTACAGCAAATTATTACAGTATTAAGCAGGAGCTTGGGAGTGTTAAATGGGTGGAGCTGTTATCAAGTAAGTCCACATTTGATATATGGGTATTGTTTAAAGACCTACTGATGAGAGTTCAGGACTGACATGTTCCAGTAAGGAGGAAGGACAAGGATGACAAGGATAATAAGGGACATTGTGAATTTAATCAAAAGGGAAAAAGAAGCATATTTAAGGTCAGGAAGCTACAATTGGATATGGCCTTAAAGAAAGCAGGAAGGAACTCAAGCAGGGAATTAGGAGAGCAAGAAGGGGCCATGAAATGACTTTGGCAAGTAGGGTTAAAGAGACTCCCAAGACATTCGATACAGGTATTAAAGAAAAAGACGAGGATGTGGTAGAAGATAGGACCACTCAAGGATAAAGGAGGGAACTTGTGGTTTGAGGGAGAAGTTGTGGTTGAACTCCTTAATGAGTAATTTGCACCAGTATTCACCCAGGAGAAGGATATGGAGGATAGTGAGATTTGTGTGGAATGTACTGGGACATGCTGGGACATTTTCAGCTCAAGGCAAAAAGTGGTGTTGGATCTCTTGAGGAGCATTAAAGTGGATAACTCCCTGGGTCCGATGGTACGTACCCCAAGTTATTGAGACAGGCAAGAGAGGAGATTGCTGGGGCTTTGATCAAGATCTTTGTGTCCTCATGAGCCATGGGTGAGGTGCTGGAGGATTGGTGAGTAGGTAATTTAGTTCCTTTGTTCAAGAAGGGATAATCAAGAAATCAATAAACCAGTGTGCCTCACATTGGCGATTGGGAAGCTATTGGAGAGAATTCTTAGGGATAGGATTTACACATATTTGAAAAGCATGGCCTAATTAGGGGCAGTCAGCAGAAGCAGGGCTTTATGTAGGGCAGTTCATGTCTTACTAACTTGATTGAATTTTTTGAGGAGGTGATGAAGGTGATCAATGAGGGTATAGTAGTAGATGTTGTTATGTGGATTTTAGTAAGGCTTTTGACAAGATCCCTTACATTGGCTCACCTGAATGATTAAGATGCATAGGATTGACAGTGACTTGGTCACTTGGATTCAGAATCGGTTGCCCACAGGAGGCAGAGGTAATGTTTTATTTGTGGCTGGAGTAACGACTAGTGGTGTTCCACAGGCATCTGTAGTGGGACCTCTGCTGTTTGTGATATATATAAATGACTTGGATGAAAATATAGATGGGGGGGACGTGGGGGTAGGTGTTGGGTTAGTCAGTTTGCAGACAATTCAAAGATTAGTGGATAGTGGAGAAAGTTGTCAAAGTATACAGTGGGATATCAATCATGTGCAGAAATGGCAGTTAATCTGGATAAGTATGAGATGCTGCACTTTTGGAGATCAAGTTTAAGGAAAAATATTACAATTAATGGCAGGACCCTGAAACAGCATCGATGTATAGTTGCAATTCCATAGCGTCATGAAAGTGGCCACACAAGTGGATAAGGTGGTGAAGAAAGTATATGGCATGCTCACCTTTTATTGGTTGGGGAATTGAGTACAACAGTCAGGATGTCATGTTGCAGCTTTATAAGGCTTTGGTTAGGTCACACTTAAAATATTGCATTCAATTCTGCTTGCCACCTTACAGGAAGGATGTGGAGGCTTTGGAGAGGATACAGAAGAGGTGGTGCCTGGATTAGAGGGTATGAGCTATGAGGACGGGCTAAGAAAACTCCGGTTGTTTTCTCTGGAGTGGCAGGGGCTGAGGGGAGACTTGATAGAAGTCTATAAAATTATGACATGCACAGATAGGCTTGATTGTCAGAATCTTTTTCCCAGAGTTGAAATGTCTAATACCAGGGGGCATGCATTTAGAGTGAGTGGGGAAAGTTCAAGGGAGATGTGTGGGGCAAGTTATTTACACTGAAAGTGTTTGGAGTCTGCAATGTGCTGCCAGTTGTGGTGGTGGACATAGATATGATTGGGGTATTTAGGGATCTTTTAAAATGGCAGATGCATATGCAAGGAATGGAGGGATTTGGACCAAGGCCAGGAAGAGATTATTTATTTAGTTTCACGTTCAGCATAACATCGTGGGCCAAAGGACCCACTGCTGTGCTGTACTGTTCTATGTTCTATAATAGAGTCAAAAAGTGTGGTGCTGGAAAAGCACAGCAGGTCAGGCAGCATTCGAGGAGCAGGGGAGTCGATGTTTCGAACATAAGCCCTTCATCAGGAATGCTGCCTGACCCGCTGTACTTTTCCAGCACCACACCTTTTGACTCTGATCTCCAGCATTTGCAGTCCTTACTTTCTTCTATGTTGTATAACAGTGTTTACACTAGTGCAGGGTGTGCTCATAAAATGTGATAGTGTTAGAGGTTTGTGAACCTTTGGAATTCTGTGCCACAGATGGTTGTGGAAGCTCAGTGTTTGAGTCGGTTTAAGATAGAGATTGGTACATTTCTGATGAGATATGGGGTTATGGAGTGGGGTAGGTGAAAACCATTGAAGTGTCTAATCTGCCATGGATATATTCAATTGCATGGCAAGCTTGATAGGCTCATTGTCTTACTCCTGTTCCGACATTGGTCTTCATTTTCTTGCTCTGGGCCCAGAGGAAAGGGGAATGTATGCTTTAGGATAGATGCCTGCAGCTATGAAAGGCACAGAACAGAAAGTGAGAGTTCCTCTGGACAAATGGAAACATCTGCACAGGAAGCTACCCAATATTCCTCATACTGCAATACATTGTCGGAGAAGGTGGAATGCACTATACCCCCTGAATGCACACGTTGCCCTCTGTAATCACATCACATAATGTCAGGCTCATTGTGATCTCTCAGCTGGCTAAGGGAGACTGCCTCCTCTTTCACTATCCTTACTGTCTCCAGCACTGTCTCCTTCATTGTGACAATGCCATGGAATAGGGTTGTCAAATATTTTCATAAGGGAAACCATCCAATATTCTCTTCGTGGGGTGGGGTGGGGATGTTTGGTGGGAGACATGGAGGTAAGTGAGCACTTTTCAGGAAGATCAGCAACAGTTAGCATGTATTCAAGAATTATTACAAAAATGGAGGTTGGAAGCTGGGACCTTTCATCTTGGGATTTCATTCTCTCCCAGCCTGTTTTTCTGATAGAGTTTTTTTTCTGGGGGAGGAGGGGGCAGTGAGTGAAAAAGGAGGAAGAGGGGAAAGATGGCTGTGTGTTTGGCTTATTCAGCCTCCATGTTCAGATATATTGACACTCCCCTCCTCCTCTCACTTCTCTCCACTTCTCCCTTTCTTTTTCCCCTCATCACAGACCTCCTCTCCTCTCTTTCTCTATCCTTAGCTCCCTCTCCTCCTCCTCTCTCTCTTCACCCTCTCTTCCTCCTCTGTTCTCTGCCTCTGTCTTCATTCCTTTCTGTTCCACCCTTAATTCCTTTCCTTCTCTCCATCCTTACATGCACACTCCCCCCACCTAATTTCCCCCACAATCCTCCCCTTCCAGGATGAATGAAAGTAGGAATATTCACACAGCCTGCTGCTTCTCATAGTGAGCCTATCAGTAGCTAAATGTGGAAGAGAAACAGACTCAGATTGGACAAGCAGCAGGGTGTGTGAATAGTGAGCCTATCAATAGCAAAAGTAAGAGAGAGCTGCCATCTGATTGGAGGATCAGCTCCTTGAGGAATCTTCTATGTGCTTGGTACTGAAACAAAGATCAAAGGCAGGATAGGGTGCCAGCGAGCTTCATTCTGGCCTGGGGACCGCCTGTTGGACAAGGCTGCTGCAGAAGAAGAGCTGGCCTCCTCAGAAACAACCGTCTTCTGGTCATCTTGTAACTGTTCTCCTGCAAGGACAAATAGAGTGAGATGAGGCATTACCATTTGTCTAACGTCATCTATCCAACAAAGATTTGCAGGTGTCCTGGTGATGGGCTGGCAGCATCACTATGGCAATGAATGATTCAGAATGGCAGGTGCATGGAAAGAAATCATGGGTGATTCTCTTGTTTCATGACCCCTTATTCACTTCACCCCCACTGCCCCCTCACCCCCAGCTCCGATCCCTCCCTTTCAGATCAAAAAATACAAAATTTGTGGATGCTGACAATCAGATACAAAAATTGAAATTGCTGGAAAAAACTCAGCAGTGGACAGAAAGCAGAGATGTTAACTTTGCCTCCTTTTCATATCCTTCAGGTGCCCAGGATTGAGAATCCTGTCACAGTGGGGTTGGACTCTTTTCTTTGGTTGAGAAAAATGTCTTGGCTTTTATAGTCAATTCCTCCACTTCTAAAGCCCATCGTGAAATCAGGTTTCAGTATAGTACACTTTACAATCAATATGTAGATAGACAGCTATACACAATTTGGAGAAAGTGAGGACTGCAGATGCTGAAGTACCAGATTTTAAAAAATGTGGTGCTGGAAAAACACAGCAGGCCAGGCAGCATCCAAGGAGCAGAAGAATCGACATTTCGGGCATAAGCCCTTCTTCAGGAATGAGGCTCGTGTGCCAAGCGGGCTGAGATAAAAGGTAGGGGGGAGGGAATTTGGGGGAGGGGTGCTGGGAATACGATAGGTGGAAGGAGGTGAGGCCAGAGAGGGGGTGGGGGTGGAGAGGTTGGGAAGAAGATTGCAGGTCAAGAGGGCGGTACTGAATCCGAGGGTTGGGACTGAGATAAGGTGGGGGGAGGGGAAATGAGGAAGCTGGAGAAATCTATATTCATCCCGTGTGGTTGGAGGGTTTCTAGGCGGAAGGTGAGGTGCTCTTCCTCCAGGCGTTGTGTGGCCAGGGTCTGGCGATGGAGGAGGACAAGGACCTGCATGTCATTGGCGGAGTGGGAGGGGGAGTTAAAGTGTTCAGCCACGGGGCGGTTGGGTTGGTTGGTGCGGGTGTCCCAGAGATGTTCCCTGAAAGGTTCCGCAAGTAGGCGGCCTGTCTCCCCAATGTAGAGGAGACCACATCGGGTGCAACGGATATAGTAAATGATGTGTGTGGAGGTGCAGGTGAATTTGCAATGGATATAGAAGAATCCATTGGCCCCTTGGAGGGAGGTGAGGGGGGAGGTATGGGCGCAAGTTTTGCACTTCTTGCGATTGCAGGAGAAGGTGCTGGGAGTGGAGGTTGGGTTGGTGGGGAGGGGGTCACGGAGGGAGTGGTCTCTCCTGAATGCTGATAGGTGTGGAGAGGGAAATATATCCCTGGTGGAGGGGTCTGTCTGGAGGTGCCGGAAATGACGACGGATGATACGATGTATCCAGAGGTTGGTGGGTTGGAAGGTGAGGACCAGGGGGTTCTGTCCTGGTGGCAATTAGAGGGGCGGGGGTTCAAGGGCAGAGGTGCGGGAAGTGGAGGAGATGAGGTAGAGAGCGTCGTCGACCACGTCGGAGGGGAAATTGCGGTCTTTGAAGAAGGAGGCCATTTGAGTTGTTTGGTATTGGAATTGGTCCTCCTGGGAGCAGATGCGGCGGAGGCGGAGGAATTGGGAATATGGGATGGCATTTTTACAGGGGGCAGGGTGGGAGGAGGTGTAATCCAGGTAGCTATGGGAGTCAGTCGGTTTGTAGTAAGTGTCTGTGTTGAGTCGGTCACCTGAGGTAGGAATGGAGAGGTCTAGGAAGGGGAGGGAGGCGTCTGAGACGGTCCAGGTAAATTTGAGGTCGGTGTGGAAGGTGGATGAAAAGGTGAGGGGTGGTGCCAGTGTAGCTGTGGAAGATGGACTGTTCCACATATCCAACAAAGAGGGAGGCATAGCTGGGGCCCATGCAGGTGCCCATGGCTACTCCTTTGGTTTGGAGGAAGTGGGAGGATTGGAAGGAGAAGTTGTAAAGAGTAAGGACCAGTTCAGTCAGTCGAAGGAGGGTGTCAGTGGAAGGGTACTGGAGAGGAAGAAGCGGAGGGCTTTGAGGCCTTCGCAATGGGGGATGGAAGTGTATAGGGACTGGATGTCCATTGTGAAGATAAGGCGTGGGGGGCCGAGGAAGCGAAAATCATGGAGGAGGTGGAGGGCGTGGGTGGTGTCCCGAAGGTAGGTGAGGAGTTCTTGGACTAAGGGGGACAGGACCGTGTCGAGGTATGCAGAGATGAGTTTGGTGGGGCAGGAGCAAGCTGAGACAATGGGTCGGCCGGGGCAGTCAGGTTTGTGGATTTTGGGCAGGAGGTAGAAACGGGTGGTGTGGGGTTGTGGGACAATGAGGTTGGAGGCGGTGGATGGGAGATCCCCTGAGGTGATGAGGTTATGGATGGTCTGGGAGATGATGGTTTGGTGGTGGGAGGTGGGGTCATGATCAAGGGGGCAGTAGGAGGAGAGTATTTGTGTGTGCGAGAGAGAAAGTGTACATGTGCGTTTCAGCACAAAATCATGGGCTGAAAGACCTGTTTTTGTGCTACACTGTTCTACTTTCTAAAGCAGAGAGTGTTAAAAGGGTAGGGAAGAGAAATGCTGAAAATTATAAGCTTTTCGAGAGAAACTGTTTCCATTGGCAAAAGAGTCAGTTACCAGTGGACGCCGGTTTAACATAATTTACAAAAACTACACAGTCCGGGGGAGATGAAAAGAAGTTTTTTCATGTTGTTAGTTGTTATAATTTAAAATGGGCTTTAGAGGCAGGTTCAATAGTAATTTTCGGAAGGAAATTGGATATTTTTCTGAAGAAAGATCAATTTACATGTCTGTGGACAAAGAGCAAAAAGTGAGACTAATTGGATAACTGAGCTGGCACAAATTCAATTTCATCCAATGTCCTCCTTCATGACTAGATAATTCTATAATTCAGCTATAATGAACAAATTAAATATATACATCCACAATAATAAAATTTCACAATATTAAAATAGAAACTCTTACATATAAACAAGCACCCAAATTAAGGGCAGGAGTAGGCCATTAGCTCTCCACCACCACCACTGCTCAATCTTTTGATAAGATTGTAACTAATCAGTTTGTGGCCTCAACTCTATTTTGCTGTCTACTCATAACACTCTCAGACTCCTGAGTGACAAGGGATTCAACCTAACTCAATGTTAAATATATTTAATGTATCAGTCTCCAATGATCTCTGGGAGGTGAATTAACAAATTTATGATTCTCTGAGAGAGGAAAAAAAAACTTCTCTTCACCTCTGTCTTCAATGGGAAATTTATTTTACACAGCATACCCTATTTCTAGCCCCTCCTATCGTGGAAACATTCTCTCCATATCCACATTGTTCAGTCCCCTCACGGTCTTGTACATTTCAATAAGACTATCTCTTATTCCTTTAAACTTCAATGGATACTGTCCCAACCTTTCCTCATAACTCCTTCAGTAATCAGTTGAGTAATCCTTTTCTAAACTAC
This sequence comes from Chiloscyllium punctatum, assembly GCF_047496795.1. Classification (NCBI taxonomy): domain Eukaryota; kingdom Metazoa; phylum Chordata; class Chondrichthyes; order Orectolobiformes; family Hemiscylliidae; genus Chiloscyllium; species Chiloscyllium punctatum. The sequence continues at coordinate 83,927,945 of NC_092749.1, forward strand.
TTCTGTTGGAATTATATCCTTTAAATAAGGAGACTAAAACTATGCTGTGCCTTGTTACCTTTTCTTCTTTTTTGTCTTTGTTTGCTGCTTTTTCTTCCACTTGTATACTCTGTACCTTCCTGTGATCTGGACAAGTTGAGTACGCGAGCAAACTCATGGCAGATGTAGTACAATGTGGAAACAGAGACCAGAGCAAGAGAAAGAAACTTAAGCAAACAGTGGTTGATGGTTCGCCAGGGAAGGAAAATAGCTGATAATGGAAATAATGAGTAAGTGAAAGTAAGCTGTGTTAAAAGCTTACCATGTCACAACAGAGGCTGGGGTGTGAGGTTAGGTAACAGACATGGAAGAATATGTTCAGGCTTTAAAATGATTGAACTCAAAGCTGAGTCCTGAAAGCTGCAGGTTCCCCAAGCAGACATGCTGACATGAGAGGGAAGAGAAACATAGGTCTGGGGATAGCATCCCACTGAATGTAACAGATAATGGCGGCTTATAATCCTTTGGATGTTAATGCTGGTGGGGTGGAAAGTGAGGACCAGGGAATGCCGTGGGAGGGAAGAGAAGGAATGGGGGCAGAAATGCCGGAAATAGGTAGGACATAGCTGAGGGTTGTTTCAACCACAGCGGCAGGAAATCTTCAGTTGAGGAAAAAGATTGATGTTTTCCTTTCAGGAAAAGTGGCATCATGAGAACAGATATGGTGGAGACAGAGGAACTGAGACAATTTGATCGAGTCCTTCCAGAATGCAAGATGTGATGATACGCAGTCGGGGTAACTGTGACAATCGTAGAATCCCTATGATATGGAAACAGGCCATTAGGTCCAACCAGTCCACACCAACCCTCTGAAGAGTAACCCACCAGACCCATTTCCCTACACTTACCCCTTATAAATGAACCTAACCTATACATCCATGAACTCTATGGGCAATTTAGCATGGTTAATTCACCTAACCTGCACATCTTTGGATTGTGGGATGAAACCAAAGCACCTGGAGGAAACCCATGCAGATAGAGGGAGAATGTGCAAACTCCACACAGACAGTGACATGAGGCTGGAATTGCACCCAAGTCCCTGGTGCTGTGAGGCAGCAGTGCTAACCATTGAGTCATTGTGCCACTGGTAAGTTTGCAGTGGATTTTGCTAGCAGCCTATCTCCAGAAATGGAAACAGAGAATTTGAGGAAGGGAAGGGAGAAAATAGACCAAGTGAAAGGGACAGCAAGGTAGAAATTGGAGTCAAAATTGGTAAATCTTTCCAATTCTGTACGAGGAAGTGAAGCAGCACTTATGATGTATTGGATAATGAATTGTGGAGAAGATCAGATTAGGACTGGAACGAGGAACCTCCCAAACAAAGAGACAGGCCCCAGGTGAGTACCCTATCTATACCTTTGATCTGAGGAAATTAAAGGAGATAAAGGAAAAAATGTTCAAAGTGAGGATGAGCTCGGCCAGGCAAAAGGAGGGTGGTAGTCAGCAGCGATGGATCAGAGCTTTTTTCCAGGAAGAAGTGAGAAGCCTGAAGACTACCTAATGGGGGAATGGATGTGTAAAGGGATTGTACATCCATAGTAAAGAGGAGGCAGATGTTGCCCACAAACTGGAAATTTTGAAACTTAATGTAAAGCGACAGAAGAATTGCAGATATAAATGGGAAGGCACTCGACAAGGGATGAAAAAAATTAAGTCTAGGTAGGAAGTGATCAGTTCTGTGGAGTTGAAATGGGCAGAAACAATGGGTCTACCCAGGTAGTCCTGTTTATGAATTTTGGGAAGAAGGTAGAAATGGCTGTACGGAGCCAGGAGAGCGGGGCAGAATCACCTGATAATCAGATAAAATGAGATTAGTGGCTGCTATGGGCACAATAACCTAGGTTTGATGGTAGTGTCATGGTTCATGGAGAATTAGGAAGTGGTATCCCAGAAATCGTATTCAGCCTCCACCACATATAAGTTAGTATGCAGAAAACAACAGTTTTACAACAGTCAGTAGGCTTGTTTACACAGTTAGGGTTGGATCCAAGGATATGGAGTGCTTCCCTTTTAACTTGCTGATTTTGTACAAGGCACTAGTTAGACCACAGCTGGAATACTGTGAACAGATTTGGTCTCTTTAGTTATGGAAAGATATACTGACATTGGAAGCAATTTAGTGAAGGTACACTAGGTTGATTCCAAGTATGGAGGGGTTTTCTTTTGAGATGGGGATGAGTAGATTGGGCTTAAACTCATTGAGGTTTAGGAGAATAAAAGGACACCTTATTGAAACATGGTAAGATTCATGGAAGACTTGACAGGGTAGATATGGAAAAGTCATTTTCCTCGGAGAGACAGCCTTGGACCAGGGGGCATAATTTCTGAATAAATAGCCATATATTTAAATCAGAGATTAAAAGAAATATCCTCTCTCAGAGGATGGTGAATCTGTGATATTCTTTACCACACAGGGCTCTTGGGGCTGTGTCATTGAATATATTCAAGGCCAGATAGTTTGTAATCAGTAAGGGAATCAACGATTATTGGGATAAGACAAGCAAGTGGAGTTGGGGCTTATGAGATCAGCCATGATGTCATGAAACAAAGAGGAGGGACAACATTTCTTTGGCTAAGGAAAGTGATTGTAATTATTTCAGCCAGGTGGACCTCATAGAATTTGAGTTCCCTGATTGGAACGAGACAGTGATTATTGTATTATAAGGTTTAAGATGATGGTAAAAATGGCATTGGTCAATCCAGAGTAAAAATAATCAACTGGTGGAGAAGTGACTTCAATGGAGCATGTCCATGGCCAGGCTGGAATCAAAGATGGGGCAGGAAAAGCAAAAACACTTGAACAATGTGTTTTTGTGCTTCAAAGTTGTTGTGGTTTGGGAGTAATCTGGAGGCTATTACAGTCAATATATATTCCCTCAACAAGAAAAGGTAGGACAAACAAATCCAGAGCTCCCTGAATGATGAACAAAGTTAAAGAAGAAAACTAGATTAGATTCCCTAAAGTATGGAAACAGGCCGTTTAGCCCAACAAATCCACACTGACACTCTGAAGAGTGACCCACCCAGACTAATTTCCTCTACACTTACCCCTGACTAATGAATCCAACACTATGGGCGATTTTGCATGGCCAAGTCAGCTGATCTGCACATCTTTGGACATCTAAAGTGTGTTTATGATAGGTGTCAGTGGTAAGTACAGTTTGCTGAATTTAAAGCTGGATTAATAAGGTCCAGAAGAGAGGTGAATAAGCAAATATGAGAAGCAAGAAGGATTGTGAGAAATTACTGACAATTATCACAAAAGGAAATCTCAAAATCTTCTATGAGCATATCCACAGTTAAAGGGTGCTAACAGGTAGTGCGCGGGTGATTTGGGACCTAAAGGGGATTTTAATCTTCAAGTTAAAGACAGGAGTGAGGTGTTAAATGAATACTTTGCATTTGACTTAGCCTACGAGGCAAATGCAGCCCAATCCATGGTAACTGAGGAGAAAGTACATTCACTTTGAAGCGCTTAAAATTGATTAGGAAACGGATAAGCTGTTGGTACATAAAAGTACCAGAACAAGATGAGATGCATCCAAAGATAGTGAAGAAATTAAGAGTGAACATTGCAGATGGCCTGTCAATAATCTTTCAATCTTTCTTGGATTCAGGGATAGTGTTATAGGTTTGAAGAATTGCAAACATTATGCTCTTGTTCAAAAAAAGATTTTAAAGATCAGCCCAGCAATGTGTAAGGAACCTTACCTTTGCTGATATATATTTATAAGTGATCTCGATCTTGATGGATAGGGACAATTTCAACATTTGCAGCCAACACAAAACTTGGGAAAACAACAATGTAGAACTTCATAAGGACATTGACAAGTTAGTAGAATGGACAAGTCGGTGGCAGATGAATTTCAATGTGAAGAAGTGTGAGATGAAGCATTTCAGTACAAGAACATGCAGAGTTCCAAAAAACTAAAGGGTACCGTTCTAAAGGATTGCAGGAAATCCTGATATATATGTGTATAAGTCATTTAAGGTGGCAGGAAAGGTACAGAGAGCTTTTAATAAACCAAATATTGCTCTTGGCTTCATTAATAGGTTAATAGAGTGCAAGAGGTTATGATAAACACATATAAGAAACTAATTACACTTCAATTGGAGTATCGTATACAGTTCTGGGTGTCACATAATATGAAGGATGTGAATGCATTCATAAGAATGGAAAAGAGGTTATGGGAATGGTTCCAGGGATGGGACACATCAGGACTGAGGAAAAATTAGACAAGTTGGGATGGTTTACCTTCAAAAGAAGAAAGCTGAGAAAAGATTTAATTCAAATTTGGAAAATTTGGTATTTAATGAGGCAAGATATGACCTTAACAAGAAAGTTTAATAATCAATAATGAATGTCAACTGCCAATTTGCTGCTGCCTTGCAAGAATCTCACCACGCCACTTGTGAAAAGCATAAAGGATAAAGAGTGATGATTTTGAAGCCAAGCTGTGCTGCACCCATCTTTGTCCAGTAATCCTTAGAGCTGCATTGGTATGTCAGCTTAAACCGCGTGCTAATTTCTAGAGTGAATCTTACCCATCTCTCTAAAATATAATTGTAGCTTATGATGGACGGTGACATTGTCTTTGCTTGTGGATATTTCAGTAACCCAAAACAACTACCCTCCTGCACGTACAATATTACTCGCTAGTGAGAGATACATATTTTTAAAAATAAATATAAAACAACAGCAAGATTGAAGTGAACTGTCCCATCAAGATGTTGAGCTGTCTATGCCTACGAAAGGAAAATTAAATGAGGTATTCCGTTTAGTTTGAACATTTAATGCAAATGATCACATCATCTGTCAGAATCAGGCACTGGGGAGTTTTGATTGAGAACAGATTTAACAACAGGTTAATTGTAGCAATGTAGTTAATCATTGATCATTTACTCTCCAAACTAATTTATATGTCATGCTTTTACAACCAATTTACAATACCATTTCCTTCACTGTATCTCTGCTACAATAACCAAACCTGGACCCATTGTCCTATTCTTTCCTTGTGACTACCATTTTTTTCTCTGCTCCCAATATTGATTCAGTTTGCCCTTTAGAGAAGCATAGTTTGTGTCTTGACCACTTTCTGTTGTCAAATATTTATCTGCCATAGGTTTCTGACTGAAGTCTGGGGGGATCGTCTTGAGCTCTGGTGCAAATTGGACTCAATATATATTGGGAAGCTGCATGATTAAAATAGTTTCTTGCTTTACAAAGATATTTTCACAACTTTATTTTGTTCCTAGGTACTTTACAACCAATGAAGTATTCTTGAAGTCCAGTCACTATTGTAATGTATGAAATGAAGCAGCCAATTGCCCACAGCAGAATGACAATAATCAGACCACCTGTTGCACTGATGTTGATGAGATAAATACTAGGGAGAATTTCATGTTTTTTTATTATATAGTTTAGTTAAATTGAATTCAATTGAGAGGCCTAATGGGTAGTTGGTTTAATATCTCATTTAAAAGACAACACCCATGACAGTGTGGTAATCCTTTAGTGCTGCACTGAATTATTAGCTGAGAATGGAACTTGGGTGCAAGTATGACCATTTGAGCACTGGTTGATATTTTTTATAGTGACATGAGATGGGTCTTGTTGCCTCTCCTGTAACTAGATTTGTTAATGTTTGCCATTGCAGTAACAAAAGTTGAATGAATTGCATAACACTTCTTCCTTAGATGTGTCAGTAGCAGACTAATAACTGTATTCTGCCAAGATTTGTATGAGTAGAACCACCTTAAACCTGACGAAATGGTAGCCCTAATCATGGAAATTTTAAACTGTAAATAATCTAACAATGGGTCATGATGATTTTAAGTGATGTGGTTGTGACTATTGCTGTCAGCAGCTTGTTATTTTGTGGGATTGTTTGTGAGAATAAAGATACTGGAAGGTACTAGAGCAACTCAGCAAATATGGCAGCATCTGTGAAAAGAGAAACAGAGTTAATATTTCAAATCTTATATGACTCTTCTTCAGAATTGAAGTTCTGTAGAAGTTTGAAAGAAGAGTCATACCAGACTCAAAGTTGGCTTTGTTTCTCTCTTCACAAATGCTGCCAATCCTGCTGAGTTTCTCCAGCATTCTTTGTGTTTGCTTCAGACTTCCAGCATCATCATTATTTGCTTTTGTAATAAATGTTGATTATATTGTGCTGGAAACAAATAGGGCAGAATCCTGTAGAGGTCTGAGCAATGTGGGCTACAGGGAGATGTGTGGCAGAGTAGGTTGACAAATGCAATGAGGCCCATCTTGATGTCAGGAACAAATTGTGTTATGCTTTTTACAAGTGCCATGAAGAGATTTTCACCAGGCAGCTGCAAGTTGCCACCTGATGGGGAAAAATGCATATAAAGCACCTTGTTAAGAAACCATATCATCTTATTTGATATTGGGTTTCCCATGTTACCAAATTCGACAAACAAGCTCAGCATCAGGAAAGCTCAACAAGAAAACCAGAACAAGCACTCAGCAGGTTTGACTGACATGACATCCATTTTGGGAACAGAACACTGACCACATGAACACTATGTCCACAGACATTGGCATCCAACATGTGCCAACTTCTAAGAACCCTCATGACACATCTCTGATTCACTGACAGGACATTTCTGCACTTCAGTGCTGCACCTTGGACTGCATCAGCAACTAGCATTACAATGCTGCAGCAAGGACACTGTGTAACCAGGGACATACACGCAGCTCATGGACTGAACTAGGTTGCACCTCTGACTTTTAGCCTGCTTTCATAGCACTTACTCAGTCTGACCCTACCTGGACACTAATACATCCTTCCTTTGCATTGCCACTTTGCTCTTTGGTCCCTCAGCCAGGCTTATTTTACCACTATCTTGCCTGGCCATTTAGCTCAAATTCAGAGACTTGAAGTTTGTCATAGTTGCCAGCAAACCTCACCAAAGCCAAGAGGGACAGCCTTTGGTTAGGGATTTGCACCACTGAATTAAATGAAGGGTTACACTAGCGATTTTCCTGTCCTCTGGGACCCTCCCTGACTCCAGTGATACCTGAAAGATCACTACAAAAGCCTCCACTATCTCTTCAGCTGTCTCCTTCAAAACTCTAGGGCAGAGGTGGGGAACCTGCAGCCTTCTATGCCCTTGTGTGTGGCCTTTTGAATGAATCCAAATTTTGCAGAACAAATCTTTTATTTTTTATTAATATGTTTTTTGTCCTTTTATTTTAATCTTAAAATGAATGTATTTAAAATACCAGAGAGTAAAAGAAAATTCAACAAAATAATCCTCACAGACTGACCGCCACAATTAAAAAATTGCTCAGTCATAAGGGCTATTTTGACACCTGCTATGCTCATGATTTAGTTACAATGCGACTCTAGAATGTACGTTATCTTCCCTGCCTGACTGGCGCCACTACCGCCAAGGCTGGTTGGCGAGAGTCTGTGGGTATCCAGTACGCCAGTCAAGATATATAATTGAAGAATATATAATTGAAGTTTCTTGGATGTGGCCTGATTGGATTACAACTAACATAATGCAGCCTTCCAACATGAAAAGGTTCCCCACCTCTGCTCTAGGATGTAGCCCATCTGGTCCAGGTGAATTTTCCACTTTCAGACCTTTCAGTTTTTCTAGCACCTTCTCCTTGGTGATGGCCACCATACTCATCTCTGCCTCCTGACTCTCTTGAATTTTTGTGATATTCCTTTTGTCTTCCACCGTGAAGAATGATGCAAAGTACTTATTCAGTTCCTCCCCCATCTTTGCTCCCCATTATTACTTCTCCAGGGTCATGTTTCAGTAGCCCAGTGTCCCATTTTGCCTGTCTTTTGCCCTTTATATATCTCAAGAAACTCTTGCAATCTTTTTTAATATTACTGGCTAGTTTACCCTCATATTTAATCTTCTCGCTCCTTATTTCTTTCTTCTTTGTCCTCTGTTGGTCTTTGTAGGCTTCCCAATCTCTGGCTTTCCACTGCCTTTCGCCACATTATTTGTTTTCTCTTTTGCTTTTATGCTATCCATGACTTTCCTGGTCAGCCATGGTTGCCTTCTCCTCCCTTTAGTATGCTTCTTTTTCCTCAGGATGAATCTCTGCTGTGTCTCACGGATTACTCCCACAAACCCCTGCCACTGCTGTTCCACTGTCTTTCCTGCTGGGCTCCTCTCCCAGTCAATTCTGGTCAGCTGCTCCCTCATGCCTCTGTAATTGCCCTTACTTAACTATAACACTATTACATCTGATTCTACATTCTCCTTCTCAAATTGCAAAGTAAATTTGATCGTGTTATGATCACTGCTTCAGAAGGGTTCCGTCACCTTAAGCTCCCTTATCAAGTCCGCCTCATTATACAACACTAAATCCAGTATTGCCTGTTCCCTAGTGAGGTACATCACAAGCTGCTCCCAAATCACATAGACATTCCACAAATTTGTTTTCTTGCAATCCACTACCTACCTGATTTTCCCAGTCCACCTGCATATTGAAATCCCCCATGATCACTGTAACATTGTCTTTATTACTTGCCTTTTCTATCTCTTGGTGTATCTTGTGCCCCAAATCCTGACTACTGTTTGGAGGCCTGTAAATAATTCCTGTTATGGTATTTTTCACTTTTGCGGTTCTTCAGCTCTACCCACACAGATTCTATACCATCTGACCCTACATCATTTCTTGTTACTGATTTAATTTCATTTCTTACTAATATGGCAACCCGACCCCCTCTGCCCACCTGCCTTTTTTTAATAAGGTGTGTATCCTTGAATATTTAGTTCCAAGACTTGATCCCCTTGCAGCCACCTGGTGATGCCTACCACATCATACTTGCCAATTTTGATCTGTGTCACAAGCTCATTTACCCCTGTGTGCATTTAGATACAACATCTTCAGTCCTGTATTAACCGTCCCTCTTCTCATTATCGTTTGTTTACCCAAACACTTTGTCCTATTTTGTGTACTGGAGACTTTAATAACTTCTCCTGAGTTCTCCTTTCTTTTCATTTATTTTCATATTTTTCCATGCAGTTGAATCCACCCCCACAGATGTTAATCTGTAGCTTTGCTCTCCATTGGTTATTATGCTTCTTGGAGTTTTGCCCTTCCCTTCCCCCCCACTTGCTAATGTAAAGTCCTGTTGATCACTCTATTTATCATTTTCGCTGGAACACTTGGTTCAGGTGGAGACTGTCCCAACAATGCAGATCCCTCCTCTTCCAATACTGGTGCCAGTGCCCCAGTCAAGATAACTGTTGGAGTCAGTGGATTTGTAGTAGAAATTGGTGGCAAGTCTGTCCCCAGAAATGGAAACAAAGATGTCAAGGAAGGGAAGGGAAGAGGCAGAGATGGACTAGGTGGAGGTGAGAGGAGGGTGAAAATTGGAAACAAAACATTTTTCCAGTTCCAGACCAAGCAGGGAAGCAGACTCAATAATGTCAGCGATATACCAGGGAAACTGTTGAGGGAAGGCTTCCAAGTAGGACTGGAGCAAGGAATGCCTTACAAACCCCACAAAGTGACAGGTTTAACTGGAGCCCATGTGGGTACTCACTGCCACGCTTTGATCTGAAGAAAGTGAGAGGAATTAAAACAGAAGTTGTTCAGGCGAGGATGAGCTCAGCTAGCTGGAGTAGGATAGTGGTGGATGGGGATGGTTCAGGCCTTCTTCCTCATGAGCTGGAGTCTGTAGTGGGGAGATCCCTACAATAGATAAGGTTGGTGACATCTGTGGACACAATGGCCTGATGCTGGATGGTAGGGTCATGAGAGATAGGAGGAGGTGTCCAAAAGCTGGTACTCAGCCTCCTCAATGTGCAGGTCAGTACACCAGACAACAAGTCAGCAGGCTTGATTACAAAGTCAGGATTAGGTTTGAGAACATTGGGTGCAGAATGTTTAGAGAGAGGTTCAAATGGGTGAGGCAGGGTGAGAAATTAAGGTGACCAATGCTACACCAATAGTTCCTGATGAGCAGGTCAAGTGCTGGTAAAAGGCCAGAGAGAGAGGTTCAGGTGGAGAGAGAGTATTGGAGGTGGCTGAAGGGATCTGTGGGATGCAGAGAGGATTCCTGTCCACCGAAATAGGCACAAAGGTGAAGGCAGCAGAAGAAGAGTTCAAAGTCAATGTCATGTTCCAGATATCCTAACTGCTATGTGAAGTCCATTCATTCTTTCAGTTTCTCCCCCCCCCCCCCCTCCCCCCCCCCCCCCCCCCTCCCCCCCCCCCCCCCCCCCCCCCCCTCCCCCCCCCCCCCCCCCCTCCCCCCCCCCCCCCCCCCCCCTCCCCCCCCCCCCCCCCCCTCCCCCCCCCCCTCCATCTGTTCTCATGTTTCCACTTTGCTCCTGATATACCTTCCTTTTTCTAACCTGGGGATTCCCACCACCAAACTCTTGACATGGTCCTTGATAGGTTTCTCACTTTCCTCACCTTCCCCTCCACTACATTCAATATCCTCTACCTTTTCCACCACGTCCAATGTAATGTCATCAACAAACATATCTTCCACTTATCTCCCTTCCAGTCATTCCGTATGAATCATTCCCTCCACCCCTCAGTTACTTCTCAAGTCCCCTCACCTTCCCATGGTATCTGTGCATATAAGAGTTGAAACACTTGCCTTTTTATATCTTCCCTTCTCACTGTTCATCATCCCAAATACTCTGATTAGGTTAAACAGTGACTTGTGTACATTTCTTTCAATTTATCACACTGTATTTGTGGCTCTAATGTGCTCTGTGTTTCACTGAAGAGACAAAATAAAGACTGGAATACAGATTTGTGGATCACCTCCATTCAGTTCACAAGCATGCACAGAGCTTCCAATAGCTTGCTATTTTAATTCTCCACATGCTGTCACTGTTATTTCTATCTCGGTCACCCGGTATTTCAGCAAAGCTCAGCCTAAGATTAAGGAACAGCTCAGTTAGGCACTCTACAGATTTGCAGTCAACATTGTGTTTAGTAATTATAGCCGACAATCTCTGCCTCCATTTTGATTCTCCTTTCTCAGTTAGCATTGATTTTACAGTTTCAGCTTTGTATTTTTGCATGACAGCTGTTCATCATTCTGCCATTTGCAGTTCTTTCAGACTCATCTTTTCTTTCTTTCCTTGTCCATTGCCAACTCCTTTGGCCCTTCACCACATAATCTTTTGTCATTTAATCGCGCCTGTATTTCTAATCACAAACATTACCCTTTGTTCTTTTTTTTCCTCACCCATTATCTTTCACCTGTTTAAAATCTGTTTTACTTCATTGACTTTTAAGGGTCAATAAATATCCCACATTAGGCTACTTAATAAAATAAAAGGCATGGAGGTAGTATGTTAGCAGAGATAGATGATTGGCTAACTAATAGAAGTCAAAGAGAGTGGGATAACTGGTCAGTTTTATGGTGGCAACGTATAATTAGTGGTGTGCCACAAGGGTCAGTGCTGGGTTCATAGTTAATGACTTAGATGAGGAAAATGAATGCACTGTAGCCAATTTTGTAGATGAAACAAAAAGGGTGGGAAGACTACTGTTGAGGATGACACCAAGAGTTTACGGGGGATATAGACAGGAGAAGAGAGTGAAGAGAAATGTGCCAGATGGAATATAATGTGGGAAAATATAAGATTATGCACTTTGGCAGTAAGATTAGAGAAGCTGAATATTACTTAAAAAGAGAATAACTACAGAAAGCTACAGAACAGAGGAATTTAGAAGTCCTCATCCACGAATCATAAAAAGCTAGCATCAAAGTTCAGTGGACAACAGGGAAGGCAAATGGAATGTTGGACTCATGGGAGAATTCAGGACCAAATGGCATAATCTCAGAATTTGGGGTCAGACATTTAAGACAGGGATGAGAAGAAATTTCTTTAGTCAGAATTGAATCTGTAGGATTCTTTACCACGGAGGACTGTTGATGCTGGGGCATTAAGTATATTTAAGGCTGAGATAGACAGGTTATTATTAATCAGAAAGGGAATCGAAGGTTATGAGGAAAAGGCAGGACAGTGGAGCTGAAGAATATCAGATCAACCACAATCTTATTTGAATGGTGAATTAGACTTGATGGACTAAATGACATACTTCTGCTCCGACATTTTATGGTCTTTCAGATTCCCAGAAATGGTTTTACTTTTTTATATTATTGCACTTTAGCTATTGGAGTGCTGTACATACATTTATATTACTGTAAGGACTTTCAGAAGGACATGACTGGGCAGACATATTGAACAGAATATTAACTGCTGAATGGAGCTGGGTCAGGGAGTGGAACTGAATGGGAAACACAACATGATCCTGCCCACGTCCAGGTTTGACCCAACTTTTGAGCAGCTGTCAGGAAAAATCATAAAAATATGCAAGTATGAAATGAGCTATGGATTTAATCGTGCATTCTGACTTTAACAACCAATGCACAAATTCCTGGAGTTCTCTGTATCTTACCAGGGTCACAGAGGTTAATGCTCAGAGGGCAGAGATTGCTTAATCAAACTGCTAGAGACAAACTGCAGATGATGGAATCCAAAGTAGATAGGCAGGAGGCTGGAAGAACACAGCAAGCCAAGCAGCATCATGAGGGAGAGAAGTCGACGTTTCAGGTGTAACCCTTCTTCATGCCTGGGGGTGGGTGCAGGGGGAGCTGCAAATAAAGGAGGTGGCAGGGACAGGGTGGTGAAGTGGGGTTAGGTGAAAACAGGTAGAGGGTATGACCTGGTTGGTCAATGGAAGGAATTAATCCAGTTGGTGGAAGGGAGGGTGGGGGCGCTGGGAAGGGAGTCAGGGGATGGGAAGGGAGATTATTTGAAATTAGAGAATTCAATGTTGGGTCCTCCCAGCTGTAGGCTGCCCAGGCGAAAGATGGGATGTTGTTCCTCCAATTTGCTGTTTGGTTCATTGTGGCAATGGAGGAGGCCAAGGATGGTCATGTCGGAAAGGGATTGGGAAGGGGAATTAACATGGGCGGTGACTGGGAGGTCCAGTCAGCCTCTGCAGGCCCTGCTGAGATGTTCAGTAAAATATTCCCTAAGTTTACGTTTGCTCTCCCCAATGGAGAGAAGACCACATCGGGAGCAACTGATGTTGTAAACTAGGTTGGAAGAGAGGCAGGTGAACCCCTGTTTCACCTGGAATGACTGTTTTGGACCTGGATGGCAGTGAGGGGGGTGGTGTAGTGGCAGGTTTTGCATCTTTTCGGGTTGGAGGGGTAGGTACCTGGGGGTTTGGGGTAATTGATGGGGTGAGTGGCGCAAACCAAGGACCATTGATGGGAATGGTCAATGATTAACCTTCTGATGTTGCCTGACTTGCTGTGTTCTTCCAGCCTCCTGCCTGTCTAATAAAGATTGTGGCCTGCCGCAGAATTAGTTATCAGAGCCTGAAATCACAGCTTTGAGGGTACCCTTCAAATTTTTATAAATACTTTCAACTACTTTCGATCATTCTCAGATTATTCAAAGATATTTTGAAAGGAGAGAAAGTTGGGAACAGGTAGACAGATATCTCTCTTAAGTTATGATAAATTGGAGGAGTACATCATCATTTTAACCTGACTACTCCAGCAAAAATAAAAATACTTCTTCAGTTACCTTTTCTATATCAGATTGTAAAGAAAAAGATCTAGCACAGAAATGTTTTAATAATCACAATTCTGGGTTTATTATCAAAGCAAAAGTTGCTCACTAGAAATGCAATAATTGGTTAACATCACACAAACAGTAATATAGAAATATAGAATCACATTAACCATACCCAAAGACACACATGCACACACAAGGCAAAATGAATAAAAGGAAACAGATTTCTCTGCAGATGTCGGTTTTCAGGGAAAGAAAACTTCAGCCAATGGGTTATTCTTGAAGGCAAATGGTTAAAGCCAGAAAGCAAAAGCAGAATAATGTCAATGCTAGACGTTGGAAATAAAACAAAAGAACAGAAAGTGCTGGAGGAATTCAGCAAGTTTGGCAGCAACTGAGAGAGAGAAGCAGAACTATTTCTCACATTAGAGATGTTACCAGACCTGCTGAGTTCCTGCAGCACTTTCAGTTTTTATTTTTGATAAAGCACGGTATGTGTTTAAGAGACTGATATCCATATGTTGAATGGGATAGCAAAAGACTTTCAGAGATTATCAAGTGTTTTATTAGGTTAGATTACTTACAGCGTGGAAACAGGTCCTTCAGCCCAACAAGTCAACACCGACCCTCCGAAGAGCAACCCACCCAGACCCATTGCCCTACATTTACCCCTTCACCTAACACTATGGGCAATTTAGCATGGCCAATTCACCTGACCTGCGCATCTTGTGGGAGGAAACCAGAACACCCAGAGGAAACCCATGCACACACGGGGAGAATGTGCAAACTCCACACAGACAGTTGTCTGAGGCGGGAATTGAACCTAGGTCTCTGGTACTTCAAGGCAACAGCGCTAACCACTGTGCCACTGCGCCACCTACAGTGCCACCAAGGTATTGTAAACCTTTGGAGTATAGCTGAAACATCTGTATCAACCATTCCCTACTGAACCTTGCCCTGTCCAGAGCCAACATGTTCTTTTTGAAGATCTATCACCAAATTGCCCAATTAATCAACTAAGCAGGTGACAGTTAGCAAGCATGCCCCAGGGCAGTGCAATAATAACAAAAAGGTGAAGGAAGGTTTGGATTACATCAAAATAGTGTTGGAGGGAGAGATAATTCACCCCTCTCCCTTGCGGTGCCTACCTCTATCTGACAGTTTTGAAAGCATTGATGGGCAACACAAGTTCACTGCCCAAGGATACCTGAGCACAAATATGGCTGCTGAAAAAAGTGAGCAGTTCTGCTGAGCTTCCTAGTGTCCTGCCAATCACTGCATTTTCCCTTGTCTTGATCTTTCTTCCAAAGCTCATCATCTCACTTTTATCATGGTTAAATTCCATCAGCCTGTTCAAGAACATCACACTCCATCTTCCTGAATTCTGTACTTACATCCTCCTTTTCCCGTTTAAAGATAGATGTGAAGTACTCATTTAACACTCTTCCAGTATCTTCTGGCTTCACACACAGATTGCCCCCTTAGTTGCTAACAGGCCCTAATTTCTCTCAGCAATGAGAAACTATGAGCATCTTCCATAGACAACTGCCTAGACACATAGATGGCAACTTTTAGTCAATGCACCTAACTCTTTTTATTTTAAAATCATCACCAAATCACCTGTGTCACCATTTAATACAGCAAGTTACAAGCACTGCCCATCAGCTGAAGTGCAACAATAAGAGAGAAGGGTTGGAAGAGAGGGAAGAGATTAAGTTTGCATGGAATTGGAAGAGGAAATAAGGTGCTCCAACCCCTGAAGTAGTCACCTCTTTCTGAAGGCATCAAGGATGTTGGTGGACACCACATACTCCCTTTCCAAGGACACCAGTGCATGAATATAGCCATGGAAGATAGCAGGCAGTTGGGAAATTAGACTTCCTCACAGACTGCTACTTGGACTTGTTGATGACTGCTTTGGGCAGACCCGGGTGCAGGCCCAACAGGAAACCATCTGACTAGCCAGCTCCCCTCGCCATCTGGTTAAATCCAGCTCTTCTTTTTTTTAGTTTGGTCAGAAGGCTTGCTGAGATTAAACAGCTATTTTGCAACTGTCTTAACAGTGAAAGAGATGAATGACATCCCAGAAACACATATAAATTAAGAGGTAAGAAGGAGGAAGGAATTTAAAACAATTGCAATCATTGGGGAAACAATACAAAGAAAAATATAGGAACTAGAAGCTAACAAGTCTCTGAATGGACTTAATCCCAGGGTTTTTTTAAAAAAGCAGCATTTGAGCTATGTACACCCAATGTATTGGTTTTAATTTTTAAAATTTCCCAGGGTTTTGAAATGGTGTTACTAGATTGGAAAACAGTAAATCAGTTCCTCTATGCAAGAAATGCTGGAATCTATTATTAAGGAGGTTTTATTTGTATCCATTTATATTTGTATCTTTTCATATTCATATCTATTCTTAAATGAAGAGACCAAAACCATGTGAGGGACTCTAGATGTGATTTTACCAATGTCCTGGACAAGTGTAGCAAGACATCTTTACTCTTATATTCTATTTCTGTTGCAAAAAATGGCAATTCCATTTGCCTTCCTAATCACTTGTTGTACCAGATTTTAACTTTATTTGCTTCATACACTCAGGGCCCTTTGTATCTCAGAATTCTACAAAGTTTCTCTCATTTTAAGTAATATGCTACTTTTCTGTTCTTCCTGACAAAGTAGATAAATGTGCACGCACCAATATTAACTTCATCTGCCAGATCTTTGCCCACTCACTGAACATATCTAAAACCAACAGATTCCTTAGCCCAGATCTTCTAATTACAGTCAGAACACCTACACCCAGATGATATTGGGTGCCAAAAATGCACACTTATCTTGAGGTTTTTTGCTGCCTTTTCTGAGTCCAGTAGATTTGAAGGGAATTGGGGCCATATCCCTAATAATGTAACTGAAGCTGGGAATGGCCTGTTTAAGTCATACAATCAATTCGTTAGACAGAAAGCAAACCTGTGTCAAGTTTCTGCAGCAATTCTCAGATTTCACAATAGTTTAGTTTACATATAACTTCTAAATTTAATGTTATTCCTCTTAATATAAAATATCAGAAGTCATGGCACCAAGTTATAGTCCAATAGGTTTATTTGACATCACAAGCTTTCGGTGCACTGCTCCTTCATCAGATGAACTCTTAATATAAGTTTAACTTTATTTTAACGTTTATTCTAAGTATTCAATGTCATTGTTATTTAACCATTTTTATTGTGATTAGTAGTTAGCTATTTTACACATTGTTACGAAATGATTATATATTAACTTGCTGAAAATACTCAGTTTGTCTGTTGAGGCTGGCATACAGGGGATGTCAATAAAGGAAGATAACTCAAAACTGCAGCGATCAAGATATGAATATTCTGTTTATTGATGTCTGTCAATGTCTACCTGGGATAATGGATCAATGCCAGAAAAAATTGCATGATCTGATATGTGAGTATATCTGTTTGCATATGTATAAATGTCCTTACAATGTTACTAGTATTAACTTTGATCATTAAGTGCCTCAGAGCATTGACCTTTAGAAGTTCACAGAAGTCATAAGATGTGTGACAAAACAGGACAGCATGATTTCATTTAAATTTTCATGTCTTCTTTCTGGCATTGCTGACTCAATGCACTGGAAGGATTTTTGACTAAAGCTGCAGGGCCATACAGCAAAGGTTCGCAAACAGCAAAAGTTCAGAAGGTGCCTTCTTGGCCATTCCCTTTCCAATATATGATAACAAGTGGAGATTCAGGCATGGACATGAATAAAGATGATGGGATACACTAGTCTAAGGCTTACAGTATTGGGAGAAGAGTTAAATTGTAACAAAGAATGATTATGCTTTTTTTCTCCTCTGACAAAAGCCACGGACACGTCAGATGGCAATGTAGCTCAGTTTGTTCCATTGTCCAAGATATCTGAAACAGGTGGGGATGGGACAGAGGCATTCTGAAGCAATGCAGTTGAAGAGGGAGGATATTGTGTTGAGGGTGACATTTCTGTCTCTGAGGGTGGTGATGATCGTAACAATTCATTAATCATTTTAAATGTAACAGTGTTTGAGGAGGGCATGGCTTGTGATGCTTTGTCTGTATCAGAGTCGAGAGTGCGGTGTTGGAAAAGCACACCAGGCCAGGTAGCATCCGAGGAGCAGGAGAATTGACATTTCGGGCAACTGTAGCCCAGTACAGAGACACTGCTGCTGTCTACTTATAACACAGACCTCATATATATAGTGGAAGGGAATGTGTCGTATTAGTCTCAGAGCTGCAATATAACTTTATGATGGAATATTTTATCAGAGAATCATAATATGTCCATAAAAAAAGACTGCCCTGCATTAATCAACTTTTAAAAAATGTCTTAAGTAAAGTTTTCACCAGATTGTCTCCTGTTGCCTGAATGCTTAAGTCACATAGAAAAGTTGTAACCTGAATCAATCAGGTTGACATCAATGAATGAAGTACAAAACCCTATTAAGAATTGCCTCAGTCATAAGTGAATGCAGGTCCTCACAGTGTTTTGGCAAGTGCCACACAAGTCACCAGTCCTGTGTTGAAGTGACCTACCAGTGCTGTGGTGATTTTCATTGGCATTGACAAGGTAGCAGCCATCTCAAGGTTCGCATAAAGTCTTCATCCAAAATGTACAGAGACATTCAATTGTATCTTTGTTGAAGGGTAGTCTCCTCACATAGCTCCTCAGACATCATTTTTGCATGTACATTCTGTGGGCTCAGTAATTGCTCCACTGCACAACCATACATGAGCTGGACTCTCCTTTTGACCCTGTACATGTGTGCATTTAACATCAGCAACACAACACTGGAAATTGAAACCTGAATGCTGAGGAAGAAAATGGCAAACATATCTTCCACTAAAGGTTTCATTATAGGGATATTGGGATACTTGCTAAAAGTGATTGATAATATCAGCTATCAGCTCAATTGCATATATCGTATATCATTTAATAACAGTACGTTATAAAACACAGCACAACTCTTAACAGATATTTCAAATATGATCTCTAAAAATGTTATAAAGATCAATTACAGACACTCTTGGCACTGAAGTACATCATTTGGCATGACTGAGCAATATCCTTACCTGAAACTTTTGGCATGTCTTCAATATCATTAATTCAAAAGGACAACCTTTCACTTAATCTCACTAGCACTGAAATGTAATCTCTCAGCTATCAGTTGGAAACAATTGCATGGAGAGCTGTAAATTAACATCCCAATTGTTATCAATTGTCATTTTCATTAATTGGCATCAAATATAATCACACTACTCAAGCATTTGCATGTTAACTATATTATGAGATCCCCAGTGCTTTTAACTGATTGAAACATAGAGTTGATTGGATCAAGTCTCTGCAGTGAGATAATTTGACTAATTCTTTCTGCAGTCTATCATACAGTCTATACTATTTTCTATAGTCCTATAGCCTGAATATAGCGGCATCTTAAGAAATCATTTCTTAAGAATTATTTAAGAAAGAATTATTTCTTGACAGGTCTTAGAGACATTAAATGCCAGTCCACAATTTTTTGATGGTTGCTTATAGCTAGAACTATAATCTGAGTAGTTACCTGACAACGTTTAGCAGGATGCCCTGCATGCAGTCACTAGTAGTTCCTTACGCCAAATCATATAGAAAACCCCAAAGTGCTGACTTTCCACTCACTTCAGCTGCTGTGGCATATTGGGAATTTCTCACTGATTCATCCAAAGACCCTCAGCATTCTCAGGATCAAGTATAATACTCTGGCATCAAACTTTGCTGGCTTCTACAAGTTGTCCCACTTGTCCGAAATTAGGTCAACCAAGCTCCCTATTGAAGTGTGTCATGTTCATGACACTAACCTTTGCAAGCACATCACAGGTTCTACTCAGTGAGATTACCTTTGCATGGATTTCTCCTCTGATGATCACAACTCACATCAGAACCAAGCATGTACATCTTTCCAAGGGTCTCACAAAATTGCTTCAAGTAAAAATTATAGAGTTTACTTTCATAACACCAGAGACCACCAGTCTTTGAAATTCCAGTTAATACAATCCTAACCGACTCTCACTCTCCTCATACATCAGTCCTGCCAAATTCGGAGGAATCAATTTAGTGAACAAAAACAGAAGTTTTGAGAAAAGACTCAGTAGGTCTGGCTGCATCTGTGGAGAGAAAGCAGAGCTAACATTTCAGGTACACTGACCCTTCTTCAGAACTGACTGTAGCTAGGAAAAGGTTGGCAGCATGGGGAGGGGGAAGAATAAACAGGAGATGGAAATAGAGGACAAAGAGAGAGATAAATGCTTGGACAGATAAAGGATTGGGAAAGGTCGGCTGGGAGAATGAATAGCTCCAAATTGGGACTATTAGTAGCTTAAGATGGGTTGTGTACGATGGCAATCCATGTCATGACAAGGCCTGGTGTGTGGGGTTTTGTAAGGATATGGGAGGAGGTGTTCAAGCTGTAAAATTGTTGAACTCAATATTGAGTCTAGAAGGCTACAGAGTTTCCAAGCAGAAAAATGAGGTGTTGTTCTTTTGGCTTGCACTGAACTTCACTGGAGGACTGCTTCATGCCTGAGATAGAATTTTAGGCCATGGAACCCATTGGTAGGCAATTGGAAGCTCAGGCTCTATTTTTGGACAGAATATAAATGTTCTGCGAAGCAGTCTCCCATTCTGCACTTTGTTTTATAATGTAGAACAGTACAGTACAGTACAGGTCCTTCAGCCCGTGATATTATGCCGACCTTTTATCCAACTCCAAAATCAAACTAACCTACATGCCCTCCATTTTACTATCATCCATGTGCTTATCCAAGAATCGCTTAAATGTCCATAATGTCTCTGACTCTACTACACCTCTGGCAGTGCATTCCACACACCCACCACTCTCTCTGTAAAGAACCTACCTCTGACATCTCCCCAAAACCTTCCTCCAATCACCTTACAATTATGCCCTGGTGATAGACATTTCCACCCTGGGAAAAGGTCTCTGGCTATTCATTCTATCTATGCCTCTCATCATCTTGTACACCTCTATCAACTCACCTCTCATCCTTCTTCACTCCACTGAGAAAAGCCCTAGCTCCCTTTACTTCATAAGACATGCTCATCAATCCAGGCAACATCCTGGTAAATCTCCTCTGCACCCTCTCTAAAGCTTCCACATTCTTCCTATAATGAGGTAACCAAACTGAACACAATATTCCAAGTGTGGTCTAACCAGGGCTCTATAAAGCTGCAGCATAACCTCGCGACTCTTGAACTCAATCCCCCTGCTAATGATAGCCAACACACCAAATGCCTTCTTAACATCTCTATCAACTTGTATGGCAACTTGAGGGATCTATGGAGATGGATCCCAAGATCCTTTAACGCTGTATTCAAATTCGACCTTCCAAAATGAATCACTTCACATTTTTCCAGGTTGAATTCCATCTGCCACTTTTTGGCCCAGTTCTGTATCCTGTCAATGTCCTATTGCAACCCACAACAGTCCTCCACAGTATTCAACACTCCACCAATCTTCATGTCATTCACCACTCCACCAACCTTTGTGTCAGTGTAGAATGGACCAGATCTCCTCTACATTGGGAAAACAAAGCACAGACTGGGAATTTCCAGTAATTGCTGTTTTGTTTCAGATTTCCAACATTTGTAGTTAGTTTGTTTTTTTGATCCTTGGTGGAACATTACTGCACTCCCTCCATAGCAAGAGCATGCTTCCTCAGAAATGAAGACCAAAACTGTACACAATATTCCAGGTGTGGCCTCACCAATGTCCTGTATAATTGCAGCAGGACATTTTTGTATATATACTGTAGGCAACATGGTGACTTAATGGTTAGCACTGTTACCTCACAGTGCCAGGGACCCAGGTTTGATTCCAACCTGGGGGCGACTGTCTGTGTGAAGTTGCATGTTCTCCCCATATCTGTGTGGGTTTCCTCTGGGTGCTCTGGTTTCTTTCTACCGTCCAAAGATGTGCAGGTTAGGTAGACTGGCCATGTTAAACTATCCACAGTGTCCAGAAATGTGGTGTCTTAGTGGTTTAGCCATGGGAAATGCAGTTAGCGACAAAAAAAAACTGGAGAAGCTGGAATCTAAGGTAGACAAGCAGGAGGCTAGATGAACACAACAAGCCAGCCAGCATCAGAAGGTAGAGAAGTCAACGTTTCTGATGTAATCCTTCTTCAGGACTCATGGTAAATGCAGAGCTATGGGGATAGATGCTGGGTGAGAGTCAGTGCAGACTGGGTAGGTTGAATGGCCATTTTCTGCATATAATTACATTTCTGCTAATGTTCTGACACACGGTTCTGAGAAAATGTCTATATGTCTATAATACTCAGGTGAAGATCTTGCACCCTCAATGTTCTTCTTAGTCTTTGAGTTCAGCTATAGATTGTTGAGAATCATGGCAATAGCAACGACAAGGCAGTTGAGGAAAGTTTGTGCCAGCGAATCCATCTCTACATCTAGTTGAAGGCAGATTAAGCTGCAAATGTGCCTATGGCAAGCTTATCAGTATAAGGGGGGGGAGCAAAGGGAGGCAGTAGAAGCTAGGGGAGGGCTAGTAGCCATCAGGGGTGTGATAGTAATGGCCAGGTGGGCTAATAGCAGTCAGGAAAGCAACAGTTGTGACCAAATAGAGAAGCAGTGGCCTTCAGTGGAGGACTATTAGTGCCTGGGAAAAATACAGTTGCTAGGAGAAAGAGAACCTATGAGGTCAGGAGAGTGGCCAGAGTGAAAACAATGGAGCTGGAGGGAAAGGCAAAGTGGGGAAGCATGTAAGTGCTGGATTGATCTGACCTTCTTTTCTTGCCTGAACAGGTAGTCAACTGTTTCTCTAATCACCCACCATGTCATTCCATTTGGATAGTAGTAACCTCATTGTCGCTGGTGTGCATGATGCCGCCTGACCTGTGTTTTACCAGCACCACACTAATCTTAACCCCAGCAGTCAGCCAAGAGGGGAGAAGTTCACATTGGTCTTCTGACTAGGTGAAAACTTCGCCAGCATTGACTCATTGTCTCCCAACCAAGGTAAAGTATGACATGCAAAGTGGAAGAGATGAAGGCGTGAAATTATGCTTCTGTCCTGCGATTGCACATCCTGTAGGTGACAAGTAATGGTCCTGAAGTGACCAATTTATGTTGTTCCAATTACTGCATGATTTACATCCTCCACTTTGCAGGTTTGATGTTTTTTTATTCACAGGATGAGGACATCACTGGCTAGGCTAGCATTTATTGTTAATCCTGAATTGCTGAGAGGGGCAGTTGAAAGTGAACCACACTGCTGTGGGTCTGGAATCACACAGTCCAGACCAAGAAAGGTTAGCAATTTTCCTTTCCTAAAGGCGATTAGTGAACTAGATAGTTCCAACAATTTTCAACAATTGCCAATTGTTATACTCTTAATTCCAGATGCATATTGAATTCAAATTCCACTATGTGCCATGGTGGGATTTGAACCTGGGTCCGTAGAACATTATCAGGGTCTCTGGATTAGCAGTAGGCCACTGCCTTCCCTTTGATATTGTCAATGATTATTGTAATAGTAATTCATCAAAAAAATGGTAAGGGATGAAATTAATATTTTCACTAGAAGAGCCATTCACACTCCATGCATGCTTATTTATTTGTAGATCTACCTGTTACGAGACGTTATTATAGATCTCTGGAGCAGTTAGGGCTTGAAGCCAGGCCACCTGACCTGGAGGTAGGACCCGACCATTACATCACAAGAGTCGTGATAAATTGTTTATATATTTCTCACATACAAGGAAGGAATTTGTGGAATAGCAAAAGTACGGTCTCTTCAGCAGCTAAGCTAGCAATAGCCTCCAGCAGTGGTTAACTGGATAGAACAGCAAATAAAAGGGAGGAAGGTGAGGATCACTGCAAACAAAACTATGAGCAGAACTTGAAAGACTTCACAGCAAAAGAAACAGCAAGAACATGAAAGACCTGCTGAATAGGAAAATAAATTCAGAATTCTGTACTATGCATTATTCAACTGGTTTCCACAACACTGAGCTTCCCAAAGTAGTCAAAGAAGGTAACGCGATTTTCTCTTCTTATCAAAATTACATTTCCTGTAAAAGTGCAACTTCCATGTGACATTTTCCCTATCCTAGAGGATAATACTTACACTGAGGTAAGGCCAATCAGTGCAAATTTTAACATGCATTTATTGTGCACAAGACACCAGTGCCCAGCAATTGTCCTGAAGAACCAGTCACTGGGATGTGCAGGATGACACCTAGCCCCCTAATAGCAAACTGTTCCTTTACACAGAGACCACCCTAAATGATGAAAGTCACAAAAGGCTGTAAGTGGGAAAGAAGATCTGATATATGTACTACTTACAGAATAAAAAAACCTTGCTTTTCTTGTTGACACAAGAAGAGAATGTAGTGCAATTCTCAAGACACAAGATTTTATGCAATCAACCCATCATCCTCATTGTCACATACTCAAATGCATTTCTTACCTGTATTGCATGAGTATTTTTGAGGTGACATGAACACAGAGTTCTGACATTATAGGTGTTTTAATCATTACTAGCTATAAGGCAGCAACCCGTTGGTCATGATGAGATGATCTTGTGGTGAAATATTGTATTTTAGAGGCAGATAGCCTCATCAGTCTACACCTTTTCTCATAAATACCTTATTCTCCATAAAATGTAGCCAGCCTGAAGCATATACTAAAATCATTTTATTTCCTTCACAGTTAAGTTGTAATCTCTTATGAGTTGATGCAGTATTCATGAGATGGCAGTAAAGAAAAATGGGATGCCAGTGAAGACTGAGTTGGAAGTTAAGTGCACTGCCAATTGCTACTGTTTGAGCTCAAGACACCTGTTCACCACACAGAAAATGGATTTCAGTAACATAACGGGAGATATGCAGCCATTTGATAATTGAGGAGGATCAGCGTTCAGTTGTTTGTACAACTCTCATGTTTTTATGCTCTGTATCTTTTCTATTTGGTTACCAATATTTTTATAGTTGAATATGTTTATAATTTCAGTTTTTGATTTATCATCTTCGTTCTTATTTTTATAGTTCTTATGTTTATACAGTTTTTATAGTTTACATCGTAATTATATTTATAACTTGCATGGTCTTGTATATTTTATACCATGTAGATTTTTAAAAATTATCTGACAAGTTTAATGAATTCAGTTAATTGCATTTTAATTTATTTTCTGAGTTTTTATTTCCCTAGTCTCAATGCTCAGTCTGCTGATTGAACTCAATATCAATTTATAGCAAACAACAAATACCTTTGACAGCTTGCAATGCCTTAAATGCCTTAAATCTGGATATCTTTGAGAGCTTCTATGCTTTGATTGCAGTTATTCGATACTTAAGATATACTGTCTCTTTGATATCGAAGAGTGCTATCCACTCATTCCAAATGAGAATATTTGATAGCTGCACCCTTCCTAAGAGCACTGAAAACAAAATCGATCTTGGAATTTTTGCTAGGGATCGCAGGAGATACTCTGTTAAAATCTAAATCAACCATATGGCATTCCAGAAACCAGTTAAAAGGTATTTGCAAACACATATCCTTTACTTCAGAAAGAGCTGATCAGAACACTTTCACAGACTTCTAACAATAAAATGTAACAAGCCAGTTAAAAGGCATTGTAATCACACACTCTTCATTTCAGAATGAGCTCAGCAGAGGCTTTTGGAAATTAGGGACCTTTTTAAATGAACAAATATCTGAATTGCCTTATAATATTTTAAATTGGTTTCTCTAATTTAGAGTTATAGAGCAATTTCAACCTGCACAAAATATTTTTAATTCACCTTCGCCAGCTCTTCAATAAAACTGCTGCCTTACTCAATTCGTAGAGTTATAGAGTCTTATAGCACAAAAGAGGCCCTTTGGGTCTGCACTGATCTATCTACTCTATTCTCATTTTCCAGCACTTGGACCATAACCTTGAATGTTATGACATTTCATGTGCTTATCCACATACATTTTACAGACTGTGATGGTTCCTGTCTTTCCTCCTCTCTTTGGCCGTGTATTCTAGATTCCTACCAATCTCTGGGTGACAGATGTTTTTCTCAAATCCTCTCTAAACATCCATCTGTTCACCTTAAAATTATGCCCCTTCATTATTGACTTCTCAACTAAGAGGAACAATTGCTTCCTCTCCACCCTGACTATGCCCCTCATAATCGTATGCATCTCATTCAGAATCCCCTCAGTCAAATGGCAATCAAGTAAAGCACATCTTTAGGTTTCACTTTATCCATGTTGTTTGTAGCTCCTTCAACAAACTTCAACAGGCTTTTAAAAATGCTTTCAGATGATGTGGGCAGTATTTATTGTCTCTCCTGATTGTCCTTGAGGGGGTGGTAGCAAGTTGCCTTTTTGAACAGCTACAGAAGTTTGACCCAGCAACAGTGGAGTGGAAAAACAACACTACAGTTCCAAGTCAGGATGGTGCACAGGAGGGGAACACATGTTCCCATGCACTTGTCCTTCTAGGTAGGTAGAAGTTACAGCTTTGAAAGGTGCTGTCAAAGGAACCTTGATAAGTTCTGCAGTGGATCTTGCAGTTATTTCCAATCAAATTATTTAGACATTTTGTGACACATCTCAGGTGAGACTTGAACCTGGGCCTTGTGGCACAACAGTAGGGATACTCTCATTGAGTCACAACACCCCTTGCAATCGATCTTTCATGTTTAGTACACATTACTGCCACTGTGTGTCAGTGGTGAAAGGAGTATATGTATAAGGTAATAGATGGGGTGCTGATCAAACGGGTTGCTTTGTCCTGGATGATGTCAAGCCAATTGAGTATTGCTGGAGCAGCATACAAATCCAGGTAAGTAGAGAGTGCTCAATCATATTCCTGACTTGTGCTGTGCCAGTAGGACAGATTTTGGTGAGTCTGGAGATGGTTTCCTCACCTCAGAATTACTACCCTTTGACAAAATCTTACATCTGTATTTTTACGTCTATTCCAGTTCAATTTTATCATTGGTAGCTCACAGGATATCAGTGATGGAGGGTTTAACAATGGTACTGCCTTTGAATATCAGTGGAAATGGTTAGAGTCTGTGTTATTGGAGATGGTTATTGATTGGCACATGTGTGACACAAATGTCACTTTATCAGTGTAAGCCTGAGTGTTGTTCAGGTCTTGCTGCATTTGGACATGGACTGCTTCAGTACCTGAGGAGTTCCAAACAATGATAAACATTGTGCAGTCATCAGCAAATATTCCAACTTTTGAGCTTTTGATAGAGAAAGATCATTGATGAAGTGGTTGAAAATGATTGGGCTTTGGACACCAATCTGAGGATCTCTTGCAGCAATGACCTAAGGTCCACATGTTTGGCCTCCAACAATTACAACTATCTTCGGTCAGAATCCAACCAGTGGAGAGTTTTCCCTAATCCCTATTAACTTGAAGTTTGTTAGGGCTCTTTCATACCACACTCAGTCAAATGCTGCTTTAAAGTCAAAAACTGTCGCTCTCACTTTATCTCTGGAATTCATCTCTTTGACCATGTTTGAACAAAAGCTGTAATAAAGAGTGGATTGAGGTCTCTTGTTGAAACCCAAAATGAGAACCTGAAGCAGATTGTTGCTGAGTGGGGACTATTTGATTTCACTATTCATGAAAACTCACCACAATTTGATGATGATCAAAAGTGGACAGATGGGGTAGCAATTACCCAGGTCAGATTTATCCTACTTTTTATAGATGTGACATATCTGAATGATTTTCCAAATTGTCAAGTTGACACCTGAATTTGTAGCTGTACAGGAATACCATAGTTAACAGTGCAACTAATTCGAGTCATAGAGTCATAGAGTCATAGAAATGTGCAAGAGACCCTTCAGTCCAATTTGTCCATGCTGACCAGATATCCTAACCTAATCTAGTCCCATTTGCCAGCACTTGGCTCATATCCCTTTCAACCCTTCTTATTCATATAAGCGTCCAGATGTTTTTCAAATGTTGTAATTGTACCAACCTCCACCACTCTCTCTAGCAGCTCATTTCATACTCACACCACCTTTTATGTGAAAAAGTTGCCCCTTAGGAGCCTTTTAAATTTTTCCCCTTTCACTCTAAACCTATCCCCTCTGGTTCTGGACTCCCCCACCCCAGGGAAAAGACCTATCTCTTTACCCAATCCATGTCCCTCATGATCTTATAAACCTCTATAAGGTCATCTCTCAGCCTCTGACAATCCCGGGAAAGCCACCTCAGCCTGTTCAGCCTCTCCCTACTGCTCAAATCCTTCAACCCCAGAAATAACCTTGTAAATCTTTTCTGAACCCTTTGAAGTTTCACAATATCCTTCCAAATAGGAAGGAGGCCAGAATTGCAACCAATATTCCAAAAGTGGCCTAACCAATGTCCTGTACAGCTGCAACATGACCTCCCAAGTCCTGTACTCAATACTCTGACCAATAAAGGAAAGCATACCAAATGCCTTCTTTACTATCCTATCTTTCAAGGAACTATGAGCCTATACTCCAAGGTCTTTGTTCAGCAATACTCCCCAGGACCTTACCATTATTTGTATAAGTTCTGCTCTGATTTGCCTTTCCAAAATACAGCCCCTTATATTTATCTAAATTAAACTCTATCTGCTACTCCTCAGCCCATTGGCCCATCTGATCAAGATCCTGTGGTACTCTGAGGTAATCTTCTTCACTGTCCATTACAGCTCCAAATTTGGTGTCATCCGCAAACTTACTAACTATACCTCCTATGTTCACATGTAAATCATTTATATAAATGACAAAGAGCAGTGGACCCAGCACTGATCCTTGTGGCATACTACTGGTCACGAGCCTCCAGTCTGAAAAACAGCTCTCCACCATCACCCTCTGTCTTCTACCTTCAAACCAGTTCTGTATCCAAATGGTTAGTTCTCCCTGTATTCCTTGAGATCTAAAATTGCTAACCAGTCTCTCATGAGCAACTTTGTCAAATGCTTTACTGAAGTCCATATAGATCACATCCATCATTCTGCCCTCATCAATCCTCTTCATCACCTCTTCAAAATATTCAGTAAAGTTTGTGAGACATGATCTCCCATGCACAAAGCCATGTTGACCATCCCTAGTCAGTCCTTGTCTTTCCAAGTGCAGGTATATCCTGTCCCTCAGGATTCCCTCCAACGACATGCCGACCCATGTAGATTGGAAGCAATTGTTGCCCTTAGTTGAAGGGTCAATGACAAGAGGACATAATTTTAAGGTGAAGGGCAGGAGGTTTAGAGGGGATTTGAGGGAAATAGTTTTTCTCCCAGGACCGCAGTAGAGGCAAGAAACCTCAAAATCTGTAAACTGTATATGAATGAGCACCTGAAGTGTCATGGCATTCAAGGCTGAAAAATGGCAATAGTGTTGATAGGTCAGTGTTGATCTAATGGGCCGAAGGGTCTGTTCTATGGGATATGACTCTATGACTCTCTATTCACTCTTTGATCTCCATCACAAATTTGACTCCATATTCATCAAGTCTGTCTCTTTCCCTTGTCACTTCCTGAAGTTACATTTGTGGTAACCTTGGCATCCAATCTGAGCATGAAATAAGTTTCTAACCTTATATTTGCTGACCTCCAACTATGAAGCAATTCATGTCTCTGTCTGAATCTGTACCAATCTCATCTGCTGCCTACACCATCATCTATGCCTTTTTAAAGATTTAAATTTTCATATGTCAACTTTTCCTGGCCAGACTCAATAAACTTGAACTCATTCAAAACTCTGTTTCTCATTACCCTCCGTAAATCCAGTTCCATTCACCCATTCCTTGACCTACATAAGCTGCTGGTTTAGAAATATTTGTCACTTTTGTGTATGAAATACTCTTTAGTTTCACTCCTCTCTATGGATCATCCAGCTCTAGAACATTGTAATTCCAGTGGACCCCCGATTCTGACCTGCTGAACACCCCCTCAGTTTAATTGCTTCACCCGATCAGAATATGAATTTTAATATTTATGAATGTGAATCTTAATCAATATGAATCTGAATCATTGTGAATCCAAATTTGAATCATTCTAACTATGAAATTGAATGAATGTAAATCAGTACTGTGTCTTCATATGTCTAGGCCCTTAAATCAGGAATTCTCTCTCTGCCACTCTCTGTCTTCACCTTTTCACCTTCAATTCATCAGCATTCTTCCATTTACATAAGATGATAAACATTCAGCAAATCCATTGGGAATAGGGTAGCTTCATTTGGAGCACTTTTGCTGGTGCCTGAAGAGGCTAATATGTGAGAAATGAAGTAGAACTCACTCATATGAGATGGCTATCAATAGTCTTTGTGCATTGTCATTTTTGGTGTTGAAGCCTTTTGCCACATTGCTGTTGCCACTGATCATCATGGTGACGCCACCATTGTCCACGGTCATGGCCCAGAATCTCATAGGTACAAAAATCAATGTCTAGAGCCTCCAGACCTTGTAAGCATTGTTGTTGTAAATTTTAGGGCATCCTACCAAGCTTCTTGCTTCAGTTACCTCACCAGATCCAGGCTTGGTTAGGTGTCCATCTTCTATCATGTGAACGTGCCCAAGCCAGTGAAATCACCTCTGTCTGATGAATGGCAAAATTCTCACAAGATTTGTATTTGACAGGATTGTGCCTTCATGATGATATCTTTCCAGGCTGCTCAGAATGAACCTCATAGTGCAAAGATAAAAGTTTTTGATCTTTTCTTGACAGTTCAAACTCGCCTTGTTCCACAGCCATACAACATCGCGTTCAGATCACAGGCCTCATAAACTAGCATCTTCATCTGAAAAATCTCCAGGACAATTAGGTCTAGCCAGCAATGCCAATTAAGTTTTTTTTTCAAATCACTTGATTCTATTTCATTCATATTTTATGTGTCAGCCAAAAGTGGTAGCTGCTTTCCCAATGTGCTTTGAGTTCTGGATTAAGAATCAGTTTATCAACAAGGACCCACATTAGATGAATTTGCTGACATTTACATTGGGATGTAATTTCAGGTGATCAAGGATGGAGATCTGACACACAGTGCCACAGCCACGGTTTTCTTAATTCTTCAAAGGAAACCTTTAAATACAGCTTAAAACATACACCTCTTTGACCAAGGTTTTGTTCCTCCACCCAAATGTCACCTTATGTGACTTAGGGCTAAATTTTAATTGGTAAAGTTTCTTTGAAGATCAGGAAGACATTTTACTACATTAAAGCTTCCAAGTAAATTAATGTTGTCCTTTGAAGAGCATGAACACCTTTTATTACATGAAGGTGCTATATAAATGAATATTGTTATTGTGCAAGGTCAGCATTTGAAGAATGAAGTGTTACAACTTTAGGAAATAAGGGCGGATCCTGCAAAATGTGTGGAATACTTTTTCCCTCTTCAATATTTCCAACATGTTTTCCAGTAGCCAGAACAACCAAAGCAAAACGGCAAATGGCTGCAAGTGTTTTCTGCCAGCTAATTGAGATTCTAGCAGCATGGTTAAAACAGATGCTGCAAGATTTACATTTCCATGCTATTTTTCAGTTATTACCATGATAATAATGAATATTTTTTCCATCTCCCTGTGTCTGCATGGGTTTCTGCTGCATGCTCTGGTTTCTTCCCACAATCCAAAGATGCACAGGTAGATGGGCCAGTCGTGGTAAAAGGCAGAGTTACTGAATTTGGGGCTGGTGGGGTGTTCTTTAGAGGGTCATGCGGACTCAATGGGCCAAACACCCTCTATATGCACTGTGGAGATTCTATGACATACAGGCTTTTTTCTGAGCTAAAAAAAGACTTTGCACATTTTTAAATGGAAAATGTGGGTGGTGCGGTGGCATAGTGGTTAGCACTGCTGCCTCACAGCGCCAGAGACCTGGGTTCAATTCCCCCCTCAGGTGACTGACTGTGTGGAGTTTGCACATTCTTCCTGTGTCTGCGTGGGTTTCCTCCGGTTTCCTCCTACAGTCCAAAGATGTGCAGGGCCATGCTAAATTGTCCGTAGTGTTAGGGTAGGGGTATGGGTGGGTTGTGCTTTGATGGGTTGGTGTGGACTTGTTGGGCCGAAGGGCTGGTTTCCACACTGTAAAGTAATCTAATGTAACTCTCTTATTTAAGAAAGATGAGAGACAATAGTGAGGAAATTATACACCATTCAGTTGAATGTTTGTGTGAAATTTACTGGAATCTACAATTAAGGAGAGAGTGAGAGAGAGAGATAGATGGTGAAGGCTTATTGAATTTTGAGCTGATTAGGGAGAGAAAATATGGACATCTAAAGAATAGGTGATATCTAATTTGTCAGATTTTTGACAAATTAACTGAAGTGATAGAAGAATGTCAATAGGTGTAAGGGACTATTATTTTTAATTAAAGCTTACGTAATTGAAACAAATTCTTGAGCTTGTTAGGAGATGAGTTAAAAACAGAGAGTATGAATAATGAGAATGAACTTGAAATCGGAAAATGTAACTAATATTGCCCCACAGGATCTGTTTCTGGATTAGTGGTGCTGGAAGAGCACAGCAATTCAGGCAGCATCCAAGGAGCTTCGAAATCGACGTTTCGGGCAAAAGCCTGTGCTGAGGTTCCAACTTAGACTTAGAACTAATGACTTAGATAAAATAATAGAGAGACATATATCCAAGTTTTTGGATGATGCAGAGCTTGGTGCCATTACAAACAGTGCAGACAAATGCATGAAATTATAGAGATATCAACAGATTAAGTGGGAAATACTGTGGCAAATGGATTTCACTGAAGATAAGTGGGATAGAATGTAAAGGATGAGAAGTTTTATTACAACTATATAAAACACTAATTGGATTGCAGCTAGAAAACAGCATTCAGTTCTGGGCACTATGCTTTACAAAGGATATTTTGGCCCTGGAAGGAGCAAAGGTCCATTAAGACATTCACAAGGCACTGATCGTGAGGAGCAATTTCATAAACCATGCTTGAGTTCCCCAGAACGAAGAAGATTAAGGGAAAATTTAATTCCAATTTTAAGGATTTTGAAAGGAATTAACAGAGTAGATAGAGATCTTTTCCACTGCCAGAGGTATGTAGCACAAAGATTCAAAACCTAAATATCAGAGTGATGTTTCTCAGGACAGGACTTAGGAAACACTTTGCCCAGTCATGGTCAAGGTGTAGAATTGTCTCCTAAAAAAATTGACAATATCAACCCAAGTAATCATTTTATATCTGAATAAAGACAGAGAGATCATAACATGTTATCAAGGTGATGGTGTCAAGCTGAAACTGATAGTCAAGTTCCATATCCATGAAGGCAGCCCCAGTCATGATCTTGGGTTTATGTTACACTACATGTGATGCCAACATACTGTTCTGTATTTGTAAAATCTTCTTCACTGCTCTGTTTTGACACCATCATCTTGATAACTTGTTACTTTACTTGTCTCTCTACTTTAATTAGTTTGTACAGTTTTGGATTCCTTGTTACTTTGATTAGACCCTCGCTCTGAGACTCTGAAACCCATCATGGAATTCTAGCCATTTGGTTTGTTTTCAGCACCATCTTATTTTCAATTTTTAAAATTATTTCTCTGAATCATCTAATCAGATTATAGATCATCCCTTCAATTGCTATTCAGCTGTTGACACTTTACTCACACTGTCCGACACTTTTGGTCACCTGCAGACACTTATTATTCGGCCTGTTGACACTCCATTCACACCAGTTGTATGATACTTTGATCTCCCTGCCTATAAATTCTGTATGTTTCTCTTCACTCCACCTGAACCATGGAGCAGCACCCTAAAAGTTTGTGATTTCAAGTAAACCTGTTGGACTATAATCTGCTGTGGTGTGACTTCTGACCTTGTCTATGCCAGTCCGACACCGGCACCTCCATATCTTAATTAAACTCAACTCCTCAGCTTGACCCCATCTTCAAATCCTTTCCTGAAGATCAAAAAGGGAGAAAAGGTTTGTTTTGAATCAGACTGCTTGGATCTGTTATGACATAAGTCCATATTGACTGTAGGTCTTAAACCTGGACTCTCTGGTCAGGAGATAGAGACTTACCACTGCACAAGAAGACCCAACGTTTATCATGAAATTTCTGCTAGCTAGCTCTGCCTTTTCACTTTTGAAAGGTTATTTTTTATAAATTATTCATTTGAATTATTAATTTATTGTTCAGAATTGATACCTTCTCCTTCATGAAGTACATGTCCACTATTGTGTCAAGCCTTATTTTCCAAACATTTCCTCACCAGTCCCTGAGTGACAGTAAAATTGCAATGTGAAGCCCCCACAACCAAGTGCATCTTGATCTAACTGAGTGGAGGAACCAATGCACAGGGAGCTGAATCATCTATTCTGGTTTTTATGTTTATGCTTGTTTTATAGGTCTTGGTTACTGGAAAGTTCATGTTAAAGATATCATTACCTTTGTTACAAATTTATGCACTCTGAATCCTAATACAAATTTCCACATTTATGGCAATGATGCTCAGCAACCAAACACCTATCAAGCTTTAAATGCTGTAGCCTAAATTCTATACATAATTTTGCATGAATATAGCACTGTTATTATGTGACACTCTCATTGTAATTTAATGTCTACAATTTTATTAAGTTCAATTTGACTCTGAAGGAATTGAATTTGCAAAACAGTACAGCTGGGAAATATATATTAGAGTCAGATTTTTGCATATGCGCAGAGGCAAGCAACCAATAAAAAAACATTGATATAATGCATTACAACTTAAAACCTCCCATTCCCAATCCTGCCAATTGTCATGAGGATGGGTGGGCACATGTGGTTCCTTGTACAGTTAACTGTGCACATTCAGGCAATTAAGCAGCTCCTTCAGTCTTCACCTTCAAAGGTAGCAAAATTTTCACAAGGATGGACAATATTTTGGAGCTTTATACTACTGAACAAAGTTCACAGATTTGGAAGTTTTAATAGATTGAAAAGTGTAGGTTTTGAAGAAAATATATGTCAGAGTAATGAAATGTTAATGATTCAATCCTTTTCTACCCTATTCCAGCTTTGATCTACATGTGGCCAATAGAACATGTAGATTCTTTCATTTTTAAAATTACTCACAGATGGCAGACTGAGTCAGTCCAAGATGCCACCCATGTCATGATGTCCCATCTCCATTCCCAAGCCCCAGTCACTGAATTGCATCCTAAACATGTGTGAATCTAAGAATGAGCTTTTCTTGTGCAACCTGTTTCCACAATATCCTCCAGCCCACCAACCCTGTCCCTCACTAATTGACCCTTTGCCTGCACCAGTATCAGAAGCTTTGTCTAATTACTCACAACTGGCCAGGGGATTGTTTACATCACAGCTAGGAAAGGGGCTCAATTCCACCCCTTCAACTAAATTAGAAATCTAAGGCTTACCCAGCGTGGCCTCATGGGTACACGGTCACACAGTTGTTCAGCAACTGGAAATCCATATTGTGGGAAACAGGTTTTGCACATGAAAAGCCCCTTTTTAGATACACATGTGAGGATGCAAATCAATCCAAAGGGATTGCATCCCAGCGAATGTGTGCAGCAAGTAAAAGTTAGATGAATGCTAAGCTCATCTATGGTACTTTTTATTGAAGTTAAACAATTAAAATTAGTTTAGAGATTCTGATGAGGTTTCCTACCTATTGAGGTAAGTAGATTATGTGTATATGAGCTTAGAATTGATGTTAATAGATTCTATTCTATTAGCCTTCTGAGCAAATGTTTATTGTAAATACTCTCTGAGTCTCAAAAGTTAATCAAGTGAACTTTCAGCATATTGATCCATCCCCTTTATTCAATTCTGTGTGTCTGCCTTCAGCATTCAACTCCTCACTCCATTTCCAGACCCAGATACTGGTAACAGAGTCTCCAATTAATATTTAATAATTTATTCTCAGGTTCATCTAACTTTGTGATATGGCATTGTTAATCCTCCAGAATTATCCGGGAATCTGCAAGAATTAAAGATTGATCTTATACAGATCACTGCAAAAGAATGTAGGAGAAAAGTCAGAGAAGGACTGAAAAACTTTTGCTTTTTGTTTTCATTTTCCTCAAAACCTTTTGTTCATTTAGTCTAAATCTATTAGCAGTATGAAGAAAGGATGTCCAACTAAGTAGGGTAGTTGGAGGCAGGAAGTAATTTCATGAAACCTTCAGGGAGAGTTGGCAAGCCTAGTTGTAGAGCTAATGGTGTACTCAACCCAATATTGATCCAGCTGTATGTTCAGGGAGCTATGGCACACAACTATTGTTGCCAGGGATTCACTTCACATATTTGGGAAATGGGCATTTCTCCCAAATTCAAATCTCATTGAGACTTATTAATTTTTGACCTCCTTCTACCAGACTATCCTAGATACGAAGAAGAGAAGAGGACTTTAATACTGAATTTTATTTCTGTCATCAAATTGACCACTTAATTGGGTTTTCAGCAGGTGAGAATAAAAAAAACTTGGTTTAAATTAAAAGCAAACGAGAATTTGAAAACCACAGAAAGCAATGAAGACAAGCATGATCACAAAGAAAGAAAAGAAAGGGAAGAGCATGTTCTGTAAACTTTCGAAACCTATGACTAGAAACTCAGTAACAAAGGGAGTTGAAACATTTTCTATTTTTAAAAGTCAAATAAACTAGGCTCCTTTTCTATATAATTTATGCCCCTCAGAAGTTCAAAAACATGCATTGGGTCCTCCTCAAACTTTTTGCATCCTGTGAAAACAATTTTATTTTTGTATCTTCCCTTTATAAATTGAGCTTCTCTCTAAACATTGTCCAATGTACAGCTTTTGGAGTTAGCAGTATTCCAAATAGGTCCTCAACAACTTCTGTCTGGAAGATAGAGTTGACACTGACAAAGGTCCTATCTATTGCCCATCCCTGTTGCCCTTGGTGGTGATGATGAATATTCACCTTGAAATGTTATAGTT
This sequence comes from Chiloscyllium punctatum, assembly GCF_047496795.1. Taxonomy (NCBI): domain Eukaryota; kingdom Metazoa; phylum Chordata; class Chondrichthyes; order Orectolobiformes; family Hemiscylliidae; genus Chiloscyllium; species Chiloscyllium punctatum. Next base: position 83,964,510 of record NC_092749.1, read on the forward strand.
TTACCACTCATTGTACAATGGTAATAGTTGGAAAAATTCAGATCAATTATGTAGAAATGCTGTAGAAACAGGGGTGTTCACTGAATTTAAGATGGTGGTGGTGACTTGGAGAGGAGATTTCAAATGTCATTTTATTCAAGCATAAAGATGTTTTTGCTTAGTTAAAAATCACACAACACCAGGTTATAGTCCAACAGGTTTATTTGGAAGCACTAGCTTTTGAAGGGGCCTGATGAAGGAACAGCGCTCGAAAAGCCAGTGCTTCCAAATAAACCTGTTGGACTATAATCTGGTGCTGTGTGATTTTTAACTTTGTACACTCCAGTCCAACACCAGCACTTCCAAATCATGTTTTTATTTAAGGACTGTATTCCTTTTAGATCAAAGCCAAATCATCTATTAGCATCGTTCAGGGAGGTTAAGGGGAATTTTGTATTATCAACAAAAAAACAGGTTTTCTGGAAAGCTCCAAATGAGGTAACAATGGATGGGGGTCTCCCCATTGACTGCACAAAAACAGCAAACCACTGTGAAATGTTACATGTACTATTGTTGAACTTATTCCAATTTACATAAACAATAGACCCTGAGAGATAGATTTGCCATCAATGACTGTTACTCATATGACTGAAATTATTCTCCGATACTAAAGTTCTTTTATCCCAAACTTAAACCTGGTAGTCCACAAATCAACGTCAGTGGTATTGTGGCTATAGAGAAAGGCTGTGCTATTTGCTGTGGAAGACCATGAGGTTTAAAAATAAATTGAAATCCTCATCTGGCCTGTTATCAAAATGAATGAATGAATGAATGATTTATTGTCATGTGTATTTTACAGTGAACTATCATAAAATACAGAGAAAATCTTTCATTGTTGCCATAATCTGGCACTTATAAGGAAAGTGAACCGCCAGTTACAACAGTCACCAGTACCAGTCTCTCTGATTTGTTGAACAGTTCCTACTTTGAAGGATCCTATAGTTAATCCTGATCTGACCCCAGCTATCTAAATTTAGCTAAACTCCACTTCCAAATTGGGAAAAGCTCTATCTTGTGATTCTAAAGATCGTAAAATGCAAACTACTTTGGTTTTATAACTAGTAGAAGTGCACACTTTTCTTTAATTGTACAAGTCATTCTGCTATAATGCGTGTTTTGTTAATGCAAATTTGCTGTAACACAATAGACAAATTTGGGCCACCATTTCTAAAGTGCAAACTTTTAAAGGGTGTATTGGTTATAACATGATTCTGGCCTCATTAGTTTAAATGGTGCTGTTATTTCGTGACTTTCTTATAACATGGGGTTTCACAAGAACGGAACTAACAGCTTATAGCAGAACCAACTGTATCTTACTTGGGAGTATGCGCTGTGTTTGTTGTAGTGATAGACTTTCTGAATGAGTGTGTGAATAAATATTATTCTTTATTTAGATCCATGAAAATGTGCTGCTACCTACTTTTAACTTGACTGCATACTAACAGTTTAGGAGCCCACACTTCAGCCATTTCAAATCTGAACCACATTGATTATGAATAGAAGGGAAGGAGAATTGACGATCTTAGTGCATCTCCCATCCCTGTCCAAAACAGAAATTGAAGTGATGCATTCCAAGATTTAAACCAATTAGAATAGAACAAGTCAAATCTGACATTACAAGAATAAACTGGAAGCCAAAACAAGAAAATATTCAGTTGCTGAAAATGGATTTATAACAAACAGCTAAAGCAGTATCAACACTAGAAAATATCACAAATAGTGTTAAAGGAAAAAATATTTGTTAATATTGTTCATACTTTGGATACTTTGAACAGTTCCTATGTTAAAAACACTTGACCCAAGTGCTCTTGTTGGTGAGGTGGACAAACAGACATGAAATTCAGTTTGTGGTTCAACTCAATTTTATTAGCAAAATATTCTTTATGGGAAACATCAAATGAGCATTTCCCAAATTCCCACCATATTTATAGAGTCATAGAAATGTACAGCATGGAAACAGACCCTTTGGTCCAACCTGTCCATGCCGACCAGATATCCCAGCCCAGTCCAGTCCCACCTGCCAGCACTCTGCCCATATCCCTCCAAACCCTTTCTATTCATATACCCATCCAAATGCCTCTTAAATGTTGCAATTGTACCAGCCTCCACCACTTCCTCTGTACCACTCTCTGTGTGAAAATGTTGCCCCATAGGTCTCTTTTATATCTTTCCCTCTCACCCTAATGCTATGCCCTCTAGTTCTGGACTCCCCCACCCCAGGAAAGAGACTTTGTCTATTAATCCTATCCACGCCCCTTTTAAGTCAACCCTCAGCCTCCAACACTCCAGGGAAAACAGCCCCAGCCTATTCAACCTTTCCCTGTAACTCAAATCCTCCAACCTGGCAACATCTTTGCAAATCTTTTCTGAACCCTTTCAAGTTTCAGAATTCCATGCAATATTCCAAAAGTGGCCTAACCAATGTCCTGTACAGCCACAACATGAACTCCCAACTCCTATGCTCAATGCTCTGACCAATAAAGGAATGCATACGAAGCACCTTCTTCATAATCCTATCTAATTGTGACGCTACTTTCAAGGAACTATGACCCTGCACTCCAAGGTCTCTTTGTTCAGCAACACTCCCTAGGGTCATGCCATTAAGTGTATAAGTCCTGCTAAGATTTGCTTTCCCAAAATGCAACACCTTGCATTTATCTAAACTAAATTCCATGTGCCACTTCTTAGCCCATTGACCCAACTGGTCAAGATCCTGTTGTAATCTGAAATAAGCTTCTTCGATGTCCACTACAGCTCCAAATTTGGAGTCATCTGCAAACCTACTAACTATACCTCTTATGCTCACATCCAAATCATTTATATAAATGATGAAAAGTAGTGGACCCAGCACCGATCCTTGTGGCACTCCACTGGTCACAGGCCTCCAGTCTGAAAAACAACCCTCTACCACTACCTTCTGTCTTCTACCTTTGAGTCAGTTCTGTATCCAAATGGCTAGTTCTCTCTGTATTTCATGAGATCTAACCTTGCTCACCAATCTCCCATGGAGAAACTTTTTGAACACCTTACTGAAGGTCTCACCAAGACCTTCTCCACACCTCCACTACTTGCCTTTAAACAACCACCGAACCTCAAACAGATCGTTGTTCGTAGCAAGCTGCCCAGCTCTCAGGACAACTCCATACAACCCTGTCACGGTAGACACTGCAAGATGTGTCAGAGTGTGGACATAGATACCACCATTATGCGTGGGGGCACCTCCCACCTTGTACATGGCAGGTACTCATGTGACTCAGCCAACATTGTCTATCTTATACATTGCAGGCAAGGATGCCCTGAGACATGGTACATTGGGGAAGCCGAGCAAAGGCTACGACAACGGATGAATGGGCACCACACAACAATCAACAGACAGGAGGGTTCCCTCCCAGTTGGGGAACACTTCAGTGGTCCAGGACATTCAGCCTCGGACTTTCGGGTGACCATCTTCCAAGGTGGACTTCGGGGTAGGCAGCAGAGAAAAGTGGCCGAGCAGAGGCTAATAGCTAAGTTCGGTACCCATAGGGAGGGCCTCAACCAGGACCTTGGGTTCATGTCACATTACAGGTGACCACCATTGCACTGTACACACACACAGATGCTCCTACACACACACACTCTCACACACACACAGACACTCCTATACAAACATACACACAGACACACATACACACAGATGCACACACAGACACCCACACACACCCTTACAGACACACACACTCCCACACTCACACATGCACCCCCTCACAGACTTAAGACACTCTGCACTCACCACATACACACATTCACTTTCTCACACTCACAACCCCCAACCCAGACAGACACACACAAAGACACACATGCACACAATAATTTTGTGGGGTGAATTTGTACTTGCCGGATTACATTGTACTTTGCTCAAAAACTGCGTGCATTCATGTAGAACTGTGAGCTCAAAAACTGCATGAATTTATGTAAAACTCCGTTATCTCACTTTTTAGATTAGAATCAATCTAAACATCATGGCATAGGCAGAGAACACAGAGGGCCAACACCTTCAACATATTCTGGATTAGTGGTGCTGGTAGAGCACAGCAGTTCAGGCAGCATCCGAGGAGCAGTAAAATCAACATTTCGGGCAAAAGCCCTTCATCAGGAATACAGGCAGAGAGTCTGAGGGGTGGAGAGATAAGTGAGAGGAGGGTTGAGGTGGGGAGTAAGTAGCATAGAGTACTATAGGTGAGTGGGGGAGGGGATGAAGGTGATAGGTCGGGGGGGGAAGGGTGGAGTGGATAGGTGGAAAAGAAGATAGGCAGGTAGGACCTGTGAGCTGCAGTGGGAGAGGGACTCCCTGAGATTCTTGTAGAGAGAGGAGGCAAACTTCTTCAAGGCAGGCATCCTTGCAAGAGGATTCACAGTACCTTCAACATATTGTCTAGCTATCACCATTGTTAACAGCTAACCCGAGAATGCAACTTTTTAAAAAAAAGGTTTTGTGATTTACACATGAAAGAAGTGAAACTATCACTGTATTCTAACAGATGAAAGGCTTAACAGACAATCAATTTTTCAATGTATAATTTCAGTTACATCACACTGTAAATTTTTGCTATAAATTCTGTGTTAGGATTGAGCCCTCCACTATCACCTGATGAAGGAGCGTCGCTCCGAAAGCTAGTGTGCTTCCTATTAAACTTGTAGGACTATAACCTGGTGTTGTGTGATTTTTAACTAATCAACAATCCCTAGTAATAGTCATCTCACTGTTTCCTAGCAAGCATCTCATCTCACCTGAGAAACGTGATGAGAAATATAACTTGTCATTCCCATTGTCAAGACAGGCCTCCATGGAATTCTCTTTCAATTCGCCCAAATATCTAGCCTTGGCCTATATTGTTCAGTCTCCTATAAGATTTTGTCATTGACTTTGCCTTGTGAAACAAAATTCATCAAGTTTATCATTTTCATCAAACTATCATTTGCAGGCTCAGTCTTGAATGTGATAAATTTTGGCGAAGAGTATCATCTGAACACATTGACAGAAACATCAAGATAACCACTATTTCATGACAGGAAGGTGGAGGGGAACATTTTGGAGCAATTGTACTGAACCATGTTAAAGAAAAAGCTACAAAGTGCAGAGCAATAAATGTGAAACAAAGATGACACTCAATTCCGGGATCAGTTGTCAGATTCATCAGTTTGGAAGTGAGGGAGAATGGAGATGGCACAATAGGAGTCGAAGAAAGCATCTGCCTTTCATATTCTTCCTGAATGCACTGGTTAGAGGCATAGACAGATAAAAAGAGATTCTGTTTGCTTGGGGCGACAATGGGTACGGGCAAGAGACCCTCAAGGCTGAGTCTCTCGAGGCAATGTGAGCATGTGGCAAAAATGATTAATGTACTGCATTGCATTAAAGGGTAGCATTGAGTTGAGACTTCACATGATGAGTTACTGGACACAGAACCACTGCCAGAATAGGCATATAGGTCATCTGATGAGAAGTTGAACACCATTTCTGCAACAGGGGCCTCAGAAAAAGACCTCTTGAAGATTTCAAATAAGCAATTCTAACTAGCAAGTTAATTTAGAACTGTTCCTACTAATACATACACAGATGAATTTACTGTTACTATCCACCATTTTCTTACAATAATGTTCACTTGGTAGTGTATGATAATATGTATGCATACTATCAATGTTAACTGTGCTTGATTGAGTAAGCATGGGTGTGAACTCAGAGAAAAAGAAACTGTAGAAAGACCAGGAAGCTGAAGCTGGAGCTGAATCATGGAGTGGAACAGAGAATAAAGAGCATAAGACATAGAACAGTATAGTACAGTACAGTCCCTTCAGCTCTTGATGTTGTGCCAACCTTTTATCCTACTTTAAGATCAAACTAAACTACGTACCCTTCATTGTACTATCTTCCATGTGCCTACTCAAGAATCGCTTAAATGTCCCTAATGTATCTTACTCTACTACCACCATTGCTGGCAGTACATTCCATGCACTCACGGTTCTCTGGGTAAAGAACCAAGCTCTGACATCTACCCTAAACCTTCCTCCAAACACCTTACAATTATGCCTCCTCATGATAGCCATTTCCACCCTGGGAGAGACTCTCTGGCTATCCACTCTATCTATGCCTCTCATCATCGTGTCCACCTTTATCAAGTCACTTCTCATCCTTCTTCGCTCCAATGAGAAAAGCCCGAGCTCCCTCAACCTATCTTCATAAGACATACCCTCCAGTCCAGGCAGTATCCTGACAAATCTCCTCTGCACCCTCTCTAAAGCTTCCAATCTTTCCTACAATGAGGCAAACAGAACTGAACACAATATTCCAAGTGTGTTCTAACAAGGGCTTTATAGAGCTGCAGCATAACCTCGCGGCTCTTAAGTTCAATCCCCCTGCTAATGAAAGCCAACACACCATATGCCTTCTTAACAACTCTGTCAACTTGGGTGGCAACTTTGAGGGATCTATGGACATAGCCCCAAGATGCTTCTGTTCCTCCACACTGCCAAGAATTCTGTCTTTAAACCTATATTCAAATTTGACTTTCCAAAATGATTCACCTCACACTTTTCCAGGTTGAAGTCCATCTGCCACTTCACAGCCCAGTTCTGCAACTTGTCAATGTCCCATTGCAACCTACAACAACCCTCCACACTATCCACCACTCCACAAATTTTCGTGTCATTGGCAACCTTATTAACCCATCTTTCCACTTCCTCATCTAGGTCTTTTATAAAAATCACAAAGAGCAGACGTTCCAGAACCAATCCATGTGGAACATCACTGGTCATCAAGCTCTATGCTTAATAGTTTCCATCTACTACCATCCTCTGTCTCCTATTGGCCAGCCAATGCTATATGCAGACAGCCAGGTTTCCCTGTATCCCATGCCTCCTTACTTTCTGAATGAGCCTTCCATGGGAAGCCTTATGAAATGCCTTGCTAAAATCCATGTACATCACATGCATGGCTCCACCTTTGTTAATGTGTTTTGTCACATCCTCAAAGAATTCAATACGGGGAGTTTGTGAGGTATAACCTGCTCCTCACAAAGCCATGCTGACTTTTTCTAATAAAACTATGGTTTTCCAAATTATCATAAAACACTGTCTCTCAAAATCCTCTCCAATCTGAGCACAGGTTTGGTAAGGTTACTAGTTTTTTTTAAAATATAATCTGTTTGGAAATTTAGAACAGTGGGAAAGGAGGTTGGGGCAGTTGAATGCTCCTCCTGTAGAATGCGGAAGGCAACGGTCACCACTAGTGTTCCTACTGACTTAATCTGCGGGAAGTGCACCCAACTCCAGCTCCTTGGAATCGGTATTCGGGAAAAGGAGCTGGAGCTGGATGAACTTCGAATTATTTGGGAGGCAGAGGGCATAATTGAGAAGAGTTACAGGGAGGTAGTCACACCTCAGGTACAGGAAGAAGGTAGGTGGGTTACAGTCAGGGGATGGAAAGGAAACAGGCAGACAGTGCAGGGATAGTCAACATGGCTTTGTGCGTGGGATATCATGTCTCACAAACTTGATTGAGTTTTTTGAGGAAGTAACAAAGAGGATTGATGAGGGCAGAGCGGTAGATGTGATCTATATGGATTTCAGTAAGGCATTCGACAAGGTTCACCATGTGCGACTGATTAGCAAAGTTAGATCTCATGGAATACAGGGAGAACGAGCCATTTGGATACAGAACTGGCTCAAAGGTAGAAGACAGAGGGTGGTGGTGGAGGGTTGTTTTTCAGACCGGAGGCCTGTGACCAGTGGAGTGCCACAAGGATCGGTGCTGGGTCGTCTATTTTTTGTCATTTACATAAATGATTTGGCTGTGAGCGTAAGAGGTACAGTTAGTAAATTTGCAGACAACGCCAAAATTGGAGGTGTAGTGGACAGCGAAGAAGGTTACCTCAGATTACAAAAGGATCTGGACCAGATGGGCCAATGGGCTGAGAAGTGGCAGATGGAGGTTAATTCAGATAACTGTGAGGTGCTGCATTTTGGGAAAGCAAATCTTAGCAGGACTTATACACTTAATGGTAAAGTCCTAGGGAGTGTTGTTGAACAAAGAGATCTTGGAGTGCAGGTTCATAGCTCCTTGAAAGTGGAGTTGCAGGTAGATAGGATAGTGAAGAAGTCATTTGGTCAGAGTATTGAGTACAGGAGTTGGGAAGTCATGTTGCGGTTGTACAGGACATTGGTTAGGTCACTGTTGGAATATTGCATGCAATTCTGGTCTCCTTCCTATCAGAAAGATGTGTCCTTCCTATCAGAAACTTGAAAGGGTTCAGAAAAGATTTACAAGGATGTTGCCAGGGTTGGAGGATTTGAGCTATAGGGAGAGGCTGAACAGGCTGGGGCTGTTTTCCCTGGAACGTCAGAGGCTGAGGGATGATCTTATAGAGGTTTACAAAATTATGAGGGGCATGGATAGGATAAATAGGCAAAGTCTTTTCCCTGAGGTCGAGGAGTCCAGAACTAGGCGGCACGGTGGCACAGTGGTTAGCACTGCTGCCTCACAGCGCCAGAGACCCGGGTTCAATTCCCGCCTCAGGCGACTGACTGTGTGGAGTTTGCACATTCTCCCTGTGTCTGCGTAGGTTTCCTCCGCGTGCTCCAGTTTCCTCCCACACTCCAAAGACGTGCAGGTCAGGTGAATTGGCCATGCTAAATGCCCATAGTGTTAGGTTAGGGGTAGGAGTATGGGTGGGTTGCACTTCGGCGGGGCGGTGTGGACTTGTTGGGCTGAAGGGCCTGTTTCCACACTGTAAGTAATCTAATCTAAACTAGAGGGCATAGGTTTAGGGTGAGAGGGGAAAGATATAAGAGGGCAACTTTTTCACACAGAGGGTGGTACGTGTATGGAATGAACTGCCAGAGGAAATGGTGGAGGTTGGTACAATTGCAACATTTAAAAGGCATTTGGATGGGTATATTGTTGGGAAGGGTTTGGAGGGATATGGGCCAGGTGCTGGCAGGTGGGACTAGATTGGGTTGGGATATCTGGCCAGCATGGATGGGTTGGACTGAAGGGTCTGTTTCCATGCTGTACATTTCTATGACTCTATGACTCTATGGTCGTTCCCCTCATTAACAAATATCCCATTTTGGATACTGTTGAGGGGTTGGACTTACCAGGGGTAAGTTATGGGGTACAGATCTCTGATAAAGAATCTGTTCCTGTTGCTTAGAAGGGAAGGTGGGGAGGAGAGTAGAGCATTAGTCATTAGGACTCCATAGTTAGGGGACAGATAGGAGTTTCTGTGGGAATGAGGGAGACTCGCTTCCGTTGCTTCTGTCGCTTCCGTAATTTCTCGGATCATGTTTTTGGGATCCTGTAGAGGGAGGGGAGCAGCCCCAAGTCATGGTCCACGTAGGCAGCAATGACATAGGTAGGTTAAGGGATGGGAATGTAAGGCAGAAATTCAGGGAGCTAGGATGGAAGTTTAAAGCTAGAACAAACAGAGTTGTTATCTCTGGTTTGTTACCTGTGCCATATGCTAGCGAGGTGAGGAATAGGGAGAAAGAGGAGTTGAACGCATGGCTTCAGGAATGGTGCAGGAGGGAGGGATTCAGATATCTGGATAATTAAGGCCCATTCTGGGGTAGATGGGACCTCTACAAACAGGATGGTCTATGCCTGAACCAGGGAATACTACTACCCGGGGTGTGGGGGCAGGTTTGCTAATGCTCTTCTGGAGGGTTTAAACTAATTCAGCAGGGGAATGGGAACCTGAATTGCAGCTCCAGTGTATAGGAGTTTAAGAGTAGTGAGGTCATAAATAAGATTTAAAGTCACAGGAATGTACTGGCAAGCAGGAAGGTGGTTTGAAGTGTTTCTACTTCAATGCCAGGAGCATCTGGAATAAGGTGGGTGAACTTGCAGCATGGGGTGGTACCTGGGACTTCAATATTGTGACCATTTTGGAGACATTGATAAAGCAGGGAAAGGAATGATTGTTGCAGGTTCAGAGGTTTATCTGTGTCAGTAAGATCAGGAAATGTGGTGAAAGAGGGGGAGGTGTGGCATTGTTAGTCCAGTACACTATTAAGGTGGCAGAAAGAACGTTTGATGAGGACTCATCTACTGAGGTAATATGGTTGAGGTTAGAAACAGGAAAGGAGGGGTCACCCTGTTGGGTGTTTTCTATAGGCCTCCAAAGAGTTCCAGAGATGTAGAGGAAAGGATTGCAAAGATGATTCTGGATCAGAGTGAAAGTAACACAATAGTTGTTATGGGGGACCTTAACTTTCCAAATATTGACTGGAAATGCTATAGTTTCAGTAATTTGGATGGGTCAGTTTTGTCCAATTTGTGCATGAGGGTTTCCTGACACAGAATGTAGATAGGTGAACAAGAGGCAAAGACACATTGGATTTGGTACTGGGTAATGAACCTGGCCAGGTGATAGATTTGGAGGTAGGTGAGCATTTTGGTGATAGTGACCACAATTCAATTACATTTACTTTAGCAATGGAAAGGGATAGGAAATACCACAGGGCAAGAGTTACAGCTGGGGGAAAGGCAATTATAAAGTGATAAGGCAAGATTTAGGATGCATAGAATGAGGAAGGAAACTGAAGGGGATGGGCACAACTGAAGTGTGGAGCTTGTTCAAGGAACGTGTCCTTGATAAGTATGTACCTGTCAGGTAGGGAGGAAGTGGTCAAGGGAGGGAGTCGTGATTTACTAAAGAAGTTGAATCTCTTGTCAAGGGAAAGAATGTGGTTGATGTAAAGATGAGGCTAGAAGGCTCAGCGAGGTCACTTGCAAGATACAAGTTAGTCAGGAAGGATCTAAAGGGAGAGCTAAGAAGAGCCAAGAGGAGACATGAGAAGTCTTTGGCAGGTAGGATCAAGGAAAACTCTAAAACTTTCTTTCGGTATGTCAGGAATAAAAGAATGACTAGAGTAATATTAGGGCCAGCCAAGGACAGTAGTGGGAAGTTGTGCGTGGAGTCCAAAGAGATAGGCGAGGTGTTAGATGAATATTTCTCATCAGTATTCACACTGGAAAAAGACAATGTTGTCAAGGAGAATACTGAGGTACAGGCTATTAGACTAGATGAGATTGAGGTTCATAAGGAGGAGTTGTTAGCAATTCTGGAAGAGTGGAAATAGATAAGTCCCCTGGGCTGGATGGGATTTCTCCTAGGATTCTCTGGGAAACTAGGGAGAAGATTAAAGAGTCTTTGGCTTTGATGGTTATGTCATCATTGTCTATCGGAATAGTGCCAGAAGACTGGAGGATAACAAATGTTGTCCCCTTGTTCAAGAAGGGGAGTAGAAACAATTCTGGTAATTAAAGACCAGTGAGCCTTACTTTGGTTGTGGGTAAAGCATTAGAAATAATTATAAGAGATAGGATTTATAAACATGGATTAGGATCTAATTCTTGAAGGTACAGGAAGTTAAGGAACGACAAAGTAGGGAAAGGGTTGAGGGATGGCTCTCAGTGAACAATGGTGTTACCACAATAGAGATGATTAACCCAAGTTGAGGAAACTGAGATGTCATCTCTGCATATATTTGAAATATAAAGTATGTAACATTTACATAACAACTAAACACAATTAACATGTAATGAACATTCAGATTTCAGTGGACATTCTCATCCATTTGAGCGGGAGCAGCGTCGAAGTAAAAGAGAACCCGGGAGACTACAGCAAAGGTAAGACAGTCTGTTTTAAAATTGCTTACCTGTAGCGGGCAGCGGTGTGTTTTTTTTTCTCTCTCTCTCTCTCCACAGAAAGAGCGGGAGCTGCAGAGGAAGTGACGGCGAGCAGAGGGGCAGCCGGGAAGGAAAAGTGAGTATATAAGTCCGGAAGGCGGCTAAACCCGAGATTCTACACCTGTAGTATCTCCCACCCGCCCTCCTCCTCTAACCTTCTTAACTACTCTGTTTTTTCTTTTAAGGTAAGAATTTTTATTTCTTTACTGGGGACTAGTTAAAAAATTACTTCGTGTTTTTTTTTGTGTGTATACATCAAGTCCTTACTTAGGGTAAAAAAAACCATAGCAGAGAGGTATCAGAAGGTATTCTAACTCATACTTGTACAAAGTAAGTAATTAACTAACTAAGCAGAGATGGCTGGGCAGGTGATGTGCTGTTGCTGTATGATGTGGGAGCTGGCTGATCCCATTGTGAACGGCAGTGACCACATCTGCAGCAAGTGTTGGTTGCTGGAAGAACTCCGGATCAGAGTTGATGATCTGGAATCTGAGCTTCAAACACTGCGGCATATCCGGGAGGGGGAGAGTTACCTGGATGCTTTGTTTCAGGAGGCAGTCACACCTGGGAGATTAATTAATTCACACTCAGCTAGTGATCAGGCACAAAAGAGTGTGACTGTAAGTGAGGCAGGTAGGGGGAACCAGAGTTCAGGAGTGGAGGAGCCTCAGCCTTTGACCTTGTCCAACAGGTACGAGATTCTTGCTCCCTGTTCGGATGAGGAAAAGGGCTCTGGACAGGATGAGCCAACTGACCAAGGCACCATGGTGCAGAAGGCCATTCAAGAGGGGGGAGTTAATAGACAGGTAGTGGTTATAGGGGATTCTATAATTAGGGGGACAGATAGTATCCTTTGCAAGCCGGATCGGGAGTCTCGCATGGTGTGTTGCCTGCCCGGTGCCAGGGTGCGAGACATCTCTGACCGGCTTGAAAGGATATTGGAGCGGGAGGGAGAGGATCCAGTTGTTGTGGTCCACGTTGGTACCAACAACATAGGCAAGACTAGGGTGGAGGACCTGTTTGGGCATTACGAAGCACTAGGCAGGAAATTGAAGCACAGGTCCTCAAGGGTCATAATCTCCGGATTACTGCCCGAGCCACGTGCCAATTGGCATAGGGACAAGAAAATTAGGCAAGTAAACACGTGGCTAAGGGATTGGTGTGGGAAAGAGGGATTCCACTTCATGGGGCATTGGCATCAGTTTTGGAACAGGGGGGATCTGTACCGTTGGGACGGTCTCCACCTGAACCGATCAGGTACCAATGTTCTAGCGAAGAGGATAAATAGGGTGGTCAGTAGGACTTTAAACTTCTGAGTTGGGGGGAAGGGAAAGTGAAAGCGACAGGGAGTATGGAGGTAAATGGAAAGATAAGCAGCAGGATAGCATGTTTCCAGGCGGATTCAAAATTGAGGCAGACTGAGAATGCAGAAAAAAGCAAGGATAACTTAGGACATATGACTTCCAACATCTCTAATGATAAGGAAGTTAGCATTAAGGCACTTTACCTGAATGCTCGTAGCATTCATAACAAAGCCGATGAACTAATGGCACAGATAATAGTGAATGATTATGATGTAGTAGGCATCACAGAGACTTGGTTACAGGGGGGTCAGGACTGGCAGTTAAACCTCCATGGTTTTTCAACTTATCGAAAAGACAGAGAGGTGGGCAGAGGGGGTGGGGTTGCCTTGTTAGTTAAGAACAAAATTAAATCTATGGTATTGAATGACATAGCGTCGGATGATGTGGAGTCTGTGTGGGTGGAATTGAGGAACCACAAAGGCAAAAAAACCATAATTGGAGTTGTGTATAGACCTCCTAACAGTGGTCAGGACCAGGGACGCAACATGTACCGGGAAATAGAGAAGGCATGTCAGAAAGGCAAGGTCACAGGGATCATGGGAGACTTCAATATGCAGGTGGACTGGGTAAATAATGTTGCTAGTGGATCTAAAGAAAGGGAATTCATGGAATGCTTACAGGATGGCTTTTTGGAACAGCTTGTCATGGAGCCCACAAGAGAGCAGGCTATTCTGGACCTAGTGCTTTGCAATGAACCAGACTCTATAAAAGATCTTAAAGTAAGGGAACCCTTAGGAAGTAGCGACCATAATATGGTAGAGTTCAGTCTGGAGTTTGAAAGGGAGAAGGCAAAATCGGATGTAATGGTGTTACAGTTGAATAAAGGTAATTATGAGGGCATGAGAGAGGAACTGACTAAAATAGACTGGAAGCAGAGGCTATCCGGGAAGACAGTAGAGCAAAAATGGCAGGGGTTTGTAGGTATAATTGAGGACACTGTACAGAGGTTCATTCCCAAGAAAAGAAAAATTAACCGGGGAGGGATTAGACAACCTTGGCTGACAAAGGAAGTCAGGAAATGTATTAAAGAAAAAGAGAGATCCTATAAAGTGGCTAAGAACAGTGGGAAATCAGAAGATTGGGAAGGATACAAAAGCCAACAGAGGATAACAAAGAGTGTAATAAGAAATGAGAGGATCAAATATGAAGGTAGGCTAGCCAGTAATATTAGAAATAATAGTAAAAGTTTCTTTCAGTACATAAGAAACAAACGACAGGCAAAAGTAGACATTGGGCCACTTCAAACTGATGCAGGGAGCCTAGTGATGGGAGATAAGGAAATAGCAGGAGAACTTAACAAGTACTTTGCGTCAGTTTTCACAGTGGAAGACATGAGTAATATCCCAAAAATTAAAGGGTGTCACGGGGCTGAGTTGAGTATGGTTGCCATTACGAAAGAGATAGTGCTAGAAAAGTTAAAAAGTCTTAAAATTGATAAATCTCCTGGCCCCGATGGGATACACCCTAGAGTTCTGAGAGAGGTTGCTGAGGAAATAGCAGAGGCATTAGTTGAGATCTTTCAAGAGCCACTGGAGTCAGGAAAGGTCCCGGATGATTGGAAGATGGCTGTAGTAACCCCCTTGTTCAAGAAAGGATCAAGGCAAAAGATGGAAAATTATAGGCCAATCAGCTTAACCTCGGTTGTTGGTAAAATTCTAGAATCCATCATTAAGGATGAGGTTTCTAAATTCTTGGAAGAGCAGAGTCTGATTAGAACAAGTCAACATGGATTTAGTAAAGGGAGGTCATGCCTGACAAACCTGTTGGAATTTTTTGAAGAGGTAACAAGTAGGTTAGACCAGGGAAACCCAGTGGATGTGGTCTATCTGGACTTTCAAAAGGCCTTTGATAAGGCGCCACACGGGAGGCTGCTGAGCAAGGTGAGGGCCCATGGTGTTCAAGGTGAGCTGCTGGGATGGATTGAGGATTGGCTATCTAACAGAAGGCAGAGAGTTGGGATAAAAGGTTCTTTTTCAGAATGGCAGCCGGTGACGAGCGGTGTCCCGCAGGGTTCGGTGCTGGGGCCACAGCTGTTCGCATTATATATTAATGATTTGGATGAGGGAACCGGGGGCATTCTAGTGAAGTTTGCCGATGATACGAAGTTAGGTGGACAGGCAGGTAGTACTGAGGAAGTGGGGAGGCTACAGAAGGATCTAGACAGGTTGGGAGAGTGGTCCAGGAAATGGCTGATGGAATTTAACGTGAGCAAGTGCGAGGTCTTGCACTTTGGCAAAAAGAATAAAAGCATGGACTACTTTCTAAATGGTGAGAAAATTAATAGAGCCAAAGCACAAAGGGATCTGGGAGTGGTAGTCGAGGATTCTCTAAAGGTAAACATGCAGGTTGAGTCTGTGATTAAGAAAGCGAATGCAATGTTGTCTCTTATCTCAAGAGGGTTGGAATATAAAAGCAGAGATGTACTACTAAGACTTTATAAAGCTCTGGTTAGGCCCCATTTGGAGTACTGTGTCCAGTTTTGGTCCCCACACCTCAGGAAGGACATACTGGCACTGGAACGTGTCCAGCGGAGATTCACATGGATGATCCCTGGAATGACAGGTCTAGCATATGAGGAACGGCTGAGGATACTGGGATTGTATTCGTTGGAGTTTAGAAGATTAAGGGGAGATCTAATAGAGACGTACAAAATAATACATGGCTTTGAAAAGGTGGATGCTAGGAAATTGTTTCTGTTAGGCGAGGAGACTAGGACCCGTGGACACAGCCTTAGAATTAGAGGGGGTCATTTCAGAACAGAAATGCGGAGACATTTCTTCAGCCAGAGAGTGGTGGGCCTGTGGAATTCATTGCCACGGAGTGCAGTGGAAGCCGGGACACTAAATGTCTTCAAGGCCGAGATTGATAGGTTCTTGTTGTCTAGAGGAATTAAGGGCTACGGGGAGAATGCTGGCAAGTGGAGCTGAAATGCGCATCAGCCATGATTGAATGGCGGAGTGGACTCGATGGGCCGAATGGCCTTACTTCCACTCCTATGTCTTATGGTCTTATGGTCTTATTAAAAGCTAACGCTCTAACAGGCAACGAAGAATGACAGAAAGTAAAGATTAATTGGTTGCCTGGTTTGAACTAGTTAATCACCAGCATGGCAGCTTTGGGTTCTCAAAACCTCAGCTCCAGTAAATCTGTGACCAGGAAAAGAAAGATTCACATTTACTGTGTGTGGTACTTTGTACCATCACAAGATGTACTAGGAGAAAGTGAAGACTGCAGATGCTAGAGTTCCAGAGTTGAAAAATGTGGTGCTGGAAAAACACAACAGGCCAGGCAGCATCCAAGGAGCAGGAGAATCGACATTTCAGGCATAAGCCCTTCTTCACGAATCCTGAAGAAGGACTTATGCCCGAAACGTCGATTCTCCTGCTCCTCGGATGCTGCCTGGCCTGTTGTGTTTTTCCAGCACAACATTTTTCAACACCATCTCAAGATGTCCCAACATGCTTTACAGTCTGTGAAATACATGGCAGTTAATGTGCAATCAATAAGCTCACAGAAACTGCAATATGATAATAAGTGGATAATTTGTTTCTGTGTTAAAGGACAAACGTTGACCTGGCTGCTGGAGATATTCTTAGAAATGGGATGTCATATGTCTGCCATATAGTATAAAAAGAGGGAAGCTTTAATTTAAACATTTCATCAGAACAGCACAATGCAGCACCTTTAGGCAAGTTCTTGAAGTTGAAATTCTGACTCCGAGGTGACAGAGCTACAAATTGAACCACAAGGAAATAAGCCTGTCAACCAGGCTGAGTTTCAGCAACAAGGTAAAAAGGTCTCCATGCTAAAACCGATAACATACAGAAAAAAACTAGACCTTCCCATCCCCATTATTTACAGGGGTGAAAATACATCCACGGTTAATGCCCATTTCCTGACTAATTAAACATAATTAATTTGCACTTAACATCCAAATCCCAAGAGACATTCAAAAATCTAAGCTAGAGTGATCAGGAATAAATGGGCAAGTAGACTCCCTCACTCAGAAAACTAATTTATAATTTAAAAATTCTCAAAGATGGTGAGATATTTCTGTTGGAATCAGACATTTATCTGACAGGCAGTCGATTCTAATCTTGCTACTTATAATGAACTTTGTTTTTGCTTCATACAGAAAATCTACAGATGGCTCCCGGCCCTAACAGGAGTGTTATAAGGTTTCACGAGTGGCTAAAATAAAATTGCAATAATTCCGAGAGTATGCCTGCCACATAAAAGCATTTGACTGAAGTGGAAAGTACCCTCTTGACTGAAATGTTTTATACAAAATACGCCACTGCACTTTTCAAGTGTTACAAACTTCAGAATGTTTAATATTCCTCATGGCTTTGAAATTATACAATCAGTTGATGGCATGCAAGCGCGAAATGCATTAATTTGAAATTTCTCCCATGCTACTTAACCCATTAAGTGTGTAGAGGTCAATTAAATGTTCATGCTTAGCATTTATTGAATTGAATTGAATTAGCCTCTACTGTCACGTGCACTCGAATGAGTGAAGTACAAAGTTTGTAATGTTGCCACTTTGGCACTCTTAAAAAACCTGTGGTAACAATCAAACCATGCAGCATCATTGCTTTCTCCCCATTTTACCCAGTGCTACTGAATGTTATTCATTGTTTTCAGATAATGGACAATGATTATAGAGTTAAATAATTACTAGTTTTAACTAGACACTTAGGTTTAAAAATCTTCAATTGAATCATCTTGTGCTAACATAACAGTGTACCTACATATCATCATATCCTCTTGCAAGTACATGGTACCACCAGATGTATTCCATGACTCTATCCATTGCAATTTCTATTTCTTTTCTAGTGTCAATTCCTCATGACGTTTAAGATTATATTCAAATGTATGTTAATTGTTAAGCAAATTACTTGAGGATTTTAGTTCCAAAATCATGCTATGTAAATGGGAGTGCTTATTATAATAATGCCTATTTCTAACCAGACCACAATTCTGCACATTCTCCTCCCTCAGTATCAACTGGTGAATGAGCCTCTGAACCTGCAATGAATCTGCAATGTAAAATCAACAAAACTGAATCTGTTCAATTTGACTCTCACTAAAAACAACCATATCTACAATTGCTCATTCAATACCAGTAGCAGCACTCCTGAAGATCCCAACTTTATGTAAAACAACTTTAAGTGAATCATGAACTCGCAGAAGTATCAATGTTGAAGTCAGAATTTCTTCCCAAAAAAAAGGAATGCATGAATTGAAATACAATACCATAAATAGTACCATTTTAGCTGAAATAACTAGCAAAATAAAAGTCTTCATGAAATATAAAATAAATATATATATAACAAAACAAACACTCAGTACTCTTAGACTGATCAAGTTTCATCTAATGGCAGAAGTTATTAGTGTAGCTTTCAGCTGAAGTTCCAGGACTACCAGCACTGACAAATTTTTGCCATTCAATGACAGCCAGGACTTCAGTATGAACTCAGAAAGGGAGAGAAGAAAAAGGGACAGTAGAGCTTAAGGTAAGAGCAATCATCTGAGATGAAGATGGAGGGGAATGATGTCAGACAGAAAGAGCGGAAATTAAAGCAAGGTGTGCTACGAGGATCAGTTCCAAGGGTAGGAGTCAAAGTCAGAAGTGAAAGCAGAAACAGGGGAAAGTGAACAGTGAGTGAGTGAAAGCACTGAACAAAGGATGATGTGTGCAGGTATGTTGTGACAAATGATTGTAAAGTGAAACTGGCAAATGGATAAATTTACACAATTTAATTAACAAAGTTAAAATGAAAGTTTTAAATGAGTCAATGTTAAGTGCGGACTTACTGTAATGTTCTTAAGTGGTCCTTAATTGGCCACTTCAGAGTCTCAATTTGCCTTCAGGCAGGAAGTTGCCCTGATTGATTCCACCCCTGGCTAAATTGGAGGGAATATTCCACTCTACCTTTTCCCTCTCCAATATATGCCTCTTCCAACCTCCTAGCCTATTTTTAATATTCCAACTTATATTTGGACTGTAAATGTTTGATGTTCTATAAGAGGAAAATATTTTTGTTCTTCACCATATTGTCAATAAGTATAACATTTTACCAGATTGGATACATTTACGATATTTAATAACTGAAGGAAGTGAAGGAATGACCAGGACAAAGAAATACTTGATGTTTCAGTGCAGATAAAGTAAAGGAAACATCACAGCACAAAATCTTATCACTATATGAAAACTCAGACTTGAGTAGAAAGGGTGAAAAGCATACCATCAAGAATCTTATTGAATTGTTTGCCAAAACCTTCTTCAAAATAATCACTACCTTACATGAAACAATTTGGCAAGCACCAATTCATCAGTTTTTACTGTGGAGAAAGAATTGGAGGCTATGGAACATGTAGAAATAAATACTGATGTCTCAAAAATAGTCCACATTACAGAAGAGATATTGGAGGTGTTAAAAAACATAAGGGTGGATAAATCTCCAAGACCTGATCAAGCGTATCCTGGAAAGTTGTGGGAAGTGCAGGGCCCCTAAAACAGATTTTTGTATCATCTACAGCTATGGCAGAGGTGTCAGAGGATAGGAGGGTGGCTAATGTTATGCCTTTATTGAAAGAAGGCTGTAAGGAGAAGCTTGAGAACTGTAGGCCAGTTAGTCTGACATCAGTGGTTATTAAGTTATTGAAGGGGTTCTGACTGTTGGGGTTTATATGCATTTGGAGAGGCAAGGACAGATTAGGGATAGTCAGTGTGGCTTTGTGCATAGGAAATCATGTCTCACAAACTATTTTGATTTTTTTGAGGATGTAACCAAAAGATTAATGAGGGCAGATTGGTGGACATTGCCTATATGGACTTTAGTAAAGCCTTTTGACATGGTCTCCTGATTAATAAAGTGAAAGCGCATGGGGTTCAGGGAGAGCTTGCAAACTGACTACAAAATTTGCTTGAAGGTAATGGTGGAAGGTTGTTTTTCGGACTGGAGGACGGTGATCGGTGCTGTTCCGCGGGGCTCGAGGCCGGGTCCACTGTTTTTTAATATTAATGATTTGAAAGGGAATTTAAGAGATGTGATTGGTAAGTTTGTGGATGACACCTAAATTGGTGGTATAGTTAACAGTGAAGAAGGTTATCTAAGATTACAAAGGGATCTTGATCATTTGGGCAATAGGAATGCCAGATGGAGTTTAATTTGGCGGTGTTCGGCCCTCGACATTTTGTCATTTACATAAATGATTTGGATGCGAATATAAGAGGTACAGTTAGTAAGTATGCAGATGACAACAAAATTGGAGGTGTAGTGGACAGTGAAGAGGGTTACCTCAGATTACAAAAGGATCTGGACCAGATGGGCCAATGGGCTGAGAAGTAGCAGATGGAGTTTAATTCAGATAAATGCGAGATGCTGCATTTTGGGAAAGCAAATCTTAGCAGGATTTATACACTTAATGGTAAGGTCCAAGGGAGTGTTGCTGAACAAAGAGACCTTGGAGTGCAGGTTCATAGCTCCTTGAAAGTGAAGTCGCAGGTAAATAGGATAGTGAAGAAGGCATTTGGTATGCTTTCCTTTATTGGTCAGAGTATTGAGTACAGGAGTTGGGAGGTCATGTTGCAGCTGTACAGGTCATTGGTTGGAATATTGCGTGCAATTCTGGTCTCCTTCCTATTGGAAAGATGTTGTGAAACTTGAAAGGATTCAGAAAAGATTTACAAGGATGTTGCCAGGGTTGGAAGATCTGAGCTACAGGGAGAGGCTGAACAGGCTGGGGCTGTTTTCCCTGGAGCGTCGGAGGCTGAGGGGTGACCTTATAGAGGTTTACAAAATTATGAGGGGCGTGGATAGGATAAATACACAAAGTCTTTTCCCTGGGGTCGGGGAGTCCAGAACTAGAGGCCATAGGTTTAGGGTGAAAGGAGAAAGATATAAAAGAGACCTAAGGGGCAAGTTCTTCACGCAGAAGGTGATATGTGTATGGAATGAGCTGCCAGAGGATGTGGTGGAGGCTGGTACAATTGTAACATTTAAGAGGCATTTGGATGGGTATATGAATAGGAAGGGTTTGGAGGGATATGGGCCGGGTGCTGGCAGGTGGGACTAGATTGGGTTGGGATATCTGGTCGGCTTGGATGGGTTGGACCAATGGGTCTGTTTCCATGCTGTACATCTCTATGACTCTCTATAAATGATGGTTATTGCGTTTTGGTAAAGCAAATAAGGGCAGGATTTATATACTTAATTGTAGCATCCTGGATAGTGCCATTGAACAGAGCAATCTAGGGGGTTCAGGTACACAGTTATTTAATAGTTGCATCACAGGTAGAAGGATGGTAAAGAAAATGTTCTCTATGCTTGCATTCATTGTTCAAACTGTTGAATACATGAGTTTGGATGCCATGTTGAAGTTGTATAGGATATTGGTGAGGCCACTTTTGGAGTACTGTGTACAGTTCTGCTCTCCTACTATAGGAAGTATATCATTAAATTGGAGAGGGTTCAGAAGAGATTTCCCAGGATGATTCTGGGACTGGAAGGTTTGAGTTATAAGGAGAGGCTGAATAGGCTGGGTCTTTTTCACTGGAGTATAGAAATTTGAGGGGTGATACCTTACAGAGGTTTATAAAATCATGAGAGGAATAGATAAGGTGCATAGCAAAGTTCTTTTCCTTTGGGTTGGGGAGTTCAAAACCAGGGAACATATTTTTAAGACAAGAGGAGAAAGGTTTAAAAGGTATATGAAGAATAATTTTTTCCACAAAGAGGGCCGCTCATATGTGGAATGAATAGCCAGAGGAAGTCGTAGATGCAGGTTCAGTTACAACATTTAAAAAAAACATTTGGATAGGTACATGAATAGGAAAGGTTTAAAGGGGTATGGGCCATACACAGGCAACTTTTAGTTTGGGAAACTTTGTCAGTATGAAGGAGTTAAATTGAAGGTTCTATTTCCATGCTGTATGACTGCATGACTTTATGACTTTTGTCTCATAAAGCAATAAAGTATTATATAGCAAATGTAGACTCATATGGGTCATGTTCCAGGTACATATGCAGCATTTACTTTGTGATTCAATGCAGAAATAACAATTTTTAGCTGCAGTTTGCAGATGTTTGGCTCACAGTAATAGCAAGTAATTAAAATTGCCAACAAGTAGCAACTAGATTTTTTTGCTGCTGAGATGAGATGATCTTATCAATCAAGACTATTGTCAATGGATTCTTCAGACACATACATGAATATTCACAGTGAACTAATGCAAAATAAATGAAGCAATAAAGGATCTACACATTTTATCCCTTTGTCATGGACTTCTTCACGACATTGTAGATGCATATTTTATAATTTCAGGAAATTTTGGCATCCCTGGTTATTTATTGCTCCTCCCTAATTACCATTGAGAAAAAGGCAGTAGGAATTATTCTTGAAGTGCTACAGTCCATAAATCAGGACGTTAATTACTTGCCATAGAATTCCTAGCCTCTGAGCTGCTCTTGTAATCGTAATATTTATATCACTGATTTATTTAATTTTCTGGTCAATATTAACCTCCAGGAAATTAATAATGGGGGATTCAGCAATAATAATGTTTTAGAAACGTTACAGTGTGGAAACAGGCCTTTCGGTCCAACAAGTCAACATCAACCATCCGAAAAGTATCCCACCCAGACCCATTTCCCTTTGCATTTACCCCTAACTAATGCACCTAACCTACACATCCCTGAACACTATGGGCAATCTAGCATGGACAATTCAGCTAACCTGTACATCTTTGGATTGTGGGAGGAAACTGGAACACCTGGAGGAAACCTACACAGACATGGGGAGAATGTGCAAACTCCGTACTAATTTGTCCTTTTGTTCTCCTTTCCAAAATGAATAATTTCACAATATCTCACATTATACTTCATTTTGTAAGCTATCTTTCACACTCTAGGGAATCTAATCTAATTTAAACTTTACCTACTAATATCTACTTATAAACTGTGTCCCTCTTGCAACTTGCTTTACCATCTATTTTTGTGTCATCTGTAGATTTGACTATAGTATATTCACTTCCTTCCTCCAGGTCTTTAATATATTGTAAACAGTTGCAATCCCAGCATTAATCTCTGTGGAACCCCACTGGTTACAGGTTACCAAGCTTTAAAAGAAAACTTTATCCTCACTCGCTGTTTTTACTGCCCCTTAGTCAATTCTCTATCCATGCCAATATACTACCTCCAACACCATGGGCTCTTTTGTGAGGTATCTTGTTGAACACTTCCTCAAAAAAACTCCAATGACTTAGTTAGACATGATTTTTCTTTCATGCAGCCATGCTGACTCTGCTTAAATAGATTATGATTTTTAAAAAATGTCTTGCTATTACTTGCTTCATAATTGATTTCAATATTTTTCAACAATAGGTGTTAGGGTAATCAGTCTATATTTATCCACTTTTATTGCCTCACTCACTTTTTGAATGGGGTGCTACACTGGCAGGTTTTCAATCCTCCAGTGTATCTCTAGAATCCAAGGAGATTTGAAAATTTACAACTAATGGATCCACTGCAGCTACCTCATTTAGGATCCTAGGATGCAAGCCATCAGGGCCAGGAGACATATGTGACTTTAGCCAGTATAATGACTGATGCAAATTATCTGTTTAAATATTCTGCTGTTTCCTTGTTCCCCATAGCTGTCCCTTCAAATTCATTTTCGAAGGGCCCCATGGTTTATTGTGATCGCTCTTTTCACTTTTATATGTTTAAATACAGTCTTATTGTCAGTTTTTTACATTCCTCCCTAGATTACTTCATAGTTTATTTTCTCTGTCTTTGTTATCTTTTTGTTCTCCTTTGCTGGATTCTGAATTTATCCCAATCTTTGGGGCAATCAATGATGTTTTTCTCCTTATATGCTTTCTCCTTCAGCTTATACACTCCTTAATCTCCTTGGTTAGCAATGGTTGATTTATCTGTCTCTTAAAAATTTTCCTCCTGACTGAGGTATGTTTTTGCTGTATTCATGAATTACCTCCTTTTGTGCCTTCCATCGCTTGGTTAATGTTTTGCCTGGTCATCGATCTGGCCAGTTCACTTTATATAACTCTATCCTCATTTCAGTGTAATTCTTCTCATTTAAGTTTCTGATCTAAGTTTCTCACTTTCAAACTGAATATTAAATTCTATCATGTCATGATCATTACTTCCTAGGGGTCTTCTATCATAGAATTAAAGCATCTCTACAGTGTTGAAGCAGGTCATTCAGCTCATATAGTCCACACTGACTTTCCGAAGAGCATATCACCTAGACCCACCTCATCCCTGAAATCCTACACTTCCTGTGGCCAATCTTTTGGAATGGGGGAGGAAACCCACACAGACACAGGGAGAACGTGCAAACTCCACACAGTCAATCGCCCGAGAGTGGAATCCTTCACAACATGAGGCAGCAGTGCTAAGCACTGAGCCATTGTGTTACCCAAATCAAATAACATAAGTTTCAATTTTCCCATGCCCTTTCAAGGAAACTGCCTCAATTACATTGCCTGTGACTCTGTTAGCAATGGGATTTGAAAATCAGTAGAGACCAGAGCTTAAATCCAGAGCATTAAATCACTGGGTCACAACATCACCATGGGTGGCACAGTGGCACAGTGGTCAGCAGTGCTGCCTCACAGCGCCAGAGACTCGGGTTCGATTCCCACCTCAGGCGACTGACTGTGTGGAGTTTGCATCGTCTCCCCATGTCTATGTGGGTGTGCTCCAGTTTCCTCCCACAGTCCAAAGGTGTGCAGGTCAGGTGAATTGGCCATGCTAAATTGCCTGTAGTGTTAGGTAAGGGGTAAATGTAGGGGTATAGGTGGGTTGTGCTTCGATGGGGTGGTGTGGACTTGTTGGGCTGAAGGGCCTGTTTCCACACTGTAAGTAATCTAATCTAATCACATATATTCTAAGGTCATTTATTAAACCCTGCCTCACTACCCATTACCACAGCCAGGATAGTTTATTCCCTATTTTGCTTCATGACATCTTACTCTGGGAAACTATCTCTAATGCACTCTATGAATTTGTTGTTGCAGCTCCCTTTTCAAATTTTATTAATCCAATCAACATGAACATTAAAATCTGCCATAATTATTCCTCCACTCTTCTATGAGAGAGTGAACCTTAATCGACATGTTTATCTGTAACATGCATTAAATTGAAAGTATGTGTATCGGCACAGCTTCTGCTTGCAATCAAACCAAATAACTATATATTGGATAATTAAATCCTTGGACTATGAATCCTGAACTAATTGCTTTAATTTTCAGCAAAAGCAACTGTACTCTTTAAACCTAAAAAGGCACTTATTAGAAGGGCACACGTTGCTCAACATGTAAACTTTCCACCTAATTATCCTGTGTGTTATTCCTAGCTTTAATAGGTCTCTAATGAGATGTAATTAGCTTTACTTTATGTTTAAGCATAACATCTAAAGTTTGAATTTTGATTTTTTCAGATTTTAGTTGAATAAAAGAATTGGCTAACTCCACTTATATCAAGGGTGCACGCTGTAGAATTTCCATTGTTCACAAACATCAAACATGCATTAATACACTTTACGTATCAAAACCTGTCAGTGTTATTCAAGACAGAATTCTTACTTCTGGGTCATGCACACATGGAGTCAAGCTCTACTGCATAGATATGAGCACAAAATCCAGATGATGCTCTGTGCAAATACTGAGGGAAACAAATTGGCAGACACATCTGTTTTTACAATTAAAAACAAAAACAATGAATGCGAGAATCTGATATAAAAACAGAAATTCACAGCCGGTCATCTGAAAGAGGAAGGTGCTGTTACCTTTTTAGGATAGGACTTGCATGAATGATACACTGGGCTGATTGCAAGTTGCATTGAGATTTCTGGAGGAGTTTTTTCTCTGCAAGACCAAACAAGTTAAATACCTAACTTGCACTATGGTGTCCCTCTCTCCTGATTCTACCTCACTCCATTCTCAGAACAGCTCATCAACCAGTGAATAGTCACCAAAAGGCTGACATTCCTGATGCAACACCATCTTCACTGTGCACCCAGTGTTGCCCCTCATGGGCAATGTAATGACACAGCAGCCACAAAGCTGGATTGTTCATGGCACGCACCAGTTTGGCTGACACGCCCTTGTAGATACAAACTGTTTGAACACCAAACAACACAGTTTACCTGGCCTATCTAAGTCACAAGTGCTCTGTCTCTAGTACCTATTGACAATTCACATTCTTTAGGAAAGGAACTTTGCCATTCTTGGAGAAAGTGAGGACTGCAGATATTGGAGACCCAGAGTAGAAAAACGTGGTGCTGGAAAAGCATACCAGGTCAGGCAGCATCTGAGGAGCAGGAGAGTCGATGTTTCAGGCATAAGCCCTTCATCAGGAATATGGAAGGGTAAGGGGGCTGAGAGATTAATATGAGGATGAAGGTGGGGCTGCGGGGAAGGTACCTGGGAAGGCAATAGGTGGATGCAAGTGAGGGGTAATTGTGATAGATTGGAGGGGAGGGTGGAGCAGATAGGTAGGAAGGAAGATGGACAGGTAGGACAGTTCATGAGGGCCAAGTTGGAGGGTTGGATCTGGGATGAGGTGGGGGGGAAACTAGTGCAGTCGATGTTGATGCCATGTGGTTAAAGAGTCCCAAGGCAGAAGATGAAGCATTCTTCTTCCCATTGGTGGGTGTCCTGGATTTGGCAGTAGAGGAGGGCCAGGACTTGCATGTCCTTGGGGGAGTGGGAGGGTGAGTTGAAGTGGTTGGCCACAGGACAGTGGGGTTGTTAGGTGCATCTGTCCCGGAGATATCCCCTGAAATGCTGGGCGAGTTGGTGTCCTGTCTCCCGATGTAGAGAAGCAATGGACACAATAGATGAGGTGGATGGATATCCAGGAAAATCTCTGCCAGATGTGAAAACATCCTTTGGGACCTTGAACAGAGATGATGAGGTGGGGTGGGTTCAGGCTTTACACCCCATGTGGTGGGTGGGTTGGTGGGAGGCGTGGGGAGGGAAATGTTGGATGCCAAAATCCATGGTCAGGTTTCACGTGTAGCTGGCACCCATGGAATTTGCTCTGAGATACTGTTTGGTACTAGATATTATGGAGACTCCACCCTGCCAGAAGCAGGGTCCCCTCTCTGAATTTCATTCCGTCAATGTGAATTTTCCAGTGCATTTTAAAGTTGATGATACCAACAAGGAGTGGAGTGGCATGTGATGAAGGCTTCAGTTCTCATTTCAAGGATTTTGGCCAGACCGTTTTCTCCTCCTCATGGGTGCTTTATTTAACATGCCCCCGGCTTCAAGCAAGTCAGGGAGATTAGCGGAGGCAAGGTAGAGGAGAACAACTTGTTCCTGGGAGAACGAGAGGGAGAAAAGGACTCCCAACAGGAAGCTTTGACCAACTTAGGTCTTCGGAGAGCTTTCCAATTACCTCAATCTCAGTACTATGTGTGCGAAATTTCCACTTAATTTAGGCTTACAGACCTCAAACCTCAGAACAGGATAAGGACCTGTGTGATAAGGACAATTCATTGGCTATTTGGTTCATAAATCTGATGCTTAACCTAACATGTGACCAGCATGTATACAATGAAAGCAAACCTGCCAGATGCCATCAAACACTTAGATGCTCAAGCACTTCAGTTACTAGGATAAGCCTTGCAGTACTTGGTAAAGTTTGTGTTCATGCTCACTTGGACCATTCATCATGGCCTGCAGCATTACTGTATTCTGTATAATCTGCAATGTCTGAGGACATAGCCCTTACCATCAGCTACAAGTCAACAGCTGAGGAGTAGCAAGAAGGAAGAGCTCCAAGAGGAAAAAACAACAAAAACCTTCCCTTTCTCTGTATGTTGTCAGTGATCATCATATCTGACTGCAGCATCAATGAACACAACCCAAAGCATCCATTCCATTGCAGCCCATACTTCCCTTCTCACTGGCACTGAATATAACAATGGTTTCTTGACAAAATGCTGAATTAAAAACCACTACACACTAAATTTATCAAATAAACCATCCAAGATTCTACACAAAATTCAGGAATCACTCTTGTACATCCCCTTAATGCCTGTTGGGTGCCTTTCTCTGGCCTTGTGCTCCTTCACAATGCTACCCCAGTGGCTACATCAGTGTTGGTCGAAGTTGCTGACTTTGCGGGGCACTCTTGAGCATCTGAAATATGTACAATGCCAGTATTCGAACATGGTTAATCTGAGTGTGAGATCAAGTGATGGCATCTCACCATCAATCTCTTGTTCCTCTCGACTTCATGTTCCAAAATTGCAGTCCAGTATGGTGTCAGTTTTGGGTATCTGAAAGGACAAAAGCAGAGGATAGGGTTGCAGTAAAAGAGAAAGAGAACAAGAGTGTGTCCCTAGACCATTTACAGTTTGTAAATCCATTGGGATTTTAAGATAGGGAGAAGTGAATAGTGAAATAGCCAATTAAGTAAGAAGAAAAACATCTCCATTTTAAGTTGCCTTGCTCTAAGTCATTTTCTTTAAAATGCACACAGCTTTTCCTTATTTACATTTTCAGGCATGCTATCATGTTATTTTGTCATCAGGAACAATTTCATTTCACATTGCAATTTCACAATGCTGCTTCAATACATGGTTTTGCAACATTTCGCATTGCTGTTAGATGTTAATACTGTGACCTGACTGAAGCCATTCTGAATTGTTTGCAAGGAGGGGTGTCTGAAAGATTCAAGATTTAAATTCTCAGACAAATTTAACTTTCCAAAGTGTAACTTTCCAAGTTAACTTTCCAAATATTGACTAAAAATACTATTGCTTGAGAACTTTAGGTAGGTCAATTTTTGTCCAATGTGTGCAGGAGGGTTTCCTGATGCAGTATGTGGACAGGCCAACAAGGGGTGAGGCCACATTGGATTTGGTACTGGGTAATGAACCTGGCCAAGTGTTAGATTTGGAGGTAGGTGAGCACTTTGGTGATAGTGACCACAATTTGGTTACATTTACGTTAGTTAAAAATCACACAACACCAGGTTATAGTCCAACAGGTTTATTTGGAAGCATTAGTTTTTGGAGCACTGCTCCTTCATCGGTGGTTGTGGCTGCACAACCACCTGATGAAGGAGCAGCGCTCTGAAAGCTAGTGCTTTCAAATAAACCTGTTGGACAATAACCTGGTGCTGTGTGATTTTTAACTTTGTGCACCCCAGTCCAACACTGGCACCTCCAAATCATGGCATTTACTTTAGTGATGGAAAGGGATAGGTATATAATGCAGGGCAAGAGTTACAATTATGATGCGCTTAGGCAAGATTTAGGATGCATAAGATGGGGAATGAAACTGCAGGGGATGGGCGCAATTGAAATGTGGTACTTATTCAAGGAACAGTTACTGCATGTCTTTGATAACTAGGCACCCGTCAGGCTGGGAGGACGTGGTTGAGTCAGGGAACCGTGGTTTACGAAGGAGGTTGAATGTCTTGCCAAGAGGAAAAAGGAGGCTTATGTTAAGATGAGACGTGAAGGCTCAATTAGGGTGCTTGAGAGTTACAAGCTAGCCAGAAAAGACCTAAAGAGAGAACGAAGAAGAGCCAGGAGAGGGAATGAGAAGTTGTTGGCGGATAAGATCAAGGAAAACCCTAAGGCTTTCCATTGGCATTTCTGGGAAAATTAACAAACAGTGAAACTCACAACTAAATTTGGAGGAACCTGTTTGGGAGAGGTCAAAGCACAGAAACAAATAAGTGAATATTTTAAGCGTGGCCTTACAGTAAGTCTGCAGTAGTGAGGAGAGTGGGTTCTTTTTTGATGACATGTTATATTGAGATAGACCTCTTGCTTAAACCTAAAAATTTAAGCCATAAGTATTAATTTAACCTGGAGCAGTATTTTGTAGATGAATAAGACAGTGCTATTTTCTAGGTCTGTAGATCGAAAGAAGCAAAAATGGCCTTTAGTAGAGTGATATGCTTTTCTTGTCGGATGTGGCAATTTAGGGAGAGTTTATGTGTTACTGAGGATTATAACTGCAATAAATGCCATTGGTGGCAAATTCTATCATATTGAATGGATCAGTTGGAGAGACAGTTAGAGGCAAAGAGGAATTTACAAAAGCAAGGGGATCTGATGGATGGCAGTTATAGGAAGGGAGAAAAGTCACAAATATAGTCACATAGATGGATTAACTCCAGGAAAGGTAAATGAGGCAGGTAAGTAGTGCAGGAGTGTTCTGTGGCTATCCCCATTTCAAACAAGTATGTTGTTTTGGAAAATGTATTGGTGATGGATTCTCAGGAGAATGTAGCACAAACAGCCAAGTTTGTGTTATCGAGACTGGCTCTAATGTAATTAAGGATACGTCGGGTTCCAAGGGATTGATTGTGTTAGGGAACTCTCTAGTCCAAGGTACAGACAGGTGTTTCTGTGGCCAGCAGTGAAAAATCAGAATGGTGTGTTGCTTCCCTGGTGCCAGGATCAAGGATGTATCAGAGAGGGTGCTGAATGTTCTCAAGGAGGGGAAGGGGCCAGCGGGAGGTCATTGTACACATTGGAACCAATGACATAGGAAGGGAAAAAGGTTGAGATTCTGAAGGGAGATTACAGAGAGTTGGGCAGAAATTTAAAAAGGAGGTCCTCAAGAGAAGTAATATCTGGATTACTCCTGATGCTAAGAGCTAGTGAGGGCAGGAATAGGAGGATAGAGCAGATGAATGCATGGCTGAGGAACTGGTGCATGGGAGAAGGGCTCACGTTTTTGGATCATTGGAATCTCTTTTGGGGAAGAAGTGACCTGTACAACAAGGGTGGATTGCACCTAAATTGGAAGGGGACTAATATACTGGCAAGGAGATTTGCTAGAGCTGCTTGGAAGGTGGAGGCAGGGAGCTCAGGAAGATAGTGAGGAAAGAGATCAATCTGAGACTGGCATAGTTGAGAACAGAAGCAAGCCAAACAGTCAGGGATAAAGCTGAGAACAAGGTCGGGCTGATAAATCAAACTGCATTTATTTCAATGCAAGGGAAAAACAGGGAAGGCAGATGAACTCAGGGCATGGTTAGGAACATGGGGTAATCATAGCAATGACAGGAACATGGCTCATGGATAGGCAGGACTGGCAGCTTAATGTTCCAGGATACAAAATGCTACAGGAAGGAATGAAAGGCAGGCAAGAGAGGAGGGGGAGTGGCATTTTTGATAAGGGATAGCATTACATCTGTGCTGAGGGAGGATATTCCGGGAAATACATTGTAGGAAGTTATTTGCGTGGAACTGAGAAATAACAAAGGGATGATCATCTCATTGGGATTGTATTATAGAACCCCGAATAGTCAGTCAAAGGGAAATTGAGAAACAAGTTTGTTATCTGTAAGAATTAATAGGGTGGTTATGGTAGGGGATTTTAACTTTCCAAACATAGACTGGGACTCCCATAGTGCTAAGGGTTTAGATGGAGAGGAATTTGTTAAGAGTGTACAAGAAAATTTTCTGATTTAGTATGTGGATGTACCAACTAGAGAAGGTGATAAACTTGACCTACTCTTGGGAAATAAGGCAGGGCAGGTGACTGGGGTGTCAGTGGGGAAGCACTTTGGGGCTAGTGATGATAATTCTATTAGTTTTAAAATAGTGATGGAAAAAGATAGATCAGATCAAAAAGTTGAAATTTTAAATTGGAGGAAGGCCAATTTTGACGGCATTAGGCAAGAACTTTCAAAGGCTGACTGGGGGCAGATGTTCGCTGGTAAAGGGACAGCTAGAAAATGGGAAGCCTTCAGGAATGAGATAACGCGAGTCCAGGGAAAGTATATTCTTGTTAGGGTGAAAGGAAAGGCTGGTAGAAAGAGGGAATGGTGGATGATGAAAGAAATTGAGTGTTTGGTTAAGAAAAAGATGGAGGCATATGCCAGGTATAGACAGGAAGAATTGAGTGAATCCATAGAGTATAAAGGTAGTAGGAATATATTTAAGAGGGAAATCAGGAGGGCAAAAAGGGGACATGAGACAGCTTTGGCAAATAGAGTTAAGGAGAATCCAAAGGGTTTTTATAAATATATTAAGGACAAAGGGTAACTAGGGAGAGAATAGGGCTCCTCAAAGATCAGCAAGGCAGTCTTTGTGGGAGCCACAGAGATGGGGAAGATACTAAATGAGTATTTTGCGTCAGTATTTACTGTGGAAAATGACATAGAAGATATAGAATGTAGGGAAATAAATGGTGACATCTTGAAAAATATCCATATTACAGAGGAGGAAGTGCTGGATGTCTTAAAACGCATAAAAGTTGATAAATTCCCAGGACCTGATCAGGTGTACCGTAGAATTCTGTGGGAAGCTAGAGAAGTGATTGCTGGGCTTCTGACTGAGCTATTTGTATCATCGATAGTCACAGGTGAGGTGTCGCAAGACTGGAGGTTGGCAAATGTGGGGTGTCACTTTTTAAGAAAGGTGATAAGGATAAGCCAGGGAACTATAGACCAGTGAGCCTGACATTCATGGTGGGCAAGTTGTTGGAGGGAATCCTGAGGGACAGGATGTCCATGTATTTGGAAAGGCAAGGACTGATTAGGGCTAGTCAACATGAGTTTGTGCGTGGGAAATCATGTCTCACAAACTTGACTGAGTTTTTTTGAAGAAGTAATAAAAAGGATTGATGAGGGCAAAGTGGTAGATGTGATCTATATGGACTTCAGTAAGGTGTTTGACAAAGTTCCCCATGGGAGACTGATTAGCAAGGTTAGATCTCATGGAATACAGGGAGAACTCGTCATTAGGATACAGAACTGGCTCAAAGGTAGAAGACAGAGGGTGGTGGTGGAGGATTGTTTTTCAGACTGGAGGCCTGTGACCAGTGGAGTGCCACAAGGTTCAGTGCTGGGTCCACTACTTTTCATCATTTACATAAATGATTTGGATGTGAGCATAAGAGCTACAGTTAGTAAGTTTTCAGATGACACCAAAATTGGAGGTGTAGTGGGCAGCGAAGAAGGTTACCTCAGATTACAACAGAATCTGGACCAGATGGGCCAATGGGCTGAGAAGTGGCAGATGGAGTTTAATTCAGATAAATGCGAGGTGCTGAATTTTGGGAAAGCAAATCTTAGCAGGACTTATACACTTAATGGTAAGGTCCTAGGGAGTGTTGCTGAACAAAGAGACCTTGCAGTGCAGGTTCATAGCTCCTTGAAAGTGGAGTTGCAGATAGATAGAATAGTGAAGAAGGTGTTTGGCATGCTTTTCTTTATTCATCAGAGTATTGAGTACAGGACCTGGGAGGTCATGTTGCAGCTGTACTGGATATTGGTTAGGCCACTTTTGGAAGATTGCATGCAATTCTGGTCTCCTTCCTATCAGAAAGATGTTGTGAAACTTGAAAGGATTCAGAAAAGATTTAGACAATAGTTGCAGGAGTAGGCCATTCTGCCCTTTGAGCCTGAAGGATGTTGCCAAGGTTGGAGGATTTGAGCTATATGGAGAGGTTGACTAGGCTGGGGCTGTTTTCTCTGGAGCGTCGGAAGCTAAGGGGTGACTCTCTAGAGGTTTATAACATCACGAGGGGCATAGATAGGGTAAATAGACAAAGTCTTTTCTCTGGGGTGGGGGAGTCCAGAACTAGAAGGCATAGATTTAGGGTGAGAGGGGAAAGATATAAAAGAGACCGAAGGGGCAACAATTTCATGCAGAGGGTAGCACATGTGTGGAGTGAGCTGCCAGAGGAAGTGGTGGAGGGTCGTACAATTGCAACGTTTAAAACACATCTGGATAGGTATATGAATAGGAAGGGTTTGGAGGGATAAGGGCCGGGTGCTGACAGGTAGGACTGGGATATCTGGTCGGCATGGACTTGTTGGACAGAAGGGTCTGGTTCTGTGTTGTACATCTCTATGACTCTGTGACTCTATCCCAGATCATTTTCATGTTCCTTACATTCCTACAGCATGAGGCTAATGTGAAGGGCGCTCCTTCTCAACCTCTCCCTTCACCTGAGGCATCGTAACTCTTTGGTTAAACTACCACCAGTCATCTCTTCCTGATGAGAAAGCAGCCCTATAGTCCATTTGCGCTATGGCGACTTGTTTCCTTATAACATAAATGGGCCAGTAACAGGGTGAAAAAGAAGAAAAAGCTCTCGAGACAAAACCAAGTTTGCTGCAAAAGCTCAGCAGCTCTGACAACACCTAAGGAGAGAGATCAGGGTTATTGTTTCAGGTCTAGTGACCCTTCCTCAGAAAAATCTCTACTCTAATTTCTTCCTGAAGCCTACCCATTGTGATTTCCAACTGTCTCTTGAGTTAAGGGTCAGTCCTTCCATTTGAAGCAAACAGGAGCCTCATGATGTTTTGTATTTGAAGGTCTTATCCGGACAGTATTGTCACTCACATTGGGCTAGTTGAAAGGAGTTTAGATAAATTCCATCAAAACTGTTATACAAGTGTGAGTTGATAATGATGAATCAGATACAATTTGCAGCTGATTTATATTCTTAATTATAATTATGACAAATCTCCATTCCATTATTAGCAGAAATTTAAGATGCATAATAATGAAAAAATTACATGAGCATCTTTGTACTAAATGAATGGAAATTAATGACGCTGAACATTTGCTTTTTGAATATCCACCATTAACTCGGTAATTGATGCCCTTTTGTAAATAGTTTCATTGCAAGCTTGTTTTCGTGTTTAACAGTTCCATTTTCTGTGATGCTGAAGAAATTCTCCATGTCTGCACAACTAATCTATAATTGAGATTTGTGTTTTGTAGTTACGATTGTCATTAATTTTTTTTAACACATCTAAAGAAATTGAATAGGAGTTTATTGAGAAAGTGCAGATTCCATGAAAGCTTCTGAAATAGACCCTTCTTGCAAGTCTTTGCAAACTGAACCAATGTTGTGGAATTCTATTCCTATCAGCACTGTAAGCATCTTTACACCCCAAAGATTGGAGCAATTAAAGAAGAAATCTCACTGTCATCTTCTCCAGCGCAGTTGTGGGTAGGCAGTCTCTGCTGCAGTACTTGCATCCTCTTGCTATAAAGGCCTTTATTTCATTTGTCTTCTTCACTGCCTGTCAGGTATCCAGGTCTTGTTGCACCTCCCCTTTTCCCAAGCTAGTGTCATTTGGATAATTATCTGCCTTCTTGATTTTGCTACCAGAGTGACTAACTTCATATTCATCCAGTCTATACTTCACTTGCCAAGTATTTTCCCACTCATTTGCTCAAATTGTGTCAATCACACTGAAGCATCTTTGCATCTTTTTCACATTTCATTATCCCGTACAGCTTTATATTGCCTACAAAATTGAAGATATTACATTTAGTTCCCCCATCTAAATTATTAATAAATAAATTGACAATAGCTGGGGTCCAAGCATTGATCTCTGTAGTACATACTGAGCCTCTTGTTCAGAATAGACTCATTTATCCCTACAGTAAAACAAAAAACTGCTGCATTGGAAATCTAAAGCAAAAACAGAAATTTCTAGACAAACGCAGCAGGTCTGGCACCATCTTTGAGTAGAAAGTAGAGTTAATATTTCAAGTCCAGTGACCCTTCTTCAGAACAAAGCACTATTTATTCTTAATTTTTGTTTCCTGTTTGACAATCAGTTGTCTATCGGTGTCAGTGTACTACCTCCAATCCCATTTGTTTTCATTTTACATGCTAATGTCATATGTGGGACCTTATTGAAAGCCTTCCATTGACCTGACAATTGCCTCCCAATCCTTAAAGAGGACAGCACCCTTATCCTCACAGGAGAAGACTGGAATTCCTGCAGCTGGAATGCTGAAACAGCGCTGTCTTGCCAAACAAGTATTCTTCATTCCACTGCATGTCTCCCAGTAACCCGCAGTCATTGGGTCATAGAGTCAAACAGCGCAGAAACAGACCCTTCAGTCCAACTGCATCGATCAGATATCTCAATCCAACCTAGTTCCATTTATCAGCACTTGGCCCATATCCCTCTAAACCCTTTCTTCGTATATCTATCCAGATTTTTTTTCAATGTTGTAATTATACCTGCCTCCACCACTTTTTCTGGCAGCTCATTCCATATCTGCACTATCCTCTGTGTGAAAAAAAAAGACTCCTCAGGTCTTTTACAATCTTTCGCCTCTCACCTTGAGCCTCTGCTCTCGAGATTTGGACTCACATACCCTAGGAAAAAGACCTCAGCTATTCACTCTATCCATACCCTTCATGATTTTATTAACTTCTATAAGGTCATCACTCAGCCTCTGATGCTCTGGGGAAGAAAGTTCCTGTCTATTCAGCCTCTCCTTATAACTCAAGCCCAGAAAGATCCATGTAAATCTTTCTGCACCTTTTCAAGTTTAACAACATCTCTACTCTTGCAGGGAGATGATAATTGAACGCACATTTCCAAAAGTAGCCTTAACAATGTTCTGTACAGCCTGAACATAACAACCTAACTCCTATACTCAGTGTTCTGACTAATGAACCAAACATCTTCTTCACCATCCTGTCAATGTCAATATCATTCATTGCAATTGACTTATGGTCATTGGTCATGGGAGGCTTTTTTCTCTTTTATCTTACAGGTACCACTATCATAAGGACCACCTCCGCAATGAAACTGTCAGCTCCCCAGCAGCCATCTCCTGGATATTTAAGGAGAAAGTACCAAGGCCTCAAAGGAAACATTGGTAAGGCTGCCCCCTGCATCCCACAATTCCAGATACTGACACCACGGGGGAACCAAAGGGATAGAGAGTGTGGGAGCTATGATAGCTCCACACATGGTCAAAGAAGGAACATCCCAAGTCACTGGCTTGGAACATGGAACAGTACAGTACAGGAACAGGCCCTTCGGCCCACTATATCTATACCGACCATGATACTATTCTGGACTAATCCCATTTGCCGGCACAATGGTCTGTCCTCTTTTATTCCCTACATATTTGTGTCTGTCTATAAGCATCTTAAATGTTGCTAACATGTCTGCTTCCACTACCTCCCCTCGCAATGTGTTCCAGGCACCTACAACAGTCTGCATAATAAATTTGCTTTGCACGCCTCCTTTAAACTTATTCCCTCATATTTAAATCAATGCCCCCAAGTATTTCCATGCTGGTAAAAAGACTCTGACTATCCGCCCTATCTTAGCTTCTCATAATTTTATATAGTTCTATCATCCTTAAGTCTTCAACTCCCTTGTGAAAACAATCCACATTTGTTCAACCTCAACTTAGATCAAATACTCCAATCCAGGCAACAGGAATGTAAATCTCTTTTGCGTCCTCTCCAAAGCTCCCAAATCCTATTTATAGTGTAAAGACCAGAGCGGCATGCAATACTCAAAATGTAGCCTAACTAAAGTTTTATACAAAAGCAGAAGTTGCTGGAAAAACTCAGCAAGTCTGCTAGCATCTGTGCAGAGAAATCAACAGTAACATTACGAATCCAGTGACCCTTCCTCAGAAGTGAAACTAAACTTTTATACAGCTGCAACATGACTCACCAACATTTACACTCAATGACCTGATCAATGAAGGCAAGTATGTCATATGTCTTCTTTGCCACCTTTTCAATTGACACTTTCAGGGAACTCTGCACTTACACTCAAGATCGCTGTGCACATCAGTGCTCCTAAGGGTCCTGCCATTTACTGTATACTTTCATCCTGTATTTGACCTCCCAAAATACATCACCTCATTGCCTGGATTATACTCCATCTGCCATTTATCCACCCAGGTGATCTTTACCCTTTGACAACCTCCTTCTCTATCCACAACTCCACCAGTTTTCATGTTATCTGTAAATTTAATCAGACCACCTACATTTTCATCCAAATCATTGATATGCATTACAAATAACAGAAGTCCTAGCACTGACCCTTGTGGAACATCACTGGTCACACACCTCCAGTCAGAAAAATACTCCTTCACAAGTACTCTCTGTATTCTATGACCAAATCAATTTTATATTCAACTTACCAACTCACTGTGGCTCCATTTTGAATTAACCTTCTGGTCCAGTTTTCTATGAGGGACCTTGTCAAATGCTTTAGTAAAGTCCACGTAGATGACATCCACTGCCCTACCCTCATCTACCAACTTCATCACTTCCTCAAAAAACTTAATGAAATTTGTCAGGCACTTGGAGGACTGTAGAGACAGACATTTGCTCAGCCCCAGGCAGGAGAGGCCCCTGTGGTATCAGGGACTATGTGATAATCAGGTACTTTGGCCACATCCACATGAAGGAGGAGGAGTGGCAGGCAAGTATGTGGGATGCAATAGCTCTAGAAGCTGCAGCAGTACAGTGAGATATGCAACCGTCTGGCTGCCTCCAACTA
This sequence comes from Chiloscyllium punctatum, assembly GCF_047496795.1. Taxonomy (NCBI): domain Eukaryota; kingdom Metazoa; phylum Chordata; class Chondrichthyes; order Orectolobiformes; family Hemiscylliidae; genus Chiloscyllium; species Chiloscyllium punctatum. Next base: position 84,002,951 of record NC_092749.1, read on the forward strand.
CAAGTTTGCAACTGCCATGGACAAGGTTCAGACCTTCAGGTTCTACTGAAGAGACTCACACATTTGCACTTCACTCCTCAGGCACTGGTCCTCAGGACTGAAGACATCACAATGGGGTAACAGGGAATTGGATAGTTACTCCTGGTGCCCCTCCTCACAAAGAAACAAGGTTATGGCAGACACATAGCTGGAAGTGAAACCATACATTGGGCCCCTCAGAAATCTCCACTCCAGACACTGTGCAGATAGCTTGGCCTTCCATCTCCATCCTACCGACCCTTCCTCTGGCCCTTGGAAGTTCTCACAGAGGAAGGTTAATTTGCCTCCAGCAAGAAGACTCTCAGCACATGTGGCCTGTCCATCCACAAGTGTTCCTCACCCCCACCTCCAAGTTATCTGATCAAACCTACAGGATCCACTGATGAGCAGGGTCCCTCCACCCCTGCTATGGAACCAGGGATTATGCTGGGGACATAATGATTCGAATAGGAAGTAAAACTCCTGTTGACGGCACTGTGGCGGCATGAGTGATAGTGGCTTGTAAATGAATCTGAAGTTTGTGTAAATATATGTGCTTTAACTGTATATCTGGTAGTTAGACCGTCTGAGTAGGCTTGAATTGCATTGTTATAGCACCCAGTATCACTTCATGGCCACGGACAATGTTGTATAGCTGGTCTGATCTATGCTGAGAGCCTGCTGCACCATGTGGAGGCAGTATGAACAATGTGTAAACATGGCATTGGCTCATATTGACATCTTTTGCCCTCCTTGTGCAACCTCTTTATTGGTTCATGGACTCTGTGCCCAGGATTTAGCTGTCAATGAGTACTTAACCCAAATTGAGACAGGAAAATGGAACACACACGTGGAGGCAATGTATTAGGATGGCCAGGGAATATTCAGCTCCGTACCCTGTAAAATACATGGATTTGCCTACAATGTTCTTTCTATTTTGAAGCCCTAATATCAGTGAGTGCCACAACCCTGTCCCTTAAAGATCAGATCACTTATGCCACCCACTCCAAAAGTGGGTGTAGCCACATTCTTCCCTTTATTTATTCACTCACAGTCATGTCGGTGTCTCTGGCTGGGCCAGCATTTATTGGGCATCACTGATTGTCTGTATGAATGTGATGATGAGCTGTCTTCTTGAACCATTGTAGTCCATTTAGTATTTGAAGACCCACAATGCCATGAGGGTCCAGAACTTTAATCCATTGCACACTTCCAGCAAGATGGAAGACATCAGTGAGCTCTCCTCAGTCTCTGCCTGAATATGTTGATGACAGCCCAAACACCCAAATCCCCTTCCTGGTAGTGCATCCCATAGATCCTACAGGCTTCGCACATACCCAAGTTCCCAACCAACCCATAGACATACACCTATACCTCCTATGTTTCCCATCCAGGCCCTTGTATATGAGGTGACCATTCCAGAATCTTTATTCACTTTACACCTCTCCTTCAAGCAAGAAAATGCTTCCACAGCTCCTTTGTTAACCCCCTCCCAGCTATGCCTTATTTCAGATGACTTTAAGCTGGGTGGGAGGGTGAACTGTAAGAAGGATGCTGAGATGCTTCACAGTGATTCAAGCACGTTGAGTGAATAGGCAAATGCAAAGTAGATGAAGTATGATTTGTACCAGTTTAGTAGCAAAAACTGAAAGAGGATTATTATCTAAGTGCTAATAGATTGGGAAAGGGGGCAGCTGCAATGAAACATGGGTGTCCTAATATACCAATGATTGAAAATGAGTGTATGGGTGTAGCAGTCAGTGAAGAGGGCAAATGGTATATTGACCTTCATGCTGAAAGTATTTGAGGAAGAGAGAAGGGATGTTTTGCTGCAATTATACAGGGCCTTGGTGAGACTGCACCTTGAGCAATTTTTGTAGTTTTGGCATGCTTTCAGGTAGAAGAAAGTCCTGGCTATGAAGGGTCTGCAGAAAAGGTTTAATAGCCTGATTCGTCGGAAGGCTGGACTGATTTATAAAGAGATACTGGATTGATTAGGACTATATTCACTAAAGTTCAGAAGAATTAAGGTAGATTCTCATAGAAACTTTAAAAATTTTAACAAGGTAAATGCAGGAACAATATCCCGATGACAAGGGAGTCTAGAACCAGGGGTCACAGTCTAACCATATGGATGGGCCAATTTGGACTGAGATGAAGTGCAATTTCTCCACCTAGAGCGTGGTGAGACTGTGGCATTCACTACTAAAGAAAGCAATTGAGACTAAAACATTGTATCTTTTCAAGAATGAGTTGGATATAGTTCATGGGGAAAAAGAGATCAAAGGATAAGGGTGGAAAGCAGAAACAGTATTGAATTAGGAGATTGGCCATGATCATAAAAAATGGCGAACCATGCTCAAGAAACGTACTCAGTGATATACTCCTCCTCCTAATTTCTATGTTACTATTTAGGTTTGTGGCCAAGCACAAATCCCAATCCCAGTTACTGTGCAGTAATGGCTTCTAATGATTGTGACCAGTCAGCTACCGTGATTGGAAATGATCAACACTGGCTGGATTTTTTTTTTTAATTTTCCAAGTTGAACACAATTTATGTAAAAGGATATCAGCAAATCCAGCCCTAATGAACAAGGCCATATGAGTTAGATGACATATGCAATCCTGAAATGCCAAGAAAACAAAAGAAATGCTGACCTTGCCAAGTACATATAGCTCAACAGACCAAAGTAATAAAATTTAGCTTTTATTCATTTGATCTGCACTATGTTTATGGTGCAGATAACTCACGTCATTGTGTATGCCCTCTGTGTTGATATGTGATGAAGTTCAAGGTTAAATGATTAGTGGTATTAATGCTGTTTATGCAAGTTTATCATGAAATCATTTTAAGATGTCAGTTGGGAAATTCTTCTTTACAATATTATAACACAAAAATATAATTTCAGTATTCATATAACACAATAAATCACAAACTGAAGTGAATTTATCAATTGGGTGACAGATCCGAAATTTCTTCTATTCAATAACATTAAATGTATCTGTTTTGAGGACAAAACAAAAATCTCTTTTTAAGTGCTAGTTAATTTTCAGTTATACAAAATGAAATCAAATGTTAGGAATACAATTTGGAGTATGTTTCAAAAAATGATGATCTAAGAGGAGATGGAGGATGGGTACTGTTTCACATTCACCTGTGTGTGGAGTAAACTGACTACTCATTCTGCTATCTCATATTTACTCCTGCAGATTATATTTCACATTAATATACCATGCAAGTACACCTATCTCTCCCTTTCTATGTAATGTCCACGCATTAATCCCAGACGGGGAAAGAAAAAGTTCAACCAGAAGGTTGAATCTGTTGCCAGTCAGTGTGTGAAATCTGTTGGAAATGGTTAATTCCAGTTACTGTGCAGTGATGGCTTCGAATGGTTGTGACCAGTCAGCTACTGTGATTGGAAATGATCAACACTGGCTGGCTTTTTTTTATTTTCCAAATTGAATACAATTTGTACAAAAGGAAATCAGCAAATCCAGCCATATGAGTTAGATGATATATGCAATCCTGAATTGCCAAGAAAACAAAAGAAATGCTGACCTTGGTTGTAAGTTTCAAACCTTTCTGGTAAAACATAATTTATTTCGACATTATATTAATCAGTTTTATCACCATATCTAATCAAACTTGACACATTAATTATCTCCCTCACCACTCTGCATCTCTCATGTCTTAGTTCCACCCTATTTTTGATATTTTCCTAATCAATCAGCTCAGACACCTTTAGAGTTGGTGGGACTTGAACATGGACCTCCTGGTTTGGAGGTAGGGATACTACACTAGAGTTCTCTCCACCCCATTTTACCATGCACCATTTCCAGAAACTACTCATCATTCAGCAGACATCCTAGAATTTACCAGAATCCCTTGCACCCATGCCATCTTTAAAAGTATACCCAGGTAACCACTGTCAGTCCAGAACTACCCTACATGGTTGCTGACCATTGACCTGCGTATGATAGACAGAGATAGATAGAATGAATTTGTATTCATTCTATCACTGTACAGACCTTCACCAAAGCCCTTGCTCTATCATACTACTATTGCCTGCATAGTCCTCACTGACCATCACCCACCCCAAATCCTGACACCACTAATCCTGAGTTTGAGTTTAATTTATTGTTGTCACATGTACTGGGATACAGTGAAAAGTGTTGCATTGTGTGCTATGCAGGCAGATTGTACCATACAAAATGCTTCAGAACAGAGTGTAGAATACAAAGCCACAAAGAAGATGTAGAGAGAAATTGATATTAACAATTGGGAGATTCATTCAAAGGTTTGATAACAGCAGGGAAGACGCTGCCCTTGAATCTGTTCACATTTGTATTCAAACTTTTTATATTTTCTACCCAAAAGAGGATAATACAAGACAGTATAATTGGGATGGGAGGGGTCTTTGATTATGTTGATTGCTTTCTTGATGTAGTGGGAAATATAGATGGAGTCAATGGATGGAAGGCTGATTTGCATGCTGGACTAAGTTATGTTCACAACTTGCTGTAGTTTTTTGCACTCTTGGGGAAAACAGTTACCATACCACATTGTGGTGCAAGCAGATAGGATGCTTTCAATGATGCACCTCTAAAGATTGGTAAGAATCTTTGTAAAAATGCCAAATTTCCTTCGCCTCCTGAGATGGTAGAGGCTCTGATGTACTTTTTTGACCATCGCGTCGACATAGGTGGACCAGATCAGATTGTTTGTGATTATCATTCCCAGGAACTTGGCATTCTCGATCACCTCCACCTCAGCACCATTGATGCAGACAGGTGCATGCCCTACACTCCACTTTCTCAAGTCAATGACCAGTTCTTTCATTTTGCTGACATTGGTGGAGATATTGTTGTCTTTACACCATGTCACTAAGCACTCAACCTTTCTTATACTCTGTCTTATCATTGTTTGAGATCCAACCTACAACAGAGATGTTGTCAGCAAACATGTAAATGGAGTAGGGGCGGAATTTGGCCATACAGTTGTATGGCCATACATATGAGGAGTACAGTAGGGTGTTGAATACGCAGTCTTGCAGGACACTGGTATTGAGGATTATCATGGAAGAGATGTTGTTGTCTATTCTTACTGACTGCAATCTATGGGTCAGCAAGTAAAAGAGCTACTTACAGAGGGGGAGTCGAGACTTAGGTCTCAGAGTTTGCATGCTATCGTGTGCTGCCTATTCACTCACTAACTTTAATAGCTGTGCCACTCTCTTCCATCTTCTGTAATGTTTATCTCTCTCTAATTCAATGAAGAAAACAGCCCTCAACAGGGTAGAGACAGTCAAGATTGAACACCACCGTCTATATAGGTATATACGATGTTCATTAGACATCATCTTTAGTATTATTTTTAGTGGCACATTATAGGAAAGATATTGTTATGAAGTTGAAGGTGTGTACTGTACCTTTAAAAGAGAGTGAAAGCTGGCAAACATCTGTCATGTGACTGACTAACAGGCACAGAGTGTGCTGGAGAACTCAAAGATGTAACCTCAAGTTGTAATCTTTGACTGTAACCTAGGTACCTCAATTATTTTCACAGCAGTTCAAATTTAACCAAACTGTTTTAAATTATGCCCCAACGATCTGATATTTGTGGTATAAAAAAGCAGGCATTATCTGCCATTTAGTTAGCAGAAGGGTTTACCGCTGTATCATAACAATATGAATGTATTGGAGAGAGAGGAGGCCAAGAGGAAGGCCTTTGATAAAGGGTTTCAAAATTATGAAAGGGCTGGATACAGTAGGTAGGGAGAAGCTATTTCCATTTATAAAGTGATCAAGAATGAAAGAGCAAAGATTTAAAGTGAAGTTCAAGTGAAGCAAAGGTGATGTGAGAAAAACCTTTCCACACAGTGAGTAGTTAGGCGATGGGAGGATGATGAGGCAGTTGTGGAGGCAGTTTCAGTTGAGGCACTGAACAGGTCATTGGATAATTATTTAGAAAGAAATGATGTGCAAAGGTATGGGGAAAAGCAGAAGATTGGCAATAGATAATGATACTTGTTTGATGACCCATTGCAAACACAATGAGCTGAATGACCTCCTTCTGTTTCACACCCATTCTGTGATTCTCAAGGACATCCCGGGATGGGCCATAAATGCTGATTTAGCCAGCATCACTCACATCCCATGAGTGAATAAAAAAGAACTTACTGGACTTGGAACCCCAAAGGCCTGCTGGCAACAATGACAAGTTTCTTGGTTTAGTGCCAGGCTTTGGCTCTGCACTAAAAGCACAGCAAGACAGCCCAGTCCATGAATTGGTGCATGATCCTGAGCACACAGTGTTTTTACGGCAACATTACAGTGCCCAAAAAAGCAAAAAAAAATGTGGATGGTGGAAATCTGAAATAAAAACAGAAAGCGTTGCGGAAGCCCAGTAGATCTGACAGCTTCTATAGAAAGAGAAACAGAATTAATGTTTCAAGTTTGACATGACTCTTCTTCAGAACATGTTCCTGAAACATTAACTCTATTTCTCTCTCCAAAGATGTTGTCAGGTCTGCTGAGACTCTCCAGCACTTTGCTGTTTATATTTGCTGTCGTCGCTGATGCAGCCTGACATGCAGCACTGAAATGCAGAAGTATGTGGGAAGTTCATTGGAGGTGTGCCATGAGGGTGCTCAGAGGATGGAACAAGTACGACGCTAACACTGTGGATGTGATATTATATGTGGCCAGTGCCTATGGAATCTGCCTTGAGATGTCAGTGCCCACTTTCTGTGATCATGCAGTGCAAGTGGCGAGTTGAATCTGCAAGGTGCTCATTCTAATATCCTTGTTTGGTAAAATGGGAAGCTGAATATTAATGAGGCATGTTGTGATGTTGACAAGGTGTTTATCAAGTTTTCATTTCTGTCAATTGGCATCTCCCTACTGCCTAGACAGAATCTCACTATCTCAGATGTGGAACGCATGTAAGATGGCACAAGTTCCTCCCCAGATGAGGTGAGCCTTGCTGCAATTACTTATTACCCAATTCAGCCACACATCTTGCTATAGCACACATTGCTCAAACCCCTGTTAGATTCTGCTTCATTATTTGTTGCAAATGTCTTAGGATGCACATAGTCTGCCATGGCCTGTGCCAAATTTTCTCATGCAATCTTCCATTTTTCACCTTGGTAATTATGCAACTGAGATTTCCGATTATTTCTCAGGTAGAAGTGCTCACCACTGGTGACTGTTTCCAGCTTTCATGAACAGTGCTTGACACTCAGCTGCACACCATTTCAGGTGCTGCAAGCTAGGAAGTGCTCCTCACACTGTGGGGCTGAAGTCTCAATACTCAAGGCATGGCACTGAGGAAAGGTATATTCACACATTGCTCCTCACGAAAATAGTCTAGAAATGCAGGTTAATGAGGTAATAGAGAGGGAGGTTTTTTTTTGTTCTTTTGTCTCAAGACCACCAAAGTAGACCATGTCATCAGACCCTCAGCTCTATTCCTGATGAAGGGCTTTTGCCCAAAACATTGATTTTCCTGCTCTTCGGATGCTGCCTGACCTGCTGTGCTTTTCCAGCACCACTCTAATCTAGACTCTGGTTTCCAGCATCTGCAGTCCTTGTTTTTACCATGTCATCAGACCTAACCAGCCTGGATACAATTAGAATTGTGGGTCAGTGCTGTGTCCTGGGTGAAAGGGAACACCCAGCAGTGCAGGAAGAAGGTCAGTGTCTCTCCAAAAATGTCAATGATTTCCTGCACGACAGGCATGACAAATTTCAGGCTCCTTGCTCCTTGCAAAGTATTAGATTTTGTCAGAGAAGAGTATAACCGCTCATGTGCGAGTGGAGAGACTTCATTAACAATCAAGGGTGGCACCGTGGCTCAGTGGTTAGCATGCCGCCAAGCACCCGGGTTCGATTCCACCAGAAGGCGACTGTCTGTGTGGAGTTTGCAGATTATCCCCATGTCTGTGTGGGTTTATTCCAGTGCTCCAATTTCCTCCCACAGTCCAAAGATATGCAGATTAGGTGGATTGGCCATGCTAAACTGCCCATAGTATCCCAGGATGTGCAGACTAGGTGGGTTTGCCATGGGAAATGCAGAGTTACAGGGCTAGGGTAGGTTAGCTCTTCAGAGGGTCAGTGTGGACTTGTGAGTTGAATGATCTGCTTCCACACTGCATGAGCTTTTATGCATCTTTGACAATTAACTCTCTTCTCTCATGCCTGGCGGCATGCTAACCGCTGAGCCACGGTGCCACCTTTGATTGCTAATGAGGCAGTAACATCACCCAGTGAATCTCCACCAGGAAGAGGCCAGAGCTAGGGAGCCACAGCTCTGGCTTTATCTCAGAGGAGGAAGTCACTAATCCCTCAGAAAGCTGCACCAGCAAGGCTTTCACTTGCACTCTCCACCAGTTCAGGCACTTTTGTTGTATCTGGATTAGACTCAGGAGTACAAACCTAGTGAGCACATCAGTACGTCATGGAAGAAATGCTCTGATATCTAAAGAACAGACACCTACTCAGGCCAAAGCAAGAGATATAAGCCTGTTCTGAGCCATTAATCACTTGGTCAAGTGTATAATTGGGCACAGGCACGTCAGGCAGCTTTGTCAGAGACAGTCAATGAACTGAAACAAAGAATTGAGGAGTCCATTATCATAACATTAACATGTTGACTCCAGCATATATGTGTCTGGCTGTCCCAAAGGATTGGTTGATGAATGCTGTTGCAACTCAAATCCAACACACCCAGTGCCTGTGGATATGTACATGATCCTTCACTCTATCACTTTATCCATGGCTGCTCAACATCAATGGGAAGGTAAGAGGGAAACAAGGGACCTTGATCTCATTCTAAGTGTCCCTTTCTCTCCAGAGGACAGAGTGGTGCAAGCTGAGAGGGAGGAGGAGCACCCCAGTGGACCATCAAAAACTTCCTCTTAGGACACTTCAGAGATGCCAGGTTCCTTAATCTTTCCCTTCGTGTGATACCAAAACCTGCAGCTGAAAAATCAAAGCAGCATAAGCCTGCCTGTGAGCAAGAAACTCTCATTGAGTCTTAGCCTTCTAGGACCAAAGGCACAAAAGGGTGACCATCCAGATCTTCCAAGCCAACACAGCAAGATCCCTCCACCCCTAACTGTGGAAGTAGAAATGGCATTTAGATGTAGTGAAAAAGATGTAGATGCAAAAAGAAGGAAACTTACTGAGGGCACCATTGTTAATTAACCTTTTACGTTTTAAAATGTATGTTCACTTGCACTGATAAAATGTCTCCTTGTAATATAATAGTGGCTATGAGAACTGGTTATGTCACATCCATGTGAAAGATAATCAGCCCCTGCTGACATCCCAAGGATGAAAGAAGTTGCAATTGCCAAGAATTATCCATATCTCACAAGATGCTGACTTCTTGGCTGCAGGTATCCTCAGATGGTCATTGATCCTTAGAACATAACATTGTGGATTGTGATTAATGGCTGAGAACAGAGCTGCATCATTTGCCTGGGGCTGAGTAGACGTCTTTGGGTTCTTTGGCTATCAGAGCATTTCTTGAGGTGTTGCACTTTCATGTGAACAGCAGAAAGGTTAAACGCTATCTTCAGGGAATGGGCTAGGGCTTGGCCCACATACATCATTGATGATTCCACTGGAGGGAACCTGCCTGCTGCTCCTGTATCTGTTTATGCATTTCTGTGAAATTCCTAATTGCCAACACTATGGGATCCTCTCCTGCTTCCAGCTGAGCAGATCTGGCCTTCGACATTCCTCTGAACACTAACAACTTTGGGCATTTCTTCCTCAACCAGGATGTGCTCGTCCGAATTTGTGATCCAGTTACTGCGTACCACTTACTGTTCATTTTTTCACATCGTATGGGCAGAATGGCCAGTTCTTCAAATACTGACATAGACACAAATACATCTCAGTGTGAATTGCCAGCTACAGGAAAGTAAGACAGAAAAGTGGAGGAAAAACATTCTACGATATTAAAGCAGATAGCCACAAAGGAACTGCAACAGCAAATGTTATCTGCTTTCGATATTTTGGTAAGACATTTTTATTTAAATGACAAAAGCAATGTTTCATGCTTTCAAAATATAAATCAAAAGTAACTGAAGTAATGAAATTCTTTGAAATAGATTAAAGATAATTCAGATGGAATGTTTCAGTCTAGATAAAGGGAAGGCGTTTTTTATTAAGGATCAAAGGTATAAACAATTTAAATTGCAAAAGAATCCCATACAGGCCTCTCTAAGTCACCACCAAAAGACAAATATGAGATTGCGATTTGTTGCTATGTCACTGTGGGACCTGTCATGTTTTGCTAATAAGGAAATATTGTGACAGCTAGATCATATAATAATGTTCTGAGCCTTTGTGAGACAGTCATTTTCTGTCTGATCTTCAGAGAACAATTTACTTTGTGTTGTTGTTCATTAGCAGCTACCAAGTGCTGCAAGGAAAAACTTACCTATTAGATTGCATTAACTATAAGTTTATTTATCATGTTTTGCAGAATAGATTTATTGACACCATAAGATTGTTTAGCATTTTCTAATTGATTAATTAATCTTTCATGGGATGTAGGTATCATTAGCAAGGCCAACATTTTTTGCCCATCATTTTAGGCTTTACCAAACATACAAGGGCATCATAGCAGAGTAACATGTAATAATTTCCAAATAACCTACTTTTGTATATGGCCTCAATCTCAGCTGGCACATTGTTTTCATTTGGGTGTGGTAACATCCTAGGGTATAAACAAGTAGTTGAGTTTGCCTTCAGTGTGATGTGGTAATGCAGCATTCAGTTTCTCCAGGCCTTTATTCTTTTCTTTATTTTTCCAACCCCCCCAAATCACCAAGACCCTCATTTTAGTGTTATCCACCTCTGGCAAATTATCTATGCAGCTAATTAGATATCTATGCATAGCTCTCTATTGGCAATGCAAACCATCAAAAGTGAGAGGTAGGGAGAGCAATGGGAGCCTACATCAAAATGGACACCAGCCCTTTAAAGAGTTTTGTGAATTGTTTTAACTAATTTTCTGATTTCTGGCTGATAATTGTATCTGCTGTAAGGCATTTGGCTAAGCCATGAACATAGCTAGATAATACATATGATTACAATTATTTATTTGTTTTCGTGCATTGATGTTCCTCAAAGCTGGCCCATCCCCATGATGCTGGTTCCTTCCAGACCCTGCAGTTGGAAAGATGAAGGCTGCAAGGCTATCCATTAGAACATTAAATAGCATCTAATAGCTGTCCATTGCAACTTTAATCATGCCCCTGTTTTCAATTCAAAATGTGTGAATTTCTCTTTGATGGCAATGGCAATGCTCCAATACTGGCTATCATTGTCTGTGACTTCTCAAGAAAAATAACTTGCAGTATGGTTTCGCCTTTAAAAGCTGTTACTTTTAAAAGCTTTTCAAAACAAAAAGGGCTGCTGTGCCTGCAACCATGGCCTTCAGTCATGTGGACAGGTCTCTCTCTTCCCTCTGTGGATGTTCCTTGTGCCATCTCAAAAGCTGGCAAAATAATGGTAGGGGGTGATGCCTTTTTCTACATGCTTTCACCATTGTTGGTATGGCACACCTACTATACCCATTATGGTGACTCCACACTTGTTGAGCCGGCCTAGGGCCCTGCATTATCCAGGAGAAAGTAAGGACTGCAGATGTGGGAGATTAGAGTCGAGAGTGTGGTGCTGGAAAAGCACAGTCGGTCTAGGTCTGCCGAGGCCCTCAATTATCCAGAAGACTTTTGGGTGATTAGAACTGAATTGATTGTTCAACTAAGTTAAATCTTATCTTCCATGGTGTTGTCCATATTGTTCAATGCGGGCGGTCAAGTCATTCACCTGCTATTGCTGGACAAATTTTCCTATCTTCTGTTCTTGGATTGCTGGGCTGACCTCAATCTTTACCTGTAGCACTGTACTGCTGCTGGACCTTACTTCAGGAGCTTTGAGCCTCCTGCCTTCAGTTCCATGGGTTTGGTCACCATTTCCTCATGTAAGATCAGTAACTGAGCCTATAATCAAGATAGTGCATCGGAACAGATTTTATAAAAACACATGTAGTTGATAAGAGGGCATGGACATCACTGAAACATTAGACTCAGGTTCCATATGATCTAATGTCACTATGCCATAGCTTCCTATACACATGATCAGTGATATTATTAGGGAATAGATATTGAAAGGGGTGGAGGGTTTGAGCTATAGGGAGAGACTGAATAGACTGGAGCTATTTTTCCTGGAGCACCAGAGGCTGAGGGATGACCTTACAGAGGTTTATAAAAATCATGAGGGAAATGGATAAGACAAATAGGCAAGGTCTTTTCCTCAATGTGGAGGAGTACAAAACTAGAGGGCATAGGTTTAAGGTGAAAGGGGAAAGATTTAAAATGGACCTAACAGACAATGTTTTCATGCAGAGGGTGATGCATGTATGGATGATTTCGAAATGCCAGTGTTGGACTGGGGTATACAAAGTTAAAAATCATACAACACCGGGTTATAGTCCAACAGGTTTATTTGGAAGCACTAGTTTTTTGGATGGAATGAGCTGCCAGAGAGAGTAGTGGAGACTGGTACAATTACAACATTTAAAAGGTACTGGATGGGTATGTGAATAGGAAGGGTTTAGAGGGAAATAGGCCAAATGCTGGCAGATGGGACCAGACTTATTCAAGATATCTGGCCAGCATGGATAAGTTGGACCGAAGGGTCTGTTTTTGTGCTATGACAGTATGACTCTATTCCACAACAACTAGACCACCTCAGATGGCAGTTAACAGTTAATCACATTCCCATAGGACTGGAATGACTTTTAAAGAAAGAATGGCAGTTTTTGTTCCGTAAAAGAAGGTAGAGAACCAGATATGTTTGTAGAGCAGTTGATGATAATTACATGATTACCATTACTGAGACTAACTTTACACCCCAGAATATCCAGTTATTGTGTTAGGATTTAAACTCATGCATTCAAAGCTTTCGCTTGGTCCTGCTGGATTCAAAACTTTTGACTTGTACTCATCAGGAATAACACACAAGAGATCAAACTTGAAAAGACAATGCAGTTTTATGCAGCGCAAAAGATGGTGTAGATTGGTCGGATGGTTGGCATAGAGATGCAGCAGGAACAATTAATTGGTCATCCTAGTTGAAAAACACACGTGAGGCAGGTAGACTCTGATTGATCAGTTGTTGCCATGGGGATTACAGCAGAGAGTGACAATCGTCATCATGATCCTTTTCTCAATGAAAAGGTTTTCTTTCCAGATTGTGAGTTCAATTGATCATCTTAAACTGGTTTCTCCACACATAGGATGCTGCTGTTCATATTTTTGACTATCATATAAATGAGGAATGTGATGTGTTTGAATTCCACATCTTTGCCTTACCAGGCGTATTGGCCATAGAGTGGAGAACCATATCAAACAGCAAAGCATTTGATCATTTGCTGGAGGCAGCGTTGTGTTCAACCAATCTGTGCTTTGGAAAATTCCGACCACCACGAGCAACATTAGATGTGATTCTCCTTTCAGATAGCATTTATTACTTCTGACTGTGCTAGGAATTGTAAGGGAAATCAATTTAAGATCATCACTCAGCTTGCAGTGATGTATTTGCATATCCTAGAAATCACATAAGTAATGCACAGGATGCTGCTCTGTGGAAGTAAACGCAAATTTTCCATATGTTGCATCGGTTACTTTGAGAAAAGGACCATGGAACCATTTGCCAGTCACTGCTGCATTCCCCATGGAAACAACCAGACCAATCACTGTCTAGTTACTGGTCTGAATATTTTCAGCTAACTCAGATTGACAGTTAACAGTATCTGCTGAATCTCCATGCCTATCAATCAGCACCCTCTTCTCATGCTGTCTCAAATGGTCTTGCCTTTCCAACTTTGGTTTCTTGTTTGTCAGTCCTGATGAATGCAAGATCAAAAGCTTTGATACCCTGTCTCTTTTTATAAAGGTTTTATGCTTTGCAAATATATCCAACTATATATAATTTATATATATATATATATATATATATATGTATACACACAACAAGAAAATAAAATTCTGCAGAATTATTTTTTAAAAGAAATTCTGTCAAGGAACAGTCACATTCCACTGAAGCTATTTATAATGAAGTTATTCCAAGTAGTCAAATTTTCTGTTTAAGATCATAAGGCCAAAGGAATTTGAGACAGAAATAGGCTGTTTGGCATCTCGATCCTGCTCAACAATTCAATTGGATCATGGCTGATCTGACATTCCTCACATCCACTTTCTTTTCTTTTCCCTGTAACCCTTGATTTCCCTCCTGATCAATAATATATCTATCTCAGCTTTATATATACACAAGGACTCTTCTCCCACAGTTCTCTATGGCAAGCAGTTCCAAAGTCTCATAATCCTTAGGAGAAATTCCTCCTCATCTCAGTTTAAATTGGCATCCCTTAATTCTGAGGCTATGCCCTCTGGTCCCAGGAAGTGAAACATTCTCTCAGCATTTGTCAAGCTCCTTAAGAATCCCATATGTTTCAATGAGATCACCTCTCATTGTTATAAATTCCAAATGAGTGCCATACAAACCTATTTCACCTTTGCCCACAAGACCATCCCTCCAAACTGGATATCATCCCAACGAACCTTCTCTGAACTACCTCCAATAAAATAATGAAACAATTTTCTTAAATAAGTGTCCAAAACTGCTCACGGTAATCCAGGTGACGTCCCATCTACACCTTGTGTAGTTCCAGTAAGACTTCCCGAAACACATACTCCAATCCCTGTTAAATAAGGCAACATATTCCACCAGCCCTTCTAATCATATGCTGTACCTATGTGCTAGCTTTCTGTATTTTCTGCACAAGTACTCCTAAGTCCCTTTCTGTTGCAGCTTTCTGCAGTTTTTCGCCATTGAAATCATATTTGGTTCTTTGTTCTTCCTTCCATAATGAGCAACTTCACATTTTCCTACATTCCACTCCAGTTTGCCAATATTTACCTACTTATGCAACCTGCCAATACCTTTCTCTAAAGGTATCCCTCTCACAACCTGCCTTTCCACCTATTTTTGTGTGATGTGTAAATTTGACTACAGTATATTCGCTTCCATCCTCCAAGTCATTAATATAAATTGCAAACTGTTGCAGGCCCAGCACTGATCCCTGTGGAGCATCAACAAAGGTCACCAACCTACAAAAGAATCCCGAATCCCTGCTCACTGTTTCCTACCCATTAGCCAATTCTCTATCCATGCCAATATACTACCTCAACACTGAAATCTCTAATTTTATGACTTAAACATTTGTGAGGCACCTTGTTGAATGCCTTTTGGAAAACCAAGTACAGCATATCTACTAACTCTCCTTTATTCACTCTGGTTGAGACAGCCTCGAAAAACTCTCATGAATTACTGGTATGATTACCCTTTCATGAAGCAAAGCTGATTCTGCTTGATTGAATCGTGATTGTACAAATGTTCTGCTATTATTTCCTTAATAATTGATTTTTAAAAATGCTAGGCTGATTGGTCTATAGCTACCCACTTTATGCCTCCCTCCTTTTTTAAACAGAGAGATGGTAGCATAGGTATAAACCTCTCCTTTCGGAAACCTCCAACAGTGATGATAGGATTTTGCAATGAGTTTGAAGCCTGCAAATTTTGATGAGAACAGTTCAAGTGAAAAAAAAAATGAGAATGCAAAACCATATTTAGAGGTAGCTCTCTAACTGCTCAAACCATTGACACCTGAACTGCAGGCAGCTCTGCATGCACGATCACTTGGAAATATGTCCATAGTTCCAGACGCTTTACACCATTATGTCATGCACAAATTCCATACTGCACAAGCGCATAGAACAGGCATTACATTAAAACAGGAATCAGTTAAGGAGGGGAGAGAACAAGTGAGGCTGGGGGGAGGAGAATGGACAGAGCTGGGGTGGAAAAACAGAAAAGATGGGGGAGAAATGGATGGGTGGAGGTGAGAAACACACCTTTCTCTCTCTTAAGAAATTGTTGCCGCTGTGAGAGAGCTGGTCAGATAATCCAGAGAGTCAGAGCTTTGGTCTAGACAAGAACTGGTTATGGATGTGGGAGGATCATCAATAAAGTATTCCAGTTCAGATTTACCATTCGTCTACATTGTGCATATTTCCTGGTTCCAAAGAAAGCAGCAACTAGTAACTAGGTTGGGATCTAACCAGCAAATTGAATCCAAACACTGGTTTTCTTTGTCCAGGTGGAGACTTCAGCTTCACCTTTACTGACACTTCGGAAATGGCAAAGGATTAAGCAGGTAACATTGGGGGAAGTGGTCACAAGGTGACTTGGGCCAACAGCCAAAGAAGAAAGTACGTATCCGTGAGCTAACCACATTGTTGCAGAGTGTGAATGTGAGGAACAGTATGCTAGCACAGCAGGAATGGCCAATGTGTGGAGAATGTTCACTGAGGGGACGTGGGCTGCAAATGGCTAATAGACTCAATTGGAAGGAAAAAAAATCCAACCAGTGGGAAACCAAAATGGCAGATCAATTTGCAACAATGGTTTAGTTTCATGAAGAATCAGAAAATTAGACTTTATATAAGGAATGCTTTAATTCATTCTTAAAGAGAAACAATGCAGCTGAGGACATTGTGGTACTGGTTTTCTTAAGTACCACCAGAAGCAAGACCTTCATGATTCTAAGGAGTCTGGTGCAACTATAGAAACCTGCAGACAAGACTTTTCAAGCATTATGCTTCGAGTGAATGAACCATATTGCCAGAAATTGCTGGGTACAACCCAAACAAGAGGAGTCAGAAAGAAACAGCCCTGAGGACAAGACAAAAGGTATGTGCTGTGAACCAATGTGTAGATCAGTGTTAGCTGGGTCTGCACAGAATCAGAAGACCCAGAGTCAGCAGAGTTTCAGCAAACATCCTGTCAGTAAGGTGAAGCTGATTGTTTCTGGGTTCTACCCCAAGTGGAGGGGATGACAGTTAAAATAGAAGTGTGTACGGGTGCAGTGGTGTCTCTGATTCCCGAATCAGTCCATAAGGAGAAGTTGAGGGCACTACCGTTAAAGCCTGTCAAGATTATGTAATGGACAAACGCAGAATAAGTAGTGCCACTGAAGGACTATGTACTGGTGAAAGTACAGTTAAGGGATCAGTGTGCACAATTGGCACTTTACATAGTAAAAGACAAATAAATTGCATTAATTGGATGCTCCTGGTTGAACTCTGAGACATGCTTAAAAGGCAGGAGGACTCAAATATGTGGTTGAAAGAGACCCTGGACAAATAAAAAGATATCTTCAAAGAAACTCTGGGGAAATGAAAGGAGTTGAAACTAATCACAGCTGAAGCCAGAGGCTTGTCCTAGGAGTGTGATGGTGCATCCAGGACCATACGTTATCCAAGCTGAAGTAGAGATGCAGCTGGAACAGCTGGTGAACTGGGAGCATTGGAACTAGGAACCAGCTGTGAACAAACTACACTCTAGACATGCTTCTGCTCTTAAAAATGGATGGCATAGTGAGGATTTGTGGTGACCTTAAGGTCACAGCCCTGTGTGTGGATTAATAATCCTTTCCGATCATAGAAAACCTTTTCTCTTATTATCTTACGGTCCAAGTGGGGGCCAGAGTAGGGCTCTTGTGCCAGACCTTGTTCACTTAGATCACATTTCATTTTCTTTTTCCTTTCTGTCTCTTTTCTTTTATTTTACTTACTTTCCTTGTCCTGAGTATGGATGGCATCGGTGGCACTGACAGCCCAGCACATGGAGCTCGAGTGGACCCAGGGTGCAGGCCTTGAGTGGTCTCACCAGGCCCAGGGTGCCGACCTCGGGTGGGCTTACCGGAGACTTTGAGCAGGCCCAAGACATATACTTCAAGTAGGCCCAGTGCAAAGGAGAGTGTACCCCCACTTACTTTTCTGGAGGAAGCACAGGACCTGGAATCAGTAGCTGCTACACCGACAGAGGCTACATTGGTGAGATAGGCCCAGCAGCAAAAGATGGCGCCTGAGGATCCATGACTTTGTTGTTGATTGGGTCGGTGTTGGCAGTGGTGAAGGCCTGAAGGAAAGTGGAAACATGGATGAAGTGGGCCCAGCAGCAAGAGACATAACTTGGAGGAGCATCAGCCCAGCTGAAAAGATGGCACCACAGCATCAGCGACTTTAATGTTGGTTGGGTCTGGGTTCAACGGTAGTGAAGCGATGATAGAAAGATAGCAGTGATGAGCTAGCTCATGACTGATGGACTCTCCTCAAGCTATGTCTCTTTGTTTTAAACCTTATTCCTAAATTATTGAAAATGATACCATTTCATAGTGATAAAGCTTTTTATTACATTTTATTGTATTCTTACTGTAAAATACACATGACAATAAAATTAAAATTAAGAACTATTCTGGGGACTGGCTGGGTGAAAGAAATTCTCAAAAATGGATCTGTTGCAGGCCTATTAGCAGATGGGGGTCCTAAAGGAGTCCCACCTGCTGCTGGTAATAGAGACACACATATGTTTTGACATCTGGTAAACACCCCCTGCTAATTTAAACCAGTGACACAGAAAAGATTAAATCTTATTCATAAAGTCAGGAAGTATGGGATACAGAGAGATTTGGGCTGTCTGGATTCAGAATTGGCTGGCTGACAGAAGGCAGAGAGTGGTTGTGGATGGAAAGTATTCTGCCTGGAGGTCAGTGTTGAGTGGGGTCCCACAGGGCTCTGTTCTTGGGCCTCTGCTCTTTGTAGTTTTTATAAATGACTTGGATGAGGAGGTTGTGGGTTGGGTTAGTAAATTTGTAGATGACACAAAGGTTGGAGGTGTCATCGATAGTATCGAGGCTGCAGCACGACATAGACAGGATGCAGAGTTGGGCTGAGAAATGGCAGATGGAGTTCAACCTGGATAAATGCGAAGTGATGCATTTTGGAAGGTCGAACTTGAATGCTGAATATAGAATTAAAGACAGGATTCTTGGCAGTGTGGAGGAACAGAGGGATCTGAATGTGCAAGTACATTGATCCCTCAAAGTTGCCACCCAAGTGGATAGGGTTTTTAAGAAAGCTTGTGGTGTTTTGGCTTTCATTAACAGGGGGATCGAGTTTAAGAGCCGTGAGGTTTTGCTACAGCTCTACAAGTTCCTGGTGAGACCACACTTGGAATATTGTGTCCAGTTCTGATCACTCTACTATAGGAAAGATACAGAGGCTTTAGAGAGAGTGCAAAGAAGGTATACCAGGATGCTGCCTGGACTGGAGGGCTTGCCTTATGAAGAAAGGTTGAATAAGCTCAGACTTTTCTCTCTGGAGTGAAGGAGAAAGAGAGGAGACCTGATCGAGGTATACAAGATAATGAGTGGAATAGGTAGAGTCAATTGCCAGAGTCTTTTCCCCAGGGCAGGATTGACTGGTGCGAGGAATCATAGTTTGAAGATATTAGGATGAAGGTACAAAGGAGACTCAGAGGTAGGTTCTTTACGCAGAGAGTTGTGAATGCATTGCCAGCTGTGGTAGTGGAAGCAGAGTCATTGGGGACATTTAAATGACTGCTGGACATACACATGAATAACAGTGAGTTGAGGTGTGTGTAGGTTATGTTACTATATTTTACATTAGGATTAACTTCGGCACAACATTATGGGCCAAAGGGTCTGTTCTGTGCTGTACTTTTCTATGTTCTATGTTCCAACCTATGCTGTAATCTTTTAAAATTTGAGAGGCAAAGAACTATCCCAAAGGTCACTATTTAAAGTAAAAACTTAACAACTTTATTTCTTTTTAAAAGTCTAACTGAGAATAATTAACTAACAACTATTTCCAACTCCTTTTCCTAACTATCGTTTACTTTCCCTTCTAAAATACTGGTCCAATAAAACTCACAATTAAGATTTTCCAAAAACTTCAAATTTCAGAACCAGCCAGCTGTCGAATCTTCTCTTTGTATCTTCCTCAGTCTTCTTTTCTTCTTCTTCGGGTTTCTGTTTCACAAGTCATTGATAGATAAAGGTACCATTAAGAGAGCTATTCTTTAGGCAGGCTGCATGTGTTGGTAGCTTGGCAGTTCTCCTCTGTTCAATTTTTGTTTTGGTTTTATACCCCAAAGCATTTGATCATTTCATTGGTGTTAATATTGTCAAAATTCAAACTGGACTGGAGTTTGGTATTTTGGGGCATAATTTAAACTGATTGGCCGAATTTAATTTTTTTTTGTCTCCAGGTAACCCAGCTAATCTGGCTGTTTGACCAAATGTTACACTGTTACCTTGTTCAGAACACTTGGTGCTGTGTCAGGTAGCTCTGCTAGTTTTTAATTCTCACAAGGTACAGTACCTCTTGCACTTTCATAACACATAACAGAAAATTTACATAAGAGGCAGAGTAAAGGCTGAGTTCTGAACTCCAATTGGCAGGATAATCCTAGTGGAATCAGGACTCTGATTGCTATTTTTGAATGTAAATAGTTCAATTGTTCAGAAGTGATAGTGGTATTGAGAGACCCCAGGAGGTAGGATGATGAGGCTGTTGCAGCCTTGTCAATGGGAAAAGGCAGTTCCCCAACAGGCCAATGGTGGTAATTGGCTGGAAATGCATTGTACATGGCTCAGTGTAAATTAGCCCATGAAGCTTCAGTTCAAAAATCAAGAGCACTATTCTGATGTTTCCGCTGAAATGAACCAACTGCTATTTTTCGTTGAAAAAACTTTTAAAGTCACAATCCTGACCATGCTATCTCCTTAACAAGCTCCCCCATGGAGCTTAGCAGGCTGTTAATTGACTGTTCGTGTGTTTTACATGCCCTACACACCCTCTCACCACCTCTTTGAAATTCCAGATTCTCCTGGAGATGCTGGGGTGTCAAAGTGTCTTCTGGAACTACAATTTTGAAATTATGTTCACACCTGGTGCCACCTTCATTGTCAATTGAAAATCTGGCTTACCGGATACCTCAAGGTTCTATACCAGGGTCATTCTCCTGAGGAGTGTTGCCTAACAAAAAGTCCTTGGAGTGCAGGTTTATAGTTCCTTGAAAGTGGAGTCACAGGTAGATAGGGTTGTGAAGAAGGCATTTGATATGCTTGCCTTTCTTGGTCAGTGCATTGAGTATAGGACTTAGGAGGTCATGTTATGGCTGTACAGGATGTTGATTAGGCCACTATTGGGATACTGCATTCAATTATAGGTGATGTTATAGAGATTTATAAAATCATGAGGGGCATGATAGGGTGAATAGTCAAAGTCTCTTACCCAGGTTAGGGAGTCCAAAACTTGGGGCCATAAGTTTAAGGTAAGAGATGAAAGATTTCGAAGGAAGCTAAGAGGTAACTTTTTTAACCCAGAGGGTGGTGCATGTATGGAATGAACTGCCAGTGGAAATGGTGGAAGCTGTTTCAATTACAACATTTAAAAGGCATCTTGTTGGGTACATGAATAGGAAGATTAGGAGGGGTATGGGCCAAACGCTGTCAAATGGAACTAGGTTAATTTAGGACATCTGGTTGCCATGGACTGAAGGGTCTATTTCCATGCTACATATTTATGATTCTATGACTCTACCGAAAGGCTGTTGTTGTATATTTACAAATTATGTGGAAAAGGTGATACTAAGTTAGTTGGAGAAATAAGGATTAAAGAGTACTTTGCAAAAATGTATTGATAATTTAAGTGAGGGATAAAATTGTGTAAGATGTATGTCAATATCAGAAATTGTGATATCACACACTTTGGACTTGATGTGGTAGTATAATATAGTCTGCGATCTCCCTATATGTATTCCACAAAAACTGTATTCTTGTTCAGACTGTTGTTTGAAGTTTATCAATAACATAAACTATTTACACTGCTCCAAGATTTCAGACTTTCACATAGTCTGAGTTCTGTGTTTCCCAACTGCAGAGGGCAAAATACATTAACTGCAAGCACGCTACTCGTGTTACTACTACTACTGAAGGTGAAACAGTTACTTTTATAAGGGAACATCAGATGTTACAATGCCATCTGTCTTACAGGTACATTGCCTGTCTGTTTTAGATTGGACTGAAAAGTATTGACAGAGCTTACAGGGTAAGGTTGAGAGTTGCAGTTATCATTGTAGGTGAGTGGGTGAAAATATGTTGGAAATCATTTGTGATGGGCTGTCCAGAGAGTGCCAGCTAAAAAGGGACATGGTGGTGAGAGCATTCATTGTTTGGCTGAGCCAGTAAATCATTGGGCCAAGTGCCTTCCATATTTTCTCAATTCCTAAACCTGAACTGTGTTTGGAAAGTGGCTATGTGCTCACTGGATGGGGTCACCTTTTTTTTCTGTTCTCCCAAGTGGGACTCCATTTCTGAGGGATACCCTTCATGGGGAAATTACATAAATCATTCACTTGCACAGGTTGAAGTTCCTTGCAAATGTGTCATCATACATGTCAAATGCATGCAGTGTACAAATGTGGGATGTAAATGCTGGTTAGAAGAAGCAGTGTGATCATTACCAATTGAAGATTGTCCTTTCTGTGAAGCACAAGTAATTATGAGCCACCAAGCACAAAGATACTGCTAGATTGCATAGGCTGCACAGAGGCACGGAACCAATTCCTATCACCTTGAACTACAAATACTTTGCAAATGCTCTTATGTGTACTGTTGCCATTCCTGGGGTTCTTGGGCTGGGAGCACAAGATCTCAGTGCTCCTGCAGTACCACATTGCTTTGTGGCATAACTAGTATTACATTCGTCAGAATAACATATAATGTCAACCTACCACTTAGAGGTATTCCATCATCCTCATTATTGGAGTGTTCCATGTGTCACGAAAAAGAGAATATGCTTGATAGATTAATTTTCTCGGATTTCAAACTTCCTATCCAGTCACATATCAGACAAGATTCAATCCTTTTTTTTACTGTTTTTTTTCAAGCATATGTGAGTGACATAGGTAAGCTTTTGTAAGCTTGCTGTACATGTTAAAAAGCAGTCATATCTTGGAAATCAGTACTGACAGGTATTTTCCAGTTTGACAACTACCATTTACTACAACTTGCTGCTTTTTGACTTTAAGCCCTTTTTTTTGATCCAAGCTTGACATTGACCAGCCTATTCTGTGAGAACAGGCTGTTTTGCATGAAAATGGACTTGGCGTGGGACAGACTGTTTTGCAGCGATACCTGGATTTGTTTTTGACCAGCAAGCACAATTGAATACCTGATAAAAGTATTCAGAAGAGGTAATTTGCGCATAACAGCATATCCAGTATACTATTAATATCAGGAACTTTGCACAGTTCATTGGACCAGATTTGTGAACGATTCCATGGAAATTGAGATTGCCAGCCTTGCTGAGGGACTGCTGACTGGTGAAAGGGCATGAGACTTAGTTGTTGAATACGTCTGAAGTAGTTTAAGCTGATATTATAAACTGATGAGTGAATCTATCTGAAGTTGTTTAAGCTGATAAAATTGTGTAATATCAGTGTTCTTTTTATTTTGGTCTTTGTTTATTCATTTTGATTAGACCTTAAAGAACCCGTTAAGGGACTTTAGCCTAACGGTACATTGGGCTCTGTGTTTCATGTGCATTCCCACTCCTGGGCCCTCGAAGCTACAACACAGAACTGGACATTACAAAATAATTGATGTACAATACATGAATACAGAAAACCCAACTGCAACTTCCTATTCATTAACAATCCCATAATGATGCCTTTTAGTATCAGAAAATTTCAAACAAAGCATGAACAAAAGTAAAACAAAAATCACATTGAATTTAAACATTTCAATTGCAATCAGAACATGATGCATTCAAAAATAAATCTTTCACCCTTGAACATTCTCTACTTGTCTTCAATTCCTTGCTGGTTCTTTTGCCATACAAGGATTGCCCCCAGTAGCTGTAACACGCACATTGAAAGTTTCAAGGTTGGAGAAGAGATTACCAAGTGTTTCCATGTAATCACAAAGTCTATGAACTGTGCTATTAAAATCCATAAGGCAGAATTTTGCCATAAGTGGGTCCAAAATCCACACTGGCAAACAACAGGGCGACACAATGACTGAATCGCAATCCAATTAAGGATTAATTGAGCAGATGGGTATTACTGAGGCAGATGACTTTGGGATACCTTCAGGCAAGTTATTTAAAAATTGGGGATTCTCTGTTTCAGTGTAAAATGAAACATTGAAAGTCAGATACTGCGACATGACTTTCCACGTGTGCTATTTGGATGTGATCATCCATACCTGATTGGAAAGGGTGGCTGCAGACTCTGCACAAAATCTTGAGACAGACAACTGCTCTTACATTTTGTAGTGAGTTTAATTTGATATGGGAATCCAACAAGTTCTTCTAATTATTGGAGGGGCTGAGCCTGAGCTGCTGTTAGTTTGGAGTAAATGCCAGTCATGAACATTCACCAGTTCATCGGATAGCTTTCATCAACTGAATTTTATGGCCGATTTGCAAATTAATGCTGACGTGCATTGGAAACTTGTTATTTACCACTAAGGTGTCAGTTGATAATCAATACAAAACACATTGCGCTGCAATATATTCTATAAATTCTCATAGCGATAACGTGATGGGGCAGATTTACCGATCCCATAATTTATAGTTTCAATATCCTGTTATGACTAACATGGTCTGATCTTATCCTCACACAGCAGTCCTTTGTAAATTCACTTAAACATAACAGTGACAGCTGGTTTTCTTTTTCTCTTTAAAAACCTTTTACCTACAAATTCTCTGATGAAGAGGAAGAGAGATTTCCCTACATAGTCATTGTAGAAACAGTGTCCACAAAGGTCTTCACTGTCCTACTGCACAGAGGAAATAATTTGCCATTGTTTTCAATTAGAACATAACTTGCTTTTATGATTTAATTCACTTACGAAGTATTCAGACTGAGGTGAAAAATATTAATTTTTGCAAAATGGGATATATTTCTAATTTACACACCTAGAGGTCAGCACTGAACATTCTCCAATTAATCCAATTTTCTTTCTTCAATCCCTACAGGCCTTAATCCCAATTTCATCCTTACAATTAGATTAGTTACAGTGTGGAAGCAGGCCCTTCGGCCCAACAAGTCCACACCAACACGCCGAAGCGCAACCCACCAGACCCCATTCTCCTACATTTACCCCTTCACCTAATACTACGGGCAATTCACCTAATCTGCACATTTTTGGACTGTGGGAAGAAACCGGAGCACCCGGAGGAAACCCATGCAGACACTGGGAGAATGTGCAAACTCCACACAGTCAGTAGCCTGAGGCAGGAATTGAACCCAGGTCTCTGGCGCTGTGAGGCAGCAGTGCTAACCATTGTACCACTGTGCCGCCCGCAAACAGTGCAGCATTAACATTAGTGAGCAAACTACCCTGTAACACATCTGCCTTTCGAGCATAAGGTCATGCAAGTCCTGGGCCTTCTCCACTGCCAAATCCTGGCCATCCCACCACTGGAGGAAGAACACCTCATCTTCCACCTAGGGACCCTCCAACCACACTCAATCAATGTCAATATCACCAGTTTCCTCATCACCCATCCCCCCCACCTTATCCCAGATCCAACTCTCCAACTTTGCACTGCTCTCTTGAATTGTCCTACCTCTCTACCTTCCTTCCCACCTATCCACTCCAACCTATCACCATCACCCCCACCTTCATCTACCTATCACATTCTTAGCTACCTTCTCCCTAGCTCCTCCCATTTATTTCTTAGCCCCTTTGCTACCCCACCACCCCACTCCCACCATTCCTGATGAAGAGCTTATGCTCAAAACTTTGATTCTCCTGCTCCTCAGATGCTGCCTGACCGGCTGTGCTTTTCCAGCATCACACTTTTTGACTAATACTTGGAACATGTTAGGCCAGTATCAACTGGAGTCTCGAAGAGTAGATGGCAAACACTATCATAGAATTCACCCTGCAGTTTGAAAGTGAGAAGCTGCAATCAGATATCATGATATTACAACTGAGTAAAGTTAACTACAAAGGTGTGGGGGAGTTGCTGGCCAGAGCTGATTGGAAGGGGATCCTAGCAGGAAAGACAGTGGAGCAGCAATGGAAAGAGTTTCCGTGGGTAATTTGTGGCACAGCAGAAGAAATGTATTAATGGCAATAAGAGAAGTCAAGGACAGCACAAAATCAAAAGAAAAAACATACAATGTGTTGAAGATTAGTAGGATGCTGAGAATTGGAAGCCTTTAAAAACGAGAACAGGGCAACTAAAAAGAAACAAAAGAGGATAAGATGAAAGACAAAGATAAGCTAGCTAGTAATATGAAAGAAGATTGCAAGAATTTTTGTTTAGATATGTAAAAGACAAGAGAGAGGCAAGAGTGGACATTAGACCACTGGAAAATGAATCTGGAGAAGTAGTCAAGTGGAATAAAGAAACAATGGGAAAACTGATTAGATACTTTGTATCAGTTTTCACAGTGGAGGGCACTAGTAACATACCAGAACTTCAAGAGAGTCGGGGTCAAAGGTGAAAGTAGTGGCCAATGCTAAGGATAAGGTGCTAGGGAAGCCGAAAAGTCTGAAGGTAGATAAATCACCTAGACTGATGGACTATACCCCTGGATTCTGTTAGATATTGTTAAGGCATTGGTGGGGATCTTTCAGGAATCATGGGAGTAAGGCAGGTTCCCAAAAGACTGGAAAAAACCGAATGTAATACCTCTGATTAAGAAGAGAGGGATGCACAAGACGGGAAATTATAGGCTTGTTAGCTTGACTTCAGTCATTGATAAGATTTCAGAATCCATTATTAAGGATGAGATTGCAGAATACTTGGAAGTGCATGGTAAAATAGGGCTGAACCAGCATGGCTTTGTCAAAGGGAAGTCATACCTGAATGAATTCTTTGAGGAGGTAATGAGTAAGTTAGACAAAAGAGAGCTAGTGGACATGATCTATTTGGATTTCCAGAAAGTCTTCAAGGTGCAGCACAGGAGGCTGCTAAACAAGATAAAAGTTCATGGTGTTAGAGACAATGTATTGGTGGATAAAGGGATTGAAAAATGTGGTGCTGGAAAAACACAGCAGGCCAGGCAGCATCCGAGGAGCAGGAGAATCGATGTTTCGGGCATAAGCCCTTCTTCAGGAATCAGGAATCAGGAATGGATAAAGGGATGGCTGACTGGTAGAAGGCAGCAAGTGGGGATAAAGAAGTCTTTTTCAAAATTGCAGCAGTAACTAATGGAATTCCGCAGGTGTCGCTGTTGGGACAACTATTCATGTTTTACATTACAATCTAGATGGAGGAATTGTGAGCATTGTTGCTGAGTCTACAAATAGCACAAAGATAGGTGGAGGGGCAGGTAGTGTTGAGGAAGTGGGGAGGCTGCAGAAGGACTTGGATAGGCTAGGATACCACGTAAAGAAGTGGCAAAGAGAATACAAGGTGAGAAAATGAGATGTTCGGAACTTTGGATGGATGAATAGAGGCAGAGACTACTTTCTAAATGGGGAAAGGCTTTGGACATTTGAAGCACAAAGAGACTCAGGAGTCCTAGTTCAGGATTCCTTTAAGGTTAACATGCAGGTTAGTTGGCAGTCAGGAAGGTAAATGCAGCATCAGCATTCATTTCAAGAGGGC
This sequence comes from Chiloscyllium punctatum, assembly GCF_047496795.1. Taxonomy (NCBI): domain Eukaryota; kingdom Metazoa; phylum Chordata; class Chondrichthyes; order Orectolobiformes; family Hemiscylliidae; genus Chiloscyllium; species Chiloscyllium punctatum. Next base: position 84,030,556 of record NC_092749.1, read on the forward strand.
TAGAATACAAGAACAGGATGTACTGCTGAGGCTGTCTCAAGCTCTAGTCAGACTGCATTTGGAATATTGTGAGTTGTTTGGGCTCTGTGTCCAAGGATGGATGTGGTGGCACTGAAGGTGGTCCACAAGAATGATCTTATGGACAAAGAGCTTGTGATACTAGGAGCAACTGTGGACTCTGGGTCTGTACTCAATGGAGTTCAAAAGAATAATGTGGGATCTTACTGAAACTGAAAGAATTAGTGGCTTGGATAAATTAGACATGGACAGGATGCTTCCACTAGTAAGAAAGACTAGGGCCAGAGAGAACAACCTCAGAGTGAAGAGATGACCCTTCATAACTGAAATGAGGAGGAATTTCTTCAGCCAGAGGGTGTGTATCTGTAGAACTCCTTGCCACAAAAGGATGTGGATGACAAGTCATTGAGTGTCTTCAGACAGAGATAGGTAGGTTCTTGATTACTAAAAGGATCAAGGGAAATGTGAAGAAGTCAGGAGAATGGGGTTAAGAAACAAGTAGGCCATGATTGAATGGTGGAGCAACTCGGTGGTCTAATTCTGCTCCTACACCTTATGGTCTTATGGTCTAAGTCCCATTTTCCAGAATTTGACCTACAGCCTTGTGTGCTTTGGCACCACAATTATACATCTAAGTACTTCAAAAAAGATGTGAGGGCTTCTGCCTCTGTCACCCTTACCATTCTCAGGGTGAAAATGATTTTCTTCGCATCTTCTCTAAACCTTCTGCTCCTTTCCTCAAATCTATGCTTAACAGTCATTGATCCCTCATAATTTTATACATCTCAATCATGTGCCCTCTCAATCTGCTCTTAAAAAAGCATTCCCAGCTATTCAAACTCTCCTCATAATGTAAACTCTCCAGCCCAAGCATCCTGATAAATCTCCTCTGCATCCTCTTCACTCCTGTTATATCTTTCCTACAATGTGGATTCCAGAACTGTACACAATACTCCAGCTGTGGTCTCGCCAACATTTCATACATTTCCAACATAACCTCCCTGCTCTTGTTTGACCGCATGACGGCTCTGGAGCTGCGGATGGACTCACTGTGGAGCATCTGCAATGCTGAGGTGGTCGTGGATAGCACATTTAGTGAACTGGTCACATCAAAGGTTAGAATTGCTGAGGGAGACAGTGAATGGGAGACAAAAAGACAAAAGAAGAGTAGGAAGGCAGTGCAGGTGTCTTCTGTGGTCATCTCCCTCCAAAACAGGTATACCGTTTTGGATACTGTTGGGGGAGATGGCTCACCAGGAGAGGACAGCAGTTGTCAAGATGTGGTGGGCACTGCTGTTCAGAAGGGCGGGAAAAAGACTCATAGGGCCATAGTCATCGGGGATTCTATTGTGAGGGGAGTAGATAGGCAGTTCTGTGGCCGAAAATGGGACTCCCGGATGGTATGTTGCCTCCCAGGTGCTCAGGTCTGGGATGTCACCGATCGGCAACAGAGCATTCTAAAAGGGGAGGGTGAACAGTCAGCTGTCTTGGTGCATATAGGCACCAACAATATAAGTAGAAACCGAGATGAGGTCCTGAAAGAAGAATTCAGGGAGCTAGGAGAGAAGTTAAAGAGGAGGACCTCAAAGTTAGTGATCTCGGGATTACTACCAGTGTCACATGCTAGCCAGCATAGAAATGAAAAAAATAGGCAGGATGAACACATGGCTTGAGAGATGGTGTAGGAGGGAGTGGTTCAGATTTGTTGGACATTAGAACTGGTTCTGGGGAAGGTGGAACAATTACAAAATTGACGGTCTACATCTGAACCAGACCGGAACCAATGTCCTTGGGGGAGTTTTTGCTACTGCTGTTGGGGAGGTTTTAAACTAATGTGACAGGGGGCTGGGAACCAGAAGAGAAAACAAGTAGGCAGCGAGGTGGAGACTGGAGACTGTAAGAATCATGAAGATAGCATTAATAAAGGGAAGAGTAGGCAGAGATCAGATGAGTGCAAAAAAACTGGTGGCATAAAATGCATCTACTTTAATGCAAGGAATATAGTGTGTAAGACAAATGAACTTAGGGCTTGGATTGGTGCTTGGAAGTATGGCGTTATTGCAATCACAGAGACTTGGTTGAAGGAAGGGCATGATGATTGGCAACTAAATGTTCCAGGATATAGACGCTTCAGACAGGACAGGGAGGGAAGTAAAAGGGGGGGTGGAGTTGCATTGCTGGTCAGGAATGATAGCATGGCTGTGCTAAAAGAGGACACTATGGAGGTCGTGGGTACTGAGGTATTATGGGTGGAGCCGAGAAATAAGAAGGGTGCAGTTACATTGTTGGGGCTGTTTTGCAGGCCTCCAACTGTGAGTGTGAGGTAGAAGAACAAATAGGTAAACAGATTATGGAAAGATGTAGAGGCAATAGGATAGTGGTGATGGGAGACTTTAATTTTCCCAACATTGACTGGGATACACTTAATGTCAGAGGTCTAGATGGGGTAGAATTTGTAAGAAGCGTCCAGGAGAGTTTTCTAGAGCAGTATGTCAATAGTCTGATGAGGGAAGGGGCCATATTGGATCTGGTACTGGGGAATGAGCCAGGACAGGTGGTAGAAGTTGTGGTGGGGGATTTCTTTGGGAAGTGACCACAATTCGGTAAGTTTTAGAATACTTGTAGATAAAGAAGAGAGTGGTCCTAAGGGTAGAGTACTAAACTGGGCCAGACCAATTATATTAAAATAAGTCAGGAGCTGGGAAATGTGGATTGGACAAGGCTATTTGAAGGGAATTTCACATTTGAGATGTGGGAGGCTTTCAAAGATAAGTTAAAGATATTGCAGGATAGGCATGTCCCGTTGAAGGCAAAGGATAGGAAGGGCAAGATTCGTGAACCGTGGATGACAGGAGAAATTGTACGACTAGCCAAGAGGAAAAGGGAAACGTACATAAGATCTAGGAACAGAATGGGCTCTGAAGGAATATCAGAAGAGTAGGAACAGTCTTAAACAAGGAATCAAGCGGGCTAAAAAGGTTCATGAGGCTTTAGTGAGCAGAATGAAGGAGAATCCCAAAGCATTTTATTCTTATATAAGAAGCAAGCAGGTAACTAGAGAAAGGATTGGTCCACTAAAGGATAATGAAGGAAGACTGTGTGTCGAACCTGAGAGAATGGGTGAGATTCTGAATTATTACTTTGCATCAAGTGTTCACTGAGGAGAGGAACATGATGAATGTTGAGATTAGAGATAAAAGTTTGATTAGTCTGGATCATGTTGACATAAGTAGGGAAGATGTGTTGGGTAGGCTAGAGGGTATTAAGGTGGATAAATTCCCAGGACCAGATGGGATCTATCCCAGGTTGCTGAGGGAGGCGAGAGAGGAAATAGCTGGGGCTCTGACAGATATCTTTGTGGCATCCTTAAATACAGGTGAGGTGTCAGAGGACTGGAAGATTGCTCATGTTGTCCCCCTGTACAAGAAGGGTTACAGGGATATTCCGGGTAACTACACATCAGTGAGCCTGACGTCGGTGGTGGGGAAGTTTGCTGGAGAGGGTATTGAGGGATAGGATCTATTTATATTTAGAAAAGAATGGGCTTATCAGTGATAGGCAACATGGTTTTGTGCGGGGGAAATCGTGCCATACCAACTTAATAGAGTTCTTCGAGGAAGTGACCAAGTTGATATATGAAGGAAGGGCTGTTGATGTCATGTACATGAACTTTAGTAAGGCGTTTGATAAGGTTCCCCAGGGTAGACTAATAGACAAAGTGAAGTCACATGGTGTGCAGGGTGTTCTAGCTCGGTGGATAAAGAACTGGTTGAGCAACAGGTGACAGAGAGGAGTAGTTGAAGGGACCTTCTTGAAATGGAGAAAGGTGTCCAGTGGTGTTCCACAGGGGTCAGTGCTGGGGCCACTGTTGTTTGTAATACACATACATGATCTGGAAGAGGGCACTGTTGGTATGATCAGCAAGTTTGCAGATAACACGAAGATTGGTGGAGTAGCAGAAAGCACAAGGGATTGTCAGAGAATACAGGCGGATATAGATAGACTGGAGAGTTGGGCAGAAAAGAGGTAGATGACTTTCAATCCAGACAAATTTGAGGTGATACATTTAGGCAGGACTAATTCTAGAGCGAATTATACAATAAACAGAAGAGCCTTGGGAAAAGTTGATGGGCAGAGAGATCTGGGAGTGCAGGTCCATTGTATCCTGAAGGTTGCTGCACAGGTGGATAGAGTGGTCAAGAAGGCATATAGTATGCTTGCCTTCATTGGATGGGGTATTGAGTATAAGAGCTGGCAAGGCATGTTAACATTGTACAAGACATTGGTTTGGCCGCATTTAGAATACTGTGTACAGTTCTGGTCGCCACATTACCAAAAGGATGTGGACGCTTTGGAGAGGGTGCAGAGAAGGTTTACGAGGATGTTGCCTGGTATGGAAGGTGCTAGCTATGAAGAGAGTTTGAGTAGGTTAGGTTTATTTGAATTAGAAAAAAGGAGATTGAGATTTACAAAATCATGAAGGGTATAAGCATGGAGGATAGAGACAAGCTTTTTCCCAGGGTGAAGGTTTCAATAACGAGAGGTCACGCTTTCAAGGTGAGAGGTGGAAAGTTTAAGGGGGATACACACGGCAAGTACTTCACACAGAGGGGTGGTGGGCATCTGGAGCGCGTTACCAGCAGAGGTGGTAGAGGCTGGCATGGTAGATTCATTTAAGATGCATCTGGACAGATGCATGAGTAAGTGGGGAGCAGAGGGATACAGATGCTTAGGAATTGTGTGACAGGTTTAGACAGTAGATTTAGATCGGCTCAGGCTTGGAGGGCCAAAGGGCCTGTTCCTGGGCTGTAACTTTTCTTTGTTCTTTGCTCTCTGAAACTCTGCGCCTTGCTAATAAAGACAAATATCCCATATAACTTCTTAACCATTTTATCCACCTAAAGGACAGGTGTATATGCACCAAAGTCCTCGGATGCTCAGCATTTCCCAGGGTCCTACTATTCGTCAAGTTTTCCACTGCCTTGTTTGTGTCTTCCATTTTGCGCAGCATGGTGGCTCAGTTGTTCGCACTGTTGCCTCACAGCACCAGGGACCTGCATTAATTTCTAACCTTGAGCGATTATTTGTGTGGAATTTGCATATTCTCCCTGTATCTGGGTGGGTTTCCTCCAAGTGCTCTGATTTCACCCCATAATCCAAAGATGTGCAGGTTAAGTGGATTGGCCATGCTAAATTGCCTGTAGTGATCAGGGATATGTAGGTTAGGTGAAGTAACCAAAGGAAATGTGGAGTTACAGGGAAAGGGTGGGATGCTCTTTGGAGGGTTGGTGTGGGCCTGTTGGGCTGAATGGCCTGTTTCCATACTGTTGGAATACTACAACATTTGCCCAGATTGAATTTCATTTGCTACTGATCAGTCCATCTGACCAGCTCAACTATAACCTTTAGTGCTCTCATGTTTTCCTTGTCACTATTCACCATTCCATGAACTTTTATATTGTCTTTTATCTTACTGATCGACTCTCCTACATTCAAGTCTAAATTATTTGTATAAACCACAAACAACAAGGCCTCAATTCTGACCTCCATTGGACCCCACTGAGCATAGACTGCCAGTCAGGAAAACACCTCTCAACCATCATCCCCTGCTTCCTGCCATTCAGCCAATTATGGATCCAATTTCCCAAATTTTCATAGATCCCATGGACTATATCAAAAGCATTGTCCTCACCTATTTGAAAATTCAACCAAGCTGTTAAGACATGACCTCCCCCTAACAAAATTACATTGACTTTTCCTGATCAATGAGAGTATGGAAAAGAACTGGCTTGTTGGCAATTTTGTTGTGTGGCTCAACTGTTATTTACAGGATTTGGAGATTAGATTACTTACAGTGTGGAAACAGATCCTTTGGCCCAACAAGTCCACACCGACCCTCCGAAGCACAACCCACCCAGACCCATTCCCCTACATTTACCCCTTCACCTAACACTATGAGGAATTTAGCATGGCCAATTCATCTAACCTGACTGTGGGAGGAAACCAGAGCACCCGGAGAAAACCCACCCAGACACGGGGAGAATGTGGAAATTCCACACAGTCAGTCGCCTGAGGCGGGAATTGAACCCGGGTCTCTGGCAGTAGTGCTAACCATTGTGCCACCGTGCCGCCCACTTTTGAGTGTGAGGCAAATGTGATAACCACTACACTACAGAAACGCGCTGGTGTTGGACTGGGGTGTACAAAGTTAAAAATCACACAACACCAGGTCATAGTCCAACAGGTTTAATTGCTCGTGTGCTTCCAATTAAACCTGTTGGACTATAACCTGGTGTTGTGTGATTTTGAACATTGTGTACAGGAGGTTCTTGGGTTTACGTTACTGCCTTCTCTGACTGCAGGCACTGCCAGCCTTTCTTAAGCTTGTGTGCACCTCCTTCTGTTGTGGACTGGAGAGGTGCCAGCATTGCAATCTGTTCTCTGTGCTATGATATCATTGTAAATAATTGCATGATGCACAAACTTGAAGGCTTGCTGGGTTGTAATGCAGGCCTCACCAGATTCATCCAGTCAGTATTGCGGATGTACTATTAAATCACGACTGCTAGAGATATCCCTGATTTATCAATCTGATGGATGACTGTTACTCATCAAGCCTGGTAATGTGCACTATCACATGGTAAAAGTGTCATTCCAGCTTTCTCAGTTGTGATTATTAATCTGCAGACTTAGGTAATTGACGTCACAGTATTTATTGAATGTAATGTTTCAAGTTTGCAGCATTTTATTGCAATCCAATATCATGTGTTCTGTTAATTGTTTCTTGCCAATCCTGTAAAATCCCATTGCCTCATAGGTACCAAGGATATGCTGTAGACCTGGCATAACTTTCTACTAGTCTCTGTGTGAAAGCACAGATTTGCCTAAAGAAAGGCCTTCCTGTCTGCAAACCTTAGGGAAATAATATGTTTGTGCTGATAGGAAACATCCTCAGCCATGCTTGAATTTAACAGCCTTGAATTTAGCTGGCTTGTTTCATTTTCAGACTGTTTTTTTTCTGAAATAGGTATTCCCATTGGGAAATCTGCTCCTTTTGTCAAATAGAAAAACACACCCATGAAGTGTTGCAGCCACTTGGAGAATCCCAGAACAGTAAAAGAGAAAAGTTCAGGCAGTTTCCCTGTTTTTTAACTGTACAACATGCAGTATCCATCTTATGGATGTCTCTATGCATCTCATTGAGTCAATTATATAATGTGTGTTTTTGAATGGTATGACATTTAGAAACAATGGCACATACACATCAACCATCTGCCTTCACTTAACAGCAACAAGGTGGGCAGCTACCCTGATGAACTATCGTTTGGTAAGATTTGCCATGGTAGACTGATGGAGAAAGTGAAGTCATATGGGGTCAAAGGTGCACTAGCTAAATGGAAAGAGAACTGGCTGTGCAGCAGGAAACAGAGTAATGATGGAAGGGAGTTTCTCAAATTGGCGAACTGTGACCAGTGGTGTTCCACAGGGATTCGTGCTGGGACCACTGTTGTTTGTGATATACATAAATGATCTGGAGATAGGTATAGGTGGTCTGATTAGCAAGTTTGCAGATGACACTGGTGGTGGTAGCAGATAGTGAAGGGGACTGTCAGAGAATGCAGCAGAATATAGATAGATTGGAGAGTTGGGCAGAGAAATGGCAGATGCAGTTCAATCTGGACAAATGCGAGATGATGCATTTTGGAAGATTCAATTCAAGAGCGAACTACATGGTAAATGGAAAAGCCCTGGGGAAAATTAATGTACAAAGAGACCAGGGTGTTTAGGTCCATTGTACCCTGAAGGTGGCAACACAGGTCAATAGAGTGGTCAAGAAGGCATACAGCGTGCTTTCCTTAATCGGACGGAGTATTGAGCACAAGAGTTGGCAGGTCATGTTACAGTTGTATAAGACTTTGGTTTGGCCGCATTTAGAATATTGCATACAGCTCTGGTTGTCACATTATTAAAAGGTTATGGATGCTTTGGAGTGGGTGCAGAAGAGGCTCACCAGGATGTTGCCTGGTATGGAGGGCACTAGCTATGAAGAGAGGTTGAGTAGATTAGGATTATTTTCTTTAGCAAGATGAAGGTTGGTGGGGGGTTCAGATTGAGGCCTGCTAAATCACAAGAAGTTTAGACAGGTTGGATAGCAAGAAGCTTTTTCCCAGAGTGGGGAACCCGATAACTAGAGGGAATGAGTTCAAGGTGAGAGGGGAAAAGTTTAAAGAAGATTTGTGAGGAAAGTTTTTTCGCACACGGTGCTGGGTGTCTGGAATGCGTTGCCAGTGGAGGTGAGGTATATCTAGACAGATACATGAAAGGGATGCAGAGAGATACAGATCCTTAGAAAATAGGCGACAGGTTGAGATAGAAGATCTGGATTGGTGTCGGCTTGGAGGGCCAAAAAGGGCCTGTTCCTGTGCTGTAATTTTCTTTGTTCTTTGTTCTTTACAAGAAGAATGCAGGTGAGTATTGTTTGAGGTGGGATTCTGGCATTAAGCACAACAACAACCCCATTTTATTTGTTTTACTACCATAAAGTTATGTAAAATTGGAAAGAAATATCCAGCACTGCACATGAAACAGTTTAGAATGTTTAGAAGACTCGATAACACATCACATTCTTTTCATATGTGATTATTGAATTGATTGTTCTCACCTCCAAGTCAGAGTTTGTAGCTTTAAATCCCAAACCAGAGACCTGAGCACATGAAAGTGCTCATAGTTTTTGAGGCAATGCAACACCATTAAAATTGCTTATGACGAGAGGTTCAGTAGGTTGGGCATGTACTAATTGGAGTTCAGAGAATGAGAGCCAAACTTATCAAACATTTAAGACTCTTGGGGAATTTGACAGAGTAGATGCTGAGGGGCTCTTTCCTCTTGTGGGACAGCCGAGGATGTCAGGGCATGACTACAAGTAAGGGATCACCCATTTAAGACGTAGATGGGGAAGAGTTTCTTCTCTCAGAAGGTAGTTATACAGACCTACAGCACAGAAAAAGGCCCTTCAGCCTATTTTGACTGTGGTGATCAAAAACAATTGCCTAACTACTCTAATCCCATCTTCCAGCACTTGGCCCATAGCTTTGTATGCATGGATCGGTGTTTTCTTTACTGCAGAAGGCAGAAGATGCTGAATTATTAAGTATATTCAAGAATTGGATACAGATTTTTATTTAGTAAGGAATCAAGGGTTATAGGGAAAAGGCAGATCAGCCATGATCTCACTGAATAGCGATAGGCCTAATGATCTATTTCTGATCTATGTCTCACGCACGGTGCCTGCTTTCTGATGAGCTGTTAAACTAAAGCCTTGCCTGTTTCATTTGGTAGACATAAAATATCCCATGATATTATTTCTTAGACAATCAAGGGAATTCTGCCCACTGTTCTTTTCAACGTTTTCACAAAACCCACATCAATAAAACAAACTGCTTTCCTGCATGATAACTGTTAAAAAGGAACAGGAGTACACTTCAATGAAAAATGTACTTCATTTGCTTTGGGACATCCTGAGGTTGTAAAACCTGCTATATAAGTTAAAGTATTTTCTTCATTAAATTCAAAGGTACAGAATGAGATTCCTAAATCTATGAAGTACAATTCTGTCAATTTAAAGAACATTTATTCAATTTATGGCCGTGCCTTTGATATCATATTCCACCGAAACCTGTAAACCAATACAAGGAATATATTGAAGAAATAATTTTCAATTAATTTCAGGTACATTAAGAGGTCATAAAGAACTAACAAACAAATCACAAAAATGTACAGCTATACATAGCACATAGATCAGCACAGAATAACAGAGACAACTCACTGAGTATTAATTATCCTTGATTCCAAAACATTTCTCTTAATAGATCACTAATAGGTTCAAAGATGTGCAGGTTAGGTGGATTTGCCATGGTAAATGTGGGACTTGTGGAGATAGGGTGGGGAGGGTTGGTCTGTATGGGATGCTCTTCAGAGGGCTGTTACAGACTTGATAGGCCACATAGCCTCTTTCTGCATTGTAAGGATTCTATAAATCTGAAAATGCAACATAGGCAAATGAGTTGAAATTGCTATTGGTGCTAGAGAAATGTGTGCAGTATTGTCGTATTTCCAAGTTGTTACATTAGGAGTACAATATAGCTTACAAGTTCTCATCTATTTATTAATTAGTTAACAAAAAAAATGTATTTATTACTGTTAAAAACTCAAAAAACTTGCTGCACAATTATTTGACAGAAAAATAACATAATGTTTATCTCCTAATAAAGGAAGTAAAGGTTATGGACAGAATCTTACCAGGGTCCGAACGAAGTGGGCAGTGTCTCCTGTAAACTGCAAGCTTCAAAATTCTGTGAAGTTGCTGCCACACATGAACTTCAGAGGCCTACACAGTCAGAATGAAACTGAGAGGGAACACTGAATGTAGACCATGACGCAATTGTAGAATCGGGTGGCATCTTTGGCAAAGTCCACCTTGGTGCTGAGATTATGGGCAACATGGTGGCACAGTGGTTAGCACTGCTGCCTCACACCGCCAGAAACCCGGGTTCAATTCCCGCCTCAGGCAACTGTCAGTGTAGAGTTTGCACGTTCTCCCCGTGTCTGCATGGGTTTCCTCTGGGTGTTCTGGTTTCCTCCCATGGTCCAAAATGTGCAGGTTCTAGAATTTGACATACAAATTTATATGCAATTTGCTTAACTTTGCTTCACAAGCTGATCAGTCTAGCAGTTTAACATTAAAATCACAGAGTGATATTGTACAGAGTGATGGCACAGTCTCAACATTCCTGTGGGTAAGGTTCTTTGGTAAATCCAGATAGTCCTAATCCCCTGGTTTTAGGGCAAAACCTGATTCTCCTTAACCTTATTCTTGCATAAGGAAATGGATGTGAAAGAGCTAATCTGACATATGTTGAAGCTCCACCCATTCAGATACATAGCATAACCCATGGGTAGATCAACGGGCAGTTTTGGGCAAACTTTGGCAATTCAAGCAGATAGCAATTGAAGTCTGTCTCCATCTCCCCTGGGTGACATTGTTGGCTCAGCTATTTCTTATCAGTGTTAGTTAATATGCCTAAGAGTTAATGTAATCTATACACTTACTACTATGTAGTCGACCCTAGCTTGTAACTGAAGATAAATACCTCTTCTGCTGAGAATTACTTATGGTTCATCCTTCACCACAGATTACTAAAAATCCCTGGTCTAGCACAAAAGGAAGGTGTCCCAACTCAAATGATTGGTACCCAGACCTTCACATTACTGTTATAACACTCCTCTAGCTATCTATTGCTGTACTGGTAGGAGAGGCTACTACACAGTTTTTGTGTCCCCCTCCATTTTCTCACCCATATGCTGCTTTTCAGCAAGGTTATCCAAAGGAGCAGAACTTACTTTTACGTGAATGCTGACAGTTCCCAATTCTACCACCTCTCATGAAATGCTACGAAAACTGTCGTGAAATTATCAGATGTGGAGGTTGGACTGGGTTGACAAGGTCAGAAGTCACAAGAGACCAGGTTATTGTCCAACAGGTTTATTTGAAATCATAAGCTTTCAGAGCGCTATTCCAATGTCAATGATCTTATGAATGAGCAGCAATCTGAAAGATTGTGATTTTAAACAAACCTGTTGAACTATAACCTGGTCTCCTGTGATTTCTGACTGTGAAATTGTCAGACTGCTTATACAGCATTCAGTACTAATGAGCAAAAAATTCCTCTATGTAAACATTTGGAAGGCTGATTTCATGGTCCACGCTCCAAACTGCAATCTCTGACTACTGATCCATCCTTCTTCCAGGCAATAGCCTGAGATTATTTCAGTTTTATTGTCACCTTGGTGTCACATCTGTCTCCAAAATGAACTTTTGACCTCATATTGCTTATTTCTGTTTCCAATTGTCATCACATTGTGCTGTTTCAGTTTTTTTCAGATGACATGTGTGTGTTTAGCTGTAAATTCTGCAAGCATTGCCAATTAAATACTTCAGGCAGATCCAAACAGTGGCATTTCATGTAATCATCATTAACTGTTTGATGCACCTTCATGTAAATTGAATATGTCTTTTTGTGCATTGTGTTCAATTGTTTACATAGAGATAATGCTGATTTCCATGGGTGGTGAAGTCCAGTGAATCACTTCTGGGAAGAGACTGGGAGGCAGAAACACAAGTTTTATATCTTTGCCTCGTCCTGATTCAATTATTCCCATTCTCCCCAGGTCACCAATAACGAACCACAGTTTATCCAAAACTGTATATATTGATTCAGACCAAAGGCCATTCACTCATCATCTCTGTGTTCACTGACCTTCATTGGCTCCCAGTTTTATAGTGCCTTGTTGTTGTTAATGCTCCCATCTTGGGTTTCTCATCTTTCCATAACTTTTCCCCTTTCCTATTCTTATATCATTTTCTTCCAGACAACACTGTACTATTAATGCAACCAATTCTCTTGACGTAAATTATCTTTCAACATCAAAAATTAGTGCTCATATTCTCTTCCTTTTACCATTTCAAACAGATTGTTTATTCAGGAGCTGGTTGCATTTAGCATCATCAGTTGTTTCATTTAGACTAGATTTTTTGTCTATTTTAAAATTCACAAGAGTTCTCCAGTTATTTGGCCAACATTTCTTACCTAAACCAAAATCACTCAACCGCAAAATTAACTTGCTATTCATTTTTTTTCTTGTCATTTGAATGTTTTGTGCAAATTGATTGGCATCTTTAATGACTGAACAGTTTTGATTGCATTTAGATAGCAATCAATGTTGCTTATGCTTTCTGGATATGCAATGTGACAATGACATGGCATTAAGTTTTTCCTTTTTCTGTACTTCACTGCACGAGGATTAAAAGTTAATTATTCTGTCCATTTTTCATGTTAGATTGTCTACACAGAAGGAGGCTGTTCAGCCTGTCCTATCTGTGCAGCTCTATAACACACACTATTTTAAATACTCACAGTACCAGGGTCCCAGGTTCAGTTCCAGCCTCAGGCTGTGTGGAGTTTGCAAATTCTCCCTGTGTCTGCGTGGGTTTCCTCTGGATACTCTGGTTTCCTCCCACAGTCCAAAGATGTGCAGGTCAGGTGAATTGGCCATGCTAAATTCCCCATAGTGTTAGGCGCATTAGTCAGAGGGAAATCGGTCTGAGTGCGTTATTCTTTGGAGGGTCGATGTGAACTGGTTGGGCTGAAGGGCCTGTTTCCACTGTATAAAATCTAATCTAAAATCTAAAATCTAAAACTCATTTGAAACAAATGGGGTTTCATTTCTGCACATGACCTTTCTTTATTTAGATATTTAGATATTTTCAGCAAATTATCTTACCCTTGCATGAACTGCACTTTCACAATAAAATATTTCTTTTCCTTCTTTTTCAGCTAGCCTTCTGCCTCTTCTTTCACTTTATGTGTTGCTTTCCATGAAAAAATACTTATTTAAAATTGTTGATTTGTTTTATTGGGTGGAACTTAATGCTGACCAAGAGATCAGGAACTAAGGCAGGGAGGGAATTGAATTGTCTGGAAGGTGCCATGTGATGGGAAGGAAGCAAAATGTCAATACCTTCCTGTCCTGTGGCAATTGTAATTTCAATAACTTTGCCATTGGGGCCATTGAAATTTGGGGTTATTGCTTGGAGGTCAAGTGTCACCGTGTGACAGATAAAGGGAGGCTGAATGTTTCTGTGGAGAGTTTGAAGGGCATTGAGAGGAGCTAAGGGTGATTTCCAGGAGGTCAAATGGAGATTGGAATTAGAATAATATATTTTGGTGACTTGACTACAGGGCAATGTGGTGATTCTATGATCAGATTTTTGTTGTCAGGGTTCCAGTAGAGGACCCATCAATGCCAGGATCCTGGCATTTGTACTTCGGGAGGTAAAATGGATATCATTCACCCAGTTTTCCTGAAGCTGGAGGCAGAGGAGGAGCTGCACAAGCAGAGGAAGACTGAAATGATTCAGGCACACAACTTGAACAAAGACAAAAACAAAGATTTCTAGAAAAGCTCAGCAGGTCTAGCAGCATCTGTGGAGAGAAATCAAAGTTAACATTTCGGATCCTTCTTCTTCTGAGGGAGGATCACTCGACCCAAAACGTTAAGCACGATTTCTCTCCACAGATGCTGCCAGACCCGTTTAGCTTTACCAGCAGTTTCTGTTTTTGCTTATGATTTACAGCATCGACAGTTCTTTCAGTTCCTATATTGCATAATCAAGGGTTGAATCTGTACCAAATGCTAAGCACTGTCAGGAAGGAGTCAATCAAGGACCAGTCTGATAAAGATCTTTATTGACTCTCATGGTTTAACCTCAATTAATTTCGAATATCAGAGAGACAATGCCAGTGATGACTGGAGGTATCTCCCAAGGCCATAATCGGACTGTGTTTCCAAGAACAGGATAACCTGAGATTCAGTGGAAACTCCATGCAATTGCTTTGAAAGTCACAGTAGCATTAAGCCCCTTCAGCAGCATCTCCTTCCAGGTCTCTCCAGGGTACTTCTGCAATCACCCAAGCAGATACCCATCACTGTATCAAAGAAGTGAGAACGGACAATTTAAAGGGGTGAGGAGTTATTATTCTCTCGTTAATGGCAGATGAACTGCAGCAGTTCAAGAAGGTAGCTCACCACCACCTTCTTAAAGGCAACTAGGGATGGGCAATAAATCCTGTGAAGCCAGCGAAGTCCAATCCCACAATAAAATGCATTTTTAAAAAATGACACAAAATGGATTCAGAGCACCATGTTTTGTGGTTGTTGTGGGCTTTCTACAAGTGCAGAAGGCAATCAATTATCTACATATGACAATCATGGCTCGCTGGTACTGATCTGTGGCCTTTATTAATGGGGAGGTTTCCATTCAACTAATATTCAATTGGTATAAAAGCTCAGAGCTATAACTTGAAGGTCCATTTTGGTTGTCAGAGCTCTCAAAAATGCCTTATGCACCTCCTGCACTTTTTTTTTTTGCTTTCTACCACCTTCTCCTCTGCACATTTTGTCCTGGTGTTGGGCACTCCTCAGTGCATTTTTGCCCATTCCTTATCATTATATACCATTTTCTCCTATAAGCAAAAGGCCTGAATGAGTCTCAGCTCTTTGGACAAACAACACCCTTACTAGCTGATATTTCTCGAACAGAAAATGAGTTCTTCCAGGTAACTTGTCCACACTCACCCTCATAACACTTTTGCAAAGGTAGAATCACGAACCTAAAACCTCTCAGCAGCCTGCAACCAAACCTCATGATGCATCTGTTGGTGTGATTTGTATTTTTTTCACCTTGCCTACTCATTCGCTCTCCTATTGATTATAGGATGTTTGGATGAGACAGAGGAGGGCATAAAAGGGGTGGCAGTGTCGCACAATTAATTAAGGAATCAATTGCTGCAATAAGGATTAGATTAGATTACTTACAGTGTGGAAACAGGCCCTTCGGCCCAACAAGTCTACGCCGACCCGCAACCTACCCATTCCCCTCTTTACCTAACACTACAGGCAATTTAGCATGGCCTTTATTAATGGGGAGAACATCTTTTGGACAGTGGGAGGAAACCCACGCAGACATGGGGAGAACGTGCAAACTCCACACAGTCAGTCACCTGAGTCGGGAATTGAACCCAGGTCTCAGGTGCTGTGAGGCAGCAGTGCTAACCACTGTGCCACCATGCCGCCCACAAGGAGAGATGATACCTTGGAAGTGTCCTCAAGCAAGGCTTTGTGCATAGAATTTAGGACCGTTAAGGGGGCAGCTACTTTACTGTGAGTGTATTATAGGCTGCCAAAGAGTAATTGGGAAATGGACAAGCAAACATGTAAATAGTTCACAGAGGTGTGTAAGAGTAATAATCTGGCAATTATACTAGGGGATTTCAACTTTCCCAATATAAATGAGGATAGTCATAGTGTTAAGAGTATAGTGAGAGGTAGATTTCTTGAAATGTATGCGGGCAGTTTTTTGTATCAGTATGTAAATGCCCAAACAAGAGATGCCACAGTGCTGGATCTGGGGAAAGAAGCCAGACAACTGTTTGATGTGGCAGTGGGGGGAACGTTTTAGCAATAGTGACCACAATACAGTACGGTTCAAATTTGTTCTGGACAAGGAAAAAGATGGCCTACAAAAGATAACTGTGGATGAGGAGAAAGCAAATTTTATTAAAATAAAGCAGGATCTGGCCATCGTAGATTGGGAACAACCCCTTGTGGGTAAGACTACATCAGAGCAATGGGAGACATTCAAAAAGGAGCTGTGGAGTGTACAGGTCCAACAAGTGCCCTTTAGAGGGAAGTGTAGGAGCATTAAGTTCAGAGAACCCTGGATGCCTATAATAATTCATGGCTTGTTAAGGAAGAAGAATAGGGCTTTTAGCAAGTCCAAAGGAAGCAATTCAGCTGTGGACCTACAGGAAGTGCAGGAGGGAACTTTAAAAAGCAGAAGAGCAAAAATGGGGCATGAGAAAGGACTTGTGAACAGGATTAGGGAGAATCCTAAGATATTTTATAAATGCATTAAAGGAGTCAAGGGGGAATACTATATGTGAAGCTGCAGGATATTGGAAAGGTGATGAATGAATACTTCTCTTCAGTTTTCATACTGGAAATGGAGAACACAGGAACAGAATTCAGGAAAAGGGACTGTGAAGAACTTATGCAGTTTCCCTTAGGAAATTGGGGCGTATTGGAGACTCTGTCAGGCTTAAAAACAGACAAATCCCTGGCCTAGTTGGATTGTACCCAAGCTGCTGTGGGAGGTGAGGCAGAAATTTATGGGGGCTCTGACACAAATTTTTAATTTGTCTCTGGCCACTGGGTAAGTCCCAGAGGACTGGAGGTTAGCAAATACAGTTCTACCTTTTAAGAAGGGTGGTAGAGATAAACAAGGCAATTACAGACATGTGAGTCTCACATCAATGGTGGAGAAACTACTTGTTATGGACCAAGCCATACCCCCTCAAAAAAATTTAAGGAGGTAGTCCAGGCCCTAACTTTTGTTTTTAGGCAGATGTTAAGTGGATATTCTAGGAGAGATGCAGTTGGTCAAACCTCTCAGCTTTAAACAAAACAGAATTTATTTAAACATTATGGATGAAACACAAACTGAAAATAGAATTTAGAATAATGTAACTTATTGCAATTTAACAAAGCTATTCCAATCCTGCAACATGCTAAAAACACACCCCTTCGTGAAAGGTAAATTCAAGCATAGGCTCTTACAGACAGGAGAGATTTCAGAGAGAATGTTCATGCAAGACCTCTGTTGAAACATGGAACCTCTTTTCACTGTAGCTGCTTCTCTGGTCCTAACAGTTTTTTCATTGCCTTCTAAAACTAAACCAAACTGGAAAAAACTCCTGAATTGGGAGAACTGGCCACTCCTTTGCCAGTGCCCAAAGTAACCATTTCCAGACAAATAAGCACCTCTGCTTTTATGACCCCTCTTGAAAAAAAAACAAGGACAGCATAACCTTGTTAAAGGAGCAGCACTGTCACACTACTGGAGACAATTTTGAAGGAGTGAATTAATACCCACTTGAAAAGGCATGGTTTAATTTGGGTAAATCAACATGGCTTGGTCAGAGGGAGGTCATGCCTTAACAAATCTGTTAGAATTTTTTGAAAATGCAATGAATTGTATGGATCAGGGAAGTTCAGTCGATGTCGTTTATATGGATTTTAGCAAAGATTTTGCAAGGTCCAACATGGGAGACTGATAGAGTAGTTTGGAGCACATAGGATTGAGGGAAACTTGATGAGATGGATCAGAAACTGGTTTAGTAAAAGGATGTAAAGGATAATGGTAGAAGGCTGTTTGAGTGACTGGAAGACACTGTCCAGCAGTGTACCACAATGACCAGTACTGGGACCCTATCATTTGTTATATACATAAATGATGTAGATGAAATTGTAAGGGGAATGTTAAGCAAATTTGCAGATGAATTTAAGATTGGTAGAGTGGTTAATAGTGAAGAAGATGGTTGTAAGTTACAGGAAGATATAAATGGGTTAGTCAGGTAGGCAGACCACTGGAAGATAAGTGTGAGGTGATGCACTTTGGAAGAGGAAACAAGATGCAGGAGTATTTAATTTAGAAGAATAGAGGGATATTGAGGAATCATAATTCCTGAAGTTGGCAGAGCACGTAAATAGGCTAGTTAAGGCTGCATATGGGGCACTTGTTTTCAGTCGTGGCATCGAGTTTAAGAGCAATGAAGTTTTATTGGAGTTGTATAGCATGTTGGTCAGGCCACAACTGTGCATAGTTTTGGTCACCTCGATATAGGACAGATACGGTAGCACTAGAGGAGATACAGAGAAGGTTCACCAGATTTGAGCAATAAGGAGACACTGGGTAGGTTTGGATTGTTTTCTTTAGAGTAGAGAAGACTGAAGGGGGACGTGATTGAGGTGTATAAGATTATGAGTGATATGTACAGGGTGAATAGAGAGCAGCTGCTCCCCTTGGTTGAGGGGTCAGTCACAAAAGGGCACAGTTTGAAGGTAGAAGATCTAGAGGGGATTTGGAAAAATCCTTTTCACTCATTGGATGGTAGTAATCTGGAATGCTCTGTCAGGAAGGTAGTGGAGGCTGGAAAGCTTACAACCTTTAAAAAATATTTGGATGAGCTCTTCAAAGGTCATAACATTCAAAGGTATGGGACAAGTGCGGCATGGTCATTCAATGGTTAACACTCCTGCCTCACAGCGGCAGGGACCCAGGTTCAATTGCAACCTCAGGCGATTCTCCCTGTGTCTGTGGGTTTCTCCTGGGTGTTCCAGTTTCCTCCCACAGTCCAAAGATGTGCAGATTAGGTGAATTGGCTATGCAAAATTGCCCATAGTGTTCAGGAATATGTAGTTTAGGTGCATTAGTCAGGGGAAATATAAAATGAAGTTGTAGGGTAGGGGGAATGGGATACTCTTCAGAGGGCCAGTGTGGGTCTAACTTTTAGATTAGATTCCCTACAGTGTGGAAAGACAGGCCCTTTGGCACATGTCCATACCAACCCTCCGAAGAGCAACCCAGCCCCCTAATTTACCCCTGACTAATGCACCTAACACTACAGGCAATTTAGCATGGCCATTTCACCTACCATTGTTGTTCACCAACCTGCACATCATTGGACTGTGGGAGGAAACCCACGCAGACACAGGGAGAATGTGCAAACTCCACACAGACAGTTGCCTGAGGCAGGAATTGAACCTGGGTCCCTGGCACTGTGAGGCAGCATCACTAACCACTGAGCCACTGTGCCACCCGAGCATTCCATGAATGCAGGAAACTTAGATTAGCATACTTTAATGGTAGCTGTGTTGGTACAGACTCAATGAGCCAAAGGGCTTTTTCTGTGAATGATTTCAAAAGGAATTTGTATGGCATTATGATTCCAGCTCATATTCCTTCTAGATAAGTTAGGTCCCAGACTGCATATTTGTTTGAAACAATAAAACAGAAATTCATTAAGCAGACTTTCAATTACAACACAAACTTTTAAAAATTTTTGGACATGCATCTCAATAACCCCAAACACTCTTTTACAGATCCCAAAGCACCACTGTATAATATCCAAAAGCATATTTTGTACAATACTCACTCCAGAAATTGCCTTTCTTTAACACCTCAATGGATATATGTTGACGTCAAATCCCAGTTTGGAAAATTTGATAAGCTTTTTCCTGGAGTTATCATACACATGAGCTGAAGTATACTCAGCTTCAAATTATCTCTTCAGGGTCTTGCAAGCACTAATGGTATGGAATTGTTATTAAATCCTTATTCTAAGGTAATCCAGTCATAACAAATTTAACGATCTTCACCTTTTCTCAGGAGCAACTTTACACATAAAAGCTTCTGCAAAACTGCCCAAAACCAAAAATAAAATTGCAGAAGGCCTTTCTATCTAAGCTATGTGTATTTCCCCAAAGCTTTTTAAAAATGCCCAGAAATTTCTAACTGAAACTTTGAGGTACAATTAACTTGCCAGATCATAAACCCTGCTAAGGTGAATAAGAACCCATTTGTTCTGAAACCAAGCCCATATAAAATGTTTATGATCATCATGGTTACAGAAACACTCAAATGTTAATTATTAATTCCCACATACAACAGAAAAACTCATATGTCACTTCTTCAAAATCCAAAAATCTAACTTGACACAAATGTAAATACAAACTATATATGCAATTCTCAGAGACAACATCATTGTGGATATTTGCAGATAGTAAACTTTTGGACATATAGGGATAACATACAGGGCTTAGACTTGTCTCACTCTACAGCGAACCAACACTGACATCATATGCTGAATGCTTTCTTTTGATTCTATAATTACTGCTCCATGACATCCAATTAAGGACAGAAGGGGTCTGAAATCTGTGACAAAAACTGGTGGTGCAATTGCTATCTCAATCTCCAGAAGGACAACTGGAGGTTGAGACAAATTAAGTTTCTAATTGTCAGTGGGAACTCTGCCACAAAGGCTCCGAACTCGATGAAGGGCAATTGATCGCAGGCCTTCCCTCAGTGAGCTGAAATCTCACCTCTGACTGCTGCCTGCATTTGAGAAATCAACAGGTTCATTACTGGCAGTGTCAATGTGAGTGGGGGTTGCTGTCCAGAATTCATTTGAGTTCCCAGGAATTCCTGGAGTAAGAAAAACAAAGGTGGGATTTTGGGATTTCATGGAAAGAGTCACTGACAAGAGGTGAGTGGTGTTGGAGAAAAGGGCAGAGGCATTAAATTCTGTCTCTTTTTTTGTTAAATTGCTGACTGTTACTTTTTATATCATTTGATAATTTTATTTTGAGTTTTAAAGTTTCAGACAGGAACTTGACCCATGAGGGAATCGATTTGATTTTCATTGTTCACATAGGAATGAGTAATATGTGTAGAACCAGGATTTTTTCATTCTTTCATGGGACACGGGCATCACTGATTAGCCAGCATTTACTGATTATCCCAAATTACATTTCAGAAGATAACAGTGAACTGACTTCTTGAATACTGCAGTACCTGGGTAAACCCTCAATACCATTAGAGTGGGAATTCCAAGATTTTAAACCAGTGACAATGAAGGAACAGGAGCAATTTTCCAAGTCAGGATGTTGAGTGGCCTGGAGAGGTACTTGCAGGTGGTCGTGTTCCCATGTATCTGCTGCCCTTGCCTTTCTCGATAGAACTGCTTGTGGGTTTGGAAGGTGCTGCCTCAGCAGTACTTAGGAAAGAGGAAGCTATTAGGATGGGCTAAACTTAAATCAGATTGGGACCAGTGTTTTGTCCAATTATATTACCAGGGTTGCAGACAGCAATCTTGGGGGTTGTGGCAGGGTTGGGAGGAGGGCAGGGTTTAATTGAATTGAGATCTAGAAATTCAAAGAGAAAGATTGAAGCCTTGGGACATTTTTATTGTCTAGATAATGACACACGGAGTGAGTCAAAAAGAAACAGAGTTTACATTTATTATGCGTCAGCAAGTAAAGTCAATGTGTAGAATTGAAGTAAAAGAAAATGAAATTAAATATTTTTTATCTGAATTTGCCATACATATGCAATGAAATTGATGAACTAATGTCCTAAATGACTGTAAATAATTTAATTTAATAACCACTACAATAAAATGATTGCAAGCTGATAAAAATTGGAAATATATATTCCAGGGTATACAATATTTCTGTAAGGCAACACAATGGCAAAGAAAGAGAGATAACCTGACGACAAAGGAAGACATAAGGATAATGGTAAAAAAGGCTGTGGTCTCAAAAGGTCATGATTTAGAGTCAGGGCAGGTGGACACTGGGATTGACCAGGTAAAAACAACGACTGCAGATGCTGGAAAGCAGAATCTGATTAGTGGTGCTGGAAGAGCACAGCTGTTCAGGCAGCATCCTCTTCCAGCACCACTAATCCAGAAGATTTCAAAGCTCCTTGGATGCTGCCTGAACTGCTGTGCTCTTCCAGCACCACTAAACTGGGATTGACCAACAATGCTATTGGAAGAAGTTCATAGAAATCCTAAATGTACTTATTATACCATTAGACAGAATATTAAACAAGAAATTATTGGAGCTTGTAATAAAGACCACCTTAAGCGCAAACTATTTTATAAAATATAGGAACTATTTGACACTGTCTTTTTACAAATTAGAAATAAAAATTTAAACCTTTTATTCTCAACAACAACCTTACAAATTCTCAAACCTTAGTGAAGCAACACCCTGTTCTCAAAGTTTCTTATTCATTTGTCAATGGCTATACTTGGAATTCTTTCCAACAAATCTCTGCATTCGTTTGATGCTATCCTAATTAGTGAATGCCTCTGCATGAGATCTTTAAACAAACTGCTAACACAGCTTACTTACACCTGAACATATGTTCTTTAAGTTCATTCTTTCAGCAGCTTTGTAGGATGTCTTCCTCTTAGACATCTTAAACTTGCTGTTTCTGGAGCTGCTTACATATTAAATTCTAAGCCACCCAGGGCTTCGTTTGTTCTTTGCAGGTTGCTTTGGTGACTGCTAAATGGCACTGCTGATATTACAGGACTTTTCTCTCTGACTGACCTGCATGCAAGTAAATTTCTATACAACCCCGTATGTTGCACAGAACTAATTTAAAATCAAACTAAACCTGTATCCTTCCCTTCCTAACCAAAACAATATAGAAATACAGATTATTGTATCATTCCAAACTCAGACTTCATTCACTATCTACTCCATCCTTATGAATTTGCCACTCAGCTGCTATCTGCCAAAATACCCACAGATATTTGCACCTTTACCATATTTAAAGTATTCTGTACACTCCCATGAGCCACTGATGTCATGATTCACCAACAGGTACCTTGAAGTCCTTGTTAAGGGGGTAGTGCAAAGGAAAGAAATCCTCTACCTGAAGGACCAGCAGAGGAGGCTCTGTCAACTGACCCAGCAGTCTGGTCCACAGTTGTCATTCAGGTCACTGCTTTCTCAACAGTATGGAGGGACAGCCAGTAAGGTTCTAAGAAGGTAACTGATCTTCCCTATTCCATCAGGGTAAGTGCTGCACCTTCTCTCTGCTATCTCACATTCAGTCCATCTTCGCTACTGCACCCACTAAATATCAAGACTCACACATCTATGACTCTCACAATTACCTGAAACATCTTCCTTCTCTTCTTTTTACTCCCCACCCCGTCATACATGGTCTATGAACTCACTATCTTGGAACACTTTAATGTCTTTCAACCATTTGTAATAGTACTAAAAGCCATGTCTTGTCAACCAAAAAGGTACCATTCCACATTTTACTGTAACTCTCACACTCACCCACAAGTATCATTCACTTGTAAATTTTTTTACATTTTTCTGTATTTTCAATATGGACTGAAATGGGGAAAATAACTGCTTTAAAAGATGTTGACTTTTGAATGATTACTGCATCATTTAAATAAAAACAAGTTACCTGACACTCGTTGTAAGTGCTATATACAAAATCGTTCATTTAAGCAGTGGAAAAGCCTAATTGTAGATGAGTTGTTGCCAGAGTGCTCAGTATGAATGGACGTTTCACAGTTATCAAGTTAGATAATTGGTCTGTGGACTAATGAACAGTTATTGATGGCAAACATCTCTTCCCTGCCAATACTATCTGATTGACTTCAAATTAACTGAACAACTTAGGATGTGAATGTTTGGGTCAGTAGCTATCAAACATCTGTAAGGGAAGAAGCTGTCTTGCCTCCAAGTTTAAAAGCATCTCAAGTCTGAAGATAGTTTGTTTTCCCTCATTAATTGCTGTAAACTGTGCCTTTTAATTAATATGTCAGAAACCTTTGAAAGTGTAAACCAGTCACCCTGTGCCTCCTGAAAACATGTGAATATCTGGAGAAGGAAGATTGAGAAACAGTGTTCTGATCTGCAAAAGGGTCATCTCAACAAACCCCATGGATAGGGACCATTGAACTGCCTTCCCAGTCTTCCCCTCTACCCATAATATTCATTTTATTTTGTTTCTCTACATGTGCAAAGAAGGGAAGTTTTGTAAGTGGTTAGAGTTTTAACCAGTAGAGCTATATGTCAACAGTTCATAATTTTTGTGTGTTGTTATAATGTATTTATTTGGAAGATAGTTAAGTACAGGAACTGGTCCATGGTCTCTATTAACAGGGGCTAAAAGACAGTTAAATTGGGGAATTCTGCATACTTTTAAAAATCTTTAACTTTTATGATGACTTCAAGAATAATGGGGACTGATTTCCAGCATGTTACCCCAGAGAAGTGTAACACATTACAGATAATTTATAATAAGTAGCTGCAACATCTTCTCTTCCTTTTGACTTGCAGATATCACCAACATATCCATTACCACCAGGGAGATAGCACCAACTGCCCCAGAAGCTACCTCGTTAGCCTCTGAGGAGCAGCAAGCAGGTATGTGGGATATGATGGCCCTCACTGCCCAGGAGCTTTAGCAGTACAGTGAGTTATGCAACTGTCTGGCTGCCCCCAGACACATGTTGGTGATAGCCTCAGGCAAAGACTTCCAGGGGCTGTCAGAGACATGTGCACAATTGCACTCCATCATCCCAGCCATTAGTCCTCAGGACTAAAGACCTAGTGACAAGCAAACAAGCAAACACAGTGAGCGCCGTTTCCTCACAAGTAGATAGTGCAGTGTCAGGAGACCCACAGCTGGAAGAGCCCCATATAATGATGCCCCACAGGACTCTATCCCTGAGACAGTCCATAAGTAGCCAGACCCATCACCTCTACCCTGCCTGCTCTCCTCATACCCTGGGAACGGTCTTTGCGGAAGGCGGAAAGGGGTGGAGAGGGAAATATATCCCTGGTGGTGGGGTCTGTTTGGAGGTGGCAGAAATGTCGGCAGATGATTTGGTTTATGCAAAGGTTGGTAGGTTGGTGCTCACCTTCCACTCTACGCCAAACGTCAACTCAAGGACACCTCTTCCTACTGCCACCTTGACCATGTTCCCACCCCCCATCACCAAACCATCATCTCCCAGACCATACAGAACCTCATCACCTCAGGAGATCTCCCACCCACAGCTTCCAACGTCATAGTCCGGGAACCCCGCACTGCCCGGTTCTACCTCCTTCCCAAGATCCACAAGCCTGACCACCCTGGCCGACCCATTGTCTCAGCATGCTGCTGCCCCACTGAACTCATCTCTACCTACCTCGACACTGTCCTATCCCCCCTAGTCCATGAACTCCCCACATACATTTGAGACACTACCCACGCCCTCCACCTCCTCCAAGACTTCCGTTTCCCCGGCCCCCAATGCCCCATCTTCACCATGGATATCCAATCCCTCTACACCTCCATCCGCCATGACTAGGGCCTCCAAGCCCTCCGTTTTTTCCTCTCCAGACATCCCCAACAGTACCCTTCCACTGTCACTCTCATTCGTTTGGCTGAACTGGTCCTTACCCTTAACAATTTCTCCTTTGAATCCTCCCACTTCCTCCAGACCAAAGGGGTAGCCATAGGCACACGTATGGGCCCCAGCAATGCCTGTCTCTTTGTTGGCTACGTAGAGCAGTTGATCTTCCGTAATTACACCGGCACCACTCCCCACCTCTTCCTCCGCTACATTGATGACTGCATTGGCGCCACCTCGTGCTCCTGCGAGGAGGTTGAGCAATTCATCAACTTCACCAACACATTCCACCCTGACCTTAAATTTACCTGGACCATCTCTGACACCTCCCTCCCCTTCCTGGACCTCTCCATCTCCATTAATGACGACCGACTTGACACTGACATTTTTTACATAGCTACCGACTCCCACAGCTACCTGGATTACACCTCTTCCCACCCAACCTCTTGCAAAAATGTCATCCCATATTCCCAATTCCTCCGCCTCCGTCGGATCTGCTCCCAGTTCCACCACAGAACACACCAGATGGCCTCCTTCTTTTGAGACCGCAAGTTCCCTTCCCACGTGGTTAAAGATGCCCTCCAATGCATCTCGTCTACATCCCGCATCGCTGCCCTCAGACCCCACCCCTCCAACCGTAACAAGGACAGAACACCCCTGGTGCTCACCTTCCACCCTACCAATCTTCGCATAAACCAAATCATCCGCCGACATTTCCGCCACTCCAAACAGACCCCACCACCAGGGATAAATTTCCCTCCCCACCCCTTTCCACCTTCCGCAAAGACCGTTCCCTCTGCGACTACCTGGTCAGGTCCACGCCCCCCTACAACCCACCCTCCCATCCTGGCACTTTCCCCTGCCACCGCAGGAACTGTAAAACCTGCGCCCACACCTCCTCCCTCACCTCTATCCAAGGCCCTAAAGGAGCCTTCCACATCCATCAAAGTTTTACTTGCACATCCACTAATATCATTTATTGTATCCGTTGCTCCCGATGCGGTCTCCTCTACATTGGGGTGACTGGGCGCCTTCTCGCAGAGCGCTTTAGGGAACATCTCTGGATACCCACACCAATCAACCACACTGCCCCATGGCCCAACATTTCAACTCCCCCTCCCACTCTGCCGAGGACATGGAGGTCCTGGGCCTCCTTCACCGCTGCTCCCTCACCACCAGATGCCTGGAGGAAGAACGCCTCATCTTCCGTCTCGGAACACTTCAACCCCAGGGCATCAATGTGGACTTCAACAGTTTCCTCAATTCCCCTTCTCCCACCTCACCCTAGTTCTAAACTTCCAGCTCAGTAACTGTCCCCATGACTTGTCCGGACTTGTCCTACCTGCCTATCTCTTTTTACACCTTTCCACTCCACCCTCTCCTCCCTGACCTATCACCTTCATCCCCTCCCCCACTCACCCATTGTACTCTATGCTACTTTCTCCCCACCCCCACCCTCCTCTAGCTTATCTCTCCACGCTCCAGGCTCACTGCCTTCATTCCTGATGAAGGGCTTTTGCCCGAAATGTCGATTTCAAAGCTCTTTGGAACCAGGCAGTAGACTAAGATGTGATAAAAAACAGAGGAAGAATAAAGCCTATTCAGGGCATTTTGGTGCATGGGTGGAAAGGCACGGTACATGATTTATGATGTTGCTACAAAATTCTGTTAGGACCTTGCATTCATCTTTGTAATGTTGAGTGTCACTGTGTCGCTATGATGGCTAATTTTATGTCCACACAAGATGCACCATGGATCAATGTCTGTAATAAGAGCCTGCTGCAGGGAGAACATTGCAGCTCATCCTTCAGCATTCCTACTCTTTCCCTGACCTTTGTGTCCAAACATATTGGTGTGTGTTTAGGAGTGGCAAGTATGGAGCACACAGGGAACCAATGCAATAGCAAAGCCAGGGACGAGGAACCCCCCATGTGCATGAGTCTGTGTATAATGCTGCTTCACTTGAAAGTTCCTCAGCCACCTCCTGCACAATTTGAGTCCCTTATACAGTCTACTCTAAGTGTACCCACAATCATTGTCTTCTACATTGTGCACTTTCAATTTCTAACATAATAGGAATTGTCCATGAGCGTTCTTCAGCCAGTGGCTTCCAGCATCTGCCTCTACATGTTGGTGAGACTCTAAACATTCCTTTCCTGGTTGCCCTTTATATAAACCCATCAACTTTGCAGCACCTTAGGTCCAAACCCATACAGTCTACATGAACATGCACCTGCCCATCTTTACACCCCAACCTCCTGGCATATGAAGTGACCATGGCAGGTGTGGTCACACATTGTCCTCCCTCAAAGCCAAGGTGCTCCTGACTGTGGATGAATCCTCTTTGTACATGAAACCCATATCATCCATCCGTTACCATATCCAAACCTCCCCTCCCTCCCCCCCCCCCCCCCCCCCCCCCCCACCGCTGCCCCCAAATCCCCTATACAACTTCCATACTGTGATGCTGCTGCTCCTTTGAAAAGGTTATGTTGTCCTTGTTTTCTTTTGGCAGGAGTTTGTAAAAACACAGGTTCCGAAAAGTCTGGACTTGGATCGGTGTTAGGGCCAATTTGATTATAGCTAGTAGATACTTACTTAGTCAAAAGGCTTTCAAGCTTTTTAAAACAAAACACTTGTACAATGAAAGGAAAGTGTCCATTTCTCCCAGCTCAGCTTTTCTCAGGTTTGATTTGTTTTTTTGGCAGTCTGGCTATTCACTGACAGCAGTCAGGCAGTTGTAAAAGCTACTGGACCCAAAGAAGCAGGTCCAGGCTGATCCTCCTCTCTCTCTGACATCTCTCCTGTAAGACCCTGGGTTTAATTTTACCTTTTGTGCCGAGAGATGTTTATGGGGATTGTTACAAGTATTTGGAACAGCATCATTAAGTTGGGATGATCTGTTGGGTTTTCAGTTTAGTTAAGTTATTCGGTATTCTGTCCTTTTCTGTTTATGTTTCATTTGGTAATCTTGTAAATAAATTCTGTTTTGTTTATGACTAAAGGATTTGACCAGCTGGAATATCCAGGTTACAACTGCTTAAAACACTCAACAAAATTAGGGTCTGGGCTATTTTTTTGAAATGTTTTGAGGGGGTCTGGCCTGGTCCATAACAAATTAGGGGCTCTTTGCGAGATTTGACCTATCATTCCAACTTGGGGTTAGGGTTGTTAGACTCAAAGGTGGCAAGTGGTAAGTGTTAGTGTCTTTGGTTCCGGGTGTTGAATTTGATTGTTTTAAGCAGTGCTTGGGATAGCAATGGCTCTTTCCGTCACCGAGAGATTTCTGGGGGGTGGAAGAAGTGACCTTGAGTTTTTGGAAAAGGTGATTAAGGCCAAGCTGCTGGGATTAGCAGACAAAATGGGGTTGGAGCTGTCTCCTTCCTTGCGGAAATGAGAGATAATTGCAGCAATAGCTTGGCATTTAAATTTGCTGGAAACACCATCAAAATCTTTAGAGATGGCTAAAATTCAACTGAAAATTAAATAGCTTGAGTTAGAGGTAACAGACAAGGAAAAGGCAATAGATAAGGAAAAGGCAAACAGTTTGAATTATGATTAAGAGCAGAGGAAAAAGAAAAAAAATACAAATCACTTTAGCAAAATAGAAAGAATAAGAAAGAGAAAGAGAGAAAGGAGAGAGAGAAAGTGAGAGAGAAGAAATTAAGAAAGAGAGGGAGTTTGAATTTCAGAAATTAACATTTAGACAGGAGTTCAAAAATTCACGTTTTGAAGTATGAGAACTCATGTGGAAGAGCAGAGAGTTAAAATGGCCAAATTAGCAGTTGAAATGGCTGATGGTAATGAGTTGGTCCAAAAATCAAAGTTTGGCTTCCAACATCAATTTCAATCTGTGAGGGATAGAAATTGGGGAAAAGAGAAATCCTCATGTGGAAAGGGAAAGGTGGATCTCAGTGGAGATCATAAGGATAACTTACAACAGGGTAAAAAGGAAACACTTGAAGAGGAAAGAGAAGTTAAAAAACTTCAGTGT
Source organism: Chiloscyllium punctatum (assembly GCF_047496795.1). Classification (NCBI taxonomy): domain Eukaryota; kingdom Metazoa; phylum Chordata; class Chondrichthyes; order Orectolobiformes; family Hemiscylliidae; genus Chiloscyllium; species Chiloscyllium punctatum. The sequence goes on from NC_092749.1 coordinate 84,059,965, forward strand.
TTTCACTGTAATAAAGTAGGCCACGTGAAATCACATTATTGATGGGTTAGGAAAAGCACTGGGAAGCCAGATGTAGGAAAACAGGATAAGCCAGTGAATTTTATTGGAGTGGTAACAGAAAGCACAGTGAAGGCTAGAAAACTGCACCAGATTGTACAAGTTGTTCAGAGGTTGATTAAGGAGGAAGTGCCAGATCTTCTTCAACCATTTACCTGCAAAGGTAAAGTTAACTTACATAGGTTAGGAGCAGCAGATAAAGATGTCACAATATTAAGAGATATGGGATCCTTTCAATTTGTGATGTTGAAAGATGAGGAGATATGCACTTCTGAAGGACTATTGCCAGAAAAGGTGCTAGCAATGGGAATTCATGGTGAGACAAAAGCGCTCAATTATGTAAAGTGAGGTTAGTGTGTGCAGTGAAGAGTGGAGAAGTTGTGGTAGATGTACTGGACAAATTCTCAGCTCCAGGGATACAATTTGTCTTTGCTAATGATATGGCTGGATCACAGATGGGAGTGCTGCCTACTGTGGTTGAAAAGCCAGTGGAAACTCAGGCTTCTCAACTACCACATATCCTGGGATTTTTCCTGACTGTCACAAAGGTCAGGAATGAGGTCACAAAGTCACCAGTTGAAACAGGAGAGATCAAACAATTCAGATAAGGAAGTTGGAGTGGAATTAATAGAGACCTGTTTGATCAAATATTTGACATAAACCAGGAGCAGATACTTTTAGCTTAGATACATTAACTGAGTTACAGCAGAAAGATGAAAATTTAAAGCAATTGTATCAAAAGGCTTACACAGCAAAAGAATCCAAATGCATCCCTGAATGTTATTATTTTAAAAATCATATCTTAATAAGGAAATAGAGATGATCTCATTCTCAAGCAGATGAGAAATGGGCAGAAGGTCATCAAGTCGTATTGCCAGTGGGTTATAGAATGAGGACATTATGAGTGGCATGTGAGCTACCATGAGGGGGTCATTTCGGAGTGAAAAAAACTCAAACTAAAATACAAAAACATTTTTACTGGCCTGGACTACACAAGGATGTAGTTGAATTTTGCCAGATGTGTCATCCATGTCAGGTAATTGGAAAACCGCAGGCAGTAATCATGCCCACATCTTTAATACATATTACTATATTTGAGGAACTTTTTACAAGAGTCTTAATTGATTGCATTGGACCTCTACCTCAAAAAGAAGTGGGAACCTGTATTTGTTAACAATAATGGATGTGTCCACTCGATTTCCAAAGGCCGTTCCATTAAGTAATATCACAGCTAAAAGGATTGTAGAGGAATTACTCAATTTTCACTAGATACAGAGATACAATCAGATCAAGGATCAAACTTCACATCAATATTATTCAAGCAAGTTATGGACAGCTTAGGAATAAAACCATTCAAATCTACTGTGTACCATCCAGAGTTCAGGAACCACATATTTGGATTATGTATCAGATTTTACCGAACAATTAAATATTGCTGGGGAGTTGGTTAAACAGTATTTAAAAATATCACAGCATACAAAGAAACAGGAAGCTGGCAAGAAATCAAAAACTCGCAATTTTACTATCAGGGATAAGGCGTTAGTGATAGTTCCAGTGATAGGTGAACCTTTAGTAGCAAGGTTTAGTGGACCTTATCAAGTCAAAAGAAAATTGAATGAGGTGAAATATTTGATAAGGACCCCAGACAGAAAGAAAGCTCACAGAGTGTGTCACGTGACTATGCTCAAATGGTGTTTTGACAGGGAAGGAAAGCCAAGGGAGACTATGCTATTGGTTACAAAACAGATGGAAGAACCAAGTTTAGAGGATTCTGAATTGGACATACCTCAAATTAAATTGGACAATGAGGAAGTTGTCAAAAATTGAGATAAATTCTTGCGTACCTTCCAGAGAAAAATCAAAAGGACATGGAAGAGTAATTATTATCACATGGTGAGATATGTGGAAGTAAGCTGGGAAGTACTAACCTAATTATCCATGATGTAGATAAAGGAGATGTCTTATGGCCTTAACCCTCTAAAGTTGACTCAGGTTCAAAAGGAGATTGAACGCATGCTCCAAGAAAACAGAGCCAAAGTGAATTACAGTGACTGGAGCTCACCCGGAGTAATGATGCAAAAACCAGATGGCACCCAACAGTTATGTGTGGACTATCGCAAAGTCAATGCAGCTACAAAGATGCATATCAGATTCCGCATTTGTAAGACTGTGTTGAAAAGGTGGGACAAGCAACTTATATTTTAAGTTAGACTTGCTCGGACAATATTGGCAGGTACCTTTGTAAGAAAGAGTGAATTCAATTTTGATTTTCATAACACCAAATGGACTGCAACAGTTTAAAGTCATGCCATTTATTATGAAAAATGCACCCGCCATATTTCAAAGACTAATCAATAAGGTCGTTGCTGGATTATCCAATTGTGTCGTGTATATTATTCAGTATTCTGTTCTCTTTTGTTTGTGTTTCATTCGATAATCTTGTAAATAAATTCTGTTTTGTTTATAACTAAGAAGGTTGACCAGCTGCATCTCTCCTGGAGTGTCTACATTACACCTGCATAAAACAACTAGCAAAGTTAGGATCTGAGCTACTTTCATGAGTTGTTTTGAGGGGGTCCAGCCTGATCCATAATAATATTTCTTTCCTTAGAGCCTGCAGCTCACAATCCTGAAGAAGTTTCTTGAGTCTTCTTCCCATGGCAGCTGTCCTCCTTGTTCCCTCTCCCCCATTCTCTCTCTCCCTCGTTTTAGTGGATGAAACTGACTGAGTGTTGGGTGACGTAACTGGACAGCCTTTGATGAAAAGTGCCCAGATCACTGACTGATGGCTTGCCCTGACCATATTTGCCCTACCCTTTGGACAGGTCCTGATGGAGCTTCAGAATTGACCTTGATCCACTCCCTGGACTGCAGAGGCACCAAATCCCTGATAGAGAACTTTTGACTGGACAGCTGACTGTGGCCAATCCTCTAAGCTGACATTGGAGTCTCCTCTTGACTTGCTGTAGCTTAGCCCCCTGACTGATAATTGTCTTCATGGAATTTGGTAAAAACTACTAAAACTTTGTGACATGGCTACCTGATGCTACACCTGGTGGATGGACTCCACCTGAACCTATCTGGGACAAATGCCCTACAAGAAAAGCTAGATAGGGTGATCACAAGAACTTTAAATTAGTAGATGGCAAGGCCTCAGGGAAAGTCAATACAACTGCAAAAACAAGTAGCAGTACACAGAATTAAGAAGCAGTCAAGAATCCTACTTCAAGTACAACAGGTAATGGCAAAACTATCCATACATTGATTAAAGCAGAATAAACAGGCAATTAAGCCATCAGTACTGATGGACAGGTTAATGTGGTACATGTGGTGGGTGGCACGGTGGCACAGTGGTTAGCACTGCTGCCTCACAGCGCCAGAGACCCGGGTTCAATTCCCGCCTCAGGCGACTGACTGTGTGGAGTTTGCACGTTCTCCCCGTGTCTGCGTGGGTTTCCTCCGGGTGCTCCGGTTTCCTCCCACAGTCCAAAGATGTGCAGGTCAGGTGAATTGGCCATGCTAAATTGCCCGTAGTGTTAGGTAAGGGGTAGATGTAGATGTAGATGTAGATGTAGGGGTATGGGTGGGTTACGCTTCGGCGGGGCGGTGTGGACTTGTTGGGCCGAAGGGCCTGTTTCCACACTGTAAGTAATCTAATCTAATGGACTTAATAAGAGTCGTATATATTAATGCACAGATTGGAAGGAATAAATTCAATGAGCTGCAGGCACAAATTCAAATTGGAGGTTATGGTATTACCATTCTTAAGACCTGGCTGTAGGATGATTGGGTCAGGGAACTAAATATATGAGGTTATAAATTTACAATATGGCTACAGAAAATGGCAGAGGGGGTGGAGTAGCCATACTGATTAGATATCCCTTCAAATGGTGAAGGAGGATATAATGAGGGGAAAGTATCCAGTACAAATCTTATATGTGGAATTGAGGAAAAGTAAAGAACCAAAAACCACAATAAGTGTTGTGTATATATCATTTGTAGCAGCTCTGAAGTGAGATTGTATACATGCATAGACTAGGCAAGTGTGTATTAGGCATATAATCTAAAGATGTGCAGGTCAAGTGAATTGGCCATGCTCAATTACCTATAATATTAGGTGCATTAGTCAGGGGTAAATGTATTGTAGGGGAATGGGTTTGGGTGGGTTACTCTTGGAGGATCAGTGTGGACTTGTTGGGCCAAAGGGCCTGTTTCCATACTGTAGGGAATCTAGTCTAAAAAAAAGTCAATAGGACTCAGAGGGAAAACTCTCTGTTAAACATCAGTTCCAGGACATCTCTCCAGGAGTTCCTCAGGGCAATATCCTTGACCCAAACATCTTCAGCTGCTTCAGCAATGTCCTTCCTTCCATCATGAGGTCAGAGATGGAAGTTCACTAATTATAGCACAATGTTCAGCAGCATTTGTGACTCCTCAGATATTGGAGCAGTCCACGCTCAGAAGCAGCAAAATCTGGACAATATTCAGATTTGTGCTGACAAGTGGCAAGTGATATTTATACTAAAAGATTGCCAGCTATGACCACCTCCAAGGAGATCTAGCCATTGCCTTTTCTCATTGTTGAATTCTGGGATATCAACATTATTGACCAGAAACTGAACTGAACAAGCCATATCAAGAGTGTGGCTGCAAAAGAATGTCAGAGGCTAGGATTGCTACAGTGAGTCACTCCCTGACTCCCAAACCTTGTCCTCCATTCACAAAGCACAAATCAGGGAATAGTCCCCAGTTGCTTGGATGAGTTAAGTTTCAACAATACTTATGAAGCTTGGTACCATCCAGAACAAAGCAAACAACTTGATTGGCACCATGTCCAGAAACATACACTTCCTTCATCACCAAAGCATATTACCAGCAGTGTACCGTCAATGAAATTGCAGAGAGTTGTGAACGCAACTCAATCCATCCCGAAAACCAGCCTTCCTTCCATTGACTCTGTTTACGCTTCCTGCTGTTCATGTTTGTAGTCTGTGCCTGTGTCGTGAAGCATTCCCCTGGATGTAAAAGTATGTGAAAAATAAGCCCTCCTTTTGATTTACCTTTTCCACAGTGTTGTTGCATCCTGCCAAAGTCAGAATCTACAAGTGGAAGAAATGGCGAAACCTTTTAAGAAATTTTTTAAAAACAAATCACAAGCTGCTTGTGGATAGATAATGAAAAGATAGGAAGATCTGTTTTAAAATGCACAATCTGTCCATGAACAAAATTGAGCACTCACATCTAGAATTGGATCAAAGGATTTCACCAACGGGTACAAAATTTGATCAAGGGATCAGAAACAATCAAAATTACATTGATTTGAAATCAGAAGAGGAAAAATAGGTTGCTAAATTCAGCTGAAAAGCAAAATAAACAACTGCAACAAAAACTTTCCTGTTTTAACATTTAGAAATGGCACATTTTGATTCAAAAACATTTGTGCAGTAGGAAAGTTTAACTGCTAAAATGTTAGCTAGCCTGAGTACAGATCCATTTAAGACTGTAGCTCGGGAAATACAAGATAAAGTACTTATCAAGGTAAAATGGAATGAAATCCTTAAAGTAGTGTTTGATAACCTAGGTCATCATCCCATTCCAGAATAAGGTAGCTGAGGAATCAGCTCCTGAAGTTGACCCAGCCCTTGTGACCAGTATAGTCATTCAGTTGCTCTGCACATAAGACTGCAATAACTCAATAAGACTGTAACTCAATTCACTGGCAAAGTACACATTCCTCTCACAACGCTTCCAGGTTAGAGTGATGTCGAATCAATTTACTCCCTTTAGTTTAGTATGAGAGGACATATGATGCTTGATCTGTGAGACCTTTTCCTCCAAAGTGCAAAGATACATTTGACTTTATGACTCTATTGCTAATGAACAATCTGTAGGATTCTATATAACAGAGTACTTTGGATCCCTCCCCCTAACAAACAGATTTGTGAGGAGAACTTGCTTATGGTCCCAATGGCTACTCCGCAGCAATTTAATGCTGGGAACGTTGTTGATTAACTTAAGATAAGAATTCTGTTCTTATTGCAGGAGAAAGTCTGTTTTAGATGGTTAGTCAGCTGGCTCCATATGTTAAGGGAAGGAAGTGGCATTGTGATAATGTCATTAAATTAGCAATCCAAAACCCACACCAATGTTTTGGAGACATGGGTTTGAATCCCACCATGAAACATGGTGGAAACTGAATTCAATGAAATCTGGAATGACAAGCTAGTCAAATGGTGACGATGCAACCCGTTCACCGTTTGTTGTTGAAAACCTAACCTAACCAGTTCACAAATGTCCTTTTGGGATGGAAATCTGCTATCTTTAACTAGTCTGTCCTATGTGTGACTCCGGACCCGCAGCAATGTGGTTGAATTCTAAGTGCAGTCTGGGCTGTTAGGGATAAGCAATAAATGCTGGCTAAGCAAGTGATGCCCACATCCTGTGAAAAAAATTAACAGAAAATAAACTACTATATAAGAGAAAGCTGTAGTGATCATAGTTTTGTCATTTTCTACAAAGCACAATTTTCTGGCTGGTCAAAAGAGATTTGATTTACTTATTCGATTATATTAAAGATAAATTTAAGTTTCTGAAAATGGACAGAAGTGCATATTGAGAATTCGAAAGTGAACATTTGTAAGTCCAATTTGTAGCTGTCGTCTTCATCATGTAAAGCCAGTGTCAGACATTATACTGATACACTCACACCAACAGCTTACTGATGTGGAGCTCACACTGTGAGTAGCACTGCCTTGGAAAGGAGATTCCCAATATTGGATCCTTTGTACTTTGCACAGATTTAAAATAATTTAGAGAAAAGAGGGCATTTGACCCATTAGATTTCAGTTGCTGTTTATACTCCATCTTTCTCCAGTCTATCTCACCTCATCAACATATTCCTATGTTTATTTCTTCCTAATGTGTTTATATGTATTGATGGTTGTCAAGTGGACTCAATTGGTAGCATCTTGTCTTTGAGTCACAGGAATCTGGGTTCAGGTTCTATTTCAGAAAGTGAGCAGAGAAACTAAGGCTGGCATTTTAGCATGGAGATATTGGGCTGAATCTTAAGATTTTTTGACTAATTTTGTTTCGTGTTGAGTTTTTTTGGAGGGTTCTTTGCCTCAAGGGTTTCTTCATCCTGTCTTATCAAACCTTTCTCATTAACTACCTACCTCGTCCATGTGTCCCTCTTATCCAATTCTAACTTCATTTTACCACGTGTTGTTCCCGGAACAAGTCACCACTCAACATATACCCTGGAGTTGACTGGCATCCATTGCACAAGAGCCATCTTTGAAAGGTCGTTGTATATCTGGAGTTGCCTTGCACGGGCCCTGATATTTGCCCCAGACATTACAGACAAGGGAAACATGTTGCCTGGCTTTGTGGTCAGAGACCTGGACGTCCTGTTAAATGGGATTGTGTACAGATGGGATGTCCTGTTCTTCCATAAGACCATAAGACCATAAGACATAGGAGTGGAGGTAAGGCCATTCGGCCCATCGCATCCACTCCGCCATTCAATCATGGCTGATGGGCATTTCAACTCCACTTACCCGTATTCTCCTCGTAGCCCTTAATTCCTCGAGACAACAAGAATCTATCAATCTCTGCCTTGAAGACATTTAGCGTCCCGGCCTCCACTGCACTCTGTGGCAATGAATTCCACAGGCCCACCACTCTCTGGCTGAAGAAATGTCTCCGCATTTCTGTTCTGAATTGACCCCCTCTAATTTTAAGGCTGTGTCCACGGGTCCTAGTCTCCTCACCTAATGGAAACAATTTCCTAGCGTCCACCCTTTCCAAGTCATGTATTATCTTGTACGTCTCTATTAAGTCTCCCCTTAATCTTCTAAACTCTAATGAATACAATCCCTGGATCCTCAGTCGTTCCTCATATGTTAGACCAACCATTCCAGGGATCATCCGTGTGAATCTCCGCTGGACACGTTCCAGTGCCAGTATGTTCTTCCTGAGATGTGGGGACCAAAACTGGACACAGTACTCCAAATGGGGCCTAACCAGAGCTTTATAAAGTCTCAGTAGCACAACGGTGCTTTTATATTCCAACCCTCTTGAGACAAGTGACAACATTGCATTCGCTTTCTTAATCACGGACTCAACCTGCATGTTGACCTTTAGAGAATCCTCAACTAACACTCCCAGATCCCTTTGTACTTTGGCTTTATGAATTTTCTCACCGTTTAGAAAGTAGTCTATGCTTTTATTCTTTTTGCCAAAGTGCAAGACCTCGCATTTGTTCACGTTGAATTCCATCAGCCATTTCCTGGACCACTCTCCCAAACTGTCTAGATCCTTTTGTAGCCTCCCCACTTCCTCAGTACTACCTGCCTGTCCACCTAACTTCGTATCATCTGCAATCTTTGCTAGAATGCCCCCAGTCCCTTCATCCAGATCATTAATATATAATGCGAACAGCTGTGGCCCCAACATTGAACCCTGCGGGACTCTGCTCGTCACCGGCTGCCATTCCAAAAAAGAACATCTTATCCCAACTCTCTGCCTTCTGTCAGACAGCCAATCCTCAATCCATCCCAGTAGCTCACCTCGAACACCATGGGCCCTCACCTTGCTCAGCAGCCTCCCGTGTGGCACCTTATCAAAGGCCTTTTGAAAGTCCAGATAGACCACATCCACTGGGTTCCCCTGGTCTAACCTACTTGTTACCTCTTCAAAAAATTCCAACAGGTTTGTCAGGCATGACCTCCCTTTACTAAATCCATGTTGACTTGTTCTAATCAGACTCTGCTCTTCCAAGAATTTAGAAACCTCATCCTTAATGATGGATTCTAGAATTTTACCAACAACCGAGGTTAGGCTAATTGGCCTATAATTTTCCATCTTTTGTCTTGATCCTTTCTTGAACAATGGGGTTACAATAGCGATCTTCCAATCATCCGGGACTTTCCCTGACTCCAGTGACTCTTGAAAGATCTCAACCAATGCCTCCGCTATTTCTTCTGCCACCTCTCTCAGAACTCTAGGATGTTTTGCATTGGGGCCAGGAGATTTATCAATTTTAAGACTTTTTAGCTTTTCTAGCACAATCTCTTTTGTAATGGCAGCCATACTCAACTCAGCCCCCCTGACTCCCTTTAATTGTTAGGATATTACTCATGTCTTCCACTGTGAAAACTGATGCAAAGTACTTATTAAGTTCTACAGCTATTTCCTTATCTCCCATCACTAGCCTTCCAGCATCAGTTTGAAGTGGCCCAATGTCTACTTTTGCCTGTCGTTTGTTTCTTATGTATTGAAAGAAACTTTTACTATCATTTCTAATATTACTGGCTAGCCTACCTTCATATTTGATCCTCTCCTTCCTTATTTCTCTCTTTGTTATCCTCTGTTTGCTTTTGTAGCCTTCCCAATCTTCTGATTTCCCACTGCTCTTGGCCACTTTATAGGATCTCTCTTTTTCTTTAATACATTTCCTGACTTCCTTTGTCAGCCATGGCTGTCTAATCCCTCTCCGGATAATCTTTGTTTTCTTGGGGATGAACCTCTGTACAGTGTCCTCAATTATACCCACAAATTCCTGCCATTTTAGCTCTACTGTCTTCCCCGCTAGGCTCTGCTTCCAGTCTATTTTTGTCAGTTCCTCTCTCATGCCCTCATAATTACCTTTATTTAGCTGTAACACCATTACATCCGATTTTGCCTTCTCTCTTTCAAACTGCAGACTGAACTCTACCATATTATGATCGCTGCTTCCTAAGGATTCCCTTGTTTTAAGATCTTTTATAAAGTCTGGTTCATTGCAAAGCACTAGGTCCAGAATAGCCTGCTCCCTTGTGGGCTCCATGACAAGCTGTTCCAAAAAGCTATCCTGTAAGCATTCCATGAATTCCCTTTCTTTGGATCCACTGGCAACATTATTTACCCAGTCCACCTGCATATTGAAGTCTCCCATGATCCCTGTGACCTTGCCTTTCTGACATGCCTTCCAGAAACATAGTCAGCCTGGTGCAAGATTGTCACCCATATCAGTGCATTTTCAACTGTCTGATAGATAGTAATATAAGAAGAAGGACAATCAACTTCTCCATTCTACCAGAACAAATGGCATATTCTTCTCACAGCCACCTCAAACTCTCTCTTTTTCTGCTATAGTGTACGCCTCCTAGTGTTCTTCCCTAATTCACTATCATTAACCTAACCCCCCCAACAGTACTGCATGCCCTCTGCGCTGCACACTCATTCTCTTGCATTAAATCCCCACTTACACCAAAGATAACAGCTGTGTTACTTATTTCCATCTTCTTTAATACCTGCCTTGCTCATTTCAGAAGAAAACAGTCTGCAATAGGGCAAAATGAGTAAAGATGGCTTGTGAGCTGTCTGATATTTGGCTCCTCACCCCTTTCATAGAATCCCTACAGTGGGGAGGCAAGCCATTTGACCTATTGAGTCTATGCCAACTCTCCAAAGAGCACTCTACTCACACCCACCTCACTATTTTATACCTGTAACCTTGCATTGCCCATGGCTAATCCATCTAACCAGCACATCTCTGAACAATTTACCATGGCCAACTTACATAACCTGCATATCTTTGGACTGTGTGAGGAAAATGGAGCACCCAGAGGAAACCCACACAGACATGGTGGGAATGTGCAAGCTCACGATAATCACTGAGCCACTGAGCCATCCAAAGTGGACAGAATCCTTATTCTGACTGACTGCGTCCAAGCCTCTGGACTGGTATCAAAGGCTGCCCTTGACTTGTGTTGGGCCTCCGAGCAAAGGAATTCTTCTCTGACTTGACTGAGCACTGCTGACAGACACGATGCTTCCTAACTTTGTGTCTACACTAAACTGCATAGCAATACAGCAGAACTGTGAACAAGGATATCTCTGGCTGAGGTGGGAAAGCATAATAAGGTAAGTTAAGATAAGTCAATGATGTTGTGGACTTCCAAGGTTCAGAATGAACATTATGACAGCAAGCAAACAGGACAGAGATGCAGCCTGTCCTAGATCATGAGCTGGGATGTGTGGTATTAGCATTACAATGATAGTTGCTGAAGTGCAGAAACATTCTTTAAGTGGATCGACTATAACTGATGAAGCATGTCAGTTGCCCTGTGCCTAACATGGATGTCCTTTGGAGAAAGCAGTGAGCTGAAGTTGCCAGGTGCCTAATCTGAATTCCAGTTTGAGAATTCTCAATGTCAATTTTGTTTGGTGTATTTAACAAGATAGAAGTTGAATATTGATGAAGTGAATTGTGGCATTAATTCGGCATTTAACAAATTTTATTCCCCTTTACTTAACAACTTGCCATTGTCTACTGAGAAACCTACCCTTCTGTTTGGCAAATGCCCTAAAAAAATATGCTAAACTCAGTCTTCATTGGGGCACCAGCAAATGGCATGCCTGGAGGTGTAGATGAGGATGAGGGAAAGTAATGGCAGCAGCTATACAAGGGTGAGCAAGCCTGGTACTCCTGTCTCATGCATGGTTGTCCCAAGGTGGCATTGGCTCTAGCAAATGTCCAAAGTGATTAGGCATTGCTCTAGTTCTAGTCCACAGGAGCAGAAGGTTCAGAATACTGGAGGACATGGACGAGTAGCAATATCCTTTTATAGAGCTGGTAGCTGCAAGAGTTTCATTTCAATGTGGACAATGAGGCCAGAGTATGATCTATTAAGGGGGAGTTGTTTTGTAAATTGATAGGGGGAAACCATTAAGAAACGATGTGAAAATTCCCCCTTCCAAATAGCAGACATCTGTTTGAACTCTCTGTGGTTCTGCTATTTGGCTAACTGAGTGTGCATGATTATTCTGTTTTCTCATCCAAGTCAATCACAGGTCAGAGAATTGTCATCGTCAAGCAACATTCTTCCACCTTTGAAGTGGAGAAGGGGTCTATGATAGTCATAAAGTCATACAGCAAGGAAACAGACACTTTGGTCCAAACAGTACATGTCAAACATAATCCCAAACTAAACTAGTCCCACCTGCCTGCTCCTGACCCATATCCCTCCAAACCTTTCCTAACCTTTCATATCCTGAAAGAATATAACATAACATCTTTGCCTTACAGAAACCAAACGAAACCTTCATTAAAAACACTCTCTGACACAAATAGTAGCATTAGACATCTACTCATGTTGTCCAAGTGCATCAGATGTGTTTTTCTACTAAATGTTCTCCCTTCACTGTCAGATGTGGTGGAGGTAGGCTGTTGGTTGTTTTCATCGACTCATAGAATCCCCACAATTTGGAAACAGGTGATTTGGCCCAACAAGTCCACACCGATTATTTGAAGACCATCCCACCCAGACCCATCACCCTAACCTATCCCTGTAACCCTGCATTTCTTGTGGCTAATGCACCTAACCTACATATCCTTGAACACTATGGGTAATGTAGCCTGGCCAATCCACCTTACTTGCACATCTTTGGACTGTGGGAGGAGCACCCTGCAGAAACCCATACAAACATGGGGAGAAAGTGCAAACCCCACACACATACAGTGGCCTGAAGTTGGAATTGAACCCGGGTCTCTGGTGCTGTGAAGTTGTAGTGCTAACCACTGAGCCAGTAGCTAACAAGATCACAGTGGCCCAGTCAGGTAGTTTCCTGGTGCATAGCAAAATGATTGGCAGTTAACTGCCAGCTAACCTCCTCTGTGAGGTGTTTAAACAATCAAAGGGGATCCAATAATCTCACCAGTGTTGACGGGGTGGGAGTGGAATGTGCAAAGGCTGTGAAAGGCCCCTCAACACTCTACTCTGACACCAAGGCAGACTCCTTTCTGTGACCAGCCAGTCAACAGAATTTGCCATGCTCACAGACTCAGGGAAGGGGATAGGAACTGAGACTTTAAAATCCTTAGGCACTTCCCAACACCTCCAGGTCTTGAAGTTGGTTCCCAAGATGAGACAACTGCCCCTTGGTGAGAGATAGGCCCTTACTTTGGTCGCCCTTCTATAGAAAGGATGCGGTTAAGCGTAAGAGGATTTACAAGAATGTTGTTGGAACTGGAAGGTTGAGTTATAGGGAGAGGCTGAATAGGCTGGGACTTTTTTCCCTGGGTTGAGAGGTGACCTTATAGAGATTTATAAAATCATAAGGGGCATGGATAGGGTGAATAGACAAAGGCTTTTTCCAAGGGTGGTGGAGTTCAAAACCCGAAGGCATAGGTTTAAGGTGACAGGAGAAAGATTTAAAAAGGACCTGAGGGGTCAGAAGAAGTGGTGGAAGTGGGTAAAATTATAACATTGAAAAGGTATCTGGATGGGTATATAAATAGGAAGAGTTTAGTGGGATAGGGGCCAAACGCTGGCAAATGGTCAGATTGGGATATCTACTCAGCTTGGACTGGTTGGACCAAAGGACCTGTCTCCATGCTATACGACTCTATAAATTCCTATTCTTTGTGTCCCATGATGATCAAGGCTTATCACCTCTTGTTTATTGAGACTTTGAGGACCCTGACATGTTGAGGTAGTTTCACACAGTTGCAGAAGCCTGTTCTTAGTGTCATTGGCAGAAGGACTGAGAAGCCACTGTTTAAAACAGGTGTACCCTGAGAAAAAGATCAGAAGCTGGAGGTAGTTAGTCCTCCACCCTTTAGGATTCTTGCCTCCCAGCAATATGCAAAAGTCTCCCAGCACAGTACGAAAGTTTCCCAGCCCAGTGTGATAATCCCCCGGCCCAGTGTGATAGTCTCCCGGCCCAGTGTGATAGTCTCCCGGCCCAGTATAATAGTCTCTTGGCCCAGTGTGATAGTCTCCCAACCCGGTGTGATAGTCTCCCGGCCCAGTGTAATAGTCTCCCGGCCCAGTATAATAGTCTCCCGACCCAGTGTGATAGTCTCCCGGCCCAGTGTGATAGTCTCCCGCCCAGTGTGATAGTCTCCCGGCCCAGTGTGATAGTCTCCCGGCCCAGTATGATAGTCTCCCGCCCAGTGTGATAGTCTCCCGGCCCAGTGTGATAGTTTCCCAACCCGGTGTGATAGTCTCCCGGCCCAGTGTGATAGTGTCCCAGTCCAGTGTGATAGTCTCCCGGCCCAGTGTGATAGTCTCCCAACCCGGTGTGATAGTCTCCCAACCCGGTGTGATAAGTCTCCCAGTCAAGTGTGATAATCCTCCGGCCCAGTGTGATAGTCTCCCAACCCGGTGTGATAGTCTCTCGGCCCAGTGTAATAGTCTCTCGGCCCAGTGTGATAGTCTCTCGGCCCAGTGTGATAATCCCCCAGCCCAGTGTGATAGTCTCCCAACCCGGTGTGATAGTCTCTCGGCCCAGTGTGATAGTCTCTCGGCCCAGTGTGATAGTCTTCTGGCCCAGTATGATAGTCTTCCGGCCCAGTGTGATAGTCTCCCAACCCAGTGTGATACTCTCCCGGCCCAGTGTGGTAGTCTTCCAGCCCAGTGTGGTAGTCTCCCGGCCCAGTGTGATAGTCTCCCAGCCCAGTGTGATAGTCTCCCAGCCCAGTGTGATAATCCCCCGGCCCAGTGTGATAGTCTCCCAACCCAGTGTGATAGTCTCCTGGCCCAGTGTGATATTCCCCAGCCCAGTGTGATAGTCTCCCAACCCAGTGTGATAATCCCCCGGCCCAGTGTGATAGTCTCCCGGCCCAGTGTGATAGTCTCACGGCCCAGTATGATAGTCTCCCGGCCCAGTGTGATAGTCTCCCGGCCCAGTGTGATAGTCTCCCGGCCAAGTGTGATAGTCTCCCGGCCCAGTGTGATAATCCCCCGGCCCAGTGTGATAGTCTCCCAACCCAGTGTGATAATCCCCCAGCCCAGTGTGATAGTCTCCCGGCCCAGTGTGATAGTCTCCCGGCCCAGTGTGATAGTCTCCCAACCCGGTGTGATAAGTCTCCCAGTCAAGTGTGATAATCCTCCGGCCCAGTGTGATAGTCTCCCAACCCGGTGTGATAGTCTCTCGGCCCAGTGTAATAGTCTCTCGGCCCAGTGTGATAGTCTCTCGGCCCAGTGTGATAATCCCCCAGCCCAGTGTGATAGTCTCCCAACCCGGTGTGATAGTCTCTCGGCCCAGTGTGATAGTCTCTTGGCCCAGTGTGATAGTCTCTCGGCCCAGTGTAATAGTCTCTCGGCCCAGTGTGGTAGTCTCCCGGCCCAGTGTGATAGTCTCCCGGCCCAGTGTGGTAGTCTCCCGGCCCAGTGTGATAGTCTCCCGGCCCAGATTGATAGTGTCCGAGCCCAGTGTGATAGTCTCCCAGCCCAGTGTGATAGTCTTCCAGCCCAGATTGATAGTGTCCGAGCCCAGTATGATAGTCTCCCAGCTCAGTGTGATAGTCTCCCATCCCAGTGTGATAGTCTCCCAGCCTGGCGTGGCAGTGTCCCGTCCCGATCTGGCTGTCTCTTGGCCTGGTGTGGCATCCTCAAGGCCCAGTGTGACAGCCTATCAATGGCACATGGCAGTCTCTTGGCAGCCCATGCTGGTCTTTCAGCTCGACATGGCCTCAGCATAGATTTTCTGGCCTTGAGGTCGTTTCAAAAGTCTCCTGGCCTCCACATTAAGGCCAGCACAGTCTGGAGTCAAGGCCTGGCACAGACTGGAGGCTAGGTGCCAGAGTGGACACTGTTCGAAGGACTGTCATACTAAACTTTTTATATCTCTATTTTCTAATTTATTCTTATGATCTGTAATGTTGCACTTTTTATTTCTTAATTTCTCTATTTTTTTTTCCTAAGAGCATGTACTGAAGAATCTGTACCTAGCTGTCTTGTACCTGAGATGGCGCCATAAGTGGTGACTTGTAAACCTTTCATTGCACTCATTTGCCGATATGTGACAATAAAGCTAATTCAATTCAATTTAATTTTGCATCCCTGCTGAAAATTATGAGAGTCTGCTGGAGATTCCATACACTTTGCCCTCATTTTACTTTTCCGTGCTCTCCTCAGTTTATGGACAAGGTAAGCATATGGAAGTCAACATGCATCCAA
Source organism: Chiloscyllium punctatum (assembly GCF_047496795.1). Lineage (NCBI taxonomy): Eukaryota > Metazoa > Chordata > Chondrichthyes > Orectolobiformes > Hemiscylliidae > Chiloscyllium > Chiloscyllium punctatum. The sequence goes on from NC_092749.1 coordinate 84,075,972, forward strand.
TGACTGGTCTGTTAAATTTGGCTCTTCAGGAAACAAACTAATCTTTTTGACAAGGCAGAGAATAGAAAAATAAGAAAATTACTTTAGCCTGTACAGAACACTGCTTTGGTCTCAGCTGGATTACTGTATCCACTTCTGGGTGCCATACTTTCAGAACAATGTGAAGGCATATTGCAAAGTTGAAAAAAATAGATAGAGAAAAGGATCAATTAATACAGGAAATTTCAGGCAGTACATAGTTATAATTCGCTATATTACAGTGTGGTGGGGCAGATTCAGTTGAGACATTTTAAAGAGAATTCTATTGTTATCTGGAACAGAAGAATGTGTCGGTCTAATAGCAAAGACATCAGAGTGGCAGGAGATAAGTTGTTTTATGAAGAATCAGTGTAGACACAATGGTCAAACTTCCCACTTCAATGCTGTAACAATTCAATAATTCTGGCATGTGTTATGAAACACTTTTGTTTCTTTGCAAGTTCATTCTTATCCTGCAGGTTGTCTCCATCTTTACCAAAGGCTCCAGTAACGATGATTTTCTGCAAACTCAAAGGAAGAATTCAAGGCCTTTTTTCAAAACATAAGATTACTCGCAAATTGCAGCAGAAAGTTTTCCTCAGCCAATAATTGATAACGAAATTGGAGTTCTGAACATTTCTGTGAAAGAGAGACTTCATTCCTCCATTAATTTATCTTTTTGCTGTGCCAATTCTATGTAAGCATTGGCTGTCTGTATTAAGTAGTTCTGTTAATAAGCCATAATCTTTTCTTTCTCAGTCTCCAAGCTTGATTGCATGTGTAATGGCTGGATGGTTAGTTCATTTCTTTCTTTGGCACAGTTAGAGTACATCAAGTCTTATTATATTTTGATTGAATGGTTCAAGCTCCTTCTGATCTTAAATTTCCCCAAGGCATTCTGTGACTCTGAAAGTTTTATAACTTGATTATCTTCCTTATTGATAAGAGATGGTTGGGTGTTTCCATAGTTTGCTGATCAGAGTTCAGTTGAAGGCTTTTGTTAGCTTTCTTGTGCATTGACAATTATGGAGCATAGAACATAGTCTGATCCAGACATAACTATATCCTTTCTCTTGGATAGCTCTCTGTTATCTACTTGCCATTGTTGAACTACCATTTCATCCAAGAATAATGTCTCTTGGATCGCGGTAGCACCTGTTACTTGGATAGTTGGAGGTTGTCTGTTTACAAACTACCTTGCTACATGTTAAAATCTCTGATTGTTCCTCTGGCCAACCACCTGAAAATGGCTTAACCTATGGCATGCATTGATAGGGTTAGTGCTGATATCGAGCCTTCCTGTAGCAATATGAACAAGAAGCTATTCTCTTACGGTTGTCTTACTGACTTATTAATATCCCTCAAATCAACTAAGTAGACTGAGTCACTGGGCTGATTCCTGGATGATTCTCTCCTCTTTTGGATAAGATGCTTGTTCTGTTTACAAAGTTTTGTATAATTGACAAACTGTATTGCTTATGGTACTTTTGAAAGGTTTTCTTTAGACTGTAAGAACTCTGACTGGGTTTCATCTTGTGCTCACAATGCAAAGTAGTCTCATATGAATACTTCTTGGGAATTATGCTCAAGATTGTGTAAATTATTTGTGGGGGAGTCAAAGCAGACATACTAGCTTTTAACCACCCAATGTGGAAGGATTGATTATGTACATGCTTTGGTGATCCAGGAAAGGGAACATATAGTATTCACTGATATATTGGAACCTTTTCACTAAGGGTGGGAACTACAGGAGCTGGTGAGCATTATTGCTGCGCAGAAACAAATTTGAATTTGAATTTGTACTTTATCTTTGTGGCTTTGTGATGTGTTATAATACCCCTTAAAGAGAAAAGCATTTGTTAATTTGGTTTAATTTGACTTACTTTGTCTAACAGGTTTTCAAAATAATAGTTTCCCAGCTTTCAGCTTTGCTGATGAAACTTTGCTGAGTTTAGAATGGAGATTTGTTTTAAACTGAAATAGGAGTTAAAACCTTAAATCACATCATCATATGTTGCAGTTTCTTCTGCTATGCTTTGTCTGGCAAGAACTAACATTAGCAAGAACAGCATTAGCACTGTTGCTAATCATATATTGTAATACACTGGCTAGGTAATATCTTCAGTGAGCCTCTGCATAGCCCGCTTTCTATTGATATGTTTGGGTTTCCTTGGGTTGGTGACGCCATTTCCTGTGGTGATGTCATTTCCTATGGTTTTGTAATTTCCCTTTCCTTTTTCTCAGGGGGTGGTAAATGGGATCCAAGTCAATGTGTTTGTTGATAGAGTTCCGGTTGGAATGCCATTCTTCTAGGCATTCTCGTGTATGTCTGTTTGGCTTGTCCTTGGATGGATATGTTGTCCCAGTCGAAGTGGTGTCCTTCCTCATCCATATGTAAGGATACTGGTGAGAGTGGGCCATGTCTTTTTGTGGCTAGTTGATGTTCATGTATCCTGGTGGCTAGTTTTCTGGCCAAAAACAGGGGCTATACCACCAATGCTTCATTCGGAGGCTCACTGAAGATGTTACCTAGTATGGTGATGAAACATCTGAAAATGAACCTTCCAGCTCAGCAGGAAAACCTACATCCAGAACCTCAACCTGAGCTACAAATCTTTTCAAAACTCGCTAATACACTGACTTTGGACATTGTCAAACCCTGAACCTACACAATATTTGCTCATTTTTAATGCTATTATATCCAATAGAGAGTTTAGTCATGCTCAAGAGAGTCTGGTAAAAGCAAGTCATTTTCCATCCTTGGTCAATGTTCTACATGGCAAAAGTGATTAAAATGCTTACTATACTTAAATTTTTTTTAGCTTTTACATCGGCTTTCCCCCTTATAATCAATTGTGCTAGTCTCCTCTCTTGTGAGGTTATGCATTTCTGTCAAGGTTTCTGATTTACAGGAATGCATTGCTCATTTGTAGCTGACTGTTCTTTTTTCTTGGTGCTTACAGCATTGTACTGCAGTTTTTCTCCTATATTTTCTAGCTTTTGTGCCAGCATTTCCTCTCTCTGTGGATGTTGGTGCCTAGGTGGATTTTGAAATCAAACAATTGGTGCTTGCTGTCTCTGCTGAGCACCTCATCAGGTATTTCAACACTTCTGGGGACAGTTTGCTGATCTGGCCTTATAATCTACCTATAGCACTGTATAGTCACTGGGTTCTGTGGGTCTAGTCACTGCTGTTACCATGTAGCATTCTGAGCTCTACACACATACAGCCTCCAAATTCATCATCCGCAAACCCCACATCACCTACCTACCTCCTACCGAAGATTTACAAACCAGACTGTCTCGGTCGACCCATTGTCTTAGCCTGCTCCTGTCCCACTGAACTCATCCCTGCCTACTTTGACACTCTCCTGTACCCCCTTAGTCCAGGAACTCCCCACCTACATTGAGGGCACCACCCACGCCCTACCCTTCCTCCAAGACATCCGTTTCCCCGGCCCCCAGTGTCTCATTTTCATCCTGTCTCTGTACATATCCATCCGCCATGACAAAAGCCTCCAAGCCCTGCATTTCTTCCTCTCATGCTGTCCCAACAGTACCCTTCCACTGACACCTTCATGCACCTGGCTGAACTGATCCTCACCCTCAACAACTTCTCCTTCCAATCCTCCCACTTCCTCCAACCCAATGGAGTAGCAATGGGCATCCACATGGGACCCAGCTATTCCTGCCTCTTTGTCGGGTACGTGGAACTGTCCATCTTCCGCAGCTACATCGGCACCACTCTCCACTTTTTCCTCCGCTATATCGATGACTATTGGCTCTACCTCATGCTGCAATGAGGAGGTTGAAAAGTTCATCAACTTCAGTAATACCTTTCACCCTGACCTCAAATTCACCTGGATCATCTCAGACACCTCCTGAACTGCTCCATCTCTGGGGCGGGCACGGTGGCTCAGTGGTTAACACTGCTGCCTCACAACGCCAGGGACTCGAGTTCAATTCCCACCCAGGGTGACTGTCTGTGTGGAGTTTGCACATTCTCCCTGTGCCTGCATGGGTTTCTTCCCACAATCCAAAGATGTGCAGATCAGGTGAATTGGCCATGTTAATTTGCCCATGGTGATAGGCACATTAATCAGGGGGTAAATGTTGGGGAATGGGTCTGGGTGACTCTTTGGAGGGTCGGTGTGGACTTGTTGGGCTGAAGGGCCTATTTCCATACTGTAGGGAATCTAATCTAAAAAAAATCCACCTCCATCTCCGGCGACCGAGTAACCACGGTCATCTACTACAAACCCATCGACTCCTGTAGCTACCTGGACTACATCTCCTCCCATCCTGCCTCCTGTAAAATTGCCATCCCTTATTCCCAATTCCTCTTCTTCTGCCACATCTGTTCCCAGGATGATCATTTCCACTTTAGAAAATCCCAGATGGCCTCCTTTTTCAAAGGTTGCAATTTCCCTTCCCACGTGGTCAACGATGCCCTCCAGCATATCTCCTACAATTCCCACACCTTTGTCTTTGAACCCCACCCCTCCCAATGCAACAAGGACAGGACACCCCCCCCCTCCTGCGTCCTCACCTTCCACTTCACCAACTTCCATATACATCGCATCATCCTCTGCCACTTCCACCACCTACAAATGAACCCTACCACCAGAGATATATACTTCCCTCCCCACCCCTATCAGCATTCCGGAGAGATCATTCCCTCCACGACTTCCTTGTCAGATCTACGTCCCCCTACTAGCCTACATACCACTTCCTCTGCCACCGCAGGAAGTGCAAAACATGCACTCACACTTCTCCCCTCACCTCCATCCAAGGCCCCAAAGGATACTTCCACATCAGACAGAAATTTACTGTCCCTCCACCAATGTCATCTACTGTATCCTTTATACCCGATGTGACCTCCTCTACACTGGGGAGACAGGACACCAACTTGCAAACCATTTCAGAGAACATCTCTGGGACACCTGCACCAACCAACCCCACCGCCTAATGGCTGAACTCTTCAACTCCAGCTCCCGCTCCGCCAAGGACTTGCAGGTCCTGGGTTCCTCCATCACCAAACCCTTACCACCCAATATCTGGAGGAAGAACACCTCATCTTTCACATTGGGACCCTGCCATCACATCCTGCCACACTAGTTTCCTCATTTCCCCTTCCCTCACCTTATCCCAGTCCCAAGCCTCCAACTTGGCACCGCCCTCTTGACCTGACCATCGCCTTTCCCATCTATCCACACCACCCTCCTCTCCAACCTATCACTTTAACCCCCACCTTCATCGATCTATTGCACTCTCAGCTACCTTCTCCCCAACCCCACCCCCTCCCATTTATCTCTCAACCCCCAGGCCCACAAGCTTATGTTTGAAATGTCAATTCTCCTGCTCTCTGGATGCTGCCTGACCAACTGTGCTTTTCCAGCACCACACTCTCGCCACATATGAATCAACTATACAGGCCTAACTAAGCATAACTGTTCACAAAACATGTTAAGAAAAAGGACATCCTTCTGAAAGCTTCCAGTTCCAGACTCCAATTTAGGATGGGAGGGAAGGGGGGAATAGGTTTTGGAGAACAGCTCAATGCAACCTGGAGTGAGGAGAAGGCATTGACACAGTGTCCTGTGTTGGTGATCTTGCAGTTGCTCTCGACTGCTCCTGTGGTAAGGTCAGTGCTGCTGCCTGACCCTCGTTTTGAACTGAACTGTTTTGCTGCTGCTGTCTGGGCCCAGGTCTGACCAGGGCTGTCTACTGCTGCTGTCTGGGACCAGCTCTGACTGGAGCTGTCTACTGCCGCTGTCTGGGCCCAGCTGTGACCGGGGCTGTCTACTGCTGCTGTCTGAGCCCAGCTGTGACCGGGGCTGTCTACTGCTGCTGTCTGAGCCCAGCTGTGACCGGGGCTGTCTACTGCTGCTGTCTGAGCCCAGCTGTGACCGGGGCTGTCTACTGCTGCTGTCTGAGCCCAGCTGCCTTGTTCTATGTTTCATTGAAAGGTTTGGCAGCTGTCACAATGCTAACCCTGACACCACAGTCGCCTATGTCAGGGCTGCATTGTTGGTGTGCTGGAGTGGTTGCTACTGCTGCCTCGGCCCTGTCACCATTTAGGCACCTGACCAAGGGCCTGGGAATTAAAGTTTATCCTCACCCAGACATGACAACGGAGGCTGACTTGAAGGCGATGGCTAGTGTCATCCGTATACTGGCCATTGTCACAGCCTCCAAATAAATGGGAAGGCGGTGTTTTTGCTTTGTCCCAGTTGGCAGTGCATCTGACCTTGGAGAAAGGGATCACTGTGTGCGGGACTTATTTACTTGTTGAACCGATGGAGGCGATGGCTCAAAAAGGTCACAATCTCTAATATCTCACCCTTCATTGCCAATGAGCTTCTCCTCCCCCATTTACAGTTGGTGGGGCGGGGTGAGCAGTCAGGAATGGCATCCATCCCACTTGGACTGATGGGACCCAGTCTGAAACATGTTGATTTCTTCCAGCGCCAGGTCTTCATTGAAGGTCTTGGTCTGGGCGGTGGTGATGGAAGAGACATTTATCATGCTTCATGAGGGGACAGTCTACTGTGTTTCTGGATGGTGGATAGTGTGCAGTGTCACTAGCATAAGGAGGCAGGGCATGTGAGGAGGAATTGCCTCACCTTGAAGGCAACCAAAGTTATACCATGGGCCGCTGATGCCACTGCCGCTCCCACTCCCCCTGCCCCAGTGATAACACCTGCAGTGCTGCAAGCAAGGCCTGAGCTGGAGTTTGCTGTTACACTGGCCTCTGGTGGGGAGGAGGGTGGGTATTTTGCTGGAAAGAAGGTGAGGAGGAAGACAAAGCATCTTTAAACTGACCCCTGAATGCGTCCCCTTGCACCCCTGAGCCAGTTGCGTTGAGATTGTGGTCAGAATCTCGGCCTGTCCCACCCTGGTGCAAAATATTCCTCTGTGGACATGCCTGATCACTCCAGCTTGGGAACCCTGAGCCCGACCCCCACCCTTCATCAGTTGTGCGCAATAATCTTGGCCCCTGACCCCACTCAGCTGAGCCTCGGAATACCGAGTTCAATCCCCATCTATCTCCATCTGAGCCTGAATTCTAGGCCTGGTTCTGCACATGGGAATCCCAATCCTGTGACCAACCCATAGCCCCACCCTTCAATCACCTGATGGCAGGGATTCTGGAGTAGGATGGGAAATGATGGAAGCTATCTTCCCTTACCTTGTCACACCCCCAGCCTTCGCTCATCCAATTGTGTTTATTGACTTGCTGGTGGGAAGGCAAAAAATTCCCAAGAACACCGTGAGGTGTGGTGAGGAAAAGGAGACCACCATCATGACAAAGAAGAGTTGCCACTGCCTGCAGGGGGAGGACTTCCCTGTCACTAGAGTAAGGTCCTGCTCTTCCCCAGGGGAAAATCTGCAGCACCTCTTGTCCTTTCCTGTGTTGTGACCTGATGGGTCTGGAACCTTGGGGGTTATAGCTGGTCCTCGCACTGCCAAGGTCCCAGTGACCCCTGAAGATGAGCCAGAGCCTTGTGAGGGCTGCAGTGCAGGTATTATAAACCTTGCTGGGTTATCAGCTGTTGGAGAGGAGGAAGGTGTTTCCCTCACTCTACCCTCCCAGACTGTTTTGCTGGGTACCTTGGACCTGAGGAAGGATCTTTTCCCTAAGAGGTCAGGTGATCTTGTGTCAGGAGAGGAGTGGGTCCCTGAGCCTCCACTAACCCATGACCCTGAGCCTGAAGACCCTTCTGATGGAGTCCACCAAGGAAGCCCCTGCCTATGACTCTGGGGGTGGTGTCACTGAGGGAGTAGAGCCAGATGGTGGCACCGGGCCATCTCCCACTCTCACAGTGGGAGAGGGTACAGTAGGCAAGGGCAACCGGCAGGAATACACAGCCTGAATGGTGGGCACTGGGAATGAGGCACAGTCAGTCTCCAGCGAGGTTGTAGATTCCCTGATGTCCTCGACTGAATTTCCCCTCATCCCCATCGAGGAACTTTGGGACTTTCTCGTGAAGAGTCTCTACCATCGCAGTAGAGTCCAGCTGACTCTTGACCACTGAACTGATTTTGTGTTGGTCTTCTGGGCAAACCTCAATGTGCACAGAATGACTGGCAATCGTTCAGGACATTCCTTGGGGGACACATGAGGAAACCAAGGGACGTGTGTGCCCTTCCTTCCTGCACATTGAGTTTTTAACTTTGGTGACGGTGGCACAATGCTGCTGGCATGATGACTACTGTAGCCAGCCTCAACATCAATGGCAGCAGGAAGTCACAAAGCATATTCCAGAACTTCTCAGTCCTCCTGCAAGAAACCCACATCGCACTGGGATACAAAGCCATCTGGCTTTTGGATTGGCGAGGGGTCTATATGTGTGACCTCATCACCAATTCTGGGTGCAGCCTATCTTGTTGGCCATGCATTTCCAGCAGGGGTCAAAGAGCTGGTGCCAGGTCATTTGCTTCACCTGATAATCTGACTAGAGGTCGTGGTACTTAACTTTGTGTACGCATACCCTCCACTGGTAGGCTGATACACATGCATTTCTTTGAAGAAGTGTCCATTCACCTCATGTCCATTGATGAAGGCCAGTACATTATCCTCAGGGGGTTTTTAACTGAACCCTCAAAGAGCGTGACCATTATGGTATCCAGTCTGGTCTCACAGCTGGAAGAAGGTTGAGGGGCTTGGTCAAGTTCTTTGATCTGGTAGACATCTGACGAAATCTCCAACCTGAGCTCATCACTTTCATTTTATAAGGCCTGGGGCCGGAGGATTGAGAATTGACCACCTATACGTTTCACGGACTAATGGCTCCAGTGTTCTGGAGGCCTCAATGTGGCAGGAGCTGTACATGGATCACCATCTGGTCTGAGCAGAGCTCACTTGGTTCCATGCCCAGCTCGGGTCCACATACTGGCACTTTTACTGCCACTTGCTGCTGCACGGCATGTTTCATATTTTCTGGGCCAGCTCGAGAAGGAAGCATGGGGCTTCCAATCCTTGGGGCTAAATGGTGGGACATGGGCAAGACTCACGTTGGTGTTTTCTCTCAGGAGTACGCAAAAAGGTTGGCAAAGAGGCGGAAATCCAGGATTGAGGAGTTGGAGAATGAGGTGCTCAACCTCAACTCAGGCCTTAATCAGCATGATGCAGACCTAGCCCTGCAGGGGTTGTACGAAGAGAGTCAGGGCATGGCTCCGAAACCTATTACTCATTGGGATTTAGGGTGTGTACGTGAGGTTGCAGATCTGGCTCCTTGAGGATCTGGACTGTGGCTCCCCTTTCTTTGACGCACTGGAAAAGAGATATGGCGTCTGTCAGCAACTCTTTGTGCTGTTAGCTGATGACAGGTCTCTAATCTCAGAACCGGAGGGCATCGGTGCCCAAACCAAAGCCTATTACATGGTTTTGTTCTCTCCACAACCATCCAGCGAGGACGGTCACAGGGTTCTGTTGGAGGACATGCTGTAGGTATGTTTGGGGGACAACAGGAGCTGACTAATGTCCTCACCTGTCTCTTGAGGAGTAAATCCCCAGGACCGCATGGGATGACCGTGGAGCTTTTCAAGGCATGTTCTGAGATGTCCTAGGGGGATGACTACGTGCTGCTCCTTCCTACCGTCAGGAGTAGTGGCTTTCATCAAACAACCATTGCTCAGGAATCTGCACCTCCACCATTGGGGATGTGAAAGGCTGGCAGAGGGGAGGGCTGTGGCAGCAGGGATGACCAGAGTTGAGGATGTGCCAGGTGGCAGAAGTCTGGGCTGGATGATATGCAGGAATTGGCATGCAGGGTGGCAGCAGACTCCAGAATGGAGCCGATGCTATCCGTCGCCTGAAAATGGTGGTGCTCAGACCTGGAATTGTGCATTGTTGGAGGGTGCTCAGGTGAGCAGTCTGCTGTTCCCCCTGCTATGATGGCATTTCACATTGGCTGCAAGATACTGAACCTCCCTCAGGAGCCTATCCCCCACAACCTGAGCTGTCTCCTGAATATGATTCTTTTCATCTCACAAAAAGGCGATTTGAAAACAGGCTGCTGCTGTACGCCATTCGCCTCAACTCTTACATCTACTGTCCAGACACACCTTGGTGTGCTTATTTGCTCCATTGGCAGTGATCCACAGTAGAGGGTTCTCCACACAGGATCCTCCACCAGGAACTTGGAATGGAGGGTGTTGCACGTAGCAGTTTCTTGCAACAGCAGATTGTACCAATTTACAGACTCACAGTCCACCTGCTTATTTTGCGGCACTGTGGACCATGTATTTATTGGTTGTGGCTGTTTGCACTCTCTTTTTGGTTATTTGAAACACCTTCTGTTGTGTTTTTGGTTGCATTTCAGCCCCATGCTCCTTACCTTGGGCAGCCGGTGTGGAGGGGTGTGGGCAGTTCGGAGGATCAACTCATGGGTGTGCTCCCGGACTTTGCCAGGCTGATTGGAAACAAGTGTAGGCAACGGAACATGAAAGACTTCATCTCTGCCAAATGCCTGCCCCTCTTCCACGGTCACATTCAAGCCTGGGTGTTATTAGAGAGGAAGCACGTGGTGTACACCAATGCTTCAATGCCATTTAGGGAGAGGTAAGCACCATAGAGGATGCAGTAAATTTATTTCCCCCTCCAACTCCATTTTGATTTAGTCCCCTCCTTCTCTCCATAACACCACCTTCACATTTTAATGACAGCATTATCCTTAACAGGCTTTGCTTGTTAATGTTCAATTTGCCACATGGGTTTTTTCCTGATGGTGGGAAAAAATGATTAATAAAGTAATACATAATAATGTCTTTTTAATATGTCACTGTAATCAAAAACAAAGTACACAGCCACGGGTGACTTGGGGAAAAATATTTTTAAATACGATGAAATGAGAAAGATCAAGCAAACCCAAATGGATCCTTCTTGTGGTGGAGCAGTAGTGTCCCTACACTTGGACAGGGAGACTCGGGTTGAAGTCCCAGCTGCTTCAGAGGTGTGTAATTGGCTTTCCCATGCTTTTGTGGGCAAAAATAGAGGTTTCGCATCTTCTGCAGATAAAATGGAAGTTTTCTGCCTTCTTTGGCTAAAATGGAAAGCAAAATGGATGAGTTACCATATTTTGCGTGCTAATGAACAACTCCTGTCCTTTCATCTCAGATATTACCACATACATTTGCTGCCTGCAGCTTAATGGTTTTCCCTATTCTATCCAAGGGAAATAAAACTAAGTGCATGGTCTGCTTTTTCCAAAGCCATTGCTAACCTATGGTGCAGCATTTAGTGACTCATGTATTTGCACAAAGATCCCTTTGTTCCTCTACCCAAGCTAGATTTGCACTTACTAAGTAATAAATGATCACCTTATTATTCCTGCAAAATACACCACTAATATCTTAAACTATATTTGTCCATTATTTGTTTACTCTGCAACTTTAATATTGTTCTCCTGTATTTTGTTAACAATTCTCCTTAGTATTATCACCCAAATGTACTGTTGGCCGCAACTTAGAAAAAGCCCTTTTGATTCCAAAGTTCAACGATTATTCTAATTGTGAACAGCAGTGAGCCTCTCTCTGATCTGTGTGGAATGTCCACCCGCTGACACTCTGAACGTTGGTCTTAGGAGCAGGAATAGGTGATTTGACCCACTTCATTTCCACACTCTGTCTTAGAAACTAACTAGAAATCCAGTCTTCCACTTGTCCTCTGATTACATTTTATTGGTTATTAATGGCTGGACTTTTGAATGTCTGGATAAATTACATGGGGACTATGTGAATATTTCCCCTTATAAGAAAATGAGGTCTCCTGTTAAAGAATATCTAATATTTTAAGAAGAAGACCCCCCCCCCACCACCCCATGACAGAGGTGAGAAGAAATGGTTTCTCTCAGAGCATGTGGATTATGTGGGATTATCATGCCCAGTAAACAGTGCAGGCTGGGACATTAAAGTTATTCAAGGCAGAGTTAGATGGATTTTTAACAGACAAACAAGTCAATGGGTTTAATGGGAAAGTGAACTTGTGACCATAATCAAATTAATCATGATCTCATTGAACGGTGGTGCAAGCTCCATGCTTACTCCTGTTCCTAAGTTAGATGTTACTACTACACTCTTTCCATTACCACAGTTTGGTTACACAAGATTTTTTTTCTTTTGAAACCCAAGCTGATTATTCTTTATCATTTTTTTTCCCAAATATCTTCTTACATTCTCTGCTCAGATAAGGATTCCATTATTTTTCTTAATGTCGATGTTAAATTGATTGCTGTATAATGAATTGAACATGGTCTGTTCCCCTCCTTAATTGTAGGAGTTATATTTTTCTAATTATTTATTAAATGTTTTATAATAACTGTTATGTTTTTCCCAGACTATTTCAATGTAAGTGGATGCAATTTATTGAGGCCAGGACGTTTTGCTCTTGGAGTTTGTTTAATCAGTACATGACATAAAAAAAATCTAATTGCTCAGTTTATCATTCAATACCATGTCCACCAATTTTATCTCCTTGATTAATACAAAAACAAAATAATTATTTAATATCTGTCATCATCCCATCATTATCTACACTATCAGGTTTATTCCTTCATAGTCTTAGTTTCATCAAAACTTTATAAATTGATGTGCTTGAAAAGCATTTCACTATTTTGTTTTAGGTCCTCCTCTAATTGTTTATTGAATTTTCTCTGAATCTCCTTGAATTCTCTGATCATGCATTCCCTCTATTGAATGTAACCATTTTTTCTAACTGGGAGACATGCCTTTATGTAATTATTCATAAGGTCATTTCATTTTTTCTTTCCTTTCGGGGAATATGTTTTCCTATGTTTCACTAACCACTGTTACAAATTTTCTGATTGGGCTACACCGTTGTTAGTCAATATAGTTGGTCAATATTATTTTCCAAGTTCTATTCTCAGATACCCAAAATCACTTTTATCCTAAAAACATAAACAAGGTGAAAGGGAAGGCTGGTAGGTATAGGGAATGCTGGATGACTAAAGAAATTGAGGGTTTGGTTAAGAAAAAGAAGGAAGCATATGTCAAGTATAGACAGGATAGATTGAGTGAATCCTTAGAAGAGTATAAAGAAAGTAGGAGTATACTTAAGAGGGAAGTCAGGAGGGCAAAATGAGATAGCTTTGGCAAATAGAATTAAGGAGAATCCAAAGGGTTTTTACAAATATATTAAGGATAAAAGGGTAACTAGGGAGAGAATAGGGCCCCTCAAAGATCAGCAAGGTGGCCTTTGTGTGGAGCCACAGAAAATAGGGGAGACACTAAATGAATATTTTGCATCAGTATTTACTGTGGAAAAGGATATGGAAGAAATAGATGGTGACATCTTGCAAAATGTCCAGATTACAGAGGAGGAAGTGCTGGATGTCTTGAAACGGGTAAAAGTGGATAAATCCCCAGGACCTGAACAGGTGTACCTGAGAACTCTGTGGGAAGCTAGAGAAGTGATTGCTGGGCCTTTTGCTGAGATATTTGTATCATCGATAGTCACAGGTGAGGTGCCAGAAAACTGGAGGTTGGCAAATGTGGTGCCGCTGTTTAAGAAGGCCGGTAAAGACAAGCAAGGGAACTATAGATCGGTGAGCCTGACCTCGGTGGTGGGCAAGTTGTTGGAGGGAATCCTGAGGGACAGGATGTACATGTGTTTGGAAAGACAAGGACTGATTCGGGATAGTCAACATGGCTCTGTGCGTGGGAAATCATGTCTCACAAACTTGATTGAGTTTTTTGAAGAAGTAACAAAGAAGATTGATGAGGTCAGAGCAGTAGATGTGATCTATATGGACTTCAGTAAGGCATTCGACAAGGTTCCCCATGGGAGACTGATTAGCAAGGTTAGATCTCATGGAATACAGGGAGAACTAGCCATTTGGATACAGAACTGGCTCAAAGGTAGAAGACAGAGGGTGGTGGTGGAGGGTTGTTTTTCAGACTGAGGCCTGTGACCAGTGGAATGCCACAAGGATCGGTGCTGGGCCCTCTACTTTTTGTCATTTACATCAATGATTTGGATGCGAGCATAAGAGGTACAGTTAGTAAGTTTGCAGATGACACCAAAATTGGAGGTGTAGGGGACAGCGAAGAGGGTTACCTCAGATTACAACAGGATCTGGACCAGATGGACTATTGGGCTGAGAAGTGGCAGATGGAGTTTAATTCAGATAAAAGCGAGATGCTGCATTTTGGGAAAGCAAATCTTAGCAGGACATTTACACTTAATGGTAAGGTCCTAGGGAGTGTTGCTGAACAAAGAGACCTTGGAGTGCAGGTTCATAGCTCCTTAAAAGTGGAGTCGCAGGTAGATAGGATAATGAAGAAGGCGTTTGGTATGCTTTCCTTTACTGGTCAGAGTATTGAGTACAGGAGTTGGGAGGTCATGTTGTGGCTGTACAGGACATTGGTTGGACCGAAGGGTCTGTTTCTATGCTGTACATCTCTATGACTCTATAAATAATTTAATACTTGGTTTATACTATTTATATTCTTTTCTATCCTTATCTTAAAGTGTATCATATTATGGTCACTGTTGCCTGGATGTTATCCAGCTCTTGCTTCTTCAGTCTGGTCTGATTCGTTTCTTGCTCGAAATTGTTAATTTCTCTTGTTGGGTTTTTATATGTCATAAAGGAGTACTCACTGTCAGAACATCATTCCCTTAACTTCTTTATATAATTTTCTAACTAATACTAGGACAGCTGAAAGTTCTATTGAATTTTTTTTTTAATTTTCTAATTTGTCTGCATATTTCTTCATCAACCTAGGGGCAGCACAGTGGTTAGCACTGCTGCCTCACAGCGCCAGGGACCCGGGTTCAATTCTAGCCTCAGGTGACTGCCTGTATGGAGTTTGCACATTCTCCCCGTGTCTGCGTGGGTTTCCTCTGGGTGCTCTGCTTTCCTCCCACAGTCCAAAGATGTGCAGGTTAGGTGAATTGCTCATGCTAAATTGCCCGTAGAGTTAGATGCATTAGTTAGGGGGAATGGGTCTTGGTAGGTTACTGTTCAGAGGATCGATGTGACTAGTTGCATCAAAAAGGCCTGTTTCCACACTGTAGGGAATCTAATCTCATCTATTCCAATTATATGGTGGTCTAAATACTGATTAGTATGATTGAATCTTCAGCCCTTTGATTCATACGTTCTATGTCAAGTAGTTAAATCTCTTCCATTTCTTCCCTTTCCTCATTACACCTGAATCTATTTCCAGTTACAGAATTTCTGTTGATATCACACAGTATATTTAGGTTTTGTCTACTGTTACCTCTTAAATTCTTGAAAAACTTGATGAGAGCTTTCCTCTTTGCTCATTTCAATAATTTCCACATTTTTTTCTTCCTCTTTATGTTATATTTTTAATCTCTGGTGTCAGATTAGAATCATCTACCTGACTAGAATTTCTCCACCCAGAGTACTGTGACAGAGTGCTTATCCTGTTTCAAGTTGGGCTGCAGTCTTGCTTCATAATAGCTAACCATAACAGTCTGGGTATACTATTAATGGCTCTCTGCTCGTCATCATAGCACTTTCTGCTAATTTAGTTTAATAGGTGGCAACTTGTTGGGCTATCATTTGCAAACGCAGACAAGTCTGGTTGGATGTTTTCCCCCAACTTGTAACCTGCCTTTTTTCAGGTGTGAACTCTGCTTAGTGAGATTAGAAAATCAATTTATGAAAATCCAAGACAAACAGTAGGCACAGTTGGAAAATATGAAACAAAACAAATCTTCTGAAATGTGTAGTACCTGTTGTGAACTCATAAAATTCCAAAACATTTTACAGCCAATTAATTATGTTTGAATATCTTTTATAAAACACGTAATTCTTATTCAATCAACCACATTATTGAGAATAAAATGCCTTCATGAAGAGTTTAAAATAATAAATTGGCTAAATATTCTTTGTTTGTCCATTGCAGCTTTCAGGCAATATTCTGTTTGTTACCTGTAGCTTAATAAATGATACTTGCTGAATTATAATTTATCCATTACATAGGGAATTATTCTGGCATGGAAAGGCTTGAAAACAGATTCCTGGTGCAACACAGACCAAACTTTCAGTGCAGATGACTGATGTGTTAAAATCCACTCCAGTAGTCACATTTTGGGTTCACACAGCTCTTATTATGCACTCTACCAGTCTACCACAGAGCTGGTTCACGTTTCTGATTTTGTGATTCGTGCTTTTCAGAATAAAAATAATTTAAGTTTACTTAAAGATTGCAGTATATGATATATGAAGTATCACGGGTGCTCAGCAATGATATAGTGAGCTTTTTTCTACTGCTCCCATCCAATTTCATTGATCAGAATGCAAGATTCAAGTTGCACGTCAGAGATCTTTGCTTTTGTTACCCAAATGAGGGAAGAGTCACAAGTAATTTGTGTGAGTTGCATTTCTATGAAGCACTTATGAGTAAAGTACTTGATGTACATTCCCGTGGAAGGACATACTGAGAATGTTTCTGCCTTTCAAATACTGATTCAGCTGCTCTGCAATTCCAGAATGCTCCAGTTTCATTTATCGAGTCATTGAGATCTACATTGAGCTTAGAAACAGGCTCTTCAGCCCAACATGCCCACGCTGCCCAGTTTTCACAATTAAACTAGTCCTGTTTGCCTACGTTTGGTCCATCTCTCTCCATACCTGTCCCGTCCATGTACATGTCCAAATGTTTCTTAAATGGCAAAATTGTACTTGCTTGCATCACTACCTCTAGTAGGCAGAAGTGGATACTGTAGATGCTGGAGATTAGAGTAAGGATTGGAGAGATACTGGAGAAGCACAGCAGGTCAGGCAGCATCCGAGGAGCAGGAAAATCGACATTTCGGGCGAAAGCCCAAAGCCTGATGAAGGGCTTTTGCTCAAAACATCAATTTTCCACTACCTCTGTAGCCTGTTCCAGACACTTACCACCCTCTGAGAAAAAAACTATCTGCATGGACCCTTTCATATCTCTCCCCTCTCACATTAAACTATGCCCCCTAGTTTAAACACCCATATCATGGAGAAAACATGTTGGCAATCTACCTTATCTATACCTCATGATTGTATAGACCTCTATAAGGCCATTCCCTCAGTCTCCTATGCTTCAGGAAAATAAGTTCCTGCCCATCCAACCTCTCCTTATAACTGAAAACTTCCAGTCCAGGTGCATCCTAGTAAATCTTTTCTTTACTTGTTTTTAATTTAATAGCATTCTTTCTATAGTAGGACGATCAGAATTGCTTGCAGCACTCCAAATGTAGCCTCACAAAGGTCTTGTACAGTTGCAACAAGACATACCAACTCCTATACTAAATGCTCTGACTGATGAAAACAATCATGCCAAAAGACTTCTTCACAACCTTGTCTACCTGTGACTCTACTTTCACGGCACTATAAACCTGTACCCTTAGATTTCTTTGCTCAATAACACTCCCAAGGTCCTATCGTTGACTGTGTAAGTTCTCCCCCTGGTCTGACTCACTAAAATGCAATACCTTGCATTTATCTAAACTGAACTCCATCTGCCATTCCTCAGCCCAACTGGCCCACTTGAACAAGATGTCGCTGCATTGTCAGATAACCTTTTTCACGTCCACTTTACCACCAATCTTGGTGTCATGTGCAAACTTACTAACCATAACTCTTAAATTCCCATCCAAATCATTTATATAAATGATGAATAACAGTGGACCAGCACCAATCCCTGTAGTACACTGCTGGTCACAGGCCTTCAGTCTGATAAATAATCCACTACCACCACTGTCCGTCATCTAATTGTCAAGCCAACTTTGTATCCAATTGGCTTGCTAAGCCTAGATCCCGTGAGATTTAACCTGACTCAGCAACCTGTATGTGGTACCTTGCCAAAGGCCTTGTTAAAGTCCATGTAGACAACAGCTAATTCACTGCTCTCATCTAATCTTTTGGTCATCCTTTTAAAAAATTAGACCTCATGCATGAGACACAATTTCCCACACACAAAGCAATGCTGACTATCCCAAATGAGTCTTTGCCTCTCTAAATGCTTGTAGATCCTGTCTCTCAGAAGCCCCTCTTACAACTGACCAGGACAGACATTAGGCTCACTGGTCTGTAGTTTCCAGGCATTTCCCTGCAGTTTTTCTCAAATAATGGCACAACATCAGCTACCATCCAACCTTCAGGCACTTCATCTGTGGCTGTCTATGATACAAATATCTCCGCTAGGGCCCTGCAATTTCCTCCCTAGCCTCCCAGAAGGTTCTGGGATACATTTCATGAAGATGGTGCTGTTTCAGAACATGAATACTTTCTGGAGTGAAATTGTTGGTATGGTTTAGCTACCTGTTTCAGAAACTGCCTGATATCTGCTTCAATTTAGATCAACAGCATGAAAATTTAGCAGGTCCTATAAAATTTGAGTGATCAGTGTTTTGCTAGTCTAATTCCAGATGTTAAAAACAATCTCTCCCACCCCATTGCCTATTTTCTTCTTGTCTCCTTCAAGAGTTGACAATACATGTAAAAGATTCTCTTGAATAATGTTGCTGTGGGACAAGTAAAAACACTAAGTAGAAAAACTGAATTTAACATATTATAAGAATATACCATAGCGTGTTTCTTCATAAGATAGACATTAGAATTGATGTGAAACAGTTATTTATGCAGTCTCTTTACTTTCTATCTCAAGTTGCAATTAAACTTGATTGAAATTAAATTGCCTTATCAGAGCAGTCAATTCATTCTCTCAGCAGGTGCACCAAGTCAAAAAATATTTAATAAATGGCTGTCTGAGACAATACATATCTCCTGCATGTTTGGATAAATGTTTATCTTGCATAATAGACAAATGTGATACTGCAGATGAAATAACTTCAAAAAATCTCTAGTTGAAAGTTGTTTATTCCCCATCTGCTTATGTAATATCATTTATACGTAAATTGCATTTTAGGGCAATTTTTGAAGTAGACTTTTTGAATCAGTTGGACAAGCTAACTGAGGTGTTATAGCACCACCTCCAGCAGTAGGAGGCAATTGCACCTTACTATTTGTATCAACAATGTCCACTCCATATATGCTTAGAGGAATTTACTTTGGAAAAAGTTGAGAAGATTTCTAGATAGAACATAAATACTGCTGTAAGTGTGTTTAATACATTAAGGTGAAGATAATTCTCATTTGCATTGATCTATTATCTGGAATACATTGCTAAAAAGGAAAGTGTAAGCACGCACACGTCTGCGTGCCTTGTTGTTGTATCAAGTGTACATCCCTCTGCACTTGGCAGAATTTACAGGGATCATTACTCTGTTCATTCCCTGTTTTACGCGAGTAAAGTGTGAAACACAAGGCAGAAGGAAACTATCAGAGATGTATCTCCAAGGTTTGTGTGGTTGCCAACCACAGAGGAGCAAGCACTTGAGATCATCAACCTCTCTGCTCACTGGCTATTGGAGATGGGGAGATGAAGATCTCCCAACTACCTGGAAACAGAATAAAATATACAATACTAGGTTATGTTCACTTCAATACAGCAGCAAGTGAAAAATGGTCATTAATATTTAGTGAAATTATATTCTTGTTTTCTTTGATTTCCTATTTGGCTTACCTATTGTTCAATTATTGGTTTGCCTATTGATTTTTTATAGTAATCCACTGGGTCAAATCCTCTACAAACTATCCTGTAGTTAAATGCTTCTTCTATTTAGTAATTCTTTGATTTTTTTAATCATTATTTTAAACCAGAAGATATCACAATCCCATTTCGTTTTCAGCAGCAGGAAGAGCAGGAGCTTGGACCAGGGGCCTACCAGGAAAGGTGAGTCACTAATTTAAATCTTTAAAACCTTATCACGAGCATCAGAGCCCTCCATTTCTGTTTTCAGCAGCAGGAAGAGGGGGAGCTTGAACCAGGGGCCTGTCTGGAAAGGTCAGTTACTAATTTAAATCTTTAAAAGCTTACCTCAGAAAGCAGAGGTTTCTGGGAAAGGAGGGACTTCATTTTCCCTTCAGCTATATAAGTGTGTGTTGTCTAAACCTGAGACCCTACCCATGAGCAAAATTAGATGTGATTCTCCTTTCAGATGACATTTACGAATTCTGACTGTGCTAAGAGTTGTAAGGGAAATCAATTTAGTCAGCTTGCAATAATGTATTTGCATATCCTAGAAATCACATAAGTAATGCACAGGATGCTGCTCTGTGAAAGCAAAAGCAAATTTTCCATATGTTGCATCTGTTATTTTGAGAAAAGGACCATGGAACCATTTGCCAGTCACTGCTGCATTCCCCATGGAAACAACCAGACCAATCACTGTCTAGTTACTGGTCTGAATTTTTTTCAGCTAACTCAGATTGACAGTTAACAGTATCTGCTGAATCTCCATGCCTATCAATCAGCACCCTCTTCTCATGCTGTCTCAAATGGTCTTGCCTTTCCAACTTTGGTTTCTCGTTTGTCAGTCCTGATGAATGCAAGATCAAAAGCTTTGATACCCTGTCTCTTTTTAGAAAAATTTTATGCTGTGCAAATACATCCAACTATATATATATAATTTAAATATATATAAATATATATTTATGCACACAAGCAGAAAATAAAATTCTGCAGAATTATTTTTTTAGAAGAACTTTGGTCAAGGAACAGTCAAAGTCCACTGAAGCTATTGATACTGAAGTGATTCCAAGTAGACAGATTTTCTGTTTAAGATCATAATGCCATAAGAAATTGAGCTGAAAAATGTGTCCTTGGCCTCCTCCATCGCCAGACCATGGCAACATGGCGCCTGGAGGAACAGCGCCTCATCTTCCGCCTAGGAACCTTCCAACTACAAGGGATGAATGCAGATTTCTCCAGCTTCCTCATTTCCCCTCCCCCCACCTTATCTCAGTCCCAACCCTCGGACTCAGCACCGTCTTCTTGACCTGCAATCTTCTTCCCGACCTCTCCGCCCTGACCCCCTCTCAGGCCTATCACCCTCACCTTAACCTCCTTCCACCTATCGCATTCCCAACGCCTGTCTCCAAGTCCCTCCTCCCTACCTTTTATCTTAGCCTGCTTGGCACACCTTCCTCATTCCTGAAGAAGGGCTTATGCCCGAAATCAATTCTCCTGCTCCTTGGATGCTGTCTGACCTGCTGCGCTTTTCTAGCAACACATTTTTCAGCTCTGATCTCCAGCATCTGCAGTCCTCACTTTCTCCCATAAGAAATTGAGACAGGAATAGGCTGTTTGGCATCTTGATTCTGCTCAACAATCCATCCGGATCATGGCTGATCTGACATTCCTCACATCCACTTTCTTGTCTTTTCCCTGTAACCCTTGATTTCCCTCCTGATCAAGAATATACCTATCTCAGCTTTATATATACACAAGGACTCTTCTCCCACAGTTCTCTATGGCAAGCAGTTCTAAAGCCTCACAATCCTTAGGAGAAATTCCTCCTCATCTCAGTTTAAATTGGCATCCCTTAATTCTGAGACTATGCCCTCTGGTCCTAGATTCTCCCAGGAAGTGAAACATTCTCTCAGCATTTACCTTGTCAAGCTCCTTAAGAATCCCATATGTTTCAATGAGATCACCTCTCATTGTTATAAATTCCAATGAGTGCCATACAAACCTATTTGACATTTGCTCATAAGATCATCCCTCCAAATTGCGTATCATCCTAATGAACCTTCTCTGAATTACCTCCAATAAAATAATGAAGTAATTTTAAAAAATAAGAGTCCAAAAGTGTTCACAGTAATCCAGGTGACGTCCCATCAGCACCTTGTGTAGTTCCAGTAAGACTTCCCGAAACACATTCTCCAATCCCTGTTAAATAAGGCAACATATTTCACAAGCCTTTTTAATCATCTGCTGTATCTGTGTGCTAGCTTTCTGTATTTTCTGTACAAATGCTCCTAAGTCCCTTCCTGTTGCAGCTTTCTGCAGTTTTTCTCCATTTGAATCATATTCGGTTCTTCGTTCTACCTTCCATAATCAACAGCTTCAAATTTTCCTACATTCCACTCCATTTTGCCAACATTTACCTACTTATGCAATAGTCAGTGCAGAGATCCTCTGTGGTCGTTTCCCTGAAAAACAAGTGTACCATTTTGGATACTGTTGGGGGTACGACGTGTCAGGGGAATGCATTATGGTGCAGGTCTCTGGCTCAGTGTTTGTCCCTGTTGCATAGAAGGGAAGGGGGGAAAGGCGGAGAGTGTTAGTCATTGGGGACTCAATCGTTAGAGGCTCAGATAGAAGGTTTGTTGGAAATGAAAGAGACTCATGATTATTGTTTTGCCTCCCAGGTGCCAGGGTCCGTGATGTCTTGAATCGTGTCTTTGGGGTAGCGAAGTGATAGTCGTGGTCCATGTAGGTACCAATGACATAGGTAGAAAGATGGATAGGGAGCATTTCAGGGAGCTATGGTGGAAGCTGAGAGCTAGAACAAACAGAGTTGTTATCTCTGGTTTGTTACCCGTGCCATATGATGGTGAGGCGAGGAACAGAGAGAGATATCAGCTGAACAAGTAGCTGCAAGGATGGTGCACGAGGGAGGGTACCATGTATATGATCACTGGGCTCATTCTGGAGAAGGTGGGACCTCTACGACAGTCTTCACTTTAACCAGAAGGGTACTAATATGCTGAATGGGAAATTTGCTACTGCTATTTGGTGGGTTTAAACTAGCCCAGCAGGGGGATGAGAATCTATGGTGTAGTTGCAGTACACAGAAGGATAAGAGTAGGGAGGACATGGACAGGATTTCACGGTCACAGGAATGTGCTAGCAGACACACCAGGAGTATCCAGAATAAAGCAGGTGAGCTTGCAGCATGGATCAGTACCTGGGACTTTGATGTTGTGGCCATTTTAGAGACATGGATAGAGCAGGGTGAGGAATGGATGTTGCAGGTTCCAGGGTTTAGATTTTTCATTAAGAACAGGCAAGATGATAAAAAGAGGGGGAGGCGTGGCTTTGTTAGTTAAGGACAGTATAACGGTGGCTGAAATAACTTTTGACGAGGTCTCATCTACTGAGGTGGTAAGGGCTAAGGTTAAAATCAAGAGAGGAGAGGTGACAATACTGGGAGTTTTTTATTGGCCTCCACAAAGTTCCAGGGATGTGGAGGAGAGGATTGGCAAAATGATTCAGGACAGGAGTGAAAGAAACAGGGTGGTCATTATGGGGGTCTTTAACTTCCCTAATATTGACTAGAAATGCTGTAACTTTTGTACATTAGATGGATCAGATTTTATCCAATGTGTGTAGGAGGGTTTCCTGACATAGTATGTCGAAGGGCTGACAAGAGGGGAGGCCACACTGGATCTGGTACTTGGTAATGAACCAGGCCAGGTGTTTGATTTAGTGGTAGGTTAGCACTTTGGAGAGAATGACTGATTTGGTTGCATTTAGTTTAGCGATGGAAAGGATAGGTACATGCTGCAGGTCAAGAGTTATAGATGAGGGAAGGACAATTATAATGTGATTAGACAAGACTTAGGAGGCATAGAATGGGATTGCAAAATGTAGGGGATGGGGACAATCGAAATGTGGAGCTGGTTTAAGGAACAGATATTGTGTGCCCTTGATAAATATGTCCCTGTCAGGCAGGGAGGAAATGATAAGGTAGAGAAACCATGGTTTACTAAAGAGATTGTATCTCTTGTTAAGGAGAAGAGGGAAGTTTATGTGATGTTGAGACAAGATGCTTCAGATGAGGGATGGAGAGTTACAGATTAGCAAGGAAGGATTTAAAGAGAGAGGTAAGAGGAGTAAGGAGGGGACATGAGCAGTCTTTAGCAGCTAGAGTAAAGGAGAACCCTAAAGCTTTCTGTCAGTAAGTGAGGAATAAAAGGATGACTAGGGTAGGAATAGGGCCAGCCAAAGACAGAGTGGGAAATTGTGTGTGGACTCTGTGGAGATTGGAGAGGTGCTAAATGAATATTTCTCATCTGTTTTCACTCAGGAAAAGGAGAATATTGTATTGGAGAAGACTGAGATATGGGCTATTTGGTTTGAAAGGATTGAGGTTAGTAAAGAGAGGTGTTGTCAATTCTAGAATGTGTGAAAGTAGATAAATCCCCTGGGCAGGATGGGATTTATCCGAGGATTCTCTGGGAAGTTAGGAAGGAGATGGCTGAACCTTTGGGCTTGATCTTTGAGTCATCATTGTCTACAGGTTTAATACTGGAGGACTAGAGGATTGCAAATGTTATGCCCTTGTTCAAGAAGGGCAGGAGAGGTGACCCAGGTAATTATAGATCATTGAGCCTTACGTCTGTTATAGGAAAAGTTTTCGAAATGGTTATAAGAGATAGGATTTATAATCACCTAAAACGCAACAATTTGATTGGAGATAGTCAACATGGGCAGATCGTGTCTCACAAACCTCATTGAGTTTTATGAGAAGGTGACCAAGCATATAGATGAGGGTAGGGCAGTTGACATGGTGTATGTGGACTTCAGTAAAGCCTTTGATAAGGTTCCACATGGTAGGCTATTGTAGAAGATGTGGAGGCATAGGATTGAGGGTGATTTAGCAGTTTGGATTAGAAGCTGGCTTTCTGTAAATAGGCAGCGAGTGATGGTTGATTGAAAATATTCAGCCTGGAGTCTGGTTACTAGTGGTGCGCCACAAGGATCTGTTTTGGGACCACTGCTGTTTGTCATTTTTATAAATGACATGAAAGCAAGTGTAGGTGGATGGGTTAGTAAGTTTGCAGATGACACTAAAGTCGATTGAGTAATGGACAGTGTGAAAGAATGTTGCAGATTGCAGGGGGATTTAGATAAACTGCAGAATTGAACTGAGAGGTGGCAAATGGAGTTCAATACAGCTAAATGTGAGGTGATTCACTTTGGGAAAAATAACAGGAAGGCAAAATACTGAGTCAATAGAAAGATTCTTGGTAGTGTGGATGTGCAGAGGGAGCTTAATGTCCATGTACATAGATCCCTGAAAGTTGCCACACAGATTGGTAGTGCTGTTAAGAAGGCATACCGTGTGTTAGTTAGAAGGATTGAGTTCCAGAGACATGACGTCATGCTGCAACTGTACAAAACGCTATTGCGGCGGCACTTGGAATATTGTGTACAATTCTGTTCGCCCCATTACAGGAAGGATGTGGAAGCATTGGAAAGGGTGCAGAGGAGATTTACCAGGAAGTTGCTTGGTCTGGAGTGAAGGTGTTATGAGGAAAGGCTGAGGGACTTGGGTCTGTTCTCATTGGAGAGAAGAAAGCTAAGAGGGGATTTAATAGAGACTTACAAGATGATCAGAGGATTAGATCGGGTGGACAATGAAAGTCTTTTTCCCAGGATGGTGATGTCGGATTGTACAAGGGGGCAGAGCTGCAAATTGAGGGGTGATAGATTTAAGAGAGACATTAGAGGCAGGTTCTTTACTCAGTGAGTGGTAAGAGTATGGAATGCCCTGCCTGCCAATGTAGTTAACTCAGCCACATGAGGGGCATTCAAACAGTCCTTGGATAAGCACATGGACGATGATAGGATGGTGTAGGTTAGTTCACAGGTTAGCGCAACATCGAGGGCTGAAGGGCCTGTTCTGCGCTGTATTGTTCTATGTTCTATGTTCTAATATTGCTGAAAAGAGATGTAAGTTCAAAGCTTTCATGTTTTGTTCTTATCAGCACTGAATGCAAGAAAGCCAACTTTAAAAAGGAAACAACAATTTATAGATAATTTTTAATCAACCTTTTCAGATATACTATTATATATCTCTGAAGCAGGTGGGACTTGAACATGGACTTCTTGGACTAGCATTTGAAATACTACCACTGCACTACAAGAGCCAAAAGGCATTTTTAATTCATCTGTTCAGGTATGTTTTGTCACACCTTTGGAGCAGGTAGGACCTGAACCCAGGCTTCCGGGCTGAGCTGTAGGGACAGTACAACTGCACCATAAGAGCCTATACAATGAGACAAATGTAATGGTCAAATTAAACAATGGTTGGCATGGAACTGTCAATGCTAACTGATTAATTTAGTTTGAAATAAAGGAGTTAAATCAGTCGTCTTTCATCAAAATTCTGGTTGAGGAATCCACCAAAGTGTTTTCTTTTACTATTCACCACAAGCCTATGTTCACTGGTCAATTTGGAATTTCTATGGTTGCACTGTAGGATAGGACTTGGTTGCAATTTGAACTTACATTTGGAAAGATGGGGTTTGATTGGGAATTGTCAGCATGGCTTTGTGCATGGGAGATCATGCCTCACAAATAAGTTAGAGCTCTTTGATGAAGAGACCAGGAGGGTTGATAAGGCCAGGGTAGTAGATGTAGTCTATCTGGATTTCAGTAATGCCTTTGATACATTTCCACATGGTCGGCTGCTCTGGAAAGTTAGATCGCATGGAATCCAGGGGAGTTGACAAATTGGATACACAATTGGCTTGATGGTAGGAAGCAGTGGGTAATAGTGGAAGGATGCTTATTAGACTGGAGGCGTGTGACTGGTAGAGTGCCTCAGGAGTCAATGCTGGCCCCTTGTTGTTTGTTATCTATATCAATGATTTGAAAGAGAATGTACAGGCATGATTAGTAAGTTTTCAGATGACATTAAAATAAATGGTATCATGGTCAGTGAGGAACATTCTTAGAAATTGCAGTAGGATCTTGATCACCTGAGGAAATGGGCCAATAAATGACAAATGCAGTTTAACCTAGATAAGTGTGAGGTCTTGCATTCTGGAAAGTCAAATCAATGTAGAAGTTTAATGGTGAATGTTAGGGCTTGAGGGAGTATAGTGAAACAAAGGGATCTTGGAGTTCAGGTGCATGGTTCTCTGAAGGTGGAGTCACAGGTAGACAGGGCAGTGAAAAAAGCTTTTGGCACACTGACCTTCTTTGGTCAGGCCATTGAATATACAAGTTGGGAAGTTATGTTGTACAGGCTACACTTGGAATATTGTGTTCAGTTTTAGTCAACTTGTTATAGAAAGGATGTTATTAAACCGGAAAGAGTACAGAAGAAATTTACAAGGATGTTGTAAGGACTAGAGGGCATTAGTTTAAGGTGGGAGGGGAAAGAGTAAAGGGGAACCTGAGGGGCAACTTTTTTTAACACAGAAGGTGATATGAGTATGAAATGAGCTGCCAGAGGAAGTAGTTGAAGTGGGTACGTTAACAACATTTAAGAGGCATTTGTGCAAATACATGGATAAGAAAGGTTTAGAAGGATATGGGTCAATTGCAGGGAAATGGGGTAGCATGGATGGACATTTTGGTCAGCATGGCCCAGTTTGGTCGGAACAGCCTGTCTCTGTGCTGTAGGACTCCATGATTCTATTACAACCTCAAGACTAAGGCTCTAGTCATCAGCTCATTGTATAAGCTTGATGCCAAACTAAAGGGCATCAAAACTACCCTGAACAATAATGACTACCCTGATCAAGTTTGGTGTATTACATGCCAACTAATGGAACGGCCTTATGGTTGTATATTTGACCCTAAAATGTACACAGCTGACCTCAAACTATGTTGGAAGGCAAAATGTTTCAAATCTTTGGCAATAAGTGAAACTAGCTGTTTCAAAATGTTACTTCATGGTAAACAAACAAGTGGTATTCTCCATGAAGAGGATGCAGCCATCAAGCCAAAATAATACTGCACAAATGAATAATGTAGTTGGAGTTTCAGTGCCAAAATAATGCTAGATATGGAGGTTGTGCATCCAAACATCTAGCAACTTGAGCTTGAAAAATACAGGACATAGAGTCCAACTAACATTCAAACTGATCCCACTATTGGACAGCATTTAGGAAATAATCCTTAGTGTGCTAAGAATAATACCAGAAGCAAATTTAAGATCATCAATCAGAGTTGCATATGATTCATTTGCATGTCTTTATGGTCAGGTAACCAGCAGCATGAGTGGTTAACAGCTATAATCAAGTATGCTAGGGATTTTGGTCAATCTAATTTTATCTCTAACCTTGGTTCACATAGGACCCGCAATTTCCTGAGTTGACCAAATAAGGCGTGTCATGTAACCGGCTGGACAGACTAGCACTATACTACCTTATATAGAGCATGGAATGTGGCTATTTACTTTTTGAGAGACTTTTACCATAAAACTCCATTGGCTGGGATCGAACAATATGATCAGGATTTCGCCAATTTATTGACTGAATGCCAGAGCACTTTCTGGAAACCGAACACATTTTTTGAGATAAAAGTTAACAGAACCAAGGATTTTTGTGAAGGCCTTTCAAACCAACATTTGCAAATCTTACAAGATGTGAAGTTATCTTCAGAGAAGACAAAGAACCATGAGGTGAGACCTACATGAAAAGCAAAGTTAGCCACTTCACTTGAATTGGAGTACTATTTTATTCAAGCCAAACTTCTAGACTTAGAGTTAGGGTTAAATGTGAATTAAGCAAAGTGAAGTCAAATGAAGTGAGTTAAAGTTAAAATAAAGTTGGATGAAGTAAGAAGTAAATGGTGCAACAAATGTATGTTTTACATTGAGAGCTGTGCCTTAAAGAGTTACACCAAAGGAAGGTTTGTTTAATGAAATTCTGAATTGATTCCCTGCCTTTTGCCTGTCACTCAAGGGAAGAACACTTGCATAAAAGATTTAAGTACTCCTTGTGGGACAACAGATAAAGAAGTCACTTTAACTTGCACCAAAGTTCAATCCACCGGCCTTGTATGATAGAGGCGGATTGATCAGTAATTGGAAATTTATCAGGTGTTGCCGAGTGTGACAAACAAATGATAAAATTTGTGAAGTGAATCTGGTTGCTTCTCATATGCCTTAGAAGACGTGTAAAATGTTAAGAGTAAGGAATGGCAGATTGCCAAGAATGGGAAGAGATACTAAGAAAGTTCCTCAATGAGAAGTGGCCCAAATGGACTCAGCATTGCACTAAGTTAATACCGGATCTGGGATCCACAGGGCAGAAATGTTGGAACAAGCATGCAGGAAGGATAGCAGGCTTCTCAGTTTAATAAGGCTACAGTAATAGTCATTTGCTTGGAGCAGTTAAGGGGGAAAGAGTTAGAAATTACAAAACTAAGAAAAATGAATAAAAGTGGGGTGATATGTGAGGAAAATGACCAATAACAAGAAGAGATGGAAAGGTGATGTGGAAAATGGTAGAACAGGAGCAAAGGAGTCAAATAAATGTCTTGCACATGCGCCAGTTTCAAACCTGCTGTGAGAAGCCTTACCAAGAAGTATAGAATGCAAACTGTGAATGAGATGCAACCAAACGGGTTGTGAATAAACTGAATGAAAAATGCATGAATTTGCAGACTGCTATTTCAGTTCGATATCAAGTCGGCAGAGAAAGTAGAAAACCTGTGGCGGATCATTCAAAGTACCAGCAGGTGATTGACAAATTAAAATCTCAACAGTCGATTAAAAAAAAAAGACTTATGTTGAGTCTAAGGGAGTTGGTGATTACAAAGTAGAGTGGGGAGAGCAGGCAGAGAATGCCTAGCAGTATGCTGTAAAGTAGTAAAGACTTGGGAGCTCCGCTACTCTTTCTGGAGGTATTGACTCCCTCAGCACACTCGAAACTTGTTTTGCCCGGATGAACCCATGACTGCTAGTCACATGGAAGGTGAGGACTCACAATCAGTCATGTACACAACCCAGCTTATGGTAGCACAATTGGGGGAAATTGCTAAAAAGACCTCCATGTTTGAACCCACTGCAGATCCTTTTGTGTTTTTTTCAAAGCACTCTTCAGTAAAGATTCTTACTTGGGCTTGACAATGGAAAAGTAACTCAATGCTAGTGTGTATGAGCCCTGTGATTCATTCTGCTTTTCCTACTCCTCAGCATGAAATGGCTAGAAAACCTGACGATAGGAAGGAAGTTATATTAACTGCGATAGGTTATAAAGAGGGGATCCAGCACATGATTTAACATAGGTGTAGACAAATAAAAGGGGAGCATTAGATTGCATATGCAGGTTGGTTATGGACTTAATTTACTCAAATTTTGGGGGACATGGATCGTACTAAGTTAACTGGATGTGATTGTTCTAATTAGTTGAGAAGTTTAGGGCAAAAGAAACATATTTCCTGTAAAAGGTCCAGTCTAGAGTATTAAAGGAGATAGAGGAAGTGGTGGTGGTATTAATCCTCAAGGTTTCTTGCCTCCATATGCAGTGCCTGTGGGTAGACGTTGATGCCAAGCACAAAGGGACACCACTCCTTTGGTACAGTGTTATAATTGAGGTTGACTGGGTCACTTTGTTTGGGATTGTAGAGCACCTTACCATTACTGTCAAGGATAGGCACAGGCACATCAGGGACAAGAATCAGGACAGGGATACAGAGCTCTACCACTAGAGGGACCAGTGCAGCAGGCCCATTCTCTTCAGTATAGGTGTGTAATGCTTGGGGAGCTAGTGCAGGGAGAGCCCTGGGAGAAGGTGAGGTAGGAGGGTGCTTGTTGAATTGCTATGGGATGCAGAGGGTGCTTGCACTACCCTTAACACACCCAGCGATATGTATTTATCATGGCAAAAAAAAGAGACAATTGTTTTGAGAAGGTTTACTGAACATTTGCAAAAAGGATTTGAAATGGATCCAATTGAGTTTAAGTTGGGAAATGTGGTTTGTTATCGTCTGGCCATATTAGTACAACTTCCCTGAATAGAGAGCATATTTTGGATTCTGATTATATGTGTAGATGTAAATTGTCTTTTGACATGGCACATTGTTGCATCTAGCAGATGTTTTATGTAAATGAGGCACAAACAGAGTTGTACCTACACGTACAGGGTCCAAACAGTCAGGGACTTCTGGCTAAAACCTACAGAGATGTCCAAGGATTTAGCCATACAAGAGCTAATTGCTAAATCTGCAGGTGCATTTGCAAAGCATAAGCATAACTGTGATCAGCTATCAAGGGAAGTAATTGCAGAAGGCTCTGACCCAAAACCACAAAATAGCCCTTCGAGCTGCACCATCATTCCTTTTTTTTTAATATATCCTTTTAACCCCTACACTACCGCCTAACTGCAGTAGTGCTTTTTTTCCCCCAGCACCCATGGTGTGTGTGTGCGCAGGTGTGAGACACAGTGAAAGACACAAGGTGCATAAATCTTTTTTTTTCCTTGCACGTGTGCACACACAGTCACACTGATCTAATTCTCAAAAGGGAAAACGTATGAGTGGGAAGTGACGAGCAGTGGCCCTTCACATCAAAACACTCCTTTTTTTTATTTTTCTTTCTTTTCCCCCAGCACCCATGGTGGGTGTGTGTGTGTGTGTGTGTGAGAGAGAGAGAGAGAGTAGGTGTGAAAGACACAAGGTGCACGCATCTTTATTCAATTGCCACCACCAGGAAAATAGGAAAACACCCAAGTGGCCAGTGACAAGCACTGCCCTTCACCTCAAAGGGTGAGTCCGAGGCAGCGGTGGTGGAAGGCAGGCCTCCGGCAAGTCCCAGGCAGTTCCTCCAGTCACAGCAGTGGTGGGGGGCAGGCCTGTTGGGGAGGGTCCCCTAGGCAAGTCCCAGGCAGCGGTGGTGGAGACAGGCCTCAGGCAACAGCAGCAGCAGGGGTGGAGGTCCTGGGGAGGGGCCCCAGGGCGAGTCCCAGGCAGCGATGGTGGAGGCAGGCCTCGGGCAGCAGCAGCAGTGGAGGCAGGCCTCTTCTCAGGCAACAGCAGCAGCAGTGGTGGAGGTCCTGGGGAGGGGCCCCAAGGCAAGTCCCAGGCAGCAGCAGTGAGGCAGGCCCCAAGTAGCAATAGGGAGAGTCCTTGCACGTGTTCACACGCACAGAGTCACAGTCCTACACTGATCCAATTCTCCAAAAAAATGGGGAAAACACCTGAGTGACCAGTGACAAGCAGTGGCCCTTCACATCAAAGGGCAGTGCTGTGTGATCAAAACAATCTCCTGCTTTTTTTTCTCTTTTTTTATTTTTCCCAGCACCCATGCTGTGTGTGTGCAGGTGTGAGACACAGTGAGAGAAACAAGGTGCACGAATCTTTATTCGATTTCCACCCCCTCGAGTTTGTTTTTTTTCTCTCTTCCTCCTACACTGATCCAATTCTCCACAAAATAAGGAAAACACCTGAGTGGGCAGAGACAAGCAGTGGCCCTTCACATCAAAGGGCAATGCTGTGTGATCAAAACCGTGAAGGGGAGGGTAGGGACTAAATCAAAATAGAGTTGGACGGGGAAATAATGCACTCCACTCCCTGCGGCGCCCACCTCTCCCTGAATGACTCCAGGGTGTTGGTGGACACTGCGTGCTCCTTCTCCAAGGACACCCGGGCTCTAACGTAACCGCGGAAGAAGGGCAGGCAGTTGGCCCTAACGACTGCCTCCACGGCCCACTGCCTGGACCTGTTGATGGCCAGTTTGGCCAGGCCTAGGAGCAGATCCACGAGGTGGTCTTCAGACCTGCCCTCCCTCCGTACCGGGTACCCGAAGATCAGGAGCGTGGGACTGATGTGCAGCCAGAAACAGAGGAGAAGGATTTTAAGAAAACCAAAAAGGGAGTGCAAACGCCCACACCCAATATATACATGGTCCACGGACTCCACAGCGCCACAGAACAAGCAGTTGGGCTGGGAGTCCGTGAACGACTGCAACCTGTGGTTGCAGGGGACTGCTGCGTGCAGCACCCTCCACCCCAGATCCCCAAGAGAAAGGGGGAGGACTCCCGCGTAGAGAGCCCTCCACTGGGGATCCCCACCGCCCGGTGGCAAATGGGCACGCCAAGGCGTGTCCGGACGGTGGATGAGGGAGAAGAGGTGGACGGTGTGCAGCAGCAGTCGATACAGGGCCTTCCTTTTTATATCCCTGAAAGGGACAAAATTAAAATTCCGGAGGCGGCTCAGGTTGTGGGGCACCGGCTCCCGCGGGAAGTACGGGACCTTGGGACCAATGTGAAATTCCGTCCGGGCCGGGGTGAGCGCGGACGGGATCCCACCGCATACCTGAGCGTCCTCCAACTGGTGCACTACGTCGGGTCCGAGCACCGCCATTTTAAGGCGTCGGATGGCGGTGGCCACGTACTGGACGTCTACCGCTGCCCTGCTCGCTATGTCCTGCGGCAGCGTCCAGCCCAGGCCCCCGGCACCCAGCACGTCCCCGACCCTGGTCGCCCTCGCCGCCACGGCCCTCCCCTCCGACAGCCACTCGAACCCGCGAGTACGGAGGTGCGGATTCCTGAGCAACGGCTCCCTGACGACAGCCGCTACTCCAGCCGGAGGGTAGGCGCGACGCGATTCGACCATGTTCCAGACAGTGATCAGGTCCTGGTAAAAGACAGGCAGCACCTTGAGGGCGACCTCCAAACCGTCACGGTCGACGAACAGGAGCTGCGTGTCGTAGTTGAGGTTACGCACCTGGCGGAAAAAATACGTCGCCAGGGCGCACCACCTAGGAGGAGGCTCGACGTAAAGGTATCGCCGCAAGGTCTGAAGGCGGAACGTCGCGACCTGGGTGCGGACGCACACCAGCGACTGACCGCCCTCCTCGATAGGGAGACTCAGAACCTGCGCGGCGACCCAGTGCATCTTTTTGTCCCAGAAGAAGTCGACCAACGTTCTCTGGATGTCAGCGACAAAGCCAGGAGGAGGGACCAAAGTGACCAGCCGGTACCACAGCATGGCGGCCACCAGCTGGTTTATGACCAGCACTCGACTCCTGTAAGATAGCACTCGGAGCAGTCCTGTCCAGCGGCCTAGGCGAGCCGAGACTTTGGCCTCCAGCTCCTGCCAGTTGGCCGGCCAGGATTCCTCAGCCGGGCTGAGGTAGACCCCCAGGTAGAGGAGATGGGTGGTACTCCAGCTGAACCCCTGTAACTCCTCCGGCAGAGAGTCCACCCGCCACGGACCGACCAGCAGTCCGGAACACTTGGCCCAGTTGATCCTGGCGGAAGACGCCGCAGAGTACACGGCCTGGCACTCGCGCATCCTCCCCAGGTCAGCCGGGTCGGTGAAAGTGAGGAGCACGTCGTCGGCGTAGGCCGAGAGGACCACCCCCGTGCCCGCGCCGCGCAGAACCAGCCCCGACAACCTCCTCCGCAAGAGGCGCAGGAAAGGCTCCACGCACAGGGAATACAGCTGGCCGGACAGGGGGCAGCCTTGACGCACTCCTCTCCCGAAGCGAAGGGGCGCCGTCAGGGACCCGTTAACTTTAACCAGACACTCTGCGGCGGCGTACAAAAGTCGGATCCGGGCGACGAACCGCGTCCCGAACCCGAACGCCCGCAGAGTCCCGAGCAGGTACTCGTGATCGACCCTGTCGAACGCCTTCTCCTGGTCGAGAGACAGGAAGGCGCTCGGCAGACCAGCCCGTCGACAGAAATGGATCAGGTCCCGGACCAGGTGGACGTTGTCGTGTATCCTCCGGCCCGGGACCGTGTAGGACTGGTCCGGGTGAATCATGTGGGCCAGCACGGAAGCCAGGCGAGAAGACAACACCCTGGCGAAGATTTTGTAGTCCGTGCTGAGGAGGGAGACCGGACGCCAGTTCTTCAAAGAACGAAGGTCCCCCTTCTTCGGCAGCAGGACGATGACCGCCCTGCGCCAAGAAAGGGGCAGCTGTCCGGCATTTAGACACTCCCCCAGGACCTGTGCGTAGTCGTTCCCCAGGACGTCCCAGAACGCCCTGAAGAACTCCACAGTCAGCCCGTCCAGCCCCGGGGTTTTGCCCCTCGAGAGCCGGTCGAGGGCGCCGGTCAGCTCCTCTAAAGTGACGGGAGCGTCGAGCCTTCCGGCGTCCTCCGGGCCGAGCTGCGGCAGGTCCTCCCACAGAACTCTGCGAGCGTCCTCGCTGGACGGATCCGGAGAGAACAGAGCCGTGTAATAGTTTCGGACGTGGGCCCTGACGCCCTCCGGATCCGAGACGAGGGACCCGTCGTCGGCCAGCAGCACAAGGAGCTGCTGACGGGTGCCGCGCCTTTTTTCCAGCGAGTAGAAGAAGGGGGAGCCGCGGTCCAGGTCCTGAAGGAGCTGGATCCGCGACCTCACGTACGCGCCCCGAGCCCCGACGAGCTGCAGGTCCCGGAGCGCGGCCTTCTTCTCTTCGTACACCCCGCGCAGGGCCGGGTCCGCGTCGGGCTGACCGAGGCGTGACTCCAGGTCGAGCGTCTCCCTCTCCAACTCCACGATCCTGGATTTCCGCCTCTTGGTCGACCCCCTCGCGTACTCCTGACAGAAGACGCGGACGTGAGCCTTCCCCACGTCCCACCATAGCCTCAGGGAGGGGAAGCTTCCCCGCTTCCTTCTCCAGCCGGCCCAGAAACTACGAAACGAGTCCCGGAACCGCTCGTCCTCCAGCAGCAGGTTGTTAAAGTGCCAGTACGCGGAGCCGAGCCTGGCGCCGAACGGAAGGAGTTCCGCCCACACCAGGTGATGGTCCGTGCACGACACCTGCCGCGTGGAGGCCTTCGGAAAACAGGAGGCGTACGCCCGCGAAACGTACAGGCGGTCGATTCTGGACGCTCCGACCCCAGGCCTCACGAAGGTGAAGGCGATGGAGTCGGGATGGAGAGTCCGCCAGACGTCCACCAGGTCGAAGGACTTGACCAAGTCCCCCAACCTCTTCCCCGACGCGCAGCCAGTGCGGGTACCGCCGTGGTCCCTGCCCTCGAGGACGCAGTTAAAATCTCCCCCGAGGACGACGCACTGGTTCTCGTCGATGGAAGCCAGATGAGCGGACAGTTCTTGAAAGAAGCTCGCTTGCCTCGGCCCGGCCAGGGGAGCGTATACGTTCACCAAGTGAAGCACCGCGCCCCCCAGCCGAACCGTCAGGTGAAGCAAACGGCCTGGCACCGGCTCCCTGACCCCCAAGATCTCGGGCTGAAAATGCGGGGCCAACAGGATAGCCACCCCGCCGGATCTGCGGGTGAGGTGACTCATGTAGACACCCCCTCGCCACTCCAGGAGCCAGGTGGCTTCGTCTCCCGGGGCAGTGTGGGTTTCTTGCAGGAAGCACACCGCATACCTCCCGTCCCGAAGGACCGAGAGGGTCTGGAATCTGCGCTGTGACTCCCTGCTGCCGTTGATGTTGAGGCTGGCTATAGTAGTCTCCATGTCGGAAGCATTGTGCTACCACCACCAGTACAGTTTAAAAAAAAAAAAAAAAACAAGTACAATTACTGGGAGGACGAGGGAGGGGCACAGGAGTCCCTCGCCCTCACCAGGAGTGCCCCCAGGAAGTTCCTGACTCGCTTTCGCTCGTTGACGTCGAGCCCAGGCGCCTGGCGAGCAGCGTGGGCCGACCAATAAACTTTCTCAAAAGAGCTCCAGCGGTCGAGCGCCAGTTGGGCTCTATCCCGGCGACCTCGAGTTTCCTCGACAAATTCCCGGAGTTCCTCGAGGGGGATGAGGGGGAGATCGGCGGGGGGCACCTGGGACTCAAAAACATCACTGCAGACAGAGTCCGCGTCGTCCCCGGTGTCCGCCACCGATCCCGAACCCTCCTCCGGGAGGTCGCCCTCGGTCGCCGACCCCTCCCCCACCGAGAGGATGGGGGCTGGTCCGGCGCCGCCAACCGGCCTCGAACCCCCGGCGACCCCACCCCCAGGGTCACCGGCGGTACCTTCCTCGGCGCACCCCGTCCCGGAACGC
The DNA here is from genome assembly GCF_047496795.1 of Chiloscyllium punctatum. NCBI lineage: Eukaryota > Metazoa > Chordata > Chondrichthyes > Orectolobiformes > Hemiscylliidae > Chiloscyllium > Chiloscyllium punctatum. The sequence continues at coordinate 84,112,512 of NC_092749.1, forward strand.
CCCGAGTTCGGGTCGTCGGGCGGCGGGGGCTCGGGGCCCCGCTCTCCTCCCGACACCGGGACGCCTGGCTCCTCGGGGAAAAGGTCATCCCCCAGGAAAAGGTCATCCCCCAGGGCCAAGGCACCCGGAAAAACAGTCTGGGAGGGAGGAGCGGGGATAACACCTACCTCCCCTCCGCCGCTCGGCGACCCAGTAAAGGGTCCTTTGTCGACGCCCGCACCGCGGCCCTCGTCGTCGTTGTTGGGCAGGTCAGGCCGCGGTGCGGGATCGTCGGAGGGTCCTGTGGGCCCATCCCCTGGAGAGGGGCAGCGCCGCCGGCGCGCTGCAGGACTGTCTCTCCCCTCCAAGGGCCAGCCCCTCTTCCCCAGAGAGACAGGGGGGGATTTATGGGCCTTTCCCTCCCCGCCCGCCTTGTTGGTCATGGGGCCTGAGGCCCCTCCCCCCAGCCTTTCCCGGAATACGATTTGCTGGGGGAAGGCAGGGGGCGTGGCCAGGGTGGGGAGGGTCAGCCGTGTCACTTCCTGCCCCGCCCCTGGTTTATCAGGTGATAGCGGGCGGGGCAGGGGCCCAGTTCCCTCTCCGGGGCCTGGAGACACGGTGGCTGCGGGAGGTCGGGCAGCGGTGGTCCCCCCGAGGTTAGTGCCAGGGTGTGGCTGGGTGGGGTGGGGCTCGGGCTCGGGCTCGGGCTCCCCCGGGCCAGGTGTTGCAGTGCCCGGGGCGGGCGTCGCACCCCTAGGGGTTTCTCCATCGGGGTGGGGGGTAGATGAGGGGTCCGTGGGGTCAGGGTCGGGTACGGGTCCGGGGGTTTGGGGGTCAGGGTTCCCGCGCCGGGGCGACGCTGGCACGGCCGCAGGGGCATCGTCGTGCCGGGGCGGGGCAGGTCGTGGGCTGGGTGTCGGGGATGGGGATAGGGTGGTCTCCCCGTGGGCGGGCCTGACGCGTCGCGCCTTCCTGAGCGCCTTCCGGCCGGCTGGACGCTCACCCCCCTCCCTGCCGGAGGCTGGAGGATCGGAAGCCTCCGGCTCAGGCTCCGGTGCCGGGGCCTGTGGTGTTGACTTTGGGGGAGGGGGGGTGGGTACGGCGGCACCACCGGCAGCCGTTGGCGAGGGCTGGGCGGCCTTTTGGGTGGGGCAGTTTCTTCTAATGTGCCCCACCTCGCGGCACAGGTGGCACCGCACGCCATCCGCCGTCCAGAAGGCGCGGTAGGCCGCGCCCTCGTGGAGGAGGGTAAACGAGCCCTCCGTGACCTCCCCCCGGGCCAGGCAAATGAACACCTGGCGTCGGAAGGAGTAGATGTGCCGGAGGGCGGGGTCCTTGAGACCGAGCAGGAGCGGCTGGATCCCTGACCGGATCTCCCCCAAGGTGGTGAGGTGGGGGAGAAGGAGCTCGCTGGCAATAAAGGGCGGGACGTTGGAGATCACGACCCTCTGGGCCGTGACCTCCAGAGGGTCCACGGGCAAATGTGTCCCGCCCACAGCGAGCCCCCTCTCCACGGCCAGGTGGACCGCCTGCTCGGTCTTTAGGAAAAACACGGCCTTCCCGTACATCCGGGCCGCAGCGACTATGGCCAGTGGGCCGACCACACTAGCCATGGCCTTGCTGCAGGCCTCGATGCTCATGTTCGGGTGGGGATAGGCCTTGACCCCCAGGCGTTTTGTGAGGTGCCTGAAGGGGGTGTGGTTTGCAGCCGGGGCTGGGCCAGCCGAGCCTAAGGCAGCGGCTACCCCGGCGTAGGTACGGCTGGGCCCCGCGACCTTCGGGCTCGCCATCCTCTGCTGCCGGTGGTGAAGTCGGTCCTCTGGCAGCAGCAGTGGTGGAGATCGCTGGGAGAGCCCCAAGCAGCGACGGCGGAGACCTGCCTCAAGTGACAACAGCGGTGGAGGCAGGCCTCAGGCGAGTCCCAGGTAGGCCCTCGGTCGCAGCGGTGTGGGGCAGACCTGTTGGGGAGGGTCCCCAAGGCAAGTCCCAGGCAGCCCCAAAATCGAGTCCCAGGCAGCAGATGTAGAGGCAGGCCTCAGGCAACAGCAGTGGTGGAAGGCAGGCCTCCGGCAAGTCCCAGGCAGTTCCTCCAGTCACAGCAGTGGGGGGCAGGCCTGTTGGGGAGGGTCCCCAAGGAAAGTCCCAGGCAGCCCCAAAACCGAGCCCAAGGCAGCAGTGGTGGAGGTGGGCCTCAGGCAACAGCAGCAGCAGTGGTGGTGGTGGAGGTCCTGGGGAGGGGCCCCAAGGCGAGTCCCAGGCAGCAAAGGCGGAGGCAGGCCTCGGGCGGCAGCAGCAGTAGAGGCAGGCCTCTCCTCAGGCCACAGCAGCAGTGGTGGTGGTGGTGGAGGTCCTGGGGAGGGGCCCCAAGGCAAGTCCCAGGCAGCGAAGGCAGAGGCAGGCCTCAGGCAACAGCAGTGGTGGAAAGTAGGCCTCCGGCAAGTCCTGGGCAGTTCCTCGGTTGCAGCTGTGGTGGAGGCAGACCTGTTGGGGAAGGCCCCCAAGGCAAGTCCCAGGCAGCCCCCAAAATCGAGTCCCTGGCAGCGGTGGTGAAAGGCAGGCCTCAGACAACAGCAGCAGCGGTGGAGATGGAGGTCTTGGGGAGGGGCCCCAAGGCGAGTCCCAGGCAGCGAAGGCAGAGGCAGGCCTCAGGCAGCAGCAGCAGAGGCAGGCCTCTCCAAAGTCCCAGGCAGCAGCAGGGAGGCAGGCCCCAAGCAGCAACAGGAACAGTCCTCGCACAGTCACAGAATGATCCAGTCTCCAGAAGGGAAGGAAACACTCGAGTGGCCAGTCACAACTCCAGGGTGTTGGTGGCCACCCGCGTGCTCCTTCTCCAAGGACACCCAGGCTCTCCCACCCTCGAGTTTGTTTTGTTTTTTTTTAGTTTGTTTTTTTTTAGTTTTTTTTTATTTTTTATTTTTTTTTAACCCCCACACTACCGCCTAAGTGCGGTAGTGCTTATTTTTATTCCCCAGCACCCATAGTGTGTGTGCGTGCAGGTGTGAGACAAAGTGACCCTCGAGTTTGTTTTTTTTTTAATTTTTTTTTTTTTTCCGGGCCAAGGACACCAATTTATATTTTTTTTTTTTTCTTTTCTCTTTTTTTTTTTAACCCCCACACTACCGCCTAAGTGCGGTAGTGCTTATTTTTATTCCCCAGCACCCATGGTGTGTGTGTGCAGGTGTGAGACACAGTGAAAAGACACAAAGTGCACGAATCTTTATTCAATTTCCACCACCAGGAAGATAGGAAAGACACCCGAGTGGCCAGTGACAAGCACTGCCCTTCAAACCACAGGGCAATGCTGTGTGATCAAAACAGTGAAGGGGAGGGTAGGGATCAAATCAAAATAGAGTTGGAGGGAGAAATGATGCACTCCACTCCCTGCGGCGCCCACCTCTCCCTGAACGACTCCAGGGTGTCGGTGGACACCGCGTGCTCCTTCTCCAAGGACACCCGGGCTCTAACGTAACCCCGGAAGAGGGGCAGGCAGTCGGCCCTAACGACCCCCTCCACGGCCCGCTGCCTGGACCTGTTAATGGCCAGTTTGGCAAGGCCCAGGAGCAGACCCACGAGGAGGTCCTCGGACCTGCCCTCCCTCCTCCGTACCGGGTGCCCGAAGATCAGGAGCGTGGGACTGAAGTGCAGCCAGAAACAGAGGAGAAGGTTTTTAAGAAAATCAAAAAGGGAGTGCAAACGCCCACACCCAATATATACATGGTCCACGAACTCCACAGCGCCACAGAACAAGCAGTTGGGCTGGGAGTCCGTGAACCACCGCAATCTGCGGTTGCAGGGGACTGCTGCGTGCAGCACCCTCCACCCCAGATCCCCGAGAGAAAGGGGGAGGACTCCCGCATAGAGAGACCTCCACTGGGGATCCCCACCGCCCGGTGGCAAATGGGCACGCCAAGGCGTGTCCGGACGGTGGATGAGGGAGAAGAGGTGGACGGTGTGCAGCAGCAGTCGATACAGGGCCTTCCTTTTAATATCCTTAAAAGAAACAAAATTAAAATTCCGGAGGCGGCTCAGGTTGTGGGGCACAGGCTCCCGCGGGAAGTACGGGACCTTGGGGCCAATGTGAAATTCCGTCCGGGCCGGGGTGAGCGCGGACGGGATCCCACCGCACACCTGAGCGTCCTCCAACTGGTGCACTACGTCGGGTCCGAGCACCGCCGTTTTAAGGCGTCGGATGGCGGTGGCCACGTACCGGACGTCTACCGCTGCCCTGCTAGCTATGTCCTGCGGCAGCGTCCAGCCCAGGCCCCCGGCACCCAGCACGTCCCCGACCCTGGTCGCCCTCGCCGCCACGGCCCTCCCCTCCGACAGCCACTCGAACCCGCGAGTACGGAGGTGCGGATTCCTGAGCAACGGCTCCCTGACGACAGCCGCTACTCCAGCCGGAGGGTAGGCGCGACGCGATTCGACCATGTTCCAGACAGTGATCAGGTCCTGGTAAAAGACAGGCAGCACCTTGAGGGCGACCTCCAAACCGTCACGGTCGACGAACAGGAGCTGCGTGTCGTAGTTGAGGTTACGCACCTGGCGGAAAAAATACGTCGCCAGGGCGCACCACCTAGGAGGAGGCTCGACGTAAAGGTATCGCCGCAAGGTCTGAAGGCGGAACGTCGCGACCTGGGTGCGGACGCACACCAGCGACTGACCGCCCTCCTCGATAGGGAGACTCAGAACCTGCGCGGCGACCCAGTGCATCTTTTTGTCCCAGAAGAAGTCGACCAACGTTCTCTGGATGTCAGCGACAAAGCCAGGAGGAGGGACCAAAGTGACCAGCCGGTACCACAGCATGGCGGCCACCAGCTGGTTTATGACCAGCACTCGACTCCTGTAAGATAGCACTCGGAGCAGTCCTGTCCAGCGGCCTAGGCGAGCCGAGACTTTGGCCTCCAGCTCCTGCCAGTTGGCCGGCCAGGATTCCTCAGCCGGGCTGAGGTAGACCCCCAGGTAGAGGAGATGGGTGGTACTCCAGCTGAACCCCCGTAACTCCTCCGGCAGAGAGTCCACCCGCCACGGGCCGACCAGTAGTCCGGAACACTTGGCCCAGTTGATCCTGGCGGAAGACGCCGCAGAGTACACGGCCTGGCACTCGCGCATCCTCCCCAGGTCAGCCGGGTCGGTGAAAGTGAGGAGCACGTCGTCGGCGTAGGCCGAGAGGACCACCCCCGTGCCCGCGCCGCGCAGAACCAGCCCCGACAACCTCCTCCGCAAGAGGCGCAGGAAAGGCTCCACGCACAGGGAATACAGCTGGCCGGACAGGGGGCAGCCTTGACGCACTCCTCTCCCGAAGCGAAGGGGCGCCGTCAGGGACCCGTTAACTTTAACCAGACACTCTGCGGCGGCGTACAAAAGTCGGATCCGGGCGACGAACCGCGTCCCGAACCCGAACGCCCGCAGAGTCCCGAGCAGGTACTCGTGATCGACCCTGTCGAACGCCTTCTCCTGGTCGAGGGACAGGAAGGCGCTCGGCAGACCAGCCCGTCGACAGAAATGGATCAGGTCCCGGACCAGGTGGACGTCGTCGTGTATCCTCCGGCCCGGGACCGTGTAGGACTGGTCCGGGTGAATCATGTGGGCCAGCACGGAAGCCAGGCGAGAAGACAACACCCTGGCGAAGATTTTGTAGTCCGTGCTGAGGAGGGAGACCGGACGCCAGTTCTTCAAAGAACGAAGGTCCCCCTTCTTCGGCAGCAGGACGATGACCGCCCTGCGCCAAGAAAGGGGCAGCTGTCCGGCATTTAGACACTCCCCCAGGACCTGTGCGTAGTCGTTCCCCAGGACGTCCCAGAACGCCCTGAAGAACTCCACAGTCAGCCCGTCCAGCCCCGGGGTTTTGCCCCTCGAGAGCCGGTCGAGGGCGCCGGTCAGCTCCTCCAAGGTGACGGGAGCGTCGAGCCTTCCGGCGTCCTCCGGGCTGAGCTGCGGCAGGTCCTCCCACAGAACTCTGCGAGCGTCCTCGCTGGACGGATCCGGAGAGAACAGAGCCGTGTAATAGTTTCGGACGTGGGCCCTGACGCCCTCCGGATCCGAGACGAGGGACCCGTCGTCGGCCAGCAGCACAAAGAGCTGCTGACGGGTGCCGCGCCTTTTTTCCAGCGAGTAGAAGAAGGGGGAGCCGCGGTCCAGGTCCTGCAGGAGCTGGATCCGCGACCTCACGTACGCGCCCCGAGCCCCGACGAGCTGCAGGTCCCGGAGCGCGGCCTTCTTCTCTTCGTACACCCCGCGCAGGGCCGGGTCCGCGTCGGGCTGACCGAGGCGTGACTCCAGGTCGAGCATCTCCCTCTCCAACTCCGCGATCCTGGATTTCCGCCTCTTGGTCGACCCCCTCGCGTACTCCTGACAGAAGACGCGGACGTGAGCCTTGCCCACGTCCCACCATAGCCTCAGGGAGGGGAAGCTTCCCCGCTTCCTTCTCCAGCCGGCCCAGAAACGACGAAACGAGTCCCGGAACCGCTCGTCCTCCAGCAGCAGGTTGTTAAAGTGCCAGTACGCGGAGCCGAGCCTGGCGCCGAACGGAAGGAGTTCCGCCCACACCAGGTGATGGTCCGTGCACAACACCTGCCGCGTGGAGGCCTTCGGAAAACAGGAGGCGTACGCCCGCGAAACGTACAGGCGGTCGATTCTGGACGCTCCGACCCCAGGCCTCACGAAGGTGAAGGCGATGGAGTCGGGATGGAGAGTCCGCCAGACGTCCACCAGGTCGAAGGACTTGACCAAGTCCCCCAACCTCTTCCCCGACGCGCAGCCAGTGCGGGTACCGCCGTGGTCCCTGCCCTCGAGGACGCAGTTAAAATCTCCCCCGAGGACGACGCACTGGTTCTCGTCGATGGAAGCCAGATGAGCGGACAGTTCTTCGAAGAAGCTCGCTTGCCTCGGCCCGGCCAGGGGAGCGTATACGTTCACCAAGTGAAGCACCGCGCCCCCCAGCCGAACCATCAGGTGAAGCAAACGGCCTGGCACCGGCTCCCTGACCCCCAAGATCTCGGGCTGAAAATGCGGGGCCAACAGGATAGCCACCCCGCCGGATCTGCGGGTGAGGTGACTCATGTAGACCCCCCCTCGCCACTCCAGGAGCCAGGTGGCTTCGTCTCCCGGGGTAGTGTGGGTTTCTTGCAGGAAGCACACCGCATACCTCCCGTCCCGAAGGACCGAGAGGGTCTGGAATCTGCGCTGTGACTCCCTGCTGCCGTTGATGTTGAGGCTGGCTATAGTAGTCTCCATGTCGGAAGCGTTGTGCTACCACCACCAGTACAGTTAAAAAACAAGTACAATTACTGGGAGGACGAGGGAGGGGCACAGGAGTCCCTCGCCCTCACCAGGAGTGCCCCCAGGAAGTTCCTGACTCGCTTTCGCTCGTTGACGTCGAGCCCAGGCGCCTGGCGAGCAGCGTGGGCCGACCAATAAACTTTCTCAAAAGAGCTCCAGCGGTCGAGCGCCAGTTGGGCTCTATCCCGGCGACCTCGAGTTTCCTCGACAAATACCCGGAGTTCCTCGAGGGGGATGAGGGGGAGATCGGCGGGGGGCACCTGGGACTCAAAAACGTCACTGCAGACGGAGTCCGCGTCGTCCCCGGTGTCCGCCACCGATCCCGAACCCTCCTCCGGGAGGTCGCCCTCGGTCGCCGACCCCTCCCCCACCGAGAGGATGGGGGCTGGTCCGGCGCCGCCAACAGGCCTCGAACCCCCGGCGACCCCACCCCCAGGGTCACCGGCGGTACCTTCCTCGGCGCACCCCGTCCCGGAACGCCCCGAGTTCGGGCCGTCGGGCGGCGGAGGCTCGGGGCCCCGCTCTCCTCCCGACACCGGGACGCCTGGCTCCTGGGGGAAAAGGTCATCCCCCAGGAAAAGATCGTCCCCCAGGGCCAAGGCTCCCGGAAAAACAGTCTGGGAGGGAGGAGCGGGGATAACACCTACCTCCCCTCCGCCGCTCGGCGACCCAGTAAAGGGTCCTTTGTCGTCGCCCGCACCGCGGCCCTCGTGGTTGTCAAAGTCCCCCCCAGGGGCCAGTGGAGTCGAAGCAGCAGGAAGCCCTGCCGTAGCCCCTGGGGGTTTGGGCAGGTCAGGCCGCGGTGCGGGATCGTTGGTGGGTCCTGTGGGCCCATCCCCTGGAGAGGGGCAGCACCGCCGGCGCGCTGCAGGACTGTCTCTCCCCTCCAAGGGCCAGCCCCTCTTCCCCAGAGAGACAGGGGGGGATTTATGGGCCTTCCCCTCCCCGCCCGCCTTGGTGGTCATGGGGCCTGAGGCCCCTCCCCCCAGCCTTTCCCGGAATACGATTGGCTGGGGGAAGGCAGGGGGCGTGGCCAGGGTGGGGAGGGTCAGCCGTGTCACTTCCTGCCCCGCCCCTGGTTTATCAGGTGATAGCGGGCGGGGCAGGGGCCCAGTTCCCTCTCCGGGGCCTGGAGACACGGTGGCTGCGGGAGATTGGGCAGCAGTGGTCCCCCCCCAGGTTAGTGCCAGGGTGTGGCTGGGCGGGGCAGGGCTCGGGCTCGGGCTCGGGGTCCCCGGGGCCTGGTGTTGCAGGGCCTGGGGCAGGCGTCGCAGCCCCAGGGGTTTCTCCATCGGGGCAGGGGGTAGACGTGGGGTCAGGGTCGGGTACGGGTCCGGGGGTTTGGGGGTCAGGGTTCCCGCGCCGGGGCGACGCTGGCACGGCCGCAGGGGCATCGTCGTGCCGGGGCGGGGCAGGTCGTGGGCTGGGTGTCGGGGATGGGGATAGGGTGGTCTCCCCGTGGGCGGGCCTGACGCGTCGCGCCTTCCTGAGCGCCTTCCGGCCGGCTGGACGCTCACCCCCCTCCCTGCCGGAGGCTGGAGGATCGGAAGCCTCCGGCTCAGGCTCCGGTGCCGGGGCCTGTGGTGTTGACTTTGGGGGAGGGGGAGTGGGCGCGGCGGCACCACCGTCAGCCGTTGGCGAGGGCTGGGCGGCCTTCTGGGTGGGGCAGTTTCTTCTAATGTGCCCCACCTCGCGGCACAGGTGGCACCGCACGCCGTCCGCCGTCCAGAAGGCGCGGTAGGCCACGCCCTCGTGGAGGAGGGTAAAGGAGCCCTCCGTGACCTCCTCCCGGGCCAGGCAAATAAACACCTGGCGACGGAAGGAGTAGACGTGACGGAGGGCGGGGTCCTTCAGACCGAGCAGGAGCGGCTGGATCCCTGACCGGATCTCCCCCAAGGTGGTGAGGTGGGGGAGAAGGAGCTCGCTGGCAATAAAGGGCGGGACGTTGGAGATCACGACCCTCTGGGCCGTGACCTCCAGAGGGTCGACGGGCAAATGTGTCCCGCCCACAGCGAGCCCCCTCTCCACGGCCAGGTGGACCGCCTGCTCGGTCTTCAGGAAAAATACAGCCTTCCCGTACATCCGGGCCGCAGCGACTATGGCCAGTGGGCCGACCACACTAGCCATAGCCTTGCTGCAGGCCTCGATGGTCATATTGGGGTGGGGATAGGCCTTGACCCCCAGGCGTTTGGTCAGGTGCCTGAAGGGGGTGTGGTTTGCAGCCGGGGCTGGGCCAGCCGATCCTAAGGCAGCGGCTACCCCGGCGTAGGTGCGGCTGGGCCCCGCGACCTTCGGGCTCGCCATCCTCTGCTGCCGGTGGTGGAGTCGGGACTCTGGCAGCGGCAGTGGTGGAGGTCGCAGGGAGGGTCCCAGGCAGCGACGGTGGAGACCTGCCTCAGGCGACAACAGCGGTGGAGGCAGGCCTCAGGCAAGTCCCAGGCAGTTCCTCCAGTCACAGCAGTGGGGGGCAGGCCTGTTGGGGAGGGTCCCCAAGGCAAGTCCCAGGCAGCCCCAAAATCGAGTCCCAGGCAGCAGATGTAGAGGCAGGCCTCAGGCAACAGCAGTGGTGGAAGGCAGGCCTCCGGCAAGTCCCAGGCAGTTCCTCCAGTCACAGCAGTGGGGGGCAGGCCTGTTGGGGAGGGTCCCCAAGGAAAGTCCCAGGCAGCCCCAAAACCGAGCCCAAGGCAGCAGTGGTGGAGGTAGGCCTCAGGCAACAGCAGCAGCGGTGGTGGTGGAGGTCCTGGGGAGGGGCCCCAAGGCGAGTCCCAGGCAGCAAAGGCGGAGGCAGGCCCCGGGCAGCAGCAGTAGAGGCAGGCCTCTCCTCAGGCCACAGCAGCAGCAGTGGTGGTGGTGGAGGTCCTGGGGAGGGGCCCCAAGGCGAGTCCCAGGCAGCAAAGGCGGAGGCAGGCCCCGGGCAGCAGCAGCAGTAGAGGCAGGCCTCTCCTCAGGCCACAGCAGCAGCAGCGGTGGAGATGGAGGTCTTGGGGAGGGGCCCCAAGGCGAGTCCCAGGCAGCGAAGGCAGAGGCAGGCCTCAGGCAGCAGCAGCAGAGGCAGGCCTCTCCAAAGTCCCAGGCAGCAGCAGGGAGGCAGGCCCCAAGCAGCAACAGGAACAGTCCTCGCACGGTCACGAGATGGTCCAATCTCTCCAGAAGGGAAGGAAACACACAAGTGGCCAGTCACAACTCCAGGGTGTTGGTGGCCACCCGCGTGCTCCTTCTCCAAGGACACCCAGGCTCTCCCACCCTCGAGTTTGTTTTTTTTTTTTTTTTAGTTTGTTTTTTTTTAGTTTTTTTTTATTTTTTATTTTTTTTTAACCCCCACACTACCGCCTAAGTGCGGTAGTGCTTATTTTTATTCCCCAGCACCCATAGTGTGTGTGCGTGCAGGTGTGAGACAAAGTGACCCTCGAGTTTGTTTTTTTTAGCCAGAGCTCCCTGATTGGCTCTGGTTAATAGCCCCAATCAAGAATCTCATACAAGATCCACCTGGACCTCATTTTAATTATTGCAGTCCCAATTGTCTGAACTGCAATTTCATGGATTTTCTCACGAGAATTGCTTCCTTTTTCCCCATATACAGTTTCATTTGTGTTTGTTTAAAGAGTTGGCGACTGTACTTAATAACAATGGCATTTCACTGAATATTCCATCTGTGCTAATGAAGTTGTCGTCTGTTTTTTCATAAGGAATGGCTACTCTTTTTAAAGATTTCAGTCATAGAGATGTACAGCATAGAAACAGATCCTTCGGTCCAACCTCTCCATGCCGACCAGATATCCCAACCCAATCTAGTCCCACCTGCCAGCACCCGGCCCATATCCCTCCAAACCCTTCCTATTCATATACCCATCCAAATGCCTCTTAAATGTTGCAATTGTACCAGCCTCCATCACATCATCTGGCAGCTCATTCCATACATGTACTACCCACTGCGTGAAAACGTTGCCCCGTAGGTCTCTTTTATATCTTTCCCCTCTCACCCTAAACTATGCCCTCTAGTTCTGGACTCCCTGACCCCAGGGAAAATACTTTGCCTATTTATCCTATCCATGCTCCTCATAATTTTGTAAACCTCTATAAGGTCACCCCTCAGCCTCCGACGGTCCAGGGAAAACGGTCCCAGCCTGTTCAGCCTCTCCCTGTAGCTCAGATCCCCCAACCCTGGCAACATCTTTATAAATCTTTTCTGAACTCTTCCAAGTTTCACAACATCTTTCCGATAGGAAGGAGACCAGAATTGCACGCAATATTCCAACAGTGGCCTAACCATATCCTGTACAGCCGCAACATGACCTCCCAACTCCTGTACTCAATACTCTGACCAATAAAGGAAAGCATACCAAACGCCGCCTTCACTATCCTATCTACCTGCGATTCCACTTTCAAGGAGCTATGGACCTGCAAACCAAGGTCTCTTTGTTCAGCACCGTTCCCTAGGACTTTACCATTAAGTGTATAAGTCTGTAATCATTCCCAACTCTGAAACTGATGCAGTTCTCAAATCCATTAACTTTATTCCAATCCTTCTTATTCAGTGTCTCTGCAGCATGTTAGTCAGTCTAACAGTATCTGCTGTCTACTACTGCACAATTGAAAGTTAATGCCACCAACCAGTTCATCACTGGCTTGAAACATCTTGTGACAAATACAATGCCCTCTCTTTGATCCATATTCCCATCTTCTCCCTCCAAATTTTGCACTTCATGTTCAGTATTGAAAACTCTTTTATTTAACTTTGGACAATTCTTGGCTTTGAATCATACTTAAAAAGATGTGTTACCCCATCTTGGGCATGTCTGGGTTTCAGTCTTTACGGCAAATGCCAAATTCTCTTTGCCTCTCAAAACTATCAATATCATTTCTGTCCTCATTTCTCTTGGTAAAAACTCTCCCTCTGGATTATTTCCTGTGACCTGCATCTGGACAGTTTTGCCAACTACTTATCACCGTGTCCCCATTTTCTGCTATTTGGCCGGTTGCTCCAATTGCACCGTGATTACTTAAAAGGCAAGCTTTGTAAAGATATTTTCTTCTGTGCTCCCAACATTTGTTGGAGCAGTATCAGCAAAGGTAACTCCTGTCAAAACTAGCAATCTGTCTTATCTAATTGCTCAAAAGGTCAGCACAGATTGAGGATGTCCAGATGACATTCCTTCAATCTTTTATACAACCTATTATATTCCACTGTGTACTCTTCTAAGGAACTAACTTTATTCTTGCTAAATTTATCAGAATCTGACATCTCTTATTACAATAAATTTTTATCCATGAAATAATTTGTTCAAACATTCTTCTATATTCAAATCAACAGTCTCTAATTTGGAAAGAAACGCTTTTTAAAACTGCTTCTTTATGGTCACAAGAGAGCTCAGGCTATACCTTGGTTGCTCTTCAATAAAGTCTATTTGATTCTTCCACTGGTCATATGGACCATAGGAACTGAGCACACAGGTACAGCAAGTAATCAGGAAGGCTAATGAAATGTTTCAAGGGGGTTGGAGTATAAGTGTAGGAAAGCCTTATTGCGACTGTGAAAGATGCTGGTGAGGCCATCTGAAGGGTACTGAGAGCAGTTTTGGCCCCCTTCTTTAAGGGAAGATATTGTCTCATTGAAGGCAGTTCAAAGAAGCTTCACAAGGGTGATCCCTGGTTTGGAGGTACTGCATTAGGACAAAAGGCTAAACAGCTTGGTCTGTACTTTTTGGAATTTAGAAGAATACAATCTCATTGAAATGGTTAACATTTCTAAGGGGCTTGACAGGATCATGCTGGAAGGATGTTTCTCCTTGTGGGAGAGTTTAAGACCAGTCTTAGAATAAAATCGCACCAATTTAAGACTGAGATAAAGAGGAATTTCTTCTCTCAGTAAGTTCAGTGTCTTTGGAACTCCTTGTCCCAGAGAGTAATGGGGGCAAAGTCCTTGTGAATTTTTAAGACTGAGATAGAGTTTTGCTCGAAGGTTATCAAGGGTTATGGGGAAAAGGCAGGAAGGTAGATTTCAGGAATGTTGATCCACCATAATCCTACTGAATGATGGAGCAGGCTTGAGGGGCCAAACAGTCTATTCTTGTTCCTATTTCTTGTGGCCTGAATGCTTGCTTTCATATTGTGATACTTCACAGGTAGAATCCATCATCTTTCTCGTTTGATCCAACTTTCTCTTTTATTAGAATATTGGTTAGTTTTCAATCCTTAACTTTCAAACAGCTACCCACGCTTCATTACAAATGTTCCATAGTAAAGTTTAAAATACAGATTGGCAGGGTCCAATCATATGCTTCTTTAATTTCTTGTTCACACATTATAAACTTCAACCACATTGATTACTTGCTATAGTGTATATCCAGTTATGTCCCAATCAACCTTAATTGATAAATAGCCATTATATTTGCCTCAGGTCTCATTAATAAGGTCTCATTAAACCCTCTCAGACCTTATTAAAAGATAGCATCAACTCCAAATCCATTCGAAACCATCCCATAAAGTTCATGCCAATGTTCCAGCCTGCTGACTGTACACTTGAATTGGAAATCTTCACAGAGGAAACACACAATAAGCAAATGGAAAAGCCAAAGAAAAGAAAGAAAAAAAATGAAGGAGTAATCTGTATAAACTATAGGATGGGTCAGAATGAATGCCAAAAGGGATGACAGTGCACACCAAAGATGGATGGTAATGGGATAATAAAAGTACAGAAGATTTTACTAGGGGAGCTGAAAATAATAAAAGCCAAATGATTACCTGCAACTGCGATCTGAAAAAAAATGAAAGCAGTCGAAATGATTCAAAATTGCTAAAAGATGAGCTGCTGATCTTTCAGCTTCTGTCGAGCTGTGATTCTGATTGTGATTCTTATTTTGCTTCTTTAGCAAGAATGTGGGTAGCAAAGAGTGGGAAGAACATGGTGAGAGTAAGAAAGAGAATTAAATGGTAAGTAGCTCTAGTCACAATTCTCCAAACACCTATCTAACTTTCTACGATACATTACATGTAATTTTAATCAGTTGTCTGCCTTGACATGATATTTTGACATTATAGGGTCCACCATGTTCATGTGTAATTGATATCCACAACTCTACTCCATAACCAACCAGTAATTTATCAAACAATTTTTGCAACTGTTCATTCACATTAAAGGCAGTCATCAGGTTACAACCACATGCCATTCCTGAGTCATAGAAACATAGAAAGTAAGAGCAGGTGTAGGCCATTTGACCATTCAAATCTGTTCTTCCTTTGAGAGCTTGGAACTCATTACTCTAAATCCCACACTCCTCCTGTATTGCTTCATCCCTTTAGCCTGTATCTACCTCCTTCTTGAAACTACAAATGTCTTGGCTTCAATCACTTTCTGTGGTAGTGAATTTGACAGGCTCACCACTCTCTGGATGAAGACATTTCTTGTTATCTCTTCCTAAAAGGTTTACCCCTTATCCTTAAACTATGACACCCCAGTTCATTCTTTCATCTCCCAGAAGCCTAAATAGGGCTATAATCTGATGCACGAGGCTGCTGAATTCTCAGGTGAATACTTTACCAACTTGGGTATACAGGTCTTAATGGAGTCTCCAAGACAGATGATGAGGTGTGTGTCATAAGTAAGCCTGAGTTAGTGTTGGAGACAAGGACAGCAGTATGGAAACCTGTGAGAATGCAGCACTATCCAAGCACTGCACAGTTGAACCTCAGGGGTCATCAATGAGGAAGACTATTCTGGAGCAGCAGCAGAAGAATTGTGAGACATTTGCAAAGGCACTGCCTAGACTTGGAGAGAAACTGCTCAGGTGTGTGTTTTAGTAGCAGGGTGATAATTTCAGGGTTTTGGTCCAACAACAAACTCCATGGAAATAGTGACAATCTGCATGAATTATGAATCTCTTTCAAAAAACCTACACATACAGTCTCCCAATTCAAACCTGATAAATGAAAGCTTCATCTTTCCCTTTCAGTATTTTGATAAATTGCAGGACAGTATTATCCAGCTCTTAGTGAGCAATAAATATGTGTTTGCCATGAGAGGGAAGATAAAGGAATATCGACTGGAAGTTGGGAGTCTGCACAAGGAGTCTCCACTAATTCTCATTTTCTACCCCATTCACCCCCTACATTCTCCAGTTAATGGCATAGATGCCAATTCATGTTCTAATAGAGAAAGTTTTCCCTACACAGCTGCTGCTGGGGTACACTTTGTCAGAGGCCACCCAGGCTCAGAAGTCCAGAGGATATAGCCACATGTAGTTCAGTATTCAGAGTCGGGGAACACGCAGTCTCACTCTACCTCTGCTGAAGTCAAAAATATATTGGAAAATTGGAAAGTTAAGGAAACGAATTTACATGCATAAAGGAAAGTTTTGTTAATATTTACACACCATGCAGTTTTAGTTCATTTTTTCTTTTATCCTGTCGCTTCTATTGATACCACTCAACTGTTCACTGATCATCAACCATGAAGAAAATTGTACAAGAATAGTTGATTCTAGACAATGGAAGTGCTCTGTTTTGGGTTGGACTTGGGAATGGCCATTCAACTAATATTGATGTGTCTTACACCTGCACATGCTCAAGTGAGTTGAATTGTGCTTGCACAAGAAGTGAGGTAAATAAAGTTATGGAGCTGTAGATATAGAGTCACGTGATAATATATTGTAATGGAGATAACAAAGACTTGGCTCATAAAGGACGAGACTGCATACTAAATACTCCTGGATATGAGCTGTTCAGGAAAGGCAAGGAAAGAAGATGAGAAAGTGGGCTGACAGTTCTGACTAAGGAGAAAGCTAGTTTCAGGGAGGGAGTTTGTCTTGAAGGAATCAAAGATAAAATCTATATGGTTGGAGTTAAGAAAATTAATAAACCTAATAAAGGCACAATTACACCACTGGATGTATTATGTAGACTACAGTCTAGTGGCAAAAATACAGAGGAACAAACTTGCAACTTACAGAAAGGTGTGAAAACTATAAATAATTTATAAAGGGGGACTTTAATTGTCCTAACACAGGCTGCGATAGAAACGCAAAAAGGGCAAAGAGGGGGGAAATGTTTGGGATGTGTGATTAGAATTTGTTTTAGAGCAGAATGTTTCCAGTCCAACAAGGAGTGAGGTACATGTGGATCTGGTTCTGGGAAACAAGGTGGATTATGTGTCAATAGGGAACATTTAAGCACAGAGACCTTCAGGCACAGATTGGCTATGCAAAGAACAAGATAAAATAAAGGAAAACTTCAATGAGATAAGAGATCCGTGATGAGAACATAGAACACTGAACGTAGAACAGTACAGGTCCTTCCGCTCTCGATGTTGCACTAGCCTTTTATCCTACTCTAAGCTCAGATTTGATGTGGAGTGGCGGTTGTTGGACTGGGGTGAACAAAGTTAAAAATCACACAACACCAGGTTATAGTCCAACAAGTTTTATTTGGAAATGCTAATTTTCAGAACATTGCTCCTTCATCAGATAGCTGTGGAGCAGGATCGTGGGACACAGAATTTATAGCAACAGGTTACAGTGTCATGCAACTAAAAGATATATTGAACAAATCTACATTACTGTTAAGTCTTTCATCTCTTAGAATGGATTGCAGGTTTTGATTCATTAATATGTAAATCCCAGAACTACTTTTAAGTCACATTCTTGAGATAACTTAAGGTATTATTAAAAAAAGTGACATCTCAGCTCAGACAATACATTAAAAAGTTGTGAAGTTAGAGTCTGTCTGTATCCTACTGATGAAGGAGCACCACTCCGAAAGCTAGTACTTCCAAGTAAACCTGTTGAACTATAATCTGCTGTTGTGTGATTTATAGTCAAGATCAGACTAACATAGTACTCTTCATTGTACTGTCTTCCATGTGCTTCTCAAAGAGTCGTTTAAATGTTCCTAATGTGTCTGACTACCACCATTACTGGCAGTACATTCCATGCACCCACCACTCTCTGTGTGAAGAACCTACCTCTGACATCTCCCCTAAACCTTCCTCCAGTCACCTTAAAATTATGCCCCCTCGTGATAGACATTTATGCCATGAGAATACATCTCTGGCAATCCACTCTATCTGTGCGTCTCATCATCTTGTACACCTCTGTCAAGTCACCCCTCACCCTTTATCACTGCAATAAGAAATGCCCTAGTTCCCTCAACCTATCTTCATACGACATGCCGTCCAGTCCAGGCAGTATCCTGGTAAATCTCTTCTGCAACCTCCACATCTTTCTTATAATGAGGCGACCAGAACTGGACACAATATCCCAAGGGTGGTCTAACCAGCGCTTTATAGAGCTGCATCATCACTTCAAGGCTCTTAAACTCAATCCCGCTGCTAATGGAAGCCAACCCACCATATACCTTCTTAACAACTCGATCAACTTGGTGGCAACGTTGAGGGATCTATGGACATGGCCCCAAGATTCCTCTGTTCCTCCACATTGCCAATAATCCTGCCATCAATCCTGTGTTCTGCATTCAAATTTGACCTTCCAAAGAAAATGACTTTGTACTTTTCCAGATTGAAATCTATCTGCCACTTCTCAGCCCAGTTCTGCTTCCTGTCAATGTCCCAGTGCAACCTAAAGCAGCCCTCCACACTATCCACAACTCCACCAATCTTTGTGTTATTGTCAAACTTACTAACCCATCATTTCACTTCCTCATCCAAGTCATTTAAAAAGAGCAGAGGTCCCAGAACCGATTCCTATGGAACACCACGGGTCACTGAACTCCAAGCTGAATACTTTCCATCCACCACCACTTCTATCTTCTATGGGCCAGCCGGTTCTGTAACCAGACAGCCAGATTTCCCTGTACCCCATGCCTCCTTACTTTCTGAAAGAGCCTACCATGGGGAACCTTATCAAGCACCATAGTGAAATCCATGTACACCACATCCACTGCTTTACCTTCATCTATGTGTTTTGTCACATCCTCAAATAGTTCAATAAGATTTGTGAGTCATGACCTGCCCCTTCACAAAGCCATGCTGACTATCTCTAATCAAACTGTGGTTTTTTCAAGTAATCATAAATCCTGGCTCTGAGAGTCCTCTCCAATTCTTTGCACACCACTGACGTAAAATTGACTGGTCTGTAATTCCTAGGATTATGCCTATTCCCTTTCTTGAACAAGGAAATAACATTTGCTACCCTCCAATCATCTGGGACTACTCCAGTGGACATTGAGGATGCATCAGGACCGGTTAACTTGGAATTAAAGATTGGCTGGCAAACCTTTAAAGAACCACAGGCCAAGGGGGCATAGCTTTAAATTAAGGGGGGGTAGATATAGGACTGATGTTAGGGGTAGGTTCTTCACTCAGCGAGTCGTGAGTTCATGGAATGCCCTGCCAGTAGCAGTAGTGGACTCTCCCTCTTTATGGGTATTTAAGCGGGCATTGGATAGGTATATGGAGGATAGTGGGTTAGTGTAGATTAGGTGGGCTTTGATCGGCGCAACATAGAGGGCCGAAGGGCCTGTACTGAGCTGTATTCTTCTATGTTCTATGTTCTATAAGAGGAAATAGTTCAGATATGATTTCATGAAGGAACAGGTAGAAAAAAATCCAACGCTCTTTGGTTGGTGATAGTGATAAAAAGTTAAAACAAAAAATTTCGTATGTAACAAATGACTAGTCGATAAATAGAACCAGGTGAATATAAAAAGTTCAAAGGGAAAAGGAAAGAAGTAAGAGAAGCAAAGAAATTATGAGAAGAAAACAGCAGCTAACACAAAAGGAATCTATAAGTCATCAATACGAATACGCAAAGGCTTAGAACCAGTTAAGGGTTAAAAAAAGAGATTTATGCATGGAGGCAGTGGACATGGCTGAGATATTACCTGAGTAGTTGGTGCTTGTCATGTTGAAAGAGGAGGTAGCTGAGACACCGAACTTGCTAAAGGTAGATAAAGAGGAGGTATTTTGAGGCTGGCTGTACTTAAAATTGATACTTCACCAGGCTTGGCTGAGATGCTTCCAAGAATACAGTGGGAAAGTGATGGATGGAAATTGGTAATGACCATAAACTTCAAGAATATGTCGACAGGTTTGTGGAATGGACATACAACTTCCTTCACTAGAGCCAGAAGTGATTCATGTTAACATGAAAAGTGAAGAAATGCAATATAAGATGAGGGTACAGTGGGTCCTAGAGGCATATTTGGACTTATTATTGAAGTTGGCAGGGCAGGTTGGGAAAGTAATTAATAAACCATACAGGATCTGGGATTAATAAAGGCATAAATATATAAAGACTAGAAAATTATGAAGAAACTGTATAAAACCAGGTTTCAGTCTCATCTGGAATTTTGAGTATGATTTTTCAGTCCCAGAGGAGACAAAGAGAGTAAGTCACCTTAAAATGGGTGAGAAACAATAAATACATCAGATTCTCGTCATGCAGATGACTTTCAGTAATTAACTTCTCCCTACTCAGCTGGTGGGTCAACATTCCAGTAGCAAGTGTCAAGAAGCTTATCTGCATGCATTAAAATCTCATTAAACCACAACTTAGAGTTAAAGAGTCAGAGAGATGTAGAGCATGGAAGCAGACCCTTCAGTCCAACCCGTCCATGCCAACCAGATATCCCAACCCAATCTAGTCCCACCTGCCAGAACCCGGCCCATATCCCTCCAAACCCTTCCTATTCATATACCCATCCAAATGCCTCCTAAATGTTGCAATTGTATCAATCTCCACCACTTCCTCTGGCAGCTCGTTCCATACACATACCACTGTCTGTGTGAAAAAGTTGCCCCTTAGATCTCTTTTATATCTTTCCCCTCTCACCCTAAACCTAGCCCTCTAGTTCTGGACTCCCCGACCCAAAGGAAAAAAATTTCGCCAATCTACCTTATCCATATCCCTCATAATTTTGTAAACCTCTATAAGGTCACCCCTCAGCCTCCAACGGTCCAGGAGAAACAGCCCCAGCCTCTTCAGCCTCTCCCTATAGCTCAAATCCTCCAACCCTGGCAACATCCTTGTAAATGTTTGCTGAACCCTTTAAAGTTTCACAACATTTTTCCAATAGGAAAGAGACCAGAATTGCATGCAACATTCCAACAGTGGACTAACCAATGTCCTGTACAGCTGCAACATGACCTCCCAACTCTTGTACTCAATACTCTGACCAATAAAGGAAAGCATGTCAAAAGCCTTCTTCACTATCCTATTTACCTGTGACTCCACTTTCAAGGAGATATGAACCTGCACTCCAAAATCTCATTGTTCAGATACACTCCCTAGGACCTTACCATTCAGTGTATAAGTCCTGCTAAGATTTGCTTTCCCAAAATGCAGCACCTCGCATTTATCTGAATTAAACTCCGTCTGCCACTTCTCAGCCCATTGGCCCATCTGGTCAAGATCCTGTTGTAATCTGAAGTAACCGTCTTTGCTGTCCACTACACCTCCAATTTTCACGTCATCTGCAAACTTACTAACTGTACCTCTTATGCTCGCATCCAAATCATTTATGTAAATGACAAAAAGTAGAGGACCCAGCACTGATCCTTGTGGCGCTCCACTGATCACAGGCCTCTAGTTTGAAAAACAACCCTCCACCACCACCCTCTGTCTTGTACCTTTGAGCCAGTTCTGTATCCAAATGGCTAGTTCTCCCTGTATTCTGTGAGATCTAACCTTGCTAATCAGTCTCCCATGGAGAACCTTGTCGAACGCTTTACTGAAGTCCATATAGATCACATCTACCACTCTGCCCTCATCAATCTTCTTTGTTACTTCTTCAAAAAACTCAATCAAGTTTGTGAGACATGATTTCCCATGCACAAAGCCATGTTGAATATCCCTAATCAGTCCTTGCCTTTCCAAATACATGTACATCCTGTCCCTCAGGATTCCCTCCAACAACGACTTGACGTCAGGCTCACCGGTCTATAGTTCCTTGGCTTATCCTTACCACCCTTCTTAAACAGTGGCACCACCTAGCCAACCTCCAATCTTCTGGCACCTCACCTGTGACTATCAATGATACAAATATCTCAGCAAGAGGCCCAGAAATCATGGCTCTAACTTCCCACAGAGTTCTAGGTTACACCTGATCAGGTCCTGGGGATTTATCTACCTTTAACCGTTCCAAGACATCCAGCACTTCCTCCTCTGTAATATAGAAATTTTGCAAGATGTCACCATCTATTTCCCTACAGTCTATATCTTCCATATCCTTTTCCACAGTAAATACTGATGTAAGATACTCATTTGGTATCTCCCCCATTTTCTGCGGCTCCACATAAAGGCCGCCTTGCTGATCTTTGTGGGGCCCTATTCTCTCCCTAGTTACCCTTTTGTCCTTAATGTATTTGTAAAAGCTCTTTGGACTCTCCTTAATTCTATTTGGCAAATCTACCTCCTGTCCCCTTTTTGCCCTCCTGAATTCCCTCTTAAGTATAATCCTACTTCCTTTATACTCTCCTAAGGATTCACTCAATCTATCCTGTCTATACCTTACATATGCTTCTTTCTTTTTCTTAACCAAACCCTCAATTTCTTTAGTCATCCAGCATTCCCTATACCTACCAGCCTTCCCTTTCACCCTGTCAGGAATATGCTTTCTCGGGATTCTCGTTATCTCATTTCTGAAGGCTTCCCATTTTCCAGTCGTTCCTTTACTTGCGAACATCTGCCTCCAATCAGCTTTCGAAAGTTCTTGCCTAATCTCGTCAAAATTGGCCTTTCTCCAATTTAGAACTTCAACTTTTAGATCTGGTCTCTCCTTTTCCATCACTATTTTAAATCTAATAGAATTATGGTCACTGGCCCCAAAGTGCTCCCCCACTGACACCTCAGTCACCTGCCCTGCCTTATTTCCCAAGAGTAGGTCAAGGTTTGCACCTTCTCTAGTAGGGACATCCACATACTGAATCAGAAAATTGTCTTGTACACACTTAACAAATTCCTCTCCATCTAAACCCTTAACACTATGGCAGTCCCAGTCTGTGTTTGAAAAGTTAAAATCCCCTACCATAACCACCCTATTTTTCTTAGAGAGAGTTGAGATATCCTGACAAGTTTGTTTCTCAAATTCCCTCTGACTATTAGGGGGCCTATAATACAATCCCAATAAGGTTATCACCCCATTCCTATTTCTCAGTTCCACCCAAATAACTTGCCTGGATGTATGTCTAGGAATATCCTCCCTCAGCACAGCTGTTATGCTATCCCTTATAAAAAAGGCCACCCCCACCCCCTCCCCTCTTGACTCCCTTTCTATCCTTCCTGTAGCATTTGTATCCTGGAACATTAAGCTGCCAGTCCTGCCCATCCCTGAGCCATGTTTCTGTAATTGCTATGATATCCCAATCCCATGTTTCTAACCATGCCCTGAGTTCATCTGCCTTCCCTGTTAGACCTCTTGTGTTGAAATAAATGCAGTTTAATTTATGAGTGCTACCTTGTCCCTGCCTGCCCTGACTGTTTGACTCACTTCTGTTCTCAACTGTACCAGTCTCAGATTGATCTCTTTCCTCAGTATCTCCCTTATCCACGTTTTCAACATATCCCTTAATTCCTTTTTTTCAAAAAAGTAATTATCTACCTTAGCTTTAAAAGTGATTACTGAAGTAGCGGCAACTACTTCCCGAGGCAAGGAATTCCATAGATTAACCACCCGCTGGGTGAAGAAGTTCATTCTCAATTCAATTCCAAACCTGCTCCCTCTAATCTTGAGGCTATGCCCTCTTGTCCTAGTTTCACCTACCAGTGGAAACATCTTCTCTACTTCTATTTTATCAATTCCCTTCATAATTGTATATGTTTCTATAAGATCCCACCCTCATTCTTCTGAATTCCAATGAATATAGTCCCAATCTACTCAGCCTCTCTTCATAAGCCAACCCCCTCAACTCCGGAATTAACCTAGTGAACCTCCTCTGTACCCCCTCCAGTTTCAGTACATCCTTTCTTAAGTAAGGAGACCAAATCTGCACACAGTACTCCAGGTGTGGCCTCACCAGCACCTTGTACAGGTGCAACACAACCTCCCTGCTTTTAACCTCAATCCCTTTAGCAATGGTGGACAAAATTCCATTTACCTTCCTAATTACTTGCTGTATATGCAGACCAACCTTCTGTGATTCATGCACAAGGACACCCATATCCTTCTGCACAGCAGCATGTTACAACTTTATACCATTCAAGTAATAATCTATTTTCCTGTTATTCCTACCAAAATGTATGACTTCACATTTACTGACATTGAATTCCATCTGCCAGACCTTTGCCCACTCACTCAATGTATCTATGCTCCTCTGCAAAGTTTCACAGTCCTCCGCACACTTTGCTCTGTAACTTATCTTAGTGCCATTGACAAATTCTGACACCATACACGTGGTCACCAACTCCAAATCATCTATATAAATTGTAAATAACTGGTCCAAACACCGATCCCTGAGGGACACTGATTGCCAGCCAGAATATCACTCATTTATCCCCACTCTTTGCTTTCTGTTAGTCAACCAATCCTCTATCCTCGCTTATTCTCTACCCTTAACAACACTCATCCTTATCTTACGCAGCAGCCTCATGTGCAGCACCTTGTCAATGGCCTTTTGGAAATCTAGGTACACCACATTCACTGAGTTCCAGTTGTCCACCTTGCTTGAAATGTCTTCATAGAATTCCAAAAGATTTGTGAAACATGACCTGCCCTTCATGAACCCATGCTGCGTCTGTACAATGGGACAATTTCTTTCGAGATGCTCTGCTATTTCTTCCTTGATAGTAGACTCCAGCATCTTCCCCAGTACAGAGGTTAAGCTCACTGGTCTATAATTCCCCATCTTTTGTCTACTTCCCTTTTTAAATGGTGGTGTCACATTTGCTGTTTTCTAATCTGCTGGGACTGCCCCAGAGTCTAGCGAACTTTGGAAAATTACTGCTAATCCACCTGCTATTTCTCCTGCAATCTTTTCTAACACCCTGGGATGCATTCCATCAGGGCCAGGAGACTTGTCTATCCTCAGCTCCATAACCCAACACTCGCTCTTCTGTATTAATAATTGTTTCCAGGTCCTCACATACCTTTTGTCTTTTCGTCACTTACTGACATGTTATTAGTGTCCTCCACAGTGAAGACCGATGCAAAGTACCTGTTCAATGCCTCAGCCATTTCATCATATCCCATAACTAACTGCTCCTTCTCATTCTGTAAAGGACCAACACTTACTTTAGCCAGTCCTCTTCATTATATGTATTTATAGAAACTTTTGCTATCTGCCTTTATATTCTGTGCTAGATTTTTCTCATACTTAATCTTACTTTTCTTTATAGCTCTTTTTGTGGCTTTCTGTTGACCTTTAAAGTTTTATCAATCTTCTAGATTCCTGCTGTTTTTGGACATTTTATATGCCTTGTCTTTCACTTTGATAGCTTGCCTTATTTCCTTCGACACCCATGGCAGATTACCCCTCTTTTTACAGCCCTTCCTTCTCACCAGAATATACTTTTGCTGAGCACTTTAAAAAATTTCTTTGAAGGTCCTCCACTGCTCGTCAACAGTCGCACCATAAAGTCTCTGTTTCCAATCTATGTTAGCCAGGTCCTCCCTCATTCTATCATAGTCCCTGTTATTCAAGCACAGGACCCTGGATTTTATCTTCACACTCTCCATTTGTATTCTCAATTCAACCATACTGTGATTGCTCCTACTTAAGAGGATCCCTTGCTTTGAGATCAATAATTATTCCTGTTTTATTACACAGGACCAGATCTAGGATAGCTTGCTCCCTCATCGGTTCCATTATATACTGTTCAAGAAAACTGTCACTGATACACTCAACAATCTCCTCCTCAAGGCTACCCTGACTGAGCTGGTTCAACCAGTCTACATGTAGATTAAAATCCCCCATGATAATAGCCGTACCATTTTTGCAGACATTAGTTATTTCCTTGTTTATTGCCCACCCCAATGTGATGTTATTATGATTGGTAGCCTATCAATGACTTTTTCTTCTTAGAATTCCTAATTTCTACCCAAATGGACTCATGCTCCAAAGGACCTATATCATCTCTGAGCACCACCCTGATGTCATCCTTCAATATCAGAGCTCCCTTGCATTCCTGTCTGGTTTTCAGAATAATCTGGTATCCTTGGATATTTAATTCCCAGTCATGATCAGTCTCCGTGATGGCTATCAAATCATAAAGGCAAATGCCCTGTATGCCATCTTAACTACCTTATTAATCTGTCCTGACACCTTGAGGGATCTGTGGACAAGATCCTTCTGGTCCTGCCCTTTCTGGAGTCTATTGAGTACTCCCTTGTCTTTTTGTTCCTTCTTCCATTTTTCTCATCACTGTCAACCACCCAGCCAATCTCCAACTCTCTGATGCTGAATGTTCTGTACTCAGCAAAGGCCTCAGCTTTATCCCTCTGCACCCCCACCTTAATGTATTTGAGGCACGATATGATGTCGAACACTTCTTCCATCACCTTCACCTCCATGCTCGTTTCTTTGGACAAGAGACCGCTCCCCCATCCCATTTGTCCCTTCCATCCACCTCCAACACTCTTCCTCCACCTGTTTCTCATCCCTCTGAGCTTTTATCTGCACTCAAACTGTTTATTGAACACTGTTGATGTGACATTGGTTGCCTCAATTTCTCTATCCCCTTTACCTATTCCAACCTATTTTCCCTTTGAACTGACTGTATTCTGTGCTCTCAGATCTAATCCTGACTTTGTAATTAACCCTGTTGACAGGAATAGTGCTCTTGTTGTCTGTCTTACTGACCTCTACATTGCAGATGCTGACTGCCAACTCTCTGATACCTCCTTCCATCACCCCTGGAACATGACCCCACCGTGGAACATCAGGCCATTATGTCCACCAGGGTCACTAATCTGATCTCATCTGGTGATCTCCCCTCCATTGCCTCCAAGCTCATAGTCTCCTGCCCTGAACAGTCCATGTCTAACTCCTTCCCAAAATCCACAAACAGAAACTACTGGGCAACCTGTTGTTTCTGCCTGCTCCTGCTGCACAGAATTCAGCTCTTCTGACCTTGACTTGATTTTGTTTCCTCTTATCCAGTCTCTTCCCTCTTATACCTGTGTTACTTCTGATGTTTTATGTCAGTTTCAGAATTTTCAGTTTGTGGGCCCCTGCCACCTCCTCTTTACCATGAACATGCAATCCCTTTACACATCCATCCCCCATCAGGATGGTCTCAGGGCTCTCGCTTCTTCCTGGAAAAAAACAGCCTAAACCGTCCCTATCAACCACTACCATCCTCTGCCTGGCCGAGCTCATCCTCACCCAAACAACTTCACTTTTAATTCCTCTCACCTTCTTCAGGTAATAGGGGTACTTGTATGGGGCCCAGTTATGCCTGTCTCTTTTTGGAATACACCAAACATTCCTTGTTCTAGTTCTACTCTGGCCCCCACCCACAACTCTTTCTCCAGATGATATCATTGGTGCTGCTTCCCTCTCTGGCCTGGAATTGGAAAGTTTAATAAACTTTGCTTCCAATTTTCCAACCTGCTTGCACCTTCACCTGTTCCATCTCTAACTCCTCTCTTCTCTTCCCCGACATCTCTGTTTCTGTTTTGGGGAATAGGCTGGCCACCAATATCCACGACAAACCAACTGACTCCCACAGTTACCTTGACTATAAATTCTCACATCCTGCTTTCTGTCAAGACTCTATTCCATTCTCCCAGTTCCTCCATCTCCATCGCATCTGGTTTGATGATATCAACTTCAACAAGCGGGTCTCCGAAATGTCCATCTTCTCTCGCACTTTGGCCCTCAGTCCCTCACTTCCCTCCCACAACAGTGATAGGGTGTCACTTGTCCTCCGCATCCACATCCAGAGGATCATCAGCTGTCATTTCCACCACCTTCTGTGGAGTGCCACCATTAGACAGATATTCACCTCCTCTCCCTTGTCAACCTTCTGTAAGAATCATTTCCTCTCTTGTTACTTATGCCCTCTTCACTATCCAAGGAATCGAAAACTCCATCCATTTTAAGCAGCACTTTACCTGCACTTCATTCTGGTCTACTGCATTCACAACTCACAATGTGGTATCCTCTACATTGAGGAAATAAAACATAGACTGGGTGATCACTTCACATAACACCTATATTCTGTCTCCAAATAAGACACTGAGCCTCCAGTTGCTTGCCACTTCAGCACACCACTGTGTTCTCTGGCCAATATCTCTATTAAAAATCACACAACGCCAGGGTATAGTCCAACTGATTTATTAGGAAGTACTAGCTTTTGAAGTGCTACTCCTTCATCAGGTGGTTGTGAAACAGAACCATTAAGACACAGAATTTATAGCAAAAGATTACAGTGTCATGCAGCTGAACTGATAGATTGAACAATCTTAGGTTAGTCTTTCGTCTTTTACAATGTGTTTGCTCATTTCAATTCTTTATTATGTAAATCCCAGAACTTCTTTTAAGTCACGCTCTCAAGATAACTCCAGGTTTTCTAACAAATCGTGCCATCTGAGCTCAGACAATGCATTAAAGGTGTGAGGTTAAAGTCTGTCTCTGTCCCAATATTGAGTCTGACTGGTTCTATTTCTAAAGTGGGATTTTACAGTATACTGCATGGATTGACTGTAGGTTATGCATTTTTTGAGCAAAATAGAATGTGTCTGCAAATACAACTCTGCAGATACAAATTTACCCTATAGACTTATACTTGTGTGCATGCAGGATAGCCAGAGTGAGTGTGTACATGTGGGTGTGAATGGAAGTGAGAGAGTGTGTAGTTGTCTGTGTGTAAGCTTGGTAAAGAATGTGTGAGAGTGTGATGGGGTATAGGTCTGTGAAGGGGTGCGTACGTGGGTGTAAGTGTGGGAGATATATATATGTGTGTATGTGTATGAGAGAGAGCTTATTTATGAGAGACGGTCTGCAGACACAACCCATTGTTAGCTATTGATAATCCCCTATAGCAGCCATTCATTGTCCTATGTTGGTCGTTATCACTCCTGTCATTCTCTCTCTTTGGGCTCTTTCTCCAACTATCATTTACTACCTCCCCCCAACACCCCCCAACCTTCTGCTTAAAAACCATGCTTTTCTTAGCCACCATCAGTTCTGAAGAAGGGTCACAGGATCAGAAATATTAACTCTGATTTCTCTTCACAGATGCTGCCAATCCTGCTGAGATTTTCCAGCAATTTCCATTTTTGTATTCTTCTGTTTTTTTTTCCCAGGCAATCTTTCTGTCATCCATAGCTTGCTTATTGTCCCTCTGACCCATTATCCACACTCTCATCTACATAATGTATGAATATCACAAACAATAAAGTACCGACACTGACCCCAGTGGTATGCCACTGCATACTGGACTCCAGTCTCACAAACCGCCTTCTACCATCATCCTCTGTCTCCTGTCAGTAAGCCATGTTTAGATCCAACTTGCCACATTACCCCAGATCCTACAATGCTGCTTTCATTTTGCTGCAAGTTTTAAGGATATAAGGATGATAAAAAGGGATATTAATAGGATTTGTGAATGAGCAAGGATCTGACAAGTACAGTAAAATGGAAAAAAATAAGAAATTGTCCAGTTTGGCAGAAATAATTTAAAAAATCAAAATGGTGAGCGTTTTCAGATATGCATATAGATCTCAGTGCCCTAATACAAGAATCACAAAGGGTTAGTACACTGGAAGTAAGTAATCAGGAAACTTAATTGAATGTTATTGTTTGAAATGGAATTGAATTCAAAAGTAGAGAGGTTATTCCTCAGTTATGCAGGGCATTGGTGAGACCACATCTTGAGCCCTGTTTTGACTATTAGTCTGCTTAGTTAAGGAAAGTTAGAACGTGTTGGAAGTTTGGAGAAGGTTACTAGATTAGTAAATGGAATAGATGGGTTGTGTAATGAGGAAAGTCTCACAGGCTAGACTTGTCTCTGCAGGCGTTTAGATCAGAATGGTGCTGGAAAAGCACAGCAGGTCAGGCAGCACCCGAGGAGCAGGAAAATCGGCCTTTCGGGCAAAAGCCCTTCATCTGGAATAGAGGCAGGTGGCCTCCAAGGTGGAGAAATAAATGGGGGTGGTGGGGCTAGGGAGAAGGTAGCAAAGAGTACAATAGGTGAATGGGGGTGGGGATGGAGGTGACAGGTCAGAGAGGAGGGTGGGGGAAGGTAGCAAAGAGTACAATAGGTGAATGGGGGTGGGGATGGAGGTGATAGATCAGAGAGGAGGGTGGGGGAAGGTAGCAAAGAGTACAATAGGTGAATGGGGGTGGGGATGGAGGTGATAGGTCAGAGAGGAGGGTGGGGGAAGGTAGCAAAGAGTACAATAGGTGAATGGGGGTGGGGATGGAGGTGATAGGTCAGGGGGAGGGTGAAGCTGATAGGTGTGAAGGGAGATGGGCAGGTAGGACAAGTCATGGGGACAGTGCTGAGCTGGAACGTTAGAACTGGGGTATGGTGGGGGGAGGGGAAATGAGGAAACTGGTGAAGTCCACATTGATGCCCTGGGGTTGAAGTGTTCCGAGGCGGAAGATGAGGCGTTCTTCCTCCAGGCATCAGGTGGTGAGGGAGCAGTGGTGGAGGAGGCTCAGGACCTGCACGTCCTTGGCAGAGTGGGAGGGGGAGTTGAAATGTTGGGCCACAGGGGCGGTGGGGTTGATTGGTATGGGTGTCCCGGAGATGTTCCCTAAAGTGCTCTGCTAGGAGGCGTCCAGTCTTCCCAATGTAGAGGAGACCGTATCAGGAGCAACGGCTACAATAAATGACATTGGTGGATGTGCAGGTAAAGCTTTGATGGATGTGGAAGGCTCCTTTGGGGCCTTGGATGGAGGTGAGGAAGGAGGTGTGTGCACAGGTTTTGCAGTTCCTGCAGTGGCAGGGGAAGGTGCCAGGATGGGAGGATGGTTTGTTGGGGACCATGTACCTGACCAGGTATTCACGGAGGGAAAGTGGAAAGGGGTGGGGAGGAAAATATATCCCTGGTGCTGGGGTCCGTTTGGAAGTGGCGGAAATGTCGGCGGATGATTTGGTTAATGCGAAGGTTGGCAGGGTAGAAGGTGAGCACCAGGGGGGTTCTGTCCTTGTTACGATTGGAGGGGTGGGGTCTGAGGGCGGAGGTGTGGGATGCAGATGAGATCCGTTGGAGGGCATCTTCAACCGCGTGTGAAGGGAAATTGCGATCTCTAAAGAAGGAGGCCATCTGGTGTGTTCTGTGGTGAAACTGGTCCTCCTGGGAGGAGATACTACGGAGGCGGAGGAATTGGGAATACGGGATGGTATTTTTGCAAGAGATAGGGTGGGAAGAGGTGTAATCCAGGTAGCTGTGGGAGTTCGTGGGTTTGTAAAAAATGTCGGTGTCAATCGGTCGTCATTAATGGACATGGAGAGGTCCAGGAAGGGGAGGAAGGTGTCAGAGATGGTCCAGGTAAATTTAAGGTCAGGGTGTAATGTGTTGGTGAAGTTGATGAATTGCTCAACCTCCTCACGGAAGCACGAGGTGGCACCGATGCAGTCATCAATGTAGTGGAGGAAGAGGTGGGGGGTGGCGTCAGTATAACTATGGAAGATGGACTGTCCCATGTAGCCGACAAAGAGACAGGCATAGCTGGGGCCCATACAGGTGCCCATGGCTACCCCTTTGGTCCGGAGGAATTGGGAGGATTCGAAGGAGAAATTGTTAAGGGTGAGGACCAGTTCAGCCAAACAAATGAGAGTGTCAGTGGAAGGGTACTGTTGGGGACATCGGGAGAAGAAGAACCGGAGGACTTGGAGGCCCTGGTCATGGCGGATGGAGGTGTAGAGGGATTGGAGATCCATGGTGAAGAAGAGGCATTGGGGGCTAGGGAAACGGAAGTCTTGGAGGAGGTGGAGGGCGTGGATGGTGTCTCGAATGTGTATGGGGAGTTCTTGGACTAGGGGGGATAGGACAGTATCAAGGTAGGTGGAAATGAGTTCGGTGGAGCAGGAGCAGGCTGAGACAATGGGTCGGCCAGGGTGGTCAGGCTTGTGGATCTTGGGAAGGAGGTAGAACCGGGCAGTGTGGGGTTCCAGAACCACGAGGTTGGAAGCTGTGGGTGGGAGATCTCCTGAGGTGATGAGGTTCTGTATGGTCTGGGAGATGGTGGTTTGGTGATGGGGGGTGGGGGATCATGGTTGAGGAAGTGTCTTCGAGTTGGTGTCTGACTTCAGTGGTGTAGAGGTCAGTGCACCAAACTACCACTGCACCCCCTTTATCTGCTGGTTTGATGATGAGGTTGGGATCGGAGCAGAGGGAGCAGAGGGCTGTGCGTTGTGAGGGTGAGAGGTTGGATTGGGGTGGGAGGGTAGACAGTTTGAGGCAGTTAATGTCTCGGCGGCAGTTGGAAATTAAGAGATCGAGGGCGGGACCCTCTGCAAGCATTTGGAAAAGTAAGAGGCAACTTAAGTCAGGATCCCGAATGGTCTTGATGGGGTAGATGCAGAGCAGATATTTCCTTTTATAGGAGAATCTGGAACTAGGAGTTACTGATTAAAAATAAAGGTTCACCCATTTACAACAGAGTTGAAGACAAATTTCTTACAGTGAATTGCTTGTCTTTGGAACTCCTTTTTTATCCCAAAAGGCACTAGACCACAGTCTTTTAATATTTTTAATGCAGTGGTGGATAGATTCTTGATAAGCAAGAGTGAAAGGTTTTCAGGGATAGACTGGAAAACAGACAAATGAGATCAAGGTGGTCTTATTGAATGGTAGAATTGGTCCAAGGAGCTAAATGTCTATTGTTTTCCTAATTTGAATTATTCTATGCTCTCCTGTTCAGTGAAGCATTGAAGTGAAGAAACCTTGAGACCACCTTAAAGCCCGACTGGCTTATAGCAGGTTATGCATATGGCAAACAATGCCTGAGGGCATTAAAGGGCATCAAACAGTGAAAGGATTGAAAAGGAGGAAGGTTAACTGGGGCAAGGCTGGGCTGCTGTCAATCCAAGGGGAGATTGAGTTGCAGTCAGTTTAGGGGTGGTGTAGGATACTTAACATAGAACATTACAGCGCAGTACAGGCCCTTCGGCCCTTGATGTTGCGCCGCCCTGACATACTAATCTGAAGCCCATCTCACCTACACTATTCCATGTACGTCCATTTGCCTGTCCAATGACGATTTAAATGCACTTAAACTTGGAGAATCTGGAACTAGAATGCAGGCAAAGCATTCCATACCCTTACTACTCTCTGAGTAAAGAAACTATCTCTGACATCTGTCTTATTCCTATCTCCCCTCACTTTAAAGTTGTGTCCCCTCATGTTTGCCGTCCCCATACTTGGAAAAAGGCTCTCCCTGTCCACCCTATCTAACCCTCTGATTATCTTGTATTAAGTCACCTCTCAACCTTCTTCTCTCGAACGAGGACAGCCTCAAGGCCCTCGGCCTTTTCTCATAAGACATTCCTTCCATACCAGGCAACATCCTAGTAAATCTTCTCTGCACCCTTTCCAAAGCTTCCACATTCTTCTTATAATGTGGTGACCAAAACTGTACACAATACTCCAAATGTGGCTGTACCAGAGCTTTGTACAGTTGCAGCATAACCTCCTGGTTCCGGAACTCAATCCCTCTATTAATAAAGGCCAAAACACTGTATGCCTTCTTAACAACCCTGTCAATCTGGGTGGCAACTTTCAGGGATCTGTGTATATGGACACCAAGATCTCTCTGCTCATCTGCACTCCCAAGAATCCTACCATTAGCCCAGTACTTTGCATTCCGATTACTCCATCCAAAGTGTATCACCTCACACTTGTCCACATTAAACTCCATTTGCCATGTCTCAGCCCAGCTCTGCATCCTATCTATGTCTTTCTGCAATCTATTACATCCTTCATCACTATCCACAACTCCACTGACCTTAGTGTCATCTGCAAATTTACTAACCCACCCTTCTAAGCCCTCATCCAGATCATTAATAAAAATGATGAACAGCAGTGGACCCAACACCAATACGCCGCTAGTAACTGGACACCAAGATGAACATGTTCCATCAACTACAACCCTCTGTTTTCTTTCAGCAAGCCAATTACTGATCCAAACTGGTATGTCTCCCACAATCCCATTCCTCCGCATTTTGTATAATAGCCTACTGTGGGGAACCTTATCAAACGCAACCACGCAAATATAACCTATTCTACTTACACTTCCCAGAAGTCCGAAGTGGCCGGGAGCTTCCCTACTGCGGGCAATTCTTATCTTATTGTACAGCAAGGGAAATTGTGAAGCTGATAGGGAGGGCAGTTCAAGGTGATAAGATAGGAGTTAGAAGCTGATGGTCAAGGAGGATAAAGTTCTCAAGGTGCGGTATTTTAAGGAATGTCAGGATGCTTGTGGTCTCAGTCAGACAAAGGTGGTATCAAAAGGAACACTGCCACATGGATAGTATAGAGCTCATAGGGCAAAATGGAATGGGAGGGGTAGGGAAAGTATTGAAGGTCATAGGGCAACAGGGATTGTAAACGCATAAGGGAAAAAACAAAATTGGGGTGGGGGATTGGATTTGGTGAGTGGCAGGAAAATTTTGTCCTCAAATAATGGCTGACTCAGAATGAATACCACCAATCTATCTTCAAAATAGCTGCATTTCTCTATCAGTTTTGAAAGGGCTATGTCTTCACTAAGAATAGAATTCATGGAGGCGATGGGCAGATGGCCACTTTTATTTTCTGGCTAACTGTAAGAGACAACCCATTAGTCAATATTCCAATAGACCGAGAATCATGATCAACTGCTTTCAATTGCTACATAGCTAGCAGATTGCAGTATGAGACTATAACTACTGTTAATGAGTTCTCATGAAGTTATGGAGATTCAGTACAGTGTGGTCTGATTGCCTTATTGATTAGTGAACAACTGAGACAGCAAGAGAAAACAATTAGGGACAAAAAAATCTATAAGCTTCCCCATCACTGCAAGCTAACCATTATAAGGAGAGCTCTGGCATCCCAGCTAAATGCTGTTTCTGAATAGGGGGAAAGTACTGTAGGAGTAGGGGTTTACACAGGTCATTGGTAGCTCCATTATGTCAAAGCAAGCAAGATAGAACAGTTTTGCTGCAACCTCCCTGAAGGAAAGCTGACTATAGTCAATTTGCTTCCTGTTGGCTGCAGGAAGTCAAGCTGCCAGGGCAACTAGCTTTGCTGCTATTTCAGGATTTCCACTGCTGCAGGGTGTAATCAATTGCTCCAACGTTGCTGGTTGCTGATATGACACTCTGATGGCAATGTTGATGAATTGGAAAAGTTCCATTTCGTGAGCCTGAGGGCCATCTGTGTTCACACCAGACTGCACACAATATGCAGTTGTTGTGACTCCTACATTCTGGAATATTTACAGGTGCCTCTGCTCATAAAAGGATGGTTGGTCAGAGACTAAGGCAACCCTCTCAAAATCTGGCTGATACCTGCCAAGAATCTTCAGACTGACACTGAGAGGAATAATGCTGCACAGGTTTCTACAAGTGTCATTGTAGAGCAGACCATAGGCCTTGAAGAGGACATTCAGAAAACTTGACCAGTCAGGTGGTGCAATGCAATAAATGTCAGAGGGTTCAGCAACATCATAGAGGTTCCACACATCCTGAAACATCAGCACCTCGTCTTCTGCTTGGGAACACTACAGACTGCAATATTCAACATAGAGTTCAATAATTTGAGAGCCTGAACACCTATTTTCATGTCCTTTACTCATATCCATTTTCCTCCTCCATCAGTTCTGAAGAAGGGTTACTGGATTTGCAATGTTAACTACTTTCTCTGCACAGCTGCTGTCAGACCTACTGATTTCCAGCAACTTCTGTTTCTGTTTCAGCACCATAGTTGTTTGCTGTAGCCTCCATAACCTTACACAACAAAGGAAGCTGAAAATGTGGAGATGGTCCTGGAGGGCCCTCACAGAAATCAACAGGGTTATGGTCTGACATAATAAAGTCATACATGCAACTGCCATCTATTTCCAGAACAACTAAGCTATGTGGACCCATGTTTTTAAACAGCTAGGTCACCATTGCATGCTCTATACAACAAACCTCATCGAGCGAGAAGGACTTCATTTTACCCTATTGTTTGCAATAAAGGCTATGCTCTTATCCTTTACCTGCTTATGATGTGATTACCTTTTGAGGCTAGAAACAGAAATGGCAAAGCTAAGCTTTGTGGTATTTGTGTGTAACTTTAGCTGTTACACATTGAGTCCTTCTACAAACAGAAGCTCATGGATAATGGTAACAATATGGGCTGTGCCTCCATCAAATAGGAGACTGAAAAGGATACATTCAACCCGGGGGGTCGGGGGGGGGTGCAGTTTGTGACATCTTATCTGATGTTAATAGTTGCATTCTTCCTCACTATCGCTACAGTACTTCAGAATATTAGGATTCTTTTGTGTTCTGTTGCAACAGCTGAGCCGCCCCATTACTGTCGGCTTGCATCAAAGCAAACACTTCCCCAGTACCATCCTAAAGAATGCAAAAAGTGATATCTAAACTGGGCAATGCCTACCTCATTGAATGCCTGACCTGGCTATAGAAAACCCAGTAAGTGGTTAAAAAAACTGCCTCTTACGCACTGTAGATGCGAGTCACTGGAAAAGCACAGCAGGTCAGGCAGTATCTGAGGAGCAGGCGAATCAACGTTTCGGGCATAAACCCTTCATAGTTGAGAGTCATGTTTCTGTATCGCTTAAATTAATTGTTACCGTGGGCTATTTCAGGTTCAGTATTCTCCCTTTGAACTCAGACAAAGTAAGCAATCCTGAAAGCTACCTCAGGAGCCTTGACTGCATTCTGCAAATGCTAGGTCTACGGTTCATTGGGTTGTGAAATCAACTGCGGGCATACATGTTGCTGATTCAGTGAAGTGAGACATTCAATGATGTCGAGGGGGATGGACAGCATCTCGTTGAACTGGGGGAAGAAAATCCACTGCTTTCACTTCAGACACCTATGTCAGCAACTAGCTGGGAAATGGACCTAAATTAAGTGTTGCACAATGGAAATAATGAAACATTTCCATTCATGAAGAGTACGTACATGAAAAACAATACCGGGTAATTATATTAGGGGATTTCAACTATTCCAATTAATTTGAATAATCATAGTATACAGGGTTTAGCAGGGGCAGATTTCTTGAAATGTACACGTGTCTGCATTTAGATGGTGCTACAAAAGAAAGTATAGAGCTGGACTAAATTCTGGGGAATGAAGCCAATCAAGTGTTTGAGGTGACAGTGCAGAGCAATACTGGATAAAATGGAATAGACAGACATAGAACAGGTACAAAGGGAGCAAAATAACAGAGAGTCTAGAGGTGTATAACAAGTATAGGGAAAAATTCAAGAATGCAGTTAGGAGACAAAAAAGGGGCATAATAAAGTCCAAGCAAGCAAGATTAGGGAGAATCTCAAGATACTTTAGAAGTATATCAAGAAGGAAGAGAAAAACCAAGAAAAGAGTAAGGCTTATTAGCAA
Source organism: Chiloscyllium punctatum (assembly GCF_047496795.1). NCBI lineage: Eukaryota > Metazoa > Chordata > Chondrichthyes > Orectolobiformes > Hemiscylliidae > Chiloscyllium > Chiloscyllium punctatum. The sequence goes on from NC_092749.1 coordinate 84,149,225, forward strand.
ACAAGGAGCAATCTGTGCATGAAGCCAGAGAACATTGGTAGAGTATTAAACTGAATACTTGCGCATCTTAAAATGCATAAATCCCCAGGACCTGATCAGGTATAACCCAGAATTGAGGGACAGGCTTTATATGTATTTGGAAAGGCAAGGACTAATTAGGGATGGTCAACTTGTCTTTGTGTATGGGAAATAATGTCTCACTAACTTATCTGAGTTTTTTGAAGAAGTAACTAAGAGAATTGATGAGGGCAGAGCTGTATGGACTTCGGTAAGGCATTCAACAAGGGTTCTTTTAGTTGGCTGGTTAGCAAGGTTAGATCACATGGAATACAGGGAGAACTAGCCATTCGGATACAGAACCAAATTGAAGGTAGCTGACAGATAGTGGTTATGAAAGGTTACTTTTCAGACCAGAGGCCTGTGACCAGTGCTGTGCCACAAGAATCAGTGCTGAGTCTATTGCTTTTCATCATTTGTATAAATGATTTGGATGTGAAAATAGGAGTGTGCAGATGATACCAAAATTGGAAGTGTAGTGCACAGCGAAAAAGGTTACCTCAGAGTACAATGGGATCGTGATCAGGTGGACCAATGGGCCGAGGAGTGGCAGATGAAGTTTAATTTAGATAACTGTAAAGTGCTGCATTTTGGAAAGGCAATTCAGGGTAGGACTTATACACTTAATGATAAGGTCCTGGGGAATGTTGCTGAACACAAAATAATCTTGAATGCAGATTCATATTTTCTTGAAAGTGGGGTCACAGCTAGATAGGATAGGATAGGCGCCATTTAGTATGCTTGCCTTTATTGGTCAGTGCATCAAGTATCGGAGTTGGTAGGTCATGTTGCAGCTGTACAGGATATTGGTGAGGCCACTTTTAGAATGTAGTATGCATTTCTGGTCTCCCTCCTATGGGAAGGACGTTGTGAAACTTGAAAGGGTTCAGAAAATATTTCTAAGGATGTTGCCAGGGTTGGATGATTTGAGCAACTGGGAGAGGTTGAATAGTCTGGAGCTATTTTTGGAGGTTGAGGTTATAGATCTTATAGTGGTTTATAAAATCACTAGGATAGGATATATAGACAAAGTTTCTTTCCTGGGGTGGGGGTTCCAAAACTAGAGGGCATAGGTTTAAGGTGAGAGGGAAAAGATTTAGAAGGGATCTAAAAGGCCACTTTTCATGCAAGAGGGATGTGCATGTATGGAATGACCTGCCAGAGGAAGTGATGGACACTGGTACAATTACAATATTTAAAAGGCATCTGGATGGATACATGAATAGGATGGGTTTAGCGGGATATGGGCTAAATGCTGGCAAATGGAAGTATATTGAATTAGGATATCTGTTCGGCATGGATGAGTTCGGCTGAAGGGTCTGTTTCGATGCTGTACACCTCCATGACTCTGTCTATCTTTAATGGGAGAAGGAGGATGAAAGTACAGGATTCAAAAAGTTGGAGTGTGAAGTTCTTGAGTAGATTGATATTAAGAAGTGAGGAGGTATTGGTGTTTTTGGCACATTTAAAAGTGGAAAAATCTCCAGGTCTGGATTCCAGGCTCTTTTGTGGGAGAAAAGGGAGGAAATTACAGGGGCCCTGACCTAAATTTCCATATTATCTCTGACCACAGGGGAAGGGCCAGTGGACTGGAGGACAGCTAATGTGGTTTGATTTTACAAGAAAGGCCAACAAGAGGTGAGGCCATACTAGATTTGGTTCTAGGTAATGAACCAGGCCAGGTGTTAGACTTGGAGGTAGGTGAGCACTTCGGGGACAGTGACCACAACTCGGTGACTTTTACTCTAGTGATGGAGAGGGATAAGTGTGCACTGCAGGGCAGGAGTTATAGCTGGGGGCAGGGAAATTATGATGCGGTGAGGCATGACAGGATGTGGATTGGAAAAATAGGCTTCAAGGGAAGGACACAAATGATATGTGGAGCTTGTTCAAGGAGCAGCTATTGGGTGTCCTTGATAAGTATGTACCAGTCAGGCAGGGAGGAAAGGGTCTTGTGAGGGAGCCGTGGTTTAATAAAGAATTGGAATCCCTTGTAAAAGGGAAGAGGGCGGCCTATGTAAAGATGAGGCGTGAAGGTTCAGTTGGGGAGATTGAGAGTTATAAGGTAGCCAGGAAGGATCTAAAGAGAGAGCTAAGAAAGCGAGAAGGGGACATGAAAAGTCCTTGGTTGGAAGGATTAGGGAAAACCCTAAGGCTTTCTATAGGTATGTCAGGAATAAAAGGATGACTAGGGTAGGTATCGGTCCAGTCAAGGATAGTAGTGGGAAGTTGTGCGTGGAAGCAGAGGAGATTGGAGAGACACTAAATCAATACTTTACATCAGTATTCACTCAGGAACAGGACATTGTTGCTGATGTGAATATTGAGTCACAAGTGATTAGAATGGATGGCTTTGAGGTATGTAGGGAAGAGGTCCGGGGAATACTGGAAAGGGTGAAAATAGATAAATCCCCTGGGCCTAATGGCATTTATCCTAGGATCCTCTGGGAAGCTAGGGAGGAGATAGTGGAACCATTGGCCTTGATTTTTATGTCGTCGTTGTCTACAGGAATAGTGCCAGAAGACTGGAGGATAGCGAATGTGGTCCCCTTGTTCAAGAAGGGGAGTAGGGACAGCCCTAGTAACTATAGGCCAGTGAGTCTCAGTTCTGTTGTGAGCAAAGTCTTAGAGAGAATTGTAAGGGATAGGATTTATGAACATCTGGATAGGAATAATGTGATCAAGGATAGTCAGCATGGTTTTGTGAAGGGCAGGCCGTGCCTCATAAACCTTATTGAGTTCTTCGAGAAGGTGACCAAGGAAGTGGATGAGGGTAAAGCAGTAGATGTAGTGTATATGGATTTTAGCAAGGCGTTTGATAAGGTACCCCATGGTAGGCTACTGCAAAAATTACAGAGGTATGGCATTGAGGGTGCATTAGAGATTTGGATTAGGAATTGGCTGGCTGGAAGGAGACAGAGGGTAGTAGTTGATAGTAAAGGTTCATCTTGGAGTGCAGTTACTAGCGGTGTTCCACAAGGATCTGTTTTGGGACCATTGCTGTTTGTCATTTTTATAAATGACCTGGAGGAGGGGCTTGAAGGCTGGGTGAGCAAGTTTGCGGATGATACGAAAGTCGGTGGAGTGGTGGACAGTGAAGAAGGATGTGGCAGATTATAGTGGGATATAGGTAAGTTGCAGAGCTGGGCAGAAAGGTGGCAAGTGGAGTTCAATGTAGCTAAGTGTGAAGTCATTCACTTAGGTAGGAGTAATAAGGAGATGGATTACTGGGCTAATGGTAGGCTACTTGGTAGTGTGGATGAGCAGAGGGATCTTGGTGTCCATGTACACAGATCTCTGAAAGTTGCCACCCAGGTAAATAGTGCTGTAAATAGTGCTATGGCGTACTGGGCTTTATTGGTAGAGGAATTGAGTTCCGGAGTCCTGAGGTCATGTTGCAGTTGTATAAGACTCTGGTGCGGCTGCATCTGGAGTATTGTGTACAGTTTTGGTCACCATACTATAGGAAGGATGTGGAGGCACTGGAACGGGTGCAGAGGAGGTTTACTAGGATGTTGCCTGGCATGGTAGGAAGATCATATGAGGAAAGGCTGAGGCACTTGGGGCTGTTTTCATTGGAGAAAAGAAGGTTTAGGGGAGATTTGATAGAGGTGTACAAGATGATTAGGGGTTTAGATAGGGTTGACAGTGAGAACCTTTTTCCGCGTATGGAGTCAGCTGTTACTAGGGGACACAGCTTTAAATTAAGGGGAGGTTGGTATAGGACAGATGTTAGGGGTAGATTCTTTACTCAGCGGGTTGTGAGTTCATGGAATGCCCTGCCAGTATCAGTGGTGGACTCTCCCTCTTTATGGTCATTCAAGCGGGCATTGGATAAGCATATGGAGGTTATTGGGCTAGTGTAGGTTAGGTAGGCTTCGGTCGGCGCAACATCGAGGGCCGAAGGGCCTGTACTGCGCTGTATTTTTCTATCTATGTTCTATGTTAGAGATAGACCAGGAAACAACAGACCAGTGAGTTTATCGGTGATTGGGAAGTGAAGGAGAAAATAGAGAATGAAAAGTTTAATGTACGTTTAAAGAGGCAAGGTTTGATCAGAGATTGTCAGAGGGTGGTCATGCCTAACAAATCTGATGGCATTTCTCAAGATGGTGACCAAGTGTTTGGATGAGGTAGGGCAGTTGATGTCATTTATATGATTACAACAAGGTCTTTGCCAAGGTCCAAGGAGTAGGTGAGGACTGCAGATGCTGGAGAGTCAGAGTTGATAAAGAGTGGTGCTGGAAAAAGCACAGCAGGTCAGGCAGCATCTGAGGAGCAAGAGAGTCGATGTTTTGGGTCCTGATGAAGAGTTATACCTGAACCAATGACTCTCTTGCTTCTCAGATACTGCCTGACCTGCAGTAATTTTTCCTGCACCACACTTATTTACTTTGCCAAAGTCCCACATGGAAAAGAAGGCAAAAGCTCATGAGATCCAGCATAACTTGGCAAGATGGATTCAAAATTGGTTTTGAAATTGGCCTCCAGTCCGACAAGCATCCTTCCACTACTACCCTCTGCTTCTTACCATCAAACCAATTGTGTATCCAATTTGCCAGCTCCCCCTGGATTCTATGCGATCTAACTTCAAAGCAGCGGATCATGTGGAACCTTATGAAAGGCTTCACTGAAATCCATATAGATGATGTTTACCGTCCTGCCCTTGTCAACCTTCCTGTCACTTCATCAAAGAACTCTGACAAATTTGTGAGGCATGATCTCCCATACACAAAGCCATGCTGACTACTCCGAATCAAACAAATATTTTTGGAATGTCTGAATTATGGCATTGGGGATTTTTCTTTATCACTTGGACTGCAGCAGTTCAGGGAAGCAGGAGACAGAGGCTGGTAATAGAAGGCTATTTGTGTGATTAGATTTTAGGGTGCAGGGACGTACCACTGACGTCAGTGCTGGGTCCCTTATAGTTTGCGATATTCATAAATGAAGTCGATAAGCAAATTTGCAGATGCCAATAAGATTGGCTGAGTGGTTGACACTGAGGAGGAAGGTGTTACATTCCAGGAAGATACAAATGGATTGATCAGATGGGCAGATCAGTGGCTGGAATTTGAATTTAATTTATTGTTACGTGTGCTAAGACACAGTGAAAAGCTTTGTTTTGTGAGCAATACAGACAGATCACAGAGTTAAATAGCATAGATAAGCAAATACAGTATAGGTAAACAGCAGCAAAAACAAAACGATGGCACAGTGGTTAGCACTGCTGCCTCTCAGCGCCAGAGACCTGGGTTCAATTCCCGCCTCAGGGAACTGTGCGGAGTTTGCACATTCTCCCCGTGTCTGCGTAGGTTTTCCTGAGTGCTCCGGTTTCCTCCCACAGTCCAACGATATGCAGGTTAGGTGAATTGGTCATGTTAAATTGCCCATAGTGTTAGGTGAAAGGGTAAATGTAGGGGAATGGGTCTGGGTGGGTTGCTCTTCGGAGGGTCGGTGTGGACTCGTTGGGCCAAAGGGCCTGTTTTCACACTATAATTAATCTTAAAAAAAACACAGGAACAGGCAAATGCTAAGAGTTTGTGAGTCCATTCAGTATTCTAACAGTAGGTAGAAACTGTTTTGAACCTGGCTGGTGCATGTGTTCAGACTTCTGCACCTTCTCCCCAGTGGTAGAGATTGTAGATAAACATTGCCAGAATGAGATGGATCTTTGAGAATGCTGGCAGCCTTTCCTTGGCAGCAGGCCTGGTAGATAGATTATATAGATGGGAGTTTGACCTTTGTGATTGTCCGGGCCGAGTTCACCACTCTCTGTAACCATCTCCACTCTTGAATGGTACAGTTACCATACCAGATAGTGATACACCCAGACAGAATGCTCTCGAAGGCGCACCTATAAAAGTTGGCAAGGGTATTCGCCATCATGCCAAATTTTCTTAGCTGCCTGAGGAAGAAGAGACGTCGTTGGGCCTTTGTAACCAGTGCGTGCATATGAAGAATCCAAGAAAGCTTGTTGTGGATGACCACTCCCAGGAGGTTGACATTCTCCACTCATTCCACCTCTGTGCTTTATTGTGTAGGGGGGCATGAGTAACATCCTGCCAAAAGTCAATAATGCGTTCCTTGGTTTTGCCAGCAGGAGAGTGGAGCGGATAGGTGGAAGTGAAGATGGAGAGGTAGGACAGCAAAGGAGGGCGGTGCCGATTTGGAAGTTTGGAACTGGGATAAGGTGCGGGGAGGGGAAATGAGGAAACTAGTGAAGTCCACATTGATGCTGTGTGGTTGGAGGGTCCCAGGCGGAATGTAAGGTGTTCTTCCTCCAGGCGTTTGGTGGTTAGGGTGTGACTCCACCCTCCTCTCTGACCTATCACCTTTACCCCCACCTCCATCCACCTATTGCACTCTCAGCTACCTTCACCCCAGCCCCATCCTCCTGCCATTTATATCTCTACCCCCTCGGCTCCCAACTTCATTCCTGATGAAGGGATTTTGCCCGAAACGCCAATTCTTCTGCTCCTTGGATGCTGCCTGACCTACTGTGCTTTTCCAGCACCACAATGTCAACACCATCTTCCATTGTGCCAGGTGTGACTCCACACAACAGAGAGGTTTCCCCCAATTCCCGTTAACTCCAGTTTTGTCAGGGTTCCTTGGTGCTATACTGGGTCAAATGTGGCCTTGATGATAAGGGCAGTCATTTTCACCTCAGCTCTAGAATGCAGTTTTTTTTGTCCAGGTTTGAGCCACAGTTGTAATAAGCTCAGGAGCTAGATGGCCCTAGCAGAATCCAATCTGGGCGGTGAGTAGGCTATTGCTGAACAGATATTGCTTGATAATTTTGTTGATAACATATTCCATCACTTTCCTGATGATTGAGAGAAAGGTGATAGGATGGTAACTGCCCAGGTTGGATTTCTCCTGCTTTTTGTGTACAGAGCACACATGGGCAAAATTCCACACTGTCAGATAGATGACAAATTTTGTAGCTATACTGGAATATTATCAGGCCCACACCCATTGCAGTCTCTACTGCCTCTAGCCATTTCTTGCTATTTAGTGGAGTGAAATTAATTTGCTTGAGCATCTGTGATGGTGGGAACAATTGGACGAGGCCAAGGTTGATTGTCCACTTGGAACTTCTGACTGAAAATTGTTGCAAATGTTTCAACCTTACCTTTTGCATTGATGTGTTGAGCTTTCCCATCATGATGATGAAAATATTCATGATGCCTCTTCCTCCAGTGAATTGTGCAGCACCATTCATGAGTGCATATGAGAAGACTGCAGAGCTTAGATCCAATCCATTGATTAAGGAATCACTGAGCTCTGTCTATCACTTGCTGCTTATGCTGTTCTGCACTCAAAGTATACTGTTTGGTAACCTAATCTTAACCTCAATTTTCTTTTAAATATGCCTGGTGCTGCCACTGCCATGCCTTCTTAAACATCACTGAACCAGCGTTGATCCCCTGGATTGATGCTAATGGAAGAGTTGGGGATTTGGTGAACCTTGAGGTTGTAGACTGATGGAAGTGCGATTCTGCTGCTGCTAATGACCCACAAAGACTAATGGATGCCCAGAGTTGATCGTTCTCTTTTAAATTTATCCCATTTAGCACAGTGGTAGTGCCGTGATACAAAGTATTTTCAATTTAAAGGTGACTCCATCTCTCCAAAGAATATCCAGTAGTCATTCTTATTGATACTGTTGTGAACAGATGGATCCATGACAGACAGATTTGCAAGGATTATGCCAAGTACCTGTTTGTTTTGCTATCATCACTCTTGCAGAACAAGTCTAGCAACAATGTCCTTCAGGACTCTACCAAATCAGTCAGTAGTGCTGCTGCCCAGCCACTCATAGATGGTGAAGGGTTGGATTGGATCCATCATTCACAGGATATAAATGTTAATGGTAAAGATAAATTAATTCCCAACTTAATGTTTCCTTTGGAGGGTAGTGGTAAACTCCTTCTCTGAACTGCTGCAGTCCATGTGATAGAGAACATCCCAAAGTGCCATTAGTCAGACACTCCAAGAATGTTTGATTAGGAGTAGTCAGCATGGCTTTATGCATGGAAGACCATGCCTCACAAGTTTGTTAGAGTTCTTTGATGAAATGACCAGGAAGGTTAACGTGAACAGGGCGGTAGATGTATTCTATATGGATTTCAGTAAAGCCTTTGAAAAGGTTCCATGTGGTAAGCTGCTCTGAATGGTTAGATCACATGGAATCAGGGTAGAGGGGGGAGGGCTGTCAAATTGGATACACAATTGGCTTGGTGGGAAGAAGCAGAGGGTAATAGTGGAAGGATGGTTGTCGGATGGGGGTGCCTGTGACTAGTGCAGTACCTCAGGGGTTGGTACTGGGCTCATTACGGTTTGTCATCTATATCCTCTATATCAATGAGACAGTACAACACATGATTAGTAAGTTTGCAAATTACACTAAAATAGGCAGTATCGTGGACAGTGAGGAAGGTTATCAGAAATTGCAGCAGGACCTTGATCAGCTGGGGAAGTGGGCCCAGAAATGGCAAATGGAGTTTAATATCGATAAGTGTAAGATTTTGCATTTTGGAAAGTCAAATCAAGGTATGAGTCTCCTGCTGAATGGTCAGCCTTTATGGAGTGTATTGGAACAGAGGGACCTTAGAGTTCAGGTGCATGGTTCTCTGGGAGTGGAGTCACAGGTACAGAGGGCAGTATAGAAGGCTTTTAGCACACTGGTCTTCATTAGTCAGGGCTTTGAGTAAAGCAGTTGGGAAGTTATGTTATAGTTGTACAGAATGTTAGTAAGGCCACACTTGTGTTCAGTTTTAGTCACCTTGCTATGGGAAGGATGTTATCAAACTGGGAAGAGTGCAATGGGGAATGGGTCTGGGTGGGTGGCAGGTTGGTGTGGACTTGTTGGGACAAAGGGCCTGTTTCCACACTGTAAGTAAGTAAATTTACAAGGATGTTGTCAGTAATTGAGGGTCTGTGTTATAGGGAGAAGTTGGGCAAGCTAGGACTTTTTGCTTTGAAGTGTAGAAAACTGAGGGAGGATCTTATAGAAGGGTGTAAGGTCATGAGAGGTATAGATAGGGTGAATAGACTCAGTCTTTATCCCAGGGCTGGGGAATCGAGGACTAGAGGGCATCAGTTTAAGGTTAGAGGGGAAAGAATAAAAGGGAACCCAAGGGACAACGTTTTTACACTGAGGGTGAAACACATATGCCAGCAAAAGTGGTTAGGTGGATACATTAACACCGTTTAAAAGGCATTTGGACAAATACATGGATAAGAAAGGTTTAGAAGGACATGGTTCTGGATTAGTGGTGCTGAAAGAGCACAGCAGTTCAGGCAGCATCCAAGTAGCTTCAAAATCGACGTTTCGGGATTTATTCCAGAATCTGGTTTCCAGCATCTGCAGTCATTGTTTTTACCTTAGAAGGACATGGGTCAAGTGCAGGGAAATGGGATTACAGCGGATGGACATTTTGATCAACATGGACCAATTTAGACTGAAGGATGTGTCTCCTTGCTGTAGTACTCCATGACTAATACTCAGCAATTTTCAAGAAACCCTATGTATCCAAATTGAATGGTGTGCAGCTTGAAGGTAATAGCATTCCCGTGTTCCTTCTGAATTTATTCTTTTGGATGGTAGATATTACATGTTTAGGAAGTGCTATTGACTAAGTCTTCGCTAGCGCTAGTATATCCATTCTGAAACACGCTCTGGCTCATCCCAAGCTGTTGTCAGATCCCTGAGTCCCTGAGTGAAATGTTGCAAGTTAATCACAGCAAATGTGAGAAACACAAGAGTTTACTTTCAGTCTCTTTTTCATCTGCCTGCGGAGTTCTAGGTATCATTACGAATCAATGAGCTTAGTCATTAAATGTCCACAGCTTTGTATCTATAGAACATTTTCGCTCTAAGGGTGACTTAACTGCAGTGAAGAAGACTGTTAGGATTGTGGGGTGTGTAATGTGCTAGTAATCATGCCCCATTACTGTGCAATTCACACCATTAACATAAATGGCTCAGTTCAATTATCAAAGTGGCCAATTTTTTTCCCCCTTGTACTGCTGTCCAGAATAAAAAAGGAGGCTTTGACAGATATTTTTACATTCATTTACCATAACAAAACTCCTTTCTTAAGGCAAGTGGCAAAATTGGTTAACATCGAAACAATACTCAAGATAGGAACAAAACAAAACTAAAAACTGCTGGAGAAATTCAGCAAGTGTAGCAGCATCTGTGGAGAGAAAAAGAGTTATTGTTTCAAGTTCAGTTTGACTATTCTTCAAAATCGATTTTCTCCAGCATTTTCAGATTTTATTTTAGATTTCCAGCATACATGGTATTTTCCTTTTACATCAAACCAAATCCCTTTTTAATCCCCAAATAGAACACACAGAACACTGCAGAAATTATATTTCAAAAGAGCAAAAGAAAATCACCTTAATTGGTCTGTAAAGCAAAGGATAAAAGTTGCTGAATTCTCACGGTCCACTTGAGTATTTTGTAAATTTAACCTCTTTCTCTACTCAGGCTGTTCAGAGACATTATTACATACATCTGGAGCAGATGGGACTTGAACACAGGTATCCTGCCCAAGGACACTACCTCTTCACAGGGCCCCTGCCCTGTGTTTCTTATAAATAAAACAGAATTACTGGTAGCTGTTAACTAATAGAAGCTCTTACAAACACAACTTTGATTCAGATGGAATTCAAACAGTGCAAGTTTTCAAATAGCCATTTTACTTCAGCTTTTCAGAGTTTACTAAATATGCAATATAATGAAGTACAGAAACTTTCATCAGATTTTCAAGTACTTCAGCCAAAAAAAGGAAAGAAATTTGGAACTTTACTGCAGTCTTGGAGGTTTACTTTACTCTGAGATTTGAGAAACAGAAATGAAGTTCAGAGAGGGTTGCTGGACACCTGTCAACACAGGTTAACCTCTTCCTAAGTTAGGTTTCAGGCAACTAAGGGTAATAAACCTCAATTTCTTATCCCATAAATCTTGGCTTCACTACCAGTCTAGTTTCTGAGAAACCCCATCAATTCCCTTCACCCTTGGATTGGGGTGGGGAGAGGGGTGGTGAGGCAGGTAGGAGGAGTGGAGATGAGCAGAAAATTCTGTTTAAACCATAAAGCATCCAAGCAGTTCAATTTCTTTCAGTCTTTCACAGTCCATCAATATAACTATGTGATTCAGACAAAGACAGTAAGCTTGCTTGGTTTCATTTGTACAATCACAGTCCAGATTGAAGGATATTTAAAGCATGTAAGCACTGAGGGCAGTCTGTTCACTCCAAAGGATCATGGAGAATCACAGCTGTCATTGAGAGGGACAGAAGCAGTAAGGAAAATTAATTAGTTTCAGTGTTTACATTATGGTAGATGGGCTGAGGAGTGGCAGATGGAGTTTAATTTTTGATAATGCAGGTTATTGCATTTTGGTAACACAATAAAGGGCAGGACTGTTGCAGTTAATGCCAGGGCCTGGAGAGTGTTATCCTTGGGGTACATGTACATAGTTCTTTGAAAGTTGCATCAGAGATCGACAGGGTGGTTAAGAAGATATTTAGCAAGCTTGTCTTCATTGCTCAGATCATTGAGTATAGGAATTGGGACATTATGTGAGCATGTACAGGATGTTGGTGAGGCCAATCTTGGAGTACTGTGTACAGGTTTGATTGCCCTGCCTTAGGAGGATATTTATCAAATTGAAGAGAATTCAGAAAAGATTTAATGGGGACTGGAAGGTTTGACTTATAAGGAGAGATTGGATAGGCTGGGCCTTTTTCTTTCACTGCAGTTTAGGGGACTGAGAGGTGACCTTATGGAGGTTTATAAAATCATGAGGGGCATAAGCTAAGGTGAATAACAAAGTTCATTTACCTACAGTGGGGGAGTTCAAAACTGGGGGGCACATTTTTAAAGAGAGGAGAAAGATTTTTAAAACACCCGAGGGGCAACCTTTTCCATATAGAGTTGATCATATGTGGAATGAACTGCCAGAGGAAGTGGTAGATGCACCTACAGCTACAACATTTAAAAGATATTTGATAAGTACACAAATAAGAAAGATTTAGAAGGAAATGGGACAAATGCAGGCAAGTGGTACTAGTTATAGAATGGGAAACTTGGTCAACATGAATGAGTTGGATTGAATGGTCTGTTTTTGTGCTGAATGACTTTTGGTCATGGATATTAAAGTCCCCATTCAGAGCATATTCTGCAACCTTGCCACCATCCATGCCTCCTTCAAATGACATTCAAATTAAGAAGTATTGATTCATCAGGCAAAGAAGGGCAGCACATAGTAATCAAAAGGGTTCCTTGCCCATATTTGACATGAGACCTCATGATGTCCTAAGTCAATGATTCCTTGAGCAACTACCTCCAATTGTATACCACTATTCTGCTAGCTCAGTATGGATTACACTCCTCACCCATCAGCTCAGTTGCCTGCAGCTTGCACTAGGTAAGGATTCAAAGATCTGACATTCCTCTGTATCTTCTTATTTCTTTTCTGGTCTAGCTTCTCCTGCAAGAGGTTAAATGAAGGATCAAGAGTCATGGAACTGAGCGCACATACACTTTGAGCGTGCATGGTCATGCAAAATGATGAGGCCTCCCCTGGAAATGATTAGGAAGCACAGTGCCTGGTAAGGGTGAGAATATTGGCAACACGAGGTAGGTATGAGCCCATTGATGCATATAATGCATGTGATACCAAGGCTTTATGGCTCAAACCTGTGCACTGGCACATTTGGTCAAAGTAATGCCTCTGTGAGCTTGCCATGAAAAGATAGTGTCATGTACTTTTGTGGAGTATGGTAGATTGTAACAACGTTCTTTGGCAAAGCTCCACAAGAATTCTCTGTGCCTTTGTGGAGGAAATACACCTTTTCCACATTTAATCCTGGAGTAGAAATTCTCATGAGGACTTGGAGAACCTTGCAGCCAATTTTTGAAAGCTGAGACAGATAGCACCAACATAGGCCCTTGAGACGTTCCTGGCTTGCAGTGAACAAAGTGATACTATGGTGGCATACGGTGATGTCAGAACTTTGCATGGCCTGGGGTCCAAGCATAGGCAGGAACTTTCTGCCTGTCTAACTTTAATTCACTACTTGACTTGCACTGTAATTCACTTGCACACAAAAATGGGCTGAAATTATAATCATATGAGAAAACTTGGATCAGATCATGGTGCATTTGGTACTGGCTTAGTTGTCTGAGACCATACTTTAACTCTAAAGTGGAAAAACACAGCCATTGCGTCCAATTCTGGTCACCGGTTTTCAGGATGTGAAGACATTAAAAAGTGATGCAGAGAAAGATTTACAAAAATTGTTCTATGGACATAAAACTTGAGTTACTTGGAGAAATTGGAGGAGCTGAGACCATTTTTCTTACAGAAAATTAAAATGAGATTTTGAAAAGATTTTTGAAATAATCCAAAGTCTGTACAGAGCAGGTAGGGAGAAAATGCTCCTGCTGGGTGAAGGGCAAGAAGCAAAGGACAATAACAACTACGCAAAAATGACAATGAGGAGAACTATTTATTCAGCAAGTCCTCACGTTCTGCAATACAACATCTGAGGGCATGTAGGCAACAGATTCAATCATGTCTTTCAACAGCAAATTAGACAATTATCTGAAGACATAAAATATGTAGGATTGGGAAATGACAGGAATGGTGCTTTATAAGTTGATTTTCCAGAGAACGAGCAGAATGAAAACAGGTCAACTGAACTCTCTATGTCTTGTCATCATTCTAATTTTGATTTAAATTGTGGGCTTGATGAGCAGCTATTGCCATCTTGGTTATGTAGGGTTCCTCCAATTCTTTCTCAATTTGATTTGATTTATTGTAATCAATGTAACCTAAGTGCAGTGAAAAACTTGGCTTCGCAAGCAGTACAGGCAGATCATAGCAAACAAGGACCTACAGATCAGGGGGTGCTTAGACAGAGCGAAGCGTACAAGGTTATGGCTGCACAGACTAAGATCAAAACAAGAGAAACGTTATTTGAAGTTAGAGAGGTCCATTCACCAGTCTAATAAACAGCAGTTCTTGAGCTGTTCTTGAACCTGTTGGTGAGTGAGTTCTAGCTTCTGTATCTTCTAGCAAATGGAAGAGAGCATTACCGGGGTGCAATGGGACTTTGACGATGTTGGCAGCCTTTCCATGGCAATGAGATGTATAAATGGAGTCCATGGATGGAAGTCTGGTTTCTGTGATGGTCTGGGCTGTGCACACACTTTCTGTCATTTCTTACAGTCCTGGGCAGAGAGGTTGCCATGCCAGACCATTATGTACCTGGATTGTATGTGTTCTGTGATGTATCTATAGAAGTTGGTGTGAGTCCTTATGGACATGCCAAATTTCCTAAGCCACCTGAGGAAGAAGAGGCATTGTTGTTCCTTCTTGACCACCGCATCAGCACGGGAGGTCCAGGACAAACTGTTGGTTATTTTCACTCCCAGAAACCTGACATTGTCCACCCTCTCAACCGAAGCTCCATTGATGTAGATAGGAGCAGGTCCACCTCCTTTCTTCCTGAAGTCAATGATCAGTTCTTTTGTTTTGCCAACATTTAGAGAGTGCGATTGTTACCATGTCACCAAGCATTTTATCTCTTTTCTGGATTCTGACTCTTCATTGATAACTGCCCTATAACAGTGGGAGCAAATCTGAGATAGATAGGTTCTTGTGCATCAAGGGATCAAGGATTATGGGGAGAAAATGGGAGAATAGGGTTGAGAAACCTATCAGCCATAATTGAATGGCAGAGCACACTTGATGGGCTGAATAGCCTAATGTCTGCTTCTATGTAATGGTCTTATAAACCTGCAGATGGTGTTCATATGGAATTTGGCTACATAGTCATAGATGTACAGCCAGTATAGTAGGGGGTTCGAGTGCATCCATGTGGGGTGCCACTGTTGCAGATTATCATGGAGGAGATGGTGTATATCTTCACTGATTGCAGTCTGTGTCAGGAAGCTGAGGATCCAGTTGCAGAGGGCAGAGCCAAGACCTAGGTCTTGAAATATTGAGATCAGTCTGGAGGGGATTATGGTGTTGAAGACAGAACTGTAATCAATGAGCAGGAGTCTGACATAAGTATCCATGTTATCTAGATGTTCCAGGGATTAGGGTAGGGCAAGGGAAATGGTGTCCACTGTGGACCTGATTTGCCAGTAGGCAAATTGCAGGGTATTGAGGGTAGGCTGGGAGGCTTCAGTTGATGTGGGCCATGACTCACCTCATGAAGCACTTAATGATTGTGAAGGTCAGAAACACTGGGCAATAGTCATTAAGGCATGTGGTTTCTTTGATACTGGGATGATGATGGTCTTCTTGAAGTGGTGAGTCTGGATTGTAGGAGGGACAAGTTGAAGATGTCGCTGAATGCCTCCACTAGTTGGTTCGCACAGGATGTAAGTGCATGGCCGGTGACTCCACCCGGGCCAGTCGCTTTCCTGGGATTGACTCTCGGGAAGACCAATCTGACGTCTGCAATGGTGACCGAGGAAACAAGTGTGTCTGGGGCTGTCAGGAGGTGACACCATGTCACTGGCATTCTGCTCAAACTGAACATAGAAAGCACTGAGAGCATCAGGCAGGAATGTGTTTTTGCCTGCTATCTTGCTCTGCTTCATTTTGTATCCTATTGTGTTGGTTAGGCCTTGCCACAGGCAGCAGGAGTCTAATTAGTAGGTTTAAATCTCTAACTTGGTCTGGTACTGTCTCTTGGCATCCCTGATGGCTTTGCAGAGCTCATATCTGGATTTTCTATGTAGGTGTGGGTCATCCGACTTAAATCCCAGCCTGGCCTTCAAAAGGGAGTGGATTTCCTGGTTCATTCAAGGTTTCCGGTTGGGGAACACATGGATTGACTTCTTGGTATGCAGTCCTTCACACACTTGCTAATGAAGTCAGTAACGATGGTGGTATACTCAGCTAGTCTGAAAATTCTTAAATATGGTTGAGTGCGTCAATGGCAAGCTCCTGGAGAAGCTTCAATCTGCAATTTGAGAGGGAGTGGGTACAATCTGAAGTGACAATATTTCAGTTGAATAAAGGGAAATATGGAGCTATGAGGGAGCAACTGGCCAAAGTTCAATGGTTTAATACCTTAACAGGGAAGACCGTGGAGGAACAATGGCAGATATTTCTGTGTATAATGCAGAAGATGCAGGATCAGTTCATTCCTAAAAGGAAGAAAGATCCCAGGAGGAGACATGGGCGGCCGTGGCTGACAAGGGAAGTAAAGAAACATATAAGGTTAAAAGAGAAAAAGTATAACTTAGCGAAGATAAGCGGGAAAACGGAGGACTGGGAAGCTTTTAAAGAACAACAGAGGATTAGTAAGAAGGAAATACGCAGAGAAAAAATGAGGTACGAAGGTAAACTGGCCAAGAATATAAAGGAGGATAGTAAAAGCTTTTTTAGGTATGTCCAAGGCAAAAAAATGGTTAGGACAAAAATTGGGCCCTTGAAGACAGAAGCAGGGGAATATATTACTGGGAACGAAGAAATGGCAGAGGAATTAAATGGGTACTTCAGATCTGTGTTCACTGGGGAAGACACAAGCAATCTCCCTGAGGTAACAGTGGCTGAAGGACCTGAACTTAAGGGAATTTCTATTTGCCAGGATTTGGTGTTGGAGAGACTGTTAGGTCTGAAGGTTGATAAGTCTCCGGGACCTGATGGCCTGCATCCCAGGGTACTGAAGGAGGTGGCTCGGGAAATCGTGGATGCGCTGGTGATTATTTTCCAGAGTTCAATAGAATCGGGGTTGGTTCCTGAGGATTGGAGGGCGGCTAATGTTGTGCCACTTTTTAAGAAGGGTGGGCGGGAGAAAGCAGGAAATTATAGACCAGTTAGTCTGACCTCAGTGGTGGGAAAGATGCTGGAGTCTATTATAAAGGATGAAATTACGGCACATCTGGATAATAGTAACAGGATAGGACAGAGTCAGCATGGATTTATGAAGGGGAAATCATGCTTGACTAATCTTCTTGAATTTTTTGAGGATGTAACTCGGAAGATGGACGAGGGAGATCCAGTGGATGTACTGTACCTGGACTTTCAGAAAGCTTTTGATAAAGTCCCACACAAGAGGTTAGTGAGTAAAATTAGGGCGCACGGGATTGGGGGCAAAGTACTAGATTGGATAGAGAATTGGTTGGCTAATAGGAAACAAAGGGTAGTGATTAACGGCTCCATTTCGAAATGGCAGGCAGTGACCAGTGGGGTACCGCAGGGATCCGTGCTGGGACCGCAGCTTTTTACAATATATGTAAATGATATAGAAGATGGTATCAGCAATAACATTAGCAAATTTGCTGATGACACAAAGCTAGGTGGTAGGGTGAAATGTGATGAGGATGTTAGGGGATTACAGGGTGATCTGGACAAGTTAGGTGAGTGGGCAGATGCATGGCAGATGCAGTTTAATGTGGATAAATGTCTGGTTATCCACTTTGGTGGCAAGAACAGGAAGGCAGATTACTACCTCAATGGTATCAAATTAGGTAAAGGGGCTGTTCAGAGAGATCTGGGTGTTCTTGTCCACCAGTCAATGAAGGCAAGCATGCAGGTACAGCAGGTCGTGAAGAAGGCTAATAGCATGCTGGCCTTCATAACAAGAGGGATTGAGTATAGAAGCAAAGAGGTGCTTCTGCAGCTGTACAGGGCCCTGGTGAGACCACACCTGGAGTACTGTGTACAGTTCTGGTCTCCAAATTTGAGGAAAGACATTCTGGCTATTGAGGGAGTGCAGCGTAGGTTCACGAGGTCAATTCCTGGAATGGCAGGATTGCCTTACACGGAAAGACTGAAGCGACTGGGCTTGTATACCCTTGAGTTTAGAAGACTGAGAGGGGATCTGATTGAAATGTATAGGCTTATGAAAGGACTGGACACTCTGGCAGGACGGAACATATTTCCATTGATGGGGGAGTGCCGAATCAGAGGACACAACTTAAAAATACGGGGTAGACCATTTAGGACAGAGATGAGGAGAAACTACTTCACCCAGAGAGTGGTGGCTGTGTGGAATGCTCTGCCCGAGAGGGCAGTGGAGGCCCAGTCTCTGGATTCTTTTAAGAAAGAATTGGATAGAGCTCTTAAAGATAGTGGAGTCAAGGGGTATGGAGATAAGGCTGGAACAGGATACTAATTAGGAATGATCAGCCATGATCATATTGAATGGCGGTGCAGGCTCGAAGGGCAGAATGGCCTACTCCTGCATCTATTGTCTATTGTCTATTGTCTATTGTCTCTTCAGCCACCTCAATCAACGCTATACTATCTTCTGCGAAGGGTCCTCCTGGTTAAACGTTTGCTTGTAAGCTGGGAGGAGGAACACAATATTGTGATCTGATTTTCCAAAGTGTGGACAGGGTATGGAGCAGTAGGAACCGTTGATGGTAGTGTAACTGTGGCCCAAGATCTCTGGTGAGGCAAGAGACATGTTGGTGGTTTTTTTGGTAACACCCTCTTGAGGTTGGCCTATGTAAAGTCCCCAGCCACAATGCACACGGCCTCAGGGTAATCCATCTCAAGTGTGTTTGTCATGGTGTAAATTTCATCCAGTGCATTCTTCACTTCTGCCTGGGGTGGTATGTAGACTGCTATCATGATGGTAGATATGAACTCATGCTGCAGGGAACAGGGATAGCAATTCACTGTTAGATATTCTAGGTCTGGAGAGCAGTGACTTGCCAGGATTGCCACATCTGAGCACCAGGAGGTGTTGGTTAGGAGGCATACTCCACTGCTCTTTGTCTTACCAGAGGATGCCATGTGGTCCATATGATTTATGGAGAACCACTCAGCTGCAAGGCACAGTCAGGTATGGCGAGAGTGAGCCATGTCTCTGTAAAACAGAGCACATAGCAGTCTCTCAGATAAGTCTGAAAGATAAGTCTATATCTGAGTTCATCCATTCTTTTCCCCCCCAGTAGCTTGGACATTTGCCAGGAGTATGTAGGGGAGCCTTGTTCCTTTACACATCTTTTCCTCCTCCAGCAGAAGATGCAAAAAAATTATTACGTTCTACCCCATGTTACTTCATTCTTCTCTGTAAGTCCTACACTGCACATGGTGCAAGCAGCCTCCTGAATTTCTGCAGGAGTGTCTAATATAAATGGTACATACTTGCTGTCACTGTGTTTTGGTGGCAATTAATGTTTCTAATGGTGCAAGTAATGCAAACTGCTTTACCCTGGATTGTGTCCAGCTTTGAGAACATAGCTGGAGCTGTACTCATCCAGGCAAGTGCAGAGAATTCCATCGCAATCTTGTTCTGTCAATGGTGGGCATGCTTTGGACAGTCAGGACAGCAGTTACCCAAATACTGTAATACCCAAGCTCTAACTTACATTTGGAGCCACAAATCTATATGGCTAGACCAGTTCAAGTTTCTGATCAATGGTAACCTCCATGATATTGAAAATGGGAATTCAATAACATTAATGCTATGGGGTGTCAATTGGAGATTGGTTAGATTCTGTCTTGATGGTGATACTCATTATCAGGCAGTTGTGTCACGCAATAGTTTCTGGACTGTTATAAACTCAAACCCAAGCATTGTTCAGATATTACTACATATGGACATAAACCACCTTGGCATAGTTGTTTTTTTTTCCCTTTGGTGTTGTGTGTGTGTGTGAGTGCAGGAGTCAGTGAAAACACCATGTTCAAAATAATTTTATTCAACATTTCCACCACCAGGAAAAAAAAACACCTGTATGGCCAGGGAACTAGTAACAAGCAAAGATTGGCAAGGACAATGCTTACATGAAAGAAAAAGTGAAGGGGACTGCCTCAGTATAAGAAGAGTTGCAATTGGAACTGAAAATTGCAATGATTATGGAGCATCCCCAATTCTTGTAACTGAGGGGAAGTCATGGATGAAGCATACTTACCTTCTAAAGAGAGATTCGCATTTCAAAGATGGGTAAGTATAGACAGCTACCTTGAATGTTTTTGTAGTGCAGTGGTAGCGTCCCTACCTCTGAGCCAGGAGACCTGGGTTCAACTCCAATCTGCTCCAGAACTAGTCGATTAGAGATTAATCTACCTAATGGAGCTCGTGCAGCAATGCTCTGAGACTGAAATGGTTGGCCACCAATAACCAAAAGTGGATTCCTTTTGAATTAGGTGTGACACCATGGCTACCATGGCTGAAGCAGCATAAAATGGCTGAAAACTGTTCTCAGTTGACATAAAATGGTTGGGAAAGATGTTTAATTGAAACAGCAGCTTCCACAGTCTCCTGATTGATGATAAGCTATAAGCTGTAGTAATTAACTGCCTTCATAGAAAGAGTATATCCAAGGTAACTAGATTAACATAACATATAAAAGGGTCTCGTGAAATGAACCTGGTTGAACATAGACAGACACAGACTGTCTCTAGTCAAGCAGCTATTAGATACATCTTGAATAATACTGATAGAAACCTCTATTACCAGGCTGGTCCAAAGTCTGTGATTTATCATGGGATAGAATGAAAAGATCTGACCCACGTAGTCAATTAAGACCCCCACGTAGTTATAGCCATAAGTCATATATCAAGATGGTGTTTTAAGTATACAGTATTAAAAGATTTAACTGCATTCCAGTGGCTATTCGGTCTAAGGTGGACAGAAGAGGCCCTTTTCAATCATCAGGGGAGTGCCGTATAACTGGAGCAACATCTGGGATGTGGTTGAACAAGATATATTGTGAAGGCACAAAGATAATTGATAAGAGGATCTGGTAAATATCATGAGATGATATGAAGTTGTTCATGGACTGATCACACATGATTAACCTAGTTGGATGGGTATGCAAGATTCGATTAGAGTCAAGAGTGTGTTGCTGGAAAAGCACAGCAGGTCAGGCAGCATCCGAGGAGCCGGAGAATCGACATTTCGGGCCGGAGCCCTTCATCAGGAAAGATTAAATCATCAGGAAAGATTCCCTACAGTGTGGAAACAGGCCCTTCAGCCCAACAAGTCCACACTGACCCTCTGAAAAGTAACCCACCCAGACCCATTTAAGCAATAATACATTTAGTTTGTAACAGCCAAGATGGAGCCAAAAGCAAAAAATGTATTTTTCCTTTTGCTCAGTGGAGAAGTCACTGGACGGCCCAGAGGCTTTCTCCCGTTGGTATAAAACAATAAACTTGTTGATTCTTGAAGTGGACCTGGGTGTTGAGTGATTCATTTAGTCATTCCACTCCAACACAACAGTCAGTGGAGAGTTCTCCCAAAATTGGGCATCAACAAACAGGTAACTGCTCTATACAAGTGTCATTTTATAGCATTGTCAAGCACACCTTCCAAAATTCTGCATCATATTAATGGGGTGATGATTGGACAGATTGGTTCTGTCCTATCTTTTTGTTGATAGGACCTACCTTAGCAATTTTCTGCATTGTTCAGTAGATGTCAAACTTTTAGCTATACTAAAGTGGCTTGGCCAGGGATTTGGAAAATTCTGGAGCATACATCTTTTTGATGTTTTAATCCCCAGAACACATCAAACCCTAATTCCTTGATGTTCAAAATTTCCCCCAATTATGTTTTTAATTCAGGGGATGAGCTTCAAGATTATAATAAAAGGTTAATTCTACTATTTTTAGTAGAAGGTTAACTTCTATAATAGAAATGCATTTACTGTAACAGCTGAAAGCCTACAATTGAATTATGATTATTTTTAACTTTGGTTAATAAGACCATAAGACCATAAGACATAGGAGTGGAAGTTAGGCTATTCTGCCCATCGGGTCCACTCCGCCATTCAATCATGGCTGATGGGCATTTCAACTCCACTTGCCCGCATTCTCCCCGTAGCCCTTAATTCCTTGTGACATCAGGAATTTATCAATCTCTGCCTTGAAGACATTTAGCGTCCCGGCCTCCACTGCACTCTGCGGCAATGACTTCCACAGGCCCACCACTTTCTGGCTGAAGAAATGTCTCCACATTTCTGTTCTGAATTTACCCCCTCTAATTCTAAGGCTGTGTCCTTGGGTCCTAGTCTCCTCGCCTAACGGAAACAATTTCTTAATGCATGGCTTGGAAAGGGTGGACACTATCTTGTAAGTTTCTATTAGATCTTCCCTTAATCTCCAATGAATACAATCCCAGGATCCTCAGCCATTCCTCATATGTTAGACCTACCATTCCAGGGATCATCCATGTGAATCTCCACTGGACACGCTCCAGTGCCAGTATGTCCTTCCTGAGGTGTGGGGGCCAAAACTGGACACAGTACTCCGAATGGGGCCTAACCAGAGCTTTATAAAGTCTCAGTAGCACAACGGTGCTTTTATATTTTATATTGAGATAAATAACAACATCGCATTCGCTTTCTTAATCACTGACTCAACCTGCATGTTTGCCTTTAGAAAATCCTCGACTCGCACTCCCAGATCCCTTTGTACTTTGGCTTTATGAATTTTCTCACCATTTCGAAAGTAGTCCATGCTTGTATTCTTTTTTCCAAAGTGCAAGACCTTGCATTTGCTCACATTGAATTCCATCAGCCATTTCCTGGACCACTCTCCCAAACTATCTAGATCCTTCTGCAGCCTCCCCACTTCCTCAGTACTACCTGCCTGTCCACCTAACTTCGTATCATCGGCAAACTTCGCTAGAATGCCCCCAGTCCCTTCACCCAGATCATTAATATATAACGTGAACAGCTCCGGCCCCAACACTGAACCCTGCGGGACACCACTTGTCACCAGCTGCCGTTCTGAAAAAGAACCTTTTATCCCAACTCTCTGCCTTCTGTCAGTCAGCCAATCCTCAATCCATACCAGTAGCTCACCTTGAACACCATGAGCCCTCACCTTACTCAGCAGCCTCCCGTGTGGCACCTTATCAAAGGCCTTTTGGAAGTCTAGATAGACCACATCCACTGAGTTTCCCTGGTCTAACCTACTTGTCACCTCTTCAAAGAATTCCAACAGGTTTGTCAGGCACGACCTCCCCTTACTAAATCCATGTTGACTTGTTCTAATCCGACCCTGCTCTTCCAAGAATTTAGAAACCTCATCCTTAATGATTGATTCTAGAATTTTACCAACAACCAAGGTTAGGCTAATTGACCTATAATTTTCCATCTTTTGTCTCGATCCTTTCTTGAACAGTGGAGTTACAACAGCGATCTTCCAATCATCCGGGACTTTCTCTGACTCCAGTGACTTTTGAAAGATCTCAACCAACGCCTCCATTATTTCCTCAGCCACCTCCCTCAGAACTCTAGGATGTAGCCCATTGGGGCCAGGAGATTTATCAACTTTAAGGCCTTTTAGCTTTTCTAGCACTATCTCTTTTGTAATGGCAACCATACTCAACTCAGCTCCCTGACTCCCCTTAATTGTTGGGATATTACTCATGTCTTCCACTGTGAAGACTGACACAAAGTACTTATTAAGTTCTCCAGCTATTTCCTTATCTCCCATCACTAGCCTTCCAGCATCAGTTTGAAGTGGCCCAATGTCTACTTTTGCCTGTCGTTTGTTTCTTATGTATTGAAAGAAACTTTTACTGTCATTTCTAATATTACTGGCTAGCCTACCTTCATATTTGATCCTCTCCTTCCTTATTTCTCTCTTTGTTATCCTCTGTTTGTTTTTGTAGCCTTCCCAATCTTCTGATTTCCCTGTGCTCTTAGCCACTTTATAGGATCTCTCTTTTTCTTTGATACATTTCCTGACTTCCTTTGTCAGCCATGGCTGTCTAATCCCTCCCCAGATAATCTTTCTTTTCTTGGGGATGAACCTCTGTACAGTGTCCTCAATTATACCCACAAATTCCTGCCATTTTTGCTCTACTGTCTTCCCCGCTAGGCTCTGCTTCCAGTCTATTTTCGTCAGTCCCTCTCTCATGCCCTCATAATTACCTTTATTTAACTGTAACACCATTACATCCGATTTTGCCTTCTCTCTTTCAAACTGCACACTGAACTCTACCATATTATGATCGCTGCTTCCTAAGTGTTCCCTTACTTTAAGATTTTTTATAAAGTCTGGTTCATTACATAGCACTAGGTCCAGAATAGCCTGCTCCCTGTGGGCTCCATGACAAGCTGTTCCAAAAAGCCATCCTGTAAGCATTCCATGAATTCCCTTTCTTTGGATCCACTGGCAACATTATTTACCCAGTCCACCTGCATATTGAAGTCTCCCATGATCACCGTGACCTTGCCTTTCTGACATGCCTTCTCTATTTCCTGGTACATGTTGCACCCCTAGTCTTGACCACTGTTAGGAGGTCTGTACATAACTTCCATTATGGTTTGGAAATGGAAATGTTCTCTCATAGAAAATAATCTGGTTGACTTCAAATGCACATAGCTTTTTTTTAAACGAATATGAACTGTCTGAAAATAAGCACAATATTATTTCTAAATGTCAATGCATTTGATAGCAATTCTCATTTGAATTTGTTTTGCTGAATTGAAATGATGGCTTTGCTAGCACA
Organism: Chiloscyllium punctatum; assembly: GCF_047496795.1. Taxonomy (NCBI): domain Eukaryota; kingdom Metazoa; phylum Chordata; class Chondrichthyes; order Orectolobiformes; family Hemiscylliidae; genus Chiloscyllium; species Chiloscyllium punctatum. The sequence continues at coordinate 84,173,752 of NC_092749.1, forward strand.
ATGCATATGTGCACTTAATTGGGCTGATGTAACATGTTTGCTTCCTAATCAAAAGTTTTGCATTTTAAGCCTTATTCCAAAAACCACTGCACATAACCTATGTGGGAAACTCAGTACCATGGACACTATGTAAAAGGAAGCCAGAATCTCATAACATGAAGGTACAGTCCAACTGCTAATAGCAGTAAGTATTTGTAAGGCAAGATATGGCTGCAAGACTTGCAAATTGGGCTCCTTGTAATGCATCATTCAACTTTGCAGACACCTGAGTTAAGTGGCAAACACAAGATACAAAATGTTGTTCGACATTCTTATCAATGAACTATTGAATATTTTCTCATTGTCACCTATTGCACCTAAGTACTTGTTTATAGCCTTTAAAATAGACACAAAGCTGTTTAAACTTGCCTTTTTAAAAAAGAAAATTCCAAAACCACTGTCATCTATTTGTTATTCCATTTCCATCTCACTCCTACGGTTTCTGAACAATATTGTTGAACAAATGCTAATTGGTAAAAACTTGTACTTTTATAACACAATGTTCCAAGCCATTTTGCAGAGCAGTAGTAAAGCGAATGGAATATTAACTAAAAGAGAGATTTAAAGGATTGTTTCAAGGATTTGATGAAAACATTTGTTACAAAAATGGCTTTTGTGTTCTTAAATGAGAGCAACAAAGAGATGTAGGATTTTAGAAAGAGAATTGACAATAGGAACTTGGCAACTAAAAGCACTGCCATCAGACTATGATAGGAGGATAAGGTTATATGGCAGAGAGCAGTTAGAAGATCAGCAAGGACAGTAAATGAATAATCTAAAATAGTAATCGAAGAATGGTCCTAGCAGAAAAGGAAGGTTTTCATTCCAAGTCTGTACCAGCTCTCTACAAGAGCAATTGTCCTTGTGCTGTTCCTGTACATCTTCCTTGTATCTTCGTAAACCTTTCCTCTTCACATAGCAATCCAATTCTCTTTTAAATGGTACAACTGAAGCTGTCTTCACCTGACTCGAAGGCAATGTTTTCAATTCTTAAAATGTTTCCTCATCTTGTCATTAATCCTCTTGTTGATCAACATCCATTGGTTACTTCTAGCTCTTGATCCTTCCACTAATGGGAACAGATTCTCCCTAGTATCTCTGCCCAAATTCCTTGAAGTTTGAATATCTCTATCAAACTTTCCTCTCAACCTTCTTTTGTCTAAGTAGAAAAGCATCAGCTATTCACATAAGTAATGTTTCTATCCCTGTAACTGTTCATGATTTTTTTCTGCATCTTCTTTAAATGTCTTTACATTCTTCTATAGGCATGATGCCCAGAACTAGAGAAACCAGTATCAATATTCTGCATTATTTCTAATTACTTCATGTACAGAAAGACTAGGTTTTGTGCAGAGACAGTTGATCTGGCACATTGGGGGACAAGTGGCCTTGATTGTAATGAGGTTGTTTGAATTGAAGTTTAGTTCCAGATATTAAGGTGTCATTCTGGAAGGAGAGGTAGGTATCTATAAATAATAGAACTTGGAGGGGCTAGCAGGGAGACGTAGCGATGTAAGTGGTGCTGGTGATGCTTTCAGCAATGTTGGGTTTGAAGCAGTTATCATTGCAGAAATGGATATCAGTGACGGTGATCAATGCAGGATATGGGATTTTAAAAGTCATCTTAGATTTGAGCAAAATATTGAAGTGTTGCATTGGTGGATTCAGCTTAAGCGAGCAGTAACAAATGAAGGATCATTGACACTTTGATCTTAGTAATACTAAGCTGGAAAAAGTTTCTCACTCCAAGTAAACACCAGCTTTGATAGTCAACTAATTTTTGTGGCGGTGTTCTATTTTCACATCACATTGGATAGAAGACAAAATTAAAAATTCAGCCAATTAAGATTGTAAAGATTGTTACGTATTAAGAAGTGGACTTAAAGGAAGTTTCACAGCTTTATTGGAAGCGAAACGTTTTAGGATTTCCGAGACTTACCTCTGTAAGGCACTAACTTGTAACATCCATAACCTGATCAAATCCTTTCAATCCTAGAGGACAAGGTGCAAGGGCTTAGTTTCTTCAAATGGATAGTGATCTAATATAGTGTGTGTTGGATGGTATTGGTGTAAGATAAAAGGAACAGTTACATCAGTCCCCCTTCATCTATCAACCCATTTGATAGCATCTGCAGGCATACAGTTGCTGGTGTTTGGGTCGTTAAGAGTGTCTGAAATCTTTGCAAAAATCTGTTTCCTTACAGTTAATACTTAAATGTCCAGTTTACATTCTAAATGTGGCCTCCTTAATCAGGGCTTTACAGGGTCTCCACTGGAACACAGCAGAAGTTAGTTAATGAAGGAAAGAAAGCAGCTTAAACAGTTTTTCCCAAACTGGGGCCAGCTAGCTTTTGAATTTCAAAAACATAGGCATTTCAGTGTGACTGAACACCAAGTCTAATTTTGAGCAGAGTGCTGACAGTAGGGTAAGTAGGACTTAAGTGAAGGAGGAAAGGAGGTTTTCCTTTATCTTTTCTAACTTTTGCTCACCTGTGGGACTTGGTTCTTACTCTACCACATGAAAATAAATGGCTGTTAGGTGACTATCTGGCAAGAGGCCAAAACAGGATGTGTTTTCAAAGAGGAAGATATAGCTTTTGTGGCCAAAGAAATTAATGGATATGGGGATGGGGAGGTAGTGGGGGAAGAGGATGGGTTTAGGGTATTGAGCTCCATGATCATATTAATGGCTTGTGGGATAAAATGGTCTTCTCCTCCTATCTTTGATATTTTGGGTGAAAGCGGTTCTGAAGCATGGATGAGCCAATTGATAATGGCATAGAAAGCCATTTCCAATGTTGCTGGGAAAGAAATGTCGAGGTAATAGCAAACAGTTTAATGAAGGAGATTGACACTGCTCTGTCAAAGAAAAAGCAATAGCTCAGAAGATGAGTTGCATAACACGGGAAGTAGTGAGGATTTAAAATTAAATAACGGGGCAAGGGATCAAATTTTGGAAGGCTCAGTAATTTAAAAAGTAAAGACAAGATAATAAGGAAAAGTATTAATGATAATTATTGATATAGCAAGAAGGGATAGAGCCCATATCAACAGATACGTTTCAATAAACAAAGACAGAACAAAACCAAAGACTCCATATCTGAAGGTACGTAATATTCAAAACAAAGCAGATGATACAAGAGGGTACAAGAGAGTTGTCCTGCTCTCAGCTGGCTGAAGGTAGAATTTAGGGGCATCATTAATTCATTCAAGTTTTTGTCTGAAAATAATGATTTCCAGTGAAAATTTGTCTTATAATGATACCTGAATTCATCGTTGATAAGACACGAGCTGTTAGTATTAAGAAATCGGCGACATATTGATTCTTCTTTGTTGCACAACAAAAATACAACTGGCAATTTTACTATCATTCCACAATATTCAGATCCTCACTATAATAGGTGCCAGCTGTGATCAAGGGGCTCTGGACTTCACCTTTACTTCAGGAGTCCCTCTTGTGGCATAGTGTAGTGTCCCTACTCCTAGAATATAAGGCCTAGGTTCAGAATCCCACATGCTCCAAAAGGTATGTTGTAACATTGCTGAGCAGATTATCAGGAAAAAAATAAGTTTAAACTTCATTTTGTCAAAACATTTACACTGAAATTTCATAGAATCCCTCCATTTTGGATGCGGGTCATGTGGCTCATCAAGTCCATACCGCCCCTCTGAAGAGCATCTCACCCAGACCTTGCCCTGCCACCCGCTCCCACCTAATCCCTGTAACCCTACATTTCCTATGGTTAATGCATGTTTTGACTGTGGAAAGAAACCCATGCAGACATGGCGACAATGTGCAAACTCCACATAGCCACTAGAGGGTAGAATCAAACCCAGGTCCCTGGCATTGTGAAGCAGCAGTGCTAACTACTGAGCCACTGTGTCGCCCTTCAGTGAAGCGTTACCCCATTCGGAGGTGGCTGGTTTTGGCAATGTTAAATCAAGGCCACATCTACACTTCTTTGCATTAACATAAAAGAGATTCCATGGTGCTATTTTGAAAAAAGAGCAGGAAAGTTCTCCCCCGGGTCCTGGCCAATATTGATCTCAATCACATCTGAAACAGATCATCTGGTCATCATTTTGCTGTCATTGTGACAGCTTGTTGTGCACAATTTGACTACCACTTATCCCATATTACAGCAAAAACTAAATTTCAAAAATACTTGTTAATAGCAAACATAGAAATACTGGCAGTATCTGTGAAGAGAAAAACAGTGTTAACATTGAGTCTAATATGATTTTCTTCAGAACATTTTTACTTGCTTTGGGATGTTGCTATATAAATGCAAGTCTCCCTTTCTTTGTGAAAGTTTGCAAAATACGCAACATGCAAATGTTTGTTCTTGATTCAATGTGCTGTGAAATCGTGATCATAATCTATTGGCAATCAATAATATGTCTCCATGTTCCCACCCTCAACAACCAGGGCAGGTGTTATAACTTGTGCCATCTCAGACTTTTTGTGCCCTGCATTCAATCAGAACAAATCTTGTAGTAGTGCATGACAATGCTCCTTGAAAATGCTGCATTAAATTCATAGCAGCAGGATGAAAGAACAGTAGAAGTATGTTTAAATAAAAGATGTATTCTACTTAGTAAACCGCCCAACTTGCTATTAAGTGAAATAAGTGACTTGCTATTAAAATCACAGTTTGAAAGAAGGAACTACAGTGTTCTAAGTTCAAACACAAGAATACGCCAACATTCGAAAGGAAAAACGTTCACTCTTCAAGGAGCTGTCGAGGGACGTAAAAGCAATTCTAATGTACATACCACATCACTACACTTGGAAATTCATCTTTTCAAGAGCTGCCAATGGGAATTGTTCTTCACACCAGCAATACTGTCATCAAAAGATGCATTAGTGGATTATTAAATATTCACCCAGCATGATAATGTCAATGCTTTCAGTGAGGAGCAAAGGGTTTCTGTCCTCATGCTGGAAATAGGAGGAGTAACTGCCATGTTTCATAGTAGTACTATATCCCACAAACCAGACTGAAAATGACTAAGTAATGTTGAAGGGAGTTTTAATGCAAAACAAAATGGTTTGGCACAGGTTGGAAGTTAGTGTGTTAAGAATCTGAACCCTGTCCCAGTCCCCCCAATTCACCCAATTCTAGTTTCAACAGAGAGACAATGATGCTGGCAAACCAATATATGGCAATTTTAATTCTATAGTGACACCATATGCCCCATAGTTAATCAACCAAGGTTAAATTAGCTCCGCTGACCAAGCTTCCAAGACTTCAAGAACGCTCACTCCCAGGACAGAGATGAAGATCACTGGTTCCAAAAGTTAAGTGTCTTTCCACAAGTTGATTTCTGTATATCTTTCTCACCCAATCCCAACAAATATCCATAAAACTGTGTGACTTCCGCTCAACCACTTGAAAGTTCTCTCACTTCTAATCATGAAGACTCAACACCAGCCTCCACCTCGAACTCCACAGGCCTCCAACTACTGTCCCCTGACAGAATTGGGTCCCCCCATCCAAGAAAAATCAGATCCAGGACTTTCCTATAGCTGTGGCCTATTCTCCAGTATTTCTCATCCATTTGGAAACTAAGCCTAGCAATCAGGCTGACTTTTGGATGGGGAATTTAACAACATTACATGCAGTCTCTTGGATTAAAAATTCCACAACTTAAAGAGAAACTCTGTTCACATCTACTCTGCTGCCTCCAGTTTCCCCTCCTGTTTCCTTTTGTGGCTGTAGCATTCCTTTTATCTCCTTTTGCTGTTGTTCACCCAGCATGATAATGTCAATGCTTTCAGTGAGGAGCAAAGGGCTTCTGTCACTTTTATGTGACAGAAACCCTTTTATTTTCTTTTACTTTTATTTCCATTGTGAACGTTTTCTCTTGCCTCCTTAGTTTGACATAATAATCTTTTCTGCCAAGTCGAACTCTTGCTTCTTATGGATTAGAAACCGGTTGTGATGTCACATTTACTTTTTTAAAAGCACCATCATTTGTCTTTTTACTATTTTCATAGCAAACTTTGGACAGGCTCTGATTCACCCCACTGACAGCAATGTCTAAGTCTAGAATCTTGGTAATTGTTTCATATTTCCCTGTGTCAAACACCATATTATGATTACTGATGGATAAATAGTCATGCACCTCTGGGCTGTTAACAAAATATTGTTAATTACCAAATCCAGTATTACATGTCCCTTTGTTGGAACTAACATACATTCATGTTGAAAACTACCTATCTATCAAACTTCAGATGTTCACCATCTTTGTGTTGTAAAAATCAAAAAGAAAACTGCAGATGCTGTAAATCAGAAACAAAAACAGAAATTGCTGGAAAAGCTCTGGCAACATCTGTGAAGAGATATCAGAGATAACATTTCCGGTCAAGTGACCTTTCATCAGAACTGATGGTAGCTAGGAAAATGTTGATTCATCGTAGACAGGAGGGGGTAAGGAGAACAGTTGGACAGACAAAGGAACAGGGAATGACCTAGAAGGGTGAATAGCTATCAAAGGGGACTGTTAGCAGCTAACCATGGGTTGTATGTCATAGCTGACTATGTGTTAACAAAACCTGATGGGCGGGGCTTGGGCTAAGAGCATGGGAGAGGTCAAGCCCGAAAGATAAAATCATTGAGTCCAGAGGGCTGCAGGGTGTCCAAGCAGAAAATGAGTTGCTGTAATTCCAGCTTGCACTGAGCTTGACCTGCACAAGCCTGAGGTTCCCTGTTCTCTGGCCAACATTTCTGTCTCAGGCTTGCTGCTGTGGTCCAGCAATGCTCAGTGCAAGCCTGAAATACGGTACCTTGTTTTCTGCATGGGCACAGTGCAGCCCTCTGGGCTCAATATCAAATTCAAAATCTTTAGGGCTTGAGCTCACCCATGTCCTTATCCCAACTTCCTTAACACATAGTTGGCTATTACACACAACCCATGGTTAGCCACTAACAATCCCCATTAATAGCTATTCATCCTTCTAGCCAGATTGTTACCCATTCCTTTGTCTGTCCAGCTGCTCTCCTCTCTCATTGGTTCTATCCCTACCTATCATTTCATCTTTATTCCCCTGCACCCCCCCCCTATCTACTGCATATAAACTGACATTTTCCTAGCTACCATCAGGAAGGGTCACTCAACCAGAATTGATTTCTCTCCACAGATGCTACCAGACCTGCTGAGCTTTTCCTGAAATTTCCATCTTTCTGATGTATGCTGGTCTGCTCATCACAAAATCTGAAAAAGCTAAAATCCCCAGTGAAGCCAGTCTGCTTTTACTATATCCTTATCTCAACATTTACATGATCTGCCATTTCACTACTGCAACTAAGTACCCTATGATTGATTTATAGTCACATGTACAAGCAGTACAGACAGATCATAGTAAGCAAGGAAGTCCAGATCAGAGGTTATAAAAGACATAAAGGTTATATTGCAGAGGGTGTGTGTTAGGCAAGATCAACATCAGCAAGATCCACATTATTTGAGGCTAGAAAGTCCATTCATCAGTCTTATAACTGCTGGGAAGAAGCTGTTCCTATACAGGCTGATGCGTATGTTGAGGCTTCTGTATCTTCTACCTGATAGAAGAGATTGTAGAATATCATTACCGAGGTGTGATGGGTCTTTGGTGATGTTGGCAGCCTTTCCGAGCAGTGAACCATGTAAATGGAGTCCATGGATGGAAGCTTGACTTAATTGATGATCTGGGCTGTGCACACAACCTTCTGTAGTTTCTTACAGTCCTGGGCAGGGCAGCTGCCAGACCAGGTTGTTATACACCCAGACACTATGCTTTCAATGGTGTATCTATCAATGTTGGTGAGGGTCCTTATAGACAGGCCAAATTTCCCGTGCTGCCTGAGGAAGAAGAGGCATTGTTATTCCTTCTTGAATGTCACATCTATGTGGTAAGTCCAGGACAGGTTGTTGGTTATAGTCACTCCAGAGAACTGAATGCTCTCCACCCTCTCAATGTCAGTTCCGTTGATGTAGATGGGAGCATCTTCTCCTTCTTTCTTTCTGAAGTCAATGACCAGCTCTTCAGGGTGGCATGATGGCTCAATGGTTAGTGCTGCTACCGCACAGCACCAGGGACCCGGGTTCAATTCCAGACTCGGGCGACTGTCTGTGTGGAATTTGCACATTCTCCCTGTGGGTTTCCTCTGGGATGTCTCCAGTTTCTTCCCAAAATCCAAAGATGTGCAGGTTAGGTGAATTGGTCGTGCTAAATTGTCCATAGTGGTCACAGATGTGTAGTCAGGGGTAAATGTAGGGTCTCAGTGGAGAGTCAGTGTGGACTTGTTGGGCTGAAGGTCCTGTTTCCACACTGTAGGGATTTTAATTCTTTAGTTTTTCTATAGTTGAGAAAAGGGTTGCTCTCATTGCATCATGTCACCAAGCCCCCTATCTCCCATTTGTATTTTGATTCATCATAGTTAGATATCCATTCTATTACAGTGGGGGTGTCATATGTAACAATGCACAACTCCCATATGTCTTAATTCCTTTACAATTACATAAACTTTTCTATTTCAGAATTCTGCCATTAAAATAGATCTACAATACCTGTTCACGTCTTGTTATACCCGATGGTTATTGAAATTATTTCATCATTAAATCACGAAGGTTACTAGTGCATATCTCTGCCATTTCCATTATCATTTGGTTTGCTCAGTTCCCATTTCTGATTATCGTGCAACCATGCCTGGTAATGACGACTTTGTTACACCCTCCAAGTTAGAAGTTGCATTTGCAATTCATTCAATTTGTTCCTCATACACCATGCAGCTTTTTAAAAAAAATTCTTTCATGTGATGCAAGCACCACTGGAAGTGGCAGAATTTGCTGCTTTCTTGAATCGTTGATGTATTTGGTAGCTAGAGTAGGTATAACTTTAAGTCTGTTAGGTAGGGAGCAACATAACTTTAACCCAAGGACAGTGAATTTTAACATATGACTTCAAAGGAAACTTATAAGTGGCAATGTTTTCATGTGCATGTTGTTCTCATTCTTTGAGGCGGTTAGAAGTGTTTTCAAAGGGAGATTTGGCAATTTGGCACGATACAGCAGAGAGAAAGGAACTGACTGTTTCGGATAGTGGACAGAATGCCAATTAAGCATACAATTTTATCCCCAATAGTTTCAGCTTCTTGAAAAAGTGTTGATGCAGCTATACTCAGGGCAAGTGGAGATTATTCCATCACACTCCTGACTGATGCTTTGCAGATGGGGAACAGGCTTTAGAGCAAGAAGATTGGCCATCCACTACTGAATGCCCATGTTTTGACCAATCACAGTATTTATAATGGCTGGTTCAGTTTCTAGTCATTAACACCCAATATTGATGGTGGGGGATTTAATGATGATCTCATCGAAAGTCATGGGGAGATATGTAGATTTCTTGTTAGAGACAGTCATTGTCTGCCATCTATGTGGCACAAATGTTACTCTTCCACTTGTCAGGCCAAACTTAAATGTGGTCTAGGCTTTAATGCACTCAGACACAGACTGTCTTCGTCTCTTCCGAGTCATGAATGATGCCGGACGCTGTACCATTACTTATAACTTGAAGAAAGATTACTGATGAAGCAGCTGGGTACGGTTAGGTCTGGACATTACCCTGAGTGATTCCTGAAGTCTTTCCCTGAGATGTCTGGTCTTCAGCAACATAACCAAAATTCAAAGAGAATTGAGGAGCAACTACTTCTCCCAAGGGTTGTGAATCTGTGGAATTCGCTACCCCAAAGTACGGTGGATGCTGGACAGTGAGTCAATTTAAGGAGGAATTAGACAGATTTTTAATTGGTAATGGGTTGAAGGGATATGGAGAGAAGGCAAGCAAATGGGGTGAGGAGCATAACAACCATGATCAAATGGCGGAACAGACCTGATGGGTCAGATTTTGCTCCAATATCTTATGAAGCCTCTTATTTGTGCTAGCCATGATTTCAGCCAATGAAAAGGTTTTCTCCCTCCACCTTCTCATTGATTTCCATCTGCTTTCAGTTTTGTTAGGATTCTTTGATGCTTTCTTGATATCATGGGCAATTACTCTCACTGGACTGTAATGAGATCAAGAGTCAAGTGACATTAATAGAACCCAAACAGAATCTTGGTGAATAAATTGCACCTGAAGATGTTAAGGCCTTGGACACCATTCTTCATTAATGTCCTACAACTGAAGGGATTAACCTTCAAAAACCATAATAACCTTTTTTTTAGAAGATGTAATTCTAGTTGTAGAGAAATTCCCCCCCAACCCCACTTATGAAAGAGCCCGGGTAAAAATTGAAATCCATGATACCAAACTTAGTTAAGTAATGCCTTGAAGTCAAAGACAATAACTTTCATGCCACTCATGAACTTCAGCTCTTAATGTCTATGTTTGAGCAAAGCCTTAATGAGATCAGGAAGCAGGTTGCCATTATGACCCCAAACTGAGCAGGTTGTCATTATGCATGTGCAACTTGATAGCAACATTGACCTTGTATCATGTTGCTGATGCTCAAATATAGACTGATGGACTAGAAGGTCTTCCTTTGTGGGGACAGGAATAGTTGGGTAATTTTCCATATTGTCAGGTCAATACCAGTTGGCTCGAAGCTGGCTACATCAGGAATACAAGTCTTCAGCACTACTGATAGGGTACTGACACTATCTAGTGCTCACAGCTGTTGCTTAAATAATATGCAGTGAATTAAAGTATTTGAAAATTAGCATCTGTGATGCTAAGGACCTCAGGACATCTCCAAGACAGATCATCCACTCAGTTTTATTGAGAGAAAATGGTTGCAAATGCTTCAGCTTTCTGCATATGTATAAGAAATGTTTATTTGGTCCAAATTCACTTCCCAGTGTTTCTGCTCAGACATTTTGCTGCTATATTACTTGCTTCTCAGACAAAGCTAATATTTTTCCTCACCACAATAAACTCATTTTTCAAAATCACTTAGTTGAATTTGACACAAACAACTTTTAATTTAGCCTATTTGATCATCATCTATTATATTAACAAAATGTGTTAAATATCCTAATTTCCAGCAGCTGTTTTTTGATACAAGACACTGAAAATGATTTAGCTCCTGAGTAGTTTCATTGATTTCATTTAAAAAATGCTTAAAGATCTCATATGTATTTCTAGCTCATTCCTTCTAACACTTTTATTAGTCAGCTGGGAATGTGGATAAATATTCCCAGTGAATATCAAATGAATGTTGCCACTAAACTGCTAAATACCAGGCTGAATATTCCAATAAGTCTGCTACAGACGTGAAAGTTCCCTATATTCAGATATGGACTTGAATACTGCTCCCAGCAGCCTATAAGAATCTTGGTGTGAGAAGCTTTCTGTATCTTGGATAATACCAAAAATCACACAACACCAGGTTATAGTCCAACCGGTTTATTTGGAAGCATTAGCTTTCAGAGCACTGAAAACGCCTAGTGCTTCCAAATAAGCCTATTGGACTATAACCTGGTGTTGTGTGATTTTTAACTTTGTACACCCCAGTCCAACACTGGCACCTCCAAATCTTGGGTAATATTGGCTTAACTCAATGTGTCTTTCAAACGATAGAGTGCATGTTTACAGAGGAATTGTAGGATTTATACATTAATTTTTGAAATTTAATTTCAAAATTAAAGGTATTCAGCGCTTTAAATAGGAAAGACAACTGGCACATTAGGATAATCGATATGTGGCCATGTCTAGTTTCATAAAACTGTGAGCAGCCATCATCACTCAGTATCTGGTTGTGTATTTCTGAAATTGCCTCCCTTAATTCTAATATTAAACTGAGAATATTAAAGCTAATCTTATTAACCTGAGGCCCAAATGAAATTCAAGTCCACTCAATCCATAAACTGCACGACGTCAAGGGCCGAACATAATAGCTAGAAAATGCCAAGTGAATTGCTCAAGGGTCGAAGAAACGTGACAATGAAGCTGTTAAGCAAGATGACTGTTTGACTTACTGCTTATTCAAAATAATTTAACTTGAAAAGTAATTTAAAAGCATTCTAAGATTAAATTGAATTCAACTCAGGTTGGTCCATGTTTAATTGCTACTGATGTATAAGTCATATTGGATTTCTAGAGCAAATGTTTGGGTTTCCAGATTACAATCTTTTTCTGCCAAGGGGATCTTTCTTAATGACTGCAAAGACCATGGGATCAAAACCTTGAATGTATCACTTAGCATTAAGGTTGCAACAGGCAAGTCTCTTTACAGTAACAATTCAAACTTTTAATAAATGGCATAAATTTGAAGCTAGATATTTTTCTATCTGTTTACAGGTTTTACCATAAACAATTAGACACAAGTTTTAGACAAATCCAAGTGGTTGTAATTTTGACACAGGTTAGCTATTTTCAACCATGAGTATTACTTCAGTGGGAATATCTTCACAGTCCCCCAAATCCCTCTAAGTCTATTGTACCTCCTTCAGAAAGCCCACAAACTGGATTATCCCGATAAACTCAACAGTTCAGCCTGTTCCTGTTCCACTGAAATTTATTTCTGCCGATCTTGATTTGACATGTCTCCCCCTAATTCAGTCTTTTCCCACTTACATTTGTGATTCTTCTGCCACTTTACATCTGTTCCACACTTTCCAATTTTCTGGTCTTAGCTGCCTCCTTTTCATCATGGATATACAATTCCGCAACATGTCCATTCCCCATCAGAATGGTCTGAAGGCTCTGCACTTCTCCCTTGAAAACAGGCCTGCACAATGTCCTTCGCCTGGCTGAGGATTTTCTCACATTGAACAACTTTTCCTTTCACTCATCTCATTGGCTTCAATCAAAAAAGTGTGGCACATGAATCCAAGTTATGCCTGTCTATTTGTCAGGTAGTGGAACATTCCTTGTTCCAGTCTTACTTGAGACCCATTCACAATTCTTTCCCTGATACATTGATGAGTCTTTAGTGGTGCCTCCTGCTCTTACGTGGAATTATAAAAATTCATCAGTCTTGCCTCTAATTTACATCCTTCTTTTGTCTTCACCTGGTCCATCTGACTCTTTTCTTGGCTTTAATGTTTCCATATGACAATAGGCTGTCCATCAGTATCGATTATAGGCCCATCATTTCCCACAATTACCTCAACTTCACCTCCTCACACCCTGCTTCCTGCAACGATTCCATTCCTGTTTCTCTGTTTCTGTTGCTTCTGATGGTGTCATTTTCCATTGGGCTGCCTCTGATATGATATTCTTTTCCTTAAAACAAGGATTCCTCCACTGTGGTTTCCCCCACATGGCCTTCAGTCTGATCTATCTCCCACACATCCACACTCGCCCCTTCTCCTTCCCAGAACATTGGGCTCCCCTTAGCCTTACTTTCCACCTCATTTGTCTCCACATTCAAAGACTTTCCACCACCCCCAGCAGGATGCCAGTACTAACCTTCCTCTCCCCTCTACTGTTACCAATCCATTAGGCTTGTTCCCTCCATGAACCCTGGCCCACTCCTCCATCACTCCAAAAACTTTGTCATGCCCCCATGCCATTTTGCCATGCAATTGCAGAAAGAACAAAAACTTGTCCATTCACTTCCTCCTGCTTCACTACCCAAGGCCCTTTCCAGGTGAAGCAGCATTTTGTTTGTATTTCTTTCTATTTTGTCTCCTGATTCCCTGCTCAGTGTTGTCTCCTTTACATTGGTGAGACCAAACAGACTCTATGACCACTTTTTGGAACACCTCTGCTTTGTCCTTGGGATGAACCCCTGACTTCCCAGTCACTTGTTATTCCATTAAATGACCTTGGTTTAATGCTAACATGTTGTACTGGGCTTGCTGCAATGTTCTATTGGCACACCTGTAAGCTTGAGGAACAACACCTCAGTTTCTGCTTAGGCACCTTACAGTTTCCATGTCTGAACACTGAATTCCATAATTCAATGGTGTAAGAAACTGACCACACTATGTCTGTTCTCTATTTTTCTTATTCTCTCTCCACCCCTCTCCCCCAATAACAGCCTAGTCTTGTTTGGATCTTATTTGCTTAACTCTTTTCTCCCTTTCATGCCTTAATTCACACCCACGTTACATCTCTTTTCCTCGTTCACCAACATTAACAACCACTTTGTCCTTTGCACTTAAATTTCCACTGTCTGCCTGCCCTTCTTGCTTGACTTCCTGTCTTTCAAAAGTATTTAAAATATTTAAACACCTTCAGTTCTGAAGAAGTCATACAGCACTCAAAATATTGACTCAATTTCTCTCTCCACAGATGCTGCTAAAGCTGCTGATTTTATTCAGCATTGTCTGTGCTGGTTAAAAAAAGGTCTCTGACTTTTAATTAATAAGTCATGGCTGATAGCAACTGCTGGAGAATGAATACACTGCTTTTCTTCCACTTCAAATTGGCTTTACTACAGGGAGCAGAAAAAGCTCCTGAACTGGGAGAAATCTGATGGTTTGTCTGTCAGGTTCACAGCCTCACGCTGTTCAGCTACATAAAAACCAAAAGCAGGTTTTGGCAGATAGTAGGCCTTTGGCATCGATAAGCCATGATCTCATTGTATGGCAAAACAACTTTATTGGTTGAATGGCCTATTTCTCCATCAATGTATTATGGTCGAACTGGTCACTAGGCAACAAACTAATCAACAGCAACAGTATGTGATGGATGGCAGTTATAGGAAGGGGGGAAAGTCTCAGATACAGTCATATAGATGGGTTAACTCCAGGATAGGTAAGAGAGGTAGGCAACTAGGGCAGGAGTCTTTTCTGGATATACCCATTTCAAACAAGTATGCTGTTTTGGAAAATGTAGGGGGTGATGGATTCTCAGGGGAACGTAGCACAAACAGCTAGGTTTCTGGTATTGAAACTGGCTCCAATGCAACAAGGGGTACATCAGGTTCCAAGAGATCAATTGTGTGCCAGGATTCTCTAGTCCGTGGTACAGACAGATGTTTCTGAGGCCAGCAGAGAAAAAGCAGAATGGTGTGCTGCTTCCCTGGTGCCAGGATCAAGGATATCTCAGAGACGGTGCAGAATGTTCTCACGGGGGAGAGGGACCAGCAAGAGGTCATTGTTCACATTGGAACCAACGACATAGGAAGGGAAAAGGTTGAGATTCTGAAGGGAGATTACAGAGAGTTAGGCAGAAATTTAAAAAGGAGGTCCTCGAGAGTAGTAATATTTGGATTACTCCCGGTGCTACGAGCTAGTGAGGGCAGGAATAGGAGGATAGAGCAGATGAATGCATGGCTGAGGAGTTGGCATATGGGAGAAGGATTCACATTTTTGGATCATTGGAATCTCTTTTGGGGTAGATGTGACCTGTACAAGAAGGATGGATTGCACCTAAATTGGAGGGTGACTAATAAACTGGCAGGCAATTTGCTAGAGCTGCTCAGGAGGATTAAAACTAGTAAGGTGAGGTGGGCGGGGGGGGGGGGGGGGGGGGGGTGGGTGGGACCCGGGACCCAGGGAGATAGTGAGGAAAGAGATCAATCTGAGACTAGTACAGTTGAGAACAGAAGCAAGTCAAACAGTCAGGGCAGGCAGGGACAAGGTAGGACTAATAAATTAAACTGCATTTATTTCAATGAAAGGGGCCTAACAGGAAAGGCAGATGAACTCAGGACACGGTTATAGATTAGATTAGATTACTTACAGTGTGGAAACAGGCCCTTCGGCCCAACAAGTCCACACCAACCCACCGAAGTGCAACCCACCCATACCCCTACATTTACCGCTTTTTACCTAACACTACAGGCAATTTAGCATGGCCAATTCACCTGACCTGCACATCTTTTGGACTGTGGGAGGAAACCGGAGCACCCGGAGGAAACCCACGCAGACACAGGGAGAATGTACAAACTCCACACAGTCAGTCGCCTGAGTCGGGAATTGAACCCATGTCTCTGGCACTGTGAGGCAGCAGTGCTAACCACCGTGCCACCATGCCACCCTAACATGGTTAGGAACATGGGACTGGGATATCATAGCAATTACAGAAACATGGCTCAGGGATGGGCAGGATTGGCAGCTTAATGTTTCAGGATACAAATGCTACAGGAAGGATAGAAAGGGAGGCAATTTTTTTTTTTTTTTGATTGCGAGCAGCAGCTAAGGTAAGACTGTTTGTTTTAAAAGTACTTACCGGTAGTGGGCAGCGGTGTTTTTTTTTCACTCTCTTCACAGAAAGAGCGGGAGCAGCAGGGGGAAGTGACGACGACCAGAGAGGCAGCCGAGACCCGGAAGCAGGTAGTGCGTAAGCTTACCTGGGTAGGTTTGTTTCCCCTTTAAAAGCGCGCAGCTGAAGAACCCGAGGCACTACGGAGGTAGTGCCTCCCACCCGCCCTCCTCCTCTAACCTAATAATAAGATCCGTTGTGGTAAGGAGGTAAGTGCCGAATTTTGCTTGTTGTATTCTTTAGAACCAGTTTTGTTTTAAAATAAAGGTTAGCTTTAGAGGGATGGCAGTGAAGGCAGTGCAATGTTCCTCCTGCAACATGTATGAGGTGAGGGATGCCATGGACGTCCCTGCTGATTACACTTGCAGGAAGTGCACCCATCTCCAGCTCCTCCAAGACCGTGTTAGGGAACTGGAGCTGGAGTTGGATGAACTTCGGATCATTCGGGAGGCAGAGGGGGTCATAGATCGGAGCTATAGGGAAGTAGTAACTCCAAAGATGGCAGATAGATGGGTGACAGTGAGGGGGACTGGGAGGAAGCAGCCAGTGCAGGGACCCCCTGTGGTCGTTCCCCTCAAGAACAAGTATACCGTTTTGGATACTTGTGGGGGGGATGACTTACCAGGGGTAAGTAACGGGGCTCAGGCCTCTGGCACGGAGCCTGTCCCCGCTACTCAGAAGGGAAGGGTGGAGAAGAGCAGAGCAATAATAATTGGGGACTCGATAGTTCGGGGCACAGATAGGCGGTTTTGTGGGAACGAGAGAGACTCACGTTTGGTATGTTGCCTCCCAGGTGCAAGGGTACGTGATGTCTCTGATCGTGTTTTCCGGGTCCTTAAGGGGGAGGGGGTGCAGCCTGAAGTCGTGGTCCATATTGGCACCAATGACATAGGTAGGAGGAGGGCTGAGGATGTTAGACAGGCTTTTAGGGAGCTAGGTTGGAAGCTCAGAGTTAGAACAAACAGAGTTGTTGTCTCTGGTTTGTTACCCGTGCCACGTGATAGAGAGTCGAGGAATAGGGAGAGAGAAGAGTTAAATGCGTGGCTACAGGGATGGTGCAGGAGGGAGGGATTTCGGTACTTGGATAACTGGGGTTCTTTCTGGGGAAGGTGGGACCTCTATAAACAGGATGGTCTGCACCTGAACCTGAGGGGCACCAGTATCCTTGGGGGGATGTTTGCTAGTGCTCTTGGGGGGGGTTTAAACTAACTCTGCAGGGGCATGGGAACCCAGACTGTAGCTTTAGGGTGCAGGACCTGGAGTGTAGGGAGGTTAGGAATATGGCATCAATCTTAAAGGAGGGTGCCTGTAAACAGAAGAGTGGCTTGAAGTGTGTGTACTTTAATGCCAGAAGTATACGAAATAAGGTAGGTGAACTCGCAGCGTGGGTTGGTACCTGGGACTTCGATGTTGTGGCTATTACGGAGACATGGCTAGATCAGGGACAGGATTGGCTGTTGCAGGTTCCAGGGTTTAAATGTTTTAGTAGGGTCAGAGGTGGGGGCAAAAGAGGGGGGGGTGTGGCTTTGCTTGTCAAAGATAGTATTACAGCGGTGGAAAGGAAGATGGACGAAGATTTGCCATCTGAGGTAGTTTGGGTTGAGGTTAGGAATAGGAGAGGTGAGGTCACCCTGTTAGGAGTCTTTTACAGGCCTCCTAATAGTCCTAGAATCGTTGAAGAAAGGATTGCGAAGATGATTCAGGAGAAGAGTGACAGTAATAGGGTGATTGTTATGGGAGACTTTAACTTTCCTGATATTGATTGGGAAAGCTATAGCTCAAGTTCGTTAGATGGGTCAGTGTTTGTGCAATGTGTGCAGGAGAGTTTCCTGACACAATATGTAGATAAGCCAACAAGAGGTGAGGCCATACTGGATTTGGTTCTGGGTAACGAACCAGGCCAGGTATTAGAACTAGAGGTAGGTGAGCACTTTGGGGACAGTGACCACAATTCGGTGATTTTTACTCGAGTGATGGAGAGGGATAAGTGTGTACTACAGGGCAAGAGTTATAGCTGGGGGCAGGGAAATTATGATGCGTTGAGGCATGACTTAGGATGTGTGGATTGGAAAAGTAGATTCCAAGACAAGAGCGTAATTGATATGTGGAACTTGTTCAAGGAGCAACTATTGAGTGTCCTTGATAAGTACGTACCTATCAGGCAGGGAGGAAAGGGTCGTGTGAGGGAGCCGTGGTTTAATAAGGAGTTGGAATCCCTGGTTAAATGGAAGAGGGCGGCCTTTGTAAAGATGAGGCGTGAAGGTTCAATAGGGGCAATTGAGAGTTATAAGGTAGCCCGGAAGGACCCGAAGAGAGAGCTAAGAGCAGCAAGGAGGGGACATGAAAGGTCCTTAGTTGGTAGGATTAGGGAAAACCCTAAGGCTTTCTATAGGTATGTTAGGAATAAAAGAATGACTAGGGAAGGAATAGGTCCAATCAAGGATAGTAATGGGAAGTTGCGTGTGGAGGCTGAAGAGATTGGGGAGGCGCTGAATGAATACTTTTCGTCAGTATTCACTCAGGAACAGGACATTGTTGTCGATATAAATACTGAGGCACGAATAAGTAGAATGGATGGCTTTGAGATATGTAGAGAAGAGGTGTTGGAAATTCTGGCAAGGGTGAAAATAGATAAGTCCCCTGGGCCTGATGGCATTTATCCTAGGATTCTCTGGGAAGCAAGGGAAGAGATTGCAGAGCCATTGGCCTTGATTTTTGTGTCCTCTTTGTCGACAGGAGTAGTGCCAGAGGACTGGAGGCTAGCAAACGTGGTTCCCTTGTTCAAGAAGGGGAGTAGGGATAATCCTAGTAACTATAGGCCAGTGAGTCTCACTTCTGTTGTGGGCAAAGTCTTAGAGAGAATTGTAAGGGATAGGATTTATGCACATCTGGATAAGAATGATGTGATCAAGGATAGTCAGCATGGTTTTGTGAAGGGCAGGTCGTGCCTCACAAACCTTATTGAATTCTTTGAGAAGGTGACTAAGGAGGTAGATGAGGGGAAAGCGGTAGATGTGGTATATATTGATTTTAGTAAGGCGTTTGATAAGGTCCCCCATGGTAGGCTACTGCAGAAAATACAGAGATATGGCATTGAGGGTGAGTTGGAGGTTTGGATTAGGAATTGGCTCTCTGGAAGAAGACAGAGGGTAGTAGTTGATGGCAAAGGTTCATCTTGGAGTGCCGTCACTAGCGGTGTTCCGCAAGGATCTGTTTTGGGACCATTGCTGTTTGTCATTTTTATAAATGACCTGGAGGAAGGGTTAGAAGGTTGGGTGAGCAAGTTTGCGGATGATACGAAAGTCGGAGGAGTTGTAGACAGTGAGGAAGGATATGGCAGGTTACAGCGGGATATAGAGAAGCTGCAGAGCTGGGCAGAAAGGTGGCAAATGGAGTTCAATGTAGCTAAGTGTGAAGTGATTCACTTTGGTAAGAGTAATAAAAAGATGGATTACTGGGCTAATGGTAGACTACTTGGTAGTGTGGAAGAGCAGAGGGATCTTGGTGTCCATGTACACAGATCTCTGAAAGTTGCCACCCAGGTAAATAGTGCAGTGAAGAAGGCATATGGCGTACTGGCTTTTATTGGTAGAGGAATTGAGTTCCGGAGTTCTGAGGTTATGCTGCAGTTGTATAAGACTCTGGTGCGGCCGCATCTGGAATATTGTGTGCAGTTTTGGTCGCCATACTATAGGAAGGATGTGGAGGCACTGGAACGGGTGCAGAGGAAGTTTACCAGGATGTTGCCTGGTATGGTAGGAAAATCCTATGAGGAAAGGCTGAGGCACTTGGGGTTGTTTTCATTGGAGAAAAGAAGGTTTAGGGGTGATTTGATAGAGGTGTACAAGATGATTAGGGGGTTAGATCGGGTTGACAGTGAGAACCTTTTTCCACGTATGGAGTCAGCTATTACAAGGGGGCATAGCTTTAAATTAAGGGGGGGTAGATATAGGACTGATGTTAGGGGTAGGTTCTTCACTCAGCGAGTCGTAAGTTCATGGAATGCCCTGCCAGTAGCAGTAGTGGACTCTCCCTCTTTATGGGTATTTAAGCGGGCATTGGATAGGTATATGGAGGATAGTGGGTTAGTGTAGGTTAGGTGGGCTTTGATCGGCGCAACATCGAGGGCTGAAGGGCCTGTACTGCGCTGTATTCTTCTATGTTCTATGTTCTAAGAGAGGAGGGGGGGTGGTGGGGGGGGGGGGGGCGGAGGGAGGTTGTGTGGCGTTTTGATAAAGGGATAGCATAACAGCTGTGATGAGGAAAGATATTCCCGGAAATACATCCAGGGAAGTTATTTGGGTGGAACTGATAAATAAGAAAGGGATGATAACCTGATTGGGATTGTATTATATACCCCCCAAATAGACAGAGGGAAACTAAGAAACAAACTTGGAAGGAGATCTCAGCTATCTGTAAGAATAATAGGGTAGTTATGGTAGGGGATTTTAACTTTCCAAAAATAGATTGGGCCAGTGACCATAATTCTATTAGTTTTAAAATAATGATGGAAAAGGATAGACCAGATCTAAAAGTTAAAGTTCTAAATTGGAGAAAGGCTAATTTTGATGGTATTAGGCAAGAACTTTCAAAAGCTGATTGGAGGCAGATGTTTGCAGGTTAAGGGACAGCTGGAAAATGGGAAGCCTTCAGAAATGAGATAATGAGAATCCAGAAAAAGTATATTCCTGTTACGGTGAAAGGAAAGGCTGGTAGGTATAGGGAATGCTGGATGACTAAAGAAATTGAGGGTTTGGTTAAGAGAAAGAAGGAAGCATATGTAAGGTATAGACAGGATAGTGAATCCTTAGAAGAGTATAAAGGAAGTAGGAGTATACTTAAGAGGGAAATCAAGAGGGCAAAATGGGGACATGAGATAGCTTTGGCAAATAGAATTAAGGTGAATCCAAAGAGTTTTTACAAATACATTAAGGACAAAAGGGTAACTAGGGAGAGAATAGGGCCCCTCAAAGATCAGCAAGGCGGCCTTTATGTGGAGCCGCAGAAAATGGGGGAGATAGTAAATGAGTATTTTTTATCAGTATTGACTGTGGAAAAGGATATGGAAGTTATAGACTGTAGGGAAATAGATGGTGACATCTTGCAAAATGTCCATATTACAGAGGAGGAAGTGCTGGATGTCTTGAAATGCATAAAGGTGGATAAATTCCAGGACCTGATCAGGTGTACCCTAGAACTCTGTGGGAAGCTAGAGAAGTGATTACTGGGCCTCTTGCTGACATATTTATATCATCGATAGTCACAGGTGAGGTGCCAGAAAAGGGGAGATTGGCAAATGTGATGCCACTTTTTAAGAAGGGTGGTAAGGACAATCCAGGGAACTACAGACCAGTGAGTCTGACGTCGGTGGTGGGCAACTTGTTGGAGGGAATCCTGAGGGACAGGATGTACATGTATTTGGAAAGGCAAAGACTGATTGGGGATAGTCAAATTGGCTTTGTGCATGGGAATTCATGTCTCACAAACCTGATTGAGTTTTTTGAGAAAGTAACAATGAAGACTGATGAGGGGAGAGCGGTAGATGTTATCTATATGGACTTCAGTAAGGAATTTGACAAGGTTCCCCATGGGCAACTGATTAGCAAGGTTAGATCTCATGGGAATACAGGGAAAACTAGCCATTGGATACAGAACTGGTTCAAAGGTAGAAGACAGAGGGTGGTGGTGGAAGGTTGTTTTTCAGACTGGAGGCCTGTGACCAGTGAAGTGCCACAAGGATCAGTGCTGGGTCCTCTACATTTTGTCATTTATAGAAATGATTTGGATGCGAGTATAAGAGGTACGGTTAGTAAGTTTTCAGATGACACCAAAATTGAAGGTGTAGTGGACAGCAAAGAGGGTTACCTCAGATTACAACAGGATCTGGACCAGATGGGCCAATAGGCTGAGAAGTGACAGATGGAGTTTAATTCAGATAAATACGAGGTGCTGAATTTTGGGAAAGCAAATCTTAGCAGGACTTATACACTTAATAGTAAGGTCCTCAGGAGTGTTGCTGAACAAAGAGACCTTGGAGTGCAGGTTCATAGCTCCTTGAAAGTGGAGTCGCAGGTAGATAGGATAGTGAGGGTGGTGTTTGATATGCTTTCTTTTATTGGTCAGAGTATTGAGTACAGGAGTTGGGAGGTCATGTTGTGGCTGTACAGGACATTGGTTAGGCCACTGTTGGAATATTGTGTGCAATCCTGGTCTCCTTCCTATCGGAAGGATGTTGTGAAACTTGAAAGGGTTCAGAAAAGATTTAAAAGGATGTTGCCAGGTTTGGAGGATTTGAACTATTGGGAGAGGCTGAACAGGCTGGGGCTATTTTCCCTGGAGCATCGGAGGCTGAGGGGTGACCTTATAGAGGTTTACAAAATTATGAAGGGCATGGATAGGGTAAATAGGCAAAGTATTTTCTCTGGGATCGGGGAGTCCAGAATAGAGGGCACAGGTTTAGGATGAGAGGGGAAAGATATAAAAGACACCTACGGGGTAACTTTTTAACACAGAGGGTGGTACATGTATGAAATGAACTGCCAGAGGAAGTGGTGGAGGCTGGCACAATTGCAACATATAAGAGGCATTTGGATGGGTATATGAATAGGAAGGGTTTGGAGGGATATGGGCAGGTGGGACTAGATTGGGTTGGGATATCTGGTTGGCATGGACAGGTTGGACTGAAGGGTCTGTTTCCATGCTGTACATCTCTATGACTCTATAACTACTTGTACTAATTTGAAGTGCTATCTGTACACAAACCCTTGGCTCCTGGTCATCTTCAACCTACACTTCAACCACTGCTGAATCCAACAGCTGCGCAAACAAACAAACAATCTTTATAATGAGTGTCAAGTTATTTTGATGAAATTGGAGAACCTCAAAAGTCAGAAGTTCTATTTTACTTAAAAATGTGTTGCTGGAAAAGCGCAGCAGGTCAGACAGCATCAAAGGAGCAGGAGAATCGACGTTTCAGGCATAAGCCCTTCTTCAGTTTTCTGCTGTGCTTTTCCAGCAACACATTTTTAAACTCTGATCTCCAGTATCTGCAGTCCTCACTTTCTCCTAGTTCTATTTTACTGGCTTAATATCGTGTTTGCGAGAATTGGGAACTCAAGGGTTAAAGATCCCCCATTAGAGTGAAAAATCACACAACACCAGGTTTTTTAACTTTGTACACCCCAGTCCAACACCACCATCTCCAAACCATTAGAGTGACTCACTGTATGTTTGAGTGTAGTTTTACAGGCTGACACCCAAAATCATAGTAGGTGTCTGGCAACCTCCAAGCTCCCAAAATCATCTGGAGCTATACATGTATATTTTGCTCCCAGCCCTGTTTGCACAGGGCTGCCCTGAATAAGACAGTCGGCCCTGGTTATAGATCTTATGAACTGCCTCCTGTTCCTATTAACACACTTCCTTACCTATTAACAAGTGTATGTGAAGACAAACAATGAGAACAATACTAAATCCTATTATCTACCTCCTTTCTTAATAACACAAGTTTGTGACTAATACAGTAACAAGCTCCTATAAACAATTCAATATTTGTCACAGGTAGGTAGCAATCATGAGTCATTGTAAGATTGAGAAATACCTGCTTTAACAACAAAATAGCAATCAGCCATGTGATGTTAAGAACTGTTTATTAGTCGCAACCAAATGAGATATAAAATATACTGCTTGCATATAATGTTCAAAGATTCATCGAGGGGTCCCATCACAAGAAGGCTACGAGACTCTTTTGGCATCATCCAGAATTTCTTGCTGGCTTTTCAGTAATAAAGTGTCTACTGTTGAACTGAAACTTGTGTCGGCCGAAGTGAAGAGTCAACATTTGGTGCCGTGACTCGGATCCCAACACAGGGAATGTCTCACTGGGCTGAGTAACTGGCCCGAGAGTCTGAATCGAACCAACTAAAGTGGTAAGGGCACCCCAGGGTATCTTACCTCAGACCACTCCTGGTTTTTGGCCCCCATCCAGTGGAACTGGTACCTTGAAGAGGTCAAACAAACCACCCGAACCCAGCTTGTAAAGTAGGAAAGTTTATTCTGATTGCTCTGAAATGCTGTGGGGTGACATTGACGATGCTGTATTGTTCTTGCAGGACAAAGGTCAGGAATGGAGACCCTGGTCAGGGAAGTGGCTGTCACTACTTGATGGATTTGTTTTAGGGAGCTGCCTCTTTCAGATATGGCTGGTGGAAATTAACAGATAAAAAGGAAAGAGGGCAAGTTTGGTAAATTTCTCGCCCCGCAGTACTATTTCAGCCAGTGGAAAATTGTTCATATTAGACCAGGGATCTATAATGGGACAACTGCTTGATTTGGCTGGGAAGGAGACCCTCCGTCAGACCATGTGTGAGGAATTACCTGATCAGGAAATGATTTGTGAAAATTAAGTGCGGCACCACACAAACGATTAGGGGACAAGATTTGGCCTCTGAGCAGGACTTGGGATGTGGACTCCTGTGAGCAAGTTGTGAACCTGATTTGGAAAGAAAATTGTGGGAGAAAATGGAATGGAAGGTGAGAGGCAACAGTAAATGGCAGGCCACCTTACCAGCCAGCTGGAGAAATAATGCTTGTGACAAGGTATTAACGGCGGAATAGATTCCCAAGCGTTGGGAGGCATTAAAGGCTGAATGCGACTAGGTGGATGGTAGGCAAAAAAGGGAACAGGAGAAACAGCATAAAGAAGTTAAAGCTGAAAAAGATAAACAAGAGGGGTTAAACCAGTGCTGTAGAGAGAACCTAAGCACTTCTGGGGATCCCAAGCTCAGGTCCGGCATACCGACCCTGTTTTAGATGGAGGGAATGATACCGAGGTAGAGGAGGAATGGAGATGTTACCCGAGTGCACTGTTGTCTCGTTGACCCACCTATGGCTCGATCCCCACCACCGTACCAGAGTCCCGAGAAAACTTGTATCGCTGATCGGATTGAGATGCACACTAGGAAGTCAACGGCACCCTGTGACCTTTGCACTGGAGTTCATCATCTCCATGTCACCCCCAAAACTATGCTCCCCATAGGCAGCTACCAAACCCCAAGGCAGATGAGGATGATGAGCTGCCAACTATTGGGATCCATGTCCCTTGGAAACCCCAAGAGATGATCATGATAATGAATTAGGCTCCAGATCATAAAGATAAACATAACCAATATGCCCAATACATCCAGCACACAATTCAAACGTACAATGCAACACCCCGGGATCTGTTTGCCCTCTGTTGTATGATCTTGTTCTGGATTAGTGGTGCTGGAAGAGCACAGCAGTTCAGGCAGCATCCGAGGAGCAGTAAAATCGACGTTTCGGGCAAAAGCCCTTCATCAGGGTTTACCTGTATGATCTTGTCACCAAAACAAATTACTAAGTGGCAGAAACAAATGGGCAAGGGTGACAGAAAGGGACCAGACCACACTTATGATGATTTAAACGGCAGATTCAAAGATGACACTCAAGCGAACCAAATTGTCGAATCGTTAGAGCGTGCCCTGCAACAGCCTGTCAACTTTAGTAAGGTCCTGGATTGCAAACCTAAGTCAGGAGATTTTGGAGGGGACGTTTGGGAAAGATTTGTTGACTGTTGTGGGACTTTTGCTGAGGATCAAGCTTTTAACTGCAGAAAGGACTGACCATTATTTAACTCTATGATTTTGCAATGTGTCCCTTTGAGCGTCACGGGCATGATACGCACAAATAGCATGAATTGGTCTGAGAACACCAGGTCACAGACGAGGAGAGCCCTTATTTATTACTGGGTCAGCCAGAACAACCCCAAGTTGTGGTCTAAAGGTCAGACAAAAGCAGAGTTTGTTCAGCTGCCCTACGACAACATCACATCTTCAGTCAATACTGGTGATTTTCATTGGAACCAGGATACCCACTGGAGACACAATCTTCCTCAGATGTCTGTTTCACAGGCCCGGCCATGTGGTCCTTCTCCAAGGGGACCCTGGAGAGGGGAATCGGGGTGTCCCCTGATGTACCTTGGAAGAGGCAGAGACAGGCTCAATACCCAATTAGACAGACAGGCCCGTGTTTCAGTTGCGGGAAACCCGGTTACTGGAGAGTCGAATGTCCCTCTCGCTCAGAGCCCGACAACCCATGTCCAGGTCTCCTGTCCTGGGCTCCTTTCACACCCAACAACCCCTTCACCTGACTCCCGAGCCAGATCCTCCCAGTCATCAGTATGTCCCCCCAGCAGGAACCACACATTACCTTACGGGTGGCTGGAAATCCAATCCTGTTTATGATTGGAATGGAAGCAACCATTTCCGCACTCGATCAGGAGATTGTGAGGGATCAAGGATTTCAGTTATCGGGTGAGACTGTGGCCCTTGCTGAGTTTGAGGGAACATATATCAGAATATATCATAAAACCGTGCCACTGGAAGCTAAGTTCTGCAGGTGGATCTGTACTATTTCTTTCACAGTAATAATTAAGTTTGAATGGATAGGAGGGATCTGCTCTGTCTCCTAGGAGTTGAGATCATCTGTCCAGATGAAGGAATAACTTTGGGGCTGCAATGCCGAACGCAATATCCCCAGTTTGCGGTTCCCCAGTGGTGGAGGCTTGGCCGTTCCCCCATGTGATGGTTTGCGATGATTCCAGTGGATGCTCCACAGAACATAGCCAGTATTACACTCCATTTCAGGGCATGGAATTCTCCATTTCAGTTAACGGTGAGGTTGATGGTAAGGAAGGCTCTGCTTATCTTGTTCGAATCCCAGACTACCTGTGGTGGCAGACAGTGTTGGCAGTCCCACATAACACTCGAACCGTTGACCTTGAATATAAGCCGAAAGACTAAGGTCATCTTGCCTACACCCCGACTCAACTCACTTCAGACACCAAAGAACTGAAGCAATACTTTACAGGGGACTGCTTGAAATATTGAGAAATCCCACAACAGAAAAATGACATTCTGATCGAACCAAAGAAATTAAATGCCAGTTGTGGGCTGCCTCTGGCCTTGAGGTTGGCTATACCCCTTGTGATCAGTACAGTTAAAATTAAAAGATAATCAGACTCTGCCCTCAATTCCACAGTGTCCCATTAAGTTGGAGGTGGAACAAGGAATCCAGATCCTTATTAACTCTTTCCTGGCACAAGATATTCTGATCCCGCGCAAGTCATCTTGCAACCTCTCGATCTTTCCAGTCCCCAAACCAGGTCGATGGGACTGCCAATTAGTACAAGACCTGAGGAAGATCAATGTTATTGTTGCACCCTTACACTCCCATGTCCCAAAGCCGGCTACTATTTCAAGTTGCATACCTGCTGATGCCTGCATTTTTACAATCGTTGACCTACAGCACACATTTTCTGCTGCACTCAATATTCGTTTGCCTTCACCTACCAGGGCCAGCAGTCCACTTGGACATGCCTGTCCCAAGGTTTTGTCCATTCTCTGACTCTATTCTCGCAAACCCTCCATGGTCAGTTATGGACCCTGGACCTCCCGCAGGAATCGCCAGTTGTCCAATATGTCAATGACCTGCTTGTCACCAGTAGCAGATTGTCCAACTGTGAGACAGTACTGCTGAATTTCTTGCACTCCCTCAGGTATATGGTCCCACCCCATAACGTAAAACATTGTCAGAAAAATGTTAAGTTTTTGGGACTTGTCCTGTCTGTAGGGGAACGGAAACTGACAGAGGACTGCGTACGGTCCATTGCTGGGACCCTGCCACCTATAACCCCTGAACAGATGCGAGCTTTTGTCAGACATTTGAATTTCTGTAGGTAATGGATTCTGAACGTTGCCCTCCATACTCGCCTACTGATCCCACTGGCATCAGCCAATGCCCCTCCCAGCTTTACACTTGCAGCTGAGCAACTGACAGTCTTTACAGAACTGATCAACTCCCTTCTGCAAGTCCTGACTGACCGTTCCAATTGTATGTCACCACCAAAGATTGGTGTGCCACTGCCATCCTCACCCAAACCCACAGTGACAGGAAGTGATCAGTGGCATATTAGTACACTAAACTGGACCCAGTGGCAGCCAGCCTCCTGCCCTGCTCACAGGGACTTCCTGCTATACATGTTCTCATATCAGCCGCTTCAAATATAACCCGCCATCAGCTGGTTGTGGTTTTAACCCCGCATTCCGTTGTTGACCTTCTCACCTCCCAACAGACTCAAGATCTAACACAAGCACACCAGGATAAATATGCCCTACTCAACATTCCGCTAGCGACCTTCACCCATTGCACCACATTGAATTCTGCTACATTCTTGACAGAACCCCCCTCTCCCGACCACGACTGCCTATTATGGAATCATCTTTTCACCTCAGGTTATGGTGATTTAGCCGACGTTCCACTTGAACGTGGAGACTTCACTTTTTACGTGGTTGGCAGCTCCTTTGTTTCACCAACAGGTCAGTGATGTTCCAGATATGTGATTGCCCCGGACTCTGAAGTAGTTGAACACACGGCATTTAAAACTGCACTGTCAGCACAGAAGGCTGAATTGTTTGCCCTCACTCAGGCTTGCATTTTGGCGCAAGGGAAATCAGCCAATATTTATTCACAGTCTCACTCCGATTTCGGCATTACCCATTATTGCAGCATCATATGGGAGCATAGTTGATTTTTAACCTCCATGGGGCAACCCATTAGTAATGCTGTTTTTGCACATAATCTCTTGCAGGCCTTACAGTTACTGTCCAGCCTAGTGGTGATCAAATATTCAGCTCACACTGGAGCCGCTGACAGAGTCTCCAAGGGCAACACGCAAGTAGATGCTGCCGCCATGGCTGTGAAAGTGCAAGGACAACCCCAGTGGATCCACAGAACTTACTGCAAAAGAGTAAATGTGGAAACAGAGAACGATTAGAGACAAAGATATATTCCATACCTGTGACTTTGGGGGATGTGACTTTGGGAGTAGACAGGTTTCAAACTAACACCCATGTGCATAATACCTTTTTGCATTTGGCCTATCAGATGGGGTGAGACATTCGTTGCTGGCTATGTGCCCACATGCCACTCAGGGAGGCAGTTGGGGGAGTGTATTCCTTTGTGGCCTGTATCTTTTTGCTGGCACGTGGTGGCCGAATGGCTACTACACCAGAATCTTTCCAGTGATCCTTCTAAGACCGATGGTGCACAGGAATGGCAGTCAGCAGGGTATAAAATGACATTATTCAGGAATTGGTACCAGCCTAACAACAACAGATTGCATAGATCTCCCTCCCTTGTTGTTATTAACAACACCACTGATGACGGGAAGGGAAACCCTCTAAAGGCACTTATGTGGAGGCAAGTAAGTACTCCATCGATATTCCCTGGGTTGAGATTGTTCAGAATTTAATGAAATATGGCTACTTTGTGTTTGATTGGTCTGCCATCCAAAATAAGACATCAGGCTCCCTCTGGAATAACCCTGCTCCCAGGTTATAGGGGGTTGCAGTTTCCAACTTTACATCCAACAATGACACATATTTTATTTGCGGGCAAAAAGCCCACTTGTGTTTAGCTACGAATGTTGTTGGAGCTGCACCCATTCAGGTAAATGGAGAGCATTCCATCACACTCCTGACTTCTACCTTGTTGATGATGGACAGACTTTAGAGAATCAGGAGTTGAACTACTTACCACAATATTCCTATCCTCTGAGAAAATAAAATGAGCAAAATAGCTTATATTCTCCAGAATTTAAAAGAATGTGGTGGGTTTGTTAAAACATACTAAATTCTGAAGAAGGTCAATACTGAGAGTCTGGTTCACCTGGCTGGAGACTGTAGGTGCAGGGAATAGTCTAAAAATGAATGAGCTATTTTGGGCTGAGATAAAGGGAATTATATCTCTGAGAGGGTGTCACACTTTATCTCACAGGACCCTGGAAGCTCAGTCAATTAATATAGTCTAAATTGGCAACAATATAATTTTAGGCATTAAGAAAATTAAGAGATGTGGATATGGTCTGGAATAGAAACGTTGATTTAGAAGTTCAGCCATTATCTATTGAATGGCAGACCAAGTTTGGTAGATCATAGGGTCACACTTTACTATTTTAATGTTTTTATTTTCCTTGCTCTTGAATGTCAGCATTTATACTGTAGGGTCCAACTCAAACAAATCTCTTGCTATAGGGAAACAAACAGCATTTCTGTTAGTTTTCTAAGAATAGGTGTGAATCGAAGTGGATAATGAATCTGACCAATTCAGAAGAAAATTAGTAATGACTCACAAAAGCAGAGTTGATGAAGTAAAAATGATTTTAGAAAGGGTCAACGAGGATGCTGATTACTTGATTTGCACGATTACCATAAAGCCAGAGGACAAAACAGTGCACTTTCATTTCAGAAGTGAAAAACATCTGTCACAGGCCAAGGCTCTTTGATAGGAAATCAAGACTGAAAAGAAAAGAACGTCGGAGCTAATGGAATTACAATTTGGAGACTGCCATTAAAATAAAGGCCTTGACTTCAATGGTGTCAGTCGTTTCCACAAATGGTTGAAGCAATTTGTTTTTGGGCAAGATGACTGTTTGATTTTCTACTTTCACAACATAATCCTTAGTATACATTTGTGAACAAATCCTCACGACTATTCCCCTGAACTAAAACTTTGGCTTGATACAAATAAATGATACGTTATCAATAATAAATGGTGTTATTTTTCATTTCACAGCCAGCAGATATTGTGCGATTCAATTAGCACCTGCAGAGAAAAATAAGAGGCATCCTATGTTTACTGTCATCACCACCAGGTCATTTTATTTAGATTTGGTTCAGAATATTGCTCCCACATTACATCCAAAAATCTAATGTTTTTATTTAAATTGAGGTGCAGTCAGCTGGACCTGCCAGGTGCTTCCTCACAAAAATTGTCTGCGCAGGCACACCCTATGTTCTAGAAGATTCTGAATCATTGTGGAAGGCAACCTGCAGTGTACAATCCAAACAAAAAATTTGTACATCCCTTGCCAAAGTTTGGACATGGGCTTTGAATCAATGCTTTTTTAAAAAAAGGTCACTCAGCATTTGCAGCTTAATTAGATTTTCAGAAGGTACAATCTAGAGTTTTTGAAGTGCTGGAGTAATTCGTATTAGTGGCTAGGAAGGCATGGATGCAGTTGTTACAGTGCCCCTTGATCTGCAAACCTAACTGGACATGAAGGAGAAGAGGCAAAAGTAGGAAGGAGTCAAGGGCTCTCCACAGAAAGTCCAACCTATAGGGGTTTTTCAGACTTCTCTGGCCTTCACCTGTCCCACAATCAATACCCAAGCAGACTAGGATTCAACAAGGTTGTGGTCCATGTTTAGAATTAGAATATCCTTTATTGTCATGTGTACAGGGGTACAGTGAAAGGTTTACAATATCAATTCTGATAGCACCATCCTAGGTACAGAGTATTTAGGTACAAATCTTAGATATAAAAAGAGGCATAAAAAAGCTGCACTACCTTCCAGTGATTTATAGTATAAGTTAGAAATAAGACAGTTAAAAACATAAACATTACACTTAGGTAAACAGGTTACCGATAAATGTTACATAGCGAAAGTGAAGACTGCAGATGCTGAAGATTAGAGTCAAGACTAGAGTGTTGCTGGAAAAGCACAGCAGGTCAGTCAGCATCCAAGGAGCAGGAAAATTGACATTTCGGGCAAAAGCCCTGATGAAGTTACATTGCAGTAATTCAGCGCATGGGGCTTCCACGTGTGGTCTGACTAGCCTTGCAAGCTGCTGATGGTCTACACTAGAACTCAGTCCGACAAACATCCCTGCTCTGCTCCAGCTTTGAGTTGCTCCGCTCCAACTCCAGAACTACTGACTGCTAGAATTAATAGCCATAATGGCAGCAGTCTGAGTCTACATTACAATAAACTCACCTTAAAACGCAACATGGACAGACCTCAGGACTTTAGTCTAAGTTGGCACTGCAGCACTGAAATGTTGTGTAGCTTTCATCTGTACTGTAATTGAAACTCAGACAGTGGTGGTCCAATGCTCCATCCTGATCAGATGTGCTCACACAGTCATAGGATTGTCCATCATCATGTCCATAGTAATAGCATCCCAAAATTAGGGTAAAAGGCCCAAGTTTCAAAGTCCCTCTCAGGACTTGATGGCCATGGTGGATGTCCTATATTGACATCAATGTGTTGATATATCAATCTGTTAAACCATTTCCAGTAGAACTGTGGTAGGTGGTAAGAATAGGAAATCTCCCTGGTCAGAATGTTATGCTACTTAAATAAGAACCCATGGCTTTAGAGGTGATGCATCAGAATAGATAAGGGATCGACTAAACAATAGAAGACAGAGTTGGAGGCATTTTTCAGAATGGCAACCTGCACCTGGAGGAGTGCTACAGTGATTAATGCTTGGGACAAAATTATTGATAATATATTAATGACTTCGATAAGGAGAGTAAATGAACTATAACAAAGTTTACAGAATATACAAAAATAGGTGGGACGGCAAATGGTGAGAAGACTTCATCTGCCATAAGCATAAACGGGGGGGGCATAAAACCAGGTTCCACAAATGAACCAAAACTTGGCAGATGGGAACAAATATGAAAGTGAGATTATGCACTTTGCTAGGAAGATTAGAGGAGCTAAATATTATTTGAATAGTGAGATAGCATAGAAAACTACAACATAGGGATTTGGGTGTCATTATGCATGAATGACAAAAAGCTAGTTTTCCAAGTTTAGCAGGTAACAGTAATGATAAATAGCACATCAGCCATTATTTCAAAGGGAATAGGAGGTCTTGCTAAAATTATGAGTCATCAGATATACCAAGATGGAATACTGTGAATAGTTTTGAGCCCCCTATCCAAGGAAAGCTTACAGATACTGAAGGTAGTCTAGCCAAGTTTCACTGCGCTGATCTCAGGAGTAGAGGGACTGTCTTCTAAGACTGGAAACTGGAACAGGAGTAGACTGCTCAGCCCCTTGATTCTGCTTACCAATCAATAAGAACACAGCCGATCCAGCATTCCTCACATCCGCTTTCCTGTGTTTACCCCATAACCCTTGATTCCCATACTGATCAATAATTTAACTCTGTTTTAAGTATACACAAGAACTCTTGTCCCCATGGCTCCTTCATGGCAAGGAGTGCCAAAGATTGAATGCCGCAGAGAAGAAATTCCTCATCTGTCTTAAATTGGCACCCCTTTTATTGACGCTATCACTCTGGTCCTAGACTCTCCCATAAAGGGAAATATCTTATCAGCATTCACTCTGTCAAGCACGTCATGTGAAGACAGGTTGAATCAGTTTGGATTGTATTTAGTACAGTTTAGGAGAACAAAAGGTGACCTTATTGAAACATACAAGATTCTTAGAGGACCTGACAAATTAGAAGCAGGAAAGTAGTTTACCCTCAAAGACCAGATGGCATGATCTCAGAATAAGGGGATACACATTTAAGACAGACAAGGAATTTCTTCTCTCAGAGGATCGTGAATCTGGAATTCTGTAATGTTGAGGCTGCGTTAAGTATATTAAAGGCTAAAATACATTTTTACTCATGAAGGGAATCCCAGGTTATGGGGATAAGGCAGGAAAATGGAGTTGAAGATTATCAGATCAGTCATGATCTCATTGAAAAGCAGAGCAGGCCCTAGGTTGAATGACCTGTGTCACCCCCCGCATCATGTCGACAGATCTGGGAATACTGTTATGCTACAGCTGCTACAATGTGAAATCACTCTGCAGGCAGTTTTTGTTTTGCCATGAGCAAGCATCAACTTCATTCAGAGGGACTGACAATACTAAAAACATATATCTCATCAATGGAAAAGGTGATCACCAGATTTTATGTAATTACCTCCGCTACGTGGGAACAAGAATCTTCCGTTATCCTTGACTATATCAGGAGGCTGTCTGGTAGGCCTGCCAATGCCTCCTGTTAGACATGTCCATTTGCTGTAATTGGTATGCTGCCTCAAAGTTTGCATTTAGCAGTTTCACTCTATCAGAATTCCTGTGACCTGACCATACTGGAACCTGGCAAATAAGTGACTCTTATTGTAGCCTGGCTACAGCTCACTACCATATGCAGATCCCAACTTTCGGCTGAAATATGTAGCAGTGGTAGTGGCTGCAATTAAGATTAAATGTCTGCTCATCACTCAAGTGTATTGCCCATTTTCTTTTTCCAATCTGTACTTCAGCTGCCCTCGCCACAGTTTAGGCATTTTAAAGCCTAAAAGGAGAAGTAAAAGTGGGATGATAGAAACATGTGGAAGCAAAAGGTCTGGGGTCATACCATCTACAGCTTTCACTTTTTCTTTCAGCATGGGATGCAAGCTAGTCTGGACTTGAAATGGGATGTGAAGCATGACTTACCATCTTTCTCCATGCCCTTTACTACACCAGATGACAGAGGCACTGTTTTTTCGTGACCCTATGATTTCTTCTAGAAACCTCAGGAGAAAAGGTCATGCCACCTCCTTCCCATTAATTCTCTCCTGTTAACAGGGCAGAATGTCACTTCTTCTGTGGCTGAATAGCTGGAGGAATGTGGTGACAGTGAAAACCGGCATCATTGGAATATTTTTGATGGTGAGATGGAGATAATTGTCCATTATACATGTATCATGTTTGCGCATGAATGCTGCTGAATGGTTAATGATGCAGTGGGTAGGCAATGTCATTTGATGAAAAATTATCTGACTGGATTATTAAGCATTTTGAAGCCTTGGCTCCAGGCCTTGCAGCTAAACTCAGGCACTCACCACCCTTGCTGTGCACTGTGACTTGTTTTTGAGGCTTCTGCATGAAAGCCTTTAGGAGGTCATGGACCATGTCCTCTTCCACGGACAGTGTCTAGCTGTGCTGATGCTTCAACACAGCTGCATTAAATCTTGAAGATTGTCAAAGTCATTTCAGTTCTTACCTCTTCCCTTTTAAGAGGGACAGTCCACTTTTAACAAGTGAAGGTCAGCTACAACATGAGGATTGAAGATGCACCTTCCCCAGCCATATTCCCCATCTTTCCCTGCACCATTTTGTTTGAAACAGAATACTTATAAAATTAAGTGCATGACCTGCCTACTGCCTTGCTGTGCACCCTCCGACCTGTATCCAATGTTTCAGAGGAGTGGAGGAGTTCGATGTCCTTGGCCCTCTTCCACACAAGAATGAGATGCATCAATAGGCAATTTGGCAGCTCAGGACTGTTCCACCATGCAATAAAGACCATGATTGTGGCCTTAACTCTACTTTCCTATTCATCCTCTGTAACCATGGGCTCTCTAATTACACCTTAAATTGATTCTGTCTCTCTACTATTCCCAGGGTAGGAGAATTCTACAGACCAGTGACCCTCTTAGGGAATATGTTTCTGCCCATCTTTGCCTCAAATGGAAGGCCCCTCATTTTTAAATTTTTTTCACCTAGTTCCAGACTCCTGCACAAAGTGGAAACATGCTCTCAACATCTCCCCTCTAAAGGTCCCTCAAGATCTTAAACATTTCAATAAGATCACTTTTCATTCCTCAGAAGATAACCTCTTCACCACGGGAATCAATCGAGTGAACCTTTTCAGAGATGCTCCTAATGCAAATCAATGCTTCCTTAAGGAGACCAAAACTGTACTCATGGTCCCAGCACAGCTGCTGAAACACTTTCTTACTTCAATAATTTTAGTTATTTTGAAATTAATTTCTTCAGATACATTATGACACATGTCTGGAGCAGGTGGGAGATGAGCCCAAGCCGGGTTAAGTGTTAAGGCCACGACTATTGTGTAAGGCATTTCATTTCTTTAATTATGTACTTGCAATAAATGCCAACATTCCATTTTGTTCCTCTACCCAGATACTTGCATTCTGTGTTTTGTGTGTTAGGGTGTCAAGATTTCTCTGTACAATAGAAGGATCTCTCTCCATTCAAAGAATAGACAGCTTTTTTATTCTTTCTGCCAAAGTGGACAAGTTTACATTTTCCCATGTTATACGTGATCAGCCAAATTTTTACCCACTTATTAACAACTTGGATGAAGGAAACTACTAAATTTGCAGATGACACATATGTCTGTGGAGGAGCATGTAGTGTTGTGGAAATATGGAGGCTACGGAAAGACTTGGTGGACAGGCTAGGAGAGTGGGGAAAGAAGTGATAGATAGAATAGTGTAGGAAAGTGAGGTTATGGACTTTGGTAAGAAGAAGAGAGGTGCAGACTAATTGCTAAACAGGGTAAGCCTTTGGAAATCTGAAGCAGAAAGGGACTTGGAAGTCTTAGTTTAGGATTCTGTTAAGTTAACATGCAGGTTCAGTTGGAGCCAAGAAGATGAATGCAATATAACATTCATTTTAAGAGGGTTAGAATACAAGAACAGAAATGTACCATTGAAGCTGCATAAGGCTCTGGTCAGACCACAATTGAAATACTGTGAGCAATTTTGGGCTACTTTCCTGAAGGAAAGGATATGCTTGCATTAGAGAGATTTTGGAGGAGGTTTACAAGAATGATCCCAAAGATCTCATATGAAGAGTGATTGAGGACTCTAAGTCTATACTTAATGGAGTTTAGAAGGATGGTTTGGGGCAAGGGGAGATCTGATTGGAACTTCCAGAATACTGAGAGGCTTAGATAGAGTGGTCGTGGAGAAGCTGTTTCCACTAGTAGGAGAGACTAGGACTGGAGGGCACATAACTTCAGAGTGAAGGTTTGACCATTTAGAACAGTGAGGAGGATGGATTTCTTCAGCTACAGCATTGTTAATCTGCAAAACTCATTGTTGCACAAGTCTGTGAAGGCAAAGTTATTGAGGGTATTTAAGGCAAGTTCTTGATTGGTGAGGGGATCAAGGGTTGCAGGGAGAATAGGTTGGGAAGCATATCAGTCATGATCGAATGCCAAACAGACTCAGTGGGTTGAATGGCCTAATTCTGCTTGAATACCATATGGTGTTATGATAGCTTATGTCTCCTTGATAACTTACTTTCCTGCATATCTTTGTGTTATTGGCAAGAAAGTATTCAGTCCCTTAATGTAAATCATTGATACATTGATGTGAAATGTAAATAGTTGAGCCCTTGAACTGAATCCAGTGACATTCTGCTGCTTACATTTTACCAACCCAAAAATTAATTATTTGTCCCTATTTCCTTCTTGTTAGTAAACTCCTATCCTGTTATGTTAACCCCTACTCCATGACCTCTTATTTTACACAGTTACCTTTGTGGTACTTCAAATAGATTTCCTTTTACTTATCTATCTACCTTGGTTTTTCCTGGGATCTGGTCATCACTGACCACTTATTACACATCCTTAGTTGCCATTGATAAAATGATGGTAAACTGCTTCAGTCTATTTACTGATAGGTATCCCCTCAACACGTTTAGGGAGAGAATATCAGGATTTTGACCTAACAACACAAAAGAAACAGCAATATATCCTGAAGGAAAGGATTCTAGGTAATCCAAGATGGAGCATGGGAAAATTTCTGGCTGTAAAAGGCTGCTCCTTTTTTGAGGTATTGGAGGTGATTCCAGGACCAGAAATTACTGTTTTATATGCTGTTACATAGTTTTGGCATTTTGGAGAGAAAAACACAGTCAAAACAACGGCACTTTTAAAAGGAGGAGGAACAGACAAAAGCAGAATATGGCAGCAGGTGCAGAAGAGAAAGAGAGAGAGACAGAGAGAGAAAAATAGAGAGAGAGAGACAGAGAGAGAGAAACTTAAAAATATAAGCCATCAGTATTAACTTCGCTTGGAGCAGTGTTTTTTAGAGGAATAAGACAGCGCTATTTTCTGAGTCTGCAGATTGGAAGAAGCAAAATGGGCTTCAGTAGAGTGATATGCTCTTCTTGTCGGATGTGGGAGTTTAGGGAGAGTTTACGTGTTACTGAGGAATATATCTGCAATAAATGCCATTGATTGTGAATCCTATCAGATTGAATAGATTGGTTGGAGAGACAGATACAGGCAATGAGGAATTTACAAGAGCAAGGGGATGTGATGGATGGCAGTTATAGGAAGGGGAAAACGTTACATATGAAGTCACAGAGATGGGTTAACTCTGGGAAAGGTAAGAGAGATAGGCAGGTAGTGCAGGAGTCTTCTGTGGCTATCC
Organism: Chiloscyllium punctatum; assembly: GCF_047496795.1. Classification (NCBI taxonomy): domain Eukaryota; kingdom Metazoa; phylum Chordata; class Chondrichthyes; order Orectolobiformes; family Hemiscylliidae; genus Chiloscyllium; species Chiloscyllium punctatum. The sequence goes on from NC_092749.1 coordinate 84,211,995, forward strand.
CCATTTCAAACAAGTATGTTGTTTTGGAAAATGTAGGGGGTGATGGATTCTCAGGGGAATGTAGCACAAACAGCCAAGTTTCTGGTATTGAGACTGGCTCTAATGTAATGAGGGGTGCATCGGGTTCAATTGGGTTGGGGGAATCTCTAGTCAGAGACATAGACAGATGTTTCTGTGGCCAGCAGTGAAAAATCAGAATGGTGTGTTGCCTCCCTGGTGCCAGGATCAAGGATGTCTCAGAGAGGGTGCAGAATGTTCTCAAGGGGGAGAGGGGCCAGCAGGAGGTCATTGTACACAATGGAACCAACGACATAGGAAGGGAAAAGGATGAGATTCTGAAGGAAGAATATAGAAGGTTAGGCAGGAATTTAAAAAGGAGCTCCTCAAGGGTAGTAATATCTAGATTACTCCTGGTGCTATGAACTAGTGGGGGTAGGAATAGAAGGATAGAGCAGACGATTGGGTGGCTGGAGAGCTGGTGCACGGGAGGAGGGTTCACATTTTTGGATCATGAGAATCTCTTCTGGAGTCGAAGTGAGCTGTACAAGAAAGATGGATTGCACCTGAATTGGAAGGGGACTAATATACAGGCAGGGAGATTTGCTAGAGCTGCTTGGGAGGATTTAAACTATAAGGTGGGGCGGGGGGGTGTGGAGTCGGGGCAGGCAGGGACAAAGCAGAGAGCAAGGTAGGACTGATAAATTAAACTGAATTTATTTCAATGCAAAAGGCCGAACAGGGAAGGCAGATGAACTCAGGGTATGATTAGGAACATGGCACTGGGAAATCATAGCAATTACAGAAACATGGCTCAGGGATGGGCAGGACTGGCAGCTCAAGGTTCTAGGAAACAAAATGCAACAGGAAGGACAGAAAGTGATGCAAGACAGGAGGGGGAAGTGGTGTTTTTGACAAGGGATAGTATTACAGCTGTACTGAGGGAAGATATTCCTGAAAATACATCCAGTGAAGTTATTTGGGAGGAACTGAGAAATAAGAATGGGATGATCACCATATTGGAATTGTATTATAGACCTCTTAATAAACAGAGGGAAATTGAGAAACAAATTTGCAAGGAGATCTCAGCTATTTGTGAGAAAAATACGGTGGTGAGGATAGGGGATGTTAACTTTCCAAACGTTGACTGGGACTGCCATAGTGCTAAGGGTTTAGATGTGGAGGAATTTGTTAAGGGTATACAAGAAAATTTTCTGATTTAATATGTGGATGTACCAACTAAAACTTGACCAACTCTTGGGAAATAAGCCAGGGCAAGTGACTGAGGTGTCAGTGGGGGAGCACTTTGGGGCCAGTGACCATAATTCTATTAGTTTTAAACAGTGATGGAAAAGGATAGACCAGATCTAAAAGTTGAAGTTCTAAATTGGAGAAAGGCCAATTTTGACGGTATTAGGCAAGAACTTTCGAAAGCTGATTGGGGGCAGATGTTCACAGGTAAAGGGATGGCTGGAAAATGGGAAGCCTTCAGAAATGGGATAATGAGAATCCAGAGAAAGTGTATTCCTGTCACGGTGAAAGGAAAGGCTGGTAGTTATAGTGAATGCTGGATGACAAAAGAAATTGAGGTGAAAATGTGTTGCTGGAAAAGCACAGCAGGTCAGGCAGCATCCAAGGAACAGGAGAATCTTCATTTCGGGCATAAGCCCTTCTTCAGGAATGAGGAAAGTGTATCCAGCAGGCTAAGATAAAAAGTAGGGAGGAGGGACTTGGGGGAGGGATGTTGAAAATGCGATAGGTGGAAGGAGGTCAAGGTGAGGGTGATAGGTCAGAGTGGGGTGGGGGCGGAGAGGTCAGGAAGAAGATTGCAGGTTAGGAAGGTGGTGCTGAGTTCGAGGGATTTGACTGAGACAAGGTGGGGGAAGGGGAAATGAGGAAACTGGAGAAATCTGAGCTCATCCCTTGTGGTTAGAGAGTTCCCAGGCGGAAGATGAGACGCTCTTCCTTCAATGCTCTGGCGATGGAGGAGTCCAAGGACCTGCATGTCCTTGGTGGAGTGGGAGGGGGAGTTGAAGTGTTGAGCCACGGGGTGGTTGGGTTGGTTGGTCCGGGTATCCCAGAGGTGTTCTCTGAAACGTTCCGCAAGTAGGCGGCCTGTCTCCCCAATATAGAGGAGGCCACATCGGGTGCAGCAGATGCAATAAATGATGTGTGTGGAGGTGCAGGTGAATTTGTGGCGGATATGGAAGTATCCCTTGGGGCCTTGGAGGGAAGTAAGGGGGGAGGTGTGGACACAAGTTTTGCATTTATTGTGGTTGCAGGGGAAGGTGCCGGGAGTGGAGATTGGGTTGGTGGGGGGTGTGGACCTGACGAGGGAGTCATGGAGGGAGTGGTCTTTTCAGAACGCTGATAGGGGAGGGGAGGGAAATATATCCCTGGTGGTGGGGTCCGTTTGGAGGTGGCAGAAATGACGACGGATGATACGATGTGTATGGAGGTTGGTGAGGTGGTAGGGTTCTGTCCTGGTGGCAGTTGGAGAGGCGGGGCTCAAGGGTGGAGGAGCGGGAAGTGGAGGAGATGCGGTGGAGGGCATCGTCAACCACGTCTGGGGGGAAATTACGGTCTTTGAAGAAGGAGGCCATCTGGGTTGTACGGTATTGGAACTGGTCCTCCTGGGAGCAGATGTGGCGGAGACGAAGGAATTGGGAATATGGGATGGTGTTTTTACAGGGGTCAGGGTGGGAGGAGGTGTAGTCTAGGTAGCTGTGGGAGTCAGTCGGTTTATAGTAAATGTCTGTGTTGATTCGGTCACCCGAGATAAAAATGGAAAGGTCTAGGAAGGGGAGGGAGGAGTCTGAGATGGTCCAGGCGAATTTGAGGTCGGGTGGAAGGTGTTGGTAAAGTGGTTGAACTGTTCAACCTCCTCGTGGGAGCATGAGGCAGCGCCGATACAGTCATCAATGTAGCGGACGAAAAGGTGGGGGGTGGTGCCAGTGTCGCTGCGGAAGATGGACTGTTCCACATATCCTACGAAGAGGCAGGCATAGCTGGGGCCCATGCGGGTGCCCATGGCTACTCCTTTGGTTTGGAAATTGAGGGTTTGGTTAAGAAAAAGAAGGAAGCATATGTCAGGTATAGATAGGATAGATCGAGTGAATCCTTAGAAGAGCATAAAGGCAGTAGGAGTATACTTAAGAGGGAAATCAGGAGGGCAAAAGGGACATGAGATAGCTTTGGCAAATAAGGTTAAGGCGAATCCAAAGGATTTTTACAAATATATTAAGGACAATATAGTAATGAGAGAGAGAATAGGACCCCTCAACGCTCAGCAAGGTGGCCTTTGTGTGGATCCATGGGAGGTTGGGGGAGATACTAAATGAGTATTTTGCATCAGTGTATATAGTGGAGAAGGACATTGAAGATAAAGAATGTAGGGAAATAGATGGTGACATCTTGAAAATTGTCCATGTTACAGATGAGGAATTGCTGGATGTATTGAAATGCATAAAAGTCGATAAATTCCGGGACCTGATCAAGTATAGCCTAGGACTCTGTGGGGTGCTAGGGAAGTGATTGCTGGACCTTTTGCTGTGATATTTGTATCATCAATAGTCACAGGTGAGGTGCCGGAAGACTGGAGGTTGGCTAACGTGGTGCCACTGTTTAAGAAGGGTGGTAAGGTCAAGCCAGGGAACTATAGACCGGTGAACCTGACGTCGGTGGTGGGCAAGTTGTTGGAAGAAATCCTGAGGGACAGGATGTACATGTATTTGGAAAGGCAAGGACCGATTAGGGATAGTCAACATGGCTTTGTGCATGGGAAATTATGTCTCACGAACTTGATTGAGTTTTTTGAAGAAGTGACAAGAGGATTGATGAGAACAGAGTAGTAAACGTGTTCGATATGGACTTCAGTAAGGCATTCAACAAGATTCCCCATGGGAGATTGGTAAGCAAGGTTAGATGTCATGGAATACAAGGAGAACTAGTCATTTGGATACAGAACTGGCTCAAAGGTAGAAGACACGAGGGTGGTGGTGGAGGGTTGCTTTTCAGGCTGGAGGCCTGTGACCAGTGGAGCGCCACGAGGATCAGTGCTGGGTCCACTACTTTTCATCATTTATATAAATGATTTGGATGTGAGCATAAGAGGTATAGTTAGTAAGCTTGCAGATGACACTGAACTTGGAGGTGCAGTGGACAGCAAAGAAGGTTACCTCAGATTACAACAGGATCTTGATCAGATGGGCCAATGTGAGAAGTGACAGATGGAGTTTAACTTAGATAAATGCGAGGTGCTGCATTTTGGGAAAGCAAATCTTAGCAGGACTTATACACTTAATAGTAAGGTCCTAGGGAGTGTTGCTGAACAAAGAGACCTTGGAGTGCAGGTTCATAGCTCCTTGAAAGTGGAGTCGCAGGTAGATAGGATAGTGAAGAAGGCGTATAGTATGCTCTCCTTTTATTGGTCAGAGTATTGAGGACATGAGTTGGGAGGTCATGTTGTGGCTATAAAGGACATTGGTTAGGCCACTGTTGGATATTGCATGCAATTCTGGTCTCCTTCCTATCAGAAGAATGTTGTGAAACTTGAAAGGATTTAGAAAAGATTGACAAGGATGTTGCCAGGGTTGAAGATTTGAGCTATGGGGAGAAGTTGAATATGCTGGGCTGTTTTCCCTAGAGTGTAGGAAGCTGAAGGGTGATCTTATGGAGGTTTATAAAATCATGAGAGGCATGGATAGGGTAAATAGACAAGGTGGTTCGGAAATCCAGAACTAAGGGGCACAGGTTTAGGATGAGAGGGGAAAAATATGAAAGAGACTTAAGGGGCAACTTTTTCACGCAGAGGGTGGTGCGCGTACGGAATGAGCTGCCAGAGGAAGTGGTGGAGGCTAGTACAACCGTAACATTTAAAAGGCATCTGGATGGGTATATGAACAGGAAGGGTTTGGAGGTGTATGGGCCAGGTGCTGGCAGGTGGGTCTAGACTGGGTTGGGATATCTGATCTGCATGGATGAACTGGACCGAAGGGTCTGCTTCCGTGCTGTACACCTATGACTCTGTGATCCAATATATTTGCTGCCCTAGACACTCGACATTGTGGTCCTAGTTAGCTTAGGTTCAAATTCTAATTTCTTCATTTTTAAACTCAGTTTTTGCTGTTTTCTAAAATCAGTACAATTTGTTGACTTACTACAACTAATTGTCAAGGTATTTTATGCTTTTTCTTTCAATATAGTAAGTATCCTTAACTATCTCTTATTGAGAAGTGATTCTGTCTTTGCTGAAGTTAGGAGCTATTTGATTAAGTGTCTGCCTCTCTTCCCCTCTATTGCCTAACCTTTTTAATATGTTTTTCCGAATCATTTTAGCCAGTGTAAACTCATGATTTGTAATTGCCTCCATTAAAGTACAAAAATTGGAGAGGTAGTGGACAGCGAAGAAGGTTACCTCATAGTATAACCAGATATTGATCAGATGGAACAATGGGCTGAGTGGCAATTGAAATTTAATTTAAATGAATGTGAGGTGCTGCATTTTGGAAAGGCAAATCTGGGCAGGACTTATACGCTTAATGGTGCTGGAAGAGCACAGCAGTTCAGGCAGTATCCAAGTAGCTTCGAAATCGACGTTTCAGGCAAAAGCCCTTCATCGATTTCGAAGCTACTTGGATCCTGCCTGAACTGCTGTGCTCTTCCAGCACCACTAATCCAGAATCTGGTTTCCAGCATCTGCAGTCATTGTTTTTACCTTATACGCTTAATGGTAAAGTCCTGGGGAGTGTTGCTGAACAAAGAGATCTCGGAATGCAGGTTCATAGTTCCTCGAAAGTGGAGTCGCAAGTAGATAGGAATTCATTTGGTATCCTTTCCTTTACTAGTCAATGCGTTTAGTAATTAGGAAGTAATGTTGCAGGTGGACCGGGGCATCAGTTAAACCACTTGTGAAATACTGCGAGCAATTCTGATCTTTCTCCTATAGGAAGGATGTGTGAAACTTGAAAGGACTCAGAAAAGATGCATAAGGATGTTGTGAGTGTTGGCGGGTTTGAGTTTAGGGAGTGGTTGAATAGGTTGGGGCCGTTTTCCCTGGAGCATCGGAGGCTGAGGGGTGACCTCATAGAGGTTTATAAAATAATGAGGGGCATGGATAGGGTAAATAGACAAAGTCTTTTCAAGGTGAGGGTATTCCAAAACTAGAGGGCATAGCTTTAATGTGAGAGGGGAAAGATCTTAAATGGACCTAGGGTCCAACCTGTTCATGCAGAGGGTAGTATGTGTATGGAATGAGCTGCTACAGGAAGTGGTGGATACTGGTACAATTACAACATTTAAAAAGCATCTGGATGAGTATGTGAAAAAGAAATGTTTAAGAGGGATATGAGCCAAATGCTGGCAAATGGGGCTAGATTAATTTTGGATATCTGGTCAGCGTGGATGAGGTGGACTGAAGGGTCTGTTTCCGTGTTGTACATTTCTGACTCAATACTAGTTTTAGATCAAAACTTTCAAACTGAATGTAATAATCTATCTTGCTACTGTTGTCTCATGGCTCCTTTATGAGGAAGCTATTAATCAATTCTGTCACATTGCTAGCTCAGAAATAGCCAGCTTGCCAATTGTTTTTAGTGCTTTCTAATGCCATTGTCCTGAGTGCATTATATGAACATATCATTCAAGTTATTCAAATTCACCAAGTGCTGTCTGTCTAAGGTGGAGCATTGTTCCCAGCTGAGGACAGAAGTTTGAGTCTTAGCCAATTAATGTTTCTCCAAGTATAAAAGGTCAACGTGCAACCTGTTTTTTGGTGGTCGGGTTTTCAACTGACCTTTTAAGAGTCAGGGATGTGGTGAACTCCATGTCCTGCAAAATCCATCCCATGGTGTTCAGCCCTCTGTATTACAAGGTGACTAGCGTAACAACTGGCACTCAACTCCACGCACAACATTTATATTGTGGTTCCCTATTCTTTAGGCAAAAAAAATGTACTGATGAGTTTTTAGCTCTATACTCATCCAAAAGCTCTTTTTGTCACAATGTTCCTATTTACAAAGATTCCCTTTGTTTTTAACTACTGATCTATTCACAGGGCGAATGTAATCAAGGACAGTCATCCTTTGTGGGATATTCATCAGAGGCTGCCAGAGAACTCTCCAGCAAATGCCTGTGAGATATTTGTACAATTACATAGACAATTTAATAACTTACTCCCAAAGCCAGCAATGAATAACTGTTTCCCCTACTGCACTAACAACATTCTGTACAGCCGATATTTTCTTTTAAGAAATGTGACCCCTTGTCCCACAAATCTTTTCTGATGAAAACCGACTGGAAAATTCTTTAAAAACCCATAGATTGCGTAAAAGATTCAAGATTGGAAGAAATAAGAACAGCTTCACATGTTGAGAAAGATGAGGAAACAAGCAGTACAAATATCTTTTTATTCTAATGGAATGAAGGGGGAATAAAATTATGTGTACCTAAAGTCCGGAAGACAAAAAAAAAGCAAAGTTCAGAAAACTGAGCTCCATTATCATGGATAAAATTGAGAGGGAAGGGAAAGATTGCCACAAGGAGGTTAAAAGCAAGAGAAATAACATGAGAAATGAAGTGTAAAGAGCTTGAAGTGCAGGCAACTGTTGAAAGTTGTACGTGAGCTGCAGGACAAGTACTGTGATTATCATGGGACAAAAGCTAACTGAAAAACAATGATGGATGGTACAGATGAAGAGATGTAACACCCTCCAGCCAAGCTGACACTTTAAAACAAAAGTTTCCCTGAAGATTTGTAATTGTCTGCAGGTTGATAATTATTGAATCACTTTGAGGTGATATTTTATGCATATTAATTGGAAGTGTATTGGCAGGCCCATCCTTACTTATCTGCCAGTCTGATTGATCCGCAGCCATGATTTTGTGCATTACCCAGGCTCAGTTTCTTTCATGCTCACTTCTTGAGATTTTTCAAGGGTTTTTTTTGTTTTCAGAGGATCTTTTTGAATTTCACTAATTCCTTCGTTAGTGCAATCACTTAACAAGAATACCATCTGTATTTGTGTTGACCGGTGGGAAACATAGAATTCCAAAGAAGCAGAATTCAGAATGCATCAATTCGCTGATCCTTCATCAGATGGCTAACTACCTGACAAAGGAGCAGTGCTCTGAAAGCTCGTACTTGTAAATAAACCCATTGGACTATAACCTGGTGTGTTGTTTGTCCACTCCAGTCCAACACCAGCGTCACCATCCCATGAAACACAAGCCACAATCACAAAAAAACCATTAATTCCCTGGATATCATGACATTGTCACCATTCACCAGAACTAGGTTGCCAACAAATTATTTCGTTAAAATAACTGACACACTTGTACACACAAAAAGCCATCATTCGAAATATGCTTTTCTCCGACTCTTGAGGTCACAGCTAAACCATTGCACATAGCCACTGCACTTTCAGCAATCATAATATATAAGAGGCTTCAAGGTGTGACAGCACCTTAATGCAAAAGCTCAGGAAGTCAAACTATTCAATATTAAATTACACAATTGACACAATGTTCATACAATAATATCTACTACATTTCCACCTTACCCCCAACATCGTAGTTCCTGAACTCCGACAGTTTTAATCTCGAGACTCCATGGAAATTTGCAAAGGATTTGTTATCTCAGTTTTCGTGTTATTAGATAGACAAGTAGTCCTTCATATATATTTAATGTTTTGAAAATTCCTTGAATTCATTTTCACTAAGCTCCACCATTTGCACCCTTCACAGCTGCTTTGCAAATCCTCTCCTCACTTACCATTTACAGCCTTTCTTTTCCCCATCTGCTCCTCCTGTGAAAAGACCATGTCTCTTTATTTTCCTTGGTTTTGGTTATGGACTGAGATAAGAAAAGGACTGTTTTAAAAATAAAGAATTGTCAAAGGATTGTTTCACTTTTTAAAAGTAAGTAGTCTGATGCTTATTACTGCTGAACAAACAGTTATGTGAATAGCACTTATAGTGGAAGCCTAATTATGTGCTGGAACTAGGAGTCTATGCACAAACAGGGAAAATGTAGCTGATTGGTATGTGGTTGCAATTACTGATGACAAAGAACTCCTACCTGCCAATATCGTGATTAACTTCCAGGTAGTTGAGCAGTTTAGAGTGTGGTCTGTTTTGGCGAAACCATTGGATCTCCTTGAGGTCAGGAGCTGTCCCTTTACTCTGCAGTAAAAACCTTTTTGTAAAGTTTTCTTAACTATGCCTTCTGTTATTGATATAGATGCTGTGGAATGGCACCTTTTGCAGTTTTTCTACTGTATTTTTCTCATAAAAAATAAAAGTGACAATAAATGACTGTTCTATTCATATTAAGCCTGAAGAAAGCCAGGTTTTATTTCCCCTTGGCTGTAGCTGTGAACTGTGTCTCTTGACCAGTTAGCTGGAGACTATCCAAGAGTGAAATGCTACTCTCTACCTTACAGACTAGTGAAAGCATTTAGAGAGGGAGAATCAAGGAGCAGCACAATCTGCCAAGCCAAAAGAACTATCTTGGCAAGCCCAATGAATAGGGACCACTTCCCAGACTTCTATCACATCCATGTTGTATTGTTCTGTCTGTATCAGTCTGCATGTGTGGAGTGTTGATGTGAGAGTGGGGTTAGTGTTTTAACTTATAGTTATATGTTGATGGTTCATTATTATTTATCTCTAGTTAGAATTTATTTACTATTTCGACCGGAATAGCAATCCTTGTTAATCCTGGTCTGTGCTTTCTGTTAATCATGATCTAAAAGATAGGTAAATTGGGAAATTTTGTATAAATTATTAAATCTTAAACTTTTGTGATAACTTCAGAAATGATGGGTCTCGATTTTCCAGTGTTCTGCCACGGTATTTTTTTATTCATTTCTGTCGTGTGGCATCTCTGGCTGGCCAGCATTTATTGCCTGTACCTGGTTGCCCTTGAGAAGGTGGTGGTGAGCTACCTTCTAAAACTCCTGAAGACCACCTGCTGTAGGTTGACCCACAATGCCATTAGGGAGGGAATTCCAGGATTTTGACCCAGCAACAGTGAAGGAACGGCAATATATTTCCAAGACAGGATAGTGAGCGACTCGGAGGGGAACCTGAAGGTGGTGGTGTTCCCATATATATGAGGCCCTTGTGCTTCCAGATGAAAGTAGCTGTGGGTTTGGAAGGTGCTGTCTGAGGATCTTTGGTGAATTTCTGCAGTGTGTCTTGCAGATAGTACACACTGCTGCTACTCAGCATCAATGGTGGAGGGAGTGGATGCTTCTGGATGTAGTGCCAGTCAAGTAGGCTGCTTTATCCTGGATGGTGTCAAGCTTCTTGAGTGTTGTTGGGCTGCACTTATCCAGGTAAGTGGGGATTATTCCATCATGTGTGGTGTAACACTCCTCTCTCACGCCACTGCATCTGCTATATACCCTTTCCCTTAACCTCCAGCACCCAATAACCACAATTATCAATCATCACCTAGATTGCGCATTGCTCACAACAATGACTGTCCAAATCAACATTGATTTGGAGGGTCCCCAAGGTGAAAGGTGAGGTGTTCTTCCTCCAGGCACCAGGTGGCAATGATTTGGCAGTGGCAGAGGCCCAGGACTTGCATGTACTTGGTAGAGTGGGAGAGGCAGTTGAGGTGGTCAGCTACAGTGCAGTGGGGTTATTGGGTGTGTGTGTCCTGGAGATGTTCTCTCAAGAATTTCTCAATTTAGTGTCCTGTCTCCCCAATGTAGAGGAGACCACATCAAGAGCAATGGACACAGTAGATAAGATGTTTGGATGTGCAGGAAAATCTCTGTTAGATGTGGGAAGATGCTTTGTTGACTTGGGAGCACATGATAGCATCAATACAGTTATCAACGTAGCGGAGGAAAAGGTGGGAATGGTGCCGGTGTAACAACAGAAGATGGACTGTTCCATGTACCCAACAAAGAGGCAGGCACAGCTGGGGCCCTTGCGGGTACCCATGGCTACTCCTTTAGTCTGGAAGAAGAGGGAGGATTTGATAGAGATGTTGAGGGTGAGGACCAGTTTAGTCAATTGAAGGAGTGTATCGGAAGAGGGGTGCTGGTTGGTTTGGTGGGAGAGGAAGAAATGGAGGGCTTGGAGACGGTGATCCTGGTGGTGATTGTGGAGGTGGTGATCCTGATGGCGATCGTGGAGGCGGTGGTCCTGGCAGTGATTGTGGAGACAATGGTCCTGGCGATGATCACAGAGGTGCTGGTGCTGGTAGCGATCGCAGAGGTGGTGGTGATTGTGGAGGCGGTGGTGCTGGTAGTGATTGTGAAGGTGGTGGACCTAGCAGTGATCGCGGAGGCAATGGTCCTGTCAGCAATCACACAGTCAATATAGTCGGTGGTGGCCGCAGTCTGTGGGGCAGCGGGGGCAAAAGTGGCATCATCATTTGCCACAGTGGTGGTGACTGTCTCTCATATGCTGCCTGATCTGCTGTGCTTTTTAAGCGCCACACTTTTTGACTCTGATCTCCAGCATCTCACCTTCTTCCCTTGGCCTAGATAAATTTGAGACACCACCCACATCCTCCACCTCCTCCACGACTTTTGGTTCCCTGGCCCCCAGTGCCTCATCTTCACCATGGACCTCCATTCCCTGTAGACATCCATCTGCCATGACAAAGGCCTCCAAACCTTGAGTTTCTTCCTCTCCCGCTGGCCCAACCAGTACTCCTCTACCGACACAATGAACTGGTCCTCACCCTCAATAACTTCTTCTCTTTCAAATCCTTCCACTACCTCAAACCAAAGAGGTCACCATGGACACCTGCATGGGAGCCAGCTATACCTGCCTCTTCATCTGGATCATGGAACAATCCATCTTCCACAGCTACACCAGTACCATTCCCCATCTTTTCCTCGGCAACATTGATGACTGTATTGGCGCCACCTCGTGTTCCCATGAGGAGGTTGAACAGTTCATCAACTTCACGAACACCTTCCACCCTGACCTCAAGTTCACCTGGACCATCTCAGACACCTCCCTCCCCCTCCTCGACCTCTCCATCTCCATTTCTGGCTACTGACTCAACATGGACATCTACTTCAAACCAGGCTGGAGATTAGATTCAAGAACATGATGCTGGAAAAGCAGAGCAGATCAGACAGCATCCAATAAGCAGGAGAATCACCATTTTGGTCAAAAAAGCCCTTCATCAGGCCTTACTCCCCTTACTCCCCATTCCTCTGCCTCACTACATCTGCTGCCAGGAGGAGCAATTTCACTCCAGAACACCCCAGAAGACCTTTTATTTCAAGGACCGCAATTTCCCCTCACACGTGGTCAACAATGCCCTGCAGCACATCTCGTCCACTTCCCGCACCTCCGTCTTTGAACCCAACCCCTCCAACCACGGTTTGCCTTTATCAGTTGTGGCAGAGATTATAAGACCAGGGAGAACATGTTGGAGTTGTACAGAACTTAATCAATAAAATGATTGATGTTATTATGTTAGGTGGCTTCTCAAACTCATTGATAGTTACTTGATTAACAAAATTTGTTTGTTTTAACACAACTCATGTTGGTCCAGCTCACCCTGCTGAACCTGACAATAGTTCAAGAGTTGAGCATGAACTTGAACGGTTTCCACAACACTGAAAGGGTTAGTATGTTGCTCAGCATTACAGCACCCAACTCAATTGCTAATATTTTCCTACTAGTCCATTGGTGTCTAAGCTTTTGGAAGATCATGATTCACTGCACATTACGGACAACACAGTGGCTCAGTGGTTAGCACTGCTGCCTCACAGCTCCAGGGACCCAAGTTCAATTCCAGCCTCTGCGTGGAGTGTGCACATTCTCCAAGTGTCTGCGTGGGTTTCCTCCAGGTGCTCTGGTTTCCTCACACACTCCAGAGGTGTGCAGGTTAGGTGAATTGACCATGCTAAATTGCCCACAGTGTTCAGGGATATGTAGGTAAGGTCCATTAGTCAGGAGTAAATGTAGAGTAGTAGGGTAGGGGAATGGGGCTGGGTGTAATACTCTTCAGAGGGTCAATGTGGACTTGGTGAGCCAAATGGCCTATTTCCACACTGTCGGAATCCTATGATTAACAGCAGTTTGGGTCTGTCGTCATTAACGGTAAGTTCCTAGGGAGTGTTGTTGAACAAAGAGACCTTGGAGTGCAGGTCCAGAGCTCCTTGAAAGTGGAGTCGCAGGTAGATAGGATAGTGAAGAAGGCGTTTGGTATGCTTTCCTTTATTGGTCAGAGTATAGAGTACAGGAGTTGGGAGGTCATGTTGTGGCTGTACAGGACATTGGTTAGGCCTCTGTTGGAATATTGCATGCAATTCTGGTCTCCTTCCTATCGGAAGGATGTTGTGAAACTTGAAAGGGTTCAGAAAAGATTTACAAGGATGTTGCCACGGTTGGAGGATTTGAGCTATGGGGAGAGGCTGAAGAGGCTGAGGCTGGTTTCCCTGCAGCGTCGGAGGCTGAGGGGTGATCTTGTAGCGGTTTACAAAATTATGAAGGGCATGGATAGGATAAATAGGCAAAGTCTTTTCCCTGGGGTGGGAGAGTCCAGAACTAGAGAGCATAGGTTTAGGGTGAGAGGAGAAAGATATAAAAGAGAACTAAGGGCCAACTTTTTCACGCAGAGGGTGGTACGTGTATGGAATGGTCTGCCAGAGGAAGTGGTGGAGGCTGGTACAATTGCAAAATTTAAGAGGCATTTGGATGTGTATATGAATAGGAAGGGTTTGGAGGAATATGGGCCAGGTGATGGCAGGTGGGACTAGATTGGGTTGGGATATCTGGTCAGCATGGATGGGTTGGACCGAAGAGTCTGTTTCCATGCTGTACATCTCTATGACTCTATCATTATATTGCTTCAACACAACACAGCATCTTTTAAGAGTGGGCAACAAATCCTGGTCTTGTCAGTGATGCTCAAATCACATCAATTAATATATAGAAAAGGTAAGTTATTATTGGTGCTATTTCAGTATTCATATGTCACTAGGAGTTTGGATAGATTTTTCAAATTCCTCAACTGGTTCACAAAGCTCTCTCAATCTCTTAATGAGGAGAAGCAGAAAAGTTTTAAAACAAACTCACTGCACTTGAAAGGAATCTCAGCAATTTGAACCCATTTTAAATGGGCACATGCCCACAGAAAATAAATGTTTATAACGACACTACACCTGCTATTTGCAGGTCTGTTGCTTCCTCTTATAGGGGTCTGGCAACTGATTTGACTATTAAAAGTCAGTTGGCAACCTCTCCTGATGGAAGAAGTCTACCTAATTCTGGAAAACTCCATCAGCAGCTGGAAGAGACCGTTTACTGGCCACTTCAATTACTCGATCAATCTCTGAACAGGTGGGTCATTCTCCACCATTACCATCCTCCCAAACTGAACAAAATCCAACAGTGGCAAGAAGATGATGCCCACTTAAACATTCTTGCTCCTCCACTCGCCCCACTATTTTCGGTCTCCAGTCTCAGACAGATTGTTAAAATCCAGTCTGTTAACATTAACTATAAATGTTTCTTTTAAACAATTTTGTCACCATTTTAGAACAATGAGACTGAAAATTTCACATTAATTTGAATCATATGTGTTAACTACTGAGTTGAATGGATCTTGTGGTATAATGGTAGTGACCCTGTCTCTGAGTCAGGAAGCTCAGGTTCAAGTCCTACCTACCCTAGAGGTAATGGTGTATTTCTTTTTGGAGGTTAAGGCAAGGAAATCATCACCATGTTGCTGGTTATCAAAACTGGGTATTTGTAAAGAAAGTTAAATGGAAAATCAGACTGTTACTGGATTAAAACAGAACTGCCAATGTTGGACATTTGAAACAAGAATAAAAATTGCTGGAGAAACTCAGCAGATCTGGCAGTATCTATGGAGATAGAGCAGTGCTAATGTTTTGAGTGCAGTGACCATTGTTCAGAACTGACAGTAGCTAGGAAAATGTGATTTATATGCTGAAGACAGGATTGGAGGAGTGGAATGCAGTGAGCAGAAAGGTGGAGATGGATTCTAGAAAGAGAGAGAGAGAAAGAGAGAGAGAGAGAGAGAAAGAGAGAGAAATTGAGTGTGACAGTTTGGGAGAGAAAGGGATGGATGATTGTATGCCAGGGAGAAAGAAAACTTGATCGTGGAGACCATGTCTGGGTATGGGGATGCACAAAGGAATTAGCTGTTACTGGAGACCTTCTGGCACCTTCACACAGGAGCACAGACAGGTTTTTTTTAATACTTTGTATTTGCAAGCTGACTATTTCACTGTTATATTGGCCATGCATATGTTATGGTCAATTGGTCAGGAGCCAATCAAAACGCTGATGCAAGCAAATACCCCACAGTTCAGAACCCCTGACATCCTGGTCTCAGCCTTTGGTCTGTCTCACTGTTCCAGAGGAAATCAGTATTGAATTCAGTGTGTTCCAGTAAACATAATTCCTAAAACTGCAGCCATCTATTTTTTACAGTCCCCTTCGCTTAAAGCAGTATATTCCATTATTAGACCACAGTGTGAAAACAAAGAAAATAAAAACATGTGGTCTTACAGTCATCAATACTGACTCCAGACCCAAATGAAATCATGTGGCGTTTGGTCAAACATGGCCAGGGAGCCCTCCTGCTTATTACCAGCTGCCATCCCAGTCAGCTGATCAATCAATCCTCTTGCATGTACTACACACTTAGAGGAAACAATGAGGATGACAATAGCATAGAACGTACACTGGATGGGGGACTTTAATGTTCATTCTGAAAGTGGGTCTATAGCAACAAGTCCGAAAGGACATAGCTGCTGGACTGGTAAGGCTATACACTGGAGGGGAAAGTCAGCTTAACCTCATCCTCACCAATTTGTCTGTTGCTGATGTATCAATCCATGATGGTATCCATAGGAATATTCACCACTCAATCTTCAAGGTGACAAAAGCTCTGTCCTTACATTGAACATACCTATTGTCATGTGATATGGCACTACTACTATGGTAATTGGGAAACGCTTGGGCAAATATAATAAGACTAGGCACCCATAAGATACAGTGGATCATCAGATGGCAGAACTATATTAAACCACAAGCCCTAATTTCATGGCTGGCATTTCTCCACTCTACCATTACCAGCAAGCTGGGAGACTTACCATGTTCCAATGACGAATGCAAGAGTACATCCTGCATACCTTATTAGGTGGCAACCTGATGAAGCCATAACATAAAACTACTTGCATGCAAAACAGCAGAAGCAGCATGCAATAGGGCTGGCTACGCAAATCTAAAATCAATGGATTAAGATCAATGGATTGGGCGGCACTGTGGCACAGTGGTTAGCACTGCTCCCTCACAACACCAGAGACCCGGGTTCAATTCCTGCCTCAGGCAACTGTCTGTGTGGAGCACATTCTCCCCATGTCTGCGTGGGTTTGCTCCAGTTTCCTCCCACAATCTGAAAGTGTGCAGGTTAGGTGAAGGGGTAAATGTAGAGGAATGGGTCTGGGTGGGTTGCTCTTTGAAGGGTCAGTGTTGACTTGTTGGGCTGAAGGGCCTGTTTCCATGCTGTAAGTAATCTCATCTAATCGTGAAACTCTGCAGTTCCACCACATGCGGTCGTGAAGGGTGGTGGTAAATTAAACAACTAGCAGGAGTTGGAGACCCATATCCCAATCCTCAATGATGGAGAAGCCCAGCATTTCAGTGAAAAAAGACATGGTTGAAGTATTTGCAACAGTCTTCAGCCTGAAGTGCTGAGTGTATGTTTCATCACAGCCTCCTCCTGAAAGTCTCCAGAATTGCAGATGCCAGTCTTCATTTGAATTCGTTTGATATCAAAAAGCAGCTGAGATCACTCAATATTGCAGAGGATATGGTCCCTGGCAATATTAAAGAAGGCTTATGCTTCACAACTAACCGTGTGCCCTTCGTCCAGTTGTTCAGTACAGCTATAATGCTGGCATCTAGCTGCTGTATGGAAAATTGCTGAGGTATGCCCTGTGCACAAAAGATAGGACAAATCCAACCTGGCTAATTATCGCATTATAACTTTACTCTTAAAGTAATAGAAGGATCCAAGAACAGTGCTATTACACAGAGAGTGGTGGGTGCATGGAATGCACAGCCAGCAGTGGTAATAGAGTCAGATACATTACGAACATTTAAGCGACTCTTGGATAGGCACATGGATGATAGTAAAATGAAGGGTATATAGTTTAGTTTGATCTTAGAGTAGGATAAAAGGTCAGCACAACATCTCAGGCCGAAGGACCTGTACTGTGCTCCACTGTTTTATACTCTATCTAATGACACATGTAGCCTGCTTACGGACCAGGAACAAAAGATATGATTTCTTCAGAATTTCTGATGTAATGTGCGATAATGAGGTGAGAAAAAGAAGCTATCCAGTTTACATACACCACAATCTCTAAGGACTATAAGTACTTTACTCACTTCCATTGAGAGAATGACCAAACTCCTATGGATCCATATGTGATAGCACTTGCAATGCATGCAGGAACTGGTATAACAGCTGGATAAGCAAGTATATTCACTGGGGATATATGAAGGGGACTTAGATGGTATTGGTATGTTGGAGGACCTGTGGATTCAATGATAGTGGCAATGGGAGACCAACCAGGTGTACACCACAAGTGTCAAGAAGAAAAGAGAATAATATGTCGAAGAAGAAAGGATAAAGTTATCTTTGACAATTATGACAGACAACAGGAACTGGAGGACTACAAAAGGAATGCCTGGACAATGAGTGTGTTTTAGATGTGACTCAAAATATCATTCTGCATTGAATTTTCCTAAATTAATTAACAAAGTTGTCAAAATTACAGAATGATTGGAATAAGGTAGTGACACTGATCAGGCAAAGGACTTGTATTCTTCATAGGAGATTTTGACCTAGTGAATGAATATTTACATTGCAGACTCATTCAAATACTCTATTAGAATGTAGGCGCACATCCACAGTGTTTAAAAACATTTGGTTAAGGTGTTACCTCAACTTTGGAAGCCACTACAATAAGCTCGCCTTTTCTGATCTCTTGAATGTCCTGCATTTAGGGAAAAGGGTATCCGTTAAGGCTGAGGTTTCAGAGAAATTTCATCAAGTCTAATAGCATTGTATAAGGGTGTCAGATATTAATTTTAACCCTGGGGATAGGGTATGTTACAAAAGAAATGGGTAGAAAGAGTAACATTGGGATAAAGTTATAAGTAATGATAGAAAACAATAATTTTCCAGCAAGAAAAGCAAACTGTTGGATTTATCTATCAGGGTTAAATGACAGAATCTGGACAAATCATAAAAAGTGATAAGGGATATATACATGAATTGGCCAATTAAGGGGACCACTCTATGGCAGCTAAGGGGTTAGAGGTGATACAGGATAATGCTGTTTAGGGGCCCTCTTGTGGTGTAGTGGTAATGTTCTTATGCCATGGATTGGGAGTCCCAGGTTAAAGTCCCTTCTTTTACAGAGGTGTGTTATAACATGTTTGAACAGGTTGATTAGAAAAAATATTTGCCATAGGGAGTATAAATCAACATGGCACTAAAGTAATATGTATACATACTTTTGCCCGAAACATTGATTTCAAAGCTACTTGGATGCTGCCTGAACTGCTGTGCTCTTCCAGCACCACTAATCCAGAAATTGATTTCCAGCATCTGCAGTCATTGTTTTTACCTAATCTGTATACAAGCACAACTAGTGAATGGAGGGTCTATAAAGTCCCCATAAAGTTTGTAAAATCTAGTTAACAGTTACAATGTTACTGAAATTCCTAACACAAAAGTTCACTGAATCAATTACCAATTGGAAAAGGTTAAAAGGTACAGTATTGAGGAATGATGATTTGCCCTCAGTTTACCTTCATAGCCACCACCTGAACAGAACAGTGGGTTTTGTATAGAACCCCAGCCAGGCCTGTAGATTTGCAGACCAGTAAACTGGTGAGCTCTGGGAATCAGCATCAAAGGATAGGGAGTATCAAGGAGTTTGGGATGAAGGAGAGTCAGAAGGAAAATTAGCTTGGACGAAAAGTAATGTCGGGTGAAAACAGGAGTAAGCAAGTAAAGGACAATGCCAGCATTGAAGGCATTCAGGATGATTTCTAATCCTGTAGAATTTTAATCCTGAGATTTTGATTAATCACATTCATGTGTGTGATGAATGAATTGTGTAAGGCAACAAGGGACTGCATGCCTGTTCTAGTGACATTAATTAAATCTTGATTATGCTTTGGATAGTATAGAAAAATATTAGATCAATTAAACAGGGGAGCAGAGATGATTGATGCAGATGTGCAGTGATTCATACCCTTACTCAAGCTCCAACTAATGGATCAATTTGTCAATGGTGTAGGGCTGACAAACATTATTTACATGAGAAACATTTGTTAACTGCTGATCTTTCATTCCTATAAACACCCTCAATAGAACCTCAAGGGGCAACGCCACTTGTCTCACCTACAGTGACATTGGTAGCTGCTTTTACATTGAGTTGGGGTTAAAACCATGCTGCTCACTCACATTTATGCCTTTATGCCTTTATTGTGCAGCAGCTCTTCTGTTCGAGCAACCACAAATGGCTCACATTCTGCATAGGAATTAAACTCCTCCTGTTGTGATGAGAGCAATTGGTGATATTATTCAGGAATCAGTACATTCCTGATAAAGAACAAAGAACAAAGAAAATTTACAGCTCAGGAACAGGCCCTTCGGCCCTCCAAGGCTGAGCCGATCCAAATCCACTGTCCAAACCTGTTCCCAATTCCTAAGCATCTGTATCTTTCTGCTCCCCACCTACTCATGTGTCTGTCCAAACGCATCTTAAATGAATCTACCATGCCTGCCTCTACTACCTCTGCTGACAATGTATCCAGGCACCTACCACCCTCTGTAAAGTACTTACTGCGTGTATCTCCTTAGGGCGGCACGGTAGCTCAGTGGTTAGC
This sequence comes from Chiloscyllium punctatum, assembly GCF_047496795.1. Lineage (NCBI taxonomy): Eukaryota > Metazoa > Chordata > Chondrichthyes > Orectolobiformes > Hemiscylliidae > Chiloscyllium > Chiloscyllium punctatum. The sequence continues at coordinate 84,231,918 of NC_092749.1, forward strand.
ACTGCTGCCTCACAGCAGCAGGGTCCCAGGTTTGATTCCAGCTTCAGGCAACTGTCTGTGTGGAGTTTGCTCATTCTTCCCATGTCTGCATGGGTTTCCTCCCACAGACCAGGTGAATTGGCCATGCTAAATTGCCCTTAGTGTTAGGTGCATCAATCCGAGGGAAATGGGTCTAGGTGGGTTACTCTTCGGTTTGGGCTGAAGGGCCTGTCTCCATCCTACAGGTAATCTAATCTTAAACTTTTCACCTCTCACCTTGAATCATAACATGGTTGAATTCAATGATTTATTGTCACTTCCATTTTACAGTCACTAAAACAATAAAATCCAGTGAAAAGCCTCAACTGTTGCCACAATTTGTCACCGTTTTGAATTGAGGGAGATAAAATGTCATAGAGGGGGGGTCAATTCCATGGTTTGCTTCTCCTCCAGGACACATTGGAGATTTTAGGATTAAAAATATCACTACCAAAAAAACTTACTGCAACAGCAACTGAAAGCCTGTACTCTTTCAATCCATGCATGTGGATTCCCCCATTCCATGCAAGTAAGCCTAGACAAGACCTTTATGCTACCCACACAGGACTAATAGTCCTGGCCCCAACCCAGCTAGCTGCATCCCTCTCCCAGTGTCTCACTTCCCCTCCATATTAGCATAGGTATGTCAATCCCCCCAGTTACCTCACATCCATATTAGCTTAGGTATGTGAGTTCCCCATTTGTAGCAGGCAAAACCTTTCTGCCTTAATTCCTTTCCATTAACACATAATCATGGAACATACGATAATCGGTTTCTATAGTCCATTCACACATTATTTCAGGACATTGACAGGTTGTGCAAAATCATAATTGCCTACTTTAAGTTATGTGATGTCATTCATCCATGTGACAGATAAGTCTTTGTTCAATTCCTATAAAAAGTACTGTCTCTAGGTGTAAGGCAGAGATTCGTGAAGAAGAGCCGCTACAATTAGGCACTCGGTTACTTTAGTGACGTTTTGAATCTCTCGCCGGCTGTCCGATAATAAAGCTACCATTGTAGGACAGAAAACATGTGTCATCTGGATTTGTGGAACAAAGCAGACATCAACAGAATAATTTAAGAATAAAAAGATACAGCTGAAAGAGAGTCTATCTGCATCCTACCACCTCTGCCATGAGTCATGTGCCCTGAGCTGACTCATTGGCACCTGCGCAGCCCTTCCATTCCTGATGAAGGGCTTTTGTCCGAAACATCGATTTTCCTGCTCCTCGGACGCTGCCTGACCTGCTATTTGATGGTGAAAATACAGCAGGGCTGAGCTAGGACCTGGAGTGGGGCTGAAGCTGGGAGTGGGGGCAGGGTTAGGCGTGCAGCGTGGTCGTTGTGCAGGTGAGTGACATCACTGGGGGCGGAAGTAGATGCGGTGACGGCAACTCCGGGGGCGGATGTGGTTGCAGCGATGGCAGAAACGGTGTTGTTCCCGGTGGCTGTGGATCCCGTGAATCTGTCAGCGATGGTCTTCCTGTCTTTAATTTCCAATATGGCTAGGAAGAACTGTTTGTTTAGTGTATGGATTCTTCTGAGAATGAAGAACAGTAGAGGTCCTTTACAGGTCTGTGAGAGTGTTGTCCTGAGCTGGGGTAGGGCTGATTGCAGGAAATGTAGGTAGCGGCACATGGCTGCAAGTGTGGAGCGGAGGATCCAGAGGGAGGTCTGTTGCTGGAGGCTTCAGATTTGTTGTAGGTACTGGCTGTCCTGGTTGGGTCCAAATTTTGTTGGTTGGAACGTAGTCCGGAGTCCGTGCGGGGTCAGTCGGTTCCGTAGGCAGGTGCTGAGGAAGGAGATGTGGCTGTGGTAGCGAGTCTGTTTGAGAACGTGGCTGAAGAGCTTCTCTGCAGAGGAGATATCCTGGGGTGTGCAGTGAGAGAGGGACTCACTGAAATCCTTGTCGAGGGAGGAAGAGAGCTTCTTCAAGGAAGGCATCCTTGCAAGAGGATTCACAGAAGGTTAAAATCAACTAGGAGAAGGTGAGGACTGCAGATGCTGGAGATCAGAGCTTAAAAATGTGTTGCTGGAAAAGCGCAACAGGACAGGCAGCAGCGAAGGAGCAGGCCCTGCAGTCAGCCCTACCCCAGCTCAGGCTTCATGCTTGCAGCCATGCGTCGCTACCTACATTCCCTGCAATTAGACCTACCCCAGCTCAGGACAACACTCTCACAGACCTGTAAAGGACCTCTACTGTTCTTCATTCTCAGAAGAATCCATACACTAAACAAACAGTTCTTCCTAGCCATATCGGAAATTAAAGACAGTAAGTACCAAAAACTTTCATGTACTTACTCCCACACTCCGGATTCCTCAACTATTCCAGAATGTTCCATCGGCCTCCGGAACCACTCAGGCGCCATTACCCACACGGCCGCTGCAGCAACCACCGGCACGAATCATGACGTCACTTCCACCTCCACCGACCATGCAGCCTCCGCGATCACTGCCCAGACAACTGCCTCCACGATCGCCAGGAAGACCATCGCTGACAGATTCGTGGCCTCCGCGGGGTCCACAACCACCAGGAACAACATTGTTTCTGCTGTCGCCGCAACCACATCCGCCCCCGGACTTGCCGTCGCCGCATCTACTTCCGCCCCCAGTGACGTCACCCATCTGCACAACGACCACGCCGCATGCGTCTCCACCTCCACGCCGATCTCTGCCCCCGTGCCGATCTCCGCCCCCACACCTAAACCCGCCCCCACGCCTAACCCCGCCCCCACGTCGATCTACGCCCCCACACCCAACCCCACCCCCACCCCCAACTCCACCCCCACACCCAACTCCGCTCCCATGCCTAATCCCGCCCCCACTCCCAGCTCCCGCCCCACACCAGGTCCTAGCTCCCAGCCCTGCCGTATTTTCACCATCCCTCCAGACCTCCCCCTCTCTGAGCACCTGCATGGGCCCCAGCTATGCCTGCCTCTTCATCGGATATGTGGAACAGTCCATCTTCCACAGGTACACTGGCACCACCCCCCACCTTTTCCTCCACTACATCGATGACTGTATCGGCGCTACCTCATGCTCCCACGAGGAGGTTGAACAGTTCATCCACTTTACTAACACCTTCCACCCCGACCTCAAATTCACCTGGACCGTCTCAGACTCCTTCCTCCCTTTCCTCTCCATTTCTATATCGGACGACCGACTCAACACGGACATTTACTATAAACCGACCAACTCCCACAGCTACCTAGATTACACCTCCTCCCACCCTGCCCCCTGTAAAAATGCCATCCCATATTTCCAATTCCTTCGTCTCCGCCGCATCTGCTCTCAGGAGGACCAATTCCAATACCGAACAACTCAAATGGCCTCCTTCTTCAAAGACTGCAATTTCCCGTCCAATGTGGTTGACAATGCTCTCCACTGCATCTCCTCCACTTCCCGCTCCTCCGCCCTTGAGCCCCGCCCCTCCAATCGCCACCAGGACAGAACCCCACTGGTCCTCACCTACCACCCCACCAACCTCCAGATACATCATATCAACCTTCGTCATTTCCGCCACCTCCAAACAGACCCCACCACCAAGGGTACATTTCCCTCCCCTCCCCTATCAGCGTTCCAGAAAGACCACTCCATCAGCGACTCCCTCATCAGGTCCACACCCCCCACCAACCCAACCTCCACTCCCGGCACCTTCCCCTGCAACCGCAAGAAATGCAAAACTTGCGCCCACACCTCCCCCCTTACTTCCCTCCAAAGCCCCAAAGGATCGTTCCACATCCGTCACAAATTCACCTGCACCTCCACACATCATTTACTGCATCCGCTGCACCCGATGTAGCCTCCTCTATATTGGGGAGACAGGCCGCCTACTTGCGGAACGTTTCAGAGAACACCTCTGGGACACCCGCAACAACCAACCCAACCGCCCCGTGGCTCAACACTTTAACTCCCCCTCCCACTCCGCCAAGGACATGCAGGTCCTTGGCTTCCTCCATCGCCAGACCATGGCAACATGGCGCCTGAAGGAAGAGCGCCTCATCTTCCGCCTAGGAACCCTCCAACCACAAGGGATGAATGCAGATTTCTCCAGTTTCCTCATTTCCCCTCCCCCCACCTTATCTCAGTCCCAACCCTTGGACTCAGCACCGCTTTCTTGACCTGCAATCTTCTTCCCAACCTCTCCGCCCCACCCCCTCTCCGGCCTATCACCCTTAACCTCCTTCCACCTATTGCATTCCCAATGCCCCTCCCCCAAGTCCCTCTTCCCTACCTTTTATCTTAACCCACTTGGCACACCTTCCTCATTCCTGAAGAAGGGCTTATGCCCAAAACGTCGATTTTCCTGCTCCTTGGATGCTGCCTGACCTGCTGCACTTTTCCAGCAACACATTTTTCAGCTCTGACCTCCAGCATCTGCAGTCCTCAGCTTCTTCTAGAGGACCTCAGTAAGGCATTCACAAAGTTCCTCTTTGTAGACTAAGTAGCAAGTTTAGATCACATGGAATTCAGGGATCACATTTGGATACAGAATTGGCTTGAAGGTAGAAGACAGAGGGTGGTGGTGGAGGGTTGCTTTTCAGATTAGAGGCGTGTGATCAGCATTGCGACACAATGATCTGTGTTGGGTTCACTGCTTTTCATCATTTTTATAAATGATTTGGATGTGAACATAGAAGGTATAGTTACTAAGTTTGCAGATAACACCAAAATTGGAGGTGTGGTGGACAATGAAAACGGTTAGCTCGGACTACAATGGGATCTTGATCAGATGAGCCAATGGGCTGAGAAGTGGCAGATGGCATTTAATTTAGATAAATGTGAGGTGCTGCATTTTGGAAAAGTAAATCAGAGCAGGACGTACACACTTAATGGGGAGTATTGCTGAACAAAGAGACCTTGGAGTGCAGGTTCATTGTTCTTTAAAAGCGGAGTCGCAGGTAGACAGGATATTGAAGAAGTTGTTTGGTAAGCTTGCCTTTATTGGTCAGGAGTTAGAAGGTCATGTTTTGGCTGTACAGGACATTGGTTAGGCCACATTTGGAATACTGCATTCAATTCTGTTCTCCCTGCTATAGGAATGATGTTGTGATATCTTGAAGTGGTTCAGCAAAGATTTACGAGGATGCTGTCAGGGTTGGAGGGTTTGAGCTAAAGGGAGGGGTTAAATAGGTAGGGGCTGTTTCTAAGCCTTATAGAGGTTTAGAAAATTATGAGGAGCATGGAGAGAGTAAATAGACAAGGTCTTTGTGACAAAACAACCAATTGCAGTTGGAAGCTGAGAAACAGACCTGAAGGCAAATGTGTGGGAAAATGTTTCTACCTCGTATCTTGAAAATGATTTTATTGAAGCAGTATTTATTTGAGTTAGAATTGCAGGAAGAATTCGCTGACTCTAATCCAAAAGCCTGGGAGCCAGGTTAACTCCAGACATTGGTCACCAGGGAAAATACTGCAGAACTTGATTTTATTGTGTTTCATAGATTTGAATCCAAAATTTGATTGTTATTATCCTAGACTAATGTTATTTTCATTTTGAGTGAAAGTCTGTGTGCAGGGAATTCACAGAATCTCTTATTCATGAGAAATATCGTTTGTTGGGAAGGTTAAAATTTGAAATGCAAGTCTGTTTAGATGGTGTCTATTGATTCAAGTTTCAACATCAAGATCAGTCACTCTGCTGGGAGAGATAATGTAAATCCAATGCCTTATCCTGAATGTAAAATAATGAATTAAGTTAATGTTTAAGAAATGTTTCAAGATAAACAAGATGGTGTAAGGGAGAAGGAAGGATGAATAAATGAAAGGCTCATGTTGTGTTGTCTGTATGTGTTTTTATTTATTTTGTGATGAAATGTGTTTTTCAATTACCTAAGCATGGAGGCATGTAAAGGCCACTTCCTATTTTATGTTTCTTTACTGTTGAACTGTGGACCAAAACTGGAAAAACATTGCTTTGAATCAAAGTTTCAATGAAAATTGAATGAATGTGATTCTTATTGTAAAAGTATCATGTTTACCAGAACTGTTTGCAACTTGCAATTATCGGACTGAATCTTTTCTTGGCTAAGTGGAGGTTAAGTCAAGTCTATTGGAGGGAATCCCTGGTGAGTTCTCATAATATTTCTCACTTTATCTTACCAAATGCACCTAACTAACTATCAACCCTACCCAATGGCATCCCACACATCAAATTCTAGCTCCATTTCATCATGTCTGACTCCCACAACAATCCACAGAAAGACATTCATTGCACTTGCACCGCCTTTAAGAGGCCACAACAAACATCAGCAATCCAGCAAGGCACTTCACTGGGAGATTGATGACACAACAGCCACAGAGCTACACTGCACATGCCACGTAGCTGAAACTCCCTTGCATATACAATGCCACTCTCTCACCCTAGTCACTGCCTAAAGACCATGCCATACAGTTTCCCTGTCCTGAAATACATCCCATTTCTCTGGGTTCCTGATACTCTTTACCCAATGACCAGTGGCCAACCACCTGCACCACCCCTCTCCATCTTGTCATTGCTCTGTAGGAGGACATCACATCCAGGCAGTTGTTTGGGCAAGTCCAAATATGAGCTTCTTTGTTAGCCAGAAAAAGCTAACACAAAGGGAATGAGTATAGGCTGAAATTCACACCCAAAATGCAAACCATATGCTAGCATCTTGAGTTTGACAGTCCATGATGGTCTTCAGCATCCAACTAGCATCTACTACAATTAGTTGATCAAGTCCTGTCCACCTTTCAGGCACCAATATATATACGTTTTCTCATCCTCAAGGAGAGCTTCCTTGGAAGATTTTCTCATTTCCCCAAATCCTCAGTATCCAACTCATGATGTTGTTGCCTTCTCTGATAATGCACAATACAGCATGCCAGGATGGTGCAGCGCTCTCTGTCCGTATTAGACTGGAGCGTCCACCCAGTCCACACCAAACTATGGAGCTAGACCTTCAGCAACAGGATCATCTGCCCAATCGGGGTCCTGGTCGCAGCACGTGCACCAACTTGGTGCAGATGCCATATCAGCCAAATGATCAATGCTTAACCATCCAAAAGGGAGGACTCAGTGTGCTCTGACTCCTTTCATCCCACAGCCAATTCAACCCTTCTACTTTCCATTTCATTCATTAGAGACCATTATCAGACTTTCATGACTTTTTTAGATGATTTCGTTTTTTAGATTACTTACAGTGTGGAAACAGGCCCTTCGGCCCAACAAGTCCACACCGACCCGCCGAAAAGCAACCCACCCAGACTCATTCCCCTACATCTACCCCTTCACCTAACACTACAGGCAATTTAGCATGGCCGATTCACCTTTGGACTGTGGGAGGAAACCGGAGCACCCGGAAGAAACCCATGCAGACACAGAGAGAATGTGCAAACTCCACACAGACAGTTGCCCGAGGCAGGAACCTGGGTCTCTGGCGCTGTGAGGCAGCAGTGCTAACCACTGTGTCACTGTGCCACCCAAAATGACACGGCATCATTCCCCTTGTTCACAGCAACTTTCTGGCATTTTCCACTAACATCTGTATCCCCTGAGATGACAGTGCTAGTTTGGATACTGTGAATGTCGTTGTGCAATCTGCCTTTGACCAACATTTGATGCACTAGCATGTTCAGGCTGCATGTCATGTCATATGTGCAAAGGAAAGTTTGCAAATGAAATTTAGCTGGAGTTTTCAGGTGAATGCTTTATGCATTTGCCCCTTTAATATCCTAATATCCAGCAGACATGGATCCTGCATTTTCATCCATCAAAGTGGCACTGACTCCACCCACCTTGAGGATTCTCTGAGCCATTTTTCCGTCACATTGTGTATTTAGAGAACAAATGATGGCAAAACATGGCATACACTATCAGCTTTGGGTTCTACCTGATTGCCAGCTAACCTCTACATCCTGTATGCCCTCGTTCACTTTGCACTATGCTGAAAGCCAATTTCCATCCCCTCGCTCCCTAAGTGGAGATATACAGCTTTGAACCCTACCTCCAACTGTCCTCCCTGCCCACTGATCCCTGACATAATGCTCAATGATGCCCACCATGTAGATGCTGTGGTGGTCACTGTCAATAATCCTTCCTCCTGTAGCCTACCATGCCCTCTGCAGCTGCTCTGTCTTCACCCAAATACCCAGGATTCCCCACATCTTTGTACTCACCTTCTCAAATGCCTCATTTTTCATCTCTCCAACTCACTGCGGAGGAAGTGAGGACTGCAGATGCTGGAAATCAGAGACAAAGAGTGTGGTGCTAGAAAAACACAGCCAGCATCCGAGGAGCAGGAGAATCGGTGATGAAGGGCTTATGCCTGAAACATTGATTCTTCTGCTCCTCGGATGCTGCCTGACCAGCTGTGTTTTTCTAGCACCACACTCTTCAACTCCAACTCACTGCCCCAACCTTCACACACCCTCCCTCGCCCCCACTCAGTGATGCCTCCTGATGCCCTTGCAGGATCCCCTAGCACCATCTGTGATGATTGACAAATGGACCCTAACATTATATTTGTCCCAGACTTCTGGCCAACTTTGATGTGTGACCCTTTGACATGTCTGAACAGATTCTGGCTGCCGTCTTTGCAGCTCTCCAACTGGCAAAATGCAATACCCTAGCCTGCTGCTTCTGGCCTTGCAGGACTGATAGCTGCCCATTCCCACATTGTAGTTGGACAATTCTCATGCCGATGAGCCACCCAAGCTGACAACTGACTATGGCCATGCCCCTAAACTGTGTACAAACTGTGCCCACAACTAATGGTACTGGACCTCCTGACTTTAGACTACCCCCATTGACTGGATTGAAAATTACCTTCCAGCCAATTTCCCACATGGTCATTTGGTTGAATACACATGCAATATATTTGCTGAGCAGGCAGCTGGCACATGCTGCACGTGTTAGAATGACATCTTAGTGCACTGAAAACTAGGGTGTCCAGCCTAGCGATCCCTATTGACAAGCAACCCAACTGTACACCTGTGCTAAAGAGTCCATTAATATGTCAGTTTGAGAGTTTTTTGACTCTGGTTGAAGCACCAGTGCACTAACAGGCATAGCAAGACAAGACTTAAATGACGTGTACTAAGTAAGCAAGTGCTAACACAGCAAACAAGCAGCTCTGAGACACAGCCTGGTTCAATCCATGAACTGGGTTCTTGCCCATGTGCACAACATGTTCCTGCTGCATCCTTTCACTGCTAGTTGCCATGTATCCCACAATGCAAGGCTGTGCTTTCTGAACAGCCTGCAAGTGTGTCGATCAAGTACCATCAAGAATCTGAGTTATTGGGAAATTCTGGATGCCAGTGTCCATAGAGGAGAAGTTCTTATGCCTGATGCCTGTGGATCATGCCATCAGATGCTGTTTGATCCAAAGAACCTTGGAAGCCCTTCATAGAAAGTGATGAGCTGAAGTTGCATATTACTTGCTCTAATTTCCATGTTTAGTTTTTTTGACATCTAGCCTGGATGGTGCATTTGATAAGATCAGAAGTTGAATATTAATGATGGGAGTTAAATTGTTAACAAAGTGTTTAACAATCAAGTTAATAGGCAACTAACCACTGACTAGCAATAAACTCACACGCTTTTTGGACAGAAACATAAAAGATGTACTGAGATGGTCCCAACTCAAGATAGGCCACACTGACTTCTCATCTGATTTTGCCACTAATCTTGGCCTCTCTGAGACCCTAGGTAGCTGTGGTGACATCAAAACCCAACAAATTGTCTTTGTCTTCCAGGTGACTCTGTCTAGTGATATTGGTTTGCTTGGCTTTTTCCATTAGCCTGTTGGTGTGCACAGTCACTCACCCTTACAAAAGCATTTGGATTGTCCTCAAATCGGGAGGATAGTTCTGGTGTGTAAGCAAGGAAACAGAGAAAGAACCTAACTTTTAAAGGTAAGTCATCAAGAGGAATGGGGAAATTGGGGAATTTAGGTAGTTGACGGAATATTTTTACATTTGTAATGACTTCAAGAACAGTGGGGCTTGATTTCCAGTGTACTACTCCTGTGGGTCATAACAGTATCAGGAAACACTTGGCTTAGCCAAGGTGGCAATTAAGAGATGCATGCAGTAGGTGATTGAAATGGTCATTTAGCCTGGCTGTCTGTGACCACTACTTTTGCAGATATATTTGTGCCCAGGTGCCTCTGCACAGAGAGCCCACAATGTCCATTGGCACATGTAAGACAATCTCCAGCTCGTGGGTGCCACAGGGGCTTGAATTCATTATCTCTCCCTAAAATGTCATCCTATTTCAACTATATCAGTTTTGCCTGAAATTTTGTTTTTATTACATTACTAGCTTTAAGAACTGGTTTTAAAACAATTAACTAATTTATTAGAGTGAAAAGTGATACTTAGCTTGGCCAGGGTATTAACATTCAGTCCAGAGTAAATTGTAGTAAATCTTTGAATTAGGAGTCGATGGGTGGAAGGGCTCCTTATGTTCCACATGATTTTATAATTCTAGACCCAGTTTGCAATCCATGGCGGTGATTATTAGACCTGACTGCCTGCCTCCCTTTGTGGTTATGCATGCTTCTGGGTGTTCCTGAAGAGAGAGATAATGTGGTGACCACTGATATGTTTATGGCTTTCTGTGACTGGTGAGGGGCCCGAATGGGGTGGCATGGTGGCTCAGCGGTTAGCAATGATGCCTCACAGTGCCAGGGATCCGAGTTCGATTCCAGCCTCAGGTGACTATCTATGTGGAGTTTGCATATTTGCCCCATGTCTGTGCGGGTTTCTTCCAGGTGCTCTGGTTTCCTCCCACAGTCCAAAGATGAGCAGGTTAGGTGAATTGACCATGCTAAATTGCCTGCAGTTTTCAGGGATGTGTGGACTAGGCACATTAGTCAGGGGAAATGTACAGTAATAGGGTAGGGGGAATGGGTCTGGGTAGGATACTCTCTTTGGAGGGTCAGTGTGGACTTGTTGGGCCAAGTGGCCTGTATCCACACCATAGGGTAATCTAATTTCTAATGCATTATATCTCATCACAACCAGTTTTTCATTGAAATTTGGTAAACATCCTTTGAGAATTTGATTTTGTTAAGACCACCACTTGTTCTTTTGTTTCAAAAGCAATACAAGTTGAATGGCATCAGGAAATATATGCATTTGTATTATGTCTCACAATTAGCATGCTATATACCTTTAACATCACTGTATCATAGATTGTGACTTCAGAGTATAAAAGTTTCAGACTCCATCTAAATAGATTCACTGGGATGTTAACAGGGACAAGATTTGAAGTATGATGCATTGGTGAAAGCATGCAACTCTTTGTAACTCAGACAATGAAGTGTCTGTGATTATAATATATGTATATACCAAGAGCTGTAAATAAAAAAAAACGGCCCATTAAATCTTTCAATTCACATTACCTGTATCTAAATCCTGTTATGGGAGCTAACATGAGCATTGCCACATCATGTATAAATGCCCTGCTGAGTATAACATGAAAATGTAATTGTTTTCTTTTCTTGATTCTCTTTGATGCTCTTAAGTTTGTGTTCAAGTTAACACTTCACCACTCAGTGAAAATTGACTTTGTCAGTGCTTTCATATTCTTGGAGTCAGCTAGCAGTTTGTACCTTTTTCAGTTTTCGTGAAACAGTCCTAACTTCGTAAACTGTTCAAAATAACTGGAACCCATCTTGTCCCTGGTAACATCCCAGTGAATCTATGCTGCACTTCTTATATTGCTCTTATATATTTCATTCAAACAAATGCATAAAATCACTCTATACTGCACTATGGCCTAATAAGGTTTTTATTCAGTGTGACTTCCTTTTTGCATTATATGTTGCTTATGCCTAATTCAAACACTTTTTGTTTGTCTCTGAACAGTTTTATATTTTACACTGGATTGTTGACCTAACCCAAAGCAAGTAATCATGTGGAATTAATTAAAAAGACTTGTCTATATTGTGATGCTGGTTCCCAGACGATATGCTAAGATCAGTATAACAAGACATGACAGTTTGGATCAAGCGCATCTAAATTCCACTTGGTCTGAAATCCAAATCATTGATATATATTGTAAAACAGCTGGGGTTCAAACACTGATTCTTGCAATACCTGACTAGTCACAGCTTGCCAATATGAAAATGACCAGTTTATTCCTGCACTCTTTTTAGCCTGTTAGTTAATACTTAAGCAAAAATAGAAATTGCGGGGAAAAGCTCAGCAGCGTCTGTGGAGCGAAATCAGAGTTAATGCTCTCGGTCAAGTGACCTCTCCTCAGAACTCAAGTTAATTATTATTTCTCTCCACAAAGGTTACCAGGCCGGTGAGCTTTTTCTACAGGTGCTGCTGAGCTTTTCCAGCAATTTTGATTTTTGCCTCTGATTAACAACGTCTGTAGTTCTTTGGTTTTTGGCTAATTCCTAATCTATGTCTGTATATTAAACCTATTCTACATGCTTTAATTGTGCTAATTTGATTATCTGTAGGAAAACTGATCAAAAACCTTCTAAAAATCCAAATATGTTAGATTCATTCACTTCTCCCACCCTTCTCCCTTTATCAATGTGTTAGTAACATTTTTAAAAAGCTGCTAACAAGTTGTCCAATATAATTTCCTACTTGCAAATCCATTCTGATGATACCCAATCAGAATTATTATCCTGGAGATTAGATTCTAGCATTTTCCCTCTAAGACTAACTGGTCTTTAGATCCTTAGTTTCTCTTTTGTTCTTAAACTGTGGATAGCATTTGCTAGCTTCCAATCTGCAGGAATCATTTCAGAATCCATAGAATGGTGGAAGATGAGTACACGTGCCCTTAAAAGTAGATAATTCTGCAGACTCAAATGGGATTAGATTCCCTACAGCATGGAAACGGGCCTTTCAATAGACAATAGACAGTACACAATAGGTGCAGGAGTAGGCCATTCTGCCCTTTGAGCCTGCACCACCATTCAATATGATCATGACTGATCATCCTTAAATCAGTATCCTGTTCCTGCCATATCTCCATAACCCTTGATTACACTATCCTTGAGAGCTCTATCCAACTCTTTCTTAAATGAATTCAGAGACTGGGCCTCCACTGCCCTCTGGGGCAGAGCATTCCACACAGTCACCACTCTCTGGGTGAAGAAGTTTCTCCTCATCTCTGTCCTAAATGGTCTACCCCGTATTTTTAAGCTGTGTCCTCTGGTTTGACACTCACCCATCAACGGAAACATGTTTCCTGCCTCCAGAGTGTCCAGTCCTTTAATAATCTTATATGTCTCAATCAGATCCCCTCTCAATCTCCTAAATTCAAGGGTATACAAGCCCAGTCGCTCCAGTCTTTCAGTGTAAGGTAGTCCCGCCGTTCCAGGAATTGACCTCGTGAACCTACGCAGCACTCCCTCAATAGCCAGAATGTCTTTCCTCAAATTTGGAGACCAGAACTGTACACAATACTCCAGGGCCCTGTACAGCTGCAGAAGAACCTCTTTGCTTCTATACTCAATCCCTCTTGTTATGAAGGCCAGCATACTATTAGCCTTCTTCACTACTCGGCTGTACCTGTATGCTTACCTTCATTGACTGGTGTACAAGAACACCCAGATCTCTTTATACTGCCCCTTTACCTAAATTGATTCCATTTAGGTAGTAATCTGCCTTCCTGTTCTTGCCACCAAAGTGGATAACCATACATTTATCCACATTAAACTGCATCTGCCATGCATCTGACCACTCACCTAACCTGTCCAGGTCACCCTGTAATCTCCTAACATCCTCTTCACATTTCATCCTGCCACCTAGCTTGGTATCATCAGCAAATTTGCTAATGTTATTACTAATACCATCTTCTATATCATTAATATATATTGTAAAAAGCTGCGGTCCCAGCACTGATCCCTGCGGTACCCCACTGGTCACTGCCTGCCATTCCAAAATGGAGCTGTTTATCACTACTCTTTGTATCCTGTCAGCCAACTAACTTTCAATCCAAGTTAGTACTTTGCCCCCAATACCATGCGCCCTAATTTTGCTCACTAACCTCACTAACTTTCTGAAAGTCCAAGTACACTACATCTACTGGATCTCCCTCGTCCATCTTCAGAGTTACATCCTCAAAAAATTCCAGAAGATTAGTCAAGCATGACTTCCCCTTCATAAATCCATGCTGACTCTGACCTATCCTGTTACTACTATCCAGATGTGTCATAATTTCATCCTTTAAAATAGATTCCAGCATCTTTCCCACTACTGAGGTCAGACTAACTGGTCTATAATTTCCTGCTTTCTCTCTCCCACCTTTCTTAAAAAGTGGTACAACATTAGCCACCTTCCAATCCGCAGGAACTGATCCCGAATCTATCGAACTCTGGAAAATAATCACCAACGCATTCCCGATTTCTCGAGCCACCTCCTTCAGTACCCTGGGATGTAGACCATCAGGCCCCGCGGACTTATCAACCTTCAGACCGAACAGTCTCTCCAACACCAATTCCTAGCAAATATAAACTCCCTTAAGTTCAGGTCCTTCAGCCACTGTTACCTCAGGGAAATTGCTTGTGTCTTCCCCAGTGAACACAGATCTGAAGTACCAATTCAATTCTTCTGCCATTTCTTTGTTCCCTGTAATATATTCCCCTGTTTCTGTCTTCAAGGGCCCAATTTTAGTCTTAACCATTTTTTTGCCTTTCACATACCTAAAAAAGCTTTTACTATCCTCCTTTATATTTTTGGCCAGTTTACCTTCATTCCTCATTTTTTCTCTGCATATTTCCTTCTTAGTAATCCTCTGTTGTTCTTTAAAAGCTTCCCACTTATCTTTGCTATGTTATACTTTTTCTCTTTTAACTTTATATGTTTCTTAACTTCCCTCATCAGCCACGGCCACCCATGCCTCCTCCTAGGATCTTTCTTCCTTTTTGGAAAGGAACTGATCCTGCATCTTCTGCATTATACACAGAAATATCTGCCATTGTTCCTCCACTGTCATCCCTGCTAAGGTATTGCACCATTGAAATTTGGCCAGGTCCTCCCTCATAGCTCCATAGTTCCTTTTATTCAACTGAAATACTGTTACTTCCGATTGTACCCTCTCCCTCTCAAATTGCAGATTGAAGCTTATTGTATTATGGTCACTACTTCCCAATGGCTCCTTCACTTCGAGGTCCCTGATCAATTCTGGTTTGTTGCACAATACCAGATCCAGAATTGCCTTCTCCCTGGTAGGCTCCAGCACCAGCTGTTCTAAGAATCCCATCTCAGAGGCACTCCACAAAGTCTCTTTCTTGAGGTCCAATACCATCCTGATTCTCCCAGTCTACCTGCATGTTGAAATCCCCCATAACAACTGTAGTAACATCTTTGCGACAGGCCAATTTCAGCTCCTGATTCAACTTACATCCGACATCCACATTACTGTTTGGGGGCCTGTAGGTAACTCCCAAGAGGGTCTTTTTACCCTTAGAATTTCTCAGCTCTATCCACACTGACTCTATATCCCCTGATTCTAGGTCCCCCCATGCAAGGGACTGAATATCATCCCTTACCAACAAGGCCACCCCACCCCCTCTGCCCGTCAGTCTGTCCTTACGATAGCACGTGTAGCCTTGAATATTCATTTCCCAGGCCCTGTCCATTTGAAGCCACATCTCAGTTATCCCCACAATATCGTATCTGCCAATTTCCAAAAGAGCCTCGAGCTCATCCCTCTTATGTCTAATGCTTCGTGCATTCATATATAATATTTTTAATTTGTTACTGCCCTCACCCTTCCCATCAACTCCTATTTCACTCAACTTTACAGCATGATCCCTTTCTGAGTTTTCTGCCTCATTGATACAGTTGTCTTTCTTGACTTCCCTTGTTCTAACTTTACCTTCAATTTGCTTCTTAAACATCCAATTTGTCCCCTCCCCCCTGCTACTTAGTTTAAACATAGCTGTGTTGCAATAGCAAACCTGCCTGTCAGAATGCTGGTCCCCAACCTATTAAGGTGCAAACTGTCTCTCTTGTATAATTTATGCTTACCACAAAACATACCCCAGTGATCCAAGAATTTAAATCCTTGCTTCCTGCACCAGTTCCCCAGCCACTATCTCCCTGTTAAAGCCCATTACCTCCCTGTTTCTGGCCTCACCAGCCCGAGGAACTGGAAGCAAACCGGAGATAACCATCTGGACGTCCTGCTTTTCAGCCTTCTTCCTAGTTCTCCGAAGTTCTGCTGTAGTATGTTCCTCTTCTTCTTCCCGACATCATTTGTGCCGACATGTACCACCACCTCTGGCTCCTCACCCTCGTCCTTGAGGATTTCCTGCACTTTTGTCTGTGATGTCTTTAACCCTGGCACCAGGAAGGCAACACACCATCCTTAAGTCCCACCTGCTGCTACAAAAAACCCCAGTCAGTTCCTCTCACGATGGAGTCCCCTATTACCACGGCTCTGTGCGATGTCCGACTCTTCCGCTCTGCCTCCACGCCAACATTTGATTGACAGACCTAGCCGCTTCGCGGACTGCCAGTGTCATCTGTCTCTACTGTTTCCAAAAGATTCAACTTGTTTCTGACAGGTACTTCCCCCGGGGTCTCTTGTACCTGTCTCCTCTGCCTTCCTCATCATCTGCTCTCTCCTGGTATGGTCGGTGTAAGAACCTCACTGAAGGTCTTGTCCAGAAAGATCTCGTTCTCTCGGATGAGCCTAAGGTCCTCGAGTTCTTTCATCAGCGCTGCAATATACTCTGTCAGTAGCTGAACGTGCACACACTTTCCACACTTATATGAGCCAGACACACCAGAGTCATTGACTTCCCACATCAAGCACGTAGCACACTGAACCAGCTTGGCAGTCATGTCTTCACCCTCTTCAACTGTGGCGTAATCACTTCACTCAACCTCCTTGTCAAAGACTCCTGAGCTAAAGCCTCACTCTTCAATCCACAGGAACTTCCTTGGACCGTCTTTTTGGGGCAAGTCTGTGGACTTTTAATTTAGGTTAGAGGAGGAGGGTGGGAGGGAGGCCCTACTTTGTAGGACCTGGGGTCTAGAACACACCCACTCAAATAACAATCACTTACCTTCCCGACCGGCTTTGTGCTCCGACTTCACTTCCGCCCAGCACCTGCCGTTCTCTGCTGCTAAAAGACCGTTGGCGTTGAGTTAAGTTCTTAAATAACAATCACTTACCTTCCCGACCGGCTTTGCGCTCCAACAAGTGCACACTGACCCTCTGAAGAGTAACCCACCCAGACTCATTTCCCTCTGTCTAGTGCACCTAACGTTACGGGCAAGTTAGCGTGGCCAATTCACCTGACCTGTATGTTTTTGGACTGTGGGAGGAAACCCACACAGACACCGGGAGAACGTGCAAACTCCACACAGACAGTTGCCCAAGGTTGGAATCAAACCTAGGTCCCTGGTATCGTAAGGCAACAGTGCTAACCACTGAGACTCAGTGCAACCCGTATTGTCTCTGTATTGTCTCTGACCATAGTTGAGGTGCCAGAGGACTGGAGAACTGCTAACATTGTCCCATTAGTAAAAAAATGGAGGAATGAATAGACTGGGAGATCATAGAGCAGTAAGTCTACCTTTGATGATGCATGATTTGGAGATGCCAGTGTTGGACTGGGGTGTACAAAGTTACAAATCACACAGCACCAGGTTATAGTCCAACAGGTTTAATTGGAAGCATTAGCTTTCGGAGCACCGCTCCAAAAGCTAATGCTTCCAATTAAACCTGTTGGACTATAACCTGGTGCTGTGTGATTTGTAACTTCGATGATGCAGAAATTATTAGACAGAATTCTGAATGACAGAATATATCTACACTTGGAGAGCTGCTAATTAGGGATAAGTCAGCGTGAATTTGGTAAGGGAGGGTCAAGTTTGACAAATTTTTTTAAGGTGATAACTCAGATGGCAGGATGATAAAAAGTGAGGAGATAGCAATAAACTGCAGGAGGATATCAATGGATTGATCAGCTTGGCAGTGTAGTTGCAAATGAAATTTAATCCAGAAAAGTGTGAAGTAATGTATTGAGAGGAGCTAACGAGGAAAGATTATACAATGAATAATAGGACCCTGGTAAGTATTGAAGATGAAAGGGACTTTGAGATGCACATCCACAGAATTCTGGAAGCAGCAGGGCAGGTGGGTAAACTGATTAAGAAGGCATTTGGAACACTTTATGTTCTATGCCTTTGGGTACTAAAGAGAACAGCGAAGAGGTTATGCATGAACTGTTTAAAAGACTGGTTAAGCTACAGTTGGAGAACTGTGTGTAATTTTGGTCACCATATCATAGATAAAATGTGATTGCACCAGAGAAAGTGCTGACAAGATTTGTCAGGGTGCTGCCTGGGCTGGAGGGTCTGGGAAATGCAAAAACATTGGATCAGCTGAGATTATTTTCGTTGGAGCAGTGAAAGTCAAAAGGAGACCTCATAAAAGTGTATTAGATTATGAAAGGCAGAGATAATGTGAATCAAAAGTAGAGGAGGCAATAACCAGGGTTCATTGATTGAAAGTAAGAGGTGGGAGACTAATTGGGGAATTGAGAATTGTTTTCACTCAGAAGTTGGTGAGAATTTGGAACTCATTACCTGAAAGGGTGCTTGAGTCAGAAACCCTCAAAACACTTAAAGGGTATTTACATGTTCATATTAAATTTCTAGAATTACGGGCTAAAAGCTGGAGAGTGGGATTCATAAAATCATCCGCTACGTAAGAAGTCCTTCTGTCATCATGTCTGTACTTCCAAAAATATACTATGAACTACACGAGTTCCATTTTCCCATAGTAACACATAGCCTTGAATATTGTGACTTTTCAAGTGCTCATCCAAGTACTTTTAAAGTTTAAGGTTTTCCTGCCTCAACTATCCTCCAAGGTGGTTCATTCCAGGCCTCCACCCTCTGGGTGAAAAATATTTTCCTTGACATCTCTTCGAAACATTCTGTTTTAAAATTAAACTTTAAAATTATGGCCCCATGTTTTTGACCATTCAGCTAATTGGAACACTTGCTTTCTGTTCACACAGTCCATGCCCTTCATAATCATATGCACCTTTTGTTAGGTTCCCCCCACCAACCTTCATTAGTCCAAAGAAAACAATCTAAGCTTATTCAGCCTCTTTTCATAGCTAAAATGCTGTATCCCAGTCAACATCCTGGCTAATCTGTTCTGCTCCCATTCCAGTGCAATCACATACTCCTTATAATGCAATGACCAAAATACAGTACTCCAGCCATAGACTAACCAAATTTCTGTATAGCTCCAACGTGACCTCTCTGCTCTCATGATCTATGTCACAACTGTTAAAGGCAAGCATTTTGTATTCCCTCCACTAATGGAAACACTTGCTTTCTATTCACCATGTCCATGCCATTCAATCTTTTATACTTCCAGAAGGTTGCCCCTCAACTTTCTCTGCTCCAAAGAAAGCAACCCAAGCATATCCAGTGTCTCTTCATAGCTAAACTGCCCCATCCCAGGCAACAGTTTTGTAAATCTCTTTTGCAGCTCCTCCGGTGCAATCACATCATTCCTATAATATGATGGCCAGAACTGTGCACAGTACTCCAACTGTGGCCTAGCCAAAGTTCTGTACAGCTCCAACATGACCTTTCTGCTCTTATAATCTTTAACACTACTTAAAGGCAAGCATCCTATTTGCCTCAAGTATTCTTTTAACCTGTCTTGTCAACTCTGGGATCTATGGACAAGCATCCCAAAATTTCTCTTCCTCTGAGCTTCTTAGTGTCTTATCTTTCGTTGAGTACTTCCTTGTCTTATTTCTTCCGAAGTGTATCACCTCGCATTTATCAGGGCAAAATTCCATCTGTCTCTGATCTGCCTGTCTGGCCAACCTCCTGGAACTGAATACTTTCCTCCTCAGCATCTACCAATCTTTGTGTCATCTATAAACTTTCTTAGCATGCCTACCACAATCTCATCTATAGCATTCTCAGAATATCACAAATAATAAGGGAGCCAGCCTGATTCCTCTATTACACCACTGCGTACCAGGCCCCAGTCACACAAACAGCCTTTTACCATCACCTTCTGTCTCCTATCACTCAGCCAATTAGGGCAGGCAGATATTTGTTGACAGGTACAACTCACTTCATTAATATTCAACATCCTATCTTACCAACCATGCCAAGCAAGCCAGACATCAAGATTTCTTGTCATAGAAGTCAGAGCAAGTACCTGGCAATTTCAGCTCATATTCCAGAGGACCTCCATGTTGGACACAGGTGCCAACATCTAAGACTATATTCCATGGGCAGCAGCTGCATGCATCCTACATAGACATTGCCTTTTAACATGTGCTAACCTTTTTAAACCCTCTTAGCATATCTCCAGATCACTCACAATACATTTCTGCACCTTAGCGCAAAACCTCAGGCTCAGACCACTGTCCTTATAATGCTACTGCAGGGACACATTCCAGCACATGAAGGGTCTGCTTCCATGCTGTACATCTCTATGACTCTATGAGCTGGTCTCGGCTGCATTTTCATCCTGTTCTTTCACTGTCATAGCACTCATTCACTCTGAGCATATCTGGATGCTGACAGCATTCCTGTCTTGCATGGCCTTGTTTACACTTTATCCTCTCAGCCAGAGATACCAGACTCTCATTTAGCCATGTAGATAGTTAATGAGATTACTTTGGTAATATATGGGGAGATAACTTGCCAGAATGCATAGTGTCAAACCCTCCAAAAAAGCTCAAAGAAACATGGACTTAGCAAAAAACTAATAAGATGCAGCCCATGGTCATTAAGCCTTTTCCAGATCCACAGCTCCAAAGCACCACATAAAAGCAAAATACTGCAGATGCTTAGACATCTGATATAAGACTTGCAACATTAACCCTGTTCCTCTCTCCACAGAAGCTGCCAGATCTGCTACTTTTCTCCAGCACTTTTACTTTTATTGCAAAGGTCTACATTTCTGCTGATTGTGACCATTATGTGTGATGGTGGTGAGGGCAGTGGAGAAGCCTTCTCTGTCCATTATTTGAAATAAGTACTCCCTTTTCTTAAGTGGATTAGATTAGATTACTTACTTCGGCCCAACAAGTCCACACCAACCCGCCGAAGCGCAACCCACCCATTCCCCTACATTTACCCCTTTACCTAACACTACGGGCAATTTAGCATGGCAAATTCACCTGACCTGCACATCTTTGGACTGTGGGAGGAAACCGGAGCACCCGGAGGAAACCCACGCAGACACGGGGAGAATGTGCAAACTCCACACAGTCAGTTGCCTGAGTCGGGAATTGAACCCGGGTCTCTGGCGCTGTGAGGCAGCAGTGCCTCACACTGTGCCACCATGCCACCCACTTTTCTACTGCCATTTTCTATTGCCCCACCGCTGTTCCCTTAACCCAGCCAATTAACAGCCACATCTACGAAAATCACCGATGTTTCAATCCCTCTCTTTACCTTAGATCAGAATCTGGATTTGGAAATAGAGCTGGCATTGATTTCCTGACATCAGAGGAAAATACTATCAATAGTTGCAAAGTGACTAAGCAGCCCTGATTGTAAAGGATGGCAATAAGGACATTAGTGAAAAATGATCTTGGCTCAGAAAACTAGGAAGTAGAACCAGTGCCAACAGAGATAAGGAGTAATAAGGGATAGAAAATGCTGATGGGAAACACTTATATAGCCCCTCACTGACAACATTGAGGAAGATAAAATTGAAGTCTGTAAAAAAGGCAATGTAATGTTCATTTGGGACTTCAATCTTTGTATACATTGAGTATATCAAACAAACAAAACTGGTCTGGAAAATGAGTTGGAAGAGTGCTTATTTGACAACTTCTAGCTGTTTTGGAACCAACTACTGAAAAAGCACTTCTACACTTAGTATTCTGTTATGAGCCAACTTTAGCTGGTCACCTCATGGTAATAGGTTCTCTCGGAAAGAGTGATCATAATACAAATGAAGTCCACATGAAGTTATGAAAATATTTCAATCCAAAAAAGCATGTTAAACATAATTGCAGTTATACAAGTATGAGGAGAAATTTGACTAAGATCAATTGGGTAAATAAACTGAAAATGATTGCAGTTTTAAAAAGTAAAAAATCAAAATTACTTACACTTTTTAAAAAAAATATTTTGCTTGAAACAAATCTCAACTAGAAAGATCCAACTTGAGCTTACTAAGAAACTTAGGATGCATCAACACCAGCTCCACAGCCAAGAAAGCCCAGCAGCGTCTCTACTTTCTACACAGGCTGTGGAAAACCCACCTCCCACCCCCCATCCTCACCACATCCTACAGAGAGTTCATTGAGAGTACTCTGAGCTGCTGCATCACTGCTTGGTTTGGGAATTGCACCGTCTCAGATCGTAAGACCCTGCAATGGATAGTGAGGACAGCTGAGGAGATAATCGGGGTCTCTCTTCCCTCCATTATAGACATTTACACCACAAGTTGCATCCGAAAGGCTAAGAGCATTGTGGAGGACCCCACATTCCTCTCATTCAAACTCTTCTCCCTCCTGCCATCTGGCAGAAGATACCGGAGCATTCGGTCTCACACAGCCAGACAGTGCAACAGTTTCTTCCCCAAGCCATCAGGTTCCTTAACATAGTATGATTGAGCTCTTTTCCATCTGAAATTCTTTGCATGACTTTGAATTGCTGCTGGAAAAATGTCTATTATTTATCATTCTTCTATTACACTGTAAATTTGCATGTTTTGCACTTCTTATGCACTTTGTGCCTTATACGAGTGTGTAGTTTATGCTGTCCATGTAGCACCCTCGGTCCTGGAGGAACGCTGTCTCATATTTCCTGTATCAGTTGTATATTGTAGAAATGACAAATTAAAAATTACTTTACTACTCTAGAAGGGGCTTAGAATATAACATTAAGCCTGAGGATTGGAAGAATTTTATAAACCAGCAAATTATAAGCAAAAAGGAGAAAGTTAGACGATGAAGTTATTCCAGCCATAAGTAAAACAATTTTTAAAAATTATTTCATGGTAAATGGGCAGTACTGGCTAGGTTAGCATTTGTTGCCTGTCCATGATTGCCCACGAGAAGGCAGTGAATCACTTCAGTCCATTTGGTGTGGGTACTCCCACACTGCTATTAGGAAGGGAGTTTCAAGATGTTGATCCATGACAATAAAGGAACAGATCCAAGACAGTTCAACTAGTTTTAGTGGTCCTTGCTCCATGAAGGGGGTAACTAAGCCTATATTAGGAATTCCCTCAGAAATTGGAGTCTATTGTGAAGGGTGAGATTTCCGAATACTTGCAAGTGCATGGTAAAATAGAGCCAAGTCAGCATGCTTTCATCAAGGGGACATCATACCTGACAAATCAGTTAAAATTCCTTGAGGAGGTAATGAGCAGGCTAGACCAAGGAGAGTCAATGGATGTTTCCTATCTGGACTTCCAGAAGGCCTTTGATAAGGTGCCACACGGGAGGCTGCTGAGTAAGAAGGTGGTGAGTAAGATGGTAGACAAGGTACTAGCATAGACAGAAGATTGGCTGGCTGACAGAAAGCAGAGAGGGGGGATAAAAAGGTCTTTCTCAGGATGGAAGCCAGTGATGAGTTGTATTCCACCAAGGTCAGTGTTGGGACCACAACTTTACAATTTCTACATTCACGATCTAGATGAAGGAACTGAGGGCATTCTGGCTAAGTTTGCAGATGATACAAAGGTAAGTGGAGGAGTAGGTATTATTGAGGAGGCAGGGAGGCTGCAGAAAGACTTAGACACGTAAGGAGAGTGGGCAAGGAAGTGGCAGATGAAATAAAATGTGGGAAAATGTGAGGTCTTGCACTTTGATAGGAAGGATGGAGGCTTAGACTATTTTCTACATGGAGAGAAAATTCATAAATCTGAAATGCAAAGGGGCTTGGGAATCCTAGTCCAGTTTTCTCTTAAGGTAAACTTGCAGGCTGAATTGGTAGTTAGGAAGTCAAATACAATGTTGTCATTCATCTCAAGAGGATTACAATATAAAAGCAGGGAGGTACTTCTGAGGCCTTATAAGGCTCTCATCAGACCACATTTAGAATATTGTGAGCAATTTTGGGCTCCTTACCTCAGGAAGGAGGTATTGGTCCTGGAGCAGGTCCAAAGGAGGTTCTCGAGAATGGTCCCAGGAATGAAAGGCTTAACATATGAAGAATGTTTGAGGACTCTGGGATTATGTTTGATGGAGTTTAGAAGGATGAGGGGGAATCCGATGGAAACTTTCAGAATACTGAATGGCCTGGACAGAGTGGATGTTGGGAAGAAGTTTCCATTGGTAGGAGAGACTAGGACCTGAGGGCACAGTCTGAAAGTAAAGGGAAGACCCTTTAGAATGGAGATAAGGAGAAACTTCTTTAGCCAGAGAGTGGTGAATCTGTGGAATTCATCACCTCAGAAGGCTGTGGAGCCCAGGTCATTGAGTATATTTGAACAGAGATAGATAAGTTGCCAAGGTTATCTAATGTTATGTAGAGAAAGCTGGAAAATGGGATTGAAAAGCTTATCAGTCATGTTTGAATGGTGGAGTTGACTCGATGGGTTGAATGGCCTAATTTCTGCTCCTATGTCTTTTGGTCTTATGGTCTTATCATCCACTGGCTCCCATCCATTGCTATAATTTCACTACAAGAACATTAAATTTAGTTAAACCTTATTAAAATGTACAGTTTTACTCCCTTTCTCTATTCACAGATGGCTTTCTTTTATGAATATTAAATGAAATACTTTTGTTGCCATCCTTGGAATATTGAAGGTTTCATACCATCCTATTTGGTTATTGAGTTTAAATAAGCATTTCAAGTTCTCGAGAATCTTAATCTGATTTTCTATTTTTGTTCCTTTGATCAGTTCCTAACTCTCTTCATCCTTTTTTTATGTTCATTTGTGTCCTCTGACCAACCAGTAGATAGATAATTAAGCAATATTCTTTATTTCCTTTATCCCAACTATTGCAATTGCTCCCATATTAGTTCCCTCTTTCTTTGTGAGATGTAGTTACTGTGCAATGTTTTTGCTATAAACATTGTGTGTAAATATTTTTCCTTATTCACCTTTACCTTTTTTCCTTTTTTCCTTTTTCTTTTCCTTACCAATTATCTTAGATTCACGTTATATAATTACTGAATGTTTTACACTACAAAGTATTCCATGAATCTACTGCAGTCTTCGCTCATAATAATTTATTCTTTTTAAGAGTCTTTCATAAACGCTTCCTAATTTTTGGTTTCCCATTGATTCCTCAATCTTTTCTATGAGTTCAGTTGTGGAAAGTAGAATCATAGAGCACGACAAGCAGCAGTTTAGCCCATTGATGTCATGGCATTTCTTTGAAAGAACTATGAAGTCAGTCCCAGACTCCCGTACCTTTTTACCTATAACCCTGAAAAATATTCCCCTTCAAGTATTTATCCAATTTCCTATTAAACATTACTACTGAATAACTGCCCTTCCCCATTGTGCATTCCAAATCATATTGACACTGTGTGTAAATATTTTTCCTTATTCACCTTTACCGTTTTCCTTTTTTCCTTTTTCTTTTCCTTACCAATTATCTTAGATTCACGTTATATAATTACTGAGTGTTTTACACTACAAATATTTGCTAGAATCCTCTGAACTTATAAAAGGCTCAAGCATTGAATAATTCTGCAGCCTTATACCCATTCCTGTCAGTGGTGCACCCCCCAGTAAAATCTTATCTAGGTGATCTGATCTCAGTCACTTCCTTACAAAATCACATCAGCACTTTACACATCGCTTCCTATTCTCAGACAGATATCCTCTTCATGAAGATTTATTTATTTGAGTCGACCCTGAATTTGCTACAATTGAAATTCTATGCGGAATATTGCTCCTGAGAAAGAGCTCCCTTGTTGATTTTAGTTCCTGTCATGTTCAGATAAAGTTACTCCTAACTCACTTCCTCTATGTTTTAGCTCCTCTGAAAATCTTGGTTATTATGTGGGATCCATTCAATATTTGGGAAGTTTAATTTAACTGAACATTTATATTAATTGTATGTTTATGTGATTTAACTAACTTCCTGGCACCGCAGGTAAAAATGTACGGAGGTGGAAACATGTCGGGGAGACCACCTAATCCCATTCCTCTCCCCAACCCACCTTCAAATCATCTCGATAGAGGTGTGAAAATTTCAGTCAGTTTTTGAAGCATTTATTCCATAATTTTGATTAGATTAGATTACTTACAGTGTGGAAACAGGCCCTTCAGCCCAACAAGTCCACACCGCCCCGCCGAAGCGCAACCCCCCTACATCTACCCCTTACCTAACATTACGGGCAATTTAGCATGGCCAATTCACCTGACCTGCACATCTTTGGACTGTGGGAGGAAACCGGAGCACCCGGAGGAAACCCACGCAGACACGGGGAGAACGTGCAAACTCCACACAGTCAGTTGCCTGAGGCGGGAATTGAACCCGGATCTCTGGCGCTGTGAGGCAGCAGTGCTAACCACTGTGCCACCGTGCCGCCCACAAATTTTGATAACCTCCATCAAATCTCTCCTTAACTCTCTCTACTCTGTACAGCACAACTTCAGCTTCTCCAATTTTACCATGTGACTGAAGTAAAGTGACCATGGTATCATTCGAATAGACATCCTTTTCACTCTCTCTAATATATGGAATATTTTACAGAAATCTAGTATTTAGAATTTGATACAATATTCTGTCATATTGGACTCTGAGTAATTGAGGGTAAAACAGTGGTTCAGTTGTTGCATAGAGTCATAGAGATGTACAGCATGGAAGCAGACCCTTCGGTCCAACCCATCCAACCCATCCAACCCATCCCAACCCAATCTAGTCCCAACTGCCAGCACCCGGTCCATATCCCTCCAAACCCTTCTTATTCATATACCCATCAAAATGCCTCTTAAATGTTGCAATTGTACCAGCCTCCACCATATCCTCTGGCAGCTCATTCCATAGACATACCACCCTCTGTGTGAAAAAGTTGCCCCTTAGGCGACCAGAATTGCATGCAATATTCCAACAGTGGCCTAACCAATGTCCTGTACAGCCGCAACATGACCTTCCAACTCCTGTACTCAATACTCTGACCAATAAAGGAAAGCATACCAAAAGCCGCCTTCACTATCCTATCTACCTGTGACTCCACTTTCAAGGAGCGATGAACCTTCATTCCAAGGTATTTTTGTTCAGCCACACTCCCTAGAACCTTACCATTAAGTGTACAAGTCCTGCTAAGATTTGCTTTACCAAAATGCAGCACCTCACATTTATCTGAATTAAACTTCATCTGCCACTTCTCAGCCCATTGGCCTATCTGGTCAAGATCCTCTTGTAATCTGAGGTAACTCTGTTCACTGTTCACTACACCTCCAATTTTGGGGTCATCTGCAAACTTGCTAACTATACCTCATCTGCTTGCATCCAAATAATTTATATAAATCACAAAATTTAGAGGATCCAGCACCGATCCTTGTGGCACTCCATTGGTCACAGGCCTCCAGTCTGAAAAACAACCCTCCACCACCACCCGCTGTTTTCTACCTTTGAGCCAGTTCTGTATCCAAATCCTTACTAATCAGTCTCCCACGGGGAACCTTGTTGAACGCCTTACTGAAGTCCATATAGATCACATCTACTACTCTGCCCTCATCAATCATCTTTGTTACTTCCTCAAAAAACTCAATCAAGTTTGTGAGACATGATTTCCCACGCACAAAGCCATGTTGACAATTCCTAATCAGTCCTTGTCTTTCCAAATACATGTACATCCTGTCCCTCAGGATTCCCTCCAACAACTTGCCCACCACCGACGTCAGGCTCACTGGTCTATAGTTCCCTGGCTTGTCTTTACCGCCCTTCTTAAACAGTGGCACCACGTTAGCCAATCTCCAGTCTTCTGGCACTTCACCTGTGACTATCAATGATACAAATATCTCAGCAAGAGGCCCAGCATCACTTCTCTCGCTTCCCACAGAGTCCTCAGGTACACCTGATCAGGTCCTGGGGCTCTATCCACTTTTATGCGTTTCAAGACATCCAGCACTTCCTTCTCTGTAACCTGGACATTTTGCAAGATGTCACCATCTATTTCCCCACAGTCTATATCTTCCATATCCTTTTCCACAGTAAATACTGATGCAAAATATTCATTTAGTATCTCCTCCAATCTCCTGTGTCTCCACACAAAGGCCACCTTGCTGATCTTTGAGGGGCCCTATTCTCTCCCTAGTTACCCTTTTGTCCTTAATGTATTTGTAAAAACTCTTTGAATTCTCCTTAATTCTATTTCCCAAAGCTATCTCATGTCCCCTTTTTGCCCTCCTGATTTTCCTCTTAAGTATACTCCCAATTCCTTTATACTCTTCAGAGGATTCACATGATCTATCCTGTTTATACCTTACATATGCTTCCTTCTTTTTCTTTACCAAACCCTCAATTTCTTTAGTCATCCAGCATTCCCTATACCTACCAGCCTTTCTTTTCACCGTAACAAGAATATACTTTCTCTGGACTCTCATTATCTCATTTCTGAAGGCTTCCTATTTTCCAGCCGTCCCTTTACCTGCAAACATCTGCCCCCAATCAGCTTTCAAAAGTTCTTGCCTAATACCGTCAAAATTGGCCTTTCTCCAATTTAGAGCTTCAACATTTAGATCTGATCTCTCCTTTTCCATCATTACTTTAAATTTAATAGAATTATGGTCGCTGGCCCCAAAGTGCTCCCCCACTGACACCTCAGTCATCTGCCCTGCCTTATTTCTCAAGAGTCGGTCAAGATTTGCACCTTCTCTGGTAGGTACATCCACATACTGAATCAGAAAATTGTCTTGTACACACTTAACAAATTCCTCTCCATTTAAACCCTTAACTCTATGGCAGTCCCAGTCAATGTTTGGAAAGTTAAAATCCCCTACCATAACCACCCTATTTTTCTTTCAGATAGCTGAGATCTCTTTATAAGTTTGTTTCTCAATTTCCTTCTGATTATTGGGGGGTCTATAATACAATCCCAATAAGGTTATCATCCCTTTCTGATTTACCAGTTCCACCCAAATAACTTCCCAGGATGTATTTCCAAGAATATCCTCCCTCAGCACAGCTGTTATGCTATCCCTTATCAAAAATGCCACACAACCCCCCTCTGCCACGCCCCCCCCCCCACTCCCCCCCCCGCCCCCCCCCGCCTCTCTTGCCTCCCTTTCTATCCTTCCTGTAGCATTTGTATCCTGGAACATTAAGCTGCAAGTCCTGCCCATCCCTGAGCCATGTTTCTGTAATTGCTGTGATATCCCAGTCCCATGTTCCTAACCATGCCCTGAGTTCATCTGTCTTCCCTGTTAGCCCCATTTCATTGAAGTAAATGAAGTTTAACTTATGAGTCCTACCTTGTCCCTGCCTGCCCTGACTGTTTGACTCACTTCTGTTCTCAACTGTACCAGTCTCAGATCGATCTCTTCCTCACTATGTCCCTTGGTCCCAGCCTCACAACTTACTAGTTTAAATCCTCCCAAGCAGCTCTAGCAAATCTCCCTGCCAGTATATTAGTCCCCTTCCAATTTAGGTGCAATCCATCCTTCTTGTACAGGTCACTTCTACCCAAAAGAGATTCCAATGATCCAAAAATGTGAATCCTTCTCCCATACACCAGCTTCTCAGCCATGCATTCATCTGCTCTATCCTCCTATTCCTGCCCTCACTAGCTCGTAGCACTGGGAGTTATCCAGATATTACTACTCTCGAGGACCTCCTTTTTAAATTTCTGCCTAACTCTCTGTAATCTCCCTTCAGAATCTCAACCCTTTCCCTTCCTATGTCATTGGTTCCAATGTGAACAATGACCTCCTGCTGGCCCCTCTCCCCCGTGAGAACATTCTGCACCCTCTCTGAGACAGCTTTGATCCTGGCCCAGGGAAACAACACACCATTCTGCTTTTTCTCTGCTGGCCACAGAAATGTCTGTCTGTACCTCGAACTAGAGAATCCCCGAGCACAACTGATCCCTTGGAAGCCAACGTACCCTTTGTTGTATTAGAGCCAGTCTCAATCCCAGAATCTTGGCTGTTCGTGCTACTTTCTCCTGAGAATCCATCACCCCATACATTTTCCAAAACAGTATATCGTTTTGAAACGGGTATATCCACAAAAGACTCCTGCACCAGCTGCCTACCTCTCTTACCTTTCCTGGAGTTAACCCATCTATGTGACTGTATCTGAGACTTTCCCCCCTCCCTATAACTGCCATCCATCACATACTGTTGCTGTTGCAAATTCCTCATTGCTTCTAACTGTCTCTCCAACCAATCCATTTGATCTGATAAGATTCGCATCCAACCGAATTTATGGCAGATAGAATCTGCAGTAACCCTTAAACTCTCTTTAAACTCCCACATCTGACACTCACAACACCAGAGACACAAGTTTGATTCCAGCCTCAGGCGACTGTCTGTGTGGAGTTTGCACATTCTCCCCGTGTCTGCCTGGGTTTCCTCCAGTTTCCTCCCAGCATCACATAGATGTGCAGGTAAGGTTAACTGGCCGAGCTAAATTGCTGATAGTGTTCAGGGATGTGTGGGTTAGGTGCATTAGTTAGGGGTAAATTTAGAGTAATAGAGAAGGGAATGGTTCTGGTTAGGTTACTATTTGGAGGGTTGGTGTGGACTAGGTGGGCCAAATGGCCTGTTTCCACACTGTTGGGATTCTAAGATTCTATAATAGTGCTACCACCAATCCTCTTCCCTCTGCCGAACGTAAGGGTGTATCTAATTAACTGTATTAGTCAGACCACTAGAAAGTCTTGTTGAGAGTCACTTGTCTCATACAAGAGGGAATTTGTTGTGCAATGGAAATCAGTATAAGTTACATTGACCGATTAGCATAGTTCCTTAAGACAGCCAAGAGCCAGAGATGTCACAATGACCCCATCAGGATCCTCTGCAAAATTGCCTTATTTTCCACCTAAACATTGTGTGGCAAATTAAGATTGTATGGAGCTTAATGCAACTTCAATATTTCAGAACCATTATCTTATACGGCATTTTCCCCTCATGATTTTTCCCCATAGTTTATATTTATGCACTTAGCCATTTTTATACTCACCAGAAAAAAAACTACATCATTCCCACCCAAGTCTCTAACTGTACAAATGCAGGTGGTCTGGATGTTGAATGATTCTACCAGATGGCATTCCCTTCTGGCTTGGAAAGTACCTCTTCAGCTCGAAGACTGATGACCTTGATTCAGATCTTGACGATGATTAGTCTACGAAACAATTTTCTACTGGACGACCTTTAATCTCCTGAATGGCTTTCTAGGCACATGATATTCCTGTTAAACCTAACAGTTGGCTCATGGCCTTATCTGGAGAAGTCTTCATCTCCTGAATTTCCTTTGAAAAGGAACTCTTCCCTGCTGACTTAGGCAGTTGTCCCTTTAATCTCTTGAATGTTGGTAATAAAAAAACAGCTGTTTTGTTGAAACAAGTTTGTTTCTGGTCCAGTTGTTCTTAAGGAACTAATTGTACTCTGCTTTCTTAAAAATGTTGCTTCGACTAGTTATGCATAATTACTTAAGACTATCAGGAGCTAGTTCAGTCACTTCTGATCTCATTAAGCTCTGGTGTAAGACTGCATGATTTTCATCTGAAGACCTTCTGATAACATCATGTTGTGTGACGTTCAATGTAACAATGTTAACTCTTTCAATACCATCGCTTTATAAAACATTCTTTGGTTTGAACACAGGTTTAACATAAGTTGCTTGCATTCGTACTCAATTTATTCTATTTATAAAGCCATAAAAGTTTTTTTAAAAACCTTTTGTCCTAATCCCTTAAAGGAACTGTGTAGATGTGCCTCCAGATTTCTTTGTTCCTATAGACACTTCAGCATGTACCCAGTTTATTATTGTGTATTATATATCTCCTTATTCTTCCTTTTTAAACATATTATTTTTCACGTCTTTTTATATGAAATTGAATTTCCAACTGCCTGTTCATTTCATATGACTGTCTGTGTGCTCCTTCAATTTGTTATTCTTTTCCTTCTCAATATTTACTGCATGCCAACAAGAGGTCATGTAGCACAACAACAGTGTTTCCATCTCTAGGGCAAAAATCTCCAGGATTAAGTCTCACCTCAGGACTTCCTAGTGTCATGAAGATGTGGGTCTACTGTACCTTTAAGAAAGTTATTAGCTAATAGAACTACCTGACAGAACCCAAGCGTTCTGAAAAAAAATCTATAATGTAACATTTGGTCTAACAACTCGATTAAGCTAATTTGGAGACAAAAACTAATTTGAATTCAACCAATCAGTTTAAATTATACCCCAAAATACCAACCTCCAATCAAGTTTGAATTTAGTGTATTGACAATCTTAAAAGTCAATGACACAATCCGATACTATGGGGTTTTAAGACTGGGCAAAATTGAACCGTTGGGAAGGGAACTGCCAAGCGACCAGCATGTAAAGACTGCCCAAAAAATAGCTCTCTTAAAGGTACCTTTTATTGATCAGTAACTGGTGAAGCAGAATCCCCAGGAAGAAGAAAAGAAGACAGGAATACAGAGTAGAACTGGAAGCTACCTCGTTTGAAGATAAGAAGTTTTGTTTTGTAAATCTCAATCGGGATTTTTATCGGACTAGTACTGTAAAGGGGAAAGTAAAAGATAGGTTAGAGGAAGGTTAATTTTTAATTTAAATAGTTTTTAGCCTCTTGAATTTTCACAGATTATTATATGGGATAAATCATTCTTGTGTTGCTTATATAAATTAAGCAGAAGGATTTACGCCATGTTGTAAGAATAGCTATGCAAGATATGTTATAATGAGGCCAAACAGATTGATAATCACCTTCAGTGTGTCTAAGGCAGTTGGTAAGTGTGACATTTTGTCAGCCAGAACCTTTTGAGAGCTGCAGTAACAGCCGCACTGCATTAAAAGACTCTACACGCAGGCTCTTGCCATTAGCATCTGTCATCCTCATTCTAAGGAACTACCACACATGCGATGCTGCATATCTGAATTTCATATCACTTGCAAAATTGGAAATTAATGCCTGTTCAACTCATGAAGAATTATCAAAAGTACCAAATGTCCTTTTTCACAATGCTCCCCTTGTGCAACAAACCCTGAGATACTGCAATGACTGACTTGATCCTCCCTTAAACAAGTGGTCAAATCCTCAGTTTCCTGAATGGATTCAAAGAATTATCAATAGACTTTCAATAATAGGTACCCCAGTCTTGTTTCTACTCTGTTCTACCGTTGCAGATCATGTTTTGTTAGTGGTGGCACTGAATATGAATGTGGAAATGAATAGTCCAAATCTGTCCCCTAAATGTTCCTAGACCATGACCTTTTAGTGGCCTTATGTAACTATTTACTAAGATGTGGTGGAATGCCAATTCTCTCTGTTAATACATTCCAAAATTTGAGTATGCTAGCCTTACATTCAGAAACCAAGTCTGGCCCAAGGACAGGTTTAAGTGACTATCCATTCATAAGCTTCTATGTCAATCAATCCAAAATCTTTCTATTGAAACTGACAAACTGTTCTCTTATTATACAGTTCAGGCAATCACTGAAATCAATAATGTCTGTTTCACACACTGCAGTAAAAAGTGCTTTGTGTTTTAGAGTCATAAAGTCACAGAGATGTACAGCACGGAAACAGACCCTTCAGCCAACTCGTCCATACTAACCAGATATCCCAACCCATTTGCCAGCATCTGGCCCATATCCCTCTAAACCCTTCCTGTTGTGAACCATGAGAGGAAGGGTGTTAATGCACACATTTGCTTCAGTGAAGTTAACTAACTAATATCAAGGCAATGTGTGTGATCTATCAATGATGGGTATATGATATTCCTGTAAATCAAGATCAAAGAAAAGGAATATAATTAAACAAAATGGGCAAAATCTTTTGACTTAGTTTATCCTTTTAAAAATTTCTGACATGCTCAAAGGAAGCTGGAGCTTACAATTTTTCCAAGGAATACTTTTTGCAAATCAAGCAGGCACTGAAAAATCTGTAAACACAGAATTAAAAAGATAGTAAACAGAAATAAAATGGTACGGTGACACACTGCAAAGATTTTGTTTGATGTTGGGTGCCTTAGTGGATAACATTGTCAGACCAGACTGATTCACAGTACATGTTATTCATTCATAGGGTGCGAATTGCACAAGCTTGGCTGACATTTGTGGCCCGTCCCTAATTACAAATGAGTCACTCTCTTGAACTACTGATGTTCATGTGGTTAGGTAAATTCGCAGTGCTGTTATGAAGGGAGTTCAGCATTTTGTGAAGGAGAATTACGTTTCATACACTGCATGTATAACTTGGAGAGGAGTTTCCAAATGGTGATGATACCAATTGTTTGTTGCCATTTTTCTTCGAGATGGCAAAGGCCATAGATTAGATTACTTACAGTGTGGAAACAGGCCCTTCGGCCCAACAAGTCCACACCGACACACACCCACCCAGACCCATTCCCCTACACCTAACACTATGGGCAACTTAGCATGGCCAATTCACCTAACCTGCACGTTTTTGGACTGTGGGAGGAAACCGGAGCACATGGAGGAAACCCACGCAGACATGGGAAGAATGTGCAAACTCCACACAGTCAGTTGCCTGAGGTGGGAATTGAACCCGGGTCTCTGGCGCTGTGAGGCAGCAGTGCTAACCACTGTGCCATCGTGCCGTTGCTGCAATGTATCTTGTTGCCGTGCTCATGTGAAAGAAAGTGAATACTTAAGGCAGTGGATGGGTGCTGATCATGAGAGCTCCTTTGTCTATTGGAGATTAAATTCTTCAACATTGTTGGAGTAACTATCATTCAATAAAGTTCAGATTATTCCACCACACATTTGACTTGTGCCTTGTAGAGAGTGGGCAGGCATTAGGCAATCAGGAGATGAGATATTAACTGCAGAGATCTGGGTCTCCATAAGACCAGCAGGAATAAGAACATGAGCAGGCCATTCAGCTGCTCTGGCCTGCTCCACTATTCACGGCTGATCTGACATTCCTTAAGTCCACTTTCCTGTGTCTTGTCTGTAACCTTTGATTCCACTACTCATCAAGGAACTATCTATCTCAACTTTAAATATCTACAAGGACCCTGTCCCCAGTGCTCTTTGAGGCAAGGAGTTCCAAAGAGTCACAACCCTAGGGGAAGGAATTCTACAGTTCAGCCTTAAAGCAGCATTGTCTTATTCAGAGACTATGAATTTAATTCTCCCAGTGAGTAGAGTCTCAGCCTGTTTAGCTTTTGCTCAGAAAACAATCCTTCCAAACTGGGGATCTTCCTAGTGAACCTTCTTTGAACTGTCTCCAATGAAATAATATCTTTCCTTAAATAAGAGGATCAGTACTCCAGTTGTGTTCTCACCAACACAATGTACAATTGCACTTACTCTAATACTCCAATCACCTTGAAATAATGGCCAACCTTTATCAGCCTTCCTGATGACCTGCTGCATTGTGTCCTAGCTTTCTATGTTTCAGGTGCAAGTACCTTTCTGCAGTTTTTCTCCATTTAATTAATATTCATTTGATCTCCCTTTAAAAGTAAGAAAACTTCACATTTTCCCACCCTATACTCAACTTGCCAGTTTTTATTTTTAACCTACAGTATTTAATCTATCAATATATCTCTGTAAACAGTTTGTATCCCTCTTGCAACATGCCTTTCCATCTGTTTTGTGTTCTTGCAATGTTGATTATGGTACTTTCACTTTGTTCCTTCAAGACATTAATACTTATTGTAAGCAGTTGCCATCCTAGCACTGATCCTTGTGGAAACCCACTGGACAGGCATTGCCAACCTTAAAAAGAACCTTCTTATTCCCATTCATTGTTCCCTGCCATTAGCCAAACTCTATCCATGCCAGTATTCTACCTCCAACACTGTGGGGTCTTGTTTTAAGACTCAAACTTTTATGCAGTGCCTTTTTGAATGCTTCCTGGAAGTCCAAATATAACACATCTATTGGTTCCCCACTATCCACTCTGGTTGAGACTTCCTTGAGAAACTCTAATAAGTTAGTCAGACATGCTTTTGCTTTCATGAAGCCCTGATAATGTTAGGCTGGTTTATCATTTTCTTAGATTGTTTATGATTTTGTATTGGAGTTTTCAGTTGAGAAATCTGTCTCCTTTGGTCAAATGTCCCATTGTGATTTAAGTAGCCAATGCTTTCTGTAGAACTTTATATTCACACTGTTTGGACTGCTCATTCTAGAATTTGATCCTAGGACTTGGCATCAACCATTGAAGTATGATCTCATTAATGTTGTATTTGTTCTTGTAGTCAAATATTGATCAGTAGCTGTTTCTCATCATGTTGTTGTCAATGTAACATGTGATCTGATGTTCTTCATGTGCAGGAAAGAAATTTACTGACCTGTCCTGCACTCGATTGTCCAATCCTGAAACGGTTCAAAATATTCAGAACTCTGCTTTCCACATTTGCCAATTTGCTGATCTTTCAAATGGATTTAATAGCTTGAGTTGCTGTGATGGCAAAATTGGTCTCACTGAATTTTGCTGAATTGTCTGATTATTGGGGGGTACTTGAGACTATTGATTATATTCTTGATTTTGATTGTCGTTTATGATAGTTACTTTCTTATGTTATCGCATTCTTTGATTAAAGCAAAAGTGTAACTTTGAAGTTTCTGAAGTTCCAAATTAAGTTTTCAATGTAAAGTTCAGTTTTCCTTTATCAGTTTAATATGTTCATCGAGATGAATGAAGATGGTTGAAGGATTTTTCGAAGACCTGTGAGTACTACCTTTCTCAAGATAGCTTCAATCAATAACATTCAGTGAGTTTTGACGACATCAAAGATAGCTGACATGACTACATTCAGGAGATTTGGTACTGAATTCAACATCACATGATCAGTCAAACACATTTTCTTTGTTTCCAATTTTACTTTTTAATAATTGAAATCAACAAAACTTAGAAATTATTGAAACAGACTTGCAATTCTCATCCTAACTGTCAAAATAATGAAGATTATTAATAAAGAATAGAAGTGGTTAAAGGAACATATCACAGATATACTGATTGTAATGAAGTCAGCCAGGGGGACCTCATCGAATAGGAGTTCCCTAATTGAGGTTGTCAGTCTGGTCCAATCAAGGAGCCCTGGCTGACAGATAAGAACAGGAGTGTCAGACATCGTTTACACTCTGAGGGAGCCAGATCAGTGTCATGGACTCTCCACATGTAAAGAAGGGGTTACTTCGGATGGGATACTGGCCTCTGTGGAGTTATTTCAAGAGAGTTGTCAAAAGAATAAAGACAACTAATCTCAATTCAATGAGACATTCAATTCCAAGAAACAATTCTTATTCCTGACATTTTCAATCAGTTTACCTTAAGCCTTTTTCTGAATAATCTTCTTAACTTGCTTGTTGATGAATTTGTTATCAATTAAGTAGACTAAAGCTGTGAAGTCACTGCCAGGAATCTTAATTCAGCCGCCCAGCCTGGCGTTTGGGTTTTTCCTTGAAGGGATTATATCTCCTTTGTGTGTCCAGTAATTTACTTCTTTTCACATATGGTTGATTTGGATTTATCCCCTCAGCTGATCGTAGATTTTTACTACACTCACTGCCTTATCTTTTCCCTTAATCATTTCTTTCTCCTATTACTGGCCATAAAATGCTTTTATTGGTTTATGGTTGTCTTTGGTGATTTCTCTGGAGTTTTCTGTTCAGTTCAGACATTTTACCTTCCCAGCAGCTCTTCAGCATCCTGGCTTTTTGCTATTGACTGGTCGCAAAATTATATTGATTCTTTTTAGGGCACATGATTTTTTAACGTATTATTCTCTTCACATGATTTTAGGTTTGATTTGTGTATTTCATTTCTGTCATAGACTATAAGCAGTGGATCTCACTGCTGACACCATATTTTATGATTTCATGACAAACATCCAAGTGTTCAGCTTTGACACAAACTGTTTGAGGAGAAGGCAAGATCAAAAACAGTCAACAAGCTTTGGCTTCTTTAGAACTCTGTTTATTGCATATTATTACTAAATACAATCTGAGGTACACCAGCTTGTAATCTTACCATTACACTATTAAACCTATTCTCCTCATATGCTTGTTTCTGTCAATATAATCCATCACATCTATTAATCTCCTACTTAGCTAACTGTTCTTTCTATACTATGCAAGAAGTTCTGGAACATCATTGCAAGTTTGCTTCTAAAGTCCTTAAGCAACAATTCCAATAAATACTGAATGAATGCTGCTATGTAGATATTTCTGGGGAAAAAACAACATTAAAGTGGGATAAATATATTAGCTTACATCTCGAATTTTTGTTGAAACACAGTTAACTGTAATATGCAGAGCTCAGTGACCTACTGGGTAGAACAGAATTGTTAGTAGATGTTGGAGAAGATTCAGTAGCAGACCTTTTGGAAATACTTGCTCCAAGCCACACAGTACTTCTTCCAGCATTGACACTCATCACTGGCCTCAGGAAGAATGAGAGGGTAAGTGAAGTAAATATTGTAGAAATAGAATTATGTGGTTGGACCCACAGAGCAATGCCATGATTAGGTTACCCAGGTAGTTTGGGTGATGGCCAAATCCTTACCATCCAGAAACAATCAAACTTTTCTCTGATGCTGTGGGAAGTTTTTAAATGTGTCAGATTGAGGTCATGAGGATACTTTCTGAAAGCATTCTTTTGCTAGTTGGGCGCACAGAACATGATGTATTCATATTGAATACATGTGGATAGTAATAATTTATAAGGTTTTATGTGTTTTCCTAATGGTTGAATGTCAAGGGAAATTGGTTAGAGTCTCCAATATAAAAGTGAAATATTGCAGATGATGGTGACCTAAAACAAAAGCAGAGGGATGAAACTTACATATTTCATTGTTTAGTTACAGACTGATACGAAATGCTCCTCCTTCCAGCCTCAACCTAAATGTATTGGGGAACTCCCAAATATCCTTATCTCCTTCCTAGTAACCTGTCCTTATAACGCCACAAGTACCACACTCCCCAGTTCCCTATGGAACCTGTCTACATGTGCCGAGACCTGTCTACATCTCCCACTGAGGTCCTAGCATATAAGTTGACCATGTTAACTGTCATCATTCATTGCTTCCACCTCCCTTTTCTCCCTACCACCCTTCCGCATTACCTTTCCCTCCAACCATGTTTTACAATATAGAATCATAGCATCCCTATGGTGTGAAAGCAGGTCAATCAGCCCATCAAGTCCACACCGACCCTCCAAAGAGCATCCCACCCAGACCCAATCTCCTCTTCCCTTTGTAACCCTGCATTCCCCATGACTAACCGCACCCCCCTACCCCCCTCCCCCCAACCAGCCTGCACATCCATGGACACTATAAGCAATGTGGCATAGCCAATCCACCTAACCTGCACATCTTTGGATGGTGGGAGAAAACCGGAGCACCCAGAAGAAACTGAACCCAGGTTCCTGATGGTCTGAGGCAGCAGTGCTAACTACTCAGCCACCATGCTGCCAGTGTAACACCCTTGTAAATTCTAATGCCCCCTTCACAATTGTATTGCACCCCGTCTCAGAACCTGCAATCCCCTGTCCTGAAGACTAACCTACTAAGGCTCAGTTTCATAGCAATGGCCATGATTGTATCCCCTCTTGCCCTCTTGCCCTCCCGCTTTAGTTTCTGCCAACTGACTGACCGTGGTCCACCATGGATTATCCCAGAGAAGGTTTACATAGACCCCTGTCTGGTGAATATATACCTCCAGAACCACATTAGCCTTACACTGTGGACTTTATGCTACAGAGCCAATGGACTGAAGTGACCCACTCCTTGGACTCCAAACTAAAGGCACAGACTTCTTGACCATAAATGACTCAAGTGGACACCTGACCAGAATCAATTCCCTGCACTGGTATGGGAGACTGCTCTTGGCTCATCTGTTGGCACTTTTTGACTGAATCACAGAATCATGGAATTGTTATGATGCAGAAGAAGACCATTCAGCCCATTTTGCCCACACTAGTTCTGCAGTGCCAAACTCCTGCTTTTTCCCACACCCTATGTACCATTTATATCTAAATAATCATCTAATATCCATTTGAATGCTCAATCAAACTTTCCTCCCCCACATCTCCAGTCAGTGCATTCCATACTCTAACAGCATGATGTGTAGCAAGCTTTTTTTCTTGCATCACTTTTGGTTCATTTCTGCATCACTTGAAATTTATACCATCTTATTCCTTTTTTCTCTTACGAGCAGGAACAGATTCTCCTGACCTTGTCAGTCTTGACTACTCATCATTTTGAACATCGCTATCAAATTGTTTCTCAGCCTTCTTCTCTCCAAGGAGAACAATACCAGCTTCTCCAATCTACCGTGAGAAAGTGAGGACTGCAGATGCTGGAGATCGGGTATAAGAGTGCGGTGCTGGAAAAGCACAGCCGGTCAAGCAGCATCTGAGGAGCAGGAGAGTCAACATTTCAGGCATAAGCCCTTCATCAGGAATCAGGCACATTCAATCTATTGTCATAATTATTGGAAATGTTTATGCAAATCAGTTCTGCACTGTTTGCAATGCATTTACGTTGGCACCCACAACTGTGTAAGTACTCCAGCTGAGGTCTGACTAATACCTTGTACAGTTTCAAGATTACTCCATGCTCTTGTACTCTATGCCCATTTTATTAAAACCAAGAACAGTGTATACTTCATTAACTTCTTTATCTGTCCTACCACCTCCAGTGATTTGTGTGCTTATATACCCAGTTCCTCAGCTCCTGCACCCTCTGTAGAATTGGGAACCTTTTTCTATGTTGGGGGTTATAAACATAGAACATTACAGCACAGGAACAGCTCCTTCATCCCACCATATTGCCATTCTAAATTAATCCCATCTGCCTGCACTTGGTCTGTATATGTGTCTATTCCCTGCCTTGTGATAGTACTGTGCCTTTAAGCGAGATGTGTTCTGTCCTGTTTCTCTTGAAGAGAGGTGTTGCCACACTAGTGCCATTATGTTCTTTCAGACAGGCAGTTGGTAAACAGCTTTTGAGTCCTTATCGGGTGTTTTTTGAAAAGATGAGACAAAAGTAGGTGCAGTCAGGGCTCACACAGATCCAGGAAGGTTTTTAATTTTGTTTTGAGTCAGGAGAATGTTTCCTGTGGAGCTAAAAGCTTGAGTTCCCAGATGCTACAGTAAAGTCATAGAGAGCAAGGCTTCCTATTAAAATTCAAAAGGGTCGGATTGTCTCTTTCTCTGGACTGGAGAGAGTCAGCACTTGAGAACCATAATTGTTCTGCTAAACTGCATTATTGACAAACGGTATATTTGCAGGTTGCTGCCTATATTGGAACAGTTCCTGACTGTCACCTCCTCTCTAACCAAAATCTCAAAATGTCCCTCCACCTTTTCAAATGACCCAGGGCAGGCCCAAAAAATTGCACCCAAAAGCTTTGTTTTGTTCTTTTATAGTTGGGGAAAAAAATCATTTCAGTTTACTTGAAAATTGTGAGAAAATGTATGACACAAGCTGACGCTGCTTGATCATATCTGAGTTTGTGTTCTTTTAAAATAAGCTTTGTTTCTCAAGAAGCAGCTTATAAGTTTTCAATTTGAACTTCTGGTATCATATTGACTCTGCTTTAACTTTTGCGATACTGTATGTAAATATTTTGCAATTATTATATGGTAAGTTTCTTTTTAATTTCAATGGATATTTCCCAACAGTAATGAAAGGAATTAAGAATTAACAAATAATCTCTTCAGGGTTTCAAGAAAATCGACAATGAATTTTCTGTGTTTCTTTGAGAAAGGACATTTTGATTTCAGGAGGATACTCCATATCTATGTTGATGGTTTGAACTTTTGAAGAGTAATTGTTTGACATAAAAATATCTTCAATGGACTACAAAACAATCTGTGCTAAAACTTATTATTCCTGATAGCCCTCCATATGACAAAAGAACTTTCAGGATATCCTTTCCATCAGAAATTCCTTTCAAACAGCTTAAAGTTACTTTCAAGACTAAGGTCTATCATCTCAATATTGATGAAAAGAGACAGTTTCTGACTCACTGAAACAGACCCTTTGGTCCAATTCATCCACACCTACCAGATGCCCAAATCTGACCTCATCTGATTTGCCAGCATTTGGTACATTTCCCTCTAAACTGATTCGTATTCATGCACCCATCTAAGTCCCCTTTACACATAATTGGACTCGACTCCACCACTTCCTTTGACAGCTCGTTCCATACCTACACCACCCTCTATGTGAAAAAAATTACCTCTCAGGTCCTCTTTAAAGCATTCCCTTTCACCTTAATCTTATGTCCTCTAGTTTTGGACACCCCAGCCCTCAGAAAAAGAGCTTGGCTATTCACCCTATCCACGCCCCTCATTGTTCTATAGACTAGTTTGTTCCAATTCTCTGTGGAAAACAGCCCCAGCTTATTCAGCCTCTCCCTATAGCTCAAACCCTCCAACCCTGGCAACATCCTTGTAAATCTTTTCTGCACTGTCTCAAGTTTAACAGCATCCTTCCTATAGAAGGGTGACCAGAATTTTATGCAGTGGCCTTGCCAATGTCCTGTATAGCTGTAACATGATATCCCAACTCCTTAGTCAATATTACAGCCAATGAAGCTAAACATGCCAAACACCTTCTTCACCACGCTGCCTGCCTCTAACTCCATTTTCAAGGAAATATGCAGCTGCACTCATAGGTCTCCTCATTAGTAGTGCTCCTCAGGGCCCTACCATTAACCATATATAAACGTCCTGCCCTGGTTTGCCTTACCAAAATGCAACATCTCATATTTATTTAAATTAAACTCCATCTGCCATTCCTCACCTCATTGGCCTATTTGATCAAGGCCCCCTTGTACTCTGAGATAATTTTCATCACTGTCCACTACATCATCTGCTTTGATGTTATCTATAAATATACTGACCATGCCTCCTATATTCGCATCCAAACCATTTATATCAACTCCCATGAAATGATGCCATAAGGGAATCAAAACCATTCTCAGTATTCCAGCACACTGTACGGTTGCAGTAAGACTTCCCCACTTTTATTTCAATCTTTTGAAATAAAAACCACCATTACTCTTGTCTTCCTGATTACCTGTACCACTTTTATGTTTACTTTCTGTGCTTCATGCACAAGTGATCCCAATGTCCTTTGCATTGCAGCTTTCTGCAATTTTTCTCCATTCAAATAGTACTCATATTCTTTT
Source organism: Chiloscyllium punctatum (assembly GCF_047496795.1). Classification (NCBI taxonomy): domain Eukaryota; kingdom Metazoa; phylum Chordata; class Chondrichthyes; order Orectolobiformes; family Hemiscylliidae; genus Chiloscyllium; species Chiloscyllium punctatum. Next base: position 84,275,163 of record NC_092749.1, read on the forward strand.
GTTCTCCCTTCCAAAATGAAAAACTTCACAATTCCCCACTGACTTAATCTATCACTACCTCTCTGTAAACTGTTTGGATGCCTCTCACAACTTGTCTTATTACCTATTTTTGTGTCATCTGCAAGTTTGGCTCCAGTGCATTGGTTTCCTTCCTCCAATCATTAATATATATTGTAAACAACTCAGTCCCACCACTGATGCCTATGGAATCCAGCAAGTTATAGGTCACCAACCTGAAAAGTAACCCCTTATCTCCCATTTGCTGTTTCCTGCTCATTAGCCGATTCTCTATCCATGCCAGTGTACTCCCACTAACACCATGGGCTCTTATTTTATGACCTAACCTTGAGATACGTTCTAGTCAGATTAAATTGGTAGCATTTGTGAAATTAACCCAGCACTTAACATATCTTCTTCTACTTGAGATTGGCCTTCTGAAGAATTGCATCTGAATAAAATAACATGTTGAAGTTATTCTGTACTTCTGAAGAAACTTGAAACTTCTTTTTGAAAAGTATTAAACTCTTCTCTTACATCATAAAATTCTTTTTCAATCTAAGTAAAAGGGCAAAAAAAGGGAAATAGGGGGAATACTATTTGAAATGCCTGTAGGAGTTTTAGAAACCAGAAACCATTATTGAACATGTATTGAATATTTAAAGCCAAAAGCATGTGGAATATTGCTCGACTTTAATGCCCAACCTATATTCAAAACTTGAAGTGATCGCAAAAAGAAAGTGCCAGGCTTACAAGAACATCCTGGCTTACTTTTCATATAAAAGGATATAACTGCCACGTCATGACAGAGCTTCATGGTTGTCATTGCTGCCTTAGACATCATAACTTTGAAATTTCAGCTTGGGGCTTCATTTGGAGTCCTGATCTCCACTTTGGCAAACCCTGGTGTAGACGTATCAACCAACTAGTCTCTGCTGAAGCTTATGTTCCACGTATGCCTCCAACAACTTTACTCCTCTAACCCTGTCAGAATATACTTCTATAGTTATGCTTTTCTCCATCATTATTTAAATAACTTTTCCTTCAGGGATCTACACTATTTTCCTCGACAGTTTCATGTGGCAGTAAACACCGTGTTATTGATGCTGACAGGGCAAAGATGTTTCTCCTGAATCTTTAATTGGATTTATTACTAGCTACCTTTGTATTGTAGCCCCTAGTTGTGGATTCCTTCAAATGAAAACATCTTAAAAACCTTGATCAAGTCACCTCACAGACTTCTTTTTGAAAGAGTTATAATTTTCTGCTTTTGATTTTCTGGTGCTTTACTTTCTCTTTGTAATATAGAAACTAGAACTGTTCGGCGTTCTAATGATCAAAGTTTCTTAATAATTTTAATACAATTTTCCCACTTTATAATTCTGTTCCTTTAGAAATAAAACTCAAAATTCAGATCCTGTCCCACTAGCTACCTGATAAAGGAGCAGTGCTCCAAAAGCTTGTACTTTCAATGAAACCGGTTGGACTATTAACATCGCTGCTTAAGCAATTAATATGTTGTTACCAAATCTGTCTGTACATATGAAACCCTTGAGCAATGAATGTTATTTTTAACATCTAGTTAAATTGGAGCAAATTGTTCAGGTGGAACAAGTGCTGTTTAAACTCATTGCAGGCATCCAGGGAGATAAAAGTGCAGACCTTCAATGAGATGTATGATTTCCACACTGGGGAAAAAACAAATGAGGGTTAAGCTTTAATAATTGGTGTACACAGATCTGCTGAAGTCCAGGTTCTCAACCCCTTTCATTGTCATGATACGACAAGGTCAAAAATCAAATGACACCAGGTTATAGGCCAACAGGTTTATTTGAAATTGCAGGCTTTCGGAGCTCAGCTCCTTCGTCAGGTATGGTATGATAGAGAGGTATAAGACACAGTATTTATAAGCAAAATGTTAACAACTTTAACTAGTTAGGAGGTAGACTGCTGATTAAAATGTAAAATCCAGATTCCTTTCAAGTTTTTGTCCCTAAAGGTTTTATCAATGCATAAGAGGTGACATCTTAAGTCAGGTAATGTATTTGAGGTGTGAGATCCCACTTTGAATCTGTCTATGTTACAAGCTGAGGTCATATTGTGTGTGTGTGTGTGTGTGTGTGTGTGTGTAATTGAGAAAGTTTGAGTATGTGGGCTCATATGTGGACATGTGAGTATCAGTGTGCATGTGTGAGTGTTTGTGTGTAGGAGAGGGTCTCAGGAGGTGTACGAGTGTGCATGTGTGAGTGTTTGTGTGGGAGTATATGGTTTGATGGGGTTACCTGTAATGTGCCATGAACTCAAGGCCATGGCTGAGTCCATCGTCTTGGGTACAGAACTCAGCCATCAGCTTCTGCTCAGCATAGTTGCATATCTTGAAGTCTGCCTTGGAGAACTACCGAGGAATGATGGTGTGCTGGAGTTCTACCGAAGATAAATCAGCTAAGTGTTTCCTGTTTGAAGTTGTACATCTGACAGCATGTGGTAAATTTCAGCTTACCAAAGCACTATGTGTCTGGATTGGTATTGCTGTGTTACACTGGAAGTTCTACAATTTAAAAAATCAATGAGTTGCTATTCTACCTTGTCATTCACAAGCTTGAATTCCGGCCATGTTCAGAGAGTCCAGGGGACGACGCCATGCAACTGTTGGACACAATTAAACTGGTGTTGGTGTTTAAAGCAACCTTGGTTAGTTTAATGTACTTGCTTATTATTAACAATAAATTTACAAATTTTCTGAGGAATGCTTCCTTCTATTTCTTGAATGGGGATTTGGCAGGGAAACAACGGAAAAGTTTGTCCCAGATTTTTTTTTAGATTAGATTAGATTACTTACAGTGTGGAAACAGGCCCTTCGGCCCAACAAGTCCACACCGCCCCGCCGAAGCGCAACCCACCCATACCCCTACATCTACCCCTTACCTACACTACGGGCAATTTAGGATAGCCAATTCACCTGAGCTGCACATCTTTGGACTGTGGGAGGAAACCGGAGCACCCGGAGGAAACCCACGCAGACACAGGGAGAATGTGCAAACTCCACACAGTCAGTCGCCTGAGGCGGGAATTGAACCCGGGTCTGCTGGCGCTGTGAGGCAGCAGTGCTAACCACTGTGCCACGGTGCCGCCCATTTTATTTTCCACGTCCGCCTTTTTCAAAACATCTGCAATTTTGACAAGTAAATCTCAAGTAATGTTTCAGAAATCAAACTTGGCAATTCAGTGCTTCAGAACTGAAAGGCTTTTTTTCCCCCGTGTTCAAGGTAACTGCATAAGATGCTGTGGAATTGGCTTTGAACCATTTTTCAGAATCTCAGTTGAGAAGTGGAGTGCTATTGAAGACCAGAAAGCGCCTTCTGGAAGATTAGTTGAGCAGTCTTCACCTCTTAATATTTATAAACTTTGTTAAATCTACAAAGCTGGGAATAGACATTTGATTTCTACTTATTATGGAATGAGTAGATAGAAATGGCTTCTCTGGGTACTGTAATCCCTAATTATGTTTCATAATATATTCCTGACATTTTTGTAGGCTGGATTGAAAGTATCAGTTCTTGGTCTTCCCATGTACCTTCTCCTTATGAATTTAATTTTAATTTGCTTGCTCTTTGAAGTGTAGGGCAATAGATGGGAGACCAGTTCGAATCATGCTTGTATGGATTCCAGGTATTGATTGAAATTTAACCAGTAAATTGTCAGAATTGAAAATTCAAGAAGCAAGAGGCTCCGAAGCATATGAGTTTTTCATGATTAATGCTCCCAAAATAATCCTGGGGATGAGAAAGATAAGACATTTTCCTTCAGATTTTTCAGGTATTCATGCACAAGGCTCACGTAACAGTCCAAAGAGGACTGCAACACAATTTGCAATCTCATGGCCCAACATATCCTCCACTCTACCATTAGCATCATGCCAAGAATTAGTGCTGGTTCAAGAGTGCAGGAGGGCATGCTAGAGAGCATACATAAAAATGTATCAACTTCGTGAACTACGTACTTGCATACCAAACAGCTGAAGCAGCAAAGTGATAGTCAGAGCTAAGCGATTCCAAAACCGTTGGATCAGATCGAAACTCTGCAGTCATGAATGGTGGTGGATAATTAAACAACTCACTGGTGAAGGAAACTTCACAAATATCCCTGTTCTCAATGATGGGGGAGCCCAACACATTAGTGCAAAAGACAAGGCTGAAGTATTCGCAGCGACCTTCAGCCAGAATTGCTAAGTAACTGCAATCTCAGTCTCCTCCTGTGGTCTCCAGCATCACAAATGCCAGTCATCTGCCAATTCAACTCATTCCTCCTGAAATCAAGAAATGGTTGCAATTACTGGATACTGCAAAGACCTGGGCCCTGATAACATTCCCACAAAAGTACTGAAAACTTGTGCTCCAGTACTCACTGTACCCTCTAGTACTGTTACAACACTGGTATCTAGCTGGCAATGTAGAAAATTGTGCAGGTATGTCCTGTACAAAAGAAAACAGAACAAATCTAAACCAGCCAATTACCACCCTACTTTTCTACTCTCAATTGTCAGTGAAATGTTGAAGGTGTCACCAACAGCAGTCAGCAAGCAGCGTGTGCATAGCAATAACCTGCTCACTGACACTAGTTTGGATTTTGTCAGGGCCACTCAGCTCCTCACCTCATTACAGCCTTGGCTTAAACATGGATAAAACAGCTGAATTCCGGAGGGTGACAGATTGTGACTTCAAGGCTACATTTGACTAAGTGTGGCGTCAAGGAGCCTGAGTAAAACTGGAGTCAATGGGAATTAGAGGAAAACTCTTCACTCATTGGAGTCATACCTGACACAAAGGAAGATGACTGTGCTTATTGGATGTTAGTGATTTTCAGCACTAGGACATCTCTGCAGGAGTTCCTCAGGATAGTGTACTGGGTCAACCAACTTCAGCTGCTTTGTCAATGACTCTCCCTCCATCATAAGGTCAGGAGTGGGGAATGTTTGCCAATGATGTATTGTGCAATGTCCAACACCATTCCTGATTCCTCAGATACTGAGGGATATTGCAGGAAATTGGAACAGCATCATGAAGTTGTGATAGCATCACTTGGGTTTCAGAATAGGTTAATTTATTCTATATTCTGATTTCTTTTGTTTGGGTTTCATTTGGTAGTCTGTAAATTAATTCTGTTTTGTTTAAAACTGAGTGGTTGAGCCAGCTACATCACTCTTGGAATATCCACTCTACACCTGCTTAAGTCACCTAGAAATGCTGGGGCCTTGGCTACCTTCTTGAAATGTTTTGAGGAAGTCTGGCCTGGTCTATCACATGTTCCACTGTCTTCCTTATTATTCTACCCTTTCAATCAACTCTGGCCCACTCCTCATTCATGTCTTTATAATTACCTTTACTCCAATTTATCAATCTCAAACTGCAGGATGAATTCTATTGGATTATGGTCACTGCCCCCTTGGGGTTCCTTCACCTTAGTCTCCCTCATCAAGTCTGCCTCACTGTGCATTGTCAGATCCAGAATTGCCTGTTCCCTTGTGGGTTCTTCCGTAAGCTTCTTGCAAAAGCCATCTCATTAACTTTGCACAATTTGCTTTTCTTGAGATTTGCTACCAAGCTGATTACTTGCATGTTGAAACTCCCCCATGATTATTACAATAGTCCCATTTTATTATGTCTTTTCTGTCTCATGATTCATAACTCCATCAGCTCTTTACTTGGCAGTTCCTTAAGTCTACCCACACAGATTCCGTGCCTTCTGACCCTATATCATTTCTTGTTATTGTTTTAATTTCTTATTGTCAAGGCAACACCACTGCCTCTGCCCAACTGCCTGTCCTTTTTATATATACATATCCTTTAATATTTAGCCCTGATCCCCTTGTAACCACGGTCTCTGTGCTACCCACACGTCAGACCAATTTCAGTTTGCATTACAAGCTCATCCAAATACTGCACGCATTAAAATACAACACCTTCAGTTCGGCTTTGACTGCTCCCTTCTCACATTTATCCCCTTATCTGCTGTGCCTGAAGTTAGATTCCTCAAACTTTCCATAGTCGTTGTCCTATTACTTGTACTGTAAACTTGAATAACCTCTTCTAGCCATCCCCCACCTTTAACTTTTTCCATGATGTTTGAAACAACTGAACCCACCACATCACTATTTAGTTTAAAGCCCTATCTATATCTTTAGTTATGCAATTCAGTAGAACTCTAGCATAACTCAGGTAGAGCCTGTCCCATTGGAACAGTTCATTCCTTCTCCATTACTGGTGCCAACATGCCATGAATTTAAACTAGTTTCTTCTACACCAATCTTTGAGCAATGCATTTACTTCTTTAAATTTATTGTCCCTGTGCCAATCTGCTCATGGTGCATGTAGTAATCCAGAGTTTATTTTTTATTGGTTTTGCTTTTATAATTTAGCTCATATTTTCTCAACTGAACCTCATTCCTCTTTCTATCTATGTCATTGTCCATATCGGTCCCAATGATAATTGGATCTATACCCTCCCACTCCAAGCTCCTCTGCAGCCTAGCTGAGATAACTCGAACGCTGGCACCAGCCAGGCAACATAGCCTTTAGGACTTTGGATCCTGGCCGCAGAAAACAGAGTCTATTTCCTAATTATACGATTATTTACATTTCCCTTTTCTACCCCCCTCTTGAATGGCTCCTCGTATCATGGTGCTATAGTCAGTTTGCTCATCCTACCGCCAGTCCCCTGCTCTCATCCACCCAGGCGGCACAAATCTCAAACTTGTTAGACAAACCCATGGGCTGAGACTCCTTCAGTAATACCTCATAGGTTCATCTACCTGCCTCACTCACAGTCACACCCTCCTGTCCCTGACCACTGACTGAACTGAAAGTCATTAACCTGAGCAGTATGACTACCTCCTGAAAAATAGCATCCAGGTAGCTCTGTCCCTCCCTCGCATTGCAGCATTCAAAGCTCAGGCTCCAGCTCATTAAGTCTGAACCAGAGTTCCTTAAGCAACTAACACTTACTGTAGATGTGGTCACTGTAAACCACAATGGGGTCCACCAGGTCCCATATCATTCAGGTACAACACATTGCCTATCCATGCATCTCTATTTAATTACTTGGTTCTTAATTAGATATTTTTAAAAATCTTAATGATCCTCTAGTTTTAACCTGTAAATATTTCCCCTATTTACCTTCAATCTAAATGTAATCTGCAATAATAGCCAAATTAGTAACTGTCACCAACCAATGAACTTACAGATTATCTGTGATGTCACTCTTCCATGCTGGGCCCCGGTCCTGAGCTTCAATTTGCAGTTATAAGAAAATCCTTACAAGCTATGAGCTGAAAAATAAAAATTTACCCTTTTAAAAAATACCTTACAAGCACCTCATCCCCTCTGCACCAATATCCCATACTACCTCCAAGTTCCTCCAACTAAACGTGTATTTTGCATCAGTATTTACTGTGGAAAAGGACATGGAAGATATAGGATGTAGGGAAACCAATCAGGACCTGATCAGGTGTACCCGAGAACTCTGTGGGAAGCTAGAGAAATGATTGCTGGGTCTCTTGCTGAGATATTTGTATCAACGATAGTCACAGGTAGGGTGCTGGAAGACTGGAGATTGGCAAACGTGGTGCCACTGTTTATGAAGGGCGGTAAAGACAAGCCAGGGAACTAAAGACCGGTGAGCCTGACCTCGGTGGTGGGCAAGTTGCTGAAGGGAATCCTGGGGGACAGGATATACATGTATTTGGAAAGGCAAGGACTGATTCGGGATAGTCAACATGGCTTTGTGCATGGGAAATCATATCTCACAAACTTGATTGAGTTTTTTGAAGAAGTAACAAAGAAGATTGATGAGGGCAGAGCGGTAGATGTGATCTATATGGACTTCAGTAAGGTGTTCAACAAGGTTCCCCATGGGAGACTGATTAGCAAGGTTAGATCTCATGGAATACAGGGAGAACTAGCCAATTGGATACAGAACTGGCTCAAAGGTAGAAGACAGAGGGTGGTGGTGGTGGGTTGTTTTTCAGGCTGGAGGCCTGTGACCAGTGGAGTGCCACAAGGATTTGCCACTACTTTTTGTCATTTGGATGTGACCATAAGAGGTACAGTTAGTAAGTTTGCTGATGACACCAAAATTGTAGGTTAAGTGAAGAAGGTTACCTCAGATAACAACAGGATCTTGATCAGATGGAACAATGGACTGAGAAGTGGCAGAAGGAGTTTAATTTAGATAAATTGAAGTGCTGCATTTTGGGAAAGCAAATCTTAGCAGGACTTATACACCTAATGGTAAGGTCCTCAGGAGTATTGCTGAACAAAGAGACCTTGGAGTGCAGGTTCATAGCTCCTTGAAAGTGGTGTGGCAAGTGGATAGGAGAGTGAAGAAGGCGTTTGGTATGCTTTCCTTCATTGGTCAGAGTATTGAGTACAGGAGTTGGGAGGTCATGCTGCGGCTGTACAGGACATTGGTTAGGCCACTTTTGGAATATTGCGTGCAATTCTGTTCTCCTTCCTATCGGAAAGATGTTGTGAAACCTGAAAGGGTTCAGAAAAGATTTACAAGGATGTTGCCAGGGTTGGAGGATTTGAGCTATAGGGAGAGGCTGAACAGGCTGGGGCTGTTTTCCCTGGCGCGTCGGAGGCTGATGGGTGATGTTATAGAGGTTTATAAAATCATGAGGGACATGGATAGGATAAATAGATAAAGTCTTTTGCCTGGTGTGGGAGAGTCCAGAACTAGAAGGTATAGGTTTCGGGTGAGAGGGGAAAGTTATAAAAGAGACCTAAGGGGCAACTTTTTCATGCAGAGGGTGTTACGTGTACGGAATGATCTGCCAGAGGATGTGGTGGAGGCTGGTACAATTGCAACATTTAAGAGGCATTTGGATGGGTATATGAATAGGAAGGGTTTGGAGGGATATGGGCCGGGTGCTGGCAGGTGGGACTAGATTGGCTTGGGATATCTGGTCGGCATGGACGGGTTGGACCAAAGGGTCTGTTTCCATGCTTTACGTCTCTATGGCTCTATGACTCTATGAAACATTAATCTTTTATGAATATGACTTTCAGATTCCATTTGAGAATGTATTTGTTGGTTGTAGGTGATTGTGTAACAAATGTGAAGGGCATTATTCCTTTAGGAGATTGATCTATATTTGGTCCAAGGGTTAGTGCCATGAACATCAAATCCTGCTTCGTTGTGGTAACTGTTGTGGGCCAGATCATCTAAAGCAGGTTCAGGATCAGTGGTGGCAAATTGTGCTGCATCCTCCACCTCCTGTCTGACACTAACATCAATTTCCTTCAGCTCCTCTATGCTAGACAGGTTCTTGCTCAGCATCTTCTCCTTTACCATGACAATAGGATCACTCTTACGTCTTACTACAATGTACCTTTCATTCAATACTTTATACAATCAGGTTGTAATTGGATGGCATGAGCTATTCTTTTTAAGTAAATTAAACAAATTAATCAATTAAATAAAATCAAACCAAATTAGAGAGTCAGCCCCTTATGAACGCTGCAACAAAAATCAGTTGTACAACTTTAAATTAAGAAAAAGTCTCAAGAATTTTAGGGGACCCCCTATGCACATGCAGTCCCCCCTCCCCCCACCCCAACCTCCCCCCTCCCCTACACTACATTTTGTACACTACATTAGTTTGCTACACTACATTTGCTCCTCATGAGCAAAACTAATGAGCAAAATCCCATGCAAGGACTGCACAAAACACTACATCGGACAAACAGGAAGACAGTTAACGATCCGTATACACGAACACCAACTAGCCACGAAATGACACGACCAGCTATCCTTAGTAGCCACACACACAGACGACAAGCAACATGAATTCGACTGGGACAACACTACCATTATAGGGCAAGCCAAACAGAGAACAGCCAGGGAATTCCTAGAGGCATGGCACTCAGCCACAGACTCTACCAACAAACACATCGACCTGGACCCAATATACCGGCCACTACAGCGGACAGTTCGAACTGACAACCGGAAGTGGCAGAGACAGGCCACTATAAATGCCGGAGGAAACAGCACAGAAGCGCTTCACAGGAGGCTCCCAAGCACTGAGGATGTCACCTAGACAGGGGACGAAACGTTTGCAAGACAAATTCCCAGCTCGGCGAACAGAACCACAACATTAATTCAAGTGAGAAGTAGAAATGAATGTTTATACCTAGAACAAGTTTTCAGTGTTCAAATAATGCTGATCTATCATTCTGAACTGCTAGGCCAGAATTTTCCAAGCCCTGTGGAGATAATGTTGAAGGTGGTGACAGGTAAATGAAGGAAATTAGGACATATGTCTGAGTGGGCTGGGAGCAATTAATGAATTGGAAGCAAGCAGCAATAACTAGAATCACAGAGTAGTTATAGTGCAGAAGGAAGCCATTTGACCAATTATGTCTTCAATGAGCAATTCACAGTATAATTCTCTTATCTTCTCATCATTTTGTATGCTCTTCCTTTTCAGAGAACATTTTAATTCCCCTTAGGATGTTCAAGCTAGCAAATTAAATAATTGCCACTACCTCTCCAGAACGGAACTTACTTATCCCTGGCTAAAACTGAAAGGCACTTTACTTCAACAGTTAAACTGGATGAAAAAGATTACAGAGGAATAACATATAACTGGAACAGAACAAGAAATAAGAATTAAGCGCCCAAGAAGTAAACTGAACTTCCCCAAGCTGAAAATGTGTTGCTGGAAAAGCGCAGCATCCAAGGAACAGGAGAATCAACGTTTCGGGCATAAGCCCTTCTCCAAGGAAGAGGAGAATCAACGTTTCAGGCATAAGCCCTTCTCTAAGGAACAGGAGAACTTCCCCAAGTGCTTAAATGGAGAACAGTTTATGAAGTGACTGAAGTGATATTAATATAACAATCAAAAGCAAAATGAGAGAAGTAAAGATAGTTATCATGCAGAATATGAGTACTTTTGTCTTTATGTGACCATGTGAAACAGGCAATATTAGTACATCAAATTAGCACAACACTTAGTGCATGTCTCCTAGTTATCATTCCTGTTTAGGTCAATAGAGACGTTGAGAAGTATTACAGATGGCTGATAGCCACTGTTCACTGTGAACGGGATACAAACTTGTGTAATTAGCACAGCAGTCTCAGAAGCTATACAATCTATACTGTTGTACTTTTGAGTGGTTCACTAACTGAGCTTACATTTGTTCTAAAAATATATTTGCATTCTTAAGCCTCGATGGGTGTCTTTTGAATCTCATTAAGTGTCTGCTGTTCAGTACTGTCATCTGTTCACTAATCCTGACGGCAGCCAATCTATAATCTTCTGTCATTAAAGGGGAATGCCAGCAATTTGATAATTATTCAAGAACAGGCTCCGCTGCAACTGAAAGGTTGACACAAAGGTTACCAGCATGAGGAGATACTCCACTAGAGACAAACAACACCATTGCAGCAAAGATTGATCTGCATTACATTGTTCTTTTTAGATTACTTACAATGTGGAAACAGGCCCTTCAGCCCAACAAGTCCACACCGACTCGCCGAAGCGCACCCACTCATACCCATTCCCCTACATTTACCCCTGCATCTAACACTACGAGCAATTTAGCATGGCCAATTCACCTAACCTGCACATTTTTGGACTGTGGGAGGAAACCGGAGCACCCGGAGGAAACCCACGCAGACACGGGGAGAATGTGCAAACTCCACACAGTCAGTCGCCTGAGGCGGGAATTGAACCCGGGTCTCTGGCGCTGTGAGGCAGCAGTGCTAACCACTGCTCTTATTCTCTTGTTATGTATAAAACCATACTGTCAGGAGCAGCATAATAATATGTTTCTGGCATGTAGCATGTGTGAGTCCATGAGGATGGGTATCATCACCCTCATCTACAAGCAGAAGGGGGAGAGAGAGGAAATTAGACATTAGTGACCAATTTTCATTTCTGAATGCAGATTACAAAATCCTGTCTCAGATCATCAGCAATGGGTCAGGTCTACTCTGGGATCAGTGATTCACCCCAACCAAACCAGTGCTGTACTGGGCAGGACAATCTCTGAGAGTCTCACGCTCTTCAGGCATATGATCGTCGATGTGCAGGACAGGGGGTGTGGATGTCTGCCTATCACCCTGAATCAAGAGAAGGTCTTTGACAGGATATGACACACCTACATGTAGAAGCTGCTCTTCAGCATGGGCTTTGGGGAGGGAATCACAATTAGATCTGACCAACGTCAGTCATGCAGCCATCAATCAATGAGTGAGAATCAGAAACCTTGCCAATCTTTTCCAGAGAGAGAGAGACAGGGCTGCCCACTCTCTTCTGCATTGTTTGTATGCTGTACAGAGCTTTTTGCCAAGTCCGTCAGACAGGATGTGAGCCTGAGAAAGGTGACAATTCCAAGACAGCAGAGGCATACGGGTCAAAGCCATGTTTCCATTTTCTGCTTGGATCCGTTGTCAGTGTGCAGACTCATAAGCACATATGATCAGTTTTGAACTGGCCTCAGGAGGCAAGATAAATTGAGGCAAGAGTGAGGCCACGTTCTTTAGGAACTGGGCCAATTGACCGTTTATGCCCTTCACTCTCAGGACAGAATACCTGAAGATGCTGGGAATATGGTTCGGATTGGGTGGAGTATGCGCAAATATTTGGGAGGAACATCACGAAAATTGGACAGAAATTAGGCATTTGGGAGGACTGCTCCCTCTCTTTGTGAATGAGAACCTTTTCATCAGATGTGAGGCAACATTAGATCTACCTCCAGCCCAATCCCCGAACCTGCTTCCTTGCTGTCACCCGAGCCAGCTTCCACTTCATCTGGAGGTCTAAGATGGATCGTGTCCACAGGGACACCATGTACAAAGCTCTGGAAAAGCTCATAACTTCATAATATATCGGAGCAGAATTAGACCCTTTGGCCCCTCGTGTCTGCTCTGCCATTCGATCATGGCTGATATGCTTCTCAGCCCCATTTTCCTGCTTTATCTCCATATCCCTTCAACCCATTACCAATTAAAAATCTGTCGAACTCCTCCTTAAATTTACTCGCTTTCCCAGCATCCACTATACTTTGAGGTAGCAAATTCCACAGATTCACAACCCTTAGGAGAAGCACTTTCTCCTCAACTCTGTTTGAAATTTAAAACCTCTTATCCAATGATTTTCATCCAAGAATGCCCCACAAGAGGAAGCATCCACTCCATGTTTATTTTATTCATATCTTCTTTCATCTTGAATACCTCAATTTGATCTCCCTTCATTCTTCTAAATTCCAGACAGTAAAGGCCTAAAATGTTCAATCTTTCTTAGTATGATGAATCCCTCAACACTGGAATCAATCTAGTGAACCTCCTCTGAATTGCCTCCAATGCCACTACGTCTTTCCTCAAATAAGGGGAGCAAAACTGTTCACAATACTCCAGGTACGGTCTCACTAATGCCTTATATAGCTGCAACAATGCTTCCTTATCTTTATATTCTATTTCTTTAGCTATTAAAACCAATATTCCATTCACTTTCTTTATTATCTGCTGTGCCTGCATGCTCATATGTTGTGACTCATGAACAAGGACACCCAGGTCCCTCTACACTGGAGCACCCCAAAGTCTCCCCTCCCATTTAGATAATAGGGCACCTTCCCATTTTTTTCAGCCCAAATGCATTACCTTGAACTTATCCATCTGCCACATTTGGCCCACTCTCCTAATCTATCTATATCCATTTGTAAGATTCTTATGTCCTCATTGCAACTCGCCATCCCACCTATTTTTGCATCATCCACAAATTTAGTGATAGAACCTTCTATCCCTGTACCCAAGTCATGAATGTATATTTTAAATAGCCGGGGTCCTGTGACACCCCACTATTTACATTTTGCCATCCAGAAAAAAAAACATTTATTCCGACTCTCTGTCTTCCGTCCATCGGCCAGTCATCTATCCAAGCTAATAAATTACCCCTAATCCCATTTGATGCAACCTTAATGACTCTCTCATATTTATGGTCCCCACTCTGGTCTCACTCACTAGTGGAAACATCTCAATGTCTTTCCTAATGAGCCCTTTGTAATTTTACAGACCTCGATCATAACCTCCTTCAAACTTCTATTTCCTCGAGTGAAAGAGCCCAGCCCATTCAATCTTCCCTGAAGGACTGAAGTGTTAGCTTATGTACTTTAACAGCACTAACATTGGTTCTTGAAAAATAATTCACACCACGGCTTCATATCAACTGGTATTAAAATAAAATAATACATTCCTATCTGGCAACCATCATGTAATTTCCATCTGGCTATTTCTTCAGTATGTCCAAGGGAGATCATTTGACTTTTGCTTTAATCCAGCCATGGGCTTCTATTTCTGACATGCGCAGGTCAACCTCTTTGGCTAGGGCATCAACTGGTTTTGGAGTCTGCGCTCTGGCTATCTCAGTGTCACTGGGGACAAGTGAGAGAAGGGAAGAACGTTTCCAATGTTGCCCTCATCCTAACGAGATTCTTTATGTGTGGCTGCATCAAGCTGTGTGTAGACACCTGGCACGCAAACCACCTAATGTCACTATACATTGAGGTTCTCCCTGTCCCCAGAGTTGCAAAGGATGGGACTGAACTTGATGTTGCCAAATGCTCCAAGTAGCTGGACTGTTCTGTAGCACTGGTCCTTCATGGAGCAATTGGCTATGTAAAACACATCTAACCACGAATTCATCAGGACATAACATCCTCGAGACTGCAGGAAAAGGTGGATCCTGTCAGGTGGTTCCCTGAGCAGACTGTCAGGGTCAATTGGCAGAAAGCCTCATCAGCAGAACTTTCCAACAAGACATCACTTTGCTGGTGGTCAGAAGGGCACTGTCTGGTTAAGGTCCTTCATGTCTACCCAGGCTCTCTGTGCCACTGCATGCTGCCTTCAACAGTCACACATCTCCTGCCAGAATGTGCATTTGCAAAGGAAGTCTGGTGAGAAATGCAATGTTTTATTGTCAAGATTCATCCTGAGCAGCTCCGTAACATAGGCCTCTGGCTTTATGGTCTGTTCCCCAGGACGTACACTGAGACAAACATTGACTGTGCCTGAAGGACCATCAACTCAGTGAAAGGTACTCTTTGGTCAGCCCGAAACTGGTTGGCCTTCCAGAGCAACTGAGTGTTGCAGACTGTCACATTCTAAGATCCGGGACTATGTGCTGAGGGATGCACTAAAGCTTGGAGCAGCTGCCACAAAGGCACAGTGAGGAAAGACCACCATCTAAGGTCAAAGTACAAATGGGGGTCCATTCAGCTATCAGACCCTCAAGTATATATGAATAATATATTGCATAAGTAAGAAGTGCCGTTGGCATAAGTAAGAAGTGTCGGGAGAGTCAAACTCCAATGTTAGTTTGTTCTCAATACACTAAGACTATACAGAACTGAACTGCAGTAGTGACTACATATATATAAATAAATATTTTTATGAATAAAGTATGTTTTTGAAATAAAAAAAGCACAGGCATGGATTAATAGTTGAGACAGTGACTGAAATGAGCAATGTCTCCACCCAGAGAGTGGTGAGCCTGTGGAAATCACTGCCACAGAAAGCAGTCAAGGTCAAAACATTGTAGGATTTCAAAAGGAATTGGATATAGCACTTGGAGGTAAAGGGGGTTAAAGGATATGAGAGAAAAGTGGGAGCATGCTATTGAGTTAGATGATTAGAATGAATAGTGTAGAAGGCTTGAAGGGCTGAATAGCCTATTGCAGCTCTTATTTTCCACACCCACATCCTAACAATCAATTCCCAATTTCAATTTATACACACGCCTTAGTGGAGATAACAAATATTGTTACTCAACCATAAAATTCACAAATGGATCGACACTGAAAAGTGTGGGAGAAAACTCACCCTAATGTGCTGTAAATATTAATTCTTACTTAATACCTGAATGAATACTAAGGAAGGCTGAGAAAGTCATAAGTCGATACTGCAACATCCCTTTCACTGCTTAGTTTCCTGAGCTCTGGAAAACCCAAACAGTAATTGTTATTTTTATGTCACACTCCCAAATACATTCCCTTGGAAAACATTATCTAAAACTACAGTAGGTCCCATAGTTATGCTGACAACAGACTACTGTACCACGATATCTCAATGGTTAGCACTGCTGCCTCACAGTGCCATGGACCCAGGTTTGATTTTAAAATGTTAGCAAGTTATCCTACTTCATGTAGGATATAAATGCCTTAATTCCCAGCATTCTGACAATGTTAGCAGGCAGTATGAGTTGTGTTAGTATGTGTTTCCTGTTTTTACAGTTGTCATCAACCTCCCACTCCTCAAAGCTGTCCCACTATCACAAGAGGGTTAGCATCAAGGACTAAGTTTCACACTTAACCTGACAGGAGCTACCATGGGTGTCCACTTCATTATACTGAGAGGACAGTCACAGTAGTCAATGAAATGTGGAGCTGGAAAGGCACAGCAGGTCAGGCAGCATTGGGGCAGCAGGAGAGTCAATGTTTCGGATCAAGGCCTTTCATTAGGACTGGCCAGTCCTGATGATGGGTCCCGACCCGAAATATCGACTCCCCTGCTGCCCCAATGCTGCCTGACCTGCTGTGCCTTTCCAGCTCCACATTTTATCGACTCTGATTTCCAGCATCTGAAGTCCTTGCTATCTCCCAGTCGCAGTTGTCAACCGCACAGCAGGCAGTGAAAATAGCAATTGCATCCAATAAAAGCGATTTGTGAAAGCCAATTTACATATACCTACAAACACCCTGCTTGAGTCTAACAGATGCCTTGACAACCTGAGAAAACGGACATTAAAATAGCTGCAGGATAGGAAACTTGCAATAAGTGTTGGGCACAGGGAATTAAACCTTCCCCTTTAGTTTTATTGTTAATTATCATGGAGCGCTCAACACAGTTCTTGACTGGACTTTGGTATTTATAGAAAACATAACAGCTTCTTTCATTTTGCATTAGCACTTTAATCCATGGAGCCTACACCTAATCCTCTATTAACTGTCTTGATAATAACTAGAAATCTGCTGACCACCAGGTTTGAGCAATGCCTCTGTGAGCACCATAGCCCTTTCAGGTCTCAAAATGCTACAAAAAAAATTGAAACACACTCAATTCCTTTTTATCCAAACAATTGCAATTCTTTTTTATCCAAATAGTGAAAATATTTGTTGCAGTTTCCATTATTAATGAAGTACTGTCTGTGCATATACAACAGATTTATATTTTCTTAAGAATAGTACTATGTTCACTTAGACAGGCACAGTGAATGAGACCATATTAATTTCCATCTAGCTGATATCAATGGTAACAGACTTACCTCTGATACTGAACATTGTAGACAAATGTTGCTTTAGGTAAGTCTCAGTATGATATTTAATAGAGATTTCTGTACAATGTCATCTTTCAGACTTGTATTGTTCCTTTAATGCAGGAAAATATCCCAGCCTGTTATGTGGGGGCAATTCTCAGACAAAAGTTAATACTAAGCAACAAAAAGAAATATTCGGGCAGGTGGGGTAAGTGATGGTTTTAATACATGCTCTAAAAGGAGGGAAGAAGGGCCAAGAAATTAATACAGGCAATTCCAAACTTTAAGGTCTAACAGTCTTCGAACAAAAGGTTGGTGATCAGAATCAGAGAACCACAAAGATCTCAGTTCTACGTTACATTCTCTGCAACTATAATCAAATATTCACTGGAGCTTCTTCAACTTCACTGTAGGAAAGGTCTTGTTAATCTCTACCTTAACTGTGCCTAAGGGTCCTATTTATTTGCTCATTGGCTGTTCCAGATCCTGGATGACATGACTTTGTCTTACTTCAAAGAGTTGGAACATTTTGGGAAGTGCTGTCAGCAATGTTCCCAAGGTTACCTGCCTTGAATTGCAAAATAGCAGTCCACGTTGCAGTTTTGATTTTGACTGCCATAGGGAGAAGTCTGTTTCACAGTCTGTTTCAGTTTGTTCAGTCACAACATTGGATCTACCAGCAGTCCTTTCCTCATGTTATGTTTTTCCGGCATTTGTCTGAGGAACCACTGCCCTGAAAATTATCCAAACTGGAAAATCTGTTGGTGAATCAGGTAGTGCAAGAATCTCCTGGGTCTGCCACCTCCTACTCCTCAATTGTCTAACGGCCATCTGTTCCTTTCCTGCCTGCATGTTCCTAATGCGTCATGTGACCACCTTGAATGCACAATCCATTCAATTCTCAACCTCACTGTTACAGCAGAATTATTGAAGCTGTCCATAAAGTTCCAAAACTCTTGCACTTCCTGCACATGAGTTGGCATAGTCAAGATGAACAATCTAGAACTGCCTATGTTATTAAATGGGTATTCCACTTGGCTAAGCAACCCTGCCATGCCACATGCTTACTTTCAATTTATTACAGATTGGAAACTAGAGATTTGGAATTATTCAACCTTATCACCAATATGCTCCTTCCTCTGTGCCTGTAAGATACAAAGTATACAATACAATGGTGGCTCAGTTGGTTGGATAGCTGGTTTGCAATGCAGAATAACATTAATAGTGTATATTCATTTCCTGCACCAGCCAAGGTTACCATGAAGGTCCTGCCTTTTTAACCCCATCCCTTGCGTGAGGTGTGGTGACTCTCAGGTTAAATCATCACCAGTTGGTTCTCTCTAATGAGAGAGCAGCCCTTGGGACTATGTCAACTTACTTGTTTTACGAATAAAAGATAAGTAATTAACAGTTATGAAAAACATTTATACTTTTCTATAATCCATTTAAATCTAAATCACCAAAAAAAATTATGATCAGGACAAACTATAAATTACACACAATAACAGATACACTACAGACGATCTCACTGAGTTAGTTAATTGTATGGTTCCAATCCCAGCCTTTAAGGATTTAGCCAGTTTTCAGAAACAAGTGTCATCTATTGCACACCATTTCTAACTACTTGTTGTGTCACTTTCTCTATTGTGTCTTGCAGGTTCTGCCAGCATATCCACCACCTCTGTGGTTAAATAGTCAGCTCCTGCAGAAACCAGCTCCCAGAAACCACCTCCTCAATCTCTGATGACACAACTAACAAGGCCTCAGAGGAAGCATGTACAAGGTTGCCTTCTGCACCATCCCCACTAGCTCAGATACTGACACCTCAGTGGAAAATTTACAAAACGTGGGAGCTTAGTCTAAGAATTCCTTCCTAAATGGCATTGTGGGTCAACCCACAGCAAATGGATTGCAGCAGTTCAAGAAGGCAGCTCACCACCACCTTCTCAAAAACATTTAGGGACAGGCAATAAATGCTGGCCAGCCAGAAATGCTCAAATCCCAAAAATGAATGTTTTAAAAGTGTGCACCTTGCTGCTGGCCAAGACAGACCTCCAGGAATTTGGAGGATGACACCTGTTCAGTTCCAATCAGGAGAGATTGGGCCCTATGTTCACATGCACTGGGAAGAGACAGCTATGTGGGATGCAAAGGCACTCATTATCCAAGAACTGTAGCAGTGCAGTGAATCATGCAACTGTCTGGCTGGACAGATTGGTAGTTGCCTTGGAGAGCCATGTCCAGCTTCCTCAGCCTTTGTTGGAGATACTCACAAACCCTCACTCCATCATTCTAGCCATTGGCCATCAGGACTGAAGGCTTGGCAACAGGGGTCAGGGAAGCTGCCATACACTGCTCTAATGAGCAGACTCGGTGCTGCCAGAGGTCACCCAGAAACAGGACCCTTCAAAGCTCCCCTCAGGACAGTCCAAAAGTGGCCAGGCCTTCCACCTCTAACCTGCCTACACCTTCTAAACATTGGCTGTTGACACAGCTGAGGGTCAAATTTCAACGGGCAAAAACACCGTTGCATGTCTGACACGTTCACACACAAGCAGCTCCAGGACCGTCCGACCAAATCTCCACCCCAGCTGCAGAATCAGAGAGTACACTAAGATGTGATGAGAGAGAGAGAAAGAAGAAAACTTTTTGAGGGCACTTTGGTGGCATGGGTTATAATGCACTGTATGTTATTTGGCACTATTTTAAAAAGTAGCACAGCTTTGAACTGGTTTCTGGCTGTTTATCTGGAAGCAAGAGGAACAGGACTTTTAGAGACGGAGAAATTGCTGCCAAAACTCAACATCTGTGAAGAGATAGTCAAATTGACATTTCCAGTCTGGCAATGCTTCATCAGAACAGATGGCAGCTAGGACAAAGTGGATTTCATGCTGAGGACAGGAAGTGGACTGGTGAGGTGAGTGAATAGGTGGAGACGGAGAAAGGGGCAGGTAGATGGGTGGGGATTAGTGATGGAAGGCCAGGTAGGCAGACGGGTGGGGATAATTGATGGAACGCCAGGTTGGCAGATAGGCGGGGTTATTGATGGAAGGCCAGATAGGCAGACAGGCAGGAACTAGTGAAGGAAGGCCAGGTAGGCAGATAGGTGGGGATTATTGTTGGAAGGCCAGGTAGGCTGATAGGCGGGGTTATTGATGGAAGGCCAGATAGGCAGATAGGCGGGAATTAGTGATGGAAGGCCAGATAGGCAGATAGGTGGAGATTAGTGATGGAAGGCCAGGTTGGCAGATAGGCAGGAATTAGTGATGGAAGGCCAGATAGGCAGATAGGCGGGAATTAGTGATGGAAGGCCAGATAGGCAGATAGGCGGAGATTAGTGATGGAAAGCCAGGTTGGCAGATAGGCGGGAATTAGTGATGGAAGGCCAGATAGGCAGATAGGCGGAGATTAGTGATGGAAAGCCAGGTTGGCAGATAGGCAGGGAATGGTGATGGAAGGCCAGGTTGGCAGATAGGCAGGGAATGGTGATGGAAGGCCAGGTTGGCAGATAGGCAGGAATTAGTGATGGAAGGCCAGATAGGCAGATAGGCGGGGATTATAGATGGAAGGCCTATCAGGCAGAAAGGCGGAAATTAATGATGGAAGGCCAGGTAGCAGATGAGTGGGGATTATTGATGGAAGGCCAGATAGGCAGGTAGGCAGGAATTAGTGATGGAAGACCAGGTAGGCAGATAGATGGGGATTAGTGATGGAAGGCCAGATAGGCAGATAGGTGGAGATTAGTGATGGAAGGCCAGGTAGGGAGATGGGTGGGGATTAGTGATGGAAGGCCAGGTAGGCAGATAGGCAGGGATTATTGATGGAAGGCCAGGTAGACAGATAGGTGGAGATTAGTGATGGAAGGCCAGAGAGGAAGGGACTATTGATGGAAGGCCAAGTAGGCAGATAGGCGGGTATTAGAGATGGAAGTTCAGATAGGCAGATAGGCGGAGATTAATGCTGGAAGGCCGGATAGGCAGGAATTAGTGATGGAAGGCCAGGTAGGCAGATAGGCAGGGATTATTGATGGAAGGCCAGATAGGCTGATAGTTGGGGATTTGTGATGGAAGGTCTGTTAGGCACATAGGCGGGAATTAGTGATGGAAGGCCAGGTAGGCAGATGGGTGGGGATTAGTGATGGAAGTCCAGGTAGGCAGATAGGCAAAGATTAGTGATGAAAGGCCAGATAGGCAGATATGTGGGGATTATTGATGGAAGGCCAGGTAGGCAGATGGGCAGGAACTATTAATGGAGGGCCAGGTAGGCAGATGGGCAAGGATTATTGATGGAAGGCTAAGTAGGTAGATGGGTGGGGACTATTGATGGAACACCACGACAGAGGAGAAACTGAATAAGTGATAATGAGAGCTGAGTGTAGCAGAGAATATGCAGATTGTGCTGAAAGCAACTCACGTTCTGTGATAATACTAAGAATGTGTGAGAATGAGTTAGCTGTGCAAAAGCAACCATGTCATGATAGGACCAAGGTGTGGAGGTTGGCAAAAAGGGTGGCAGAATGGAATCAGGACCTATAGTTATTGAACCTATTGTGCAATCCTTGAGGTTGCAGGGTCCCCAAACAGAAAAAGAGATGCTGTTCTTCGAGTTTGAGGTGAGGCAAGCTGGAGCACTACCGCCGACCTGGAACAGAAATGTTGGCATAGGAACATGATGATATTTTCAGCGGTAGTCAACCGGAAGGTGGGATTATTTTTATGACCAATATGCAGGAGTTCTGCAAAGCAATCACCTCTTTTGTGTTTGGTCTCTCCAAAGTGAAGGAAATTACACTGAACAGTGAATCCAGTGGACTAGATTGAATGAAGTGTGAGTAAATTGCTGCTTCACATGGAAGGTACATCTGGGGCCTTGAATTGTGAGGAGCAAGGAGGTAAATGGCAGGTGTTGCACATGCTTGAATTGAATGGAAGGTATCGTGGTGGTGTGGGGTGTTGTTGGGAATGGAGGAGGAGTGGACCATGGTGTCCCAGAGGGAATGGTCCCTGTGAAATGTTGACAAAGAAGCATTGGGGAATTGTGTATTTGATGCTGGCATCCTTGCTGGAAGTGAGTGAAATGGCAGCTTATGATCTTTTGGATACAGAGTCTGGTGGAGTGGTAAGTGAGAATGGGAGAACCTATCGTTCCTGTGGGAGGAAGAGAAGGGGTGAGGGCAGAAGTGCAGGAGATGAGTCAAATATGATTTCTCTCAACTATCAACATTTGCCCTATCAACATCAGGGAATCCTTAGTTGAGGAAAAATGTGGACATTTCTGAGAGCCCCCATGCAGAAGTGGCATCATCAGAACAGATGCAACAGAGATGGACAAAGTGGGAGAATGGGGTGGGGCCCTGACAGGAAGCAGGGTATGACAATTGATTGATTGATTTGATTTATTGTCATGTGTACCTACGTAAATGAAAAGCTTTGTTTGCGAGCAGTGCAGCAGTTCATAGTAAGCAAGGACATAAGGTGAGAAAAACCTGGATGGAGTGAGGCATACAGTTTACACTGCACAGGGCATATGCAAGGCAAGAACAATATTAAAAAGATCAACATTATTTGAAGAAGCTGTTCCTGAACCTGCTGGTGCATGTGTTCAAGCTTTTGTATCTTCTGCCTGACAGAAAAGGATACGAGAGCATTACCTGGGAGGCAGGGTCTTTGATGATGTTGGCAGCCTTTCCAAGACAATAAATTGAGTCCATGGATGGGTGTTTGGCTTCTGTGATGGTCTGTGCACACAACCTTCTGTAGTTTCTTATCATGCTGGGCAGATCAGTTGCCATAGCAGGCCATTATGCACCCAGACAGTATGCTTTCAAATGTGCATCTGTAGAAGTTAGTGAGGGTCCTTGTGGATGTGCCAAATTTCCTGAGCTGCCTGAGGAAGAAGAGGCATTGTTATGCCTTAACTGTCACATCAACGTGGGATGTCCAGGATAGATTGTGGGTTATCGTTACTCCAAGGAACTTGACACCACATTGATACAGATGGGGGGGTTCTCCCCCTTTCTTTCTGTAGTCAATGGCCAGTTTGTTAGTTTTACCAACATTGAGAGAAAAGTTGTTACATTGCACCATGTCACCAAGCCCTCTACCTCCTTTGTGTAATCTGACTCATCATTGTTAGACATCTGTCCTACCACAGTGGTGTCGTCAGCAAACTTGTAGATGGCGTATGTTTGGAAATTAGCAACAGAGTCGTGGGTGTACAGGGAGTACAGTAGAGAGCTGAGAATGCATTCTTTGGGCGGCTCCAGTGTCATTGTGGAAGAGGTGGAGTTGGCTATCTTCACTGATTGCAGTCTGTGGATCAGAAAGCTAAGCATGCAGTTGCAGAGGGCAGAGCCGAGATCAAGGTTTCAGTTTTGAGATCAGTCTGGAGGGGATTATGGCATTGAAGGCAGAGCTGTAGTCGATGAGCAGGAATCTGACATAGGTGTCAGTGTTATCCAAATGTTTCAGGGGTGAACGCAGGTCTAGGGAAATGGCATCCAAAGTATAGTTGAGGTAACTATGGAAGTCAGTGGGTTTGTAGTGGAGATCAGTGGCCAGTTTATCCCCAGAAAATGCAAACAGAAATGTTGAGGAAGGGAGGAGTCAGAGATGAAAGCAGGGTGTAAATTGTAAGTGAAATAAATAACCTTCTCCTATTCCAAATGAGAGAGAGGGGAGCAACACTAAGGTACCAGAGAAAGAGTTGCAGGTGGGAGCCAGAAGAGGATTGGAACAAAGAATGTTCCAGGTACCTCACAAGGAGACAGGCACAATTGGGGCCCATGTGGGTATCCATGGCCACACTTTTGATCTGATGAAAATGAGAGAAGTTCAAGAAAAGTTGTTCAAAGTAAGGATGAGCTCAACCAGTCAGAGGAGGGTGGTGGTGGATAGGGATGACTAAAGCCTTTTTTACAGGAAGAAACCGAGAGCTCAAAGACGATCCTGATGTGGAGTGGATGTGTGAAAAGGAGGCGGCTGGTGTCCATGGTGAAGAGGAGGCGACTGGTGTCAATGGTGAAGAGGAGGCGACTGGTGTCCATGGTGAAGAGGAGGCGGTTGGTGTCAATGGTGAAGAGGAGGCGACTGGTGTCAATGGTGAAGAGGAGGCGACTGGTGTCCATGGTGAAGAGGAGGCGGTTGGTGTCAATGGTGAAGAGGAGGCGACTGGTGTCAATGGTGAAGAGGAGGCGGCTGGTGTCCATGGTGAAGAGGAGGCAGCTGGTGTCAATGGTGAAGAGGAGGCGACTGGTGTCAATGGTGAAGAGGAGCTGGCTGGTGTCAATGGTGAAGAGGAGCTGGCTGGTGTCAATGGTGAAGAGGAGGCGGCTGGTGTCCATGGTGAAGAGGAGGCGGCTGGTGTCAATGGTGAAGAGGAGGCGGCTGGTGTCCATGGTGAAGAGGAGGCGGCTGGTGTCCATGGTGAAGAGGAGGCGGCTGGTGTCAATGGTGAAGAGGAGGCGACTGGTGTCCATGGTGAAGAGGAGGCAACTGGTGTCCATGGTGAAGAGGAGGCGACTGGTGTCCATGAACTGGAGATTTTGAAACCGATGTAAAGCGCAAGAAGAATTGCAGACTGAAGTGGGAAAGGACTGGACAAGGGAGAGAAAAAAATTGAGTTGAGGTAGGAAGAAATAAGTTGGGTGGGGCAGGAACATGCTGAAACAATAGGTCTGCTGGATAGTCCTGATGGTGGACTTTGGGGAGAAGGTGAAAAGCGCATTTAAGGGGTTGGGGTCTAGCAGCTGGGAGGCTGTCAGTGGGAGATCCCTAGATGGAATGTGGTTGGTTACTGTTGTGGACACAATGACTTGATACTCAATGGTGGAGTCGGGCTGGGAGAGATAGGAGGAGGTATTTTACAGCTGGCATTCAGCCTCAATGTAGAAGTCAATACGCCAAACAAGAGCGTATTGACCAAACCTTATTGGCAGGCTTGAAGACACAGTCAGGATTAGATCTGTTAGCATGGAGTGCATTCAGTTCAGACAGAGATAGGTTGGAATGGATAAAGGTGGCTGAGAAATTAAGGTGCCTTATTCAGCTTTTCTTCTGTTCTGGTCTACTATCAATAATCCACTCGTCTGCTTACCCCTTTCATATCTCTTACTTTCTCTCTGGGTTCCATCTCTGCAAATCTGCTCACCTCCACCACAATCCTTCCCACACCTCCACACCCCCCAAACCTTGCAACTGTTTATTTTATATACCACTTGTCTGCTGACATCATTGGCCCTCATCCTACATCATCCCATTTTTTTCCAACTGAAAAATGCCCATAAGTATTGGTGTGAATGTTTTGGTGATGCCTGGGGGAGAGATGTCAATGCATTAGGATGGCCAGGGATTAGAGTCCCACAGGGCTGTGTCCCATATAGATTATCGGTCTGTGTAGACTTTTCTTTCCCATTAAAAGCCTTTATTTTGGTTGTTCCTGCAACCCCTCCCTCACAGGTTGAGTCACTTATACTGTCCACTCTGCGTATGATTACAGCCATTTCCTTCCCAATGCGCACTTCTGATTTCCAGCATGAGGGAAGGAAACAGTGATCACGCCACATCCAGTGAGTCTGCTCACCTTCTCTCCCAGCCCTTGGATATGCTGTGACATGAGAAGTATGATCATATCCTGCCCTCATACTTCCTCCTTGAAACTAGACTGCTCCAGAGGGACAAGATTAGAGTAGTGCTGGAAAAGCACAGCAGGTCAGGCAGAATCTGAGGAGCAGGAAAACCCTTTATCAGGCTTTTGCCTGAAACATCAATTTTCCTGCTCCTCGGATGCTGCCTGACTTGCTGTGCTTTTCCAGCACCACTCTAATCTTGACTCTAATCTCCACCATCTGCAGTACTCACTTTTGCCTGCTCCAAGAGACTAAATTCTCCTGCATGACCCCCTTACTGTCCATGCTTTAATGTGTCCATCTTCACAGATACTCTGATCCTCTTGACAATTGTCATCCCACTTACCTCCCAAACTGCAGTCTCTGTATTGAAAAACTTGTTAAGTCTTCTTCCTGTATAAGTGGCCCCCAAGTTCCCCCTGCCACCACCTCTTACTGTGTAGCTTCTGCTTATGGATCTGATCGACTGACCATGGCCAACCCCCTTGAGTTATCCATCCAGACAGCCCAGACCAAAAGTGCCCAGACCACCTGATTGGTGACTGTACATCTCCCTGACTGTGTTAGCCCCATTCTCCACTGGTAACTGAGACTGCCCTTGACTTACTATGTGTGCCCTCTGACTGATGGGTGACTCAATCAACCTTAATGTGGACTCGCTCCCTGATATTTTGAGACATAGCTGTCTGCACATGAGATGTGTTTGACATTTAAGTTGCTGGCAGATGGTGCAGTGAGGTTCATAGCACACTGACATAAAGAAAGTAAGCAATGCTGACCAGCAAGGCAAGCTGCCTGGTTGTATGACTGCTAATTGGGATATCAAGAGAAAAGAAGATATGGACGCTCTAAGCACGCAAGTAGGCACATCAGTGAGTGAGTGAGTGAGTGCCTGGAGATCAAGCAAGCCGTCCTGAGATGCAGAAATTGCTGAGAAATCTCAGTAGGTGTGGCAGCATTTGTAGAGAGAGTAGAGTTGAAGTTTCGAGTTTCCAGCAATTTCTACTTTTGCTTTTGATTTCCAGCATCCACGGCTTTTTTTTGCCCTGTTGCAGTCAGTGGGCAGGGACCACGTCTGAGCACTCAAAGTATTCCTGTTAGCACCTAACGCTAACTGCATGTGTGTCCTCCATTGCACATTTGTGCTTCCAGAGTGCTCTGCCTGTGAACTAGAAAGGTGACATGATGGTTGTAAGGAGTTGGCAAATGCCAGAAGCCTGTGTCTGTAGACAAGGGTTGCATGCAGCTGGAGTCCATGGATCATGCTGTTTGATCCTATGCAATATGTCTTTCAACAGCATGAGGTACCTGCTTAAATTTCCTGGGCCATTAACAAAATGTTGAACAAATATTTCCCCTTAATTGAAAAATCGCTTTTCAGAAGCTTACAAGTTGAACAAGATGCTCCCAACATTGAGATCAGCCTCAATAGACCTCTCATCTGATTCTGCCACAAATCACACCATCGCCCACATCACACTAACCCTGATAAGGTCCAGCCCAACATCTGCTTTTGTCTTTTGTCTTCTCATTGCATTTGAACTTTAATTCTGCTCTAGGAAGAGCAGTTGACTTTCAAAATTTTCAATTTTATCAAAGAACAATTATCTTCACCTGTAGCTGCAAGGCTTCATCAATGAATGCAACTTCTTCACTCCCTGCAAAGCATTCTTTTCCTTTCTATAATCATTAGCATTAAGTGCTGTTGCTATTTGCCGTGCCATGTCTTGCTTATGTTTCGCTTATAATTTTAATTTCGGCAAATTCAACTTGGCTCCACTTGCCATCAATATTTTCTTCTCAGCCTTATGCTGCAAAGTCTCTTATCAGGTGGAGCTTCTGACTCATTGAAAAATTGTTTCTATGAAAGATGTGTCCAATCAGATTTAGAGAGAACTTTTTAAGTCCTTGTGGCACAGTGGTAATGTCCCCACCTCTGGAATGGGAGGCCTAAGTTCAAGTACCACCTGCTTCAGACATATGTAATAACATCTCTGACCTGGTTGATTAGAAAAATAGGTTAAATATTAAAAACGTCCCTCAACATTGCCCGTAAAGCTTTAGTTTTAACAGTCTCAGCAAGCTTTCCCCAAAATATGTAAGATGGCAAAGCCTGACACCCAGCCAAGAGATTTACTCATGGAAAATGTACATTGAAGATATGAAAATTGGTACAAACCCAAACCAAACCACTAAGCTAATGTTACAATCTGACTGGTTACAATAGGACTGGTAATTTTTAAAGTAGACAAAGTTTGAGACATTTAATTAAAAGAATAAAGCCACAGGATTCCACAGTTTTAAACAAACTCTATGATTTGGAG
Organism: Chiloscyllium punctatum; assembly: GCF_047496795.1. Classification (NCBI taxonomy): domain Eukaryota; kingdom Metazoa; phylum Chordata; class Chondrichthyes; order Orectolobiformes; family Hemiscylliidae; genus Chiloscyllium; species Chiloscyllium punctatum. The sequence goes on from NC_092749.1 coordinate 84,303,421, forward strand.
ATGCCAGTGTTGGACTGGGGTATACAAAGTTAAAAATCACATAACACCAGGTTATAGTCCAACAGGCTATTTGGAAGCACTAACTTTCAAAGCGCTGCTCCTTTATCAGATGATTGTGCAGAATAAGATCGTAAGGCACAGAATTTATAGCAAAAGCTTACAGTGTGATGTAACTGAAATAATATACTGAAGAAGCCCTCGATTGTTTGTTAAGTCTCTCATCCTTTTAGAATGGGCATGTTGGTTTCAATTATTCCATATGCAAATCCGATAACTTTTTTAAAGTTACATTCACAAGTGAACTTTGTTGGCCCAGATAATGCATTGTAGGTGTGAGGTGCCCTATGTGAGGCTGGCTGAAGAACTGAAACTTCAGTTAGCTACAAGAGTATTGGAATCTGCAGTATATCTACAACTTATTTCTAATACTCAGAATTAACATGTAGTAAATATGAATAATAGACAGTAACTGAACACCCCACAATGCATATCAAATAACAAAGCAACCAAGACAGATTCCATGGAATTCTCAGCAACTCCCCAAGATATTAATGATACAGTGGGTCATCAAACCTCATTAAGTTTCCTAAGGATCACAATTCTTCACTTTTGATGAAACTACTTTTTAAGAACCAGTCTATCATGGAATGTCTCAGTGATGTTCCTGTTCTGGTCAATCACCTCCCTTCCCTGTATCTATGTTCCCATAACCTCCATAAGGCCACTCCAACACTCATACACAGGCAAACCTCCAGTACTTCACTGACCCAGTCCTGTCCCTCTTTTTTCCATAAGAACCAATCCTGCTCAATTGCATCAAGCAAATGCTGCTTATCCACTTTTCAGAACTCCCAACTCTGTCAGGTCTACTGAGGATTAATACTTGCAGGCCTTTTCTGAGCCACTCATAGCTTTCAACAACAGAGTGAGAGACCCTTCTATTTTGTCAGCTTCCCAGGATTTCTTCTGTGTCCTGACTCTGACACTTAGCTGACTATTAATTACTAGGACATTTCCCTGAGTTCTAACAGCAGAGCTATCCAGCTGCTGTTGACTCCTCACAGAATCTCTGACACAGTAATGGTGTCTTCACATTGTTTTCTCCCAACATTGCATAATCTATCTGTCTGTCTCTTTCTCCTACTCACTACCTGTAATCATTGAACTTCAGTGGCACCTGAACTGTCCTGATTGAGCCATCAACAACCTTTCAATTAGCCTGGGAGGTTTGAGTTATAGGAAGGGGTAGGAGAGGTTGGGACCTTCTCCTTAGAACAGAGGAGATGAGGGGTGACCTTATAGAAGTTTATAAAATCATGAGGGGCATAGGTAAAGGTAAATAGCCAAGTTTTTTTTTCCCCAGGGTAAGGGAGTCCAGAACTACAGGGCATAAATTTAAGATAAGAGAGGAAAAATTTTAAAGGTAACTGAGGGGCAACTTTTTCTCACAGAAGGTGGTGTCTGTATAGAATAAGATGTCAGAAGTATTAGAGATGAGTACAATTACAACATTTAAATGACATTTGGACTGATACATGGATAGGAAAGGTGTACAGGCATGTGGGCAAATGGGACTAGTTGAATTTAGAAAACCTGGTCAGCAAGGGCATTTTGGGCAGAAGGGTCTGATCTGTGCTGTATGACTCTAAGCCCCTCCTCTATTGCTGGGTAGAACTATATGTTGCTACCTAGCAACTCATAAAACTAACAGTTCCATAAATATTACTCAGTCATAGATTACTGACTTGCTGAGTCCAAAAAAATGGATATAAATTGAGGATTTCATCACAAAATCTATAACACCACCAAAGTATACAGCAGTAATTAGGTCGCATTTTAGATGAGCTCCGTACAAACAAAGACGCACAATTTCCATCAAAACCAGCATCTGTGTGTCTTTATTGAGCAAACACCCTGGAGTGCACTTAATGTCACCTGACAACATCAGTAACTATTGATCTGTGTCTCTAAGAATAATAATTCACTACTTTGCATAAATGGACAAGAATGAGTGACATTTTGTCCATGAATAAAAATACATTAGTCTTGCAATCACCTGATTCAGCCTGTCAGTGCAAGGCCGGGAAGGAGGGGAATTTCTGTGAGTTGTAAACTCCGTTGTTCAGGACTTTATCATTTAGAGAACATCCCTCTCTCTATCACAGATTTCTAAATTTCAGCCCGCAGGTCTCTGGCACCAACTTACAGGCATTAAGTACAGCAATCTTTAATTCCTTCGAGCAATATGAGTGCTCTGCAGTACACCTCCAAAGCTTTCCCTGCCAACTGTTTTGTAGGAGACCCTACATTTGATCAGCAAATTCAGATTTGAGGTCATTTTCTCACATTACACAGTACGTCGCTATTGCCTCATCACTAAATTTATATACCAAGCAAAAATACTTCATCAATCCAAAATTAAGAGTTCTTTCTGAGTGAGCCTCACATTTCCTCATCAAATCAGACCTACTGGTGTAACTCATCCTTCATGGGAAGTCATGACAGCAAAGTTCATACTCATGATATTCTCCTCCTATACTGTGTTGGAAGTCATTGGCACTTCCTGTATCCCCAGTGACCACATTGCTGAAAGTGTGTCCTGTTGCAGCTACTGGTTAACTGCATTTCATAGCTGCAGCAAAGGGTGGACTCATTGTGACACGTCCATAATGCTGTGATTATAATGGATAACATGTTCAGTGAACTGGTGACACCACAAATAAAGACTGAGCAAACAGAATGGAGCAGGTAACCATAAGATTAGAGGAAGGAAAGCAGGCAGTGCAAGACACCCTCAGGACTATCCCTCTCTCTCTAACAGAGATAATGTTTTGGGGTCAACTTCCCAGGGAATATTAGCAGGTCAAGTCAATGGCACCAGAATAATTCTGGTGCACAGGTAGGCAGCATGCTGGCACTGTGGTTACCACTGTTATCGCACAGCACCAGGAACCCAGGGTCAACCCTAGTTTTAACTGACTGTGTCGAGTTTGCACGTTTTCCCTGTGTCTGCAAATGGGTTCCTCTCGGTGCTCTGCCCATCTCCCTGCAACACCCCCTCCCCCCAAAGTCTAAAGATGTGCAAGTCAGGTGGATTGGCCATGCTAAAATTGCCCTGTAGTGTCCAGGGATGTGCAGGTTAAGTGAATTAGTCATGGTAACAACCCAAAGCAGGGTGATGGGGATAGAGTGTGATGCTCTTCAGAGAGTCTGCGCAGACCTAATTGGTCAAATAGCCTTTTTCTGCACTTAGTGATCTTATGGTTGTAAGAAGGTTGACACAACTGTAGTGACAGATGATTCAATAGCAAGGGGAGCAGACAGACATTTCTGCAGTGCACTGGAGACTCCAGGATATATGTTGCCTTTCAAGTGCTGGGGTCAAGAGTGTCTCAGAGTAACTGCAGGGTGTTCTGAAGGGAGAGGGTGAACAACCAACGTATGTTTTGGTAGCTGCAACATAAGTTAAAAAAAAAGAAAGAGTCCTACAGGCAGAATATAGGGATTTAAGATGTAAAGTAAGCCAGACGTCAAAGGTATAATCTCAGGATTACTACAATGCCACATGGTAACAAGTGTAGATAGACTAGATGAATATGTGGATGGAAACATAAGGTAAGACAGAGGTATTCAGGCTCCCGTGACATCAGGACCGGTTGCATCTGGGCAGGATTGAGATCAATGAGCATGGGGAACTGTTTGCAAGTGCTGAATATCAATTGTAGACTGAGTCTAGATTAAAAGACACAGCAACTTGCAAGAAGAGTATTGTATTTGAATAGACAGCAGAAGTTGGTTACTAATAAGGTCAGAACCTGGAAGATGGTTCCAGTAAGTCTTCAGAAGAGCTTCTGTTCAACTAGATGGCAGTATTGAATGGTGACAGAAGCCTCAAGATGAGTTGATCTGTATCAGAGCAGAACCAGTATTAAAGTTATTTTATTTAGCTGTGTTTTCTAAAAGATGGTTCTAGAATGCTGCTAATATACATGAAGTTGTGAAATAGAAATTGCTGGAAAAGCTCAGTAGATCTAGCAGCATCTGGGGACAGAAATCGGAGTTAACACTTTGTATCCAACAGCTCTTCGTCCGACCTTCAGGCTTGGCCCCACAGACTAAGTATGGAGGTGTCGGTTTTAAATTGGAGTGGACAAAGTTAAAAATCACACAACACCAGGTTTAGGTTAGATTCCCTACAGTCTGGAAACAGGCCCTTCACCCCAACAAGTCCACACCAACCCTCCAAAGAATAACCCACTGAGACCCATTCCCTACCCTATATTTACTCCTCGGCAAAGGTGAGGACTGCAGATGCTGGACATCAGAGTCTAGATTAGAGTGGTGCTGGAAAAGCACAGTAGGTCAAACAGCATCTGACGAGAAGGAAAATCGACGTTTCCGGCAAAAGCCCTTCATCAGGAATAAAGGCAGGGAACCCCCTGGGTGGAGAGATAAATGGAAGAGGGGGATGGGGCTGGGGAGGAGGTAGCCAAGACTAGAATAGGTGGATAGAGGTGGGGATGAAGGTCAGAGAGGAGGGTGGAGTGATAGGTGGGAAGGAAGATTGGCAGGTAGGACAGGTCATGAGGATGGTGCTAAGCTGGAAGGTTGGAACTGGGGTAAGGTGAGGGGAGGGGAAATGAGGAAACTGGTGAAGTCTACATTGATGTCCTGGGGTTGAAGAGTTCCAAGGCGGAAGATGAGACGTTCATTTTCCAAGCATCAGGTGGTGAGAGAGTGGCAGTGGAGGAAGCCCAGGGCCTGCATGTCCTCGGCAGAGTGGGAGGGGGAGTTGAAATGTTGGGCCACAGGGTGGTGGGGTTGATTGGTTGGTGCGGATGTCCCAGAAATGTTCCCTGAAGCGCTCTGCAAGGCGGCATCTGGTCTCCCCAGTGTAGAGGAGACCACATCGGGAGCAACGATAAAATAAATGACATTGGTGGATGTGCAGGTAAAACTTTGATAGATGTGGAAAGCTCCTTTGGGGCCTTGGATGGATGTGAGGGGGGAGGTGTGGGCGCAGGTTTTGCAATTCCTGCACTGGTAGGGAAAGATGCCAGGACGGGAGGGTGGGTTGTAGGGGGGTGTGGACCTGACTAGGTAGTCACGGAGGGAACGGTCTTTGCGGAAAGCAGAAAGGGGTGGGGAGGGAATATATATCCCTGGTGGTGGGGTCCGTTCAGAGGTGCTGGAAATGTCGGCGGATGATGCAGTTTATGGAAGGGTTGGTACGGTGGAAGGTGAGGACCAGGGGCGCTCTGTCTTGTTACGGTTGGAGGGGTGGCGTTTGAGGGCACAGGTGCAGGATGTGGATGAGATGTGTTGGAGGGCATCTTCAACCATGTGAGAAGGGAAATTGCAGTCTTTATAGAAGGAGGCCATCTGGTGTGTTCTGTGGTGGAAATGGTCCTCCTGGGAGCAGATACGGTGGAGGCGGAGGAATTGGGAATAAGGGATGGCATTTTTGCAGGACATAGGGTTGGAAGAGGTGTAATCCAGGTAGGTGTGGGAGTTGGTGGGTTTGTAAAAATGTCAGTGTCAAGTCGCTTGTCATTGATGGAGATGTAGAGGTCCAGGAAGGGGAGGGAGGTGTCAGAGATGGTCCAGGTGAATTTAAGGTCAGGGTGGAATGTGTTGGTGAAGTTGATGAACTGCTCAACCTCCTCGCGGGAGCACGAGGTGGCATCGATCCAGTCATCAGCGTAGCGGAGGAAGAGGTGGGGAGTGGTGCCGGTGTAACTAAGGAAGATGGATTGTTCTACATAGCCGACAAAGAGACAGGCATAGCAGGGGCCCATACGGGTGCCCATGGCTACCCTTTTGTCTGGAGGAAGTGGGAGGATTCGAAGGAGAAATTGTTAAGGGTGAGGACCAGTTGAGCCAAACAAATAAGAGTGTCAATGGAAGGGTACTGTTGGGGACATCGGGAGAGGAAGCCTCCTGGCATCTTCCCCTGCCACCGCAGGAATTGCAATATCTGCACCCACACCTCCCCCCTCACCTCCATCCAAGGCCCTAAAGGAGACTTCCACATCCATCAGTTTCACCTGCACATCCACCAATGTCATTTATTACATCCGTTGCTCACAATGCGGTCTCCTCTACATTGGGGAGACTGGATGCCTTCTTACAGAGTTCTTTAGGGAACATCTCTGGAACACCTGTACCAATCAATCCTACCGCCCTGTGGCCCAACATTTCAACTCCCCCTTCCACTCTGCCGAGGACATGCAGGCCCTGGGTCTCCTCCACCGCCGCTCTCTCACCACCCGACATCTGGAGGAAGAACGCCTCATCTTCCACCTTGGAACACTTCAACCCCAGGGTATCAATGTGGACTTCACCAGATTCCTCATTTCTCCTACCCCCACCTTACCCCAGTTCCAACCTTCCAGCTCAGCACCATCCTCAAGACCTGTCCTACCTGCCAATCTTCCTTCCCAACTACCCGCTCCACCCTCCTCTGTGACCTATCACCTCCACACCCACATTGTACTCTTGGCTACCTTCTCCCCAGCCCCACTCCCCCTCCAATTTATCTCTCCACCCCAGAGGCTCTCTGCCTTCATTCCTGATTAAAGGCTTTTGCCCGAAAAGTCGATTTTCCTGCTCTTCGGATGCTGCCTGACCTGCTGTGCTTTTCCAGCACCACTCTAATTTAGACTATATTTATCCCTGACTATGGGCAATTTTAGCATGGCCAATTCACCTGACCTGCACATCTTTGGATTGTGGGAGGAAACCCATGCAGACACAGGAGAACATGCAAACTCCACACAGACAGTCACCCAAGGAGGGAATTGAACCTGGGTCCCTGGCACTGTGAAGAGGCCATGCTAACTACTGAGCCACAATGCCACCCCTATAAGTTATACGCTATAGTTCAACAGGTTTATTTGAAAGTGCAAGCTTTCAGAGCACTGATCCTTTGTCAGTGTTACCTGACCAAACAGCAGCACTCCAAAAGCTTGTATTTCCAAATAAACCTGTTGGGCTATAACCTGGTTACAGAAAAAGTAAGCTTTCTTGGCCTGTTTATTTATTTTTAACCCAAGCTGTTCCAAAGTCCATCAGTCATTTATAGCTCATAATTCAAAAATGATTATAAAATAAAATGAAAAAAAAACGCAGTAAGAGTTCTAACAATTATTATCTATACACAATCAACCCCTTTAATAAGGTTCCCCAATCTAGCATTGCAAATTTGTACCTCATATCCTCATAGTTCCTTTTTTTTAAGATTCAAGACCATAATTTCAGATTCGACCATTCTCCATCTTAATGGATAATTCTAACATATTCTGGTCACTTGTTCCTAAGGAATCCCACAAAAGAAGAGTGTTAGTTATGCATTTCTCATTTCACAGTATTCAAGCCAGAACCTTTTTCTAAATGGATCCTCAGTGCATTGGTCTAAAATAAACCTAACCTACACATTCCAGACAATCTTCCTGTTTCATATCATTGCTATTTTGATTTGACCGATGTAGATGTCTATGAAATGTTGCTCATCATTACAGTTGTGTACTTATTACCTGTGTTTCTGATTTCTTGTTAAATGCATTTCCTTTCATCTCCAATACTGTTTGGGGGGGGGGCCTATACACAATACCCAACAATATTTACTGCCTCCTGATGTTTAACTCCATCCATATAGATTTCACACCATGATTTTCTGAGCTAATATCTTTCCTCATTTTTCTATTGCTTTACTCCTTTAATAACTACAATACCCCACCTCTTTTCCCCCTTTGTCATTCCCAAAAGATACCTTTGGATATTCAGTTAATATTGTTGGTCACCCTGCAGAAATGTTTCCATAATCCCAACTCTGTCATCGCCATTTATATCTATTGCATTGCTAATTCAGCTATCTGATCGTGAAAGCTTGTCTTGTGAAAGGCTAGTTTTAATCATTTTAGCTTTATTTTGTACCATGGCCCCATTTGTTGTTTTCGCCTTCCGCTTCTGCTTCTTATCTTTTTGCTTTCTGTTTCCATCCTTGTTTTCCCCACATCTGCTCAGGTTCGCATCCCTCTGTCATTCTAGTTTCCACTCTTCCCAACAGCACTAGCAAACCATCCCCCATAGACATTGTTCACAATCCTGCCTAGATGCAATCCCCCTGCTTGTACCAGTCCAACATTCCCCTGAAACAATTCCAATGTCCTGGGAACCTGAATTTCTCCATCTTACACCATTGTTCCAGACACTTATTCATCTGTATATCTAATTATTTCTACCCTTGCTTGCATATGGCACTGTAGTAATTCTGAGATTACAGCAATTCTTTCTGTTTTTATGAAGATTTGAACATTCCCTGTTGAATCTGATACATCAGCTTCCCAAAACACAAAAAGAGGATATCCGAGTTACGTATATTGCTGCTTTTGCCTGGGTGAAGGTGACCCTGATCAACATTCCAAAGAACCAGATAAAGAGTCCACTTTTATACCTGCGAAATAACACATCATGAAAGCCATTGAAGCAGTCTGGCCATTTTCTTATTTTATATATTCCTTCACTTTGTTTGTTTGTCATTCTGTCTTTTGTGAGAATGGGGTTGGAAATAATTGTTTTGAACTGATCTTTTTACAATGCTGTTTAGTACTCTCTTGCTAATACTAGTTTACATTTAATCAGGCGTTAAGTCTTTTGTTTAAGATACAAAACAGGTGTCTGAAGGTTATTAAAATATGGGATTGTATATTGAAACTCTGGTTAGGAACCATTGGAGTGACTATTCGGGACCATCGACGGCTTAGTTTTACTGAGTTTACTGCTTCGGTTCAGCTGACTGTCCCTACATTGTAACACGATTCATATCTAAAGAATGCATGTATACACTATAACAATTATTAATTTCTGCCTGGTGCAAAATCAAAACTGAAAAGGTGGTTCACCCATGGTTTATAAAAGAAATTAGGCATATTTATTAAATTCAAAGAGAGGAAATTTACAATTGCTATATAAAAAAAGCCAGAAGATTGGAAGCACTTTAGAATTTGGCAAAAGAGGATTAAAAGTTTGATCAATTGGGTAAATATAGAGTATGAGAGTAAACTTACATGAACCATAAAACTGATTACAAAAGCTTCTAAAGACAAATAAAGAACAAAAGATCAGTAAAGGCAAAGTTAGGTTCCTTAAAGTCAGGAGATGGGAATATTACACTGGGGAATAAAGAAATGGCAGAAAAATTGCACACATACAATTCATTCATATCTATGAGGATTCTGCTTCTGAGAATCCACTGTGAATGATAAAATTCGCAAGTGTGGAGCCCATTAAAAATACAGATTAAAAATAGGTTAAAAATTGCAGATATGTGAGTATTGCTGTGAATGTTGAATTTTGTTGCTACTTCCATTTTGGCTGGTCGGCAAATTTGCGAGTTGTGAACCTGCGGAAACCAAGAATTTACTGTACTTTGATTCCGTCTTCACACAAGACGGCACAAATAACCTCACAGAAATGTGAGGGAACCAATAGTCTAGTAAAATGGAGGAATTCAAGGAAATCAGTATTAGTAAGAAAATAGTATTGAGGAAATTAATCGAGTTATTAAATTAAATTAAAAAGCTGATAAATCATCAGGGCCTGATAATCTACATCCTAGAGAGCTAAAGAAATATTGCATGCATTGCTGGTCATCTTCCAAAATTCTATACACTCTGGTGTAGTTTCTACAAATTGGAGACTGGCAACTGTAACTCCACTATTTAAAAGGGAAGGGGAGGGAGAGAACAAAGAACAGAATTACAGACTAGTCAGTTTAAAATCAGTAATAGGGAAAATGTTAGAGGCTATTATAAAAGCACATGGGATTAGGGTAATATATTGGCGTGAATCAAGAATTGGTTGATAGACAGGAAGCAGAGTGGGATTAATGAATCTTTCTCCAGGTGACAGGCAGTGATTAATGGGGAACCACAAGGTCAGTGCTTAGGCTCCAACTATACATAATCTGTATAAATTACCTGGGTGAGGGAACTAAATGTAACATTTCCAGACTTACTGAAGACACAAAACTGGATGGGATTGTAAGTTGTGAGGAGGATGTAAGGAGGCAGTAATATAGACAAATTGAGTGAGTAGACAAATGCACTATATCTGGCATGTATTGTGACAGAATGTGAAATTATACACACACTTTGGCATGTAAAACAGAAATACAGTAATAATATATTGGGAAATGTATGAAGAGATCTAGGTGTTCTTGTATGAAAGTCAATGAAAGTAGATAGGCAGCTGTAGTAAGCAATTAGGAAGGCAAATGGTATATTGGCCTCCATTGCAAAAAGAATAGAGTTCAGATGTATTGACATCTTATTACATTTATACAGGGCTGTGATAAGATCACACCTGACGTATTGCATACAATTTGGGTCTCCCTAGCTAAGAAAGGATATACTTAACATAGTGGAAATGCAGGGGAAGTTAATTAGGTTGATATCAGGGTTAGTATTCCTGTTCTATGAGGAGAAATTGGTTCAAATGGGCATGTATTCACCAGAGTTTAGAAGGATGAGAGGGGATTTGAAGGAAATACAAAATTCTAAAAGGACTAGATAAGATAGATGCAGAGAGGATGTTTTCTCTGGTTTAGAAATCTAGAATCAGGAAACATAGTTTCAAGGTACAGGGCAAACCATTTAGGATGAAGATGAAGAAAAATATCTTGGGCGGCACTGTGGCAGAGTGCCAGAGACCCAGGTTCAATTCCCGCCTCAGGCGACTGATTGTGTGGAGTTTGCACATTCTCCCCGTGTCTGCATGAGTTTCCTCCGGGTGCTCCGGTTTCCTCCCACAGTCTAAAAATGTGCAGGTTAGGTGAATTGGCCATGCTAAATTGCCCGTAGTGTTAGGTGTAGGGGAATGGGTCTGGGTGGGTTGCGCTTCGGCAGTTTGGTGTGGACTTGTTGAGCCGAAGGGCCTGTTTCCAAACTGCAAGTAATCTAATCTAATCTAAAATTAGTAAACCTCTGGAATTATCTACCACAGAAAGCTATGGAGATCCCAAGTCACTAAATTTATCCAAGGAAGGGGTAGATATATTTTTTGATATTAAAAGTATCACAGGGTGTGGGGAGAAAGCAATGTGGTGGTGAGATAAAGGATCAGTCAAGATCAGATTAAATGGTGGACCAATCTCAAGACCAAATATCCTACTCCTCCTTCTGGCTTCTATGTTTCTTTGCTACTATTTTGAGTTTTCTCAACTTGCTATCTATTTCCTCTGTTGATAATTTCTGCTTATTCAATCTATCTTGGAATTATCTCGTTTCATTCTGATTACTTGTTACTCAATCACTAATACATCTTTCCTTTCCTCTTTGAGCCTCGGGTACTAACCAACTCTTCAGATTTCTTGCCTTCTCAATATGAAAAACAGAAATGTGGAATATTTTATAAATGGTGGTATATAGGGAAATGTATGAAGGGATCCAAGTGTTCTTGTATGAAAGTCAATCTTTAATTATTCTATACATGCTTCATTGAGTCTATATTTGTTAACTGTTACAAAGCACCATCAGAAAAATCTTCTCTTTCCACAAATGCCTAAGCTTTAAAACTAGTCATATTGACTTTTCACTGAACTGGAAAATGTAAATGGGAAATCTTGTTAATTCAAACCCTAGAAAATTCCAATGAACTTGGGAACTGTAGACCAACATAACCAAATTTACTAACCAACCCTGAATGAACAGAGAATTGGATAATATCTCACTTCTTGTGAACAAGTCAGAAGCAGTATAAACATATACATTAACAATTAAATCACGAAGTGGATTAGAATTTACACATGGAATTACAGAAACAATAGAGACTACCTCATTGTCTTGATAAGCAGTCTACAGAACCTGCATAGTCCCAATTTCAACTTCAAACAGAGTCCCCACAGCAGCTCTCAGATAAAACAGATTTTGTACATGCATCCTTTCTTGTTTTCTGCCCTCTTTTCTTTTTGTAGATGCCTGCTTTCCTGTATTCTGTGGGCACATGGCTTCTATGTATTAGCATCTTTTCTATTGGTAATGGTTCCTGGTCAGGAAACTATAGGTCAAATGACCAACATTTCTAATTGCTCATGCACTCTAATTAATGTCTTTAAAAGTACAAATTCTTAAAAGTGAATTTCACACATTGTTAAAAATAATTAGAGGGTACCCAGAGGTGTCAAATTAATTATTGCTTTTATTTCCCTTTACTGCTTCCAGGTCAAAGTTAATTACATTTCAATGGTCTTCTGTGTGAGTTTATTTCCGATGATACCATGATCAAACTGGCATATTTCAGATCTGAGATGTTTATCTGGAATTGTGTGTTCAACTTTGAGTTAAAGGCATATTTCAAAACATTGCCAATTTATAAAGTTCATTGTTCATAACCCTGCCTATCTTTACAGCTGTAGGAAAGTTTGTGTGTCTGTGCGTAGACAAGGTGCACATTAGTCATGTAATACTGCTTTCTCTTGATGTGAACTATTCCTTGAGGGCTCCACAAAGCATTGCCAACAACGTGGGTTCAATTCCTATACCAATTGAGGTCACCATGAAGGCTCCCAGCTTCTCATGATCGATCGTCAATGTGAAGCATGGTGACTCCTATGTTAATTCCACACCAGTTGTCTTTCTCAAATGAGAGGGTAACCCAAGGTCTTCTCAAATTATGGTAACTTCTACTTTCCCTTCACAACATACTGTGAGTTAAGCAGCCACAGGTAAGCTCACTGCTGCAGTGATTATGTTTCTAGTTCACTGCCATCCCTTCTACTGCAATTGTATAATTTTAAATAAAATTCTATCCATAATTGTACTGATAAGTTGAGACATTCAGTGATAGTAAGAGAAGTAAAGGAGAGTACATGAAAGAGAGAGGAAAAGAGGAAAGGAAAATGTTGATACATTGTATTTGATGCCTTCAAGACATTCCAAAGAATTCTGAAGCCAATAGGAACATAAAGACAAGTAGAAGCATTTTGGCCCTTTGAACTTAGTCTGCATTCCATTAGACCATGGCTATTATACTTTCAGAGATCCACATAACGTTGACATTGGGCAATGACATTGGATGGCATATATCTTCTTTCATCACATTCGTTCCAACATAACCACTTGCAGGGATCGGGGTCTACGATTGTGAAGTTTGGTTTGTTCTCTTTAAAGCAGAGATGGTTAAAAGGGACAGATTCAAAATGCGTATAGGTTGTAAGAGGGTAGACAAGGCAAAACCATTTTGCTGTCAGGTTGCTTGGTAACCAAAGGCAGAGAATTATGAAAGTTACAGTGCACTTTTTATGATCTGAAGTATACTTCCTAAAATGACAGTAGAAATAGATTCACCAGTAACACTGAAGAGAAAATTAGATAAATACTTGAACAGCGAAAGTTTGCTGGTAATGAGAAATACATATTTCAAGTGATGAACCAAAAGCTATAATGCTATATTCTATGATTTGCAAGAGAATGTAACAAATAACTAATAGTAGTTCCTTCAGTCAGGAAGAATCCACTTAATCAAAGACTTTACTCTGGGAAAACAATAAAAACTGAAAGAACTGTGGATACTGTAAATCAGAAACAAAAACAGAAGTTACTGGAAAAGCTCAGCAGGTCTGCCAGCTTTCTGTATGGAGAGAAGTCAGAGTTTACTCTCTGAGGGTAGAGCTCTGATATTTGTCCACAGATGCTGCCAGACCTGCTTAGCTTTACCAGCAATTTCTGTTTTTGTTTTTGGAAAAAAAGTTGTCTGGTCTCTATTTTTACAATTACCAGATAGCATCATTATGAATGCTTAACTAAGTTCCAAGACTTATTAATAGATAAGTTCAGCAGAGTCTACTTATACAGGTTGAAAGGGAGTATTTTCTAGTTATTTCCCTTGATATTTATTTTTGATTCTCTATATATTTATTTGGGGAAGATTAAAAGCTGAATCTTTTGGCTAGATGCTGAGTTGTTTGGAGAGGTTTCTTGTCACATGGCCTAGCAAGATTTCCCATTATATCTTGCACAACACACCTCATTAACTACCTACTACCACCACCCCATAGTGGCTCTCTCATTCAATATGGCCCACATCTTACCATGCAACAGTTCTGAAACAACTTGTCACTTAATGGATAACCACTGAAAGATTAGTATTCCTGGCACCATTGTCATCTTTAAAAGGCCACTGTATATCTGGATTAACATCAGCAATCTGGTATTGCCTTTCAGCCACAAAACCATAACTAGCATGGTTTTGTGGCTGAAAGGCAAAACCAAAACCATAACTCCTTCACAAATAGAATCCTACCCTCACATCATACTTGTTTTTTTAACTACTAGGCGATGTAGTTGACCTGTCCTTTGCTACATCCCATCCAAACAGCCTCTCTTACAGCCTCACTGCTGCTTTGTCCTCAATGCCTACTGAAGTCCCATAACGTGCCATTGTCCAGTAGGGGAATATTATCATACACAGGCAAGCAATCCGAAAATGAGATTGTATTTACATCCAGCAAAGCCTAACATAAGGGAAATATGTAGGGAGGCTGCAGTTTGCTCCCAAAATGCAAACCAAATGCTGGTGACATGACCAACAACTATTTTACGTTTCAATGATAGCCTGCTGCACCCAGCTCTGACCAAATGGAACTGGATGTCAGTCAGGTCCTGGAGTGCCCAAAGCTCTGTCATGCACAATGAGGGCCTTCTCATCTCTATTGTCCTCTTCGTCTTTAAAAGAGGAATGCTCCTGTTCCCACAGTTCCTTAATATCTATCACATCGCCTCACTGCCTGTTCCAACTGTGCAAAGCACCACATGTGAGGATCATGTGACACATTCTGTCTGGACTGTACTGGAGAGCCCACTAGTCCAAGTTGCAGAACCAGATCTTCACCACAACCATGGTCAGAGCATGTACACGGTTGGAGGTTGATGGGTGACCTTATAGATTCCAGCTGAGTGACCAGCACACTACATCAAACAGTGTGGCTGCTGCAAACCATCCCTTTCCCACCCTAGATCCATATTAATTCTTCAAATATTCATTGCTCAGATGAGTCCTTAGTTATAGTCATAGTCATAGAGATGTACATCGCAGAAACAGACCCTTTGGTCCATGCCGACCAGATATCCCGACTCAATCTAGTCCCACCTGCTAGCACCAGGCCAATATCCCTCCAAACCCTTCCTATACACATACCCATCCAGATGCCTTTTAAATGTTGCAATTGTCTAGCCTCCACCACTTCCTCTGGCAGCTCATTCCATACACGTACCACCTTCTGCATGAAAGCGTTGCCCCTTTAGTTTCTTTTATATCTTTCCCCTCTAAACGTAAACTTATGCCCTCTAGTTCTGGGCTCCCCCATCCCAGGGAAGAGACTTTGTCTATTTATCCTATCCATGCCCCTCATGATTTTATAAGCCTCTATAAGGTCACCCCTCAGCCTCTGATGCTCCAGGGAAAACAGCCCCAGCCTATTCAACCTCTCCCTGCAGCTCAAATCTTGCAACCCCAGCAACATCCTTGTAAATCTTTTCTGAACCCTTTCAAGTTTCACAATATCTTTCCGATAGGAAGAAGACCAGAATTGCATGCAATATTCCAACAGTGGCCTAACCAATGTCCTGCACAGCCACAACATGACCTTCCAACACCTGTACTCAATACTCTAACCAATATAGGAAAGTGTACCAAACGCCTTCTTCACTATCGTATCTACCTGCGACTCCACTTTCAAAGAGCTATGAACCTGCACTCCAAGGTGTTTTTGTTCAGCAACATGCCCTAGGACCTTAACATTAAGTATATAAGTCATGCTAAGATTTGCTTTCCCAAAATGCAGCGCCTCACATTTATCTAAATTAAACTCCAACTGCCACTTCTCAGCCCATTGGCCCATCTGATCAAGATCCCGTTGTAATCTGAGGTAACCTTCTTCGCTGTCCACTACACCTACAATTTTGGTGTCATCTGCAAACTTACTAACTGTACCTCTTATGCTCACATCCAAATCATTTATATAAATGATGAAAAGTAGTGGACCCAGCACCGACCCTTGTGGCACTCCACTGGTCACAGGCCTCCAGTCTGAAAAACAACCCTCCACCACCACCCTCTGTCTTCTACCTTTGAGCCAGTTCTGTATCCAAATGGCTAGTTCTCCCTGTAATCTGTGAGATCTAACCTTGCTAATCAGTCTCCCATGTGGAACCTTGTCGAGCACCTTACTGAAGTCCATATAGATCACATCTACCACTCTGCCCTCCTTGTACCATTTTCCACTACCTTGACAACATGTTTCCATTCCCTCACATTGAAATCTACCACATTGAACATTGTCTCCAACTGTCCTCCCTGCCCCTGAGTACTAATATTATACTGCATTCATGCCACCCTCCACCTATCCTCCCCTGTAGAGACTACATAGATGGTCACTGCCAATAACCCCAACTTCTGTAGACTATCATGTCCTCTGATGCTGTTCATCTTACTTCTCCATGCACCTTGAGATTCCCTCTTGTCACTGTCTCTGTCCCCATATCTGCACATACCTCTGCTTTTCCCCACAATCATGACTTCCTCTCTCCTTTTGGCAGTGATTCCCCCCACGTCCTCCCACCTCCACACCCCCAACCTGCAGGTCAGTTGCATTCTCCCTAACGATCTACTCATCAACAGCCAGAAATGTATTTGCCCTGGACATCCAACTGACTTTGACAAACAGTTCCTAAACATGACTGACTAGACCTCTGACTGTTTTGTTTGCAGCTCCCCAGTTCACAATTGCAACTCCCCTGAATGCTTATGATGGCCCTGTTGGAATGATCATTGCCCTCTCGAATTTTGTAGTTTGACATGTTCTACTTACAAGTATTATACATGCTGTAGATGTTAGTTTGATGTTTTGGTGTGCTGTACAGCAAACCACCTTCTCTCTCCCCAATCCGGAGATCCTAATGACAAGCAATCACCCTATATCTGTGGAATAGAATATTTCAGTACAGCAGTAGTGATAGACTTTGCTCTGGGTAAAGAACCAACAACCTAAAAGCCATGGCATCGCAAGGCAAGGCAAGGATGCAGTGACTTCTCAGGTACGTGCCACATAAATGGGTAGCTCTGAGATGCAGCCTGATTGAACGAGTAAGCTGGGTGGTTGTCCTTGCCCGCAAAGTGTCCTTTCATGTCGGGTGCATCCTGCAATATGCTTCTTAAGGGTCCTGCAAATGGATCAGAGAAATGCTCTCAGGATTATGAAGGGTCGACATGTTGGATGCCAATGCTCATGTGCCATGGGTGATGCCCTGAGATGCTGTTTGGTGCTGACCAACATGGGGCACAGCTTACAGCCAGCAGCAAGCTGCATTCACCGGGCACCCACTCTGACTTCCATGTGAAGGATTCTCGATGTCTAGCATGCTTCGCACATTATGATAGGAAACTGAATGTTAATGAAGCAAATTGTAGCTTCAGTGAGGCTTTTAGCAAGCTATAATCCCCCTTATTTGGCATTCTCTATTGCCTGGTGAGAACTTTGCCTTGCTGCTTGGTGAAGGCATAAATATTGAAGCAAGCTTGTACTGATTGTAATGAGGTCAGTGCCACAACATGGGGTAAACTCTCCTGCTTAATTTAAACCAGCAACGCTGAAAAGATTTATCCCGTGCTGTAATCTGTCAAAATTTGAGTGGCCAAGAACTAGTTAAAGTAAAAGTAACAACTTTATTTCTTAAAGTATAACAGAGAATAATTAACTAACAACAATTTACAACTCTTGCCTCTTACCTATCTTTTACTTTCCCTTCTATAATACTAATCCAATAAAACCCCCGATTAAGATCTACTGGGGAAAAAAATTCAAATTTCAAAACCAGCCAGATGTCAAATCTTCTATTCTTCTTCTTCAGGATTTCTGCTTCACAGGTTACTGATCGATGCACATACCTTTAAGAGAACTATTCTCTGGGCAGTCTGCAGCCTTCACTGGTTTGGCAGTTCACCTCCAACTGTTCAATTTTTCCCAGTCATATACCACCAAAGTGTTGGATTGTGTCATTGGCCTTTAAGATTGTCAACATACTAAATTCAAACTTGATTGGAGTTTGGTATTTTTTCGGGGTATACTTTAAACTGATTGGCCTATTTCAAACCTGTTTTGTCGTTTCCAGGCACCCAGCTACACTAGCTACTGGACCACATGTTACATTATATCTTGCCCAGAACACTTGGTGCTGTCAGGTAGTTCTGCTAGCTTTTAACTCCCTTAAAGGTAGAATACACCTACATCTATATTCCTCCCCCTCAAGAAAAAATGAACCATCATAATGTTAAGATGGCTTCATTTTTTTCTTTTTTTTAACACATTATCCTAACCTGTAGATAACTTTAATATAAGGTCACCTTAACTTCTTCCCATTAAATAAATATAAACCTCGTCTAAACTTTATCAGTTAAATCTGCGATAAAGCATTCGCGATTACATTCTTATGTAATCACAACATGTACAATTTTTAAAGTAACAGTCTGTAATATTAGACTCCAATGAAATAGTCTCATATTCTTGTCTTTAGAGCATTCCAAGAATGTAAGCAGATTGTGATCTGTGTACACAACCATCTCCGACACATTGTTCAGTGACATACACATTAAAATCTTGTAAGGCCAGTATCAAACTTAATAGTTCCTTTTCAATCATGGAATATTTCCTTTGGTGAATGTTAATCTTCTTTGAAAAGTAAGCAACTGGCAGTTCAATCCCATCCTCATTTTCCTGTAGGAGTACAGCTCCAACTCCTATGTCACAAGTGTCGATGGCAACTTTAAACAGTTTTGAAAAGTTTGGTGTGGTTAAAACTGATTCGGTGGTTAATATTGCTTTCAAATGGTTGAATGCCTCCTGGCATGGCTCTGTCCACCGAACCTTTGTGTTCTTCTTCAGCAAATTGGTTAACAGTTCCACTACACTGTTGAAGCTTGAAATAAACTTCCAATAGAATCCATTGAGTCCTAAGAATTGAAGCATCTCTTTCTTCGAAGTTGGTCATGAAAATTCCTCTATGGCCTTCATCTTTGCTTTTTATGGGGTCAAACTTCCACTACCGATGTTATGGCCCAAGAAGGTCACCTCTGCTTTTGCAAATTCAGTTTTATTTAAGTTTATCACCAGTTTTGCTTCTCATAGTCATACAAAGAGCTTTACCAACTGTACCATGTGATCTTTCCAAGACTTACTATAGATGATTACTTCATCCAAATAAACTGCACAGTTTGTTAACCCAGCCACAACTCTTTTCATAAATCTTTGGAATGTGGTGGCTGCATTCTTCATTCTAAAGGGCAGTTCTCCTCCAACTATTCAATTTTCCCCGGTTTTATGCCCCCAAAACATCAGATTGTGTCATTGGCTTTTAAGATCATCAATATACTCAATTTAAACTTGTTTGAAGTTTAGATTTTTTGGAGGGGATATAATTTAAACTGATTGGCCTAATTCGAATCTGTTTTGTCATTTCCAGGCCAACAGCTACACTTGCTACTGGACCACATGTTACATTATATCTTGTTCAGAACACTTGGTGCTGTCAGGTAGTTCTACAAGTTTTTAACTCATTTAAAGATACAGTACACCCACATCTTCATAACAGTCAGCCAGGTGGACCTCATTGAAAATGAGTTTCATGATTGGGGCTGTTAATCTGGTCCAATCAGATGTGCAGCATGATGGCTCAGTTGTTAGCACTGCTGTCTCACAGCACCAGGGACCTGGGTTTGATTTCAGCCTCAAGCAACTGTCTGTGTGGAATTTGCACATTCTCCCCATGTCTGGGTGTTCCTCCCACAATCCAAAGATGTGCAGGATAGGATGGATTGGCCAAGCTAAATTGTTCCTTGTGTCCAAGGATGTGCAGGCTAGGTGGATTTGCCGTGAGAAATGCAGGATTACAGCAGAGGGTAAGGGGTCTGGGTCTGGATAGGATGCTCTTCGGAGGGTCAGTGTGGACTTAATGGGCCGATTAGCCTGCTTCTAAATTTAATCAGGGAGCCCTGGCTGACAGATATAAACAGGAGTATCAGAGGTTCTGTTTACTCTGAGAGCTGGCTCTGAGGGAACTTATCAGTGTCAAGACTCTCCACATGTAAATAGAGGGTGACTTAATGATGGCATATTGGCATCTGTGGAGTTAGTCCCAATTGGCCACACAGTTATAGAGTCATAGAGATGTACAGCATGGAAACAGACTCTTCGGTCCAACCCATCCATGCCGACCAGATATCCCATCCCAATCTAGTCCCACCTGCCAGCAACCGGCCCATATCCCTCCAAACTCTTCCTATTCATGTACCCATCCAAATGCCTCTTAAATGTTGCAATTGTACCACCTCCCCCACTTCCTCTGGCAGGTCATTCCATACACGTACCACCCTCTGTGTGAAAATGTTGCCCCTTATGTCTCTTTTATATCTTTCCCCTCTCACCCGAAACCTATGTCCTCTAGTTTTGGACTCCCTGACCCCAGGGAAAAGATTTTGCCTATTTACCCTATCCATGCCCCTCATAATTTTGTAAACCTCTATAAGATCACCCCTCAGCCTCTGACGCTCCAGGGAAAACAGCCCCAGCCTATTAAAATGAGGGAGATACTAAATGAGTATTAAGGATATGGAAGATATAGACTGTAGGAAATAGATGGTGACATCTTGCAAAATGTCCATGTTACAAAGTCAGGGATCTATAGACTGGTGAGCCTGACGTCGGTGGTAGGCAAGTTGTTGGAGGGAATCCTGAGGGACAGGATGTACGTGTATTTGGAAAGGCAAGCACTGATTAGGGATAGTCAACATGGTTTTGTGCATGGGAAATCATGTCTCACAAACTTAATTGAGTTTTTTGAGGAAGTAACAAAGAGAATTGATGAGGGCAGAGCAGTAGATGTGATCTATATGGACTTCAGTAAGGCGTTCGACAAGGTTCCACATGAGAGACTGATTAGCAAGGTTAGATCTCACGGAATACAGAGAGAACTAGCCATTTGGATGCAGAACTGACTCAAAGGTAGAAGACAAAGGATGGTGGTAGAGGGTTGTTTTTCAGACTGGAGGCCTGTGACCAGTGGAATGCCACAAGGATCGATGCTGGGTCCTCTACGTTTTGTCATTAACGTAAGTGATTTGGATGCGAGCATAAGAGATACAGTTAGTAAGTTTGCAGATGACACCAAAATTGTAGGTGTAGTGGACAACAAAGAGGGTTACCTCAGATTACAACAGGATCTGGACCAGATGGGCCAATGGTCTAAGAAGTGGCAGATGGAGTTTAATTCAGATAAATGCGAGGTGATGCATTTTGGGAAAGCAAATCTTAGCAGGACTTATACAGTTAGTGGTAAGGTCCTAGGGAGTGTTGCTGAATAAAGAGACCTTTGAGTACAGATTCATAGCTCCTTGAAAGTAGAATCACAGGTAGATAGGATAGTGAAGGAGGCTTTTGGTATGCTTTCTTTTATTGGTCAGTGTATTGAGTACAGGAGTTGGGAGGTTCTGTTGCAGCTGTACAGGACATTGGTTAGGCCACTGTTGGAATATTGCGTGCAATTCTGGTTCATTTCAGTTAGTGCATGTAATACAGGTAACAATGCAATATCATCTGCTGGATTACATACAAGCAAAGGAAATTAAGAGAGGAGGGCAACAACTGTCAGGCACAAGCCCATGATTCCAGCACATTTTGCATCATGCTCAAAGGTACTTGGAATTGCAGTTGCCTAGTTCCTGTTTAGCAGGAGCAACAATAGTTCAGGGAAAACCTCAAACCTAAGTTTTGTATTATGCACAGGACATTACTCACGAATAGGAGTGACGATGCAAAGATCATCGCCAAAGGCTCAGCAATCTCTTCCCTCACTTCATCTGGTAAACTTGGGCATATCCCATCTGGCCTTATCTATCCTTATGTTTTTCAATGTTTTCAGCATATCCTCCTTCTGAACAACAACACACCACCTTATCCTAACAGTTAAGATCAAGATGATCCTGGATAATGCAGACATTCTCTGTATGCTGAGATGCACCTCTCAACAAGGGCAAACAAAAAAAACAAAATTCACTCTCACTTCTAATCAGCCAGCTGATTGGGGAGTAAGAGAATTTGAGCAAAGTGATAGTTTACCAGGGAACAGCAATTCCGACACTCCTATATGTATCAGAGGTTTGGACAACAGTGGGTAGCTCCAAACACTGCAGACGTACTATCAGCAATGTCTTCATAGATAACACCTTCTAACATCCAACTGCAGAAAAGGTGGTCCCAACTGCAGCATTCTCTGTTAAGCCAGCATACCACATGTCAAGGTACTAATCACTTGAAACTAGCTTCACTGGGAGGAAGACATTCAATACCAGACATATGAAGCAGCTGTCTATTCAGAAGTCAGGTAGAGCATGAGACTTCCAGCAGGACAACAGGATTGCTTTAGAGGTACCCTCAAAGCATTGCTGCAGAGGTCAAAAATACCTGCCAACTCATTGGAGTTCTATGCTGCTGACTGACAAATAAATGAGGTATAATTACAGAAACTTCATCAGCGTCTAGATGGGAAACTGAGGTATTGGATATAGAGGATACAACTTCAAAATTCCTGATCTACTGAATTCTTGAAACACCACCTGCCCCATGTGTAACCAAATCTACTAATTGCAAATTAAATTTATCAACCACCTCAAAATGGATCAAACCAGACTGCAAGAAAGTCATCCTTGATCTCAATGGATGATTTCAGTACTAACTCAGTTTACTATAAGGCAATGCATTCTGGAGATGAGGCAAGGAAAGTATAAGAAGAAAATTATGAATGGATTTGCAACTTGCCCTTGAGGGATTAAACTTACTTTGCTCTACTGTAACTTTGGAAGCTACAAAAGATATACAATGATAACAATTAAAATGCAGATCATTTGGAAAAACAAGAATTTCTCATCCTTAAGTACTTCTGTATACAAAAAAAACAGAAACATGAGATTCTATACTCTACAGCAAATTACATCTCTCACATGAAGAATACTTTTGTTTACAAAACTTTACCAGTCTGTATGTCCTTCCACAAGACCAGGACTTTGAACTGTCTTCAAAGATGACAAAGCAGCTCTCTTTCTATTTGTTCATCTTTATGACAGTTCAGCAGTGGCAAGAGAAAAGCATGCACCTGAAGAAATTTGCTCGCAACAATCTTTGTGTTGGAGTAAGCATTTCTGACATAATGCTATTTTTTGGGAAACTTGACACAATCGATCTTGCAGTTGAAGACTGACCCCAGTGTGTGGAAAGAATGCATTATTCTTTCCTAAGAAATGGCATTGGAGCAGTTGAAAAGCAGTTGAAAAAATTCTTCTGACAGCTTGTGAACCCATAGCTGTTTTGGTTATTAGGAGCCTAACTTTCCCTCAGGTTTAGTCAAGAAATATTACAACCTGAAGTCTCCTCTAATACTGAGATACCATCAGTTTTATTCAACAATTTAATGACGAGGGGAATCCATATCAGGATTTTTAACAAGGTTAAGAAGACTCGCAAAAGCACGTGACTTTGGTTTAAACCTTAATGTGATGCTGAGAAGCCATTTGGTGTACAAGAACAATGATGCAACCATGCAAAAATACCTACTAGTTGAAATCCAATTGGCTTTATCAATGAAAAATGCAGCAAGTGGAGTATATGAGGTACAGGGTATTCCAATGGAAGTGGACATCTTTGCAAGTCCGACTGAGCTTGGGGAGCACAGCTTGACTGAAGGCATTTGCACAGCCTCACTCAGGGCATATCCTGAACAGAGGGTCTCTCAGTCAGCCTACAGCAAAATCCAAAAACAAAGCCAAGCCTCAGCTAAACGGTTAACATTTTCTTCAGGATCCAGGATGGCAAGCCATTGTATTTGCTGCTGGTATTTTAAAGTTGCTATCGACTTCAAGACTACCTTTGTTGGACTTCACATGCAATTCTGCCTCAAATCTCATCATAGCTCGTGTCATTCAGACATCTATAAGAGTTTTCCCAATATTTAATTAACCAATAAATGAAGTAGTACCACAGCACATTCATAGATTACTTCCTCTCTTGATTACACCATTAGCTACATGCTAATCAAATACATACATCTTGATGTGTAACACATTAATCAGAGCTTCTCACTGTCAGTATGTTCTAAGAAGCAGTCATTAATTCTCTTCATTTATCTTTGTTTCTCCAGTTTTATCCTCAGGTCTTTGTGAATTGTGATTCATGTCAGGGAACAATCCTGCATTTGGTAGCAGTCCTTGAATACAACTGCAAAGTGATAAGCTTTTCCACAATGTGGAGGGAATTATCAATCCTCCATTAACTCAGGAGTTAGAAGCAGAAGTCCAAATCAAATTTGCCCCATCAATCCTCTTGGGTAAATTAAAAGATTTCATGGCACTATTTTCAAGAAGAGCAAGGGGAATTTCCAAATGTTTCAGCCAATATTTTTCTTCAGCACACTTCGCTAAAATACATTTTCTAACCACAATCAGACTCGTGTTTGTGGGACCTACTTCTGCAAAAAATGGTTGCTATGTTTCTCATGCTCTAACTGATTATGCTTCAAATGCATTTCATTGGTTATCAAGTAACTCAAGGTGTCCTGACATCATAAAAGGTACTATATAAATGCAAATCTCTCTTTACCACGCTGTGTATTTTATGTAATATCTTGATGTTATTTTTAGCTCATGCCTCCATGCTTGAGAAAATCACAGTGTTTCGCTGTTGCCCTGGGTGATATCAATTAACCAAGCACAAACAAAAGACCCAATTATGCTCCTCCTGATGTGTATTATACAGTGCCACAGAGTATTGTTCACTCTCCCACTAAATTATCAGGTCTTCTATGCATTTTGTTAAATGTAACACAGTACCTTGATTTATATAAAGACAAGGTAAAGAGACTGGAATAAATGTCCCACTTTATCAGTTCAGATAAAAACTAAAGACAAACAAGCCAGCATCAGTGGTTTGTTATGAATGGAGTAACCACTTTCTGGTAACCATCACTTTGAACTGCCACTGTGAATAAATCTAACTGAAGTACCCAAATATCAAAGAAGATCAGTTAACATCTGAAGAACTGAGATCTGGCTCTAGTGCACTCTCTGCCACAAGTTCTAAAACACAAGAAGTCTGAAGCATTTTGAGTTGCTCAGTTGAATCTGTAATTGGGAGCGATTCGGAAATTGAAGTAGCTGGGAACTAAAAGCTGCCTCTGGCAAATGCTGCTAATAAGATGAGCAGGGTCCCACTAGCTGACGTGTAAAAGAGATTTACAACTGATCGTCAGGATCAGATTATTTCCTGAACAGAGAGTGCTTCGTTTTCACGTTGTCATTTTCGTCACCCTGTTGTAATTGTGAGCTCAGGAACGATTTATCCCAAATTGGCCTTCTTGAGTTTGGCAAGGGCAATTTTGAAGGGAGGAAGATTGCTTAGTCCATCCCATCCACATCTCCACCCAACCTTCAGAGATTCCGCTACTACTTACTTTGGAAGTCGTTTGGTGTGAGCCATTCTGATCCTGTTTACAGAGACCTGCAGCTGCAATTATTTTCTCCTTCAACAAATGTTTTGGAAATTTCTGTTGAAATAACATCACCAGATCTAAAACTACCAAGAATCAGAGGCTCCGTTACTGAAAGTGAAGGATCCAGCATAAGTAAATGCATTTATTAAGCATGCATTTGCAAATTGAATTAATACTTTTTATCATTTTTGCAACACACCAAATTAATGGGAACAAAGGTAAGTTGATTATGAAATGTTGGATTTGCTAATTCTATTGTACAAAATATTTCAATGGACAATGACTTAACAAAGAAGCAGTATTCTATTAATAGCATGACTTAAAAGAGTTAAGAAGCATTATAATGGTATAAGAAGCCAATTTTCTCTTCTTTTGTCTAAAGTCTCCAGGAGCTACAATATGCAATTTCCTTCCCAATACCCTTTTAGCCCTTATTTCACTTGCTGAAAGGGAGGTATATACATACTTTGGACCATGAGCAACTACTTCACCTGAAGAAAACTAGACCAGGACAACAGAAACTTGCATTCAAATGAGATAAATTCTAAACTAATCTGTGGAAACAATGGGCTATGATTTCATGGAAAATGAGCAATGCACACTATTATTAATATGTGAATTCTCCACTAGTTAGTGAGGAGGAGAAATCCAGTGAAATGTAATCCACCACAAGATGCTGGAAGATTTGCTTTATTCCATGACTGGCTTTGCAAATGCATTATCCTGTGCTTAGCCCCAACATGAATTGCATGAACAAGGGGGCATAGGTTTAGGGTAGAGGGGAAAGATTTTAAAGGGACCTAAGGGGCAACTTTTCATACAAAGGGTGATGCATGTATGGAATCAGCTGCCAGAGAAAGTGGCGGAGACAGTACAATTATAACATTTAAAAGGCATCTGGATAGGTATATAAATAGGAAGAGTTTAGATGAATGTGGGCCAAATGCTGCTAAATGGAACTAAATTTATCTAGGATATCTGGTCAGCATGGATAAGTTGGGTTGAAGGGTCTGTTTCCATACTGTACATCTCTATCTCTATCTATCTAAATTGCTGCAGTATTGCACTAACTTACCTTAGAAAATGAATTTAATAATTAACAGCATGTGCATGTTTTCATGTGATAATTGTTACTGATTGCCCACCAATCTCTGCTTGGCAGAAAGTGAATAATTAATGGTGTGGAATCTCAGTGCTTTAGTCACCTTTGTTTTGTTATTATCAGCTCAAACTTACAGCAATTTACATAGTAAAATCAATTTGATCTGAATGGTGCAGTAAAAACATCTTCTGGTGCACAGTATGAGGCAGTCTGCTCCAGTAAATATTTCAAAGAACAATGTTGCCTGGGGAGGGGGTAGAATCCATATTAATTTATCCAAATGCAAGTTAGGTAGTTGCCTTCAGAAAATACCATGGGTATGGGAGATATTGGGAGAAACAGGTACTTTGACCTACAATTTCTAGAACTCACCTGTTATCACCATCAGGATTTTCCTCATCTCAAAGCTGAGTCTGTTATAAACTAATTGATATATATTTATGCTAGAATTATTTACTGTTGTACTGTCTACCTAATTAGATGACAGAAAGCGAAAATAGATGAAGATAGTTGGCATTTTTTTTTAGCAATTCCTATGGTCTTAATTCTTCCTTTGAGTTTAAATCCTTTGCCTGGACAGCCTTCCCACAGCAGCACAGCTAAGATTAGAAGTTCTATATGTGAAGTGGACAATGTTACTCACAGGCGCTCCAACATGCTGCTTCATTTCGCTGTTTTGTATCTGGAATTTTTACTGCTGCCAGTTGTGAGTGACGTTTATAGTCCATTAAGTAATTGCAAGGATATTTCTTTTTCTATTTTTTAACTAATTCATAGGATGCAAGTGTCATTTTCTTGACCAGTATTTATTGCCCATATTTAATTGCCCTTGAAAACATTGTATTGCATTGCCTTCTTTAGCCAATGCAGTACATGCAAGGTACATACACTTTACAGGGCTGTTAGGAAGGAAGTTCCAAGATTTTGACCCAGTGACAGTGAAGGAACTCAATATATTTCCAAGTCAGGAAGATATGTGGCTTGAAGTGAAACTTGGAGATGATGGTGGTGTTCCTTTGCATCTGCTGCACTTAACATTCTAAATGGTAGAGGTCGCAGCTTTGGTGTGCTGCTACAGTGCATCTTGTAAATGGAGGACACTGTGCATTGTTGAAGGTGCTGGATGGAGTGCAAATTAAGGCTTTGCTTTGTCCTGGATGTGTTGAGCTTGTTGACTGTTGTTGGAACTGCACCTATCCAGGCATATGGAGAACATTTCATCACATTCCTGATTTATGCATTGCAGTTGGAGGACAGACATTGGGGAGTCAGGAGATGAGTTATTCACCACAGAATTCATACCTTCTTGCCTGATTTTGGAGTCAAATTATTTATGTGGTTGCTGCAGTTAAGTTTCTGGTCAATGGTCATGCAATGGATGTTAAGAGTGAAAGATTCAGCAATGATAATGCAGTTAATTATTAAGGATAGATTGATAGATTCTCTTTTGCCCAAATGGTCATTGTCTGGCAATTCAGCGGCCTGAATAATAACTGCCACTGATTAGTCCAAGCCTGTTGTTCATGTCTTGTTCCTTAATGGAAACAGATTGATTCAATATCTGAGGAGCAACAAATGATGCCTAATATTGTACAGTCATATGTGAACAGCACCCTTACAATGGAAGCCAGGTCATTGGTAAAGATGTTTGGGCCTAGAGCATTACCGTGAGGAGCTCCTACAGTGATATCCCAGTAAGACGAATGACCTCCAACAATCAGGGTCATCTTCTTTGCTTTAGCAGATGGGGAGCATTCCTCTTGATTCTCATTGACTCCAGTTTTGCTAAGGTTCTTTGATGCCACACTCTGTCAAATGCTACCTTGATGTCAAGGCAGTCACTCTGACCTCACCTATTGAGTTCAGCTTCTTTATCCCTGTTTGGAACAAGTAAAAATTAGATGAGGAGTTAGCTTGGTAGAACCCGAACTGAGTGCCAGTGGATAGGTCATTGTAGGTTAAGTATCTTGATACAGTATTTTGTCAAATATTGCCTTAATTTCAAAGGAATTCACTTTCACAAACCTCTGGAATTCAAAACAAAACAGAAAGTGCCTCAACATATTACACAGGAACTGGGGAAAATGAAAGAATGCTATTAAGCAGAATAGGACTGAAAATGTGTTGATGGAAAAGCGCAGCAGATCAGGCAGCATCCAAGGAGCAGGAGAATCAACTATTCGGGCATGAGCCCTTCTTTAGCCCTTCCTGAAGAAGGGCTCATGCCCGAAACATCGATTCTCCTGCTCCTTGGATGCTGTCTGACCTGCTGCGCTTTTCCAGCAACACATTTTCAGCTATTAAGCAGAATAGTCTGTGCCCCAATGTGGTGATCTTTAAGGTGGGAAGGATACTTAATTTGCAGATTTCCTCAAAATCTGCCACCTTCTTGGCTCTGTTTATTTGACTCGTGTCTTTGTCAGTCATAACAAATATCTTTATTTCTTTTAACAGTTGGGAACCCTATTTCTGTTAAATAAGCAATTAAGAAAATCAAAATGATTTTATTTGATTGACTTGCATTTATTATTGCCACAGGTATTGAGACACAGTGAAAAGTATTGGTTTGTATGCTATCCAGGTAAATCATTGAAGTTTTCTTGAGGGAAAGAAAGACAAATTTTATTATCTACCAAAACAGAAACAATAAGAAAATCATAAAATCAAACACAGAGATAATAAATTAAAAAGGGAGTTCCTTATACAGACTGAAAGAATAAAGCTTATACACTTTGAAAGTACTGAGAGCCTTTAAGGTCTTAGATTTTAAACTGTGATCACTTTTTAATTGTTGACTGGTAAATTCAGGTCCTTCCAGAATTTGTACACGTTTTTCTCAGTGTACGGATCTGAGCTGTCAATGAATGGTATTCTTTCCAATTTGCTTTGTCCTCAGGCACTGTTTTTGAGAGCCTGAGATAATTTATTACAGTGAATAGAGAGAAATCACTTCCTATGGGGGGGAGGAGTACAGAACAAGAGGTCGTAAACCAAATGTTAGAGCTACACTGTTCAGAGTTGATAGCAGCAAAATTTATTCACACAAAGGTGCATGTATGTTGAGGATATTTTCCCCCAAAAAGTTGATGTGTCCAGGTCAATTGAGACTTTCAAGATTGTGGCTGAAATATCTTTTATTAGGAAAGGATTTGAGGAATTTGTCACCAAGTAGATATACAGACTATAGATACACATCGGCCATAAACAGCAAAACAACCTGAAGCGATTGAATGGCTTTCATCAGTGCCTGTATTCCACATGAAGTACAGATAGCATGAGATTGCCTGCTATGGTGGAGTCACAAACTGCATCTAAATAAAGAAAAGCATTCCAAAGTTAATATTTTATTGTTACAAGCACTTCCAATTTATGTTGACGTAAAATTTGCACTATAACTGGTCCCTGATATTTTGTTGGAGCTACTTCTTGTTTGGCGACTGTAAATAATTCTGTGCTACTTATTTTTGTTTCAGTTAAACATGATTTATGAATGTTGCTCACTTTACTTCATTATGGAGTAAAACAATGGCTTTCTGTTGGACTTGGTAAATGATATTAATTTATCTTGACTAATTGCTTGCAGAACACAGTTGATGTGATGCTTGTTGACAAAATAGAGGCTTATTGCATTAGTTTCTCTAATGGTTTTAGCGAGACTTGATTATGCATAAATAATCATGGTTTAGAAGGCAGGACAGCTGCTGTCTCCATAGAGCTGGATAGATTCTTGTTTATAGCTAAACCGCTGATAATTTGTTGCACATAATTGATCATTTTGACAAAAAGAAAACTAATTATCCTCTCTTCCAACATAAGATAATAGAATCAACAAAGTGTTTTTATAAAAAATATTTTTATATAAAATAACTGAAACCTGCTGTAAGATTTTGAAATGTCCAGAATCTACAAGATAGAAATTGACACACTTTCTGTTACTTGCTGTTCTGATTTGTTCAAAATGTTCTAACAAAATTATTAGCCTGTGACATCCAGACTTTTATTCATCCATCATTCGCCAACCCTGGGAATCAGACAATTTCTCTCATTCCAATGTAATTATGGTTGAACTTCATGGCTCTGATGGGAGTAGGAACAAAAGTATAAATTCAAACTACTTACTGGTTTACCACTTTCCCAATAATAACCTGTCCAGATGCTATTAGTGAGTGGTTAAGATAGGGCCACCCAATGGCAGGCAGTAGATAGCCAATCGATTTTGCTAAAGCCCTATTAAGGCCTAAGATTGGATTTTTCAGTGAGCCTCCAGGTTCCCCAGAGGAGTCAGGGAACAATGTAGCTGCTGAATGGAGCCTCCTTTAAGGCATTTGGATGGTAGCTGGGGTGAAGGAGTGGGATGTTAGGGGGAACAATGCTACAGGAGGGTTTTGAAAACCTTCCTCTCTAGAATATCTGCCTAACTAATCAGGGCTTTAATTTAAAATTTAAAAAGTTGAAAAATGAACCTCCAAATTGAATTTTTACTCACTTCCCTGCAAATGCATCCCATTGCTTTTTCTGAGCTGGAGGATGTTTAATTGCTCCTCATTTTGTAACCCACTTTCTTGCTCAATGTTTGAAGAAAACTAAGATACACACACTGTAGGTTTCTGATCTCACTTTGAATCTGACAGATGGATCCTGAAGCCTGCATAGCAAATCCTATCCTAAACTCTGAAATGTGACACATTTTGGGATGTTGTGAGGTTGTAAAATCAATCTATATTCATGGCAGAAGTCAGTGGTCTTCGCCAAGGTGAGTTTGAGGCAGGAGAGAGAAGCATTTAATCATGGATTGGAACTCCACCATCTTCCTGCTTCTGGTTGAATTAAGTCTAGGAAAGGAAGGTTTAAGGACTGCTTTCCCATTCTGCTGCCAAATGAGGCCCTTAAATGGACATTTAACATCCGCACAAGGATTACATCCAGCCACCAATCAATCAGCAGCAGGAAGTTGCAACACTAGAAAACTGAGAAACCAACCATCAAATTTGCCTTCAGGTTCTTGGGGTAGATCTCTTGGTCAAATATATTCAGTGCCTGATCAAGGAACCAGGCATCAGGAAACAAAGACCCTGCTGAGAATCACATCCCTGCCCTTTTATTCGAGCTGCTTGACCTAGCCAGTGACCTATCCCCACCAAACCCCAGATGCCCTCACTCAACTCACACCAGGTGGATGCACTGGGGACAGTTACCTGTGCTGGTGCTACAATAGGGCGGAAAGGCCTACCACTGTCCACCTAAGTGGTTGACTGGAATGTTCTGGCAGTGACAACCAGACGACGTATAGAAGTCTCTAGAAGAAGACTTTCATTCATAACCTATGATTTACAGGCATCGAGTACTACAACTGAGCTATAGCTGACACATTACATCACCAATGTAAAAGCTTTAGAAAGTAATGCTCAACTTCGCTGTCATAGTTATAGAGTCATAGAGATGTATAGCATGGAAACAGACCCTTCGGTCCAACCCGACCATGCCGACCAGATAACCCAATCCAATCTAGTCCCACCTGCCAGCACCCGGCCCATATCCCTCCAAACCCTTCCTATTCATATACCTATCCAAATGCCTCTTAAGTGTTGCAATTGTACCAGCCTCCACCATATCCTCTGGCAGGCTCATTCCATACACATACCACCCTCTGTGTGAAAATGTTGCCCCTTAGGTCTCTTTTATATCTTTCCCCTCTCACCCTAAACCTATGCCCTCTAATTCTGGACTCCCCGACACCAGAGAAAAGACTTTGCCTATTTATCCTATCCATGCCCCTCATAATTTTGTAAACCTCTATAAGGTCACCCCTCAGCCTCCGAGGCTCCATGGAAAACAGTTCCAGTCTCTCCCTGTAGCTCAGATCCTCCAACCCAGGCAACATCCTTGTAAATCTTTTCTGAACCCTTTCAGGTTTCACAACATCTTTCCAATAGGAAGGAGACCAGAATTGCACACAATATTCCAACAGTGGCCCAACCAATGTCCTGTACAGCCGCAACATGACCTCCCAACTCCTGTCCTCAACACTCTGACCAATAAAGGAAAGCATACCAAACGCCTTCTTCACTATCCTATCTACCTGTGACTCCACTTTCAAGGAGCTATGAACCTGCACTCCAAGGTCTCTTTGTTTCAGCAACACTCCCTAGGACCTTACCCTTAAGTGTATAAGTCCTGCTAAGATTTGCTTTCCCAAAATTCAGTACCTCGCATTTATCTGAATTAAACCCCATCTGCCACTTCTCAGCCCATTGGCCCATCTAGTCCAGATGCTGTTGTAATCACTGTCTACTACACCTCCAATTTTGGTGTCATCTGCAAACTTACTAACTGTACCTCTTATGCTCGCATCCAAATCATTTATGTAAATGACAAAAAGTAGAGGGCCCAGCACCGATCCTTATGGCACTCCACTGGTCACAGGCCTCCAGTCTGATAAACAACCCTCCACCACTACCCTCTGTCTTCTACCTTTGAACCAGTTCTGTATCCAAACGGCTAGTTCTCCCTGTATTCCATGAGATCTAACCTTGCTAATCAGTCTCCCATGGGGAACCTTGTTGAATGCCTTACTGAAGTCCATATAGATCACATCTACCATTCTGCCCTCACCAATCTTCTTTGTTACTTCTTCAAAAAACTCAATCAAGTTTGTGAGACATGATTTCCCACGCACAAAGCCATGTTGACTATCCCGAATCAGTCCTTGCCTTTTCAAATACATGTACATCCTGTCCCTCAGGATTCCCTCCAACAACTTGCCCACCACTGAGGTCAGGCTCACTGGGCTATAGTTCCCTGGCTTGTCTTTACCGCCCTTCTTAAACAGTGGCACTACGTTTGCCAACCTCCAGTCTTCCGGCACCTCACCTGTGACTATCGATGATACAAATATTTCAGCAAGAGACCCAGCAATCACTTCTCTAGCTTCCCACAGAGTTCTCGGGTACACCTGATCAGGTCCTGGGTATTTACCCACTTTTAACCATTTCAAGACATCCAACACTTCCTCCTCTGCAATCTGGACATTTCGCAAGATGTCACCATCTATTTCCCTACAGTCTACATCTTCCATATCCTTTTCCACAGTAAATACTGATGCAAAATATTCATTTAGTATCTCCCCCATTTTCTGTGACTTCACACAAAGGCCACCTTGCTGATCTTTGAGGGGCCCTATTCTCTCCCTAGTTACCCTTTTGTCCTTAATATATTTGTAAAAACCCTTTAGATTATTCTCCTTAATTCTATTTGCCAAAGCTATCTCATATCCCCATTTTGCCCTCCTGATTTCCCTCTTAAGTATACTCCTACTTCCTTTATACTCTTCAAAGGATTCACTCGATCTATCCTGTCTATACCTGACATATGCTTCCTTCTTTTCTTAACTAAACCCTCAATTTCTTTAGTCATCCGGCATTCTCTATATCTACCAGCCTTCCCTTTCACCCTGACAGGAATATACTTTCTCTGGATTCTTGTTATCTCATTTCTGAAAGCTTCCCATTTTCCAGCCGTCCCTTTACCTGCGAACATTTGCCTCCAATCAGCTTTCGAAAGTTCTTGCCTAATCTCGTCAAAATTGGCCTTTCTCCAATTTAAAACTTCAACTTTTAGATCTGGTCTATCCTTTCCCATCACGATTTTTAAAATGAATAGAATTATGGTCGCTGGCCCCACAGTGCTCCCCCACTGACACCTCAGTCACCTGCCCTGCCTTATTTCCCAAAAATTGATCAGGTTTTGCACCTTCTCTAGTAGGTACATCCACATACTGAATCAGAAAATTGTCTTGTACACAATTAAGAAATTCCCCTCCATCTAAACCTTTAACACTATGGCAGTCCCAGTCGATGTTTGGAAAGTTAAAATCCCCTACCATAACTACCCTATTATTCTTACAGAGAGCTGAGATCTCCTTACAGGTTTGTTTCTCAATTTCCCTCTGACTATTGGGGGATCTATAATACAATCCCAATAAGGTTATCATCCCTTTCTTATTTATCAGTTCCACCCAAATAACTTCCCTGGATGTATTTCCAGAAATATCCTCCCTCAGCACAGCTGTAATGCTATCCTTTATCAAAAATGCCACACCCCTCCTCTCTTGCCTCCCTTTCTATCTTTCCTGTAGCATTTGTATCCTAGAACATTAAGCTGCCAGTCCTGCCCATCCCTGAGCCATGTTTCTGTAATTGCTGTGATATCCCAGTCCCATGTTCCTAACCATGCCCTGAGTTCATCTGCCTTCCCTGTTAGGCCCCTTGCATTGAAATAAATGCAGTTTAATTTATTAGTCCTACCCTGTCCCTGCTTGCCCTGACTGTTTGACTCACTTCTGTTATCAGCTGTACCCATCTCAGATCGATCTCCTTCTCACTATCTCCCTGGGTTTCCTCACTATCTCCCTGGGCCCCCCCCCACCCCACCCCCATCCCCCCACCTTACTAGTTTAAATCCTCCCCAGCAGTTATAGCAAATTTCCCTGCCAGTATATTAGTCCCCTTCCAATTTAGGTGCAATCCGTCCTTCTTGTACAGGTCACTTCCACCCCAAAAGAGATTCCAATGATCCAAAAATGTGAATCCTTCTCTCATACACCAGCTCCTCAGCCATGCATTCATTTGCTCTATCCTCCTGTTCCTGGCCTCACTCGTTCATAGCACTGGGAGTAATTCAGATATTACTGCCCTTCACAACTTCCTTTTTAAATTTCTGCCTAACTCTCTGTAATCTCCCTTCAGAGTCTCAACCTTTTCCCT
Source organism: Chiloscyllium punctatum (assembly GCF_047496795.1). NCBI lineage: Eukaryota > Metazoa > Chordata > Chondrichthyes > Orectolobiformes > Hemiscylliidae > Chiloscyllium > Chiloscyllium punctatum. The sequence continues at coordinate 84,338,871 of NC_092749.1, forward strand.
TCCAATGTCGTTGGTTCCAATGTGGACAATAACCTCCTACTGGCCCCTCTTCCCCGTGAGAACATTCTGCACCCTTCATGAGACATCCTTGATCCTGGCACCAGAGAAACAACACACAATTCTGCTTTTCTCTGCTGGCCTCAGAAACGTCTGTCTGTACTTCTGACTATAGAATCCCCTTACAGAATTGATCTCTTGGAAGCCGACGTACCCCTTGTTACATTAGAGCTAGTCTCAATACCAGAAACTTGGCTGTTCGTGCTACGTTCCACTGAAAATCCATCACCCCCTACATTTTCCAAAACAGCATACCTTTTTGAAATGGGTACATCCACAAAAAACTCATGCACTAGCTCCCAACTCTCTCACCCTTCCTGGAGTTGACCCATCTATATGACTGTATCGGAGACTATCCCCCCTTCCTATAACTGCAATCCATCACATACTGTTGTTGTTGCAAATTCCTCATTGCTTCTATCTGTCTCTCCAACCAATCCACTCGATCTGATAAGATTGGCATCCAACAGCATTTATGGCTGATATAATCCCCAGTAACCCTTAAACTCTCTTTAAACTCCCACATCTGACAAGAAGCACATATCACTGCAAAGGCCACTTTTGCTCCTTCACAATCTACAGACCCAGAAAAAAACACCGTCTTATTCCTCTACAAATACTGCCCCAGGTTAAACTAATAGCTATGGCTTATATCTTAAATTTATAGTTGTGACCTGATAGAGCATATCAACCAACATTTGCAGAACCCATTCGACGTTCACACTGGTTTTGCTTTCATTTTGCTCCAAAGTTGACATGCTCATTACAAAGTAACATGTTGGAAACTGAGGTAAAAACTAGGACTGCAGATGCTGGAAACCAGAGTCTAGATTAGAGTGGTGCTGGAAAAGCATAGCAGGTCAGGCAGCATCCGAGGAGCAGGAAAATCGAGGTTTCGTGCTAAAGCCCTTCATCAGGAATAGAGGCTCTATTCCTGATGAAGGGCTTTTGCCGAAATGACGATTTCCTGCTCCTCAGATGCTGCCTGACTTGCTATGCTTTTCCAGCACCACTCTAATCTAGACACAGATGTTGGAAACTGAGCCTTTTTTTAAAACTCAGCCTTAGTTGAAAATAAATTCATTTATATCACACAGAAATTTATTGAGTTTGTATTCCTGGTCTCTGTTGCATTGGTAGGTGGCCTCAGCTGGTTGTTACTGGGGATCCCTGAAGCTATCTTCAGGACCTTGAGCTCAAGCATGATAAGTGGTCAGAATTTCCTTTTCTGTTGAATGATCATTTTCCAACAATGTTGAAAAGAATGTTAAAGAAAGTCAGGTGAGGGCAGAATCAGGTTGAGTTGTATTGTCCACCCTCATTATGGCAAAAGAATCAGCCAACTCAGAGTTGCATGAGAAAAATGATCACTTAGTACCTTAGATAGAGTAGACACCAGAGAAGCCTACCAGACAGAAATTTGAAGCAAATCATTTTAAAAAACAATAGACATGTGGATCAAAAGATGATATAGTATTTTTTCATAATTATTTAAAGAGTCAACACACTGCTTGAGGGGAGGAAGAAAAAATGTAACAGGACCCTTTCCGAAGCATCGATTTCGCTGCTCGTTGGATGCTGCCTGAACTGCTGTGCTCTTCCAGCACCACTAATCCTTTATGAGACTCAGCCAATTTTCTTGCAACTCCTTGACCTTCAACCTTCTTGCTGATCTGGGATGGATCAGCAATTGTCCAAATGCAAGTCTTTGTCCTTTTTCTCCATACGTTATGATTCAGCTGAAGCATTTCTACTTGTTCTTATTTCTCTTGATGACTATGGTGATTATCCCAATTATCATTGCTTTGTGATCTATTGTTTAAGACAAAGGTGTGGTGACTTTATTATGGCTAACCAGCATTGTATGCAATAGTCCTGATGGGGACCTGACCAGGTCTCTGAAGAAACTTATTGCTGTAAAAAGTGTTAGGATTTGAAAGGATTCAGTCTGAGTTGTGCTCACAATGGCATATGGTGATATTATGCAGACTTGGGCAGGAGAACAATTCTGGATCTCCAAAAAAATGGATGTATCAAGTCTAAAGATGTGCAGATTAGGTGGATTGGCTATGCTAAGTGCCCATAGTATCCAGACTGTGGGCATATGCAGGTTAAGTGGATTAGCTGTGGGAAATATGGAGTGACAGGAATAGGATGGGTGATGGGTCTGGTTGGGATGCTCCTCAGAGGGTCTGGTTGGACTTGGTGGGCCAAATGGCCTGCTTCTACACTGTAGGGAGTCTATGATTGTATGAGTGTGGCGCTGGAAAAGCACAGCAGGTCAGGCAGCATCTGAAGAGCAGGAGCGTCGATGGTTCGGGCATAATCCCTTCATCAGGAATGGCTTTCCTGATGAGGTGTTTATTCCCGAAACGTCGACTTTCCTGATCCTTGTATACTGCCTGATGGGCTGTGCTTTTCCAGAACCACACTTTTTGACTCTGATCTCCAGCATCTGCAGTCATCACTTTCTCCAATGATTCTATCAAATAAGACTCCCTCAGTTTTGACAACAATATCTATTATAGCAATGTTAAAAATCACACAACACCAGGTTATAGTCCAACAGGTTTAATTGGAAGCACACTACCTTTCGGAGCGACGCTCCTTCATCAGGTGATTGTGGAGGGCTCGATCGTAACACAGAATTTATAGCAAAAATTTACAGTGTGATGTAACTGAAATTATACATGTACGATCGAGCCCTCCACAATCACCTGATGAAGGAGCTAGTGTGCTCAGCATTACTGCCTCACAGCACCAGGGACTTGGGTTGAATTCCTATCTCGGGTGACTGTCTGTGTGGAGTTTGCACATTCTCCTTGTGTCTGCATGAGTTTCCTCCCAAAATCCAAAAGAAGTGCCGGTTAGGTAAAGTGGTCATGCTAAATTGCCCATAGTGTTAGGTGCATTAATCAGGGGTAAATATAGGGGAGGGGAATACGTCTGGGTGGATTACTCTTCAAAGAGTCAGTATAGATTTGTTAGACCTGTTTCCATACTGTATGGAAGCTAATCTAATGTCAGAGATGATGAGCCATCATATAGTGAGAAACGATACAGATTTATTTTGACTGCCCATGTAATATGATGAACAGTGGCATAGATTCGAGTGAGCTTTAAAATAATCTCCAGACATAGCTTTAAGAAGGCTAGTTGTCCAGACAGTCTGCAATTGGGAAAGCTGCATATTCAGAAACAACTGCAGAAGAGTAACTGATGGTAAGATCCAACAAGTCAAAATCCAAAAACAATGGAAAGATGCATTTCAGACTTGGTATGAGACAGTGTGAGTGAGATCATATATGGAAATAGTCATACTTGTCACACTTCAAACAGATTGCATAGATGCTGAATAACAGTAGAGGCAGACCTGAGACAAGGTGCAGTTGGTGAGCAAACAAACACCAGTGGCTGCGTGAGTAAAGTTCAAATCCCTGGTGGACAAGAAGGAAAATATGTAAAAATATAGGCTGAGAAAACTATAAGAAAGTTCTTACAGCGCAAAGTGAGCACTGCCACCACTGCATATGACTACCATGAGGCATGGCTACAGTAAGGGAAATTAAGAGTTTAAGAAGTAAATTAAAAATAAGGTTGCAGCAGCAAGAACATCACAAAGTCCCAATTAAAATAATTACGGGGCACTTTAGAAGCTGAGGCAGGCAAAAGCTAATGGAAAAGAATGTAAGAAGATTACAGAGGCTACAGAGGAAAGTTAGAGATCAGTTATTTATACCTTGGCCAAAGCAGGACAAACTTGTTAAGAACATAGACAATGAGACTCATCCAGGGTAAAAAAACAACGAGAAATCAACAGCATCATTCACTGCACTGCAGACAACACAAATCAACTAGTGAAATACATTAAAGAGAATAAGATTCATCCTTTTGAACTATAAAAAGCATAATTCATTCGGTAAATCCCGGAAATTTTAAGAGTTGGGACAAATAGAATATAGATTGCACACCTCAGAAAACGTAGTTCTTAAGATACAGAATTGTTTCTAAACTAGATACTAAATCAGAATCTGAACGAGCAAACACACTCAGGTGAGATGGGCTTCAGATTGGTTTCACAGGGCAGTGCAACATCGAGGGCCAAAGGGCCTGTATCGCACTGTAACGTTCTATGTTCACTTTTAGAATTTAGAATCTCTACAGTGTGGAAAATGGCCATTTGACCCAATAAGTCCACACCAACCCTCTAAAGGGTAACCCACCCAGACCCATTCCCCCATATTTACCCCTTACTGATGCATCTAGCCTATACATCCCTGAACACTATGGGCAATTTAGCATGGCCAATTCACCTAACCTGCACATCATTGGATAGTGGGAGGAAACCCATATAGACACAGGGAGAATGTGCAAACTCCACACAGACAGTTACCAAAGGTTGGAATTAAACCCAGGTCCCTGGTGCTGTGAAGCAGCAGTGCTAACTACTGAGCCACTATGCCACCCTGTATTCAAGTGGAACAAAGCTGATGATGTTGTCATTAAACTATACGTACAAGAAGAATAGGTACTTTTGAAGAAGTTTTTCAAACTTTGTCAATTATTTTAACCGTAGGATGAATATATTTTCTGAAAGAGCAAGACTTAACAGAAGAGTTGAGCATTCAGTGAAATTTGTTAATAACCCTTACTGATAATGGAAAAATGTGACTTATGAAGCCTTGTAATCAGAATTCATAAGAGACAAAATTAGCGACAAATTGTTGTTATTGTCAGATTTATTATAGAAGATCCGACTAACATCTTATACACTATCTCTACAAGTGTTTCTCCATTAATAATCCTTATATATTGATATAATTACATAGAGGTCCAGAGCATCATAGTTCAACCCTACAAGAGAAGAGCAACCTTATCACAGGAAATCAGATTACGTGATGCTGGACTTGCTACTTTCCACTGCTCTCACTGTGTTTTCACTATCTCAGTGCCGCTTTTACCTCTACTGCTGGTCTCACACTTCCCCATTGCCCCCCCCCCCACTTTGTTCTCACCATCAACATGCTGCTTTTATTCCCAATGCCAATCTTGCTTTTCCTGCTGCTGCCTAGTTGTATTCTTGCTACTTCTGCACTATATTATAAAGAATAAAGGTTTACTCACGTGGATTGAAGATAAACTGCATATGCCACCATGAAAAGTGGGAAGATAAATGTTCACAGATTCAGGATGCATTCAAAAAGAAATTGCCTAGCTCAAAGGTCCAGGATGCTTGCAAAAAACAGAAAATGGCCTGGTTCAGTGGTCTAGGATTTCATAAAAAGGTTCCTGTTTCAACAGGGCACCCATCCTCTGTGAAGGAAATTTGGTAATTGAATATCCTCCAGACTCTGCTATGAGCAATTGCCTGGTTCAGCAAGAAATATGTCCTCTGCAAAGGAAATTCACGAGATTAAAGTTCCCACAGATGCGGTAATAGAGCAGGTGTCTTTTCAGCAGGAAAGCTTAAAGTTGACAGGAACGTTACAGTCTTCTTACTGTCATGAATTGAATCAAGATCAACAGTCTTCAAACCAAAGACTTAGCTATTTTCCAAAGTGCTCTTCAGTAAAGTAGCAAAACCATTGGATCACTTGTAAAGCCAAACACATGGATAGAGATTGAGTAGTGGTAAATTTAATTATATCAATATATAAGGATTAATAATGGATAAATACTTGAGGAGAGATGGTGTATAAGATGTTAGACATGAAAGGGGTTCATGCAGAGGAGTGCATTAGGCACTGCACAACGTGATGATGTCATATGGACTTGGATAGGAGAACGACTTTGGATCTCAAAGGACATCTCCTTCATAGGCATGTAACAATGTCTATCATACCAATTTTGCTTGTATCCGATTGCTGTTGGAGAATAAACTGCATCTTAGAATCCTAGAATCTGAACAATTTGGAGAGAGGCCATTCAGCCCAGTGAGTCCGCACTGACCTGCGAAACAGCATCCGATCCAAAGCCACACAAACTCAAACCCATCACCCTATCCCAGACTCCCACATTTACCTGGCTCATCCATCTAATCTGCACATTTTTGAGAAAACTGGAGCACCCAGTGGAAACCCAAAGAGAGACAGGAGAATGTGTAAACTCTATACAGACAGTAATCCAAGGCTGGAATCAAATCTAGGTCTCAGGTGTTCTGAGGCAGCAGTGCTAAGCACTGAGCCACTGTGCCATCAATTTTATTTAAGACAACAGCCTCTTCTCGTTACACCACCAAGTGGTTTTCCTCTACCACTTAGATGAAACAGGAACTTTAGTTCTCAAATTAGAGAATGATGGCTGCAAATCTCCCTGACATTTTTCACAAAGGTGACAGTGGTGCAGTTGCAACATCGAATACTTGTTATTGACATGTGAGTATCAGTACTCTATCCTTCTAAACGTATACCCCAAGATCCCGTTTTCTTTCTTTACTAATGAGGTACAAGTTATTTCTGAATGTAGCAGTCAGCAAATAGATCTTTCGTCTGTAGTTCTTTTTGTATTGATCTGTTTTTATAACTTATTAACCAGCAGGATCTAGCTTTGATGTCTCTGCCATTTAATATGCAGCTAGAGGTGTGTATGACCACAGTTTGTCTGTTAATTCATATTTACCGCAACTTAATTCTGCTCATTAGAGCATAAGATAAATATTGTTGACCATTTGCTTTTCTGGCTTTTGTACTTCTTCTGTGTTTGTTTAACAACAATGAAATCTTATTTACTTCTTCTCTAAGTGAGTAATTAGGATTTCAAATTATCTCTAATTAACAGCAAAAAGGCTTCTCACCCTTAATTGGACCACAATGAAATTTAGGGATCTTATTTAAGAACATAATACCATCCCACTGTTATGATTAATTTTCTTGGCCTTCCACACTATTCTAATGGAACTCAAAGAAGCTTGATTAACAACCTAATTGTTCCGTTATAGAATTTATGGGGCCTCAAAATTGAGTTCAACAACTTTAATTCACAACTACCACCACTATCTTTGCAGACATTAGATCGTGGTAAACCTATTTCTATTTATACCTCCTCTGCATCCACCTTTAGCTATTTAGTTTAACCCATTGCCCCCTTCTTTTGCTTTGTACATCATCCCTCTTGTCATTTACTGACTGCTGCCTTCCACCCTGTCTTGTATCTTCCCTTTATTCTGGGTACTCAACCATTACCATTTTCATAGTGAACAGTTTGTTAGCACCCCATCGTGGAGTGGGCAATCTTTCACAAGCTGAAGGATTCTATGGGTCTTCACAAACCTGCTTTAGATTTTTGACTGACTTTTAAAAAGGTTGATCAAAGGATGACAGGGCAATGAAGTAAGGGAAGTAGGTAGTTCATATACTGAATAACACAGATCCTGGGTGTTGGAGGATTGGGTAGTATTCTCATTATAAGGTTTAGACACATCTTAAACACATCTCTACAGTAAAGTTTCCACTTCACCTGTTTGTTATTTTTTATTTATTCACTCATGGGACGTGGGTGTCACTGGCTGTCCAGTATTTACTGCCCGAACCAGGTTGTCCTTGAGAAGGTGGTGGTGAACTGTTATCTTGAACCATTGCAGTTCATGTGCTCTAGTTGGACTCACATTACCTATATTGTTGTACTTTTCTTAGTTAAGCTTATAATCTTTTTTTCTGTGGTGCAGTAGCAAAGCAAAACAAAAGCATATGTCCCTATAACTGAATAAAAATTTCATAGGACAAGCAAATGAAAGGTTAAACTAAAGCATATTACTGTTATCTTGAGTCAAAATATTCACTTTCAGTAAACTATGTCACATTTTTACCACAAGGTATAACATATATTGCTTCATTTTTTTAATATAATGTTGAACATTTGCTGAGCCTGAGAAATAAATAAAACATTACAAGAAATACCATTAACATGCTTACAGCTTCTGCCCTTAGGTAAGTTAAGTGCAAATGAGTCATCTTCCTTCATCACAGATTTGAAGTTTAATGAAAGCAAAAATGTGCTATGAGCAGCAAACATACCTTTGTCTTTGAAAGCCTAAAGCCATTCTAAACAACATGTAATTTACACTTGACCATATTAGAAATGACAGGATCTAAAGATTCATTCAGCCTGTCCCACATGAGTGTGATGTTTTGTGCCTCTAAACAGACAATCCTTACCCACCAATAAATTCCTAGATAGGCAAAAAAAATCTAAGGGATAATATCTGTAGTTGTTCCAGGGGCCAAATGGCTTATGGCCTATCTTCCCATGTTTCATACATCATCCATGCTGTCCTTGTCCTCTACACATCAATGAAGTCCTTTATCACCCCATGTCTATTTCAAGCCAATGCATGCCCCCAGTCACCAGTTACACCCTCCATGCCAATTTAGTTTGTATCCACCATAGGTAGACTTCAGGATCCCTGCTGAGACAAATTTTAAATAGTTTTAGGCATCAATTCATATTTTGAAAAAAATATGGTTTTTTAACTATGTTAGAAAAAACTCCCATTGATTAAAAAATTCACTGCATTAAAATATTTACAACAACTTAATTCCTTATGTTTAAAAATTGCATCATAATTTCACATCCAAGACTTTATAACCATTTGGAGCTATCAATCAAACTATGAACCTACAGGGACCCTATTGCAATGATAGGGTTTAAACCAATGATGCAGAACAAATACTATAAAATGTGTCAATAAAGTGAAATAGCAAGTAATTAATTTTTGAAACTGTAGACATTTTCTCCAAAATGTTAAATGCCTTCATAAATTAACAGTTCCCTTGGCACTTTGACATTTCCAATGGATTTTATGGAATCAATTAGTTTATCCACTTTTAATACACAGCTATGCCTACTTCTAACAATCCCAAAAGATACTTTCCCTCTCCCAAAGGGCACCTTATCTCTTCAAAAGTCTCTCTGAACCTACCAAAAAGATCTATTGCCTTTCCATAAGGACTCTCTGCATAATTAAGTAACTATAATAACTTTAAACATTTTCCGGACAAATGAAAAGCCCACAAACCATGTTTTGGATATCTTATTAGCAATTTAAAAATTGCTCGCTTGTTAGGTCAACACTCATCACCCATCCCTAATTACCCTTGAGAAGATGGAGGTAAGTGCTCTTCTTGAACCATTATATTTCATGTGGTGTCGAAAAGTTATGTTAGGAAGACAGTTCCAGGATTTTGACTCAGCAACAGTAAAGGAATGACAATATTGTTCCTAGTCAGGATGATGTGTTGCTTGGAGGGATAATTACATTTGGTGATGTACCTTCTGCCCTTGTTCTATTCAATGATTGAGATTGTGGTTTGGAAGGTGCTGCTGAAGAAGTCTTGATGAGATGCTACAGTATCTCTTATAGATGCACACATTGCCACCACTGTGTGTTAGTAGTGGGGAAGTAAATGTTTAAAGTGGTGGATGGGATGCTGATCAAATGAGTTGCTCTGCCCTGAATAATGTCAACCTTCTTGAATTTTGTTGGAACTGCGCTCATCCAGGCAAGTGGACAATATACCCTCACGCTCCTGACTTGAGCTTTACCGATGGTAGATAAGCTTTGGAGAGTCAGGAGTTGATTTATTTATTGCAGAATTTCAGCACCTGAACTGCCCCGTAGCTACATTATTTAAATTGCTCATCCACTTCAGTTTCTGCTAAATGCTAACTCCCAAAACATTGATAGTGGAGGAATTCAGAAATGGTAATGACTTCTAATGTTTAAAAGAAATGTTTAGATTCTATCCTGTTGGAAATGGTGACTGTCCAGTATTTACATGGTGCTACTGTCACTTGTCATTCATCAGCCCAAGCCTGGATGTTGGCCAGATATTGTTATATGGACATGGACTACTTCAATATCTGAGGAGTTGTGTATGGTGCTGAATAATGTGAAATCATGAGTGAACATCCCCACTCCTGACCTTATGATAAAGGATAGATCATTAATGTAGCAGGTAAAGATTGCTGAGCCTAAGACACTGCCCTGAGGAAATCCAGCAGTGAGTGAGATGATGCATCATCAATTACCACAGCCATCTTCCTGCTAGGTATGACTCCAACTAGTGAGGTGGTTTTCATCCCAGTCCCCATTGACTCAAGTTCCGCTAAGGTTCTTTGATGCCATATTCAGTGCCAAAAACAGTCACTCTTACCTCACTTTATGAGTTCAACATTTTTGTCCCTGTTTGGACCAAAGCTATAAAGAGGTCAAGAGTTATCCTAATGGAACTCAAACTGATCATCAGTGACCAGGTTACTTTTGAGTAAGTGTCACTTGATTGCACTGTTGACATCTCCTCGTTGTTGTTAATTCAGAGTAGATAGGTGAGGGGGTAATTAGCAGGGGGCAATTGGATTTGTCATGCTTATTGTGGACAGGGCATACCTTAACCAGCTTTGCTCGGGATATGGATAGTTTTGGAGTAAGTTGCTGGAATGTTGTCAGAGCCTATAGTGTTGACAGTATTCATATCCTTCACATGCAGTGAATCAAATTGGCAGAAGACTGTAATGCTGAGGACCTCAGGAACAGGGTCACCCACTCAGCATTTCTGGATGAAAATGGCTGCAAATGCTTCAGCCTTGTCTTTTGCACTGACACACTGCCCACACTCCCTTATTATTAAGAATAGGATCACTCATGAAGCCTCCTCATCCTGATAATTGTTAAATGTCCATTACCATATTTGACTGGATGTGCCAATACTGCAGAGCTTAGATCTGATTCATTGGTTGTGGGAATGTCTATAGCTCTGTTTATAGCAAGCTACTTCCTCTGTTTGACTTGTAGGAGTCCTGGGTTCAGGGTTAGAACTTCTGGAAATACAGCCTGGCACCATTTTGGTTCAGAGTAAAACATTTTGCTGTTGCAATATCTCAGGATTAAATGTCTGTGCTCATCACCCAACCAGCTGAAGTTATCTTTAATTCATGTACTCATAGTGAAGGTATTCCTATAATTGTCAGTAAAACTATGATTTAGGAGTACCTTTAGTCTAATAATAAGGGATTAGAGATTACAACATTGATATATCCAAACGCTAATATAGTAACAATATTCCCTATTTGATTGATGAGCACGTTACACTACTTAGACATTACAAAAAGAGAATACTCTGTATGACAAAGAATGAAGGTTACTTATGAGACTGATCATTGGTACAGTGTATGAAGAACTATCTGAGGAGGAACAAAAATTTAGTAATAGCTTAATGAGCTTTTACAGAAGTTTAAATATTGTATGCATTTTTAAAAGTTAAATTTCTATTCCTTTTTGTACAAATTCATCTCTTTGTAGATTATAAAAGTTACACTACAGTCTTAGAGTCATAGAGGTATACAGGACTGAAACAGACTGGTCAGTCCAAATTGTCCATGCCAACCAGATATCCTAAATTAATCTAGTCTCATTTGCCAGCACTTGACACATATCCCTCTAAAGCCTTCCTGTTCATATACCCATCCAGATGTCTTTTAAATGTTGTAATTGTACCAGCCTCCACCACATCCTCTGGCAGCTCATTCCATACACGTACCAACCTTTGCGTGAAAGAGTTTCCCCTCTCACTCTAAACTAAAATTCTGAAAAAAAAATTGATTAATTTAATCAATGATTTTGTGATACCTGTTTGAGGGAAGAAACATGATGAGATAGAATTGTATTTTGGCTGGTCTATTATTCCTCACCTCACTTTATGATTTATTTATATTTTATTATTTGTATATTTGGTAGGGGTTATTAAAGCCTGTCATCATAATTTAGAGGACAATTGGGTGTTGTAACACTTTTCAGGTATGGCTCCTTTGTATGACATGACAGATATTTCTAAAATGAGACATGTTCTCTTTTGCTTCTTGTAAAGGGTGTATATGTTATTTTTTAGGAACAGTCTATTTATTTTCTTCTTCCTACTATTCCAGTTCAGATTAAATTGAAATCACGTTGAAGGCTCTATAAAATATAATTTATTGCTGTTACTATTCATTCATTGGCTCTTTTTTTCTGATACTCCAAGGATCCATATGGCCTCATTTGAAGTTAATGAATGGTCACTAGTTCTCTCAATTTGAGGCTGAATTTGTTGTGGAGGTGCCAATGTTGGACTGGGGTGGGAGGGGGAACAAAGTCTGAAGTCACACAGCACCAGGTTATAGTCCAACAGGTTTATCTGAAATCACTCAGGCTTTCAAAGCATAGCTGTTCATCAGGGACAGTGAGAGAGCAGGGGACATGTGTGCCCTAATCTCTCACAGCACCTGACAAAGGGGCTGCACTCTGAAAGTCTATGTCATTTCAGATAAACCTGTCGGACTATAACCTGGTGTTGTGTGACTTCAGCTTGAGGCTGAGTTTGGTCAACTCTATTTTTGTCACCATTGGTTATGATAGATCTCCCCCACACTTTCATTGCTAGTTTGAATTGCACAGTATTTCATTTTTATTATATTAGACTGAAATGCAACTTAGATTGTCAGTTAATATGACTTTCCTGAGAATTTATTGGCCAAGTTGTTCTGATCTGAATCTGTTGTCTGACAGAGTGATGGAAGCTAATTCATTAGCTCCTATAAAAGGGAATATACACTTGTAAAGATCGCATTTCCAGGGATGAGAAGTAGAATTAATTGGTTAGCCTAGGAAAGAGCTGGTGCAAGAATGATGGGCTTATTAGCTTCCGTTGGTCATAAACGATTTTATGATTCAGTTAGCTGAAACTTATAACCAGTAAAAAAAAGACAGCTTTGTAGTAAGAAAATAATTAAAGTAATTATGTTTTATTTTGTGTTTGCAGATGGTGTTGCAATAGAGAATACTCGAGAGAGGGAAAGTAATATTGCATCTGCAGAGTCTCTGAATGCAACAAACAACCGACAATCCTCAACCATAGGAAGGATAGTCAATTGGACTGCCAAGTACCGGGCCAAAAGGTCAACCTTTTTCCCAAATGGAGTTAAAGTTTGCACCACAGAATCAATGCGGCAGATCATGGCCAGTCACCTTGCATATTACAAGTTAAAGGGTAAGAAATGCATTTCAGGTTTAACAATTTGAAGTTAGGTCTCTCATGTGCAAATATGTATATGGTGAAAATATTCTCTAGCACTTACTTCACTTTACAAATCAGCATTATCAATGACTGGCACCAGTTTAAAAAACAGTATCCTCTACCCACTCTGTTTGTTCTTAACACAAATCTTTATCAAGCAGCCCTTTTCCATAAAGAAAGTCATAAAGTTATGGAAACAGACCCTTCAGTCCAACTTGTCCATGCTGACCAGATATTTTAAATTAATCTAGTCCCATTTGCCTGCACTTGGTCCATATCTTTCTAAACCCTTCCTATTCATGTACCCATCCAGGTGCTTTTTAAATGTGGAAGAGTGTGGTGCTGGAAACGCACAGCCAGTCAGGCAGCATCCAAGGAGCAGGAGAGTTGACTTTTTGAGCAGATGTTCTTCATCATCATTCCTGATGAAGAGCTTATGCTCAAAACGTCAACTCTCCTGCTCCTCAGATGCTGCCTGACTGGCGATTCTGATCCCTAGCATCTGCAGTCCTCATTTCTCCTAGCTTTTTAAATATTGTAATTGTACCAGCTTCCACCACTTCCTCTGGTAGCTTATTCCATACGTGCACCACCCTCTGCATGAAAAAGTTGCTCCTTGGGTCCATTTTTTCCCCCTTTCACCTTAAACCTATGCCTTCTAGTTTCTCCTACCATGGGAAAAAGACTTTGGCTATTCACCGTATCCACGCCCCTCATGATTTGATAAAACTCTATAAGATCACCCCTCAGCCTCCAATAATACAGGGAACATAACCCCAGCCTATTCAGCCTCTCCCTGTAGCTCAAATCCTCCAACCCTGGCAACATCCTTCTAAATCTTTTCTGCACCATTTCAAGTTTAACCACATCCTTCCTATAGCAGGGAAACCAGAATTAAACCCAGCATTCCAAAAGTTGCCAAATTAATATCCTGCGCAGCTGCAACATGTCCTCCCAACTCCTATACTCAATATGCTGACCAAAAAGGTAAGCGTACCAAATGCCTTGTTCACTACCCTGTCCAACTATGATCCAACCTTCAAAGAACTATGAATTTTGTATCCAAATAGCTAGTTCTCCCTGGATTCTATTTGATCTAATCTTGCTAAATAATCTACCATATGGAACCTTGTCAAACACATCCAAATAGCTAGCTCTCCCTGGACTCCATGTGACCTAACCTTGCTAACCAGTCTACCATGTGGAACCTTGTTGAATGCTTTGCTCAAGGTGTTTGTGTTGGATGTGAGGCAGTATGACCAAAGATCTCAACACCTAAACTTGGGCTGGTGTTGACAGTTTCAGCTAATCCAGAGATACAAGTTCAGCATTTCAGAGACTGCAGAATTTACTTACAAGGCAAAGGAAGGGAAGCTGTGATGTCAAAAACTGAAAACTAAAATATTCAGTTGCAAATAAAACTTTGCATAAACAATGAGTAATGATTTTACACTAAGACAGTACTTGAGAACTGTGTATTAGAGCTGGCATTTCACACAGGAGCCACGGCAGTAGTTAACATTCATTAATTGCCGTCTGGAAGTAAAATCACTTTTTTAGTGCAAATGCACAGCGTATGGTGAACAATGAAAGTGTAAAGTTACCAAACATTTAGGACTGCTATCTCTGAGGTGACCATTGACACTAAGTTTCCAATCAAGACAACCAACTTGAATGGACAAATTCGTCTCTCAATAGTGTAGGAATTGTGACAAATGCCATGACATGTTCACACTGATTCTTGCTACGCTCAATCAACATGGGCAGCACGGTGGCACAGTGATTAGCACTGCTGCCTCACAGCACCAGGGACCTGGGTTCAATTCCCGCCTCAGTGACTGACTGTGTGGAGTTTGCACATTCTTCCTGTGCCTGCGTGGGTTTCCTCCCACAGTCCAAAAATGTGTAGGTTAGGTGAATTGGCCATGCTAAATTGCCCGTAGTGTTAGGTGAAGGGGTAAATGTAGGGAAATGGTTCTGGGTGGGTTGCGCTTTGGCGGGTCAGTGTGGATTTGTTGGGCTGAAGGGCCTGTTTCCACTCTGTAACTAATCTAAACAAACTCAGTTCAATACTATAAGGGGATACATAATCCCTACTGATACAGGCCAAAAAGTCTCCTTCTGTATTCTGTCATTTTGTTAGTTTAACCCATCACCTCAAACCAATATGATTTATAAAAACTTCATTTCTAAAACATATGATATTCCAACAATCTTTTGACTAAACAGAAGCTTAGATATCTTGTGAGCCTCAGAAATAAACACCTAAGAGACAAATTTAACTTAATTGCAACATTACTTAACCCCGAAATTCCTTAGTAAATGAAACACACAATTTCATGTTCACCATTGTACTGACAAACAAACAAATATTCTGATGAATATAATGGGAACTGGATTGAACAGACCCTATCCCTCCAAAAAAGGAACCTTACACGCAGTGTGTAATTATTCCATACTCACTCAGTATGATGCAGGCAGCACAGCAACTTCACGTTTCTTGGTCATTACAATAACTGTGACACGTAACTATCAACTAATCTGATACAGATACTGCTCAATCCATCACATTCCCATTACTGAACCACAGGCAGGTAATCAGGATTGAAAACTAGCATTATAGCTATCACATCCTCATTCACCTATCACCATCGCAAACCTTACAAAAAATGTCATAGCTTGTAGACTATTTAACTACAGTAAGCCTATCAACCAAACAAATTGCACTGATACAAGCAGAATGTTTCATGTCTGGTGGTCTGTTATGGGGACAGTATGATAGGGTGACAGGATTCTTGATGCCACCACTAGTTTTCTACCAATTCCTTTACTGTTGCCTGTGACTCATTTAGCCTAGACTGCTGTCATCCATTCCAAAAGATGCACCTAAAGCAGGGCCTTCTCTGGCCTAGGTTGCTTATGACTGTCCTCCATCTTAGATTCCTACTGAAAGACAGCAGCCTTCTACTGGCCATAATGTAAACACTATGCGGGAGCCCCTAGACCGAGTAAGGTACATGGAAGACAGGCACTAAGAAATTTAAGAGTGTGATTACTTTTGGAATGTTTACTTTGTGTTCTCTTTTACTTTCGTATGGTAGTCAAAGGGACAATGTGATATCATTGATGGAAGAACAGTAAGATTTGATGCTGTGGTGAATGGGAAATTTAGGTTGAGTTTATTGTCGTCATACTTGGAAGATTTCCGCATAGATAGCCTGATTTCAATTCAACTGCTCCACCTTCTTTTCCTCCTTCTCCCTTGGAGAAAGTGAGGACTGCAGATGCTGGAGATCAGGTCAAGAGTGTGATGCTGGAAAAGCACAGCAGGCCAGGCAGCATCAGAGAAGGAGGAGAATCAACGTTTTGGGCATAAACCCAATGTTGTTTCCTGATAACAGGCTTATGCCAGAAACGTTGATTCTCCTGCTCCTCTGATGCTGCCAGGCCTGCTGTCCTTTTCCAACACCACACTCTGGACTCCTTCTCCCTTGTTCTTTCTCCTCCTCTTTCTCTTCTGCTCACTATATAGCTGGTGGAAAGGTCTGTCACTTAATGATAACTATGTTGTGCAGCATGAACCAAACCATTGTGTACTTTGATACTCACTTTTCTGAGTATTACAGGGCTCGCCCAGAGGGGATCAGGTAGCAGAAGTGTTGTTACAGCATGGTACCAGTCTGCTTTTTTACTTCTTGTATAGCTTCCATTGCATGCATGTTGCCCATGTGAGCGTGTGTAGATTACACGTTAGAATCGTGAGGCATATCATCAGCAGGTGCCTCTCTGGTTTGTCATAGTTGCTTAAATGAAGCTGGTACTGTGAAGTCCACAAGGTTATGACTAGTGTTAGAATATTAGTGACTGATTCTCTGCACTTGGTAGCTGTTAAGGGACAAGAATCCTTTTTATTCACAGTTGACTTGTGGTACCCTCAGAGTAATGTGCACATAATCAATAGCTTCCTACACCAGGGGATCCCTGCAATCCTCCTAAAATAGCATTCGTCATTCCACAGCCGCTGTCTGGCAAAAGACAACAAAATAAAAAGTCCCAGTAACTTATCCGATGCAATAATGGATAGAAAATTCTGATATATTCCATAAATATCTCCAGCTCTATCTTAAAAGAGACAGACCCATAAATGTTTTTGCTGCAGTTAGCTTCAAAGTCATGAAACAATATCAGTCTTGCCCTGATCTAGAGTTGTAATTGTTGCTCCATCAGTGAAGATACCCTTCCAAAAGTATGGACTCCTCACATACTATTCCTTGGCTGATCTTCAGATATGAGATCTGAACACTTTGCACAAAATATGGCCTCCTACTTTCTCCCCTGCTCCTTCTTCCACTTCAAGCAGCTTGATCGATTCTACATCGCCTCAATTTATTTCTGCACTTTAGCATTTACAATTACAACTAGTTAAGTCAATCAGAAACAAACTGAAAATAATTGATAATCTTTTTAAGTGACATTATTGGAGGAGGTGGAGAGGTCAAATCTATTTGACATACTGCTTGGTGCCATAATCCACCTACCTTGCATCCTTCGGGCAGATACTCATTGGTCCATTCTAAATATTCACCAACACAGTATTCATCAAAACTTACAGTTCACATGGCTGTTTGGAAAGTGAATCTATTCAAGTACCTCTGCAGTATCCATAATGTTCTTCAACAGAGCTGAAAATGTGTTGCTGGAAAAGCGCAGCAGGTCAGGCAGCATCCAAGGAGCAGGAGAATCGACGTTTTGGGCATAAGCCCTTCTTCAGGAATGAGGAAAGTGTGTCCAGCAGGCTAAGATAAAAGGTAGGGAGGAGGGACTTGGGGGAGGGGCGTTGGAAATGCGATAGGTGGAAGATCAAGATGAGGGTGATAGGCCGGAGTGGGGGTGGGGGCGGAGAGGTCAGGAAGAAGATTGCAGGTTAGGAAGGTGGTGCTGAGTTCGAGGGATTTGACTGAGACAAGGTGGGGGGAGGGGAAATGAGGAAACTGGAGAAATCTGAGTTCATCCCTTGTGGTTGGAGGGTTCCTAGGCGGAAGATGAGGTGCTCTTCCTCCAACCGTCGTGTTGCTATGGTCTGGCGATGGAGGAGTCCAAGGACCTGCATGTCCTTGGTGGAGTGGGAGGGGGAGTTGGAGTTGAAGTGTTGAGCCACGGGGTGGTTGGGTTGGTTGGTCCGGGTGTCCCAGAGGTGTTCTCTGAAACGTTCCGCAAGTAGGCGGCCTGTCTCCCCAATATAGAGGAGGCCACATTGGGTGCAGCAGATGCAATAAATGATGTGTGTGGAGGTGCAGGTGAATTTGTGGTGGATATGGAAGGATCCCTTGGGGCCTTGGAGGGAAGTAAGGGGGGAGGCGTGGGCGCAAGTTTTGCATTTCTTACGGCTGCAGGGGAAGGTGCCGGGAGTGGAGGTTGGGTTGGTGGGACTCCTTCCTCATTTCTGAAGAAGGGCTCATGCCCGAAACGTCGATTCTCCTGCTCCTTGGATGCTGCCTGACTCGCTGCGCTTTTCCAGCAACACATTTTCAGCTATGATCTCTAGCATCTGCAGTCCTTACTTTCTCCTCTGTTCTTCAACAGAACAAGGTACAACTCCATGAATGTCCAAATATACTGTGATGATCAAAATATTCTGCATTTTAATGCCAAGATTCAATTAGGCCTTTTTTATTGTAAGAGAATTGTTCGATAAATCAGGAACTTCCAAAGTCACAGAAAGTTGGACATTTGGTATCCTGGTACCCCTGCTTGAAACTGGTTTGTAGCAAGATAATTTCATACCCATCAGAAAAAAAAACAATCAGGCATATTTAAGAGATTGGCTCACTGTCAAAATAGATATTTGGTTATCCTCAACTAATTCTTTTTTGATTTACCTACCACACTGACTGGTGTTTTACAATGTGCCCTGGATAGAGATGGCAAAGTAAAGTAATTTTGTTTGGTGCCCAGGCACAATAAGAATAGTGGTCACAATATTATACAAAGGAACAAATTGATCAATTCAGCAATTCATTTCATTGTCAACTCCCAACAGCCCACAGTCACAAAACATCTTAGTACTTGCATGGTTTTGCTGAGCCTCTAATCTGGAGAAACCAGCTTCTTCAGACATGGCTTTTCCTTCTTCCACCTTCTTGGCAATAGGCTTTTCTAGTGTTTGTCTCCACTTAGTTGTTGACATGATTCACTATATCATATCTGAATTACTCACAAATTTATGTTGTGCTTCAGGATCCATTGTTAGTTTTCAATGTTTCAATGTTGTGGTTGACTGACTTGCTGTACTTGAAGTTCACACATGTGGAATTATGCCAACATACACATATGTATCAAGAATGGAAAAATCTTGAGGAATAGGAATTGCTGTTATGTGATATCTCATGAACAGTATACCAGTAGACCCTGACACTGACGAGAAGACACATACTCAGGATATCATCACTGTAACATAGTATGTGAACCAAGGATGTAAAGGTCCCATGCTCTAATTTACCTCTGACCTTTAAAGTCTGACACTATCCTGGAAACATGATCCTCAAGCTATAACCAAATGGTTTAATTTTAGTCCAGGCGTATACAGAGCCATCAGAAACAGGTCCTTTAGCCCACCATGCCTGTGTTGACCAACAAACACCATACTGTACTAATCCCAGCATTGCTAGCAGAAGCAGTAACGCGACATTTGGAACATACTGCCCTCCCTACAATCCAATCCAAACTCTGGATCAAGTATGTAGATGATACCTTTGTCATCATTAAATGGACACAACTGGCAGAAACTCTCCAACACATCAATAACATCCTCACTGGAATAAAGTTCACGAAAGAAGCGTAGAACAACAGCAGGCTCCCCTTCTGGGATGTTCAAGTGGAATACACACTTACCGGTGAATTCCAGACAGTGTGCACTGGAAGAACAGCCATAGAGACCAGACATTGAACTAGCAAATCAACCACCCCAGCACGCATAAATGAAACTGCATTAAGACGCTGTTTAAATGAACAATGACACACTGCAGCAATCCAGAATGCCAGAGGGAAGAACAGGGACACTTATTCAAGGAATTTAATTGGAATGGGTACCTCAAGAGCACTATTCTCAGGTACTTAAGCCATAAGCCTAAGGAAGAAAACACTACATGGCCAGACACAACAGTGATCATATCATACATCATATATCAGAAATTACTACCTGACTACTCAGACCCCTAGGAATTATAGTGGCCTTCAAACCAGTAAACACTTTTCACCAGACCCTCACAAAAGTTAAAGATCAGCCACCCACATCCAACAGGACAAACATAATCCACAAGATACCCTGCAAGGACTGTGAAAAACACTACACAGGACAAACAGGAAGAACACTGACCATACGAGTGCATGAACATCAGCTTGCCACTGACAGACACGACCAGTACTCTCTCATTTATTACAGACAGACAATGAGAGACACAAATTCGACTGGAACAATGTACCCATCCTAGCACAGGCAAAACATTTCCTTGAGTCATTTCCTTGAAGTCCGACACTCCAGCTGGAACTCAACCAATAAGCACATTGAACCCCCTTATACAACCACTTCGATACAGAACCAGAAGTACCAGAAAACAGAGACACATAAATACCAGGTGGGACAGACCACCAACGCTTCACCAGAGGAGCACTGATGGTGTCACCTAGTGAGCTGACAAAATGTCTGCAGAAAAAAACATCAGCTCAGCGAACAAATCTATGACTTCACCCACAACCCGAGCTACAAATCTTTTCGAAGGTTCTATACTAATCCCATTTATCTGCACTTTGTCCATTGCCTATTGTGCCCTGATAATTTCATTGCTTGTCCAAATATTTTTTAAAAGTTATGTGTACTTATCTCCACTATCCCATCAAGTAGCACATTCCATATTTCTACCACAGCCTCCTATGCTCAGGGAAAGCAACACCAGCTTATACAGTCTCTCTTCATAACCAAGATTTTTCATCCAGGCAACATTTTGGTGAATCTTCTCTGCTCCCTCTCCAATGAAATCACATCCTTCCACTCATCTGGTTACCAGAACTGCACACATTAGTGTATCTATGGCCTAATTAATATTTTGTAAAGTTGCAATGACACTTCCCTGCTTTTATATTCTGTTCTTAGCTAATTAAGGCAAGCATTCATATGCCTTTTCCACCACCTTATCTACCTGTGCTGACACCTTCAGGGATCTATGGAGTTGTACACAAATATCCCTCAGTAATCCCAAGGGACCCATTATTCATTGTATAAATCCTTCCCTTATTCAACATCCCAAATTGTATCACCTCACACTCATCAGGATTAAATCTATCTGCCATTGTTCTGCCCGATTTACCAGCTGAATAATATCAAACTGCAGTCTGGGACCATCCTTCTCACTATCAACAACACCAGTAATTTTCATATTATCTGCAAACTTACTAATGATATCATCTGCATTCATATCCAAGTCATTAATGTACATAAGAGACAGCAAGGATCCCAGCACTGATCACTGTAATGTAGCACTAGTCACCAATCACAAAGGCACCCCTCCATCATTGCCCTTTTCTTCCTACTTGCACGCCGATTTTGGATCCAGTGTACAACACGTCTTCGATCCCATGGGCTGTTACTTTTTAGATGAGCCTTCTGTGGGAGAACTTGTCAAAAGCCTTACTGAAGTCCATGTAAACCACATCAACCGCATTACTTCATCAATATATTTAGTCACCTTTTCAAAAAACCCAATTAAATTAGTCAGGATCTCCGACCAACAAATCCATGCTGACAATCCATGATCAATTCTTGCCTTTCCAAGTGTTGATTAATTCTGTCCTTCAGAATTTTTTCCAATAATTTCACAGCCACTGTCATCAGACTAACTTGTCTGTAATTACCTGGCCTATATGTGCTGCCCTTCTTGAATAAAGAAACCACATTAGCTATCCAGCAGTGGCCAGTGGAATAGTACATATCTCCACAGGGCCCCATTAATCTCCTCCCTTGCCTCTCATAGCAGCCTGGGATAATGTCATCAGGGCCTGAGAATTTATGCACCTTTATGCTTGCTAAAACATCTAATAGTTGCTCCTTATTAATCTTAACATACTCAGATCCCAACTGAAACCTCCAACTACAATATCTTTCTCCTTTATGGTTACTGAAGAGAAATAATCATGTAAGGCCTCACTCGTATCCTCTGGCTCCACCACAGATTAGCCGTTTGGTCTGTAATGGGCCTCACTCTTTCCCTGGTAATCCTCTTGCTCTTAATATACTTATAAAATGCCTTGGGATTTTCGTTAATCCTGTGGGCCAAAGATATTTCATGTCCCCTCTTTGCCCTCCTAATTTCTTTTCTAGCCATGCCCTGTATACTCTCCATACTCCTGAAGGGTCTGCCCTATTTTTAGTGATCTGCACCTAATCTATTCTTCCTTCTTTTCCTTCACCAAACTCTCGGTATTCTTGATATGCAAGGTTCCTTGGACTTGCTGCACCTTCCTTCACTCTTCGAAGAACATGCTGGCACTGAACTCTCACCATACTATTTTTTCGAGGCACCACTTTCCAAATGTAGACTGATATTTAATGATATTGAAATTGACCTTCCCCCAGTTTAGGTACTTAAATTCTGCATTATCCTTATCCCTTTCCTTTATGAAATTGAAGCCTACAGAGTAATAGTCACTATCCCCAAAGTGTTTACCCACTGACACTTCAACCACTTGATCTTTTTCATTTCCATACGATATATTTAACACTGTTTCATATCTAGTGGGAATATTTGCATACTGGCACAAAAAGATCTCCCTGATGCACTTCAAAATTTATACCTATTCTGGTTCTTTCAGATTAAGGCGATCCCAGTTAATGTTAGCAAAGTTGAAATCCTCAACAATTATAATCCTATTTCTCTCACATCCCTCTGCGATTAGCCTATTTATCTGTTCCTGTATCTCTCTCTGACTGTTGGGAGGCTTATAGTATAATTCCAGTAAAGTGATTGCTCTTTTTTATTTCTAAGATTTACCCAGATGGTCTCATTTAAAGAGCCTTCTGAGACCTGCTTCCTTATTACTGCAGTGATGACCTCATTTATTAATAATTCAGTGCCCCCACCTCTTGTACCTGCCCCTGATCATGCCTGAAATGTTTATATTCTGGAATGTTGAACTTCCAGTCCTGCCCTTCCTTCATCGGGTCCCAGTGACTTCAACAACATCATAGTCCCATGTGTTGACAAATGTTGTAAGTTTGTCAGCTTTACCAGTCAGACTCTTTGCATTAAAGTAGATATAACTTAGTTTTCCAGTTCTTCCAAGTGCCTTATCATGTCCATGTTCTCTCCTCTGCTTCCTGGACTGTCCTAGTATTCCTTCTATATATGCCTGATGTGACTTGCCATGGCAAACATCAACCTATTCTTGGAGGCAGCCAGATGATCACATGATTAAAGCAGCAGGAATACCACCTTGTTGCTGCAATCCTGCAGCCTCTGGGCTGTAAGGGCCAGGTGGGGGAATAGTGATGCAGTGCCCTGAGTAAGAGATCAGGAACTGCAGAGGGCATGTAGGATGAATAGAATTCGGGGATTGAGGGTATTGAGAGAGATTGAGAGAGAGGACATGCATTCATGACAATGTTAGAGCATGAACTTTGGTGCAAGGCATGTGCAGTAGCAGAGAAAGGCTGTATGTGAGGTCATAGAGTCATAGAGTCATAGAGATGTACAGAATGGAAACAGACCATTCGGCCCAACCTGTCCATGCCGACCAGATATCCCAACCCAATCTAGACCCACCTGCCAGCACCCGGCCCATATCCCTCCAAACCCTTCCTATTCATATACCCATGCAAATGCCTCTTAAATGTTGCAATTGTACCAGCCTCCACCACTTCCTCTGGCAGCTCATTCCATACCCATACCACCCTCTGTGAAAAAGTTGCCCCTTAGGTTTATTTTATATCTTTTCCCTCTCAACCTAAACCTATGCCCTTTAGTTCTGGACTCCCCAACACCAGGGAAAAGACTTTGCCTATTTACCCTATTCATGTCCCTCATAATTTTTTAAACCTCTATAAGGTCACCTCTCAGCCTCCAACGCTCAAGGGAAAACAGCCCCAGCCTGTTCAGCTTCTCCCTATAGTTCAAATCCTCCAAACCTGGCAACATCCTTGTAAATCTTTTCTGAACCCTTTCAAGTTTCACAACATCTTTCCAATAGGAAGGAGACCAGGATTGCACGCAATATTCCAACAGTGCCTAACCAATGTCCTGTACAGCCGCAACATGACCTCCCAACTCCTGTACTCAATACTCTGACCAATAAAGGAAAGCATACCAAACGCCTTCTTCACTATCCTATCTACCTGCGACTCCACTTTCAAGGAGCTATGAACCTGCACTCCAAGGTCTCATTGTTCAGCAACACTCCTGAGGACCCTATTATTAAGTGTATAAGTCCTGCTAAAATTTGCTTTCCCAAAATTCAGCACCTCGCATTTATCTGAATTAAACTCCATCTGCCACGTCTCAGCCAATTGGCACATCTGATAAAGATCCTGTTGTAATCTGAGGTAACCATCTTCGCTGACACAACACCTCCAATTTTGGTGTCATCTACAAACTTACTAACTGTACCTCTTATAGAGTCATAGAGTCATGGAGATGTACAGCATGAAACAGACACTTCGGTCCAACCCGTCCATGCCGACCAGATATCCCAATCTAGTCCACCTGCTAGCACCCGGCCCATATCCCTCCAAACCATTCCTATTCATATACCAATCAAAATGCCTCTTAAATGTTGCAGTTTTACCAGCCACCACCACTTCCTCTGGCAGCTCATTCCATACACGTACCACCCTCTGTGTGAAAAAGTTGGCCCTTAGGTCTCTTTTATATCTTTCCCCTCTCTCCCTAAAACTATGCCCTCTAGTCTGGACTCCCCGACCGGGAAAAGACTTTGCATATGTATCCTATCCATGCCCCTCATAACCTGAGGTAACCCTCTTTGCTGTCCACTACACCTCCAATTTTGATGAAATCTGCAAACATACTAACTGTATCTCTTATGCTCGCATCCAAATCATTTATGTAAATGACAAAAAGTAGAGGAACCAGCACCGAACCTTGTGGCACTCCATTGGTCACAGGCCTCCAGTCTGAAAAACAACCCTCCACCACCACCCTCTGTCTTCTACCTTTGAGCCAGTTCTGTATCCAAACGGCTAGTTCTCCCTGTATTCCATGAGATCTAACCTTGCTAATCAGTCTCCCATGGGGAACCTTGTTGAATGCCTTACTGAAGTCCATATAGATCACATCTACTGCTCTGCCCTCATCAATCTTCTTTGTTACTTCTTCAAAAAACTCAATCAAGTTTGTGAGACATGATTTCCCACGCACAAAGCCATGTTGACTATCCCGAATCTGTCCTTGCCTTTCCAAATACATGTACATCCTGTCCCTCAGGTTTCCCTCCACAACTTGCCCACCACCGAGGTCAGGCTCACTGGTCTATAGTTCCCTGGCTTGTCTTTACCACCCTTCTTAAACAGTGGCACTACGTTTGCCAACCTCCATGCTTTCGGCACCTCACCTGTGACTATCGATGATACAAATATCTCAGCAAGAGGCCCAGTAATCACTTCTCTAGCTTCCCACAGAGTTCTAGAGTACACCTGATCAGGTCCTGGGGATTTATCCACTTTTAACCATTTCAAGACATCCAGCACTTCCTCCTCTGTAATCTGGACATTTCGCAAGATGTCACCATCTATTTACCTACAGTCTATATCTTCCATATACTTTTCCACAGTAAAGACTGATGCAAAATATTCATTTAGTATTTCCCCCATTTTCTGTGACTTCACACAAAGGTCACCTTGCTGATCTTTGAGGGGCCCTATTCTCTCCTTAGTTACCCTTTTGTCCTTAATATATTTGTAAAAACCCTTTAGATTCTCCTTAATTCTATTTGCCAAACTACCTCATGTCCCCATTTTGCCCTCCTGATTTCCCTCTTAATTATTCTCCTACTTCCTTTATACTCTTCTAAGGATTCATTCAATCTATCCTGTCTGTACCTGACATATGCTTCCTTCTTTTTCTTAACCAAACCCTCAATTTCTTTAGTCATCCAGCATTCCCTTTACCCACCAGCCTTTCCTTTCACCCTGACAGGAATATACTTTCTCTGGATTCTTGTTATCTCATTTCTGAAGCCGCCACTTTACTTGCGAACATCTGCCTCCAATCAGCTTTCGAAAATTCTCGCCTAATCCCGTCAAAATTGGCCTTTCTCCAATTTAAAACTTCAACTTTTAGATCTGGTCTATCCTTTCCCATCACGATTTTTAAAATGAATAGAATTATGGTCGCTGGCCCCACAGTGCTCCCCCACTGACACCTCAGTCACCTGCCCTGCCTTACTTCCCAAGAGTCGATCAAGTTTTGCACCTTCTCTAGTAGGTACATCCACATACTGAATCAGAAAATTGTCTTGTACACACTTAAGAAATTCCTCTCCATCTAAACCTTTAACACTATGGCAGTCCCAGTCGATGTTTGGAAAGTTAAAATCCCCTACCATAACTACCCAATTATTCTTACAGATAGCTGAGATCTCCTTACAAGTTTGTTTCTCAATTTCCCTCTGACAATTGGGGGATCTATAATACAATCCCAATAAGGTGATCATCCCTTTCTTATTTCTCAGTTCCACCCAAATAACTTCCCTGGATGTATTTCCAGGAATATCCTCCCTCAGCACAGCTGTAATGCTATCCCTTATCAAAAATGCCACTCCCCCTCCTCTCTTGCCTCCCTTTCTATCTTTCCTGTAGCATTTGTATCCTAGAACATTAAGCTGCCAGTCCTGCCCATCCCTAAGCCATGTTTCCGTAATTGCTATGATATCCTAGTCCTGTGTTCCTAACCATGCCCTGAGTTCACCTGCCTTCCCTGTTTGGCCCTTTATATTGAAATAAATGCAGTTTAATTTATTAGGCCTACCTTGTCCCTGCCTGCCCTGACTGTTTGACTCACTTCTGTTCTCAGCTGTACCAGTCTCAGATCAATCTCTTTCCTCACTATCTCCCTGGGTCCCACCCCCCCACCTTACTAGTTTAAATCCTCCCAAGCTGTTCAATCAAATTTCCCTGCCAGTATATTAGTCCCCTTCCAACTTAGGTGCAATCCATCCTTCTTGTACAGGTCACTTCTACCCCAAAAGAGATTCCAATGATCCAAAAATGTGAATCCTTCTCCCATGCACCAGCTCCTCAGCCATGCATTCATCTGCTCTATCCTCCTGTTCCTGCCCTCACTGGCTTGTTGCACTGGGAGTAATCCAGATATTACTGCCCTTCACGACCTCCTTTTTAAATTTCTGCCTAACTCTCTGTAATCTCCCTTCAGAGTCTCAACCTTTTCCCTTCCAATGTCGTTGGTTCCAATGTGGACAATGACCTCCTGCTGGCCCCTCTCCCCCGAGAGAACATTCTGCACCCTCTCTGAGACATCCTTGATGCTGGCACCAGGGAAACAACACACCATTCTGCTTTTTCTCTGCTGGCCACAGAAACGTCTGTCCATACCTCTGACTACTGAATCCCTTAACACAATTGATCTCTTGGAAGCCGACGTACCCCTCGTTGCATTCGAGCCAGTCTCAATACCAGAAACTTGGCTGTTCGTGCTACATTCCCCCGAGAATCTATCACCCCCTACCTTTTCCAAAACAGCATACCTATTTGAAATGGGTATATCCACAAAAGACTCCTGCACTAGGTGCCGACCTCTCTCACCCTTCCTGGAGTTAACCCATCTATGTGACTGTATCTGAGACTTTCCCCCCTTCCTATAACTGCCATCCATCACATACTGTTGCTGTTGCTAATTCCTTAGCGCTTCTATCTGTCTCTCCAACCGATCCACTCGATCTGATAAGATTCGCATCCAACAGCATTTATGGCAGATATAATCCGCAGTAACCCTTAAACTCTCTTTAAACTCCCACATCTGACAAGAAGTACATATCACTGCAAAGGCCATTTTTGCTCCTTCACAATCTACAGACCCAGAAAATAACACTGTCTTATTCCTCTACAAACACTGCCGCAGGTTAAATTAATAGCTAAGGCTTATATTTTAAGTTTAATCAAGAGACTTATCTCCAAAAAACGTATAATCAAGAAAGAATCCACTATACTCACTACTGCAGTCTTTCTCTTGGACAGACTTAAAACAGCAATTAACTTACCTAATTCTGTGCTGTGAACTTCACCCAACAGTTCTTCCAAGATTAGTTGTGAATTTCACTCTTTGTTAATTTTCCCAGATGCACTCCGATGTCCAGTGATACACAAATTCAAACAGCAAAGGCAGTAACTGTGCAGGTTTTTTTTCTTTCTTTCTCTCTCTCTCTCTCTCTCTCTCTCTCTCTCTCTCTCCTGCACTGACCTCACCATGTGCTTCCTTTGTCTGCTCTTCTCCCTTTTAAACTGCTGTTGTTTTTACTTTTTTTTTCCAAAGTTCCAAAACAATGCAACAACATATAAAACAGTAATTGCTGCTCCTGGAATTCGAGGAAATCACCTCCAATACCTAAAATACCTCAAAAAAAAAGGAGCAGCTCTTACAGCCAGAAATGTTTCCTGCCCTCCATCTTGGATTACCCAGAATCTTGCTCACATCCAAATCATTTATATAAATGACAAAAAGTAGAGGAACCAGCACCGATCCTTGTGGCACTCCATTGGTCACAGGCTTCCAGTCTGAAAAATAACCATCCACCACCACCCTCTGTCTTCTACCTTTGAGCCAGTTCTGTATCCAAGAAACAGTGGTGGCACTTAACCTGGTGGAGTTGAAAAGTTAATTGGTCTTCTTTCTGCACTGTTGGGGCAATCCTCCAGATGCGGGAGACTGCACTCACCTGGGTGGCAACAGGTTCTGGTGTCGTGGCCCCTATTAACAGTCTTAGGGGAAGAAAGTAGTTCTTCTCTGCATCATTTCATCAACTAGGGCCTCCAGGTTCCTGTCAGTAAAACAGGACACCACTTTCCTTTTGTCTGCCATGTTTCAAAAATATATTAATAAGATGGTATCTACAGTCATATCAGTGAACATTAACAAGCTTTTGAAGCTTTTTGAAACATTTAGACAATTGCACGGGAGATGTACTTTGGATTCATACAGACCCAATCTCCAATTCCATGTGATCTGACAGCACAATGGCATAGCTTTTACATGAACATTCAATACATTTTCCTATGGTAATGATTAACCCTTAACTCCACAAACATTTATGCAAGAAATGTGTGACCCAAAATTGTCAATAAAAAAGTCTAAAAGTTCTCTTCTCATCAGGTAAAGGTTGTTTGTGCATCAGTTATAAAGAGATACATTAGCACCTGCCAATAGGCTCTTTAATTGCTTTCAGTCCAAACTGATGTATCAAATAATGGCTTAGCAATGAATTAAGCCACCAAAAAGTCACATTTTATATATATCTTGACAGAACCTTAAGGATAATGGCTTTAAAAAGCAGTTTTCCAAATTGTGAGGGGTTATAATTTTACCTTTTCACAATCCCTTTCCGGAGGATTATTGTAAATTTATTACTTGCGTACATTTCAGTCCTGCTCCCCTATTGTTTCATGGTTGTGTAATCAGTTTGTTTTTCACTTCATAGAAGTTTCTAAAGTAACATTCACTGCTCTGAAATCTTTTCTTCTATATGTGATTTGCCAATTTAAAAAGCCACTTAATTGTCCTTCACTATACCAGAGCAACTGATTATTCAAGTCTTACCCACTTCAGAACATAAGAAATAGAACTACTAGTACACCCCCTGAGCTTGTCCCTCCATTGTATAAATGGCTAATTTCTACTTTAACTCCAATTTCCTGCACAATGTCTGTATTCCCTTTGTTCGCTTAGAGTCTAAAAAATGAAATTGATCTTTCAAATAAATTGAACATCTGAAGAACCACAGACTTTTAACAATGTTCCTTCAGCTCGACTGTGTTTTGGGCTGCACAGAAGGTTGAAACATTCTGTGCAAGCATTGTCCTGTGGCAAATTACATCCGAAGAAACTTTATAGGGATAGTGCATTGAGAAAGTTGTCTATGCACAAACAACAAGATGTAAATGGAAACATTTCCCTCTCTCAGTATTCATGCCCCACAAAATTACTAACCATCTCAGTGTTCAATAGGCAAACCATTATCCTGAAGCTTTATTCCTAATTCTAAGCTCTCCAGCCAGAAAACAGCCTGCCAAGCCCCCTCAGAATCCTGTATGCTTCAATGACATCACCTCTCATTCTTCTAAAATCTGAGTATAGTGTAGTTTACTCAACCTTTCCTCCATGACAACCTTCTCACCTCAGGAATCAAACCAGTGAGCTTTCATTACAGCCTCATTCAGAAAGACATATCCTTCCTTTAGTATGAGGATCAAAACAGTTCTCCAGGTTTAATCTCACCAAAGACCTGTACAACTGTAACAAGAAACAGAAAAAGTTACAACACAAAAATAATCTATTAACCACTAAGCCCATTATGTCTGTGCTGACTGAGAAAGAGCTATTCAGCCTAATTTCCCTCCCTGCCTCTTGGTCTGGTTAGGCTAAGACATTTCAAATATATTCCTAACTATTTTATTTAAATGCAACAGGGGCTTCTGCTTCCCAACCGTTCAGGCAGAGGATTCTAGGGGTTCACAACTATTAGATAAAAATCTTTCCCTCAATTCCTTGTACAGTGCACTGAGAGACCAAGAAATCTGATCAAAGAAGATTCTTTTAAAAAGACTATGTGTGCAAGCTCAGTCAGAGTCAAAAGTGCTGTTAAGTTTAGCTGGCTCCAAAAGATCTGAGTTAAAGAAAAAGTCCAGAGTGGCTCAGAATAAAACTCCAGCAACAGAAAACTACTCAAAGCTGAAAGCATGGAAATTCTATGTGTTAGTTTATCAGTGATCAAAAGAAAAGCTCTCGAAGACAATGACAGTCATATTAACTGATAAAAGGAACTTTAAAGTGGAGATAGGGCAATCTTTCCCTCAGGTTTGAGTATCTGTAAGGTTATTGTTAATTCTAAAAGAGTTGAATCATTATTTCTGATATTTTTAATATGATTGTTTTGAAAAATTCCTACAAAGTGTAAAATAGTTTATGCTTTTGTTCCTTTTGTCAGTAATAAATGTTGATGTTATTTTTAAAAGTACGTTAGCAGCCTCTTGTGAATATGTTCGGTTACTCACGACCACAGTAAACAAATAGCAAAAGTTAAACAATGGTCTATCCAGCCAGGTTTCACTCTGGGATCTGACTTGTCCTGAATTACTATCAACTGAGGTCATAACACAGAATGATAACCTTTCACAGAGTGATAGTCTTTCACAGAGTGATAATCTTTCACAGAGTAATAATCTTTCACAGAGTGAAAACCAAGTAAAGTTAGGCTGCCACTTAAATGATAGGTGGGTGAATACTTCAGTCTATGTAGCACTGGACTGGCATTTATACGCATCTCTAGTTGACCCCTAGAAGGTGTTCACTGTGGTTTTCTTCATGAAATGTTGAATTCTGTGAAATAAAAGGAAATTTGTCATGCTGGGAGGTAATTGTTCAAGGATTTCGGCTGGTGACAAAAAAGGAACAGTGATATATGTCTCTGTCTGTGCAGTAAGTGACTTGGAGGGGAATTTGGAGGACGATGATTCATGGTGTCCCACACTTCTGCTGCCCTTCCTCTTCTAGGTGCCGGATGTTATGGAAAATGTTCACAAGATGAAGCCATTCAGACCACTCATGCTATTGAACAGAACAGGTCCTTAGATCAGACACAGATATGTCATAAGATTTTAAAGTCTTAGGAAATGGTTTCAGTTCAATTTTATTTGACATGCGCAACTAAATCAATCCAAATTGATTGGGCATTCTCCAGTTCTGTGACAACTTGGTTTTGAAAGCTGGATCACTTGGTGTTATTATCTCAGCTGATGGTAATACTGGACAAGTCAGATCCCATAGTGAAACTGGTTTAATAGACCATAAATTTAACTTTTGTTATTTGTTTACTATGGTGCAGTCACTAAACAGGTTCACAAGAGGCTGCCAATGTACTTTTAAAAATAACATCAATGTTGACTACATATAAACAATTTTACACTTTACAGGAATGATTTGAAACAGTCATATTAAAATATCAGAAAATAATGAAAGAATTGATAAACATTTAGCAGTCAAGTGGTTAAAAATATCCAAGGCCTGAACAGTTTCATCCAGAGCACAGAACAAAATGAAACCATTGTTGCAGTACTGTATAATAACTTACCCATTTTCTACTCCACTGGTTTCTTCATTCCCATGCATTGTCATGAGTAAATAGCACTAAAGGATTTCAAATACTCTGAACACCACTTATTTTAGTTGCAAGAAAACTGCATCGCAATAGAAACAATTGCAAATCCAGGCGTGAAATTAAGATTCTGAGTTCAGCTGATTGATCCACAAAACTGACTTGCTCATTTGAAGACAATTAAAAATAGCAATGTGGAAACAAAACAAAACTTCTTTTTTGTCACAGAGCCAGAGACTGCTTGATCAATTTGGATTGATTTAGATGGGTGTGGAAAATAAAATTGAACTGAAACCATTCCATAAGACTTAATGTCTAGCTAAATTATTCCATAGAATTCAAAACGGAGTGCTACACTTAAGGTGCCAAGTTTCAAACAAAGACGTCCATCATCAGGTAGATGTAAAAGATTCCAAGGCACAATTCAATGAAACACAGAAAACCTTTTTTCAGTATATTGACAGCAATAGTTCCCAGTCAAGATCACTGTAAAAGCAACTTTTCATCACTATACAATCAATGTTTGTAAAATCTTACAATGTACAAGTTACTTCCCTCATTTCATACCTTTTAGAAATGGTCGTAACTTTAAAGTGAATCATGGATTTGTAAAGTGCTGTAGAAATCAGGTGGAAAGCTCTCCACTTGCTGGAGTCATACTTAGACCATAAGATGATAAGACTATATGATTTAGGAGCAGAGGAGGCTAATCAGCCCATTAAGTCTGCTCTGATATTTAATGAGCTAATGGCTAATGTGACGGTACTCAACTCCACTTTCCTGCATTTTCCCCATAACCCTTGATTCTTCTAACTGATTAATTATCTATCACAATCTTGAATATGCTTAATGACTATTGAAGTAAAGGATTCCACATATTGACTACCCTATGAGAACCAAAAATCAATCTCATCTCTGTCCTAGCTCATCGACCCCTTGCTCTGAGATTATGCCACTAGAAGGAAAAGGAGTAAGCCATGCAGCTCCTTGAGCCTGTTCCACCATTCAATAGGATCAAGACTGATCCATCATTCATCATGTCCCACTTTTCCACATTTTCCGCATACTGATTAAGAATCTATCTATCTCAGCCTTAAATATGCCCAAAGATTCTGCCTCCACAGCTCTCAGTAGCAAAAAGTTCCAAAGTCTCTCAATCCTCTGAGAGAAAAAAATCCTCCTCATCTCTATTTTAAATTGAACCCCTGGCCCTAAACTCTGCCAGAAGGACAAACAACATTTGCATGGCTACACGTTAAACTCCATGAAAATCTTTGATGGCTCAATAAGATATTCTAAACTTCATTGTGTATTCATTCCTACCAAGGATCAATATGACCTTTCAAGTGCTCATCCAGCACTTTTTAAAGGTTATAGATTTCACTTCTATTTTAAATAATCACCAAGTCAATCTAGGCAAAGTCACATGACACCAAGTTATAGTCCAACAGGCTTATTTGGAATCACAAGCTTTCGGAACGTTGCTCCTTCGTCAGGTGAAGGAGTATTGAGTAGCATTTGTGCGATAAAATATGAATACCCTCATTCATTATGGTAGCATTAATTAGGAACTTATGTCCCCTTTGCCAATATTGTTCCGTATATTCCTCTGAAGCTCCTTGGAGAGTTTTCGTAGGTAGTAATATATTTTTGGTGATACAGGTTCAATAGGCCAAAGGGCCCCTTCTGTACTGCATGATTCTAGTGAACTGTTTCTGACTGCCTCCAATGTCAGTATACCCTTCCTCAGAAAAAAGGGAACAAGTTCTCAGATCCCAGCTGGGATCCAACCAGTACCTTGCAAAACTTTTTTTTAATATATTTCATTTGAAATAAAGGCCACTATTCCATTTGTCTTTTCTAATATCTGCTGAATTTTTATATTTTTTTGTGATTTATGCTCAAAGACTCCCAAATTTCTCTGAACAGCAGCTTTCTGCAGTTTTCTTCATTTAAATAATATTGTGCTCTTTTATTCATCCCGCCAAAGCGTACAACCTCTCATTTGCCCACAAGAAATAAAATCTGGAATTAAGAATCCACTGGTGACCAGGAAACTATTGCTGATTGTTGGTAAAAACCCCCATTTGGTTCATTAATGTCCTTCAGTGAAGGAAATCTGCCATCCTCATCTGGTCTGGTTTTGAGGGATATGGGCTGGTTGCTGGCAAGTAGGACTAGATTGGGTTGGGATATCTGGTCGGCATGGACAAGTTGGACCAAAGGGTCTGGTTTCTGTGCTGTTCACCTCTATGACTATGTGACTCCAGACCCACAGAAATATGGTTGATTCTCACTTGCCCTCTGAAGTAGCTAGCAAGCCATTCAGTTGTACCAACACTACAAAGTCTCAATGAAACAACAATAGAAACAGCCCTGTTGACACTGCAAAGTCCTCCCTCCTAACATCTGGGGTCATGTTAAAGTTAAGAGAGCTGCCTCACAGACTAGGCAAGCAACAGCCTGACATTGTCACACTCATGGAATCATACCTTACAGACAATGCCTCAAACGCCACCATCACCATCCCTGGATATGTCCCTGGCAGGACAAACCCAGCAGAGGTGGCAGCCCAGTGATATTCTGGTGGGAAGGAGTTGCCTGGGAGTCCTCAGTATTAACGCTGAATTTTAATGGCTTCAGGTTAAACATGGGCAAGAAAACCTCCTGCTGACGACCATGTATGGTCCTCACCCAGCTGATGAATTGGTACCCCTCCACGTTAAACAAAACTTGGAGGAAGCACCGAGGATGGCAAGGGTACAAAATGTACTCTAGGTGAGGGATTTCAATGTCCACCACCAAGAGTGGCTTGGCAGCAGTACTCCTGATCAAGCCGGTCGGTTCCTAAAGGACTAGGTTTGCAGCAGGTGGTTAGGAAACCAACAAGAGGGAAAAAACATCTTGACCTCATCCTTACCAATCTGCCAGCTGCATCTGTCCATGAAAGTATAGGTAAGAGTGACCACTGCGCAATCCTTGTGGGGATGAAGTCCTGCCTTCACAATGAGAATAACATCCATCACATTGTGTGGCACTATCAATGTTCTAAATGGGACAGACTTTGAACAGATCTAGCAACTCAAGACCGGGCATCCATGAGGTGCTGTGGGCCATCAACATCAGCAGAATTGTACTCCAGCACAATCTATAACCTCATGGCCTGGCACATCGGCCACACAACCATTACCATCAAGCGCTGGGATCAACCCTGGTTCAACAGACAGTGCAGGAGGGCTTGTCAGGAGCAGCACCAAGCATGCTTGGAAATGAGATGTCAACCTGGTGAAGCTACCAAACAGGACTACAGAGGAAACTTGATTATCCGGATACCAATTATCCGAAAATCAGATTATCTGAAGGAGATCTGGAGGTCCCGATGGAAACATTACATCAAAGACGTGTTTCCAACAGTGATCTCGTCTTTTGTTTGCAGTGATTAAATAGGCGCGGTCTCCAAATGACTGTCCGCCCGTGCTCTCTCTCCCCACACTTTCCCTGCAGTTCTACAGAGGAGTGTACCCTAACCCCATCCCCCTTCCCCAGATAATCTCTCCAACATTGTCCTGTATAGGGCAGAGGTGGAACCTGTCAAAAAGTTGCAGTAAAAATGTGTGTGTGTGTGTGCACGCGCGCACGCACTATTTGGAGACTTACCTCACAAAGGCAACTTCAGCAGTCTCATTGTTGGTGTCCTGTCCAGCTGCCCCGGAGTGAGGGCAAGTATCTCCGGGGATGGGAGGTGGGCAGGGGAGCGGTGTTGGACGGGGTTGGGTGCGGGGGGGACAGTGTTACACAGGAGCGGGGAGGGCAGTTTTGTGGGCGGGGGACGGTGTTGGGGGCGGAGAGGCAGTGTTGTGGGGCAAGGGTGTGGTGTTGGATGGTATTGGGGCGGGGGTCAGTGTTGGTGGCAGGGAGTAGTGTTGGACGGGGTTGAGGGGTGGGGTGGTATTGGGGTGGGGGGGCGGGACTCATGCGCTCTGCGTTGCTGCGCATCTCTTGAAGGGGGAGCAGACTTTAAAACTTCTGAGCCCCAAAGAAAAGGCATTTGATCAATTAACCGAATAATTGATAATCCGAATGAAATAGTGCCAGCCCATCAAGTTTGGATAATCGAGGTTCTCCTGTACTTGAATGCTAAACAGCATAAACAGCAAGTGGTAGACAGAGCTAAGTTAAGCAATCCCACAACCAACAGATCAGATCTAAGCTCTGTAAATATCCCTATCCTCAATGATGGAAGAGCCCAGCACATCAGTACAAAAGATAAGGCAGTAGCATTTGCAGTGAACTTCAGCCTGAAGTGCCAAGTGGATGATCCATCTCGATCCCCCTCCTGTGGTCCCCAATGTTACAGATACCAGTCTTCAGCTAATTCAATTCACTCCACATGGTATTGAGAAACTATTGGAGAGACTGGATGCTCAAACGCTGTGGCCCCTGACAATATTTTATCAATATTACTAAGGACTTGTGCTCTAAAACATGCCCTCACCAATCTATTCCAGTAGAGTTACAATACTGACATCTACCTGATAATGTGGTAATTTGCCCAGGTATGTCCTGTACATAAAAAGCAATCTCACCACTGCCCCTTAATATTCAACAGTGTTAAAATGACTGAATTCCCAACCATCAACATATTGGGGTTACCATTGACAGAATCTCAACTGGACTCACCACATAAGCACAGTGGCTGCAGGAGCAGGTAAGAGCCTAGGAATTCTGTGGCGAGTAACTCACCTACTAACTCCCTAAAGCCTGTCCATTATCTAGGAGGATAAGTCAGGAATGTGATAGAATACTCCCCACTTGCTTGGATGAGTGCAGCCCCAACAAAACTCAAGAAACTGGACACGACCCAGGACAAAGCAGCCTGCTTGATTAGTACCACATTCACAAGCATCCACTCCCTCCAATGCTAATGCTCAGTAGCAGCAGTGTGAATGACATGTAAGGTCCTCAGACTGCACCTCCCAAACCCACAACCACTTCCATCCAGAAGAACAAGGACAGCAGATACATGGAAACACCACCACCTTCAAGTTCCTCTCTAAGACACTCTCTAAGACATCCTAACTTGGAATTATATCATTGTTCCTTCACTGTTGTTGGGTCAAACTCCTGGAATTCCCTCCTTAATGGCATTATGAGTCAACCCACAGAAAGTGAACTGCAGTGGTTCAAGAAGGCAGCTCACCAACACCTTCTGAAGGGCAATTAGGAACAGGCAATAAAATGCTGGCCCCAGCAATGCCTGCATCCCACAAATAAATGACAAAAAAAAATCCTGTGTTTAGCAGCACAATAGACCTTTATTCAGAGTTCCTTACCGATGTAATGTGGGAGAAGCTTTCTTTGGACAATGCTTTTCCCCAATCAAATATAATGCTTACATGCAATATTGTTATCATTGTTAGCCAAGGCTGACAAATTGGGGGCAGTTTCATTTGTATTCAACCCTGGGTGATCAAACACTCTGTCCTTGCAGTTGCAGTTTACAACCTTTGCTACTTGCATAGTGTAAGTTGGTTTTAAACTAGGAAGTTAATTCTTGGATAAATCTTACTGACATTAATCTGAACACTTTTCATAATAATTTTATTTCCTTAATAAGACAACACCTATTCGAATTCTACTGATAAGAGTGAAAGTCAATCACTTTACAATTTTACCAAATCATTAAAAAAACACATGTTTCATTTCTTAATGTTCAATAGGACATAACCTCTGATCTTTAGTTGTAAGGACCTGTACTTAAGTTGCAATTGTTTATTTCTCCACAGTCAGCTGGCATACCAAGGTGGTTCAGTAGTTAGCATAGCTACCTCAGCAGGGACCAATCTGAAGCAGTAGGGACCCAGAGTTCAATTCCACCCTTGGGTGACTCTATCTGTGGAGTTTGCACATTCTCCTTGTGACTGCATGAGTTTCTGCGGGGTGCTCCAGTTTCCTCTCACTGTCCAAAGATGTGGAGGTTAGGTGAACTGCCCATAGTGTGCAGCAACTTGTGGGCTAGGTGGATTAGCCATGTGGTTGAGGGAGGTCTGGGTGAGATCTTCTTTGGAGGTCAGTAAGGGCTGAATGGCCTGCTTCCACAGTGTAGTGATTCTTTCTCTGCCCCATATATGCTATGGTGTTCTTTTAGAGGTTATCTGTTTGTACCACTTGCTGTTTTTGTCCCATTTGACAGAGCAGGAATTTTCTTTATTGCCTATTGTTGTCTGTTTAAAAGAATTCAATTATATCCCTTAATGTTAATTTATAGGGTTGCAATTCTAATTTGCACTTACTTAAGAAACTTCGAATTAAACCATGGTAAAAAATATAGTGGGATCAGACTTTTCCTTCTGCATTTTACAAAATAACAAACATGGCAATGTGGTTAATGCTCAAGTCCTCTGTTAGCCTTTCAAGGGTATTCTTTATCAAATTGCTACATTGTGAAAACAACTGAAATAATCAAAGAGCCCTCCCACCCCAATTATACTCTCCTTCACCCTCTTCCATCAGGCTGAAGATATAAAAGTTTGTATACATCTATGAACAGATTCAAAAACAGCTTCTTCCTCACTGTTGTCAGATTCTTGAATGGACTTCTTTAATATTAATGTCGATCTCTCTCTGCACTTTCTCAGCAGCTGTAACATTGTACCCTGCACTCTGTCCTGTTACCCTGAAGCACTTGTATAGTTTGATCTGCCTGTAAAGCACATAACACTTTTCACTGTACCTCAGTATACACAGTTGGCTTGATAGTAGGAAGCAGAGGGTAATAGTGTAAGGATTGTTGTCAGACTGGAGGCCGGTGAATAGTGGAGTGCCTGAGGGGTCTGTGCTGGGGCCATTACTGTTTGTTATTTATATCAACGACTTGGGTGAGACTGTACAAGGTATGATTAGTAAGTTTGCAGATGACACTAAAATAGACGGTATCGTGGACAGTGAGGAAGGTTATCAGAAATTGCAGCAAGACCTTGATCAGCTGGGGAAGTGGGCCAAGCAATGGCAAATGGAGTTTAAGTGTGATGTCTTGCATTTTGGAAAGTCAAACCAAGGTAGGAGTTTCATGGTGAATGGTAGGGCCTTAAGGAGTATAGTAGAACAGAGGGACCTTGGAGTTCAGATGCATGGTTCTTTGAAAATTGAGTCACAGGAAGACAGGGCAATGAAGACGACTTTTGGCACACTGGCCTTCAGCAACCAGGGCATTGAGTATAGAAGTTGGGAAATTATGTTGCAGTTGCACAGGACATTGGTGAGGCAGCTTCTGAAGCATTATGTTCAGTTTTGATCACCTTGCTGTAGGAAGGATGTTATTAAACTGGAAAGAGTGCAGAAGAAATTTACAAGGATGTTGCCAGGACTCAATGGACTGAGTTATAGGAAGAGCTTGGATAAGCTAGGACATTTTTTCTTTCGAGCGTAGGAGACTGAGGGAGCGTCTTACGGAAGTGTAAAGATCCTGAGAGGCATGGATAGGGTAAATGCACTCAGTCCTTTTCTGGAATTTTTCTGTCACAATGTCATGAGTCATGAATTATTTTCTTAAATGCTGCCATTGTTCCTCAACCATCATTGCTGCTAAACTCCTTTCCCAGCCATTCCAGCTAGCACTGCCCTCTTTCCCTTGTAATTGCCCTTTGGTACAAAGGAAGGTATTGTGGCTATTAAAGACAAATTATCTCAATGCCAGGACATGCGTGCATGAGTTCCTCAGGGTAGTAAAGGTTTAAACATCTTCTAACATGGTGCCTTTATTTAAGAAAGGCTGTAAGGAGAAGCCTGGGAACTATAGACCTGACATGCATTTGGGGAGGCAAGGGCTGACAATGACATTCAGCATGGCTTTGTGCATGGAAAATGGTGTCTCACAAAATAGATCAAGTTTTTTGAGGATGTGTCCAAGAAGTTAGTTGAGGGCAGAGTGATAGACGTTGTCTACATGGATTTCAGTAAGGCCTTTGACAAGTTTCTGCATGGTAGACTGGTTGGTAAATTTAGGTCATATGGGATTTAGGGAAAGCTTGTCACTTGGAAACAAAATTGGCTTGACCTTATAGAGATTTATAAAACCATGAGGGGCATAAATAATGTGAATAGCAAAGGTCTTTTCTCAAGGGTTGGGGAGTTCAAAAGTAGACAGCATAATTTTGAGGCGAGAGGAGGAAGATTTAAAAGGGACCCAAGAAATAATTTTTTCACACAGCAGGTGGTTCGTATGTGGAATGAACTGTCAAAGGAAGTGGTAATGCAGGTAAAGTTATAAAATTTTAAAGGCATTTTGAAAGGTACATGAATTGGAAAGATTTCAACAGATATGGGCCAAACACAGGCAACTGGGACACGTTGAGTTTGGGAAACGTGGTCAGAATATATGAGTTGGACTGAAGGGTCTGTTTCCATGCTGTATTCCTCTATGACTGTACACTTTGAGTTGATTTATTGTCACGTGTACCTAGGTAAGTGAAAAGCTCTGTTTGCAAGCAGTATGTGCAGATCATAGTAAATAAGGACATACAGGTGAAAAAGAACTTGGACAGAATAAGGCATACAGGCTACACCTCACACGACGTGTGCAAGGCAAGAACAACAGTAATACCTTCAGTATTATTTGAAGTTAGGGAGTCCATTCATCAGTTTAATAATGGCAGGGAAGAAGGTGTTTTTAAACCTGCTGGTGCGTGTATCTTCTGTCTGATGGAAGAGGTTGTAGGATTGCATTACCAGGGTGCGATGGATCTTTGATGGTGTTGGCAGCCATTTTGTGGCAGCGAGAAATGTAAATGGAGTCCATGGATGGGGTGGTTGTCTTCCTTGATGGTCTGGGCTGTGCACACAACCTTCTGTAGTTTCTTACAGTCCTGGGCAGGGCAGTTACCATACCAGGCCATTATGCACTCAGACAGTATTCTTTCTATGGTGCATCCATAAACATTGGTGAGGGTCTTTATGGACATGCCAAATTTCCAGAGCTGCCTGAGGAAGAAGAGGCGTTGTTGTGCCTTCTTGACATTCACATCTACATGGGACGTCTAGGACCGGTTGTCAGTTATCATCACTCCTAGAAACCCGACACTGTCCAACCTCTCGACCTCCACTCCATTGATGTAGACAGGGACATGTTCTACTCCTTTCTTTCTGAAGTCAATGATCAGTTCATTAGTTTTGCTGAAATGGTGAAAGAGGTTATTGCCATAACACCAGTCATGAAGCCCTCTATCTCCTTTCTATATTCTGACTCACCATTGATTGATGATGGTGTCATCAGCAAACTTGTAAATGCTGTTTGTTTAGAATTTGGCAACATAGTCGTGAGTATAGAGGGAGTACAGTGGGGGCTGAGAACACATTTTTATGAGTGACTCTGTAACTGTTTCATCAATGATCTTCCATCCATCATAAGGTTAGAAGTTGGGATTTTTGCTGATGATTGCACAGCATTCAGTTCTAGTCACAAATCCTCAGATGCTGAAATAAATGCTAAATATTGTAGTTGCTGGAAATCTGATATAAAACAGGAAGTGCAAGAAATACTCAGCAAGTCTGACTGCATCTGTGAGGAGGAAATCAGAGTCAATATTTGAGGTCCAATAAATGTCACTGGATGAGTGCAGCTCAAGTGACACTCAAGATGCTTAATTTTATTCAGGACAAAGTAGCCCGCTTCATCAGCAGCTTAGGCATTCACTCCCTTTACTTCCAACTCACATTGGTAGCTGTGTATACCCCATCCACAAAATGCACTGCACCAACATACCAAGGCTTCTTTTGCTGCACTTCCAAACCCCATGATTTGACCAACTAAAGGACAAGGACAGCAAAAGCCAAAAAAACTGCGGCTACTGTAAATCAAAAACAAAAAAACAGAAATTGCTAGTAAAGTTCAGCAGATCTGACAGCATCTATGGAGAGAAATCAGAGTTAAGGTTTTGAGTCAAGTGATCCTTCCTCAGAACTAATGGTAGCTAGGAAAATGTTGGTTTATATGCAGAAGATGGGTGTGGGGGAGGGGGTAATGAGTAAATGATAGTTGGGGGGGCGGGGCTAGAGCCCAAAGAGCAAAAAGAACAGTTGCTCAGGAAAAGGAGCCGGTAACAATACGGCTGGAAGGGTGAATAGCTGTTAATAGGGGTTGTTAGTGGCTAACAATGGATTGTGTTAACAAGGCCTGATGTGTGGGGTTGGGAAAAAGACATGGGAGAGCTTAAGTCCTAAAATAATTGAACTCGATATTGAGTCTGGAGAGCTGAAGGGTCTTCACGCTGACTACCAGTTGCTGTTCTTCCAGGTTGTACTGAGCTTCGCTGCAGCAAGCCTGAGACAGAGATGACAACCTGGGAACAGGGTGCTGTGTTGAAGTGGTAGGCAACTGGAAGCTCAGGGTCTTTTTTGCACATAGAATGTAGGTGTTCTATAAAGCCAACACCCAGTCTATGCTTCATTTTCCCCAATTGAGAAGAGATCACGTTGTGAGCAGTAAATGCAGTAAACTAGATTGCATGAAATGCAGGTTGACATTGCTTGACGTGGAAGGTATGTTTGGACCCTTGGATACTGAAGAGGGACGAAGTAAACAGACAGATATTACACCTTCTGTGGTTGCAGGAGAAAGTGCCGTAGGGCTGCAGGGGTGTGTTGGGAGTGAAGGAAGAGTGCATCAGGGTGTCCCAGAGAGAATGGTCCCTGTAGAAGGCTGACAAAGGAGGGGAGGGGAATATGTGTATGGTGGTAGCATCTCGTTGGAGGTGGCAGAGATGGCTGCTAATAATCATATGGATGTAGATGTTGGGAGGGTGGTAGGTGAGGACAAGGGGGACCTTATTACTATTGCGAGAGGTAAGAGAGGGTGTAAGGACCAAAGTGCAGGAAATAGGTCAGACCAGACTGAGGTGCTGGGGATTCCTGGGTTGAGAAAGATGGTGGAGGCTCCCGTGTCAAAGTTGGTATCATCAAAATAGATGCAATGGAGATGGAGGAACTGGGAGAATGGAATAGAGACTTTACAGGAAGCAGGGTACGAGGATGTATAGTCAAGATAACTGTGGGAGTCGCTGGATTTATAGTGGATATTGGTGACCAGAAATGGAAACAGGGATGTTGAGAAAGGGAAGAGAGAAGTTGGAGATGGACCAGAGGAAAGTGAGAATGGGGTGGAAATTTGAAGTGAAATCGATAAACCTTTCCAATTCTAGATGAGAGATGGAAGCAGCACCATTTAAATCATCGATATATCAGAGAAAGATTTGTGGGTGGGGGCCTCAATAGGACTGGAACAAGGAATGTTCCATGTACCTCACAAAGAGACAGGCATAACTGGGGCCCATGCACGTACTCATGGCCACCCCTCTGACCTGAAGAAAATGAGAGGAGGTAAAAGAGAAATTGTTCAGGGTGAAGATGAGCTCGGCCAAGCAAAGGAGGGAATGGCTCAGGCCTTTGTTCCAGGGAGAAACAGGGAGCCCTGAGACCGTCCTGGTGGGGAATGGACGTGTAAAGGGATTGCATGTCAATGGTGAAGAGGAGGCAGCTAGATCCTGCAAACTGGAAATTCTCAGCAGGGACTGGACCAGGGGAGAAACGACTGAGTCAAGGTAGGAAACGTTAAGCTCTGTGGGGCAGGAGCAGGCAGAAACAATGGGTGTGTCCATGCAGTCCTGTTTGTGAACTTTGGGAAGGAAGTGGAAGTGAACCATGTGGGGTTGGGGGACAATCAACCTGGAGGCAGT
The DNA here is from genome assembly GCF_047496795.1 of Chiloscyllium punctatum. Lineage (NCBI taxonomy): Eukaryota > Metazoa > Chordata > Chondrichthyes > Orectolobiformes > Hemiscylliidae > Chiloscyllium > Chiloscyllium punctatum. Next base: position 84,383,089 of record NC_092749.1, read on the forward strand.
GGCGGGGCGAAATCACCAGAAGAAATGAAGTTGGTGATTATAGTTGACACAATGGCCTGATGTTCCATCTTGGGATCATGGTTTGGGGGGGAACAGGAGGAGGTATCAGAGACCTGGTGATCAGTAGTGTAGAGATCGGTCCACCAGACTACAACAGCACCATCCTTACTGGCAGGTTTAATAATAAAGTCAGGGTTGGATCTGACAGCATGGAATGCAGTCGACTGATTATTCCCCAAGAACCATTGTTGACAAGGCCATCAGCTGGGTCCAGTCTGTCTCATACACCTCAGACCTTACCCCGTCTTTCCTCCCGTAACAGCGATAGGGTCCCCCTTGTCCTCACCTACCATCTCAGCAACATCCATATCCAGAGGATCATTAGCTGCCATTTCTGACTACTCCAACAAGATGGGAAGAGTCTTCAGAACTGTTTAGGTGATCAACTTTTTGCATTAATTAGCATTCCATGAATTCTCATTAACGTTCCAGCCACTGGAATGACACTGAGGAATGCAAATTTGTTAGACAAAAATGGGAAACCTGCATATTCGTAAATGCAAATACATATGAGCCAAATACCTAGTGAGGTATTCTGCTTCCTCCAACCTCTGGTGAGTACAAATCTTTTCACTAACTTGGATCCTTCATAACCAAGTAATTTTATGTGCAACCACTTATAGCAAGAAAGATGAAGTCTGACTGGGTCCAGCAGACCATGAGATATCTCAGTCATATGTACTTTTGGTTGTCCTTGTTACATCGCTAGCAGTGGTTCAGTCATTAGCACTTCCACCTCACAGCACCAGGGAACCGGGTTCGATTCCAGCCTGAGACGACTGTCTGTGTGGAGCTTGCTCATTCTCCCAGTATCTGCATGTGTGTCCTCCTGTAATCCAAAGATGAGCAGGCTAGGGGAACTGGCCATGCTAAATTAACCATAGTGTTCAGGGATGTGTAGGTTAGGTGCATTAGTCAGGGGTAAATGTAGAGTAATAGGGGAATAGGTCTGGGTGGGATATTCTTCGGAGGGTCAGTGTGGACTTGCTGAGCCGAAGGGCCTGTTTCCACACTGTAGGCATTCTGTGATTCTATGAGTGAAGCCTGACTGGGTCAACAATCCTGTTTGAGTGAGATAACCATCAAAAAACTTCACCAGGGCAGGCAAGTGCGGCTAAGTTCAACTCAAAAGATTGAAATAAAGATGGGTTACGTGGAATGAAACAGTAAGGAGTGGAAAATGAGGGGCATGGTCGTCAATGGAAGTGACAGGATCCTGGACAGTGGAGGAAAGAAACTGAGAGACAGAAGAGAGAAACACAATTATAGAAACAAGGGAGATTGGAAACTGTATATTAGGATGGTGAAGTCAGTGGAGTAGTTAGATGGGCAGTGAGAAGGAGAAAGAGAATTGAGTAAGGGGCAGTGCAAGGGTAAAGCTTGGTTTAGGGATACGGATGGGAATGGCATTAAAGGGAAGAGCAGTGATATCAAGGGAGATAGTAAAAGAAACAGTAGACAGAGGGAAATTGGAAAAGGACTGAGGGGGTGACAGAGGAAAGGAGAAGGCAATCTACAGTGTTAGGAAATGTATAATTTAGAGGGGTAGAGTAGACAGTGAAGGATTCAAATTAAAAAACAACAACCATCGTTTTTCTCTGTACAGAGCCTTGCAGAAAATATATGTTTCAAACCAACAGTGGTGATGCTGCTGTGCATCCATGTACATGTAGAAGCATTCACAGTCTATGTTTCTGAAAGTTAAGGAAATGCAGATAAAATTGTTATGTAGGCAATAGATTCTGATGCTGTAAGGCTGTCCCAGTGGGGATAATGAAGGCCACCAGTGTCATACTAAAATAATTGCTACATTCACAGAATGCAATGTAAAGATCAAGCTACAAATAACTTGCAGTAGGGCTCTTGTGACACAGTGGTAGTGTTCCTAGTTCTGAACCAAGAGGCCCAAATTCAAGTTTCATCTGCTCCAGAGGTGTGTAAAAACATCCTGAACAGGTTTATGAAAAAATGTCTACAAATAGTTTTGCACATGGCAGCATCAAGAAGGGGAAAGACAGTCATTGGTCATGGAAGATACACCTCACCATGGAGAGATTGCTGCAGCGCAAGCTTTCATCGCACGCATGAGCAACTTGGCAAGGGCACAAAGGATGGCTCGACTCTGTCAAGGTTTCAAATTGAAAGCATGATTAACAAGCGTATTAAACAAATGCTGATTCCTGGGATGGCAGGACTGATGTAAAAAGAAGAGTGGATTGGTAAGGACCAAATTTACTAGAGTTTCAAAACGTGAGGTGAGATCTTGTAGAAACCTATAAAATTCGAACAGGACTATGCAGGAAGGAAGTTCCCAAAACCAGGGAGTCAGAACAAGGAGTCACAGTGTCGGGATACAGGATAGCACTGGAATGAGGGGAAATTTCTTCACACAGAGTGGTGAGCCTGTGGAACTCTCTGAAACTGAAAGTGGTCGAAGACAAAACATTGAATATTTTCAAGAAGGACTTAGGGCGAGAGGGATCAATGGGTATATAGAGAAAACTTGGACAGGTATTGAGTTGGATGATTGCTATGATCATATTGATTGGCAGAGCAGTCTTGAAGGGCCAAATGGCCCACTCCAGCTCTGTTTTTACAGAATCATAGAATCATTGAATTTTACAATAGAGAAGGAAGCCATTCACCCATCATGTCTGCACCAGCTCCAGAAAGAGCTACCCAGCTAGTCCATTTCTCCAGCCCTATCCATCACCCTCTACATTCATCACTTTCAACTATATATCCAGCTCTTTTCGAAACCTCCTGTGGAATCCACTCCACCATTTTCCCAGGCAGCAGATTCCAAATCCTAACAACCCACTGAGTAAAGCGATTTCCCCTCATTTCACTCCTGGCTGCCTTGTAGATAATCTTGAAATTTTGACTCCTAGTCACTGACATGTGCTTCTGTATCATTCATGGTATTTCTTCACTAAACAGTACTATCATGCCAGATGTTAATCAATTAAATCCAGTTGTTGTACTAGGATTATTGGAATGAAGAAGGGGGGAGGAGAAGAGGAAGGAAATCCTAGTGCAATAAGAACCAGAGATATAATGCTCAGATATAATGCAGCAGTGGACAAATAAGCAGTATCTGGAGAGGGGAACCAAGTTTCCAACATTATCAAGCAGTACAACTAGTGAGGGTACACCAAAGGCTTTGCAGCTACCTTGTGGATGAATGAAAGGCAGTGCCAGACACCTTCACATGACAGGGGCAGATCTATAGCTAGGCAGACGGAGTGGCCTGTGGCACTGAATACCACAGGAGCATTGATGTTCCTAACCATCAGCTGATTTCAAGCTTGAAATGTGGATGTGTGTGGCATCTCCCAATTGCTTTCTCACAAGTGTACTGGTGAGTTCACCATTGCCACTTACAGTAAAACAATACAGTTGTTCAATGTCACCTAAGACCCAAAAGCTAATGTTCCAGATATTGCTGGGTTCCTTTAGGTACAAGAGGTCTCTGACTGCATCCATGTAGTGCACAGAGCTCCATGGCATCACCCAACCAGATTCATGAACATGAAGGGGATTTCATTCCTTAAATGACCAGCTCAATTGTGAGCACAGGCAACAATTCCTGCGGATGTGTGCTTGCTGTTTAGGGGACTGTCATGATGGTTACATTCTACTCAACTCCAAAGGTTCCTCAAATATTCATTCCCCTGCATTATCTCCAGCTCTGGCTCATGGGTGACAAGGTTTACTCTGAAAGCAAGCTAATTAATCCATTGCAAACCTTTAAACCAGTGTTAAAAATGCTAAAATGCTACCCATATATTCACTATAGCCATGTCCATCATTGAAGGGCATTTTTTTTTATTTGAAGATGTGCTTCCATATGGACTATTCAGGAAGAGTATTCCATCATTTGCTGAATTGTGTCTCCAGAATAGTGATTGGTTGGAACACCTTTCACAACCTAGCTCAATGGCAGGGTTAGAACCAGAAGAGGGGGAGGTAGAGTGACCTCAGATGAGGAAGAAGGGGAGACTGACAGAGATGCTGAGGGTGCCACTGTTGATGGCAAGGATGCTGAAGAAGATAGAGTGCGATTAAAAGAGGTAGCCAAGCCCACAAGAATCTGATAGCATCTAAAACATGGGTGAATTACTTTGCATCAACATATATAGATAATTAGAATTATGATGCAGAGGCACTTCTGCCATAAAGGAAATGTTTGCTTTCTACCTTTAAAATGTTATTAAATTTCTTTGTTTGCCTTTAGTTGTTAATTAAATTGTCCCCCTCGCACCAGTAATCTTTGGTCTGTTTCCTTCCCAGAGCATCAGTATAGGCATGCAGGATTACATAGGAGCTGCATTTATGTGACTCAAACCTCAGTTCAAAAGGACAATTCATCTACCACAGAGCTTCTTGCTGCTCCAAAATGTCATGTGCTCTTGAATATTCAGGTCCCAACTTTTGTTGTCTTACAGCCATGGATTCTTCTGTCTTCCTAATGTTAGACATTGAGGAAATTACAAGCAAATATTGAACTAGTCGGTTAGTTCAAACATTGGGCACTTGGTTTTAATCGCATCATGAGGCAAAAGACAGGTGAAATGATTCTAAAGGCAACACAATTGAAGGCAGTGTGGTTAATGACATGGCAATGGAAATGCAAAAGGCCAAGTTTGCACATGAACAGCTCAGAAAATGTAGTGGAATAGCTCTGTATATTAAGGATAATTAAAGTAGAATCATGAGAGATGGTTACTAAGGAGCACAATCAATGTGAACAAGACTGCAGCAGAGTGACAAAGTCTGACCGAGTTTCTTATTACTGTTGGGAACCTGGTTCCAGGTGGAATTTTGATGCAAAGGGAGTCAGAAGTATTTTCACCAGGGATTCACCAGCTTGACTACTTTGGACACAGGTGACATTCCTGGTGTTTTTTATTCTGTTAACAATGATAAAACTTTATGTTGTTGTTGTTGCTATTATTGACATTTGATTCAAAGTAGACAAAACCCAAGTCTTATATTTCCACTGGTTGAATGTAACTGAGTGCATCTGTTAACTAAACTTCCAATTACAAGCTCATTTACAATTATCTTAGATTTTCTTAATGAATTTTGGTTCTTAACTATGTGCCTGGCACGAACAACAATTTTGATGCAGTGCTGTTTTTGATCGCTGTTTCACATTCATTGTCGCTGAGAATCTGCCTCAGGGTTTCAAATTTGGTTTCAATAAGCTTTGACCATGATAGAACTGATTGGAATGGATTACTCCTAAAAGTCCTATAAAAGAAAATCTGGCAAATGCACTGGATGCTCAATTATACTCCAGTGATTGTCAATTTTACAGCAAAGTTTATGTAGGTTCATTACAATCAAATTCAATGCTTAAGGTCAATAAGAATTGATCTTAGGAAGGTACCAGCTAGTCATTATCATCAGTCTGAAATACTTCTCATTGTAATTCATTTTCAGTCATAGAGTGAAACAGTCATACAGCAGGGAAACAGACCCTTCTGTCCAACTTGTCCATGCTGACCAGACATCATAATCTAACATAGTCCATTTGCCAGCAATTGGCCCATATATCCCTGAACCCCTGCTATTCATATACCCATCCAGATGCCTCTTAAATGTTGTAATTGTACAAGACTCTGCCACTTCTTCCGGCAGCTCGTTTCATATAGGCACTGTGCTCTGCATGAAACAGTTACCCCTTGGGTACTTTATAAAAAACTTTCCTTTCTCACCTTAAACCTATGCCTTCTGGTTTTGGACTCGTCCACTACAGGAAAACAACCTATTCAACCTAACTATGCCCCTCATAATTTTCTAGACCTTTATAAGGTCACCTCTCAGCCCTTGACACTCCACAGAAAAAAAGCCCAGCCTATTCAGCCTTCCCCTATGACTCAAACTCTCCAGCCTTCTTCCCATTCTCCAAGTAAATACTGCACATAATGATTTTCCCTTCAATAGTATGCATTGTCCAATCCTAAAATCCATGCACAAATGCCTGGCACATACATGCTACATTCCTCCTTGCTCTAATCTTTACAGAGCATTCTATAATGCCTTTCATTACCTCAGAATATTCTAAAACAACCTATATAGGGGAGTACTTTTACAATGTACTTACTTGTAAATATAATGTAGGAAACACACATGCCGAGTTACTCACAGCAAGCTCCCACAAACACCAATGTAATAATAATCCGTTAATGTTTTAAAGGATGTTAGTTGAGTGATGCATTTTGGGCAGGACACAAGGGAAAATGCCCTGATGTCAATCCAAAGAGGCAGCACTGAACAGACAAAACAAAGCAAGCAATATGGTGAGACTAGTTCTCGGAAAAGCCCATCCAGAAGTAAGAATAAAGCAATGATCAAAAGCCACTTATGATAATATAACTCACGTGAAGAGAAATTCTGATCTCTTGTCATATATCCTGTTTTTTGTGTTCTTGCCATAATCAGTGATTGATTTTGGAACACAATAGGAGTTGGATTTTGAACTAAAAACCATGCTAACATTTTAAGATAAGTTAGGTAGATGGTAGAGTGAAAAAAAAATGCAATATTCAGGAATACGATCTGTCTATGGGATTGAAAACTCCATTCATGCCAATCTTTGTGGGGGATAATCATCAAAACCGACAGTGTAATCATGTTTCTGTGTCATAATTTCATCATAAAGTTGCAGCTTTTTAGTTTGAACCAATTAATCTTTATTGTTCACTTTGGAGGAAGTCTGTCCTGTGTGTTTAAAAACTCATTGTTACCTATAAATTGGGGAACCTAAATGCTGAAGGGCCTAGATCAAGGGGGTGTAGATATAAGATTAGATGATGCAATTTGTTTGGTATGATCGCAAATATAAAAGATGTTGAACTCTTTTTGGGCCTTCAGCTACTAACAGGATCATATTTTCCAAACGCCTGTCATAGTTATAGTCCTCCTTAATGTTTTGCTAATCTAATATTGAAACAAAACATGTGTGTCTGAGCTTATGATAGCCAAATCACACTTAACTCCCTTTGATATCATAGACAATATTTAACAAGGCTGAGTTAAAGACAAAAATAAGTTTAATGGACAACAGTGACGGTGAGGATTTCAGATTGTCACATTTCATGATGAAACCATAAGACTTCGCTATATCTGACAACCAGGCTACTTGTCTTGATGGATTGTCCTCTGCTCAGTTTGCCAGGAAGCCGTCTGGGAAGCATTTCGGATTTTCTTGGACAGAATTCCAGAGAATGAAGAGTACCAGCAATGGGTCAATATTTGTCAGCGAGAAACACATTATCTATTCCAGATTGGGCAAAACTTCAGTGAATCCCAAGAACATCTAACCATGGTTCAAAAGGTAAGGAATCAACTTTGAACAGAGACAGTCTTGGACGCTAACTCATTTTGTGCAAGTTTTACTCACAGCTTTCCACAATAATGAGCATTGAGATTTAAAATATTCACATCAATGGTATTCTACCATTTTAATATTACACTGATATGAAATTCAGTCATATTAAATGTAAGAATCCAATTTGCCTTGTAGAGTTTTCCATATCGTTATTACACTTTCTTAAAAGATTAAAAATGATGGTTTTCCATTGCTTCACAGAGACTGGGTATCCAAGATAGTGATCTTCAACCAAGGTAAGCAACAGCTATGTTGTGGAAACCTATTGCATTAGGCCTTTTGCTACTGTTCGCTTCATCAAAAGTTGTCAAAAATGTCACATCATCACAAAAATACCATAGAGCAGTATTTAGCTCTTGTGTTTCCACACTTTATATAAATATAACAATGTTCTGACTGAGTAATTGTGACGACTATGTAAATCCCAAACTGAAGCAGGTCAAGATATTTTCATAACTGAGTATTAGCTCAAATTGAAGTGATTTATATTATTATTGTTTATATATGTAGTCCATATTAAGTGTCTTTTTGAATAATAACAAATAAGCTAAAATGAAATGACAATGTCAGATTTCTAATGTGTATCCCTTTCTCTGTTTGCTGAGCAAGTATTCCTGTGGATAATCAGCCAGGTGAACTTACTACACTAACAGCAGGTATTATTTCATGTCAACTTGTGTTATTTAATTTCTCACATATAAACTGCAAAGCCTTTGAAAATTGATTAAAAACCAAGGTTATTCAGCATCCTCATGAAGTAGATTTTCTTAATAATCTACTTGAATGGGAATGTCCCACTATATTTGAACTAGCCATTAGAAGATAAATGAGATGGACATGGGATATATATAATAATAATTGGAGTTTTGAGAGAGGCAGAAAGGGTTCTGTGACTCACCTTTTGTTATCAAATTTCTCTATTTAATAAACTATCATGTCAGCACTCAAATTGGCAAAAATTCATGTGCAGATTTCTGATCTAGTAAGATCAAAATGACTAAGGTATCACTTCACCACTTGAATATAGGTTAAGATCACACAACACCAGGTTATAGTCCAACGGGTTTATTCAGAGGCGCTAGCTTTCCAAGTGCTGCTGCTTCATCAGGTGGTTTTGGCTAAAGCTAGTGCCTCCGAGTAAACCTGGCGGACTATAACCTGATGTTGTGAGATTTTTAACTTTGTCTACACCAGTCCAACACCCGCATATTCGAGTCACCACTTGAATATGGAGATTTGAAGGGCTGTTGTGATGCAAATGGAAGTGCCCCAATCTCTGGACCATCAAGCCTGGGTTCAGGTCCCACTTTCTCCAGGGGTATGCAATAATACCTCTTTACAGGTTGATTAAATTAATAGAGGTTTGAATTCCTGATTGGCTGACCTGTGCTTTCTGTTTTTTTTCTCAGATGGTATTGATTTCAAACAAGATACTTACAACATTTAAGAATGGTGGACTAACTGACAAAAGTCAAAATATTGACAGAGATTCCATGTTAGGTTGTACCTTGATAGTCAGAGCTGTACATGTAACTCACACTTTGCAGAAGATAAAATATTTTTTAAAAACAGTGTATTATACCTTGCTGTTGTTTTCTAGTTTCTATTGACAGGCAGCACCAGAATAATCTATAATAGTTATTCCAGTAAGATGTCAGAGTCGGTGGACATCTTGGGGCTGCAATCTTTGACCTTCCAGTTAATAAGCAGGTGTTCCTTTACTGAAGGTGCTGGAGAAACGTACCAATTCTGGCAGCACAGAAACATGGCGCTTCTTCTAAAGAAGAGTCATATTGGATGTGAAATGTGAACGTTCTCTCTCCATAGATGCTGCAAGACCTGCTGAGTTCCTCCAGCATTTTCTCTTTGAAATCCAGATTTCCAGCATCTGCAGTATTTTGTTTTTACTCCGAGACTAATTCTATCAGTCAATTTTGTCATACAGCAAGACTTATAGCATCAGGGTATCTTTCTGCTTCTCTAACTTCTGATTGGTATCATTTTCTTCAGAGATCCCTGCTGTCCCAGTGTCAAAAACCACATCAATTCCAAACATTGTGGTCTCTAATGAGATTGTGAATGAAACTAAAATTCCTGTTAAGGTGAGATTTGCAAAATTCAATTATTTATTAATTATAAATTTAGATGTGCTATAAAATGGTTCTGAACAAGCAATAAGTACGCTGAGATATGTTAGTCAGATTTGGATGAGCCAGAATTTAAATATTTACAAAATGCAAAATGGAAATCATGACAATTTTGTAAATTTACATAGACAATATATGTCGGCAGGCCAGCAGCAGAGTTCCAATCAATGTCTGTGTTTTTTTAATTCATTCACAGGATGAGGGTATCATTGCCTAGACCAGCATTCATTGCCTAACTCTAATTTGCCAGAGGGCAGTTAAGATCTGGATTCACGTGTCGGTCAGACTAAATGGCATTTTCCTTCCCTAAAGGACATTAGTGGACATTTGAAGTAGGGGAATAATTTGCTTTTATTGTCAACATAAACAAATCTTCTACTCCCACAACAGCTCAATTGAAAAGTCAAGTCATAGACTGTAAGAAACAATCAGATTAATTAGAAAACTGGTGAAAGTAATTAGAGATTACATTTTCTCAACAGTGGATGTGCATGTATTTCAGAGAAAATTTGAATGGACTGATATTCCTTGATACTTAGTGTTTAATATCCACCCCTCCAGAATCTTAATATAATTCAAGATTTGAAAATGTTTAATTTTCCTCGAGGTTTGCCTCATGTAAAGGTTAATTTTCTTCAAGATTGGTGCAGCTAGTTTATTTTTTCCCCCGGTATATCTTCCAGGTTATAAGGACATTACTATTTATAATTTGGTCAAATCTATCACTGCACTTGCAGAATCGTAAGTATCACAGAACATATTCTCTGCAAAGTAGGTATGAGGTGAAGAGATTCATTGCTCGGTGGTGATGTCATCACTATATTGGTAAATGTGCATTAAGTATTTCCTTTTTTTAATAGCACATTCTATGTGATGGATCATATCCTTTCTATCTCCTTCAGGATCTGCATGTAACCAACATTGTCCCAGAGCAGCCATCAGAACAGGTTGTGGAGTTCAGCATTAAACTCAACAATCAAAGTTATAGCAGAGAGTTGAGTGAGCCGAACTCACTCGAGTATCAAGAACTTATCCGAAGGTTTGAGATTCAGGCAAGTTCGTTGAATATACTGACTTCTTGCTGTAAAAAAAGCTGCTCACTTTTCCATGTAGTGAAAATTGAAAAATGTAGTTCAGCTGAATTCATTGGCTGAAACATATATTCTTCTAATTACAAAGAGATCTGGGTGTTCTTGTACACCAGTCAATGAAGGTAAGCATGCAGATACAGCAGGTAGTGAAGAAGGCCAATAGTATGCTGGCCTTCATAACAAGAGGGATTGAGTATAGAAGCAAAGAGGTTCTTCTGCAGCTGTACAGGGCACTGGTGAGACCACACCTGGAATACATAGAACATAGAAGAATACAGCGCAGTACAGGCCCTTTGGCCCTCGATGTTGTGCCGATCCAAGCCCACCTAACCTACACTAGCCCACTCTCCTCCATATGCCTATCCAATGCCCGTTTAAATGCCCATAAAGAGGGAGAGTCCACCACTGATACTGGCAGGGCATTCCATGAACTCACAACTGGCTGAGTAAAGAACCTACCCCTAACATCTGTCCTATACCTACCACCCCTTAATTTAAAGCTGTGTCCCCTAGTAATAGCTGACTCCATACGTGGAAAAAGGTTCTCACTGTCAACCCTATCTAAATCCCTAATCATCTTGTACACCTCAATCAAGACACCCCTAAACCTTCTTTTCTCCAATGAAAACAACCCCAAGTGCCTCAGCCTTTCTTCATATGATCTTCCTACCATACCAGGCAACATCCTGGTAAACCTCCTCTGCACCTGTTCCAGTGCCTCCACATCCTTCCTATAGTATGGCGACCAAAACTGTACACAATACTCCAGATGCGGCCGCACCAGAGTCTTATACAACTGCAACATGACGTCAGGACTCCGGAACTCAATTCCTCTACCAATAAAAGCCAGTACGCCATATGCCTTCTTCACCGCTCTATTTATCTGGGTGGCAACTTTCAAAGATCTGTGTACATGGACACCAAGATCACTCTGCTCATCCACACTACCAAGTATCCGACCATTAGCCCAGTACCCCATCTTTTTGTTACTCTTACTAAAGTGAATCACCTCACACTTAGCTACATTGAACTCCATTTGCCACCTTTCTGTCAGCTCTGCAGCTTACCTATATCCCGCTGTAACCTGACACATCCTTCCTCACTGTCAACAACTCCTCTGACTTTTGTATCATCCGCAAACTTGTTCACCCAACCTTCTAACCCCTCCTCCAGGTCATTTATAAAAATGACAAACAGCACTGGTCCCAAAACAGATCGTTGCGGAACACCGCTAGTAACAGCACTCCAAGATGAACCTTTACCATCAACTACTACCCTCTGTCTTCTTCCAGCCAGCCAATTCCTAATCCAAACCTCCAACTCACCCTCAATGCCATACCTCCGTATTTTTTGCAGTGGCCTACCATGGGGAACCTTATCAAACACCTTACTAAAATCCATATACACCACATCTACCGCTTTCCCCTCATCCACCTCCTTAGTCACCTTCTCGAAGAATTCAATAAGGTTTGTGAGGCATGACCTGCCCTTCACAAAACCATGCTGACTATCCTTGATCACATTATTCCTATCCAGATGTTCATAAATCCTATCCCTTACAATTCTCTTTAAGACTTTGCCCACACCAGAAGTGAGACTTACCGGCATATAGTTACTAGGGTTATCCCTACTCCCCTTCTTGAACAAGGGAACCACATTTACTAGCCTCCAGTCTTCTGGCACTATTCCTGTAGACAACGAGGACATAAAAATCAAGGTCAATGGCTCTGCAATCTACTCCCTTGCTTCCCAGAGAATCCTAGGATAAATACCATCAGGCCCAGGGGACTTATCTATTTTCACCCTTTCCAGAATTTCCAACACCAAAAGTACTGTGTGCAGTTCTGGTCTCCAAATTTGAGGAAAGACATTCTGGCTATTGAGGGAGTGCAGCGTAGGTTCACGAGGTCAATTCCTGGAACAGCGGGACTACCTTACGCTGAAAGACTGGAGCGACTGGGCTTGTATACCCTTGAGTTTAGAAGACTGAGAGGGGATCTGATTGAGACATATAAGATTATTAAAGGATTGGACACTTTGGAGGCAGGAAACATGTTTCTGCTGATGGGTGAGTGCCGAACCAGAGGACACAGCTTAAAAATACGGGGTAGACCATTTAGGACAGAGATGAGGAGAAACTTCTTCACCCAGAGAGTGGTGGCTATGGGGAATGCTCTGCCCCAGAGGGCAGTGGAGGCCCAGTCTCTGGATTCATTTAAGAAAGAGTTGGATAGAGCTCCCACAAGGATTGTGGAATCAAGGGTTATGGAGATATGGCAGGAACAGGATACTGATTAAGGATGATCAGCCATGATCATATTGAATGGTGGTGCAGGCTCAAAGGGCAGAATGGCCTACTCCTGCATCTATCGTCTATTGTCTATTGTCTATTGTCTAATTAAAGTTTTGAGTTTTTGTCTCCATCTGAGAGTGATTATCTCCCACCATCCATTTAAAAGTTAGTGAGGGGACTGTAGCTTCCATTTGTACATTATTGCATGGTCCTGACAGCACAGAAATGGGCTATTCAGTCTAAATGTTCTGCACCAATCGACTCAACCTTACCTCTGTGGATAGCTGTATGAGTACCGGCTATACCTGCCTCTTCACAGGATACATGGACCGATCCCTCTTCCACAGATACACTGGCACTATCCCCACCTTTTCCTCTGCGACATTGATGACTGTATCAGCGCTGCCTTGTGCTCCCACGAGCAGCTTGAAAAATTCATTCACTACTCCATCAGCTTCTACCCTGACCTCAAATTCACCTGGACCATCTTCAACATCCCGTTCCCCTTGAACCTCTCAGTCTTCATCTCTGGTGACCAACTTAATGCTTACATTGACTTTAAACCCACCATCTCCCACAGCTACCTTGACTACACCTCCTCCCACACCCTCTCCTGTAAAAACACTGTCCCTTACTCCCAATTCCTCCATGACCGCCATTTCCACTTCCAGGATGAGCAATTCTGCTCCAGGATACCCCAGATGTCCTCCTACTTCCAGGACCATAATTTCCCCTCCTTGTGATCAACAATGTCCTCAGTCACATCTCCTCTATTTCCTGCACCGCTGCCCTCGACCCCCCCCCCCCCCAAAACCCCGACAAGGGTAGAATCCCCTTGTCCCTCACATTCTACCCCATTAATCTCCATATTCAGCGTATCATCCTCCAGTATTTTCGCCACCAATACTCAGACCCCAGTACCAAAAATATATTTCTCTCCCCACCCCTATCCGCATTTCATACAGACTGTTCCCTCCATCACCCCCTTGTTAGGCCCACAGTCCCCACCAACCCCTTCTCAGCACCAGGGACCCGGGTTTGATTCACACCTCGGTCGACTGTCTGTTTGGAGTTTGCATATTCTCTCCCCGTGTCTGTGTCGGTGTGCTCTAGTTTCCTCCCACAGTCCAAAGATGCACAGGTTAGGTGAATTGACCATACTAAATTGCCCATAGTGTTCAGGGATGTGTAGGTTACGTGCATTAGTCAGGGGTAAATTTAGGGTAATAGAGTGAGGGAATGAGTTGGGTGGGTTACTCTTCAGAGTGTTGATGTGGACCTGTTGGGCTGAAGGGCCAGTTTCCACACGGTAGGGATTCTGTGATTCAAAAATTTAAACATCTGGCACATTCCCCTGCCGCTGTGTGAAGTGCAAAATCTGCACCCACCCCTTTCCCCTCACCTCCTTTCAAGGCCCCAAAGGATCCTTCCACATCCGCAGCGATTTCCTTGCATATCCTCGAACCTCAGTTACTGCATCTAATGATCCCAATGTGACCTCCTCCACATTGGAGAGCCCAGGTGCAAGTTTGCAGATTTGTTCAGAGAACATCTCTAGTCTGTATCCCACCTTCTGGTGGCCATCCATTTCAACTCCCCCTCCCACTCTCCCCATGACATATCCATTCTGCTCCCCCCACCCCCACCCCAAAGTCTAAACATGGCCACCTGCAAACTGAAGGAGGAACACCCCATCTTCTGCCTTGGGAGCCTTCAACCACGTGGCCTCAACATTGAATTCAGCAGTTTCCAAATCTCCTCTCCACTCCCCCCCCCCCAAACCCCACCCCATCTCTGATCCAACCCTCCGACTTGGCGCTGCCCTCTTGACCTGACCTACCTGCCCATCTTCCATCTTACCTATCCACTCTACACTTCCCACCAACCTATCACAATCACATCCCACCTATCGCCATCTCACCTACCTTGCCCCTAGCCCCATCTCCCATTTATTTCTCAGGCCCCTTTCCCTCTTCCCAGTCCTGATGAAGGGTTATGCCAGAAACATCAACTCTCTTGATCCTCAGGTGCTGCCTAACCTGCTGTGCTTCTTCCAGTGCCACACTTTATTGACTCCTATCTCATCAAATCCTAGCACCATAACCTTCTGTGAAGATCTCCTTTGTGTATTTCTTCTAAAATACATATATCCAATTCACCACCAGCACTCAGTGTGGTAGTAAGTTCCAAATTCTTATAACTTTCCTGAGACATCTCTTTACTTGAAAAACCTTTCATTCGCTTGCATTAAAAACATGCAGAGCACAGAAAGCATGCACAATAATATACAGCTATTGAATCAAATATGTTATTTCTGTTCTGTAACTATTGTATAACAATGTAGTATCATATACTGAAAGCTTTAGGTCTATTTCGTGAAATGGCAACAAACTACCTCAGAATCATGAATGGGGTGCCGTACCCAAGTTGCAAAATCCTGCAAATAAACACAACGGGTATCAATACAGAGCGTGCTTTGTAGTTTCCCCAATTATCCAAATACAGCTTTATGATTCAGATATTTATTTCCTTTCCAGATGCGGAATCTTTTTGAAATCCAGCCAGGATTCAAAGAAATTCAAGTATTAGGATCGAGGTAGGTAAACAAAGAAATTAATCATTGTGCTTAACACAGCTATACACATTGTGTTTGAAATGTTAGATATCTCAAAATCTTTGTTCATAAATGCTGAGCCCAAGAAAGGCACTGTTCTGGACTATTCTAATTAGTAGTTGGTGAGAGATGAATGGAGGTAATCTTAAGGAAAGATCTAGTAAAGATGGCTAGACACATTTATCTATGTTTGATATTACTGTTGTTCAAATCTGGAGACAGATGATTCCAATTTCATCTCATTTCACCAGACTTTGCAGATCATCAATAATTACAGATTTCCTCCTACCTTGATGAGTCTTCACTCTTTCCAACCTGGAGAATATTGAAGAACTTGGAATTTGTCCTTGGAAATTCAATTGAACTGATTTAGCTGTTGGTTTTGAAACAGATTCACCATCTTACACTCCTCATTCACACTGTGTTGAAATCAAAAATGATTAGTCTCCTAATAACTCAATCTTTGAAAAGCCTTTAATAATGTACTCTGCAGCCTTGAGTAGGAGTTCTGATGGTTGTGGTGCTTGCCTGGTGGCAGGGCTCAGGATGTTTTTAAATGACTGGAGAAGAATTTGGAGAGTGAGAGAGAAGATGCAGTTGTTGTGGTTCAAGTAGAAATTAATGACCTAGATCAAATGAGAAATGAAGTTCTGCTGAAATGGTTTGAGGATGTAGGATCCAAATTAATAAGGAGAAAGGTTAGAATCTCTGGATGACTACTTGAGCCAAACACAAGTTCACATAGTTGAAGACAGAGGCTTCAAATTGATAAACTGGCCTCTGTATTGGATAAAGAGGATTCTTCTGTTGTAACTGTTCCATTTAAACTGGATTGGGATAAGCCTCCTAACAGATCAAATAACTCAAGCTATAGATTATTCTTGGAAGACTTGACTCTGTTGTACATGTCAGCAATGACCTGCTTAAAAGCCTGAGCCACTTGAAACATTATTGCGTCAACTTTTCAAGGAAGGTGAGCCTTTCTCTGTAAGCCTGTATTGTGGGGATCGTCTCCTTTGAGCTGGGACTCTGCATCCATCTCCACTTGTATGTTGCATGTGGCTACGGAGAATATAGCTGCTGATGTTAAAAACAAAACACTATGAATATTTGAGATCTAACATAAAAACAGTAAGTGCTGGAGAAACTCAGCAGGTCTGCCAATGTCCAGACATTGGAACAAAGTGACCATTTATTTTGATATAGTTGTTATGCTTGCTGCAGTGGCTACTTCTGTTGCTGTTGCTGTTCCTCTTATGTCATCAGAGATCAATAGTTGCATAAACTGCTCCCATTCTGTAGTGAAAGCTGACAGCAGAAAATTCAATGTCGACAAAGTCAAAACCAGCAAAATTTCTAAAATGTTAGAAATCACCTGCAAAGCAGTAAATTCATCACCTCAAAAGAAATGTTGTGATTATAAGTGTTTCATCAGGACATGGCAGCAGCAATACTGTTCCGTTCTTGAAATGCTTTCATGTCTGTCAGTTCCATTCACCATAAACCAAAAACAACCAGCCCAAAAGCATCCATTCACCACTATCGGTTTTTGTAAATTATCCATTTCCACAGCTATGTTGCTTTTTATTCCATGTGCATTTTATCAAATGTTTTTAGAAGGTTATGTACATCACATCAACAGCATTATCTTCATCAAACTTTTCTGTTACCTCTTAAAAGTCTTTAGCAAGTTCAACAAATCCAAGCTAGCTTTCCTTAGTTGACCTGGACTTCCCAGGTGACTATTTATTTTGTCCTGAATTATTGTTTCAAGAATCTTCCCCAACAACAAAAATTAAACTGACGGTTTTGTAGTTGCTGAGCTCATCTTTAGATCTTTCTCAAACAATGGTGTAACACTTGAAATTCTGCAGCCCTCTGGCACCATTCCTGACTCCAAGATAGATTGGAAAATTATGATAAGTGCTGTGGTAATTTCTGCTACCACTTCTTTCAGTATTCTTGGATGCATCTGATCAAGTTCATGGGCATTATCAACTTTATGTACAGACTATGTGTTTAATACCTCTTCCTTAAACACTTTAATTGAATTACCTCATCTTTCACAGTGACCTGAGGTGCACCTTCTTTTTTTAATTCAGGACATTTTCCAGTTTCATAAAACCAACTTCCATGAAGTTAGAATTCTTGTTCCTTGGTTATTGAGCTGGGTGGCACCAGATTGAGTGCAGTAGTTGTCCAGTGCAGGGGCAAGCTAGGCATAAGGGCAGGAGGGGAGGGGGGGTTTCAGTAATCTGAAACTGCATTGATATTTCCTATAAGTGAATAAACCATAAACCAGACTTCACCCCTCACTCCCCCTAATACCCACTCTCCCTATAAACATTCCCCATTCCACTTCATGCATCCATCCACACTGGATGGTTCTTCATATGCATATGAGTGGATTGTTTCTGATAAAATAACATTTTTATTGATTTTAAATCTCCACCTACATCCAAACCTGCTGTACCTTTGCAATTAAAGTTTGTCCCACAATATATAGATATTGAGTCAGTACACAAGAGATGTGAAGTTAAATACTTCAGTAGTTCAGAAGAATAGAAAAAAACAGTGGCTGAATTTTACCAAAATTGGCATTCAGTTTCAGAGATTAAGTAATTATTTCTCACTTTGAGCTCTCAGGCATTATCTCACACAATTCTCTGTGGCTTTCCTCATTATGTATACACCTTACCAACTATGGCACCCTGCTTGCATTATCATGTGCTCCATAATAGCAGACACACTTTTCACAGAGCATGTTTGCAGAGGCTATCTTGTGTTTACCAGTCATCTTTTTAAGGTATTGAGCTTTTCAAACAAAGCAACAACATGACAATTCTCAAGTACATAAAAATTATGGCAGATCCCTGGGAACATGGTGCAGTCTGAGATATTATACCAATGATCATAGATGACTTGTATGATGATGGAATAGAACCCTTTTCTGTTGATGAAGTTAGCTGCATTAGGATATGGTGCTCTTAATGCAACCTGTGTACATTCTATAGCACTGAGGTCACCAGCTATTTGGCAAAGCCTACTTCTCGGCTGCCTTGTCACAGAGAAACAAGTTGCAGCGATGTGATCTTGCACAAATTTAATCAGTAACAGTCGTAATACATTTATGGATTGAGGATTGTGAGATTCACATGGATCCCAGTTGCATAACATTTTAACAAAGCCCTGACCCTTACAGCCACCAGGGTAGGATGGTCAACCACCCTTTCAGGTCTACTGGAACAGCTGACATAGCTCAATGACAGTGTCCCAGGATATCTTTTGATTAGAGCAACTTTATGCCTCACTCCCTTCCCCTTACTGAATATTCTACATAAGCGATAGACCAAGCCTCTGACTGTTCCCGTTCAACTCCTGATTGATTTTCCATGATTTCTCCAGTCTTATTACATTGGACCTGATGGACTGACTGGAGCCCACTTGCTGGCCTGCAGTGATATGGAGCCCCTGAGCACACCATGCAGTGGATTGACAGTGTCCAAGCACCAAGCCTGACATCAGTCTCTGGCCTTGACTGACTGTGGCAGTACCTGTCAACTGATTACCATCCAAGTCCATGGTGACTTCACCAAGGACTCCTCCCTTAGACTTGGAGACATGTCCATTTGATTAAAGTGCATTCACTGTGTTTGCAATGGCACATGCTGTAGATGTGACATTGACAAATGATGCTGTACAGCAACGTGTCCACCACCTTGCTGGAGCCACCTATTTCCTACTTTGACTTTTGTGTCAGGAATTGTTGTTATATAGTTTCTAGCTGCCAATGCTTGGGAGAATAGGAAATTGTAAATGAATGAGGCAAGATTCAGTGCTTATGACATGCACATACATGCAAATAAGTTGGTCACTGTTTATGAGCAAGATTCTTATCTCACTATTTAGCACTTGATTGAAAAAAAATTGAATATATAATGTTGAGAATCTGATTTTTCCAGTATCACCATATTTTCTCAACCATTTTGACTTTCCCTATATCATTCAGCAGCTGGGAAAATTTGGCTCAGATGTTCTTTAAACAGTGAGAAACTATTAAATTCAGAGAGACAGTTCTGATGTTAGCACCAAAGGAAAGATATACTTACCTGAGATGGACACAAAGATGATTGTCAGAGAGGATCATGCTTTGAGGAGAGATTAAGAAGACCAGGCTTATAGTGTCTGAAATTTAGAAGAATGAGGGTGATCTAATTGAAATACATAAAATTCTAAAAGGGCTGGGTGGGTTAAATGCTAAGAGGCTATTTTCCTAGATGTAGAATGTAGAAGCAGTGATGACAATATCAAGATAAAGAGTCAACTATTTAGGTCAGATATAAGTAATAATTTCTTAATAGGTGAAAGTGAGTACTGCAGATGCTGGAGATTAGAGTCAAGAGTGTGGTATTGGAAAAGCACAGCAGGTCAGGCAGCAACCAAGGAACAGAAAAATTGATGCTTTGGGCAAAAGCCCTTCATCAGGAATGCCTGATGAAGGGCTTTTGCCCAAAATGTCGATTTTTCTGCTCCTCGGATGCTGCCTGACTTGCAATAATTTCTTAATAGAGAGGGTTCAGAATCTTTGGACTTCTCTACCCTAAAGGTCTGTCGACATTCAGTCATTGCTTATGTTCAACACTGATAAATGGGCTCTTAAATCCAAAGAAAATAAAGGATATAGAAATTGGACAGGAAAATGCAGCTGAGGTCTACACACAAGCACATTATCATCATAGAATTGTAGTCATAGTTAGATTCCCTACAGTGTGGAAACAGGCCCTTCAGCCCAACAAGTCCACACCGACCCTCCAAAGAGTAACCAACCCACAGCCATTTCCCTCTGACTAATACACCTAACACTATGGGCAATTTAGCATGGCCAATTCACCTGACCTGCACATCTTTGGACTGTGTGAGGAAACCCATGCAGACACTGGGGGAATGTGCAAACTCCACACAGACTGTCGCCCAAGGCTGGAATCGAACCTGGAACTGTGAGGCAGCAGTGCTAACCACTGAGCCACCATGCCACCCAATAGTTATAGTATTATAGCATAGAGTCATACAGCGTGGAGACAGACCCGTCGGTCCACTTAGTCCATGCTGACCATGTTGCCAAATTGAACTGGTCCCATTTGCCTGCACTTGGCCAATACCCTCCAAAATGTTTCTATTCATGTACATATCTAAATGTCTTTTAAGTGTTCCAATTGTACTTGCATCCAGCACTTCCTCTGCCAGTTCATTTTACACATCGTTCATTCCACTGTGTAAAAAACGTTACTCCTCATGGCCTTGATAAAACTTTCTCCTCTCACTTGAAAAATATGTCCCATAGTTTTGAACTCCACCACCCTGGGGAAAGGACACCTGCTATTCACCTTATAGTCCTCATGATTTTATAAATCTCTATGCACCCTCAATCTCCTACGCTCCAGTGAGAAAAGTCCCAAGCTATTTTATAATCCAAACCCTCCATTTCCAGCAATATCCTGGTAAATCTTTTCTGAACCCTCTCCAATTTAATAATATCCTTCCTATGTTTTGAAAGACAGGCAGGGTTGAAGGGCTTAATTTTTCATTGACTTTTTCTTTATAACTTTTCTCCTACAATGCACTCCAAGAATTTAAAATTACTGCTTCCTGATTGTCACTGTTACCATTTTTATGTTTGGCAGTGTTCTGGAATCTGATCATTCACTGCAGATTCTCATGTTTTATTTACCTGTTGTTGTTTTATGTCTAAAAGTCATATGACTTTGTTTGCTGTGCTCACTGTGCTATGTTGTACACAACAATTTTGGCTTGGATCAAAAGTACATTTTTATCAAAATACTGCATCACTCTATGCTTTTAAGGAGAGTTCCTTGCCTATGTAAATACATTTCTCAGTTACCTCTCATGCTCAGTTCTGTAATCTCATATAATGAATGGTGCCCGTAGTTCCACAACAACGAGGAGAAATTGGTTCTGTTGTGATTGAGGAATGGGTAAGATGAGAGCCACAAAATGGGCAGTCTGCATCACCGAGAGGAGCAGGAAAGGTGAAGACCTCATGACAGGCAATCAGCATCATCTAGAGGTGATGATAAATGAAGATCCCAAGGTGGTCAGCATAACAGAGGAGTCGGTTAAAAAAAGGAATCCTGTGGCAGGAAGACAATAACACAGCTGGATCAGTTGGAGCCGACTGGAATTGATTCTTGTTCCAAGAGAGAGAAAGGAGGTAGCTCTTTGATGAGTTCTCTCCTAAGTGTTTGTAGTCATTTTATTCTTAAATGCTAAGGTTAATAAAATATACATAATACATCATATGCAAGTGGATGATATAACTAAATAATTCAAATCATTCATGATGACAGTTCAAGTGATGTGTCCTAGATGCAGCACGTAGAAACTGTTGGAAATCATTATGATTCAGGGAGCAAATTCTGGAGTAAGTGTTTGAAGTTTGAGCAATTTTGGCTCAGATGAGCTGGAGACTGAAATAAACACACTGCAACATCCAGTGAGTGGGAAAATTACCTGGATTCTTTGTGGCAGGAGGCAGCCACACCCCTTATGATAGCGCTTTCTGATCTGGTCAGGATCAGGTGGGCATGATTCTCAGTAAGTTATGTAGGGAAGGGACAGAGGACAGGAATGTAGATGTGTCATTTTCTACAACTGTTCAATCGGTCTGGGAGTCTCTTAGCCTGTTTAATTGAATGCAGGGGCTACTAGAGGATAAGCAAACTGACCATGCACCATGGTACAATAAGATGTTCTCTTGGGATGAGCACCAAGTAATGTAGTGGTAGTAGGTGATAGTATAGTGAGGAGGATTAACACCATTGTCTAAAAGAAAGAGCAAGATCCAGGTAGCTGTGTTTCTTGCCCAATGCCATGGATCAGGACATTTGCTTAGGGCTGGAAAAGAACTTGCAGTGGAGGGGGAGAATTCAATGGTCATGGTCTGTATAGGTGCCGATGATTACATAGGTAAAATTATGTGAGAGGTTCTGCATAAACAGTATGAAGAGGTGGACACTAAATTAAAATTTGATTATTAACTGAGCTGTGTGTGAATTCACATTGGATACATAGAATTAAAGAGATGAATACAGGATTCAAAGAAATGGGTTCCAGTCCAGTGGACACCTGTACTGAGGAAAGTTTGTACCTGAATCATGCTGGGAACTGTGTTCTTGTGAATTGCATGACTGGGGAACTAATAAATAATAACCATAAAGGGAAATAGTAAATGAATACAATCTGATAGCCATTATAGAGAATGGCTGCAGGATGACGAGGATTGTGTCCTGAACACTGAGTGACTATATAACATTCAAGGAAATCAGAAGCTAGGTGAAGGTGGAGGGGTACCATTGTTAATCAAGAAAGGCATTTACACAATACTTAGAGATGACCTTCATTCAGGAGATAAAGTTGTAGAATTGGTTTGAGTGAAGATGGGGAATATTAGGGGAATGAAGTAACTAGTGGGAGTAGTCTATAGACCCCCAAGCTGTAAGCATGACGTGGGAGAAAGCATACAAGAAATGTTAATTGCTTGTGATAAACAGATGGCAGTAATCTTGGGTGACTTCAATCTGGAATAAACTGGAATAATCCGTTAAAGAGAAGTGAAAGGGAGAGAGGAACCTAGCAAAATTACAAACATAAAGGAAATGGGATAAAGCAAACTGATGAAACTGTTGGCTGCGAATTCTCAAGGTATAGATGGAATTCATCTTAGGATCCAACAAGATGTTCTTAATGAGGTGGTAGATGAGTTGGTATTAATTTTACAAAATTTTCAAATTCTAGGAATGTTTCCATGCTAAATTGCCCATAGTGTTCAGGGATGTGTAGGTTAGGTGCATTAGTCATGGGTAAATATTGGATAAAAGGGTAGGGGTCTGGGTGGGTTACTCTTCAGAGGGTCAGTGTAGACTTGTTGGGTTGATGGGACTGTAATTCCACTTACTATCCAACTCACTACCCTGTTTCTCCATTCTCCCCATACCCTTTGATCCCTTTAACACCAAAAACTGAATCTAAATCCTTCTTGAAAATGTTCAATGTTTTGGCCTCAATTGCTTTCCGTAGCAGAAATTCCATACTCACCACTCTTTGAGTGAAGAGACTTTTCCTCACCTTAGTTCTAAATGGCCTACCCTATGTCTGTAAACTGTAACCCCTAGTCCTGGACTCCCCAATCATTGGGAGCATCCTTCCTGCATTTATCCTGTCTAGTCTTGTTAGAATTTTATAGGTTTCTATGAGATTCCCCTCATTCTTCTGAACTCCAGTAAGTATAATCCTAAGCGATCCAATGTATCTCTTCATACATAAATGCTCCATCCCAAGAATCAGCCTGGTAAACCTTTGTTTCATTCCCTCTATAGCCAGAACATCCTTCCTCAGACAGGAGACAAAACCTGCATGCAGTACTTCAAGTGTAGTCTCACCAAGGCCCTGTAAAAATTGCAGCAAGACATCTCTGCTCCAGTACTCAAATCTTCTTACAATTAAGGCTAATATATTGTTTGCATTCTTCACAGCCTGCTGCACCTGCATGTTTACTTTCAGTAACTAGAGTACAAGCACACCCAGGTCTTGTTACACATCTCCCTTTCCCAACCTATTGCCATTATGATAATAACCTATCTTCCTGTATTTGCTTCCAAGGTGAATAGCCTCACATTTATCATTGGTATACATTTGCCTACTCACTCAATATTTCTGCTTCCTCCCCACAGTTCACCTTCTCACCCAGTTTTGAGTCATCTGCAAATTTAAGTGGAATTACATTTAGTTCCCTCATCTAAATAATTAAAATACGTTGTGAATAGCTGGTGTCCAACCACCAATCCCTGTAATAACCCACTTATCACTGCCTGCCATTCAGAAATAAACAGGACTTTTTCTATTCTTTGTTTCCTGTCTGCCAGCCAGTCCCCTAGCCATGTCAGTGCACTAGCCCCAATCCCACATACTTTAATTGTATGTGCTAATCTATGGGACCTGATCGAAAGCTTTCTCAAAGTGCAATTCAGCCACATTCACCAGTTTCTCCGATCATCTCTGCTTGTTACGTTCTTGAAACATTCTGTCGATTAGCCGAGTATGATTTCCCTTTCATAAATCTATGCTAAATCCGCTCAACTCTGTCACTATTTTCTAAGTGCTCTGCTATTAATTCTTTTACAATGGACTCAAGAATTTTCCTAACTACTGATGTCAGGTCTATAATTTGCTGTTTTGCTCCTCCACCTTTTTTTTAAATAATGGGGTTACATTACCTAGCTTCCAATCTGTAGAATTGTTCGAGTCTATCAAATTGCAAAAGATGACCACCAATGCACTTGTTAGTTCTTTAAAATATTCCTTAAAAGTACTCTGGGATGTAGATTATTTGGCCCTGGGGATTTATTGGATTTATCCAATTTATTTCCTCAACACCATTTCCCTGTTAATACTGATTTCCTTCAGTTTCTCCCTCTCACTAGGCCCTGTGTTCCCCAATATGTTTGAGAGGTTAGTTGTGTCTCCTTTGTGAAGACAGAACTAAAATATGTAATTATTTGGTCTACCATCTCTCTTTTTCTGCTATAATTTGCAATGCTTCTGACCTACATTTGTCCGAACATTTTCTCTTCACATACCTATGGAAGTTTTTATAATAGGTTTGCATGTTCCCTGCAAGCTTACTCTCATACTTCCCCATTTTATTTTTGTGCCAGACAGGAATGAACAACTTTTGCAGTTCCTCCATCCTATCTTTCAGTGTTTCCCATTGTCTATCTACCATCATCCTGATAAGTAACATGCCCTAATTTATCCTCATACCATCGTAGTTTTCTTTATTTAGATTCAGGACCCTGGTCTCAGACTCAGTTCATCACTCTCCATCTTAATGAAGAATTCTATTACATTAGGTCACTCTTGCCCAAGAGACCTCACATGGACAGACTGTTAATCATTCCTTCTCTGTCTCCCCTCAACCTTTGCTACTCCAGAGAAAACAACCTGAATTTTTCTAGCCTCTCCTTATAGCTCATACACCCTATTGCTGGCACTGCCTTGTCCTCTTCAAGTAGACCCAGTAGGGGTTTGTGGTCCATCATTATTACAGATTTATGTCCATAATGGGTGTCACGGTGGCTCAGTGGTTAGCACCGTTGCCCCACAGCACCAGAGACCCAGGTTCAATTCCATACTCCAGTGATTGTCTGCATGGAGTTTGCACACGCTTCCCATATTTGCATAGGTTTCCTCCCACAATCCAAAGATGTTCAGGTTAGCCATGAGAAGTGCAGGGTTGCAGGTAGAGGGAGTGGGTCTGGGCTGATGCTCTTTGGAGGATCAGTGTGGACTTGATGGGCTGAATGGCCTGCTTCCACACTGCAGGGATTCTATGATTCTGTGTAAAGGTAGTGGTGGAACTTTCTGACTCCAAAAATGACTGCCAAACCTTCATTCTCTATCTTGGTGTGTTTGTGCTCTGCATCAGTCTAAGTCCTGGATGTATACACCATTCAGTGTTCATCTCCACCTATGAGCTAATACTATGATGCTGTATGAGGAAAAATTACATGTCAATAGCAGGTCTCGCTTGGGATCATAGTGTGCCAACACCTTAAAGAATGGTAGCTATTTCTTCACTTCCCTAAAGGCTACAGTCTTTCCAAGGCTGACCCATTTTAGGAGCTGATGCATTGCACCTTTGTGCCAGCTGCCGCAGGTTTTAGCACATCCCTCACACATAATCCTGGACCTTAGAATGTGCCAGTCTGCAACACTTGGATGAGGTCAACTCTTTAAACTGGAAGATTGACAAGTTGCAGGCAGATAAAAAAAGCAGTCGATGTTTGTCTCGGCGTACGTCCCAGGGAACAAACTGTAGAGCAGACAGTCCTGCATCATGGAGCTGCTTGGGACAAACCTCAAAAGAAAAAAAAATTGCTGCATCTCTCCCCAGACCTTCTTTGCAAAGGAACATTCCAGAAGAAGGAGATATGTGACAGTCTCTTCTTCCCTGTAGCCGCTTCCAGGGAGAGAGTCCGGGCGTAAATGTAGGATCTCATAGGTGTTACCCTTTCAACCAAGCGACGTCCTAGTGTTTGTTGGTAAGTCCTGGTGATGATGTATTCCAATTGAGCATTGCAGACTGACACCTTCGGTGTTCCAGGAGCATGTGCAGCCTTCAGCACTCAATATTGAGATCAATAACTTTACAACATGAGCATATTCTTTCATTTCCATTACCAACCGCCACATTCCAGGCCCTATCTGAACATAGAACATAGAAAAGTACAGCACAGAACAGGCCCTTTGGCCCACGGTGTTGTGCCAAGATTTAATCCTAATGTAAAATATAGTAACTTAACCTATGCACCCTTCACCTCACTGCTATCCATGTGCATGTCCAGCAGTCACTTAAATGTCCCCAAATACTCTGCTTCCACCACCACCGCTGGCAACGCATTTCATGCATTCACTACTCTTTGCGTAAAGAACCTACCTCTGACATCTCCTTTATACTTTCCTCCTAATATCTTCAAACTATGACTTCTCATACCAGTCCATCCTGCCTGGGGTAAAGTCTCTGGCTATTGACTCTATCTATTCCTCTCATTATTTTGTATACCTCGATCAGGTCTCCTCTCTTCCTCCTTCTCTCCAGAGAGAAAAGTCCGAGCTTATTCAACCTCTCTTCATAAGACAAGCCCTCCAGTCCAGGTAGCATCCTGGTAAACCTTCTTTGCACCCTCTCCAAATCCTCTATATCTTTCCTGTAATAGAACGACCAGAACTGGATACAATATTCCAATTGTGGTCTCACCAGGGACTTGTAGAGCTGCAGCAAAGCCTCACGGCTCTTAAACCCGATCCCCCTGTTAATGAAAGCCAAAACACCATATGCTTTCTTAATAACCCTATCCACTTGGGTGGCAACTTTGAGGGATCTATGTACTTGCAAACCCAGATCCCTCTGTTCCTCCACACTGCCAAGAATCCTGTCTTTAATCCTACATTCAGCATTCAAGTTCAACTTTCCAAAATGCATCAGTTCACATTTATCCAGGTTGAACTCCATCTGCCATTTCTCAGCCCAGGTCTGCATCCTGTCTATGTCACGCTGCAGCTTTCAGTAGCCCTCTATACTATCGACCACACCTCCAACCTTTGTGCCATCTGTAAATTTGCTAACCCACCCCACAACCTCCTCATCCAAGTCATTTATAAAAATTACAAAGAGCAGAGGCCCAAGAACAGAGCCCTGCAGAACCCCACTCAACACTGACCTCCAGGCAGAATATTTTCCATCTACAACCATTCTCTGCCTTCTGTCAGCTGGGCTGCTTTCAGTACAGACAATTCCGTTCACCTAGTTATGGTCTTTCTGCTTTGCATATTATCAACCATCTCTGTGTGCCTAACTGTCTTTCTCTCTCTCTCTTTGGGCTCTATTTTCCCTAAACATTTACTCCCTTTGCCCCATCTCCCTTGCCAACCATGATATTAACATAAATTCCCAACATTTCCTGGGTACTATCAATTCTGAAGAAGTATCACTGGACCCAAAATGTTAACTCTACTTTCTCTGCAGAGATGCTTACAAACCTGCTGAGTTTCTCCAACAATTTTTGTTTCAGATCTTCAGCATCCACTGTTTTTAGTTTTAGTTTTTAGTTATATATTTGGATCAATTTAAGTTGCTGCTTTATGAGAGGGTAATACTTTGAGGGCTGCAAGTATGTACTGAACTTTGGACAGTACAATAATTGGGCTGGTTATCCATGCACACCTCTCCACTAACTCACCCAGTTCAACATTAATTATTTTGCATCAATGGCTGAAGTTCAAATTATTTTCAATTTGAGAATGTTATTTCAATTTCATAAAGGAAGCATTCTCCAAATTAGAAAAACCACATGAGGTGATACAATGATTCTTCGGTCTTTATACTACTCTACACATTTCGTATTAACCTAATCTAAATAATCTGAATGGTAATGAGGCACTGTTACAACCATTGATTGCACAATGTTCAGCACTATTCCTGACATCTCAGATACCAAAACAGTCCATATACATATACAAAAAGACCTGAATAATATCTAGGCTTAGGGTAGCATTTGTTCCACATAATTGCAGCTAATGGACGCCTTCATTAAGAAACCATCTAACTGCTGCCCCTTGACAGTCAATGGCATTACCATCACTGAATCCCCCACTATCAACATCCAGGGGTTACCATTGATCAGACACTCAACTACACTTCCCATATAAATGCAGTGGCTACACAAGCAGGTCAGAGGCTTGGAATACGATAATGAATAGCTCACTTCCTGATTTCCCAAAGCTTGACAAGGCACAAGTCAGGAGTGTGATGGAATACTCCTCACTTGCCTGGAAGAGTGCTGATTCAACAACACTCAAGAAGCACGATGGCTCAGTGGTTAGCACTGCTGCCTCACAGCACCAGGATCCCAAGTTTGATTCCAGCCTCGAGCGACTGTCTGTGTGGTTTTTGCACATTCTCCCCGTGTCTGTGTGGGTTTTGTCAGGGTGCTCCAGTTTCCTCCCACAGTCCAAAGATGTGCAGGTCAGGTGAATTGGCCATGCTAAATGGGTGAAATGGGTCTGGGTGGGTTACTCTTCGGAGGGTCGGTGTGGACTGATTGGGCTGAAGGGCCTGTTTCCACACTGTAGGGAATCTAATCTGATCATCCAGAACAAAGCAACTCACATCAACAGCGCCAGGTTCAATTCCCACTTCAGGCAACTGACTGTGTGAAGTTTGTACATTCTCCCCGTGTCTGCGTGGGTTTCCTCCCACAGTCCAAAAATGTGCAGATTAGGTGAATTGGCCATGCTAAATTGCCCGTAGTATTAGGTGAAGGGGTAAAATGTAGGGGAATGGGTCTGGGTGGATTGCGCTTCGGCAGGTCGATGTGGACTTGTTGGGCCGAAGGGCCTGTTTCCACACTGTAAGTAATCTAATCTAAGAAAAGATCAACTCCTTCCACAAAAAATACTCAGTAGCAGCAGTGTGTACAAGATGCATTGCAGAAATTCACCAAAGATCCTTAGACAGCACCTTCCAAACCCACGACCACTTTCATCTAGGACAAGGCAGAAGATACATGGGAACAACACCCACGAGTTCCCTCCAAGCCACTCACCATCCTGATTTTGAAGTAGATTGCTGTTACTTCACTGTCACTGATTTAAAATACTGGAATTCCCTCCCTAACAGCATTGTTGGTCTACGGTCAGCACGTGGACTGCAGTGGTTCAAGAAACCAGCTCGCCATTGCCTTCTCAAGGGGAACTAGAGACAGGCAATGAATGGTGGCCATGCAGCAGTGCCCACAACCCACAACAGAATAATAAAAAGGGCAATGATTGGGAATGCCGACAGTTTCTCTTTCGTTAATGCAATGTTGCAGTCCTTGCAAACGGAAATCAGTTAGAAATCACTGAATTGACATAAGCTTACATTTTTCAAATGGTTTCGTGGCTGTTAAAAAAAATCCTTTAAAATGTTATGCCTTTCGATTGATCGAGAACTTGGCTTTTAAACAGCGCACTAAATCACACTTTTTGCTGTGTGCAAATAATCACATTGACGTTACAAGAAACTAACTACTTGTGACAATCAAAGTTCTCTTTTCCATGGTAAAAATTCCACAAATTTGAACATTAATTTTTTTAAAAGATTGTTTACGATATTTCAGTGTTTATCTAAATCCCAAGTAGATGTCCCAGCTGCTTATTCAACTTCACATAAAATTATAAAAAGGGAAAGATGAAACTAATTTGTTGCCTTCTGAGTTGCTTTGTGTATGAATTCTTCAACGTGACTGGTTGCTTAGCTTGTTTGATGACCGGCTGCTAGAGATCCCCTGAAATCAGAACTAAGTCAAAATCAGAAAAGATGAATTCCATACCACAAGAGCTCATTAATCTTTATGGACACTTACCTTGAGCTCAGCGATGAGAACCCTCATTTCACTGCTGACTACAAAATTTACACCCGAAACGTCATTTCTCCTGCTCCTTGGATGCTGCCTGGCCTGCTGTGTTTTTCCAGCAGCACATTTTTCAACTCTGGTACTCCAGCATCTGCAGTCCTCACTTTCTCCCTGTATTCAAGTAGTGCCTGGTTACATGAACATCTTTTTTCATAGCAATATTCTTTTTGTTTTCTTCATGAAAACTAAGCTTGCTTTTCATTGGGGAGGGAGTAGTAACATAAGACCAATGCATCATTCCTGATTTAACATTTGTCATAAGCAATGGTGATTCACCTTTCAATTTACAAAGCATCAAGCACAATCAAATTTTGATATAATAAAGACTAAGTGCATACAAGAGAGAACATGTATTGGGAGACCATCTTTAACACTTCATCATGTCTTAAAGTAATTTACAGCGAATTAAGAAAGAAAGGAAGAATCTAGCAAATAATAAAAGCAGTGGTGGGCACGTGGTTAATGTAATTCAATACCTGACTGTAAAAATTACATTAAAAATCACACAACACCAGGTTATAGTTCTGGTTTATTTGGAAGTAAGTCATGTCAAAAGCCAGCCCAGTTCTACATGTTGGCACAATCCTCGCTTCCAGATTTTACAACCACGTTAGGGCTCATCAAGTGTAAAGTAACAACCATCTGATGAAGGAGCAGTGCTCTGAAGGCTAGTGCTTCCAAATAAACCTGTGGACTATAACTTGGTGTTGTGTGATTTTTAACGTTGTGCATCCTGGTCCAACACCGGCACCTCCAAATCATAAATTAAACTAAACTTTTTTTCTGCACTAAGGCATTGATCAAGTGCATCTGATCATAAATTACTTTTCTTTCAGTGAGGATGGTCACATGATTCACTTTGCCGCCATCTTTGATAAGAGGGCAGCCACACTGAGTGATATTCGGAATGATGTGCTAAACATCGGCTCCAATAAAGTTGAGAATGGAGACTTGCTGTTTGAGCCACAAGAGGAGCTCCTAGAAAAACCATTGGCCACTATAACAGTCACCAGATTTCAGGACATGGTTGCCATGGCACTACTCAATGATACGTCTTTTTCAATGGATCCAAGTTCAATTCGATTTACTCAAGGTAATCTGTTGTCTAATTTAAGCAGGTAACCATGCTTGGCTGCCTTCATCTCGTATTACACTGATGATAATTAACCTGTTTGATAAATTTGCTAAAGCTTTATGTTGTTATTGACAAGGAATAGATTTTGCTGAGGCACAGAGGTAAATAGATGATCATTTCAAAAACGAAATGATGGTAGCCTAGAGTCAACACACTGGTGAGTTGGCCTTCATTAAGACTTGACCTCCCTAAATTGGAGCAGTGATGTGAGTTAAATGCCTCAATATTGCCTCTATCATTGTCATTCCTTGCTGGATCAAAATGCAAGAGCAACCTTTGAGGTGCTTGTGCAGGAAAGAAATAATAACTAAACCTTTGCTGTGGGACACAATTTAGCAATGGTTTAATGGCTACCTCAAGTAAAATAATGTTGTACGCATTAGCTGAATGTGTAAAAGAAGATTTTGAAAGAAAATAATAAAGAACCCATTATGGACTATGCAACTAAAAAGACAATTTTTTAAAAAGTCTCTAATGCTGATCTTATTTGATCAAGACATCTTAAACAAAGTAATTCTTTTCAAAACAGTATTACCATGGTGATATAATCAGTATCCAATGAAATAATTTGTTCATCTGATGCCTGCTCATTTAGTAAAGCGTTATCTCATGTTTGGTATATTTAATTTTCTTTTATTCGATCTCTATTATATGTGAGAAGTAACGTACACGATACACAAACAAACAAAGGAATGAATTTTAATCTGTGAAGACAATTGGTTAAAATTAGATTAGAGATATTTTTAAATTAAACTCAACCTCAACCACCTCCATCCAGTGACTTTTGGATTTAATAGAGGCAGGACAACAGGGGTCAGTCAACCCACTCCCAAGATGTGGGTAAACCAATTAAATGTTGAATATTATAATGAAGCCTCAGATTATCAGGTTTAACTCTGAGTAGTCAGGTTTCTCAGGTCTTGGGAAATGTGTCCGTAAAGGGAGGCATGGATATCTTTGGTAATTGCCTTTACAGCACAATTTGCGAGTCAAAAGGCCACAATAATGTTTCCCAAGAATTAAATTCTCCTCCTACCATCTCTTCTAGGGCCAGGAATTGAAAATACCCTGGGGAGCCAGGATCAGACTCCATGTCTAGGAATGGGGACTGTACCTCACCTACCAGCTCAGTCCCACGAACAGTTTCAACTCCCTACCTAGGTCTGCAGCCTGCTGTAGAATATTCCTCACCAAGTTCACCAATCATGCTTACTTCCAAATCCGGGAATGTGGAAAAAAAAACACTTTAATGGATTAAAATTGCATAGGAAATCAGAAACACAGATTTCCACAGATTACAGTGAAAAGCTTTGTTTTACAAGCAGTACAGGCAGATCATAGCAAACAAGGACATACAGATCAGATAGAGCAAGGCATACAAAGTTACACTGCACAGGGAAGTGTGCAAAGCAAGATCAACATCAGCAAATGCAACATTATTTGAAGTTAGAGAGATCCATTCATTATTCTAATAAGAGCAGGAAAGAAGCTGTTATTGAACCTGTTAGTGCACGTGTTCAAGCTTCTGTATCTTCTGCCTGACAGAAGAGATTGTAGGAGAGCATTACTGGGATCTTTGATGTTGGCAGCCTTTCTGCAGCAATGAGCCATGAAAATGGAGTCCATGAATGGGAGGTTGGCTTGTGTAATGGTCTGGGCTGTGTATACAACCTTATGTAGTTACTTACTATCCTGGGCAGAGCAGTTGCCGTTATGCTCTCAGGCAGTATGTTTTCTATGGTGCATCTGTAAAGGTTGGTGAGGGTCCTTGAGGACAGACTGAATTTCCTAAACCACCTGAAGAAGAGGAATCGTTGTGCCTCCTTCACCATCGCATCTCCATGGAAAGTCCAGGAGAGGTTGTCAGTTATTGTCACTTCGAGGAACTTTGCGGTCTCCATCGTCTCCACCTCAGCTCCTTTGATGTAGATGGGGATGTGTCCTCCTCCTTCTCCTTTCATAGTCAGAGTCAATTCCTCAAGTCAGTCATCTTGTGACGAAATCCCTGTTGCTGGCCTTCAATTTTCTCTTTCCCAGTTTGAATATCAAAGAATCATCAGTTCCCCACAATGCAGAAAGAAGCCATTTGCCTCATCAAGTCTGCACCAACCCTCCAAAGAGCATCCTATCTAAGTTGCCCAGTTCAGTAGAAACAATTTATATTGAAGTAACAGTGAACTTGCCTTTATTGCAACATTTCCAAATTACCCATTCCCAAATTCTGTGCTGAGGTTTACTGCCCCAACACGCAACATTTTGCACCTGAACTTCATTTGTGACTGCATTGTCTGTTTAAGGTTTGTAACTTCCTCATTGGAACTGTCTGCTGCTGCTGCCTCTCCCTCTCTAGTTAATGTCATTTACATTGAACATTTGGATCTATTTCTAACACATGATATTTTGTCAAGCAGTTGTCTGTTGTCCATCAAAGCAAGTAGACTTACAGAAAATAAAGACTTTGAGCTGAATCTTTTTTTTAAGCTTAGACCAGGTTTTGTTAGAGGTTTTTGGAGCATTTTTGTCATGGTTCCCAGCAGGTTCTCTCACCCTATCTTAGTAAACGCACCTTATTAATTACATGTCATGCCTCTTTAGTGACTCTCAAATCCGATTACTGCACCAGCTTACTCAGCATTGTTTCCAGAACAACTCACTGTTCAGTGAATATCTGCTAACACATCAACATCGCTCGCATGTGCATCATGTTTGAAAGACCTACTGTGAACCCAGACAAGCACAGGTATTCTCAAGCTGTTGTGCTCAATCAAGTACACGTGGACAAGATGTCAGAAATGGGAAAGATGGCACCACCTTTCTCCTACAGGGATCTGCAGGTCCTATTCGATGCAGTGGTGCCTCTTCCTGGAGGACCACTAGAAGGGGATGCACCATCACTTATCTGCCCCCATGGGCAGGTTGATGTCTGCTCTGGAGATCGAGGCCCAACACCCTCAGGGACTGCTGGAGAGAGGTACACACCTGCACCTCATCTGACCAGCCCTGGTTTCCAGAGCCAAAGGCATGGTGACAGGGTCCTTTACACTTACAGGGGGCATGATGGTGTAATAAGATATCTAGCCAGAAGGTAGAACCATAGTCAGGTCCCTTAGTAGTTCCACTCTGGACACTGAAGAATTGGCCAGGCCCGCCACCTCCTGCCAGCTCCCTCTGACCCTTTGAAGTCCAAACTGGCAAGAAGACCCTTGACATGTCTGGCCTGACTAAACTCAAGTGCTTCCTCATGTCCAAGTCCAACAGGCCCCAACAGAGCAGGCTCCTTTCACCCAAACTGCATACAGGTTGGAATACACTGAGGTATAGTGGGAATGACAGGAAAAAAACTTTGAAGACACTTTGGTGGAATGAGTGAACAGGTCTTTTAGGTAAATAATAGTTTTTTTCATAAAAGTTCACAATGTTAATTTTTTTGCAGGAGTTTGAGAGTCTCTCTGTACAAATGCAAAACACATTTCACACCATCTAGCAGCTGGTATGACTGGATACGATGGAGGGAGGTCTGTACTGAACACCTCCTGCACAATCTGCAATCAGGGGAGCAATGTATGCACATAGAATCATAGAGGTTTACATCACGGAAACAGACCCTTCAGGCCAACTCCTCCATGCCGACAGATATCCTAAATTAAGCTCGTCCCATTTGCCAGCACTTAGCCCATATCTCTATAAACCCTTACTATTCATGTACCCATCCAGATATCTTTTAAATTGTGCAATTGTACCAGCCTCCACTACTTCCTCTGGCAACTCATTCCATACACGCATCACCCTCTGTGTGGAAAATTTGCCCCTTAGGTCCATTTTATATCTTTCCCCTATCACCTTAAACCTATGCCCTCTAATTCTGGACTCTCCCTAACCCAGGGAAAAGACCTTGTCTATTTACCCCTCATTATTTTATAAACCTCTGTAAGGTCACCCCTCAATCTTCAATGTTCCATGGAAAACAGCTTCAGTGAAAAGTTACAAATCACACAACAATAGGTTATAGTCCAACAGGTTTATTTGGAAGCACTAGCTTTCGGAGCACTACTTCTTCATTGGGAGCTGATGAAGGAGTAGTGCTCCAAAAGCTTGTCCTGTTGGACTATAACCTGGTGTTGTGTGATTTTTAACTTTCTTCACCCACACTACAATACCGGCATCTCTAAATCATGATCCCTGGTCTATTTAGCCTCTTCCCTATAGCTCAAACCCTCCAATCCTGGCAACATCCTTGTAAATTTTTTTCTGAATCCTTTCAAGTTTCACAACATCTTTCCTGCAGGAGGGAGACCAGAATTGCATGCAATATTCCAAAAGTGACTTAACCAGTATCCTGTACAGCTGCAACATGACCTCCCACCTCCTGTACTCAATACTCTGACCTTCTTCACTCTCCTATCTACCTGCGACTCCACTTTCAAGAAACTATGAACCTGCACTCCAAGGTCTCCTTGTTCAGCAGCACTCCCCAGGACCTTACCATTAAGTGTATAAGTCCTGTCTTGATTTGCCTTTCCAAAATGCAGCACCTCACATTTATCTAAATTAAATTCCATCTGCCACTCCTCAGCCGATTGGCCCATCTGAACAAGATCCCATTTGAGGTAACCTTCTTTGCTGCCTGCTACACCTCCAATTTTAATGTCATCTGCAAACTTACTAATTATAACTCCATATGGCATTGGCCTCTGGAGAAAACTTTGTCCATCCTTGTTCAACATCCCTAATGTTTGACTCCTTTTATAAACATAGGTGTAGATGTCAAAGAGTTGTCCAGCCATGATTATGAAAGGGAGATGTAAAATATAGAGAGTCAGTGCTGCAGGATGCCCAAGGAGTAGGCAATCTGTTTGTCTATGTGTTCTACCTTTCATGAGTCTCTGACCAATTTTGTTGCCTTTTAAAAGCCTTTTGAATGGTGGGTACAACTACTGAAGGAAACAAATATTGACTTTCTTAAGGCTTAAAGTCTTTTTGATAGCAAGGAACAGAGAAAAGCACTGAGCTGGTGAATATCTGACAGCTCCTCATTATCCTATTGACAGCTCCAAGCTGTTCAGTTAGATGACAACCTATTAATAGGAGTTGAAAGGCAGAAGACCTTTGTTATCGATAAATGGTCACTAGTGTGCAGACCAATCAGCTACTTGTTGCTGGCTGAATCACCATTCATACACATGCTTGGCTGCAGCTTGTTTGCAAATTACAAATCAATGACTGCTTGATCAAGCAGCTGTGAAAACCATGGGTGTCAAGTTGCTTGCTTTTAAAAATGGAATAATCTTTCAGCAATCCTAGATTTTTAAATTTATTCTTTTCCCATTTCAATCCATAATCACAAATTCA
This sequence comes from Chiloscyllium punctatum, assembly GCF_047496795.1. Lineage (NCBI taxonomy): Eukaryota > Metazoa > Chordata > Chondrichthyes > Orectolobiformes > Hemiscylliidae > Chiloscyllium > Chiloscyllium punctatum. Next base: position 84,420,209 of record NC_092749.1, read on the forward strand.
GAAAAATAAAAATACACTATCTTTACATCATTTAAACTATTCCACATTGTAGTAACATCCATATTCTTACCACTTTCTTATTAAGGAGGCTACACAAAGATTTTAAGTTTAAAAAATTTCTCTATTTAATCTAAGGAATTTCTGAAACCACTATTTCTAAATTATATCATTTAAGTTTTATGACATGAAATTTTTAATTCTTTCTCACTATATTCTTCCTGCAGCCTCTGATGGTCTCGACCAATTGACTCCCAACTTGGATCTGACTCCCATCGAGCTGGTATGCTTTGCATCCTATGAATTTCTTCAACAGAATTTTAAACAATGTTATACATCAGTCCCTGAGTGTCATGTTTACAGAGTGATCCTTCATTCTATCAGGTTCTTTATGTTTAGCTGCCTATATATAAATTGATAAGGGTCAATGCATTACGTAGATTTTGGGACATTTTTCTCCTAGCAGCCACCAGCCAATTCTCGTCCTCTTCAGGTTAAAACAATGAACATTAGCCAAAGGCAGGGTGGAGCATAGAGAGAAAAGTCAGTACATACAGAATTCACCAGAGGAATTGCCTCTCTGCAATCCACCCATGTGATGCCAAGGAGATTTGGACAACTTGTTAGTTTAGACTCAGTATGAGCTTAGAGAATTAACTGAGGCAGATCATTGAGAAAGCAATAGTCAATTCAAATCAATTTGTTGTTATTTTGCTTTATAAATGGATGAGTGAATATCTTTTAAAATGCAGCAAATAGCTTGGATATAGACTAACAATAGTTGGGGGAGGGTGGGATGGATCTATTAAATAAGAGAAAGTAAAACGTATTTGCAAGTGCAATTTTTAACAAGGAGTGCTCTGGTGTCAAACATGACAATGGTGAATTCTTTAAATACTGGTCTCTCCAATAAAGTTACCAATGACTTTCCTACCATTCCACTGGTATGGAACAAAGCATCACCGGTGTTTTACATTAACAAAGACAGCCCAGCAGGAAAGAGAGTGAGAACCTTTTTCCACGTATGGAGTCAGCTATTACAAGGGGGCATAGCTTTAAATTAAGGGGGGGTAGATATAGGACTGATGTTAGGGGTAGGTTCTTCACTCAGCGAGTCGTAAGTTCATGGAATGCCCTGCCAGTAGCAGTGGTGGACTCTCCCTCTTTATGGGTATTTAAGTGGGCATTGGATAGGCATATGGAGGATAGTGGGCTAGTGTAGGTTAGGTGGGCTTTGATCGGCGCAACATCGAGGGCCGAAGGGCCTGTACTGCGCTGTATTCTTCTATGTTCTATGTTCTAGAAGAAGGGTACATGGAAAGGGTTAGGGAACCAAAACCAGTGTCGGGGAAGGTTTTGAACTGGGGAAGCTGTAAGAAAAATGGCAAGGCTGAAACATTGAAGGGACAACAAGTTCCAGAATTAAATTGGAATTAAAGAAGCAAGTAGCACTAATATTTTCTGCAGAACAATGATGTATTTTATGTTTTCTCTTTTTTAGGAGAGTCATTTAAGTCCAGCGATCACTGGAGAATTTGTGGAGGACAAGTTGATGGAGAAGATTCCAACCATCCCTTCAGAAGGAAAACTTGATGAAACCATTAATGAAGTCATAACTGATACCATAGTACAGGTTACACGGATAGATCCCACCCAAACTGGAGCCACTAGTGTCCCAGATGATCTGCCAAGTCAACTACTTGTGACAGAACCATTACTTAATGTCCCACTGGAAACATTCTTAGATAAAGAGACCACATCAGTACCACCGACTAGTTCTAATGGAGGTGTGACCGAAAGTGGACACCAGATCAGTAGTCTGACATTTACAACCACGGTTGTAATGACTGGTGATCTCTTAGTTACAAAAGAGATTAGCATATCCACCTCTGTTTCATCTGATATGCAACAGATGACTATGGATGAAAACATAACTGGTGTCATAGTTTCTGCTACAGATCAGCCCGAATACATGGTAGAGACCAAACCAACAATTACTGAAGGAACCATCAGTGACATGGCTACCTCAACTGTACAGGTTGAACACATGCAGGAAACTGAACTACACTGGGAAATGGAAGAGGATGTTGCTACAGATAAGGTTATTGGTAGGGCTACATCTCCTCCAACTGCACAATCTGAGCACAAAGAAGAAATAAAGGAGGATGTTAACCTGGCTGAAAATTTAATTAGTACCCCAGATTCTGCCGTACAGCCTGAACATTCCCATTTAGCCGCACAGGTTATCACCGAGGAGACTGAAGAAGGCTTTGCTGCTCGGAACATCACAGAATCTCCTACTGCACAGCCAGTCAATCAGAATCTGTCCTTGGATGCAAAGATTCAGCAACTAGCAGAACAACACCACAGCAATACATTGCCTCCTTACATAAGGGAAGCCCTTCCACACCAGGATGAAGAAAATGTGGAGTCAAACGTTATTGAACAAGCACAGCAGTCCAGCGAAATCATTCACACTACAATCTATCCATTTATTTTCAATCAGGAGACAATATCTAATACTATGGCAGGAACTTCAGTAGAAGATGACCAGGGCAGCAGTATAACAATCCCTCCATCCCAGGAAACTACGAGTGACAATGGAATTGGATCAAAATTTGATGCAGGAGCAATTGATATCAGCATAATGCCAGGCTGGACATCATCACAAACTGGTATAAGTAAGGCAGAAGGTGAGTCTTTTATTTTGAGATATTGCATTTTCCACAAGGGAAACTGTTACACCAAAGATCCAGATAAAAGGTAAGCAACTGATTTCGACCATGAGAACCAGACCAAAAGCAGCACAAGAATATATTAATACAACACTGTAACAGCACTGTACATTGCTAATACAGCACTATATGAGAAAATCACAAGCCAATACAAATCATACCACTGTCACACCATTTTGCTATAGGGCCAGACCCATATAGGAAACTCCCAGCACAGGATTAAACGAAGCGAGGAGCATATGAGCAGAGCACTAAACCACAGAAATCTAAATTAGCAGAAGACTATCAAATTAGTCCACAAACGTATCAGGAAGGTGCTACACCTGCAACAAATTAAATCAGCACAGGACCATACCCATATGGCACAGACCAGTATTGAACGATTCCGTTACCTGGATATTTCAGTACTGTTCCTTGTGTAAAAGATCATGCTAGTCTAGGGCCATATCATACAAGACCACACTAGCACAGGACTGACCAACACAACACCTCACTGGTGCCGGTTCCTTCCAGTACTGGATGATACCATACAGGACCTCATCAAAACATAACTGCATCAGTAAAAAACTTTGCTTTATTGACCATTGGATGTGAACCTGGTACATCTCCCTAATTCCCTTGAGAAGGTGTGTGATGGCATATTGTCCACTTACCTGGATGAGTGACTCTCTATCAACACCCAAAAAGCTTGACTCCAAACTAACATTCCCGAAAAGCAGCGCAGCTGCATGAGTGCATAGCTGCTCCAAAAGTTGAACACATGGTGATTGTGGGATTGAGTCCTGGTTTTAGAAAGTCACTGTCTCAGAAGCCTATGCAGCTAGTAAGAAAATTAGAAGGAATGCTGTACCCAGCAGAACAAACCAGCCTACTTGATTAACATCTCATCCACAACCTTAAACATTTCTCCATTTACAGTAGTGAGTAGCATCTGCAAGAAACCCACCAAGCCTTCTTCAACACCAGCTTGTAAACCCACAACTTATACCAGCTTCAAAGGACAATGACAGCAGATACATGGAAACACCACCATTTGTAAGTTGTCTTTTAAACCACACATCACTCTAATTTGAAAAGATATCACTGTTCCCTCACTGGGACCAGTCAATATCCGAAAATGCACTCCCTAAGACCATTGTGAGTTTACATATACCAGATGGATTTAATGTTTCAAGAGGGTGCCACACTTCACCTCACAAAAGAGCAGCGCTCCAAAAGCTTTTGGTTTCAAATAAACCTGTTGGACCATAACCTGTTGTCATGTGACTTCTGACCTTGTCCACCCCAATCCAACACATCATATCTCCACATCATATTCCATAAGGAATTGAATTAAACGTTCAAGAAGCACACCCATGTCTTGCTCCCTCATACATCTGATGGTCATACAATATTTATTTATAACACAGTTGTACAACTGTGTTGAAATTTCTAAAATTAGTCAATTTGGAATTGATGTCCAATTCTTATAGCAGGCATTGCATTAGGGTGTCTGATGTCATGGAGCTTGAACTGCGTAGCATGAAGCATCATAAGACAGCTCCTTGAGAATCTTGCAAGTGTATAAAGAAATACCTTTTGGTGATAACACACTAATCACACACTGATGGAGAAGAAGACTTTGTGCTTAATGAGTACCCTTGTTTGATCTGGAGATACGCAGACCATCATGTATGTGCAGTCAATGATGGCTGGTTGCATGGGAAACCAGCAAGAAATGCAAAGTTAAGCACCCACTCAATCTGACCAGTGTTGTTATAGGCAAAGTTCATATAATTTCTGGATTTGGTAAACAATCGATTAGCCATTTGTCTCATGCCTTAATGGGTAGCTGAATGAGAGATCCACAATATATCTCTGACCAGGTTGATAGCAATTCCATAGCCACTAACACTTGACCAATAGGTTCAGCAGGAACCCTGTAGCCTTTCGGGAGTCTGCCAATACTTGTTACCACTAGATGTGAGAACCTAAGCCAACAGGTAAAGGCCTGTGCTTGTTGACCTTGTTTGATGGGCAGTGCTTCTTGCAGGGTATACCTTGCTGTCTCTTCCCTCTCTATTGTCAAGTTGCAGATCTTAAACAACAGCTTGTTACTGATGCTGCAGGCAATAATTTTCTGAGGTCTAATCAAAGGTAGCCAGTGTATTGTTGTCATTCCCAATATTTGTCACCACTCGCCACAACAATGTTAGCTTTCTGAGAGGTCTAGAGAACCAACACTCTGCCATGCAAATAGTGCCTTCAGAAAGTTAGATTTTTCAGCTGCACACTTTCTTGATAACCTCTTACTGTTGCTGCTACTGATCATCATGTTATTTGCCTGTTCAGGTACATAGTTATTTGAAAATTGCATTACAGGTAGACAGCGTGGTTAAGATGGTGTTTAGCACACTTGGAGACATGTGGAATCAGAATTAGCTTTATTGTCACATGTACTCACATGAGTACAGTGAAAAATGTACAAGTCACCACTTATTGTACCATCTTGGATACTAAGGTACCTAAGCACAGATTCTTAAGTTAGAAAAATTAGAAAAACAAAGAAATAAAAAGCTCAGCATTAGGTACAAAAACACAGGAATAAATTAGAAAAAAAATTAAAAGTTCAAAATTGAATTCAAGCTTGGAGAACACAATGGGTACCTCCGAAAGTTTGAGAATTCAAGACTTCAGAAGTGCCCATTGTTTTATGCAGCAATGAATAATTCAGATTCACATAATAGCCGCTTCAGGTTTGACCTGTACAAGACAAACTTAGCAGGAATTTCAAGAAGAATTCTGAGAAATGTCATTGGAGATAGGTTTCTCAACAGAGAGACCTAAGAAGGCAAACAAGCTAGAGAACTGCAGAATTACACTAAAGTAGCAAAAGCTATAACCTGCAGTGCTATAAAATAAAATTAGAAAGGCCGACAGTCTCTGCCAGAACTTGTTCAGCTCAGTCCACAGTGACCAAACCAGCTACACAAGCCATCAGTGCAGCTAAATTTTAACCTCAGGTTTTCAATCTTGGAAGGAGAAAACATCAAACAATGACAACAGACTGAATTTGATTTTATCTTTATAAATATCTTTTTTCTGTACCTATGTTTTGTCTCTAGTTTGAGGTGCTAAAGTAATTTCTTTTACTTTAATAGCCTACAACTGTGATATTATGATATTTAAATCCTTTTTGAGGTAAAGACTTAGATTTTGCTGCCTTTTTAAAATTGAAACACTTAAAAAAAAACTGAAACTGAAGTGGTGTCTTAAAGCTTAACAAATTTGCAGTGCAGTTAATGATATGGAGTGGTGACGGTGAAGGAGAGAGGATTGGTTGTGTTGCTCAGTGGAATTAACCAGCTGTTAAGCCAGGTATTACATCTAAAAAATCTCCAGGCAAGTATCTAACTAAGTGCTGCATTTCTAGCCCATATGTCTGCCCTGAGTTCAGTACCAAAGACTTACACAAAGGGTTTCAGTCCATCAGAAAATTAAAGTACAACATCATGGCTTCTGAAGCATCCTGAGGTGCATCTCCTGACATATCTTCCACCTTGACAATCCAGAAGATCTAGGCCAATATTTGTGATATATTTGTATTATACCTATAAATGTGCAAAGCCTAATGTTTTATTTAAGCTCCAAGCTTTTGGACATGTCTGAAGAAGCAAACTTTGGAACAATGCATGATTAAAATCATCTAATCTGAATATTCCTTTCATTTCAGAATCTCAACGTCAATTTTTGACAGACCATCCATCTCCTCTTGACAGCTTAGGAGAAACAGCTGAAGAAAATGTTGCCACACCATTATTAACAAGTGACATCTCACAAGCCCAGATGTCAGCAACAGACAGTTTGACAGATCAAGAGCCCACTCCACTCAAATTTACAACACTAAAAACAACAACCACTCAACATGGAAACCCATTAACAGGCTCTCCAGTTGCATCCCTGCCAATAGCTGTTATGCTGCCAACCTCTGAACAGCTTCACTCTACAGGCAGGAGTCAGTTGGACGGTGAGACCAACATCCCTCCCAATGTGCTGCTCACAACTGCTGCTCCTCAGAATTCCAGTAATGGAACTACAGGTTTTGAAACAGGAGAAGAAGATATTAGAGATGAATTTATTATTGGGGATACAGAGACTGTAGGCAGTACAGACATACTGGATGGAGTTAAGCATAGTACTTCCTCCATCACATCTCCGCCTCCTCTGAAATATTTAACATCAAGCTCCTTGACGTCTGCTCCCTCTAAAGAACTGGTGGTGTTCTTCAGTTTACGAGTCACTAACATGTTGTTTTCTGAAGACCTTTTCAATAAGAGTTCCCCGGAATACAGGACACTGGAACAACAGTTCCTTCAACTGGTAAGTGAATGGCTTTACAATGTTTGGAATAATTTAGTCCTCCAGTATTTGGTTCCCTATTCTCAGGAGGCAGGTGGACATATGTGTAAGAATCCTTTTAAGAATTATGAATTTGCAATAATACATAGACTAACAAGTGACCATTTGTGCAGCACTCCCAAAGTTTCATTCCATTTGGAGAATATATAACAAGTTGAAACATCACCATTTTGCACCATTGTCAAAAGGTAGATTTAGTTTCCCCACATGTCTATCTAAAGTCAATTGCTTTTGATACTTCCACATTGACCCAATGCAAAATGGTTGTATCTACATACTGGTCTGGAAATATATATGGACAAGGGAAACAGTGGAAGCAGAGCAACGTCTACAGAGAATTTCACTTATAAAAGTTCAATATGGTAGCCTAATCTCCTTATCAATGATGGGCCAGGTTCAAGTCCCATACTCTGAAGTTCACTTGGATTACCCTTCCAACCATTTTCCTCCTTTAGTGCCCTTTAAAACCAAATTCTTAATTCATTTTTTTTTTAAACTACAACTACTGCATGTGAATACCTTTAGGCATTTCACTATTATATACAATGTACAATGTTTACACATATTTACACACCACAATATTCATGTAGTTTTACACTTGCAATTTCATTCAGTCAATTTCCGAAGTACAGTGCCCTCATCGTACACACCTTTATCTAGTCTTCTTCCATGAAATATCAGCACAGACTTTAATGATGGAAACAAACACAATATGCAATCAAGAATATCAAGGTTAATCTATAATCCATCAGACCTCAGTATGCCTGGATAATATCCCCAAGTCTATTGTTCTGTACATACTTCTACACAACTTGCAAACTGATTTAATAATTTGCATTATAAACAGAAATGAAACTGGCAACTATGTAAGGAAGGTTGTTAGGTTTTCAAACATTAAGCATCAGTGATATGTTTCAGGATGAAAGATACCTGGCCAGCAAAATTTATTGTATAAAATGTGAAAAGTAAATTGACTAAATCTAGTCCATTGTGAGAAAGTTTTGAACCAATAAAGTCATTGTAAAAATGTTAACAAGGCTAATCAAGTGTATTGAAATGCAATTTGATTATAAATTAATCAGATGAATTTAAGCTCCACAAACTGATTACTAATAAAGCCGAATGTGATATGCAAGTTGTAGTTAAAATAATAGCTAGATAACTGAATATTGAAATATCAGAATTATCTGGAGAAGTACAATGAGATGAACATATATGCAATGGAGAAAACAAAATGGGGAGGAGACATACACCTGGTATTAAAATAAAGTCAGGATGATCATAAATGTAACGAGGTCCAGGCTGTTCCAACACTCTCTGATGCAGCAACTATCTATAGTCCAGCACCCACCAAAGTTCCCTTTCTCCCTGTTATAATGTCTAGTGGCCTGCTCTGACCTTTATTCATACTACTTTTTAGTTAGACTTTATTCAGTTTCAATACAATACATCCTGTCTTCTTATATCCAATTGCAAAATCATTCATCTATTTGTTATGTGATTGATTAAAGTCAAGCTGAATTATTTTCTTTTGAAGTGTTTGTGCATTGAATATACATGATTTCCCATAATCCAGCAAATTCTGTGGTCTGGCAAAAGCCTAATCCCGAGACTCCCAGATTAGGGAGGAACAAGATGTATTTTAATTTAAATTATGATTTACTACAAAAAGGAAACAAAATTACCAATGCTTGACATTGTTTTCATCAATCCATGGGCCACAGATGCCTCTGCCCTTAAAAGTATTGGTAGCAGAGACTGCAGCACTGTCCTTATGAGTCAAAGACTCTTTTCATTCTGAGGACTCCTTCCACTGTGTAGTGTGGCATTACAACAATATTAAATGGAACAAATACAGAACAGGTTGAGCATCTTGAAAATAAGCATCCTTGAGGCATTATTGGCCATCAGCAACTGTAGAATTTCACCACAATTTGTATGTTCTTGGCCAGAATAGTCCTTACTTTAACATTACTACCAAACAAGGGAAAATGCAACACTAGGCATACCTAAAAGTAAGGTGCCACCTGGTGAAGATACAACACAGGGTTGTATGCATGCTAGCTATTGGTACACCCAAGCAATTCCACAATAATGGAACATATGGAAGCACTTCAATCCTTCCAACTATGGACGGAGGCTCCAAAACATGTCCATCTTTGACAATGGAACTGTCTTTAGCATAGCTGTGCTGGGAAAGGCTCACAACCGTGTTCAGTCAGCAGATGATCTACCATTAAGAAGACATCAGGATCACAATATAAGTCTTTAACAAATTTGATTCAGTCCATGTTATATCAAAAAATGACTGAACACTTTGGATATAGCAAAAGCTATGAGCCCTAACAACATCACAACTGTGGTGCACCAGAAATATCTATAGCCATAACCAGATAGTTCCAGTACAGATACAGCTATGACATCTATTTGACAGGGTGGGAAATTGATGCAATATTTCTTGTTCACAGGAAACAGAACATATTCAGTTACCATAATGTGATATCAGCCTATGTTTAGTCATTAGCAGAATGACAAGATGTGCTGTCAACAGCGCTGTCAAGTGGCACTTACTCAGCAATAACTTACTCACTGATGCTCAGTTCAGGTTCTACTGGAATACTTGACTTCAGACTTCATTTCAGCCTGGATTCAATAAAGTAGAAGTTGTTGAAAAAGTTCAGCAGGTCTGGCAGCATCTGTGAAGAGAAATCAGAGTTAACATTTTGGTTCCGGTGACCCCTTCCACAGAATTAATGGCAGCTAGGAAAATGGTGGTTTATATCCAGAAGGTAGGATGGGGGGAGGGGTAAGGAATAAACAATAGGTGGGTATGGGGCCCAAAGAGAGAGAAGAACAGTTGGTCAGGCGAAAGAGTGAATAACAATCTGACTAAGAGAGTGAATAGCTGTTACTGGAGACTGTTAGTGGCTAACAATAGGCAGTATAATGGTAGACTCCATGATATCAAGGCCTGGTGTGTGGGGTTGGGAGCTAGGACATGGGACAGCTCATGCCCTAAAATTATTGAACTTGAATGAAGTCCAGAAGGTTGCAGGGTCCTCAAGCAGAAAATGAGGTATTGTTCTTCCAACTTGTGCAGAGCCTTGCTGAAACATTGCAGCAAGCCTGAGAGATATGTTGGCCAAGGAACAGGGTGATGTATTAAAGTGGCAGGCAACTAGAAGCTCAGAGTCTTTTCTGTGAACAGAGTGTAGATATTCTACAAAGCGGTCACCCAATCCATGCTTCAATTCCCCAATGTGGAGGAGACCACATAGAGCAGGGAATGTAGTAGACTAGATTGTGTGAAGTGCACGACAAGTGCTGCTTCACCTGGAAGGTATGTTTGGGGCTTTGGATACTGAGGAGGAAGGAGGATAATGGGCAGGTGTTACACCTTTGGTGATTGCAGGGGAGGGGCATAAAATAGTATTTGACCAAACTTGTTGTCTGGAGTCCTTTATAAGATTAAAGTCAATGGAAAAAAGAAAGATAGTTGTATGTTGGAGGCCAATTCAAAGATATATTGTAGGAATTCCTCAGGGTAGCATCCTAGACCTATCCGACTTCAGTTGCTTCATCCCAGAAAGAAAAGCCAGTCAAACACATTGGTCTGACAACATAGAGCTCCATTATGTTTATTTCCAAATATTGTTCTTTTACTGGTTTTACACACAAATCATCCTTTGTGTAGCGAATTTGCCACTCATGTCTTTTTAAAATCTGTTTCCTCTCACCTTAAAAATATGCCCCCTAGTTCGAAATCCCCCATCCTAGAGAAAAGACACCTACCATTAACCCTATCTATGATCCAGGATAACGCATACCACTTGATCAGCATCCCACCCAACAAGTTAAACATTTACTTGTTTGAACATTATGGCTGTACTATCCACAGGATACACAGCAGCCAATCGTCAGAGCTCCTTCTATCAGAACTTTTCAAATGAGTGACCTCTACAAATCTTTGGAGGTCAAGGACAGCAGCCACATAAGAACCTCACTAAGTGCAATTTTCCCTCCAAATCAAATTCAGGCTGACTTGGAACTTTATCATCATTTCGTCACTGCTGCTGAGTCAAAAAGCTGGAACAATCTCCCTAACAGCATTGTGGGTGCACCTGCATGAAATAGATTGCAATAATTTATAAACACAGTTCACCACAGACTTCTCTAGGGGCAGCACATTGGCATGGTGATTAGAACTGCTACCTCACAGCACCAGGGCCTCGGTTGACTGTGTGGAGTTTGCACATTCTCCCCTTGTCTGCGTGGGTGTGGTCTGGTTTCCTCCCACACTCCAAAGATATGCAGGTTAGATGAATTGGCCATGCTAAATTGCCCATAGTGTTAGGTGCATTAGTCAGAGGGAAATGGGTCTGGGTGGGTACTGTTTGGAGGGTTGGTGTGGGCTTGTTGGGCCAAATGGCCTGTTTTCATACTGTAGGGAAACTAATCATAACTAGTGAAGGGTAGTAAATAACATCCCAAAATGAGTAAATTAAGAAAAGCTTTTAAATTGAGTTATTTAAAACAGTAATGTGATTCAGTAGAATATAAATCAAGCAAATATTCTCTCTAATGCAGAAATTTCAGAATTAAGGGGTATAATCTGAAAACCAGAACTTGGCCATTCAGGAGTGAAATCAGGAAGCACTTCTTGACACAAAGATCAGTCAAAAGCAAGAGCCCTCACACCAATAAGACTAAATGTTAAATCAATTTTTAAAACTTAGAATATTGAGATGGATAGATTTTGTTGGTGAAAGGCATCAAAGAATTTGAAGAAATGGGTGTGAGTTTGAAAACTGCAATGTTCTGATTGACAGAACAGACTCAAGGGCTGAATGACCTTTGCCTGTTCTTACTGAAGATTGTATACTGAGGAAGGAACATACAGCTTATATTTATGATTATTCACGTTCCTCAGTAGATTTAATAGATTGGGAGATTAGGTGTCAGCACCTTGGAAGGAACTGCCACAAGTGTGCAAATTGTTTGGTATGCAAATCCAGCTGCAAGCGCATTTTTCATCATAACACAAGGATTTTTCTTATTTAATCAAGTCTATTACTACACAGACTAATTATTTGTGCCTATCCAAAATTTCAAGCAATTGTACGTAATATATTTCCACTTAGACAACGGCAATACAGTTATCCTATAAATTGTAAGATGACTTGATCTATAAGAGGATATTAATTTCACATTGACAGATATCCTACGTTTGAGTCCTGAGACTGTCAGCTGTATTTGATATATTTGGCTTCTAACTAACAATGCATACCCACTGGGGAAGATTGGTATTGTGCATTCAAATCTCTCACAACAAATGTGGAATAGTGGAGGACAATTTAGACAGAAACCAGTCAAGAATGGAAAGTAAGTGTGGGATCACTTAAAATAAAGGCAGCAACTGTAGTCTTATGACCTTACTACCATAATCTGATATTGACCTGTCTTTTGAACAGGGAAACAGTTTGGTCTGGGACACACACACACACACACACACACACACACAGACACACGCAGTGTCTTTTGGGACAGCAATATTAGTAAAAGGTTTAAGCAGGAAAGCAAGGACAGTTTCTTCATTAAGTTACACCAACTAAGAGTGTCTGACATGACAGGTGAATCTGCCAATTTCAAAAAAGACTGAGGCAAGTAAAGATTTACAAGTTTTAGTTTAGATTTCCATACAGACCAAAAGTTTTTCCTGATTACATAATGACGCTCCCTTTGTGCACAACTGTCCCTCTTTTCCCAAAGATAAGCATTCCCTCCATTACTTTGCTGATTGTCAGAGGTTCCTGCTGGTCCTTAGCTGGAGAATCATGCTCTCCAAGTTCTTGCTTTCCTCACTAATCAAATAAACTGAGTTGAAATTTCAGGTCCCACTGGACAGGTTCTGATTTTGGAGGTAGAACACAGACTACAAGCACTATGAGGGATACACCAGTGAATGGATTTGGTCAAATGCACTGAGCCCTAAGGAATAAGCTGTGCCCATGTAAGTGAGTGGTGTAGAGTGAGGGTTGAAGGGCCTTACCATTGGCACAGTACGGGTTGTGAGGAGAGTTGGCAAATGTAATGGACAATCCAAGTAATCCTCACCTCACTGCATGGGCATAGGAGCAACACTTCTACAGGAAGGGCAGACCTCATTCAACAGGAGGGCCCAGGAGAGAAACACACAGGATAGAATATAATGGTATCATCAGTATAGTCTGTCCTGGAAAATGTGGTGCTATACCTGGAGATAATTGAGAACTAGTGATGGAGGAGACGGCAATTCTCCGGGGAAATGTTCTGAGATTTCTGATCTCATCACCAAAGACCTCACATCTCACAACACAGCACAACCCTGCCAGTAGCATCAAAATCATTGCAGTCTTGAACATTTTTGCTTCTGATTTTCTATAAGATCAGCTCTAGACTTTGGTTGCATCTTACAAATGCATGCAAACCATTGCATCTCATTGGTCATTGACATCCTACTTGCCAGAATTGGACCACGCATTCATTTCCAGATACTCACTGCCTTGCTGGCTCTAAAAGCAGGGGGTTCCACTTCCAACATTGCACTTGCGGGGAATACAGAGAATCATTTCTTTAATCTATGCAACTATTAATATCTCCACAGGAAGTTCTTCCATTCCCTCAATATCCAATAAGTCCATGATCACAACAAGAGCTTCCAACATGTATGCACTCATTTTCTGGCAGCTAACATTATTGTCTTATCAGTCTATGCTGGTACAGCTCTTCACTTCAAGCCGCACCTTCTACTAGTGGTTCTGAGGGGATAAGGGAAACTCCTTGAAGAGATGCCTACTCATTCCATTACAAGAGACAAAGGTATATGAGTAGAGGTAATGCAATCAAAGCCATTTACTCACTTGGAGCAGTACTGAACTGGCCATCTGTTTTCTAAATGTATGGTTCATATGCCTGGCTGGTTAGGTGGCACAATGCATCTTTCTCCTGTAAGATTCTCACCCATTGTGATGCTCTGCTGCACTCTCCATAACATGATCCTGCAGAATGTTGCAGAGCGCATAAAAGGTACAACCCTGCAAGGACACAACTCACTGGAGAAAGAGGAGCAGGACATGGAGGAGGAGGAGGCAGTGATAGATAACTATGCAGGGTGGTGGCCAGGCCTGCCCTGAGGCTTGAAACCCTGATCAGGATGTCGTCAACATCAGAAATCATCTGATTCAAGCCACTGAGCTTCTGTAACCCAGGATGAGCAGCATTGACTGCAACTCTCTCTGAGCCAAAAAGGATGGTGCCAACACTACCATTGCAAATACAGACTGGCACACATAAAGTGTCACCACAAACCAAGGGTGCACAACCACCCAGATGTTTCACTGTCACCTTTGATGTATACCTCCTCTCCTTCACCACTTTATGCATTTGTTCTTATTCCACCATTAAGAAAGGGAGTTTCACATGTATTCCAGTCCATTTGCGAAAATGCTCTGATTCTCAAGCCCACTGTTTCTGGGTTTGCCACAGCATTTAATTATTTAATCAAGGCATGAAAATTGCTAATTAATCTGTCTGTTGGAATCAAGTTAACAGGAAACTGTGAGCAGCTTTCTGTACTTAACACAAACTATTCTTTATTATAAATAGGTAAATCCTAATCACAACTAAATAGCTAGGAACAATGGCTTTACTAGTTAAAACTCTAACCTCCTATTTTAAAGCCACTGCATGCTCATAGATATAGATAGACACAAATGAGTAAAAACCTTGATTTATTGGGTGGAGAGTATTCAAAATTATAGTCCACAGAGCTAGAACTTCGAAAATAGAACAGTACAATAACTGGCCCTTCAGCCCATAGTGTTGTGCCGGACATAACACCAAACTAAACTAATCATTTCTGCCTGCACTTAGCCAAAATTCCTCCATTCCTTTTATATTCTTGTGCATACCTAAACGCAGCTTATATGCCCCGAACATATCTGCCTCCACCACCACCCTAGCAGCATATTCCAGACATCAGCCACTCCCTGTGTAAAAAGACTTGCCCCTCACATCTCCTTTGAACTTGCCCCGTCTCATCTTAAAATGTATGCTCCCTAATATTAGACACTTCAACTCTGGGAAAAAGATTCTGACCATCAACCCTATCTAAGCATCTCATAATTTTATAAACTTCTATCAAGCCTCTCCTCAACCTCTGCCATTCCAAAGAAAACAACTTTAGTTTTTCTAGCCTCTCCTTAAAGCTCATACTCTCTAATCCAATTCATTGAGTTCACTGAGATGTTCTTTTGACCCGCCAGCACATCTATTTTTCCTTTCTCTAGGTTCTTTCGTGACTTTCAGGGGGCACAAGCAATTGGTACATGAACTACAAAGTTTCTTAGTTTACTGGTTAATAGCAACAGCTTACAGCAACTGGTAGGAGAAAACAACTGGTTTCTCCAGGCTGTACCTACTTTTACTGTACAGAGGGAGAGAGAGAGAAACTAAGTGCCGTTCCAGCAGTCTGAAGGCTTCTCAGTAAATCAGTCAGACCTACAAGCTGTTTATTGAAATCCCCTATACAGAGTACCTTTTGTGCCCTTTCTACCCTTAGTGCTGCACAGATTTATCAGTCGAGGGTAGGTGGTATATTGTAGTCAGCAGGAAGTTTCTTTATCTGTGTCTGACCTGATGCTATGACACTTCACGATGTTCAGAATCAATGTTGAAGACTAGGTAGTTGCCTTCCTGTTGTATACCAATGTGCTACCACCTCTGGTGGGACTGTCATTCCAGCCAGAGAAAGTGAGGACTGCAGATGCTGGAGATCAGAGTCGAAAAGTGTGGCACTGGCAAAGCACAGCAGGTTAGGCAGCGTCCGAGGAACAGGAGTATCACCCCTTCACCAAGGGCTTATGCCAATCAACATATTCAGAGATGTTATTACACACCTCTGCTAGAGGTCAGGCTTGAACCGGACCCTCCTAGTCATAGGAAGACTTGCTATTGCTGTACCACAGGAGCCCATAAGTGATAGAGGTCACAGGTTTGAATGACCACCAACCTACATCCAAGTCAATTAAGGAGTGCCCATGTGAAATGTGAGCCCACTGGCTGATCTCTACCAACCAGTCCTCACCCAACCATTTCTGGATATGATTTTGACATCTTCTATCCCAAGAGGTGAGTCCAATCCAATTGTCTGTTAGGAGTCCATGATGTTTATTGAAATAATGTTGGATATCCATTGCCCAATTTATGGATTGCCTTTACCATGAAGATGCCATTCAATCTCCCAATTACAGAATTATATCTGACCAAAATAAATGAGGAAAACAAAAAATAGAAAAAGAAAGCTACACTCAGAGTGCATCCTACATCCTCAGGTCATGCTGAACCCTGGGTAGGACCTTTTTTTTCTTCTGGAAATGTTGCTATTGTTGTAATGTAGGAAACCCAGTGGTTAGATTGTTCATGAGTAGGTTGACACAATGAACAAATAACTGTTTTTTTTTCAGTTCTATTCATTATGGGATAAATGTTAACCAGAAAAACCTAAGGAGGACACCCCTTCCCCTTCACATCCAGTTTTTGAATTGTTATGAAATCTTTTACACCCAGCTAAGTGGCCTGCTGAGGCTTCAGTTTAAACCTTAATAGCAGCTTCCACATTGCTAAAGAACTGTATTGGATATTTCAACCTAAAGCATGTATTGAAGTCTGTCAAGAATGATGTGAACCCATGACCATCTAGCAATCTGCTACCACTAATGGATAAAGTAGTAAATATCCTGGAAAATGCCAGTTAATTGGAATTGGGATAGACTTATTTGAAGGTAATGATTTTTCTTTGTCTTTGTAGTTGTTACCGTACTTGCAGACCAATCTGACTGGATTTAGACAACTGGAGATCTTGAATTTTCGGAATGGCAGTATTGTTGTAAACAGCAAGATGAAGTTTGCCAAGTCTGTGCCATACAATGTCACCCAAGCAGTCTACTGTGTCTTGGAAGACTTCTGCAATGCAGCAGCCCAAAGGAATAACCTGGAAATCGACAGATATTCTCTGGATGTGGAACCAGGTAAATGTGTAACCATGGATTCAGATTTTCTGCTGGGAGGCTAAATTTTGAAAGGCTTCAAAAAACTGGAGGCAAACAGAATGTATGTTACGTTTTCAGAGTATAGGTTAATAATTAATGATCTTTAAAATTCTATAGCCTACAGTTCATGGAAGCAGTAAAATCAAAGCGCTTACTACTAACCTCAAAGCCCCATAAAATCACTGCCACATGGATTTCACCTTTTTTGATGTTACATTAACTGAGGCGGAAAATCAAGGAAATCCCCACACACACAGCAACATTGATGTCATCAAGCAAGTTAAGCAGCCAATCATGGTGAAGACTTCTTAATCCATGTCTAGGAAATAAATTGCACTGATTTTTTTTCATTTTTTTTCTAAATATTACATAAAGCAAAATAAAGATTGAAACAGACACACAGGAACAAGATAAAAATTGAAATATCAAATAAAAATAATCTTATCACAAGCCTATGCAGTTTTTGTCGCAATGTAGAAATTTGTTAGCCACAAATACAGATTAACCTTTTTCAGAACTAGAGAGGCTGATCAGATATATTATTGCATTAGTATACCACTTAAACCCTCATTACACCTCATTTAAAAGAAGCATAAATTTTGAGGGCATTTTTTAACAGAAGTATTACTATTAACAGAGGCACATTACGTCTGTAGTACAATATAGGGACTTAACACCATATCTTTTGAAGAAACAGGAAGTTCCTGGCACCAACTTCTGGATAATTGGATTTAATTATATATAGGCAGATGGCAGATATTTCTGTCAATTTCACAGTTGCAATTAAACAAGCACTAATATTTTCAACATCAGTATAATCACCAGGAATATAACAGCAAACTCTGGGCCCATATGCAGATGTCCATGAACGAAATGGACTGAGGTACTGCTAGTTGTTACTATTTAACATGTAAGTGTGTCAACTGGTATAACAAGAGGTATCATTGAAAGAATCATGTAACAAAATTGGTCAGATTTAGTTTAAGAGATGCAGTGTATTAGCAGAGCAGTATATCTGATAAAGCAATTGTCAAACTCAAATTACAAGTTGCAAAATGCCAACATTTTAATCTCCCACTAGTGTAGTCATCACAATAAAGTCCGTATTTAAATTTGTAAGGATACTAGGCCAACATCTGCACAAGGATCATCACATTGCAAGATGTTCTGAAGTGTATGGGAATCAATGATTATTCTTCAGGAGACTGCTGTTAACGAGGCTGGAGAAAAACACAGAGACATAAATAAAGAGCTGTTCCTTTTTCTTCTTTTGGAATAATTTTATTTGAGTTATTAAAATATTGGAGAAGAGAACAAAGTTTGTTTGGCTTACAGTTAAAATTTGTCAAAAATGGTTCTATTTGTTTCTCAGTTGCCATGGAAATGCAAGGAACAGTGAAGATGGGAATGTCTGGTGACCTGGAGATAATTTGGGGGATGGGTGGTGGGGTGCAATGGGATTGGGTTGTGGCTCTTAAAGGTGCTTCATAATTTCAAGGAAGCATTTAGGAACACATCCACTTAGCGTTGGTGACCTTTATCTGTGAAGTTGTCATCAGTAATGTCCCTGATTATAGTTTGAAAATATGTGTTTATTTAAAATGTTTCCAATAGTTGGATTAATCTGGAATCTCATTTCAGCTGATCAAGCCGATGCATGTAAGTTCCAAGCATGTAATGAATTTTCTGAGTGTCGTGTCAACAAACAGACCGAAGAAGCTGAGTGTGTGTGCTACCCTGGTTATATCAGTGTGGATGGACTGCCCTGCCAGAGCAGCTGCAACCTCAGACCAAACTATTGCCTCAACAATGGCAGATGTGAAATAGATCCAGAGAAGGGAGCTGTGTGCAGGTTTGTGACATTGGGGAAAGGCTTGATGAGAAAAGTATTAAGTAAAACAAATGTTGTCCAGTTCTTAACATCATGAATGTTCCGAATTGTTTTGCACTTTGTTGTTCATTCAAGCAAAAGATTTACACCGGAATAAAGCGTTTTGATATATCATTGTCACATAAGATTGTTCTCAGAATATGACAACTCTAGTGCTTTTATAGCTATAACATCCAGATTCTCCCATCAACATGACTAAGATTGAGCTCACGTTTATCCAACAGTTCTTTCTATGAAATTACTGATCCCATCCGAATGACTTTTTCACTGACTTTGAAGGATTACACAGAGTCACATATGTATTCTTTTGCTGCTAATTGCTTTTTCATGCCGAATAGTTTCCTCCCTAGCAGCAAATCTCATTAGTGAATTCCAACTTCATCTAGGTCCTGAATATCCAACTTGTCTAGTTACCTGAAGCAAACTGAGAATGAAGACAAGAATAGATTGTTTAATCTGAAGACAAAAATATATTGTTCAATCAAATAAAAAGTTACTTCCAAAATCTGAGCATTGTGATCATCTCTCTTCAATTTGTCCTTCTTCTGTACTGTCAAGCTGAAACATAAAAATGATCCAAATTGTCTGATCTCCTGATTGTCAGAGTCGGGATATATGACCAAAGGTGGATGTCAAGGTCCAATGGAAGTCCCATTGTGCTGACCTCAGTGGAAATTGTGGAGAAAGTCTGATGCTCCCCAGGATCCTCTGAAAATGTTCAAGCAACTCTGACAGACTTAGCTGAATAGTTAACTCAGAAATGTTAAACAGAAAACACATACTCTGTCTCCTGGATAACTACACAACTGACTTCCCAATCACTCACATTGACCCACTGACTACCAATGCACCCCTGACTACCCTCCTAATCCAACATGACTAAACTCCCCAACTATCTGACTATCATTTCAACTTACCTCAATCACTCGCCCAACCCACCCACCCACTGAAATACCTACCAACCTCATTCATCTCACCACCTTGTCACCTCACCCATATGCCACTCTGACTGTCATTCTGTCCACCTATTATACCACTCACCTGCCATCTCAACCGCTTAATATTTCACTCAGCCTAGTCACCTGCCCACTTACCTCAACACCTGTCCTCCCATCATATTAATTCATTCACTCATTCACCCATTCACACACTCATTAACTTACCTATTAACCAACATTCAACCATTCACCCATTCACTAACGTTCACCACTAGACACTTAAACCTAATGTCTAGAAGCTTATGCCACAGGAAGGGGATAGGTACTGTCTCCACTCTGCCACCCTTCCCCAAATGTCCCAACTCTGTGGTGCAATGTGCTGTGCTTGGAATACATGGCAAAAAATGCAGAGCAATGTTAAGGCAGTTAAAAGATTAGGCAAAGTGGCAGTCCATTGATGATTACCACTCCAAAAAACACCATGGGCATTATCCTGCATACTTCACCTGTTGTTGCATCCTTACTGAATCAAAATCAGGGTCTTCTGCATTGTCCCCTCCTCAAATTCATTCTTTCTCAAAACAAGTATAATGATCAACTTCTTATCTGACAATCTGTAGCTTCTTAACCTCAGGGTAGCTATCATCTATCCATTATTTCTTCCCTGTTCATTTTCTCTACTTAAGTGGTGTCAGCATTCTCAGCTCTGGCCATTTACTTTTCTTTATCAATTTAAAATAATATCAACATTTTTTTAAAAACCCACAATGAAAATAGATGATGAAAATCATCAGTCATGACACGCACAGAAACAATTCAGGATCAAGTTAAAAGTGCTTCTTGGCTGATTGTTCATTTAAAATTAACCATGACCCTATGAAAGGTACTGAAATGTAACTGCATTATTTAGGAAAGGTGGAAGGAAGAAATCAAGAAATTAAAGACATGCTAGTCTAACATCAGCTGTTAGGGGAATTATTGGAATCTACAGTTAAGGAGAGAGACTGAGCACTTTTAAAAAAAAAGCTTTGAGCTGATAATGAAGTGCAGACATGGACATATACAGATGTAGTCATGTCTAATGAACTTAAGTGATGCTTTTTTCAGGAAGAAACTAAAGTAGTAAGCAGAGACTGCAATCATTTTAGTTTATATCAACTTCTCAAAGGCATTTGAGAGGGTTCACATAAAAGATTGTAGTTAAAATTAAAGATCATGGAATTTAAGATAGATTATTGATCTACCTTGGAGTCTGTAAGTGGCATCAGGAGACTGGGAAGTCTAGGAATAATGGATTCATACTCAAATTACAAGGAGAGACAAGTGGTGGCCCGCAAGGATCTATGCTGACGTCTTAACTTTTCATTAGTCATCCATAATTTATTAATAGACTTAAATAATGTAACATGGAGCCATCCACCTGGATTCGTCAATGAGACAAAAATTGGTACACAGTAACTTAGGTTGGCTAGATCATAAAATAATTTTCGCTTAAGTGAGTGGATAAACTTCAGCAGATGCATTTCAACATGGATGTTAGTCTATTAATTTTTGTCTAAATGTAGATTGATTCAAGTGTTAATGAACTGGTGAAATGTTAGAAACAGTAGGGCTCCAATTGAGGGAGGGACAGTGGCTCAGTGGCTGGCACTGTTGCCTCACAGCATCAGAGACCCAGGTTCGATTCCCACCTCGGGTAACTGTCTGTGTGCAGTTTGCACATTCGTCCCATGTCTGCATGGGTTTTCTCCAGGTGCTCCAGTTTCCTCCCACAATCCAAAGATGTGCAGGTTAGGTGAATTGGCCATGTTAAATTGCCCATAGTGTGGGGGGATGTGTAGGTTAGGTGCAGTAGACTGGAGTAAATGTAGAGTAGTGGGGGAATGGGTCTGAGTAGATTACGCAGCAGAGGGTCAGTGTGAACTTGTTGGGCTGAAGGGCCTGTTTCCACACTGTCGGGATTCTATGATTCAAAGAGATCCATGTACGCAGATCAATAGAATGTCGCAGTCAATGGAAAAATAATCCAAAAGGCTGAAGACTGGTCCAGAAATGTTCACTCTACTTTCTATCCAGAGGTGCTGCCAGTCCTGCTGAATTTCTCCAGCAATTTCTGTGCTGTATAAAAATATAGATCTTAGTTAGGTGCCCATAAGAGTGTAAGACATAAGAGCAGAATTAGGCCATTTGGCTGCTTCACCATTCTATCATGCCTTGATAAATCTCTCAACCCCATTCTCCTATCTCCTCCCTGTAACCCTGTGAATGGAGTTAAATATACAAATCAGCCCTGATCTCATTAAATGATGGAACAGACTTAAGGAGATGAATGACCTACTCTTGTTACTACCTTCCCACTAAAGCTGCCCATGTGGCTTTAGTTTTCATTAAAATAACTGCATCTGAGCTAGTGTTGATCACTGTTCTTTTGTA
This sequence comes from Chiloscyllium punctatum, assembly GCF_047496795.1. NCBI lineage: Eukaryota > Metazoa > Chordata > Chondrichthyes > Orectolobiformes > Hemiscylliidae > Chiloscyllium > Chiloscyllium punctatum. The sequence goes on from NC_092749.1 coordinate 84,442,689, forward strand.
TTGGTTCAAAGGCTCGCAAAGAATTTTTTGTCTGTTTTAGTCCACTCATTCTTGCTTAAAGCAGCATGTGTTTATTTTATTTTGCTGATGACTTGTTTCACCATAAATCTTATTCAAGTTGCATACTCTACATCACAACCTCCAGCAGTCTTGTTCAGTTCTAGTTTTTTATTCCACCAATGAGATAGTGAAAATCTTGGTTCTTTTATAACTTTAAATTTCACATCAAACTAGTATTCACAATTCTTATTATTGATATTCCCTCATCATTATCTTTAGCCATCAATATTCTTGGCTTTCTTGTCTTCTCTGATCTTAATTTCAAGTCAACATTTTATTCATTCCTCTTGACTTCCTTATAGCAAGTCAAATGCATTCACCCTCCACCTTTATGACAGGACAGAAGGGTAAGTTAGCCAAAATAACCCCCATTTTAATCCTGCATACAACTTATCCTCCATTTGCTGCAATTGAGACACATGGCATGAATTATTGTACTTAATTATTTTTCCCAGCACTTCAAATTGTGCAACACTTCAGTTGTCTTAATTTTTCTTTCCTCCTCTAACATGTCAAAACTTTAAATTTGTCAACTCAATTCTGTCTTCCAGTTTAACCACCTCAATACTTTACCTTGTCTGACTTGATGTTACTCTGCACAATGGGTCATAGTTCTTTTCTGTGATTTCCCAACTTAAAACAATTCACTTAAATTAATGACCTTAACACTTGAGAGACACATTAACTTACTTCACATTACAACTTCAAACTAAGTGCATATATAAACATTGATGATGAACAGAATCTGATGGAACAAAATCAAACTGTGTCAATTCTTCATAACAATAGGAGTTTGAAATGGGTTCTAATGTTAACATCCACTCTTATTTTCCAAAAGCAAATTTTATCTTAGAAGACACTTCTGAACACAACAATATTTTGTCCAGATAATTCTTACGTTCTAAATTCCAGATGCCACATAGATTCCGAATGGTCTTATCGAGGGGAAAACTGCATTGAGCTCGAGTCTGAGCCATTAATTACCATGGTTACTATTGTGTCCATTTTTGGTTTGCTGCTCCTTGTTTCATCGATTACTCTCATCTTGCCAAAGATATTCCACAAATCGATGAAAAACAGGAATGGTCAATTACTGTAAGCTTTTACATTTTTTTTTCCATTTTTCTTTCCTTTAAAGGCATTTTTTTTCTATCGTGCATTTTGAATTTTTTTTCTAATATTTTTCTGACAATGTTTGAGGAATTCGCAATTTGTTCTGTAACTTAGACACATCAATGGCACTGAGGGCAAGGCAAATGTTAATCAAGCTTTCGAACATGATGAACCATTGATAGTTGGCCATCAGCCACCAACTGATTCTTCCAGCATGCCTAGCTGTTCCCGCACCACCACTGCTGCTGCAACACCCACTCAGGAAAATCTGAACTTTAGCAAAGAGGTAATGTCAAATCTTTTTTAAGGTACTGCATTTTCTTTTTTTGAATTCTCCAGAACGCCTTTTTTTAAAATGGATTATTTTTTCCATTTTTATTCAAGTGAAGTTCTTTGAATTAGTTTTCTTTTCTCAAAATGGATGACAATGGACAGAAGTGCATGATTAGAACATTTTTAAGCCATGCCAAGTTACATTTTAGTGACATACCTGTGAAGCAACAAGAGGTAGCTGGACATTCACTTTGGACAAAGTTGTTCAAACTATCATCAGACTATGAAAGGTACACAGTTAATTTGATTATGATGTATACATTAAAACACAACAGTGTACAATCCAATAAAACACAAATACCTTGTGGATTTCCAACATTGTGCTCTCGAACTTGGTCAGAAACAACAAATGCTGAAAATTACAGCATTCATGGAGAGACAGTAAGCTAACGTTTTGAGTCATGTGACTCTTCATCAGAGTTGGGGGGGAAACATTTATGCTATAGTTTGGGGAGGTGGGGGTAGTGGATGTAGGGTGCTGACGGAGAAAAGATGTTAGTCGTTTACATTAAGCAATCGGAATGTGAGAGTGACGGAACAATGGTGCGTCTCTTGCTAGACTTGAAAGGACAGTAAGTGGAATGGGGGGAGGAGAAGACAAGCTAAAAGAAAGCGAAGGAATGGGAGTTGGTTCACAATTTAAAGGTGCTGAACTCAATACTAAGTCCAGAAGGCCGTAAAGATCCTCGTCTGAAGATGAGATGTTGTTCTTTCAGTTTGTCATGGGATTCATTTGAATACTGCAGCATGCCAAGGATAGAGAAGTGGGCTTGCAAGCCAGATGCTGAGTTAAAGTGATCAGCTCCAAGAAGGTCGGGGTACTGCTTGCACACAGACCGGATGTGTTCCACAAAGCGGTCACACAGAGCGCAGTGAACACAATGCACAAAATTGGAGGAGGTACAAGTGAAATGCTGCTTCACCTGAAAAGGCTGTTTAGGGCCTAGGATGGTGAGCAGGGAGGAAGTGAAGGGACAGATGTTGCACCTTCTGCCATTACATGGGAAGGTGCAGTGGAGAGGGATCGGTGTTGGTGGTTGTGGAATGGACTAGGATGTCCCAGAGGGAACAATCCCTATGAAATACAGTCAGGGGGAGTGAGGGAAGGATTTGTTTGGTGCTGGCATTCTGCTGGAGTTGTCTGAAATGGTGGAGAATGATCCTTTGAGAGCCCTGTCAACCACAATGAGTGGGAAACCATGGTTATGGAAGAAGCAAGCCTGTACAATCCCCATCCACCACCACTCTCCTCTGCTTGGCTGAACTTGTTCTATCACTGAACAATTTCTCCTTTAATTCATCTCACTTCTGCCAAAGGACTAGCTATGGGCAGCCACATGGGTCCCAGTTGTGCCTGCCTCTTTACAGAGTATGTGGAACAATCCTTGTTCCAGTCCTACACTGGCCCCTCCCACAGCTTTTTTCTCGATACATGAACAACCGCTTCGGTGCCACTTCATGCTCCTGCCAGGACCTTGAAACTTTCATTCATTTTTCCTCCAATTTCCACCACTCACATTGTCAATTTCTGACACTTCCTGTCCTTTTTTGACTTCTCTGTCTCCATTTCAGGGACTAAACTGTCTATTCCATCCACTACAAAGCCATTGACTTGATAAGTACCTTCACTATAGCTCGTCAGACCCCACGTCCTGCAAGAATTCCATCCCATTCTCCCAGTTCCTTGGCCTATGTCGTACCTATTCAGATGATGCCACCTTTCAAAACAGCACTGCTGATTTGGCTTGCTTCTTCCATAACCGTGGTTTCCCACCCACTGTGATTGACAGGGCCCTCATCCGTATCTGACCTATTACCCATGCTTCCATCCTTGCCCCTTCCCATCACTCACGACAGTGTGATTGGCTTCCCCTTGTTGTCACTTTTCACCAGGCTCCACATTCAAAGGATCATTCTCCACCATTTCAGACAACTGCAGCAGAACGTCACCACCAAACACATCCTCCACTCACTCCCCCTGTCTGCATTCGCAGGGATTGTTCCCTCCAGGACATTCAAATCCATTCCACAACCACCAACACCACTCCGTCTCCACAGCACCTTCCCATGTAACTACAGACGGTGCAATATCTGTCCCTTCACTTCTCACCATCCAAGGATCCTGACCTTCCCACATCTGGTCACTTTAACACAGCGTCCAGTCCTCAGCATGCTACAATGTTCCAATGAATCACAGTGCAAACTGGAAGTGTTGATGTCCGTTTTTTTTTCCACAAATCCAGACGACACAAGTTTTCTGTTCAACAATGGTAGCTTTATAATCGGACAGCTGGCAAGAGATTCAAATCGTCACTAAAATAGCTGAGTGCCTACTTGTAGCAGCTCTTCTTCACAAATTTCTGCATTACACTCAGAGACAGTATATCTTATAGGAAGTTGAACAAAGACTTATCAGTCACATGGATGATTGACATCACATAACTTAAAGTAGATAATTAAGATTTTACAAAACCTGATGATTGTCAATGTCCTGAAATAATGTGTGAATGGACTATAGAAATCGATTATCATATCTTCCCTGATTATGTGTTAATGGAAAGGAATTAAGGCAGAAAAGTTTTGCCTGCTACAAATGGGGAACTCACATACCTATACTGATATGGAGGTGGGGTAACTGGGGGGATTCACATACCTATGTTAATATGGAGGGGAAGTGAGAGAATGGGAGACGGAGGCAGCTAACTGGGTTGGGGCCAGGGTTATTAGTCCTGTCTGGAAAGGACAAAAGTCTTGTCTAGGCTTACTTGCATGGAATGGGGGAGTCCACATGTGGGGATTGAAAGAGTTCAGGCTTCCAGTGGCTGTTGCAGCAAGTTTTTTTGGTAGTGGGATTTTTAAGCCTAAAGTCCCCAATGTGCCCTGAAAGAGAAGCAAAGGATGGAACTGACATTCCCCTCTCCCCCCACCACCCCCCCCAAATTCCCCCCGTGACATTTTAACTTCATCAAAAGACCAACATCTCATCTTCATTCTAGGCTCTGTCCAGCCTTCTGGATCTAGATTAGATTACATTACAGTGTGGAAACAGGCCCTTCGGCCCAACAAGTCCACACCGACCCGCTGAAGCGCAACCCACCCATACCCCTACATTTACCCCTTACCTAACACTACGGGCAATTTAGCATGGCCAATTCACCTGACTTGCACATCTTTGGACTGTGGGAGGAAACCGGAGCACCCGGAGGAAACCCACGCAGATACGGCGAGAACATGCAAACTCCACACAGTCAGTCGCCTGAGGCGGGAAATGAACCCAGGTCTCTAGCGCTGTGAGGCAGCAGTGCTAACCACTGTGCCACCGTGCCACCCACAATATTGAATATTTAATAATTAAATAGTCAATATTTAATATTGACTTCAGCTCCTTTAAATTGTGAGCCAACTGCCATTTCTTTTAGCTTGTTATCATGTCCTCCCCTCGCCCCCACCCCCCCCCCCCCCCCCCTCCCATTCCACTTAATGTCCTTTCAAATCTGGCAGGAGACACATCATTGTCTGCCATTCTCACAATGTGAGCACTTAATCTGGACTAGCGATATCTTTTCTCCATCAGTCCCCTATACCCTTTACCCACACCCTACCACTCCTCAAACTATTGCATCAATACTGTCCCCTCCACACTTCACTTCAGCTCTGATGAAGAGCCATCTGGACTCAAAACATTAGCTTGCTCTCTCTCCATGGATGCTGTGATCTCCCGCATTTGTTGTTTTCAGTACTTTTTCCAGCATCTGCAGGAATTTGATCCTTACATCCAGTTCAGAAACAATATTTCCATCTTTTATGAAAGCTGCTAACTGTTTTTATTATCTCAACGAATGTCTCTCTTGATCTCCCCATCCTACTCCTCTCCCACAAATGTAACAACCTCAATTCAGATACTCAACTTGAGGGGGCTAGACTATTAAAACTCATGAAATTTAATCCAACAGTAACCCATATTTTACAATAAGAAAATTTGTAGAATATGCCAGCTTTTATGTTTTCAAATGCATAAGATGCAACTGTTTTGTTTTACAAACCAAGTATCAAACTGTGGTCTGATTCCTTGAACTCAAAATGGCAGCTGTGCCATTATCATGCCATTGATTAGTCAAGAGACGTGAGATGACGATCGGCAGATTTTGGGGTAACCTAAAAATGTTTAGATCTAACGTGTTGCGTTTTAGAATGTGGATGCTTACCACAGTATCAGATTCCCTTAACCATTACGTTAATATGAGCAGTAATAACTGAAATAATGCCTCATACATATGTATATAATGTGATTCAGAAGGCAAAGTGAGAGTAAAGATTTAATAATTACTTTTTAATATGATATTGCCCATCCCTCAACCCCACTAACACCTAATTGGTACATTTTGGCAAGAGGAAAGATAACCTTGGAGAAGTCTTAGACGATCCAGGTAATATTCAACTCTTCAAGTAGACTTAATTCCAATTCAGGATGCTGTGTGGTTTGGGGGGGGGGGGATGGTGTTGCCATGTATCTTTCACTTTCTGGATGACAGAAGTCATAAGTTTGGAAGGTGCTACCAAAGGAACCTTGGTGAATTGCTGTTAAGTGTCTTATAGGTTGCACACGATGCTGCCGCTGCATCAGTGGTGAAGGGAGTGAATGTTGAAGGTGGGTGATGGGGTGCTAGTCAAGTGTGCTTATCACTGGACTAGTAATCCAGAGTCCAGGTCCTGGATCATAGGTGCAAATTCCAGAGCAGCAAGTGGATTTTGAATTCAATGATTAAACCTGGAATGTAGTAACAAGCGAATACTAATGACAATGGTCATGATGACTATCATCAATTGACATAAAATCTATCTGGATTAGCTCTATATTTTTGGGATATAAATCTGCTTTCCTTACCCATAAAGACTACATTTGACACCAGAGCTGCAGCAGTGTAGTTGATTCTTAGCAACCTGCTAAAATGGCCTTGCAAGCCACTCAGTTCAAAGGCTTCTGGCATGAGCAATAGTATTGCCCACATTTATAGAGTCATAGAGATGTACAGTATGGAAACAGACCCTTCAGTCCAACCCGTTCATGCCGACCAGATATCCCAAGCCAATCTAGTCCCCCCTGCCAGCACCCAGCCCATATCCCTCCAAACCCTTCCTATTCATATACCCATCCAAATGCCTCTTAAATATTTAAATTGGACCAGCCTCCACCACTTCCTCTGGCAGCTCATTCCATACATATACCACTCGCTGTGTGAAAAAGTTGCCTCATAGGTCTCTTTTATATCTTTCCCCTCTCACCCTAAATCTATGCCCTCTAGTTCTGGACTCCCCGACACCAGGGAAAAGACTTTGCCTATTTACCCTATCCATGCCCCTCATAATTTTGTAAACCTCTATAAGGTCACCCCTCAGCCTCCGACACTCCAGGGAAAACAGCCCCAGCATGTTCAGCCTCTCCCTATAGCTCAAATCCTCCAACCCTGGTAACATCCTTGTAAATCTTTTCTGAATTCTTTCAAGTTTCACAACTTCTTTCTGATAGGAAGGAGACCAGAATTGCATGCAATATTCCAACAGTGGCCTAACCAATGTCCTGTACAGCTGCAACATGACCTCCCAACGCCTGTACTCAAAATCCTGATCAATAAAAGAAAGCATACCAAATGCTGCCTTCACTATTCTATTTACCTGCAACTCCACTTTCAAGGAGCTATGGACCTGCACTCCAAGGTCTCTTTGTTCAGCAACACTCCATGGGACCTTACCATTAAGTGTATAAGTCCTGCTAAGATTTGCTATCCCAAAATGCTGCACCTTGCATTTATCTAAATTAAACTCCATCTGCCAATTCTCAGCCCATTGGCCCATCTGGTCAAGATCCTGTTGTAATCTGAGGTAACCCTCTTCGCTGTCCACTACACCTCCAATTTTGGTGTCATCTGCAAACTTACTAACTGTACCTCTTATGCTTGCATCCAAATCCTTTATGTAAATGACAAAAAAGAGAGGACCCAGCACCGATCCTTGTGGCACTCCACTGGTCACAGGCCTCCGCTACCAGAATTAGTACCTAAGCCCTCACCATTTACTCTGACATAGTTATGGCTGTTTATCATTTAAACTTCTTAAAAAATATCTAAATCTTTACCATTCCATGGAGAAGGAAAAGCAAACATTCAAAGATCAAAAGAATTAATGTTATCAGAATTTGATGATTATTTTATTAATATTCATTCCAGTAATGTGGGTGTTGCTGACGAGACCAGCATTTGTTATCCATCCTAAATGCCCTTAAGTTGGTTATGGTGAGCTGCTTTCTTGAACTGTTGGATGTTCAGTGGGTAGGAGTGGAACTTGCAGGTGGTTGTGATCTCATGTTTCTGCTTCCTTTATCCTTCAAGATGGTAGTGGTTGTGGATTTGGAAGATATAGTCTAAGGAGCCTTGGTGAATTTTTGTAGTACATCTTGATTCTAATACATACTGTTACCAGTGTGCATGGATGGTGAAGGGAATGAATGTTTGTGGATTCAATGCCAATCAAATTGGATGTTTTGTCCTGGATGGTGTTGAGCTTCTTGAGTGTTGTTGGAGCTGCAGTCATCCATGTTTCCTTATGCCTTGTAGATAGTGAACAGGATTTGATGACAGAGGAGGTGAGTTGCTAACAAAAGCATTCCTAACCTCTGACCTGTTCTTGCAGTAACTAAAGTAATATGGCCAGTCCATCTCCCTTTCTGGTCAATGGTAACATATAGGATGTGATAATGGAGTTCTCAGCAATGATAATGCCACTGAAAGTCAAGGGGCAATTGGTAGATTCTGTCTTTTATAGAACAGTCATTGTCTGCTAAGTGTGTGGCACACATGCCTCTTGCCATCCAAGCCTAGCTGTTGACCAGATCTTCCTGCATTTTGACATGGACTTCTTCAAAATCTGATGAATTGCAAATGGTGCTAAAGACTGTGCGGTCGTCAGTGAACAACCCCAATGCTGACCTTATGATGGAGGTAATGTCATTGATGAAACCCCTGAAGATGGTTGGGTCTGAAATAATACCCTGAAGCTGAATGACTGACCTCCGATAAACACAATCATCTTTCTTTATGCTAGGTATGACTCCAACTCATGATACATTTTACCCCTAATTGCCATTGCCTCCAGCTTTGATCGTAAGACATCAATAATAGATTAGAGCCTACTCCACTATTCAATATGATCATGGCTGATCTGATACTCTTCAGATCAAATTTCCTGTTCTTTCTCCATAACCCTTGATTCCCCTACTGATCAACAATGAATCTAACTCAGCCTTGAATATACAAAAGGATTCTGCCCCCACCACTCTCTGTGGCAAGGAGTTCTAAAGACTCTCAAGCTTCAGAAAACTTTTTTTCTCATCTTAATCTTAAATTGGTGCCCCTTAATTTTGAGACTATGTCCTCAATTTTCTCATGAGTGGAACATCCTCTAACATTTATTGTGTAAAGCCCCCTACTGACCAATAGGCTTCCATGAGATCACTACTTATTCTTCCAAATTCCAATGGGCAGAGTCCCAATCTGTTTAACCTTAGCTCATAAGACAATCTATCCATATTGGGAACATTCCTTTTGAACCTTCTCTGAACTGCCTCCAGTGAAATTATATCCTTTCTTAAATAAGGGACCAAAATTGCTCATAGTACTCCAAGTGTTGTCTCACCAGCACCTTTGACTTCCCTACTGTATACTTCAACCCTCTTGTAAAAAGGACCAACATTCCATTAGCCTTCTTAATTACGTGCTGTGCCTGTGTACTAGCTTTCTGTGTTTTGTGTACAAACACCCCAAATCCCTTCGTGTTGCTGTTCTTTTGATCTCCCTTCCAAAATGAACAGTTTCACATTTTCTCACATTATACACCTTTTGCCAACATTTTACCAACATACTCAACCTATCGCTATCTCTCTGTAAGTTGTTTATATCCTTCTTGCAAACCTGCCTTTTCAACTATTTTTGTGTCATCTGCAAACACTTGGTTACCATGCATTCACTTTCTCCCTCTAAGTCATACTGCTAGGGTTTTTTAATGCCACGCTTGCTGCCTAATCTATTAGTTGCTGCTTTGTTTGACATGCAAAAGAAATTGAAATGAAGTCAATGCACTATTTACAGAGTGAACATTTTAATCTAACACAAATTGGATAATTGTGTATTTCAGTTCTTCATTAAATTCTAGTTTATAAATAAAATATTTTGCAATGATTAAATGAGTCACATTAATAAAGCATTGGTATTCCCTGTTCCTACAACATGTTAGATACTAACCTCAATTTCTGCATTCAACATGATTGAATTATTGATGCAATAGAATTTTGTTCTGTGTTTTATTTGCATAGGTCACTGGAGTCCCTTTCAAAGCCTGGTCTGACAAGCTAGCATTGAAAAGCACGCAATCTGAAAATTTTCCACAACCCAGAGAGGTGAGGTTTGAAAAGAAAACATGTTTTTAGATAAGTCTATTTCAATTTATAAACTGTTACCTTTGAATTTCCACCTCAGAGTGAAAAGGGTTTAAAAGTAGGCATCCAAATGAGAGTAAAGATGTGATAATAGATTGTATTAGGTCAATGTTAGGCCATATTGGAAGTATTGTTATTAGTTTTCGGTAATCAATAACAGAAATGATGTTAAAACCATACATTTGTAAATGGCGCAGATTCCCCAGGATGATACCAGGGATGGGACTCTACAAGCATAAAAAAAAATTAAGTTACAAGGACAATAGCCAGAGTAGTAAAGGTTTAACAGATATTTAATTTAAATCTTTTGCATTAGAACTGGCCTTGATAGGTTGTTTAGGATAAGATAAAAACAATGACTGCAGATGCTGAAAATCAAATACTGGATTAGTGGTGCTGGAAGAGCACAGCAGTTCAGGCAGCATCCAACGAGCAGCGAAATCAACGTTTCGGGCAAAAGCCCTTTATTCCTGATGAAGGGCTTTTGCCCGAAACGTTGATTTCGCTGCTCGTTGGATGCTGCCTGAACTGCTGTGCTCTTCCAGCACCACTAATCCAGTGTTTAGGATAAGACTTAAGGTGAAGTATTATATAAGGTTGAACAGGTTGGTTAGAATAAGACTTAAGATGAAATATTGGATAAGGACTGAAAATGATTTTGACGCACACTCGAATTCACTCTGATTCATTCTGATGCAAGCAGGCTGTGAACTTTGTACTGCCTTCTTATTTACTTTCAGCATTTTCAAGACTTCATGATATTAGTAGTACTAAACATGCAGTTGGGGTCTGCATTCCTGAGCGGTGTTTTAAATATCTCAAGTTCAAGTAAATATGTACCACTTGAAGTAAGACTGTACCTTTTAAATGGCTAGAGCAGATGATTGGAATTTATTGCATAAGTGACCTTGAACTGGAAAAAACACAGCAATGATGCAGAGAATTACACAATCACAGAAAGAACCATTCAGCCAGTCATGCCAGCACCATCTCTTCTAACAATCATCATTACCGAGTGCCAATCTCCTACTTCTTCCCAGTACCCTTGTACACTTGCTCTTTCAAAGTAATTATTTAATGCCCTCTTGAATTCCACACTTGAACCTGCCTCCATCAAACTTCTAGATAGTGCATTCCATAACCTATCTACTCCCTGAGTGAAAAAGATTTTCACATTACACTTGCTTCTTTTGCAACATCACTTTCAATCTGGTAGTTGTTCATTTCATGAGCACAGTATGGAAGATAGTGAGCTCCAAGGAGCTCCATGTAGCACTTGAGCCCTTGGTGCAGGAGGTTAACAGAAAGAGAGAGGTTTTCTATCCACAGATTCCAAGAGATACTCACGCAATTTTGGAGAGGTGATAGGAAGGCAACTGTGTAGATCTGTGCCAGAAATGTAAGCTGAGCATCTAAGTGCAATGCTAAAAGCACATTTGATGACCTCATGAGTGGCTAAGGTCAATAAATTCAACTTAAAATATCACATTCTACTAACTGCCCCTTTAGACTCACACATAGTTCAATACTCCAAACCCATTCTCCACCTACCAACACCCTCTATCAATCACTCTTCATGCCTAAAGTTAATTTGCTTTACCTCATCCACACACATATAGCATTGTTCCAAGCCTGAACATAGTTCACACCCTGCCAGCTATTCAATCACATCATCTAAATACATCACACCACACTCAGTGACATGCTTTTTTCTTATTTTTGCAGGATAAATGGCACACAACTGACTGAAACCACACCCAGCCAGTCTGCAAAAAAACATAGTTGCTTGTCCTCACCCTGATGGTGGAGGAGTTAATAGCCACGGTTTGGAGTGACTGTGACCGAGGCTGTGGGCAACAAGTTGATAATGAGATAATATGACCATAAGAAATAGGGTCTGGAGAATGGTGCTTGGTCTGTCAAACCTGCTCCACCATTCAATATGGTGATCTGACATTTCTCACATCCACTTGCCTGCATTTTCCCCATATCTCTCGATTGCTCTATTAATCAAGAATCTATTTGTCTCATCCTGAAATGTACACAAGGCCTGAGTCACAACAGCTCTCTGTGATAAGGTGTTCTAAAGATTCAGAACCATCAGAGAAGAAATTGTTCCTCCATTCAGTTTTAAATCAGCATCCCTTTGTTCTGAGATGCTGCCCTGTGGCCTTAGACTCTCTAGATGGGATGTCCTATCTAATCAAAAAAAAATCCACAAAGAACTTCAGATGCTGGAAATCAGAACCAAAACAGAAATTGCTGAAAAAAAGTCAGCAGGTCTGCCAGCGTCTGTGGAGAGAAGGCAAGGTTAACATTTCAGTCCCAGTGAGCCTTCTTCATAATGCTGTGATGTTGCCAGACCGGCTGAATTTTTTTCAATAATTCCTGTTTTAGATTATTCTACCTAATCCTTATTTACATATTCCAATTTCCACTTTTGCACAATTTCTTCCAATTATCAAGCTGCACATATTGCAAATATGCCTCTCTTGTTTTCGCCTCACCCTCTGCTGACCTCAACTCAACACTGTGCTTTTCACCTTTCAGTTACCCTAAAATACTAGATGCTTAGACAAGTTCTGCTGCATGAGCATGAAATGGAAGAATAGAGATTGGTGGCAATGGACCTTAATACTCGTGGCCAACTGCTCAGATACATTGTTTATTCTTTAGAAGGAACATATTTGCCCCTTCTAGCCTGGTCTTCCACTTAACAAGTTCATGACTGATATTTAACCTTAACTCCCCATCCCCACTGTCACCAAATTTCCTTTTTTCCCTTAATACTAAAACAAATCAACCTCTATCTTGAATAAACTCAATGATTGAGCATCTAACGGAATAGGGAACAACAAGATTTACAATCCTATGAGTAAAGAGTTTCATCTCAATTTATCAAGCCCATGACCATGCCCTCTTCATTTCCCAGAGGTAACATTTTCTTAGCTGCCCCTTGAGAAATTTATGTTTCAGTTAGATCCCCTCTCAATTTTCTAAACTCCAAGGAATGTAAACATAATGTACTAGTCTTTCTTCATAGAACAATCCCATTAAGAATTAAATAAAATAGCCGGCAGCCCTTACCCACCGCATGCTTTCACATGACCCATACATTCCCCATGACCTTTCTATGTCACCCCCTGCCCCCATAGTCCTTTGTAACCCTACGTAAACAAAGTCATGCCCACTACCCTTTCCCCTTACACCCTCCATGCCAATTACAAAGCCCACACCACGGCCAATCCTCAGAAGTTATACTGGGATGTGTTTAAGTAAGTTCTAAGTGACCATTGAAGAATTCACTCTTTAGAAAACACTTGTTGATTTAAAAAAAAACTTCCTTCAACTACTTAATCCCTTATAAAAACATATGTTTGCATTCATAGACCTGCTTAAAAGGCTTAACATAAACACTTGGAGCTGTCAGTCAGTTATGCAACACAAATCCTATTTGATAATCTTCAGGCATATATCAGTATGAAACAACAAGTACTAATTTTATTTTACACAACAGACTATTCAAAAATTTGAATTCCAGGACATTTAAATGCCTTGACAGCTTAATAATTCCAATGAGTTTAACAATTCCCTTAAAAGCTTTACATTTCTAGTGAGCTTGACAAATCCAATGAGTTGACCCACTTTTAATACACATTTATGACTACTTTCAACAATCCCAAAGGGAACCTTGCCTTCCCCAAGAACATACTATTTCACTTTACAAGGTGTCCATCAATTTATCCAAAAAAGTACTGTTATGACCTTGTTCAGAAGGGTGAACCAATTATTTTCATTGTCCCACAAATAAGAATTAAATTTGAAAATGTGGGTGTTATTAACACGTGATATCAATAATATGACAGAAGTTTTACAGCCCAAAAAGGTGTTATTCAGCCCACTGTGCCTACACCAGCTCTTTTCAAATGAGCATTATTATCTAATGTCAATGCATTTTCTCCATAGTTAATATTATTTTTATCCAATAATTGCCCAATGCCCTTTTGAATGCCTCAATTGAACCAGCCTCCACCACACTGCCTGGCAATGTATACATATCCTAACTAGTTCCAAAGTGAAAAGATTTTTTCTCATAAATCATTGTTTCTTTTGCAAATCACTTTAAATCTATGTCTTCTCATTCTTGTTTCTTTTAAAAGCATTAACAGTTTCTTCCTATCTCCTCTATCCAGCGTACTTATGATTTTGAAAACCTTGATCAGAGTTCCTTTTAACCTTCTTCTCTCTCAGCGAAACAATTCCAGTTTCTTCAACCTATCCTTGTATTTGAAGTTTATCCTGTCTGGAATGATTCTTATAAATTGCTTGTGTGCTCTGTCTAATGCATTCACATCTTTCCTGTAATGTGACACCTAGAAATGTACACAGTACAGTTGAGGTCTAACAACTGCCTTGTAGCTGTATATAGTTCCAATATCAGACACAACTGAGCCAGGTTCCTCAAGTCAATTGATATTTTTTTAAAAATTATTCAAGTGAAGGTCCAAATATTCCTAACTAAAGGGTTTAAAATGTGCACATATTACATACCCACACAAAAAAAATAGCAAAGTGTTATCTTAGAAGTATTTTGGCCAGGCAACAAATCAGTTCAGAGACTTATTCATAGATTGTCTCAAATGTTGTTAGGTAGCCAAACCACTTTCCACACAAGACTTTAGCATCGGGTTTCTTTTTGGATCAGGTATGAATCAATGAGTTCTTTTTCTCTGGAAACAGTAGTATAGATTTAGACTTCTCCTTTGAGAACCCTCCTCGAGAATTGTTAATGTCTTCTAATGGCTGTTCAATCCATAAAGTATGTGGAGAGGATTTGCCAGAGAGAGAGAGAGAGGGAGGGCAAAGGCTTGATGAACCCATGGCAATTTCCCTCCAAATGTCTGTGTTCAAAACCAATACTTTTTCCCCCACAAGCTGAGTCATGTGATCTTCTCTAAGCATGTTGCAGACTCAGTCTCCATCCAAGTAGTTTGCTCTTAACAAAACATAAAAGTGTTGCTGTTCATGTCTTTTGCTTTGCAAAGTTTTCTTTTCAAGATAACTTCACAATATATATCGAACCAATGATGTTATAAATGAATATTTTAGGCAGTAGATTTCATAATAGTACCATATCGCAATAAATAACTTTAGCAGCTTTAGACCTTCACCCAAAAACTGTAAACCCAAAAATCATGTTTTGTACTTCCCACTAGTGAAAACTGGAAGGCAGTAACAGGGCAACACGGTGGCTCAGTGGTTAGCACTACTGCCTCACAGCACCAGGGACCCAGGTTCAAGTCCCACCTTGAACACCTGTCTGTGTGGAGTTTGCATATTCTCCTGTGTCTGTGTGGGTTTCCTCCCACAATCCAAAGATATGCAGGTCAGGTGAATTGGCAATGCTAAATTGCCCATAGTGTTAGGTCCGTTAGTCAGGGGTAAATATAGGGTTGGGGAATGGGTTACTCTTCGGAGGCCTGTTCCCGTACTGTAGGGGATCTAATCTAATCATTTTAGCATGTACAGCTGCCTCCTCGAATCATGGATATGCAGAATACAACTCAACCCATTCCACCCTTCTCCTCCCACTCTTTCCCGCCTTCTGATTGTAAATGGTGGCTGCCAGGGCCTCTGGATCAGGGCTCCAACACCATTTTGGCCACCCTCTCTGTGAAACAAAGTTATAAAACTCCAGGTCAGCAAGTTTGTTATACACCTTGGCCTTTCCATCACTTCCCAGTTCTTATTTCTCCACCTATATTGGGCGCATGTTTACTTTCATTAATGTCTTATTTATATATAAATAGAAATATTAACAATGTCATTTTACGTCTATTGCTCACTTACTTTCATATTCTGTTTCCTTATTCTGCTTTACTGAATTCTAAATTCTCCTAATATTCAGGCATACTGCACATTTTGACAACATTACAAGCCTTTTGATGTGATATATATTTAATTCCTCTTGTGGGCCTGCTTGGTACATTATTTGTGCCTTAAAAGATTGCATACTTGTTGTAAATTATGCATTAAATTTTTCAATACCATTTCTTTCCCATCATCATAGATTTTAATGTAGTCTCAAGAACTACTGGAATCAACTGGCCTATTAAACATAAAAAGGGAGCAGGAATAACTCATTACATCTTGAGTTTGGTCTATCATTCAGTAAAATCATGATTGATTTGACTGTGGCCTGAACTTCACTTTCTTGCCCACCTCTCATAACATTTGACTCCCTTGTCAAGCCCTGGCTTCAGTCTTAACTAAATAACATTCAAACTCAAAATAAGATGCTATGTCATATTATGGTCATTCTTTCCTAGAAGCTTGTTTACTAAACAGTTATTAATTAACTCTTTTTCCATTGTACAATTTGGTATATTCCATACATCATCCTCCCCACTATTACTTTGAATCTAGTTTGCCCAGCTTATTTGCAAGTTGAAATCCTCTATTATCACTATAATGTTTTTGTTGTACTCTTCAAATTCAAATTCTACACTTTAACTACTATCAAGCTTCCTTTAAGCAACACCTACTAATGCCTTTTGCATCTAGATTTAGTAGTTTTGTCCTTTATCTTTGGTGGGAGGTGGGGGGGGGGGGGGTGGGGGGTGTCATGTCTACATTAAGCCCATAGAATCTTAGATTTGAATGCTTCCTAATGATTGTCACTGACTTTCCCTCATGTATCTGTATCCAGCCCACTTTTGCCACATCAACTGTCAGCTTTGCACAGTTTGCCACAGTGGTGCTGGAAAAGCACAGCAGGTCAGGTAGCATCCGAGGAGCAGGAAAATCGATGTTTCGGGCAAGAGCCCTTCATCAGGAAGGGCTCCTGCCCTTCATTTTCTAAGACTAATCTTCATTTTCTAAGACTGAATCTAGAATCGTACCCTTTCTTGTTGGACTTGTTATGTAAGTTAAAAAAATTCTCTTGAAACCTTTAACAATGGTGCACTTTTTTGTACATGTCACACTGTTTCTATACCAATTGACATTTGAGGAATTGAAGTCCACAATTTTAATTGCCTATTAAAATTTGCCAACGTAATAGTTCCTCTCTCTTCCACTATTTAGAGAGAGTTTATCATATGTACCGAGCAGTGTGGCTACTTGTTTTTGTTTCTGAGCTGACCCCAATGGCGTCATTTGATGTTTCATTTAGTATATCATCTCTCTTCACAGCTGTGATTGGTTCCTTAACTGATAATGTTACACCCCTCACCTTTTTCCTACTCATCTCCGACTTGCCTGAAAACTATATCCAAGAATGTTGGGCCACCATCGTTGCCCCTCTTTAAGCCAATTTTCTATTGTACCAATAATATCATGCTGCCATGTGTCTATCTGTCCTGTTAATTCATCAGCTGTATTTGCTTAATCGTGTTTCTACATATATACCTATTAATACTGCCAAATCCAAGTGCAATCCATTTATTTAAACTCTGCTTCCTCTGTCTTTCAGCATGACTTACCAGATTTATGCCTCCCTATTAGCTGGTCTAAATTTGCCCTCGGATTCCCATGCCCCTGCCAACCTAACAAACCCTCCACAACTGCCCAAGAAAAATCTCCTTGCAAGGATCTTTATCTCAGGCCTGTTCGGGTGTGGGCCATCCATCATGTACAGGTCTCATGTTCCTTAGAACTGTCTCAATGCCCCAGAAGGGATCCCTTCTTTACCACTTTTCCAGTCATACGTTCAATTGTTCAATTCTCAATTATTATGCTCCCCCACACATAGGGCTGGGAATAATCCTGAAACTACTGTTGTAGAGATCCTGCCTTTAAATTTCCTACCTAGCTTCCTGAAATTTGCTTTCAAGGCTCATTCCCGTTGCTACCTCAGTCATTGGTACAAACATGGGTCTACAACATCTGGTTGTTCACACATTCCCAGAAGAATTTCCTACAGCCACTCTATAACGTCCTTTACCTTGGTGCTAGAGAAGCAACATACTGTCCAAGAGTCTTTTTAGAATAGAATTGAATCCCTACAGTACAGAAACAGGCCATTCAGCCCAACAGTCCACACCAACCCTCCGAAGAGGATCCCACCCAGACCCATCCCCCCACACTATTCCTGTAACTCTGCATTTCCATTGGATAAGGCACCTAACCTACACATCCTTGAACACTACGTTTAGCACCTCAATCCGCCTGACCTGCTCATCTTTGGACAGTGGGAGGAAACCTGAACACCCAGGGGAAACCTACGCGGACACAGGGAGAATGTGCAAACTCCACACAGAGAGTCACCTGAACCCGGGTCTCTGGCGCCGTGAGGCAGCAGTGCTAACCACTGTGCTGCCCCAAAATTGCCTCTCACATTTCCTTGAAACTTACTCCCTTCTACCTTAAACATATGCCCACTAGTAACTGACATTTCTACCATAGAAAAAAAGACTCCAAGTATCCATTCCTCTCACAATTTTGTAAACATCAGGTTATTAGTACACTTATATATGTGTGTGTGTGTGTGTGTGTGTGTGTATAAATGCCACTTACTCTAAAAAATTAATTATACAGCTCATCTCAATCCATTTTTTCCGCCACCAAACACCTCCATCTTCAATCATCTAAATCATAACAATGCATTGGCAATTATAGTCTTTCATCCTGCCATGTGTATAATTTTCAAACTGAATGGCTGCTATAATAAGCTCCATCTAAATAACCTGGAATTTTATCCTTAAACATTTCCAAAAACTTTTAGAGGTTATGATCAGTACATACAATTGTCTCAGATACATTATTGGCAACAGAAATGTTTAAATGTTGCAACGCAAACACCAAACTCAATGTCACCTTCTCAATTGTGGAATATTTCTGTTGATGAATATTCAACTTTTTGGAAAAAATACCCATGTCTTTCTATCTTCTCATTGTTGTCTTGCAAGAGTACAGCATCTACATCCACAACACTCCATCATTAACCACCTTGAATGGCTTTGCATACTTAGGTGTGGTTAACATTGGGGCTGTGGCTAACATAGCTTATAGATTGTCAAACGTATTCTGACATTCCTCTGTCCACTGAAATTTTCTGCATTTCTTTAACAGGTCAGTCAGTGGATCAACTACACTGTTAAAATTCAGTACAAATTTCCAATAAAAACCACCCAGTCCCAAGAATCGTAATGCTTCCCTCTTCATCAGTGGTATGGGAAACTCCCTAATAAATTTTGTTTTCATGTCCCATGAAGCCATTTGCCCGTGGCCCAGGAACATGACTTGGGATTTTGCCAACTCACTCTTAGGCCAGGTTTATCACTAAACTCTCCTTCCAAAGTCATTCAAATAATTCGGATAGGTGCTCCACATGCTCCTTTCATGTGTGACTAAAAATCACTAAATCATCTATGTACACAATACAACTGGATAATCCTGAAATAACTTTATTGATTAGTATTTGAAATGAAGCTGGCATATTCTTCATACCAAACAGCATGACTTTAAAGTGGTACAGTCTATTCGGTGTGATGAAAGCTGAAATTTCCTTTGTTCTTTGAGATATAGGTACCTGCCAATATGCTCTGAGTAAGTCCAATTTAAAATATAAGTTGTATGTCCCACCTTCTCAATACAGGCTTCCAAACATGGAATATGACATGAGTCAAATTTTGTGACTTTTGTGATAATCCACAAATAATTGTTGGGTGCCACTTGGTTTTGCCACCATTAGTACGGATTAGCTCCATTCATTGCAACTCACTTCAATTAAGATCATCTCTTTTTTCTGTGCTGTATATCTCGACGCCTCTATGACTCTTTTTGAACCAGTGCCAACTTCAGAAAATTAAGTCTATAAGCATGTTGTTTAATTGGAACAGCATTTCCTCTATCTACACGCATAATCAGAGTAGTACTTTTGAGCTTATCCCTACAAATCTCCCCATGTGATTGTAATTACTCTTTCTGGTCATTTTGATTTTCCTCTGGAATTTAACTCAAAAATGTATCCTGATTTTTAAGAATTTCCTCATTGTCCATTTTAATTTGAGAAATGTCCAATTCAGAATCATCTGAATTTAGTTCTTCACTCTGTCTTGTAACCAGTAACACATTCTCCTTTTGCTTTCCTTTCCTTTCAAAATACCTTTGAGCATATTGACACGATACACCCTGTGAGATTTCTCTCCATCTGATGTTCTTAAAAGCTAATCCACCTTACTTAATTTCCCTTTGATTTGACAAGGCCCACTAAACCTTGCCTTCAAAGGTTCATCTACCATGGCAGTAACACTAACACTTTATCTCCATTAGAAAAATGGTGAATTTTTGATTTCTTGTCTGCTTCCTGCTTCACTTCATCCTTTCAAATGTTGTCTAGCCAACTTGCCCACTCTAGTTAATCTTTCTCTAAAATTTGGCACACAATCCAAATATGTAGTCACCCAACTTGACTCACCAATTTCTCTTTAACTTTTTTCAGAGCTCCTCTTATCTCATGCCCAAAAAAAATTGAAATGGACTGAATTTAGTTGATTCATTCCATGTATTCCTAACTACAAAAGTACAAATGAAATTCCTTTATCCCAATCCTCTGGATGGTCTTGACTATAAGCCTTCAACATGGCCTTTAAAGTTTAATGCCACTGTTCAAATACTCCTGTGATTCTCAATGGTACACAGTGGATTTTATTTGTTTTATTCCCAAGTTATCCATAACTTCCTTGAATGTTTTGATGTAAAGTTTGATCCTTGGTCTGATTATATTCCTGTGAATAGTCCGTATCTAGTAAAAACCTGAGTAATACTTCTACAATCCTTATTCTACTAAACAGCAACAGTTCCAATATGATAACATCACATTAACACACCCTTGGCAAAGGCAAATTCAGTAAAATAGATTGTCTCACATGCAATTCTCCAGTCCAGGAGGAATAAACATCAAGAGAAAACAGAGAGAGAAAGAGAAAACTCAAACATTTTGCTATAGTATGGAGCGATGTATAGCAGCTTCCATAGATAGCTTCAAGACTCTAACAATTACTAAAAGTTAAACTAAATCCTGGTTCTGTGGGAGCCTAACCCCATCCCTTCATGCTGCTTCTGTTTTTCCAACTTTTAAAAAAAACTGAAGTTAGCTGAGCTCAGAGCAGATAGTTTGGCTCCAAATTTACAACACTTGTTTTCAAAAGAAATATGGGGGAACAAATCTTCCTTAAAGGCATATAGAGTCATAGAATCATAGAGATGTACAGCACGGAAACAGACCCTTCAGTCCAACTCGTTCATGCCAACCAGATATCCCAACCCAATCTAGTCTCACCTGCCAGCACCCGGCCCATATCCCTCCAAACCCTTCCTATTCATATACCCATCCAGATGCCTTTTAAATGCTGCAATTGTACCAGCCTCCACCACTTCCTCTGGCAGCTCATTCCATACACGTACCACCCTCTGCGTGAAAACGTTGCCCCTTAGGTCTCTTTTATATCTTTTTCCTCTCACCCTAAACCAATGCTCTCTAGTTCTGAAACCCCCACTCCAGGGAAAAGACTTTGTCTATTTATCCTATCCATGCCCCTCATGAATTTACAAACCTCTATAAGGTCATATCTTGTAAAAACAGTCACAGCCTCCTGTACCTGACCATTGACCAACTCAAAATCCTGCTTAGCTGAAGTAGTGTGACTGCCTCATGGATTGTACTGCCCATTCAGCAACTTCGAGTTGAAGTTCCTCAAGCCACAGACCCAGATACAATTTATCTGGTTTAAATGTCTGCAGCTTGAGGAATTTCAATGATGCTATGTGGTGGATAACATCACTGGTCTAATAACTTAACCGAATATTCTGGACATTAAGTTCTGATGTTAACTCTGAAATGTTAACTCTGTTTTCTCTCTATCAATGCTACCAGACAGGTTGTGTTTCTCCAGCACTCTCTGCTTTTGTTTAATCCTCTAGGGACTGGGTTTGAATCCCTCCAAGGCAGATCAAGTTTGAATTCAATAAATATCTGGGATTATAAATTAGCCTAGTGGTGACCACGTACCCACCGTTGATTGCTGTAAAACCCAATCTGGTTCATTAATGACCTTTACGGAAGAAAATCTGTCATTCTTCCTGATTTAGCTTCATGTGACTCCCAACCCAAGGAAATGTAGTTGCCTCTTAACTGTCCTGTAGGTAATTAGGGATGGATAATGAATGCTGGCCCAGCAAGGGACATCCACATTCTGTAGCGATTAAACAAAAACAGGCAGTTGTTTGTGTCACCTTGTTCTGTACAAACAGGCTACACTAATAACACACCACCTCCCTGCCAAGTCTATTTGTTCTTTTTATTTAAATTATTTCATTTTGTAATTAATAGCAGGTTACTGCTTCCAAGCTTAAGGATGACAGAAAAGTACCCTCAATGTACTCCAGACAAAATAAAACCACCATTTCCTTCTTCATTGCACTGAATTCCCACTTCTACTGAATGCCTGAACTCAACAATTGAGACAAGCAGGAGGCTGGAAGAACATGGCAAGCCAGGCAGCATCAGGAAGTGGAGAAGTTGATGTTTTGGGTATAACCCTTCTTCTGACATGACTGCCAGTCTAGTGCTTTTCCATTACTACAAAACTGTGACCATAGAAAACAATGGAGGGATATTCAACTCAATGCTAACGGTAGGGAAGAAGAATTTTTACTGTTATGTGATGACAAGGAATTCCCTAATCAGTATGTTTCCTGTGCAATAACGAAGGAAGTAAACACAGAGGATGCTGGTGAAACCCAGCAAGTCTGACAACATTTGTGGAGAGAGAAATAGAATTTACATTTTGAGTCCAGTATGACTCTTCCTCAGAGCACTTTTCAGGTAAATGGAAGTACAGCAGAATTATAATGTGACAATGTAGGGGAGAGCACATTCAGTGAAGATAAGAGTTCCGATACCAGCTGAGCATATTCCTTTGATGGAAAAAGGTGTGCACATTCTCCTAGTTGTGATAGAAAGTCAGTGACCTGATGTGAGCTGCTGAATGTTATGGCGCCTTTTACATTTGAACTCTGATGGATGTGTAAGAAGTAATATTGCTGTGATGCCAATTGTATTACATTGGTAGCTGCAATGAAGTGACAGACATGGATTAGACAGAGGTGCCGAGCATTCAGTTTTGTGTATGACAGTTATCTGCAGTAGCAACTTTACAAAACTGACTCACACTCAGGAGCATGAAGCTTTGATTAGACAGTGGTACCTCCCCAGGCAGAGTGCAGTAGATTATTCAGCATCTTGCAGCACTACACAGGGTTTTGAGCAGCTCCAGGTGCTCCTCAGCCACCACTGTCCAGGCTGCCTGTCAGTCAAGATGATCTCTAGTTGTCATCCACAGGACAAGCACTTCCCTTCTCTCCTAGACAGCCACAGGGAGTATCTATAAGGAGGCATTGTTAAAGGTCAGTGCCACATTTGTCTACACTCATACATCTCCAAGATGTGTAGCATTATAAGCAGAAGTTGAGTAATTGTCCTGGTTTGCAGAGAGTGAAATTAGTACCTTTTAAAACTGTTTATTGGAGCTCTGAAGGTTCAGACTGGTCTCAGAACTGCCTGCCCATAAAATTTGCTATTTTGCTTGTTATGTATATATAAGGAGTTGGATAAACTGATTCCTCCCAAGTGAATTTCATTCTACTTTTATACTCAACTCCGTATCTGATCTCAACAAAAAAAAGAAAAATGAAAATTCTTTCCAAAAAGCCAGTCAACATCAGCAATGAGACAATATGAAATTTCATTTGAAAAGGAATCAATTAATCAAATATAGCCAACATGCATTTATTAAAAGCTAATCATGTCTGACTAACACGATTGCCTTCTGTAATGCTATAGTGGTGAAAGTTGATAAAGATAATACAGCAGATATTGTGTGTGGACCTTCAAAAGACATTTGAACAAGATAAAGAAGACAATGGTGGTAACAAATGCATATATTCAGGTCGGGGAATGGTTTGCAGTGTTTTTAGATTGTTGTTTTTTTTTAAACAAATCTTATAAACAACCTTGACTTAGAGAGCTTAAACAAAGCTTGTGAATTACATAAAACATGGCAAAATGAAAAATATTACTGAGGATAGTTAAGTGTTTCAGGCAGATACAAGTAGAAATATGCAATGAATAGAAACATGCAAGATGGTGTTGAATATGGAAAAGCATAAAGTGATCTAAAGGTGGCTAATAAAGAAAGTGAGCATACTAACAATAACATGACTTTTAAGATGTAGATGAACAATGTGTCCTGGAAATTCATCTTTAATTCCTAAGTATTCACAACAATCCTACATGGTTGACCACACAAAATTGGATTGAATTTTACACTAATCTTTGAAATTATCTGGCAATATATTAAAAAAGGATCTGTTGCCATAACCTGATATCCACTAACACCTTGTTTGCCCACTGCATCAAATCTATTCATTCATACATAAAATAAAATGTACCTAAACACCAACTTCCTGCTTCATTCATTCCGAGGGCCACTCCAGAGATCAGGAACATGCTGTCTAATCAGTTGATAGTAAATGTGGAGATTGAGAGTAGCAAAGTTTCTAATCCAACTGATGTATTTGTTACAGCTTTGGACATTACCAGAATTGCAGGTGAATAGTGCATCTTTCCACAATCTCCCGTCAAGATGGAAAATGGAGCCTCTTACTGAAGTGACCACTTTCTGAAGAACAGTTCAATACAGACAGCATTCACATGACACCCGAAGCCTCTGCCTTGTACAGTAGTTCTGATGACTCCATTCACTTGTATTTCTGTATTTTGATAACTATATTGACTGCTATGTATTGAGGAAATCAACGATATAGTATACATGGGGAAGGACTAATTAATAATGTTCTTGAAGTAGACCTGTAAAGCTGAAAATTTTTAAAATCAAGAAATGTAGTGTTAGAGTAGTATGCAAGCAGCTAATGTACACTTTACTACATTACTCAAAAAATAATGATTTCTTTGGCTCTATCTGTTCCTCTTCCTGTGAGAGTTTCCTTTAAGCTTACCTCTTTGATCAATTGTTTTGGCTCTTTTCCTAATACCAATACCAATGACAGTGCACTGTCAACATTACTGTGAGGCACGTTAAAATATATTACAATGGAAAAGGTGAAGTGCTTTAATAAATGTAAGTTGTTATTATAAGCACAATTCATTAGGATTTCTGACCTAACAGAAAATAATCAAAATTGCTGCAAATATTGAAATCAATACTCCACGTATGGGTTTAGTAATTTCAAAATCCTCATTTCTCATTTACCAATCTCTCAAAAGCTCATCAACATGACCTTTCTGTATCAATGTAGCCTCATGACTCATCTATCTCAAGCATCTTGAACATTTACCTTCCATCCTACCATCCATGACAGAGCTTTCAGCTCCCATGACCCTACTCTATGGAACTTGTCTTTCTTCTCTCCCTCCTTTAAAGAGCCTTGGAAAACCAATTTGACTATGTTCCTACTTTTAATTTCTCCATTTAAGATCATTGTTCTTTCTTTATTCTGCTCTTTTTCTATAAAACGCCTTGGAATATTTTCTGTCATTAAAGATGTCACATAAATGCAATTCCCTTGTCTGTATGCTTGATCGTTGTAATGTAATGTTTTGTACAATCATAGCAAGAAAATGATTTACTTGTGTTGAGAATCATACTTGTAAGAAATAAACATATATACAAAGTACTAAACCCAATTCATCCAGCGAGTGACATTCAATTGAACCTGCAAGAGTGGGAGGCACTGTGTAAGAGGTGATGGAATTTGGAAGGAAAAGATGCAGATTGTGGGCGGCACGGTGGCACAGTGGTTAGCACTGCTGCCTCACAGCGCCAGAGACCCGGGTTCAATTCCCGCCTCAGGCGACTCTCTGTGTGGAGTTTGCACATTCTCCCCGTGTCTGCGTGGGTTTCCTCTGGGTGCTCCAGTTTCCTCCCACACTCCAAAGATGTGCAGGTCAGGTGAATTGGCCATACTAAATTGCCTGTAGTGTTAGGTAAGGGGTAGATGTAGGGGTATGGGTGGGTTGCGCTTCGGTGGGGCGGTGTGGACTTGTTGGGCCGAAGGGCCTGTTTCCACACTGTAAGTAATCTAATCTAATTAAGATAGTGGTGTGTTTTGTCCCATTAGAGGCCTCATGCCAGCCTGCAGCCATTTCCCACTTGTGATATGTTTGCTTGCCATGAATATAAATTCACATAAAACTTTTTAAGCTTATGATTGACCTTCAAGATAAGGTTATTGATATGCAAGAATCTCATGGTGCCCGCTTCAGGTCCATGTAAAAGTGACTTAACTGTCACTTTTGAGCAGTTGTGTCTGAGGTCTGTAGTTTTCCTTGTTGAATTCTGAAGCACAAGAAAGGGGAGCAGAAGAAAAGCAATTTGGCTGGAGGGTCAGGACTGCTAAGTCAGTAGTAAAGGGGGTGGTTGTGAAATGGAGTTGGGGGAGTGGAAGACTGGAGAGTAAAAAAAGGAAGAGCTTGGCATCTGCGTGAGGTGGTGGTTGATAGGAACACAATCAGTCAAGGTAAGAAAATGCATGGCAAAACAGCAGTGTCAATATTGTTCACATGTGACAGAGTGCTCACAGAATTTTGAGTTCAACTACAACCTAATTATCTCTGTTGAGAGTGATTGCAGGCATTGCCCTTTACAGTGCATACAAGGGAGAGTGTGCTGAGTCTGCAATTTTAGTCAAGCCCCCAAAGAGTAACAATAGTAACTGGATAGTAACATGAACATTCAACAGAGAGAATTCAAAAACATACACTTTCTTCCACAACAATGAAATGTCCTTGCCTCAGAGTCAGTTAAAAGTCAACTGGGTAATCAAGGAAAGTTGGTTTTATTCCTTGAAAGAGAGAAACGAACCAAATACTTTCATGGTCAGTAGGTTCTTATTCTTGACACATCCTTTAGGCACAGCACTGAAGACAGGGAAGAGCAGATGGTACTAATCAGGAGAAACTGTTTCCTAAAGACCTCAGGTGCATTGACCAGATAGCAGTCCTCAAAACTCATAGAGGTGAAGGGCAAATTCATCCCAAATTGCCAGGGATAATTCAATCATGATACAGACAGCCCCCCAAATTGCAAACAGGTTCTGTTCTGGAATCTGCTTGGAAATTGATTTTTATCAAGTTGGAAGATAGTGCAGGACAATATAAAGAAACCATTCATAATTAGACAAAATGATCCTAGATTGGATGTTTACAATTACCCCTTTGTTACATCATGCTCAGGAGTGTGAGCATTTGTAAACCAGGTGTTCATAGTTTGAGGAATCTTTGTATGTTCATTAATTGGACTGTCAGAATCTTGAGTAGCTGCTTCTCCAATCACAGGCTGTTGCTCGTATTCAGCAATAAAGAAGGGAGAGCAACAGCCTGTGATTGGAGAAGTGGTGAGAGGGTGTTTGATGGTATTACATGGTTACAGCTGTGTTGGGGGAGGGAAAGGAAAGACATGAAAGAAAGAAAGAAAGAAAGAAAGAAAGAAAGAAAGAAAGAAAGAAAGAAAGGAATGAATGAATGAATGAATGAATGAATGAATAAATGAATGTAAAAGAGAGAAAGAAAGAACTGTAAAAGAGCATCCTGAACCAACAGGGATGCTCTATGCCAAGGCCACAACGTTCCTGCCCAGTTCCATTACCATTAACCTACGACATCGTCAGAACGCAAAGGTGGCATAGATCGTCAGACGTACATTTAACTCGTAATGTTTATAAAAGCCTACTTCACTCAAGTGTACATCATTTGTTGAGACCTGCTTAGTCAGAGAATGGAACCTGATACTTTTAAATTGAGTATTACTGAAAAAGGGGCCCTTTGTGTTGTTATATGTATTTCCACTGTAAGTAGCACAATTTACGACTTTCAACTGGTTGTTAGCATATTGTTTCGACACATTCAGAATTGTTTAGCAAATCTTATGCAGTTGCAGAATCACACCTAATGTTGGATGCTGTTTTGTGAAAATATGTGACATCAGTATCTGGTTCATTCCTCAGAACAACAACTTGACCAGTTTAAATCTAAACAAAATGCTTGGCAGATAACTGTCAGTTATTATCAACCTGGAACATTTGCCATGACCATCATCAATTTGCTAACTAATCAGCACTTTTTTATATTATGAAATATTGATTCTCTTTATATTGGCATTCTTGTGAAAATCCTAATGAGTGCAAGATAGAACATTTTTCAGACCTTTTCCTGCAATACTCAGATTAGAAAATTGTTAGATATAAAAACAAGTATTTTGGGTGAGTGGCAGCCATGATTCAATGAACAAGGGTAAATGAGAGCCTGACTTGAGTAGATGTTTGGCCATGAAAATAGATATATTATATTGCCATTGAGATTATTGAGAACAGATGATCTGATGGTATTTCCAGATATATGGCAAGCCAGATCTGATGACCCTATTGAACCCCCTCTAGTAGATGTAAAAGATCCAATGGCACATCCTGGGCTGTAATTATTCCATCTTGGCTAAAAAGGAGTGTCGTTTACGAAGGATATTGAATCTCTTGTTGAGAAGAAGGAGGTTTATGTTAGGATAAGATGCAAAGGCTCAGTTCGTGATTGAGTGTTACAAGGTAGCCAGGAAAGACCTAAGACAAGCGAGGAGGGGGATATGAGAAGTTGTTGGTGGATAGGATCAGGGAAAACTGTAATGCTTTCTATAGGTATAAAATAATGACTTTAGCACGAATTGAGGCCATTAGTGGGAGTTGTGTATGGAGTCAGAGGAGATAGGGTAAATGCTAAATGAATATTTTTCATCAGTATTCACACGAAAAAGACAATGCTGTCGAAGACAATACTGAGAGGCTACTAAACTAGATGGGATTGAGATTCACAAAGAGGAAGTGTTAGAAATTCTGGCCAGTGTGAAAATAGAAAAATCCCCCGGGCAGGTTGGGATTTATCCTAGGATTCTCTGGGAAGCCAGGGAGGAGATTGTGGAGCCTTTGACTTTGATCTTTGTCATCATTGTCTACAGGAATGATACCAGAACACTGGAGGATATCAAATGTTGTTCCCTTCTTCAAGAAGGGGAGTAGAGACAATCCTGGTAATTATAGACCAGTGTGCCTTACTTCTGTTGTGGGTAAAGTGTTGGAAAAGGTTATTAGAGAGGATTTATAATCATCTAGAGAGGAATAAGTTGATTAGGGATAGTCAACATGGTTTTGTGAAGGGTAGGTCGTGCCTCACAAACTTATTGAATTCTGAGAAGGTGACCAAACAGGGGGATGAGGTTAAAGACTTTGTGGTATATATGGATTTCAGTAAGGCATTTGATAAGGTTCCCCATGGTAGGTTACTGCACAAAATGCGGAGGCATAGGATTGAAGGTGATTTAGCAGCCAACAAAAATTGGCTTGTTGAAAGGAGACGGGTGGTGGTTGATGGGAAATTTTCATTCCGGAGTTCAGTTATTAGTGGTGTACTACAAGGATCTGTTATCGGTCCACTGCTGTTGGTCATTTTTATAAATGACCAGGATGAGAGTGTAGGAGGATGGTTTAATAAATTTGCAGATGACACTAAGGTCAGTAGAGTTGTGGATTGTGACAAAGAATGTAGGTTACAGAGGGATATAGATGAGCTAGGCTGAGGTGGCAAATGGAGTTTGTAGGTTACAGAGGGATATAGATGAGCTAGGCTGAGGTGGCAAATGGAGTTTAATGCAGAAAAGTATGAAGTGATTCACGTTAGAAGGAGTAACAGGAATGCAGAGTACTGGGTGAATGGTAAGGCTCTTGGTTGTGTAGATGAACAAAGATACCTTGGTGCCCATGTACATAGATTCCTCAAAGTTGCCACCCAAGTTGATAGGGCTGTTAAGAAGGCATATGGTGTGTTAGCTTTTATTAGTAAAGGGATTGAGTTTTGGAACCATGAAGTCATGCTGCAGCTGTACAAAACTCTGGTGTGGCCACACTTGGAGTATCGCGTACAGTCCTGGTCACTACATTGTAGGAAGGATGTGGAAGCTTTGAAAAAGGTTCAGAGGAGATTTACTAGGATGTTGCCCAGTATGGAGGGAAGGTCTTATGAGGAAAGTTGGAGGGACTTGAGGCTGTTTTTGTTAGAGAAGAAGGTTGAGAGGTGACTTAATTGAGACATAAGATAATTTGAGTTAGATAAGGTGGACAGTGAGAACTTTTTCCCCTAGGGATGGCTAGCATGAGGGGCATAGCTTCAAATTGAGGGGTGATAGATATAGAACAGATGCCAGAGGTAGTTTCTTTACTCATAGTAGGGGAATGGAATTCACTGCTTGCAACAGTTGTAGATTCGCCAATTTTAAGGGCATTTAAATGGTCATTGGATAGGCATATGGATGAGAATGGAATAGTGTCAGTTAGATGGGCTTCGGATTGGTTTCAGTGTGGTGCATAATTGAGGGTTGAAGGGCCTTACTGTGCTGTTTTCTTTTATGGAAGAGAACAGACACATTCATCAATTGGATGATTCATGGTTATCTGTCCAAAAAGCCATTTTTCTCAAATTGCTTTATAGCTAATAGGCAGAAATGTTCAAAGAACGTTTTTTTTTGTTTGGGGAAAAAAACTTCAAACTAAGTAAAACAGATTAATGTTTGATTTATCTCCTCTCTTTTTGTGAGACCTTACCATACAGAACAATAGTGATGTTACAAAAGCACAGCATTGACTATAAATCACTGCTACTATCTAATATTGTGAAAGGTACTATTAAAATGCATGATACCCACCCACCCTCTCCCCTCTGATCCTGGATCATGTTTCCTTTTATTCTTCTGTGGGATGTGAGTGCTACTGGAGGGAGATCATTTGTTGTCTGTCACTGGTGACTCATTGCATTGTCAATGGCCATTGTTTTGTACAACTGCAGTCTGTCTGGTGTAAGCACAAACACAATGCTATGAGGAGGAGGGTGCTAAAGATTCTGACAGTGACAGTGAAGGAATAGTGAGATAGTTCTAAGTGAGGATGATGTGCAGTTTGGAGAGGAACTTGCAAATGTGTCTACTACACTCATCCTTCCAGGTTGTAGAGATAGCCGGTTTGGAAAGTGCTTTTGAACAGGTTTGATGAATTATTCTAGCACAACTTGCATATGACACCGTTGCCAATTTGTGGTCCTGACGGAAAGAGCAGGTATTTAAGGTTGTGTGTATATTGTGCCAATCAATCGGGCTGCTTTATCTTGTATGATTCAAGTTTCTGCAGTGTTGTTGGAGCTGCACCCATCCACATAAGGAATATTCCATCACACTCCTGAACCTGTGCCTTGTAGATGGGGAGACAGGAGATGAGTTATTTGGCACAGACTTTTGTGAAACAGGAAGACCTGTTGGTTTCTTTTGAATTCCATTTTCTCCATGACACTCACATAGGAGGAATTTGGACTGAAGGATGTTTATCCTGTTCTCCCTTTGTCACATTTTATTTTTCAAGCAAATAATCATCAGGACACCAACAGTCTCCCTGCAATCTCTTACAGATATGTGAACACTCAGTTGCTACACATTAACTCAAATTGTATTGTTATGACCTTCTGACCAGCATTGAACTCAAAGTTGCATGCTTAGAGTATCATGACTTATCTTCACTTTATCTTGTTTTCCTCTTATTTTACCACTTATGCAAGGCTTAAACAGACTAGACCTGGTCCTCAGCATATTTAAATATTAAGTTATAAGGTAGCAACCTGTTGTTGACTTTGGGGTTTTCTGCTTGAGACCAAAAAGTTGTTTTGTTTTTAAGGAAAACATGAACATTACCGGTTAGCCTGACACCTCAGAAATATGTCTGCAAAGATGCCTTTCCAATCTACACTTAATTCTACAGCACCATTCAATGGTGGATGATATGTTGGTACAAGGCTGTCTTGACTACGTTCAAACTCAATTTTGTCAAATTCTCCGTGGACTATTTATCTAAGCATGTGTACCAGACCTTTCAGAGCATGCAGAGTATCCCTGACCAGACCACTGTATTAAGGAGCACTGACATTTTAGTTGATACTGCACTGTGTCACAGCCTGATAAGAGTTCAAAAACAAGCCCAGTATATTGTTGGGAGTGATCAACAGCAAATGGTAATACCATTATCATCAGACAAGGCATGCAAGAAGAAATAGCAAAAGATATGTTGACTTAATACAAGTTTTCAACTCCTATTTTAGTTTAGGGTCAAACTACTTCATAGTCCAGCCAAATTTAATCAGTGCAACAAAAAAAGGGAGAATCAATTCTTTCATAAAGGACATGTACCATCTGATTAATTGCCAACATGGGACTTTGTGAAAATTCTGATAGAGCTTCTTCCAATAAACCCACTACAATGTGGTATCATATGATTTTATCTTTCGGGCTAAGGAAGGCTTTATTGCTAAAAGCAGTGCAATTCACCTGGAAGGCTGAACTTTTAAAACAAAGCAAACATTTTATCTGTGGAAATTGTTATGAAGGTATAGGGGTGTACTGCACCTTTTGAGAGTTGAAAAGTGAGCAAGGACTGACAAAGCACAGAAAGTCCTGAACAAGGTAACAGTGTAACACTTGATTGAAAGAAATATCAGCAGATGGGTTGCCATGACACAAAAACAAATTCATATTTGGCCAATCTGTTTAAATTATGCCCCAAGATACCAAAATCCAATCACATTTGAATTTAGTATTTTTATGGTATTAAAACCAATGGAATAATCCAATGTTTTGGGGTATAAAAGCAGACATTTTGAACAACCAGAGTTCAGGAGTGGAGGAGCCTCAGCCCTTGACCTTGTCCAACAGGTACGAGATTCTTGCTCCCTGTTTGGATGAGGAAAAGGGCTCTGGACAGGATGAGCCAACTGACCAAGGCACCATGGTGCAGAAGGCCATTCAAGAGGGGGGAGCTAATAGACAAGTAGTGGTTATAGGGGATTCTATAATTAGGGGGACAGATAGTATCCTTTGCAAGCCGGTTCGGGAGTCTCGCATGGTGTGTTGCCTGCCTGGTGCCAGGGTGCGAGACATCTCTGACCGGCTTGAAAGGATATTGGAGCGGGAGGGGGAGGATCCAGTTGTTGTGGTCCACGTTGGTACCAACAACATAGGCAAGACTAGGGTGGAGGACCTGTTTGGGCATTACGAAGCACTAGGCAGGAAATTGAAGCACAGGTCCTCAAGGGTCATAATCTCCGGATTACTGCCCGAGCCATGTGCGAATTGGCATAGGGACAAGAAAATTAGGCAGGTAAACACGTGGCTAAGGGATTGGTGTGGGAAAGAGGGATTCCACTTCATGGGGCATTGGCATCAGTTTTGGAACAGGGGGGATCTGTACCGTTGGGACGGTCTCCACCTGAACCGATCAGGTACCAATGTTCTAGTGAAGAGGATAAATAGGGTGGTCAGTAGGACTTTAAACTTCTGAGTTGGGGGGAAGGGAAAGTGAAAGCGACAGGGAGTATGGAGGTAAATGGAAAGATAAGCAGCAGGATAGCATGTTTCCAGGCGGATTTAAAATTGAGGCAGACTGAGAATGCAGAAAAAAGCAAGGATAACTTAGGACATATGACTTCCAACATCTCTAATGATAAGGAAGTTAGCATTAAGGCACTTTACCTGAATGCTCGTAGCATTCATAACAAAGCCGATGAACTAATGGCACAGATAATAGTGAATGATTATGATGTAGTAGGCATCACAGAGACTTGGTTACAGGGGGGTCAGGACTGGCAGTTAAACCTCCATGGTTTTTCAACTTATCGAAAAGACAGAGAGGTGGGCAGAGGGGGTGGGGTTGCCTTGTTAGTTAAGAACAAAATTAAATCTATGGTATTGAATGACATAGCGTCAGATGATGTGGAGTCTGTGTGGGTGGAATTGAGGAACCACAAAGGCAAAAAAAACATAATTGGAGTTGTGTATAGACCTCCTAACAGTGGTCAGGACCAGGGACGCAACATGTACCAGGAAATAGAGAAGGCATGTCAGAAAGGCAAGGTTACATTGATCATGGGAGACTTCAATATGCAGGTGGACTGGGTAAATAATGTTGCTAGTGGATCTAAAAAAAGGGAATTCATGGAATGCTTACAGGATGGCTTTTTGGAACAGCTTGTCATGGAGCCCACAAGAGAGCAGGCTATTCTGGACCTAATGCTTTGCAATGAACCAGACTCTATAAAAGATCTTAAAGTAAGGGAACCCTTAGGAAGTAGCGACCATAATATTGTAGAGTTCAGTCTGGAGTTTGAAAGGGAGAAGGCAAAATCGGATGTAATGGTGTTACAGTTGAATAAAGGTAATTATGAGGGCATGAGAGAGGAACTGACTAAAAAAGGAAGCAGAGGCTAACCGGGAAGACAGTAGAGCAAAAATGGCAGGAGTTTGTAGGTATAATTGAGGACACTGTACAGAGGTTCGTTCCCAAGAAAAGAAAGATTAACCGGGGAGGGATTAGACAACCTTGGCTGACAAAGGAAGTCAGGAAATGTATTAAAGAAAAAGAGAGATCCTATAAAGTGGCTAAGAACAGTGGGAAATCAGAAGATTGGGAAGGATACAAAAGCAAACAGAGGATAACAAAGAGTGAAATAAGAAATGAGAGGATCAAATATGAAGGTAGGCTAGCCAGTAATATTAGAAATAATTGTAAAAGTTTCTTTCAGTACATAAAAAACAAATGACAGGCAAAAGTAGACATTGGGCCACTTCAAACTGATGCAGGAAGCCTAGTGATGGGAGATAAGGAAATAGCAGGAGAACTTAACAAGTACTTTGCGTCCGTTTTCACAGTGGAAAACATGAGTAATATCCCAAAAATTAAAGGGTGTCACGGGGCTGAGTTGAGTATGGTTGCCATTACGAAAGAGATAGTGCTAGAAAAGTTAAAAAGTCTTAAAATTGATAAATCTCCTGGCCCCGATGGGATACACCCTAGAGTTCTGAGAGAGGTGGCTGAGGAAATAGCAGAGGCATTGGTTGAGATCTTTCAAGAGTCACTGGAGTCAGGAAAGGTCCCGGATGATTGGAAGATGGCTGTTGTAACCCCCTTGTTCAAGAAAGGATCAAGGCAAAAGATGGAAAATTATAGGCCAATCAGCTTAACCTCGGTTGTTGGTAAAATTCTAGAATCCATCATTAAGGATGAGGTTTCCAAATTCTTGGAAGAGCAGAGTCTGATTATAACAAGTCAAAATGGATTTAGTAAAGGGAGGTCATGCCTGACAAACCTGTTGGAACTTTTTGAAGAGGTAACAAGTAGGTTAGACCAGGGAAACCCAGTGGATGTGGTCTATCTAGACTTTCAAAAGGCCTTTGATAAGGTGCCACACGGGAGGCTGCTGAGCAAGGTGAGGGCCCATGGTGTTCGAGGTGAGCTGCTGGGATGAATTGAGGATTGGCTGTCTAACAGAAGGCAGAGAGTTGGGATAAAAGGTTCTTTTTCAGAATGGCAGCCGGTGACGAGCGGTGTCCCGCAGGGTTCGGTGCTGGGGCCACAGCTGTTCGCATTATATATTAATGATTTGGATGAGGGAACCGGGGGCATTCTAGTGAAGTTTGCCGATGATACGAAGTTAGGTGGACAGGCAGGTAGTACTGAGGAAGTGGGGAGGCTACAGAAGGATCTAGACAGGTTGGGAGAGTGGTCCAGGAAATGGCTGATGGAATTTAACGTGAGCAAGTGCGAGGTCTTGCACTTTGGCAAAAAGAATAAAAGCATGGACTACTTTCTAAATGGTGAGAAAATTAATAAAGCCAAAGCACAAAGGGATCTGGGAGTGCTAGTCGAGGATTCTCTAAAGGTAAACATGCAGGTTGGGTCCGTGATTAAGAAAGCGAATGCAATGTTGTCTCTTATCTCAAGAGGGTTGGAATATAAAAGCAGAGATGTACTACTAAGACTTTATAAAGCTCTGGTTAGGCCCCATTTGGAGTACTATGTCCAGTTTTGGTCCCCACACCTCAGGAAGGACATACTGGCACTGGAACGTGTCCAGCGGAGATTCACACGGATGATCCCTGGAATGACAGGTCTAGCATATGAGGAACGGCTGAGGATACTGGGATTGTATTCGTTGGAGTTCAGAAGATTAAGGGGAGACTTAATAGAGACGTACAAAATAATACATGGCTTGGAAAAGGTGGATGCTAGGAAATTGTTTCCGTTAGACGAGGAGACTAGGACCCGTGGACACAGCCTTAGAATTAGAGGGGGTCATTTCAGAACAGAAATGCGGAGACATTTCTTCAGCCAGAGAGTGGTGGGCCTGTGGAATTCATTGCCACGGAGTGCAGTGGCAGCCAGGACGCTAAATGTCTTCAAGGCCGAGATTCTTAGATTCTTGTTGTCTAGAGGAATTAAGGGCTACGGGGAGAACGCTGGTAAGTGGAGCTGAAATGCGCATCAGCCATGATTGAATGGCGGAGTGGACTCGATGGGCCAAATGGCCTTACTTCCACTCCTATGTCTTATGGTCTTAACTGAGGGATAACTGTCTCAGACCAGTAAATGTAGACTGTTAGCTGAAGAGCTCTCTGCAAGGCACCTGTC
This sequence comes from Chiloscyllium punctatum, assembly GCF_047496795.1. NCBI lineage: Eukaryota > Metazoa > Chordata > Chondrichthyes > Orectolobiformes > Hemiscylliidae > Chiloscyllium > Chiloscyllium punctatum. Next base: position 84,479,245 of record NC_092749.1, read on the forward strand.
TCTGGGGAGTGTGCAGCAGAACATAAAGGATAATCTGGTGAGAATCTACAAAGGAGAATTGGCAGAGCTGACTGGTTTTGGAAACATGATTTCTTTTTTGTAAATCTTAATCAGGATTTTCTTTTAAATCAGACTAGTATTATAGAGTGGAAGGTAAAATATATAAGTTTAAGAAAAAGGAGTTGTAATTAATTGTTTATTTTAATATTTTCTGGATTTAAAGAATGAAATTTTTACTTTAAATAGTAACTTCTGGGATAGTTATTTTGCCTCTCGAATTTTAACAGATTACAGCAATCTTTTCTAAGAAGCTGGTTTAAATTAGCAGAGGGGTTTACCCCATTTCTGAACAAAATAGAAATTTCCCTGGTACCAGACCACTAGCCCTGGCTCGGTTCAGTTTGTTAGTGAGAGGGCTGCCCACCTGTCAGTAAGACAGCAGTCCCAATGGAAGTGGGGCTTTATTTTAGTCTGCACTGTGGTAAGTTGATGCCAACCAATCCCAGCCACCAATGTTGAGCACAATCTATGCCATAAGAAAGACCACTTTCAGGTACTTTGCTGAAGGAGCGATGAGAGATTTCCAGTTGTGATGTTAAAGTCTAGAATTAGACCACTTCTATCTGTAACTGCTAAGTGGGAAAGTCGGTAGGAGTTTGTCAGAAAGATATAGCAAAATCATGGGAGATTTTAATTTACACCCAAACTGAATGGAAAAATCAGATTCACAAAAATAGCCTTGCTAGTCATAAAAAGTTTTTAGGATAGTTTCCTAGAACAGCATCTTCTGGAGCCAAGCAAAGAACAGGCTATACTCTCTTTTGAAATGTGAGACAAGATAAAATCAATCAATTACCACATGGTAAAGTTGTCCCTGGGTGTCAGCAATGACAATATTATTGAATTTCAAATTTACCTTGGGGGAGAGAGGACTGGGGCGAAGACTAGGGGTTTAAACTCCAATATCGGCCACTAAAAGCTAAACCAGTCACAGTGAATTGGTAAATTATGTTAGATGTGCAGTGGCAGACATTCAAGGGAATATTTCAGAAGACTCAGGATAGATATGTTTCAACGCTAAGAAAAATAGCCCAGCATCACAGCTCTGATGTGTATAAGGATCTGTGTCCTACAGCATGATTTGCAAATGGTTAGTATGGAGATACAGTAAATAATTTCAAAAGTGGCATGGTAGCTCAGTGGTTAGCACTGCTGCCTCACAGCACTAGGGTCCTGGGTTCAATTCCTGCCTGTCTGTGTTGAGTTTGCATATTCTCCCTATGTCTGCGTGGGTTTCCTCGGGGTGCTCTGGTTTCCTCCCACAATCCAAAGATGTGCAGGTCAGGTGAAATGGCCATGCTAAATTGCCCACACTGTTAAGTGTGTTAGCCAGGGGTAAATATAGGGTAGAGGAATGGGTTTGGGTGGGTTTCTCTTCGGAGGGTTAGTGTGGACGTGTTGGGCCGAAGGGCCTGTTTCCACACAATAGAGTATCTAATCTAACAAATGTTAACGCTTATTGTAAGGGGAATTGAATACAAAAATGTGGATATTATATTTCAGATCCATCTAACTCACAAATGTCTGTCCATTGCCTACATAGCATTGATCAAGAGTGTTATGGAATACTCCTCCCTAATTGCCTGAATGAATGAAGTTCCAACAATATTCAAGAAGCTTAACACCATTAGGACAAAGTGACATACTTGAAAGACACACTATCCAACACCAGTGTTCAGTGGCAGTAGTGTGTCTACCAACTACACGGTAAACTGTAATAACTCACCAAGCCATCAACAGTGAATTCCAAATCAGCAACCGTTACCACCTCAAAGGACAAGGGCCGCAGATACATAAGAATCGCTACATGCATATTTCCTGCTAAGCCACAAGATCAGAAGAATTAGTAACAGAAGTAAGCAATCTGTCCCATCAAACCTGCTCCACCATTCAATAGCTTCATGACTGATCCAACATTCTTTACACCAACTTTCCTGTGTTCGCCCCATAATCCTTGATTCCCTTATTAATCAAGAATCTTACTATCTCGGCCTTAAGTATACACAAGGACTCTATCCCTGCAGAGTGTGGGAAGGTGTTCCAAAGACTCAAACCCACTGAAAAAAGGAATGCTGCCTCATTTGAATCTTAATTTGGCACCCCTTCATTCTGAGATTAAACCCTCTAGTCTAGGACTCCCATGAGGAGAACCATCCTCTCAGCATTTAACCTGTCAAGCCCTCTAATAATCCTATATGTTTTAATGAGATCACCTCTCATTTTTCTAAAGTTCAATATTATTTTAGCATTTGCTCGTAAGATAATCCCTCCATATAAGGATCATCAAAGCACACACCACTCTGATTTGGGGTTTCTTTACTGGCACTGAGTCCAAATCATCAAACTCCCTCTTAAATAGCACTGTGTCTTTCTCTACGTGCCAAGGTCTGCAGCAGTTCAAATAGGCAGCTCACTATGAACTTCAGAAAGGCAAATTGGAATGGACAATCAGTGCTGGCCTAGCCAGTGACGTCCACATCTTCTTATAAATTTAATTAAGGACATGAACAGATTAAGTATTTGGGTAAAATAATGATAAGTTGAACTGAATGTTGAGAATTGCTAATTTTGGGAATAAGAAAGACAAACTAAGTATTATGTAAATATTGAGGAACTAGGAACCATAGAGAAACAAAGATATGGGAGCTCAGAACATAAATTATTTAAAGTTAATAAATGGGTAGACATGCAATTAATGGGTGAGTAGAATGTTGACTTTTATCTTATAAAGGCTGGAATTTGATGGGCAAGATGGTATCTATTAGTTTGATAGTATTGGTCATCTCCCATTTAGAGTAGAATTAGAATCCCTACAGTGTGGAAACAGGCCCTTTGGCCCAACAAGTCCACACTGACCTTCCAAAGAGTGCTGTGTTCAGTTTGGAACACCACAATTCAGGAAGAGAATAGTTTCTACTGAAGTCCAAATTCACCAGAAATAAACCAGGGCAGAGCAGTTTAAAATTTGAGGACAGCTTGTATGGATTTTGTTTATATTTCCATGAATAAAAAGAGATATCTGAAATCCCAAGGGTTAAATTGCAAATTGCATATTCTCTGGAATTTTGAAGGTTATGTGGTGATTTGGTTAAAATTTCCAAGATATTGAAGGGAGATGATAATGTGATAAAGAGAAATTATTTGTGCTAGTTGAGGGCACAAAGGGTAATAGTCATGATCTGAATATCTCTGCCAGACACTTTAGGGGTAAAATTCGCACAAAGGGTAGTAGAAGTTTGGAGCTCTCTTCTATGAAGGCAATTCTGTTAAGTGAATTGCTCATGTTAAGATTGATAGTTTTTTTTGTCAACCAAATGTCCTAATGGATATGGGACAAAGTAGGTTATATGATGTTAGGTGACAAATCAGCCTTGAGAGGCCAAATAACTTACTCCAGTTCCAATGTTTCAATGTGTCTGTAGTATGAAAAGATGTTTCAAATGTTTCTTTTTATTAAAAAAGTGCAGCAAACAAGAAACCCCGTACCTTGATAAATTCAATACTAAATATTATTGGAAATATTTGTCGACAACATAGATTTGTCAGCATCTGTAAAGAGAAAATCTAGCTCCACAGTTGGAACAAGATCAAAGATGTAAACCCATATTTTACAAATATTGATGTAAATGCATTTCAATTTGCTATGGTAATTCAAGAGCTTCTAATAGACGTTAAACAGTAACGGTATGAACAATTCCACACAGTACAGAATCAATTCTATTGCTTTCATCAGTGTTTGTGAAACAAATGGAGCCCTAAGAGTTGGAGATAGAAAATGCGGCTTATTAACTAAGAAATCTATACTGCCAACAATTAAATGAATCACCGATGGTAGGCTCTTGAACATGGTAAGTGGAAAGTAAGTATGTAACACAATGAATGCAGACTCTATTCTGATCACCTACCTCATTTATTATTAAGCAAACAGGCTTTATGTGCAGATCATAATCCTCTGAATTATTAATGCTAATAACAGAACATTATAACAAGCAAAGGTACTTCTCATTTTTAAGAGCAGTTTTAAAGGAAAATCAGTAAAGATTCACCTTTGAGATCACAATGAACTATTTTTAATAAACTTAATGAAGGATGAAAATGGCCCCTGTATGTATTCAATACTGATATTGAACTTAGTCTCAATTCCAGTTTACAGAAGTACTTGGAAAAGGCTGGTTGTTCGAAGTGTTAAAATTGAGAGCGCATTGTGAGACTGACTGATGTTTATTAGATTTAGGCTGCAGTGGTACAGGAAACTTGTTCAATGTTCACCTCTGACTTACATTGATATTAATGTGATTTTGTTTTGGTTTTATTTGTGGGTACCTGTTTCCTGGACTTCATCAGTGATGGCAAAAACAATGTGGGAATAAGTACTGAATCCTTTTAAATATTTTCTCACTTAATTGTGTTGCTTGGAGGATATTTCTACAATATTGGAGAGTGTAAGTCTTTCTACACTGTGAGGTTTTGATCTATCAGGTTGGTGTGGATGTGATTTATTGCTGCTTTACCTTTGGACATAGCATGCGCTGAAACAATGACAGTGGTTATATTTCACACTCACAACTTTCAACTGAAAGGTTAATTCTACTTCTCTGATCACATATTTCTTGTGTTTTCTATTTGTTTTTCCAGTTTTCAATGTCCATAATAATAGTCAACATTGGTGGATAAAAAATACAGACCAAAATTTGAAGAAGAGAAATAGAAAACCAGTTTTAAACAGTGGAGTGGGATTGAGGTTTGAGATCTGACTAAGACCTGGAAATTTAATTCTGTTCCTGTATTCACAGACCCTGCCTGACTTGATGCGTATTTCCAGTATTCTCTATCCTAAATTTCCATTTTCAGCCTTCATTGTTTTGTTGTGGAATAAACACTTATTTTCTTCCTCATGTCAGCTGTAATTTGTTGCGTCTGAGACAGAAGGTTTGGATTCAAGACCTGCTAAAGGACTTAATCACACCAGGATCTGGGTCATTAACATAAATCAGGAGGAGCAAAAGTCCTAACATTGACACTGGGCAGTTCCATAGTAAAACTTACTTCAGTCCAAAAAAATCCATTTATCACTACCCTTTGTCTCCTTCACACAGACAACTTTGTATCCATGTTGCTAGTGCCCTTTTTATTCTGTGAGCTCTAATCTGTTCATATTCCTGTTGTGTGGCACTTTACCAATGCCTTTGGAAATCCACGTGCACCACATCAACCACATTACCCAATTAAACCTTCTCTACCATTTCAATAAAAAAAAGTCCAGCAAAGTACTTCAACACAATTTGTCCTCAATAGGTAGAACACAGAGTTCCCTTAATTAGTCTGAAACTACCCAGATCACTACTGATCTTGTCCCAAATTATCATTTCTAAGAGTTTCCCTACCACTGGGTCTAAAATAATTGAACTGGTCTGTAGTTGTTTGGTTAACTTTTATATCCATTCTTTCAAAAGGGTGTAACATTTGTTATACTTTCTAGAAGCTTTCACACCACAGAATTAAACTGATTAGTCTGTGGATGCAGGGCTTACCCTTGCACCTTTTTAAGCAAGGAAGTGTAACATCTAGACTGCTGATATCACCCAAGTCGAAGGAAGATTAGAAAATGATAGCCAGTGTTTTTTCATCATCCACTCTCATTACACTCATATATTTAGTTGCAACTCATCTGGTCCTAATGTCTTTCTGGATTAGTGGTGCTGGAAGAGCACAGCAGTTCAGGCAGCATCCAAATAGCTTCGAAATCGACATTTTGGGCAAAAGCCCTTCATCAGGAAATGTCTTTCCAACTTTATGTGCAGACAGCCTATCATATACCTCCTTATCTATTTTAAATCCTCTAGGGTCAGAATTGCTTCATATATTACCATCACGTATATAGCATTACTTTGGTAAAGTATTCATTTAAAATCTCAGCCATGGTTCCTGCATCCATGCAAAAATCCCTTTCTTGGTGCTTAATTAATCCCTGACCTCCTTTTATCATCTTTGTATTAATAATATGCATTTACAAAGAGTTTGCAACTCTCAAGTTGTTAACTCTCTTTTATCTTATCTTCTCATTATCTCTCTTCTTCTTTTGTTTTTGCGGTTCCCCATTAAACCTTCTATGTCTAGCCTGTTTCATAATTGTATTATGCATACATACAAATTGCATTCAAAGTTGGAGGACAGATAGGCCACATAGCCTGCTCTACCATTCCATAAGATCATGTGTCATCTGTGTTTTGAGTTCCAAATTTTCCATCTCCCCGTGTTAACCTTTGAAACAGCTGCCCAACAAGAATCTATCTAGCTGTCTTACAAATATTCGATGACTCCCATCTCCTGCAGCAGAGAATTCCAAGTTATCAACCTGCTACCTGTCACATTCTCACTTTTTCATCTTTGTGTTCTTGCCTAGCTGCTTCTTCATCCAGGGAGCTCTGGATTTGTTTTGCCCACCTTTCACCTCTATTGACTATGCCCAATCTATTGTTACATTAAAGGCAGCTCATTGTTCAATCACATTTTGTTTACCAATGCTTAATTTCAATTTATCTGGTCAGATCCATTCTTACCCTATTGAAGTTGGCTTTCTCCTACTCTGAATTGTTCATAGACTATCCTTTTTCATAGACTATCCTTTATGATGCAAAGCTCAATGCCACCAAATGTTCTTCTTCTGACACTTGGTCTGCTTGATGCACCTCATTCCCAAGAACCAGATCAAAAAATGCCTCCTTTCTTGTTGCACTGAAAACATACTGTTGTGGAAAATTCTCCTCAACACTGAGAATTCTTGATCTTTTCTATGCTTCACACTATTATTGTCCCAGACTATATTTAGGAAGTCCTTTCTATAGCACCTTTTGAGATCTACAACCACTACCTAAAAGGTAAAGTTCATCGAACGTTTGGGAACTTTATACTTAGAACTTCCCCTCCAACCAAAGCTCCATCCTGACTTGGAATGAAATTGTCTTTCTTTTGCTGTTACTGAGTCAAATTCCTGAGAGTCCTTTCCTAGCAGCACTGTGAGTGTACCTACACTCCAGGACTTCAGCATTCCAAGAAGATAGCTAATTATCACCATCTCAAATCAAACTAAAGATAGATAATACATGCAGGACAAGCCGATGATGCTCACATCCTATGAATGAAATTTTAAAGGTCTCCTATTCAAACCACATTCTCTGAAATTTCCATATAAATTTGTTCCTTCACATCTTTCCCATTAGCTTTTGGCCTCTACGCCACACTGAACCTTGTAATGGGACATTTATGGTTTCTTAGGTTGAGCCTAATAGATTCCATTCTTGATCCTGCTTGGATATCCTTTATATACAGTACTGCAACATCCTCCTTAATCAATACTGCTAGCCCTCCTCCTTTCCTTCCATTTGCTGATCGCCTGGTCCAGGAATATCAATCACCCAGTCCTGCCCTTCTTTGTGGCGATAATGGAGATATGGCACAATCTCACATTTTCACTGAGCTGTCTGCATCTGTAACTGACCAATCCTATTTATCAGTTTCCATTTACAAGCAGAGTCATAGTAAGCTAGATTTTTATTACTTGCATCAATGTTCTAAACACACTTAATAACCTACTATTTACAATTCCAGTCCCAACTTTATCTCAAATGCTCTCTGCATATCGGCATTCCTGTCTAATATTTTAACCTGGCTTTCCTAATACAAGCAAATTGCCCCTCAAGAGGATTGTCTGAGTTCTATTTAGGTACAACTTGTATAGGTCCCAACTCTTCCCAACTGCATGATACAGAAATCTAAAGTCATCAACATTTCAGCTACACATTTACTTGCTTTCTCCCCCTATTTCTATACTCATTGGCGTATTATACTTGGAGTTTTTCCAATGTTACTACTTTTGAGGCCCTGATTTCTTAAAGAGCTTGCTAAATTCCAACTGCAAGACCACAATTCTCTTTCTGGCTACGTCATTGGTACCAATGTGGACCATGACAACTGGTTGTTCACCTACCACCAATCAAAGTGCCATACGGTTGTTCAATGGCATCTTTTATCCTGACATCAGTAAGGAAACATACTATCCTGGAATATTATCTGCACTGCAGAAATGACTCTCTGTTCCCATAACTATTGAATCGCACACCCCTCTGTGCAGCTGACCTGTGGTGTCTAGTGCTTGGCTGTCTTTACATTCTCAGAAATGAACCATCATTTTCATTAGCAATTAGAACTGAATACTGATTGGAGAGAGCGAGAGGAGGCTCCTGCTTCATCTGTCTGCATCTTCTTGACCGGTCTGTAGTCACACCTTGCCTCACTCCCTGAACATTCCAAAGTCACCTGGGTTTTTTTAGTTTGAATCATTAACAGGATTAGAAGGAAATCACTGGCTAGGCATTTATTGCCCATTCCTAATTGTCCAGAGGGCAGTTAAGAGTTAACCCCATTGCTGTGGGTCTGGAGTCACATGTAGGCCAGACTGGGTAAGGATGGCAGTTTCCTTCCCTAAAGGACATTAGGTTTTTCCAACAATTGACAATGGATTTGTGGTTATCATTAGACTCATGAATTCAATAAAAAGCTAGGATTTAAATTCTATCATCTGCTGTGGCAGGATTCAAACGCAGGTGCCCAGAACTTTGCCTGGGGCTCTGAATTAACAATCCATTCTCTAATATGGGTATTTCAGACCTTCCAAGTGCAGGCCAGACTTCCAGGTTACTGTTAAACAATGTTTATTAATACACTGTATATGATGGTTATGTTACAGGATAGCATGTGCCGCACTGTACAGATTCTAACCACCTAGCAAAATACCAGTGCATGACTACTGAAGTCTCCATGACATCACAGTTTATTGCAGACGTTTGTCTACATATTACTTAAACTATATCATTACCTCTCCTTCCCCAACCTCATCACCACCCCTCCTCCATCATCACCAAGTACAGATATCTCTCAATTTCCAATATACTGACATGAAAATATTTTCTGAACATTCTTGACTGAAATATTTATCTCTTTCACTGACTATATTTCCAAACATAGTACATTGTTTGCAGCTGGAAGTGCTGGGAGATCTCAATTCTCCCTGATCTGGTCATTCCAAATTATGGAATGAAGGTCTGGACTTGCACTCTCAGCAGCTGAAATGGAAAGTGTGGGATCAAAGGAATGTTAGATCATATGATATTCAGGGACAGCTAGCCAATTGGATACAAAATTGAGGTTGCTGGAAAAGCTCAGCAGGTCTGGCAGCACCTGTGAAGAGAAATCAAAGTTCATGCTTTGGGTCCAGTGACCCTTTCTCAGAACTGATGGGAGCTAGGAAAATGTTGGTTTATATGCAGAAGATAGTGGGGGGAGGGGTAACGCGTAAAGGATAGGTAGGGATAGAATCCAAAGAGAGAGAGAAGAGCAATTGGACAGACAAAGGAGTGGCTACAATTTGGCTGTGCATGTAAGGAATGAGCCACTAGAGGAAGTGGTGGCGGCTGGTACAATTACAACATTTAAAAGGAAGGATTTAGAGGGATATGGGCCAAGTGCTGGCAAATGGGACTAGATTATTTTGGGATATCTGGTTGGCATGGACAAGTTGGACTGAAGGGTCTGTTTCTGTGCTGTGCATCTCTACAACTCAATTATGGGAAGGTGAATAGCTGTTAATAGAGACCGTTAGTGACTAACAATAGGTAGTGTATAATGGCAGACTATGTGAAACAAGGCCTGGTGTGTAGGTTGGGGGGGGGGGGGGGGGGCGAGGACATGGGGGAATTCAGGTCCTAAAATTATTGAACACGATATTGAGTCCGGGAGGCTGCAGGGTCCCCAAGCGAAAAAATGAGGTGTTCTTCCAGCTTGCACTGAGCTTCGCTAGAACCTTGCAGCAGGCCTGAGACAGAGATTCGGCCAGGGAACAGGGTGGGCTGTCAAAGTGACAGGCAACTGGAAGCTCAGGGTCTTTTTTGCGGAGAGAAAACAGATGTTCTGCAAAGCAGTCAACCAGTCCACACTTTCTTTCCCAATGTAGAGGAGGCCACATTGTGAGCAGTGAATGCAGCAGACTAGATTGTGAGAAATGCAGGTAAAGTGCCTCTCCATTTCGAAGGTATGTTTGGGGCCTTGAAACCTGAGGAGGGAGGAGGTAAATGGGCAGATGTTACCCCTTCTGTGGCTACAGGGGAAGGTGCCATGGGGCTTTGGGGGTGGAGCAGAGTGGGACGTTGGCGTTAGGAGTGAGTGGACTAGGGTGTCCCGGAAGGAACAGTCCCTGCAGAAGGTGGATAAGGGGAAGATGTGTTTGGTGGTGAAATTTGGCTGAAGGTAGTGGAGATGGTGGCTGATGATATTCTGGATGTGGGAGCTGGTGGGATGGTAGGTAAGGACAAGGGGAACTTTATTGCTATTGCAGGAGGGAGAGAGGAGGTGAGGGCAGAAGTGTGGGAAATGGGTCAGATCTAGTAGAGGGCCCTGTCAACCACGGTACTGGAGAGGTAGGTGTAATGCAGTCAGTTCAGAGGAAGATGGGATCGTTGGGGAGTGCAGTTCGAACACTGCACTCTGTGTGCTCAGATCTAACCCTAACTTGCTGATAAGGATGGTGCTGTTGTAGTCTGGCTTCCTGACCTCTACATTGCAAAGGCAGCATGCCAGCTCTTAGATACCTCCTCCTATCTCCCCCTGGACCATGACCCCACCATGGAACATCAGACCATTGTATCAAGCACAATCACTGATCTCATTTCATCTGGTTATCTCCTCCTCCAATGGGCTCCAAGCTGATAATTCTCCAGCCCTGGACAGCTCACTTCTACCTCCTTCTGAAAATCCACAAACAGGATATCCTGGGCAGACCCATTGGTACAGCCGTCCCCACAGAACTCTTCATCTCTTCCTACCTTGACTTGGTCTTTTCTCCACTGGTCCAGTCCCTGCCCAGTTACACCCATGATTCTTCTGACACTTTACGGCAGTTTCAGAATTTCCAGTTTGCAGTCGCCAGCTGCCTCGTCTTCACCATGGACGTGCAATTGCTTTACCCGTCCATCCCCCACAAGGATGGTCTCACGGCTCTCTGCTCCTTCCTGGAGCAATGGCCTGAACCTTCCCCACTCTCCAGCACTCCCCTCCGTTTGGCCAAGCTTGTCCTCACCCCGAACAACTTCTCTTTTAACTCCTCTTATTTTCTTTAAGCCAGAGGGGTGGCCATGGGTACCTGCATAGGCCTGAGTTATGCCCGTCTCTTCCTTGTTCCAGGCTTATTCTGGCCCCCACTCCCACAACTCTTTCTCCGACATATTGATGATATCATCGATGCTGCTTCCCTCTCTCATCCGGAATTGGAAACGTTCATCAATTTCATTTCCAATTTTCACCCCACCTCTCACTTTCACCTCTGACTCCTCCCTGCCCTTCCTCAACATCTCTGTTTCCATCTCTGGAGATAGACTGGCCACTAATATCCGTAATGAACCCACGATATCTACAGCCACCCTGACTACACATCTTCACACGGTTTCCTGTAAAGACTTCATTCCATTATCGCAGTTCCTTCATCTCTGTTGCATATGTTCCGATGAGGCCAACGTCAACAAGAGAGCCTTCAAAATGTCTACCTTCTTCCTCAACCGAGGACTCTCCAGTACCAGTGTCAACAGGTTTCTCAAAGTTGGCTGACCCATTTCCTGCACTTCTGCCCTCACCCCATCTCTTCCCTCCCACAACAGCGATAGGGTTCCCCTGGTCCTTACCAACTATCCTATCAACATCTACATTCAGAAGATCAATCAGCCACCATTTCCTCCACCACCAGCAAGGTGCCATCACCAGACACATATTCCCTTCTCTTGTCCATATTCCACAGGGACTATTCCTTCTGGGACACCATGGTCCACCCTTCCTTCACACCTAACACAATACCCCTCCCCACATCCCACCATCCCAACTACCGCACAGCACCTTTCCCTGCAGACACAGAAGGTGTAACACCTACCCATGACTCTCCTCCCTCCTCAGTATCCTACGGCCCAAACATACCTTCCAGGTGAAGCAGCACCTTACCCACACTTCACACAATCTAGTCTACTGCATTCGCTGCTCACAATGTGGTCTCCTCTACATTGGGGAAATGAAGTGTAGATTGGGTGACCGCTTTGCAGAACATCCATGTTCTGCCCTAAAAAGACCCTGAGCTTCCAATTGCTTGTCACTTTAACACACCACCCTGTTCCCTGGCCAACATCTCTGTCTCAGACCTGCTCAGCGCAAGCTGGAAGGATGACGCCCCATTTTCCGCTTGAAGACTCTGCAGCCTTATGCAGTCATTATCGAGTTCAATATCGAGGTGGTGCTGATGCAGTCATCAACGTAGTGGAGGAAAAGGTGGGAGTGGTGCCAGTGAAACCGTGGAAGATAGACAGTTCCACGTAGCTGACAATAGCTGAGGCCCAATTGGATGCCCATGGCTACCCCTTTCATCTGAAGGAAGTGGGAGAATTAGAAGGAGAAATTATGTAGGGTGAGGACCTATTCAGCCAAATGAATGAGTGTCAGTAGAAGCATACTGGTGGGGATGTCAGGAGAGGAAGAAACGGAGTGCTTGGAGGCTCTCGTCATGGAGACTGGAGGTGTACAGGGACTGGAAGTCCAGGGTGAAGATGAGGCATTCGGGGGCTGGGGAAATGGAAGTCTTGGAGGAGGTGGAGGGCATGGGTGGTGTCCCATATGTATGTGGGGAGTTCCTGGACCGGGGGGATAGGGCAGTATCGAGGTATCAATGTGGGTTTCACCAGTTTCTTCCTTTCCCCATCCCCCACCTTACCCCAGTTCCAACCTTCCAGCTCAGCACCATCCTCATGACCCGTCTCATCTATCCATCTTCCTTCCCACCTCTCTACTCCACCTTCCCCTCTGACCCTATCACCTTTACCCCCACCTCCATCCACCCATTGCATCTTCCCCCCCAGCCCCATCCCCCTCCTATTTATCTCTCCATCCCTTAGGCTCCCAACCTCATTCCTGATGAAGGGCTTTTGCCCGAAGCATTAATTTTCCTGCACCATGGATACTGCCTGACCTGCTGTGCTTTTCCAGCACCACACTCTTGACTCAAATCTCCGGCATCTGCAGTCCTCACTTTTTGCCGGGGTGATGAAGAAAACATTTGGTATGCTTTCCTTCATCAGTCAGTGCTCTAAGTACGGGGGTTGGGATGTATCTGACAACTGTTCAAGACATTGATAAGGCCACATTTGGAGTACTGCATACAGATCTGGTTGTTCTGCTGTAGGAAAGATGTTATCAAACTGGAAAGGGTGCAAAAAAAGATTTTCAGTACAAGGATGTTACAAAGACAGGAGGATTTGATTTATAAGGCCTAATTAAATTTTAAAAGTATAAACCGTAAATACGAAGTTAGCCTGGAGCACTGTTTTTTAAAGCCAAAAGACAGTGCTATTTTCTGGGTCTGTAGATTGTGAGGGAGCAGAGATGGCATTTAGTAGAGTGATGTACTATTCCTGACAGATGTGGGAGTTCAGGGAGAGTATCCATGTTACTGATGATTATGTCTGTCTGCAGGAAGTGTGTTTAGTTGCAAATCCTATCAGATTGCAAGGATTGGTTGGATAGGCAATTTGAGGCAATGAGGAATTTACAAGAGCAAGGGAGTGTGATGGATGGCAGTTATAGGAAGAGAGAAACATCGGCAGATACAGTCTAGTAGATGTGTTAACTCCAGGAAAGGTAGGAGGGGTGGGTCAGTAGTACAGGAGTCTTTTATGGCTATCCCCATTTCAAACAAGTACGCTATTTTGGAAAATGTAGGGAGTGATGGATTCTCAGGGGAATGTAGCACGAATAGCCAAATTTCTAGTATTGAGACTAGCTTCAATGTAACGAGGGGTATATCGGGTTCCAAGAGATCAGTTGTGTTAAGGAATCTCTAGTCAGAGGTATAGACAGATGTTTCTGTGACCAGCAGTGAAAAATCAGAATGGTGTGTTGCCTCCTGGTGCCAGGATCAAGGATGTCTCAGAGAGGGTGCAGAATGTTCTCAAAGGGGAGAGGGCCCAGCAGGAGGTCATTGTACACATTGGAATCAACAACACAGGAAGGGAAAAGAGTGAGATTCTGAAGGCAGGATACAGACAGTTAGGCAGGAGTTGAAAAAGGAGGCCTGCAAGGGTAGTACTATCTGGATTACTCCCGGTGCTAAGAGCTAGAGAGGATAGGAATAGGAGGATAGAGCAGATGAATGTGTTGCTAAGGAACTGATGCAGGGGAGAAGGGCTTACTGGATCATTGAAATCTCTTCTGGGGTAGAAGTGACCTGTACAAGAAGGACAGATTGCACCTGATTTGGAAGGGAACTAAAATACTGCTAGCGAGATTTGCTAGACCTGCTTGGGAGGATTCAAACTAGTAAGGGGTGGAGGGTGGTGGGGGGTGGGGGGAGGGTGTTGCTTAGGACCCAGGGAAATAGTGAGGAAAGAGATCAATCTGAGACTGGTACAATTGGGTAAAGGAGTGAGTCAAACAGTCAGGGCAGAAAAAAAACAAAGCAGAGCACAAGGCAGGACTGATAAATTAAACTGCATTTATTTCAATGCAAGAGGCCTAACAGGAAAGGCAGATGAACTCAGGGTATGGTTAGCAACATGGGACTGGGATATCATAGCAATTACAGAAACATGGCTCAGGGATGGGCAGGACTGGCAGCTTAATGTTCCAGGATACAAATGCTACTGGAAGGATAGAAAGGCATGCAAGGGAAGAGGGAGAGTGGCATTTTTGATAAGGGATAGCATTACAGCTGTACTTAGGGAGGATATTCCCGAAAATACATCCAGGGAAGTTATTTGGGTGGAACTGAGAAATAAGAAAGGGATGATCACCTCATTGGGATTGTATTAAAGACCCCCTAATAGTCAGCGGGAAAGTGAGAAACAAACTTGTTACGGGATTTCAGTTAACTGTAAGAATAGGGTGCTTATGGATGGGGATTTTAACTTTCCAAACATAGACTGGGACTGCCATACTGTTAAGGGTGTAGATGGAGAGGAATTTAAGTGTATACAAGTAAATTTTCTGTTTCAGTATGTGGATGTACCTACTAGAGAAGGTGCAAAACTTGACCTACTCTTGGGAAATAAGGCAGGGGCAGGTGACTGAGGTGTCAGTGGGGTAGCGCTTTGGGGCCAGCGACCATAGTTCTATTCGTTTTAAAATAGTGATGGAAAAGGATAGACCAGATCAAAAAGTTGAAGTTCTAAATTGAAGGAAGGCTAATTTTGATGATACTGGCAAGAACTTTCAAAAGCTGATCGGGGGCAGATGTTTGCTGGTAAAGGGATGTCTGGAAAATGGGAAGCCTTCAGAAATGAAATAACGAGAGTCCAGAGAAAGTATATTCCTGTTCGCGTGAAAGGAAAGGCTGGTAGGTAAAGGGAATGCTGGATAACTAAAGAAATTTAGGTTTTGGTTAAGAAAAAGAAGGAAGCATATGTAAGGAGAGTTAAGTGAATCCTTAGAGTATAAATACAGTAGGAGTATACTTAAGAGCAAAATCAGGAGGGCAAAAAGGGGACATGAGATAGTTTTGGCAAATAGAGTTAAGGAGAATCCAAAGCGTTTTTCATAAACAAATTAAGGACAAAAGGGTAACTAGGGAGAGAATAGGGCCCCTCAAAGATCAGCAAGGCAGCCTATGCCTGGAGCTGCAGGAGATGGGGGAGATACTAAATGAGTATTTTGCATCAGTGTTTACTGTGGAGAAGGGCATGGTTGATATAAAATGTGGGGAAATAAATGGTGGCATCTTGAAAAGTGTCCATACTACAGAGGAGGTGATGCTGGATGTCTTGAAATGCATAAAAATGGAAAAATCCCCAGGACCTGATCAAGTGTACCCTGGAAATTTGTGGGAAGCTAGGGAAATGATTGATGGGCCCCTTGCTGAGTTATTTGTATCATCAATAGTCACAGATGGGGTGCCAGTATTTCGGAATTGGTAAGGAAAAGCCAAGGAACTATAGACCAGTGAGCCTGACAGTACTGGTGGACAAGTTGTTGGAGGGAATCCTGAGGGACAGGATGTACATGTATTTGGAAAGGCAAAGACTTATTAGGGATAGTCAGCATGGCGTTGTGCATGGGAAATCGTGTCTCACGAACTTAATTGAGTTTTTTGAAGAAGTAACAAAGAGGAAGAAGTAGAGGGCCAAGAGGTAAACATGATCCATATGGACTTCAGGAAGGAGTTTGACAAGTTTCCTCATGGGAAACTGATTAGCAAAGTTAAATCTCATGGAATACAGGGAGAACTAGCGGCATGGATACAGAACTGGCTCGATGGAACAAGACAGAGGGTGGTGGTGGAGGGTTGGTTTTCAGACTGGAGGTCTGTGACCAGTGAAATGCGACAAAGATCGGTGCTGGGTCAACTACTTTTTGTCATTTATATGAATGAATTGAATGTGATCACAGGAGGTATAGTTAGTAAGTTTGCAGATGACACCAAAATTGAAGGTGTAGTGGACAGCGAAGAAGGTTACCTCAGAGTATAACAGGATCTTGATCAGATGAGCCAATGGGCTGAGGAATGGCAGATGGAATTTAATTTAGATTCCCTACAGTGTGGAAACAGGCTCTTCGGCCCAACAAGTCCACACCGACCCTCCGAAGAGTAACTCACTCAGACCCATTTCCCTCTGAATGATGCACTGTAACACCTAGGGCAATTTAGCATGGCCAATTCACCTGACCTGCACATCTTTGGACTGTGGGAGGAAACTGGAGCACTCAGAGGAAACCCACACAGACACAGGGAGAATGTGCAAACTCCACACAGACAGTTGCCCAAGGCTGGAATCCGAACCTGGGTCCCTGGCCCTGTGAAGCAGCAGTACTAACCACTGAGCCACCGTGCTACCCCAGTTACTTATAGCAACAAAGAACTTAAACACTTTTTGTCCCATGATTGCTTGAAATGCTCATATAATAGGAGGTTGATATGATCTGAGGTTTTCTGAAGTAAATTTATCCTTCTGTTCCCCAGAATGTTTTACAAGCTGAATGTTATTTCTAGTGTGACATCTTCCTTTGATTGTAAAAACATGGAAAGAGATGAATCAGAAATTCTAACAACAATACCGTCTCTAATTAGTTCTGGTGGCAATGCTCCATATTCACAAGGTTTAGTCAACATGTAAAGATCACTGATGAAATTGTTAAGAAGTTCTCCAGGAAATGCTACACTTTTATTGAATCTCTTTCCTTTCCCGAATACAACTGGTTCATAAAACAAAATAATTGTCAAATACTTTTAAGACCTCAAAAGTATCAATATCGTTTTTGACATTTTAACAAGCAACTTTGCAACTCTCACTTCGCTAGATGACCACTTGGATCTGCTCCTATCTTATTTTACTGAAACTGTCATTAGTCCTCACCAATCTCCCTCTGTTCTGGCCGAATTAGGCTTTTAGAAACATGTTATTGGAACATTTCCAGCTTTTTACAGCTGTCTGCTTACTGCTCATTTAAAATGTTTGTCTTCTTAAAGAGATGTCATCATGTTGTGCTGAACCTATTCTTCATTCTTCTCTTCCAACTTCTCCATTTTTTTGTACTTCTGGTGTTTCCTTTTCTTTGGAGAGCAGTCTGCATTGTTGGTCATGAGCCTACACGTAACAAGACAAAGTCACCATAGTCCCAGATGAGCATCAGGCTCTCTCTCATTCTAGATTGCCTTAAACCATTTATAAGACCATAGGACATAGGGACAGAAGTAGGCTATTCTGCCAAATAAGTCTGCTCCACTGTTCAATGAGATTGGGTTGATCTGATGATCCTGAGCTTTCCTGTATTTTCCCCATAACCCTAGATTCCCTTACTAATTAAAAATCTGTCTGTCTCCGTCTTGAACATACTTAATTGTCCAACCTCAACAGCTCTCTACAGAAAAGAATTCCACAGATTTACTACTCCAGGAGAAGAAATTGCTCCTCCTCTCTATCTTAAGTGAGTGATTCCTTGCGCAAGAGCAAACAACCTCTCACCATCTACTCTGTCCAGTTGCTGAAACACTTGGTATGTTTCAATGAGGTGTCCTCACAATCTTTTAAACTCCAATAAGAACAGGCCCAACCTATTTAGCTGGTCTTATAAGGACATCCCTCAATACCTGGGATCTCTGGACTGCCTTTAGCATCAGTATATCTTTCCTGAGATAATGGAACCAAAACTGTTCACAGTATTCTAGGTGTGGTGTGAAATAGTGTCTTGTATTGTTTTAGTAAGGCCTATTTTTATGATTCATTCACTTTGAAATAAAGGCCAAGAGTCAATTTGCTTTCCCTATGATCCTCTGAATTTGAATGCCAGAGTTTTGTGATTACTGCAATAGGAGCCCCAAATCCGTGTGCTGCAACTCTTCTATTCTCTTGCCAAAGTGCACAATCTCATTTTTCCATCTTTAATTCTAAGCAACTGTGTTGACTCTGCTTGAATACATCATGTATTTCTAAATGTTCTTCTATTACATCCTTTGCAATAGACTTTCCCAAATACTCACATTGAGCTGACTGGAATATGGGTATCTGTTTTATTTACATCTTATCGTTTTTGAATAAGGATATTACATTGAAAAACTGCCAATCATGGGACTTTTCCAGGAACTAAAAGTTCTTGGAAGATTTCTATTATCCCTCCACCTACTTCCTTTCAAACCCTACAACGCATCCTATCAGTTCTAGGGGACTTATTGCCCTTCAGCTTCATTGGTACTTCTTTTCCTGGTGATAATTATTTCCTTGCCCCTCCCCTTGGCCTGTCAATTATTTAATAAGTTTGGAATGTCATTGATATCCTCTACAATGAGGTCTGATGCAAAGCATTTGTTCAACTCTTTAGCTATTTCATGGATCCTTGTTATTATTCCCCAGCCTTATTCTCCAAGTGCCTATGTTCACTGTTGCCTCTCACATTTTTTTAATATTTGAAGCCATTCTTAGTGTCTGCTTTTATGGTACTTATTGCCCTTATAATTTATCTTCTCTCTCTTTATTATATTTTTGGTCATCATTTATTATCTCTTAAAACTTCCTTCATGCTCTGATTTACCCATTATTTTTGTCACATTGTATGTTTCTTCCATTAAATATGATACCAGTTGATTTGTCTGTGTAACCATGGTTGATTTGTCCCCTTCTTAGAATCCTACCATCAACGGTAGCTATTTCCAACTTGCTGCCACTTACAGGAATAGGGCCAGAGTGAATGTCAGGAGGTGGGCCCATTAGTCTTGACCCATTACTGCTAAGTATGGTGGACTGCTAGTATCCAGGGCTGTCAGTCACAGACAATACATTTAATCCATTCTGTGAGGGTCTGCTGAGATTTCCTCAACTTCATTTTGCTAGTTTGGTTGCTCCTCTCTACTAATTTTGACATATGGGAGTAATTTTCTTAAGGTGTTTCAATAATATTTCCTCTGTGAAATATGAGTGGGATAGTTATTTACCTGATGTGATTTCCCTTATCCTGTTGACAACCTCCCCCAGCAGTAGTTTCATTACATGAAAGCTGTGCTCATCTTACAGGGAAATCTCTCCACACTTTTGGTGAATGTGTCTATCAACAGCAGACAGTACCTGTATCTAGAAAATTTAATGGGAAGAGCTAATAAAATCTAGCTGGATGTATGCCCAGGGCAGACCATTATTTGTAACAAGAATGGAGAATTGTAGTGGTTGTTTGGGTTTTGCTGCAGGTAGAGAGACACCTTTTAAGACTTGCTTCAAAATCTACCTAAGTCTGAATAGAGGGCCACAGTGGAAAGCTTCACCAGTAAAACCATTGACTAGTAGTATTCTCTGGTAGAAGGAGCATGCAACAATTGATCTTCCATAGTTGAGTGAACCTAGGCAACCCAGTGATACTATCTTTGATTGGGTTACTATCATCCTGAGAGACAACATAGGGTAGAACAGGAAGGTTGGAACCATCTTTCCTCATGCTACATAAAAGTGGTGGATGGGGTTTAAACACATGACCTGCAGGAAAGGCAGATCATTGACTGGGCCAATTGCTGATCAGGACGATGGTTCAGCCTCTTGGGTCCTTGACCACAGAGCCTCTGCAACGGGTTTTGTATTCTGGTATGGAGTTGCATTTGGCAAGGGAGTCTGAGAAGTAAGAATGTGCCCTAACCTTACCTACAGAGACAGGTTCCATTCAACCATGAATGATTTGAAATAAGACATCATGCCTTTTATATAAAGGTTTACAGTCAATTGTGAAAAATCTACTTCATGTACAGTAGCAGTGGTGGGAAGGGTTAATAATATAGATACCATCCAACTACTGCTTTGAGAACTAGTAACCTCAATGGCAATCACAAACTTGGATACCTCACACAGAGGTACATCACCAAGAGTTTCATCCAGCACAATATTGGCAAGGTGGTGTGGTCAGCTCCAGTGGCTCAATCAGACTGATGAAACAAAAGGGTACAGAGACTACAGTATACCACTTTGAAATCTATGATGTTGACAAGATTATTTGCCAGTCCAGGGCATAGCTAACAAGTAGCTCTTGCAGGGGAGAGAGGTCAATTTGCCCACAAACCTGAATTCTGGAAGCACATACAGTGAGAAATAGCTGCCTCTCGCATCAAAGGACAACTGCCAATTTTTGTCTCCCATGACTCTCGCTTACTTGTATAAGGTTTCAGCCAGGTTCAGGACTTTAAGATATATTCTCTACAATGTATGACTGCCTCTGTTCACTTTCATTTCCAGTAGGTCAAACACAGTTCTCATTGACTATGAATCGTACACAGGTAGATACTGCAGTTTCTGGCGATCACTTTTCATAATCCTGGTTTTAAGCGACTTCTCCAAATGTGTTTAAATAATAGTTGCTTCTCAACCACTGTGACTCCTACCTCTGACAGCACTAAGCCTTGGTCAAGGATCACCTTAAAAGGCAGTCAAGCTCATCAATGTTTCTAAACCAAATTATTGAGAAAGGAGTTTAAACAATTAAATACATGTTTGATTACAGAGGGAAATGAATGGTTTTCACCTGTTAAGTTTGGAGAGAGAAAATAAACTATGAAAACAAATCCCACAATTCCTGCTATGACAGCTACTTCTAGAAGATTTTCAAATCTGCCATTTCTTACACTGGTTCAACTCGAGAAGCTATGTAGACTAGTACTAGTAAAAAAGGAACAAAGGAAAGTAGTATTCATTGGGTTGTCAATTTAAGAACAAGGACTTTTTCCAGAGACTATCCTTCAAAAAGGAAGAAATGACAGACACCATAATCTGCTCTGCAGTCAACTGAGAACAGATGCTGAGTTGAGACTGTGCATCATAGGAAACTGTAGACTTAAGACATGATCAGCCTTTTCACAGCATACAACTGGTGAGGACAAAACTGTCCATAAAAATCACTGGGTTTGATACTTGAAATCTACCAATAGGATTAGGAAAAAGCAAAAGTTAAAAGGCCTACAGCAAAAGTTAACATTGCAACAAGATGAAATGGATGCTTTCGGTATGTTTGGATTTTAGTATTAAAAAGGTAACAGCACCAGAGTTTACTTGTAGAAGTGGAATTCTTGACCCAAGAATGAAAAGATTATCTTGAAAGAAAGTGTCTGAGATTTTGTTTTTGGTCTTACCAGCTTCCACTACTACATTTAGAGAGTGAGAAGGCTGCTTAACCCTTTGTTATTGGAAGCATAAAAATTTCTAATTCATATCTTCCCCAGAGCTCAATGCAAAGTTTAAGTTTGTTGATTGTTACACATTTTATTTTTAAGACATGTGGATGATATGTCTGGATTTTGAATTAATATAGTCAGTTTCATTATTCCTTAAACTCAATGACAAATTGTTCATATTTGTGCACTTGAATTTATAACTCATTACAGAAAGGAATATTTCAACATTTCACTATTACTCATTTTAATTTACGATTATGCACCCAGAATTGGTAGAAAATCTTTGAACTAAACTAGGTTAAAGACATCAGTATAGATATTTTCAGTAAACTTTACTTGCAAAGCGATGAAATTTTCAAAATGTTTTGTTTTAATTGTACTATAGGATAAAATAGTTGTTGCTTTTTGCTGTTTAAATAAGTGATTTTCAAATGAGGTCACAAATGTCCTAAGTTTACAAAGCACTGCAAGCTTCCCCACAACCACCCCCTCCCACCACTTTTGACCATAAGAAATAGGAACAGAAGTAGGCTATTTGGCCCCCAGAACTTGTTCAATAGGATCATAGCTGATCCAACATTGCTCACGTCCTGTGTTTTCCCCATAATCCTCGATTCCCCTACTGATCAAGAATCTATCTCAGCCTTAAATGTACAAAAGGACTCTTCCCCCACATGTCTCTGTGGCAAATACTACTCAAGACTCAACCCTCAGAAGAAATTCCCCCTCATCAGTCTTAACCTGGCACCTCTGCCCTCTGGTCCTAGACACACTGAATCAGGAAAATATCCTCTTAGCATTTACCTTGTCAAGTCCCTTGAGAATCCTATATGTTTCAATGAGATCACCTCCCATTTTTCCAAATTTCAATGAGTAGAGTCCCAATCTGTTTATCTTTTGCTCATAAAGCAATCTCTCCAAGCAGGTGTGTACCTTCTCTCTACAGCCTCTAATGAAATTATATCTTTCCTTAAATATAGGGACTAAAACTGTTCACAGTACTCCAGATGTGGTCTCACCAGTATTTGTGCAGTTGCAGTAAGACTTCCCTTCTCTTATAGTCCAGGCCCCTTGAAGTCAGAGCCAACATTCCATTAGTTTTTCTGATTACCTGCTGCACATGTATACTAGCTTGCTGCATTGGTGTATTAATATTCCAATGTTCTTTTGTATTACAGCTTTCTGCAGTTTTTCTCCACATTTTTTGTTCTACCTTTCAAAATGAACGTCACATTATATCCCATTTTGCAAACATTACACCCCCCACTCACTCAATTAACCTATCAATAGCTCTCTGTAAAACTGTGCGATACCTTCTTGCAGTCTGGCTTTCCACCTATTTTTGTGTTGTCCGCAAACCTAGTTACATTAATTTCCTTCCATTGTCAAAGGTATTGATATATAAGCAAATAGAAATTGAGTTGAGAGAAAAAAATCAAATGACACTTAACAGAATAAAGCAGAAGTGAAAGAAAACATTCCAATCATTTCCAACGGTCACAAGTTGCAGGGGTTCTTCAAACTATTTCTTTAAAAAGTCCTGTGAATATTTCAGAGTCCAAAGGTTGAGAAAAGTTTATTTTCCTTTTGTGGAAAATCTTTTTCTTCAGTAGTTTTTAAATATAGTTGTTTGAAAAGCTGAAATAATTTACTGTTTCTTGATTTATAAACCTGCATAATTGATTGCAATTTATTGCATTTGGTTTCAATATAAACAGACCAATCTTTTGATAACTATCAAGATTAACAAATTGGTAACTAGTAAGACCACATCTATCATTGTAGCTAGAGTAAAGACATCCATAGAATTAATAATAACCAGGATTTAATTCCAGACAGGAGACTACCAGTGATTTGATGGGCTTCTGATCGTTTAATCAGCTTAGTGATAAAATGATCTAAAAGTATCTCTTATTATGCTCCAGAAATGTTTCAAAATTTCAAAATAATGTGATTGTTAACAGATTCTGTTCTATAATTGACTTAACTCCTGAGGGAGGATCAACAATTGAGAATTTAGATTTGACATTTTCAAAAGCTGTAAGTAAATTTCTGAATTTACTGGCCTCAGGAAACGTTGTGCAAGCTTATAAAGGTAAAAAAGGTTGGATTTTAGAAAAAGATACAAATGTCACAATTCTTTTATTAATGGAAGAGGTTTTTCAAATTCAAGTGAAATAACACACTGATGCTTCTCTAGGTGATGCTGTCTTCTTTCAAACCTCCAAACAAGCCAAGTCTTTCCATTGACAGCATTTTATTGCTGAATGCAAAATGTACTAAATCTTATATACAAATAATCAGAAGGAAAATTATAGATTGACAAATTAACCCCATGGCTCTTTTAAATAGAGGCACATCAGATTTTCTGTTCATCTTTTGGAGACACTATTTTCTGAACCAAATGGCTTTGATGGTGAGGAAGAGACGCAGCAGTTTAGAAAAGTTACCTATAGACATCAAACATTACAGGTGATAATATGAATTTAAAATATTGCCTTTCAAAAGTTAAGACTTAACCCATTTAAGGGAAGTTGTCGTCCAGGACAGGGTACTGGAAATGGGACAAATTTGCAAACACTGCAAACAGTTATCTCTAATGTAAATCACCAAGTCTGGGCACAACTTGCTTCTGAAATTGGAATTTAAGATTAATTGAAAGAACTATTCTTTTCAGCAATGAAAGAGTGAAATAGAACTGAAGTTTATGGAGACGGTTAAATTTTCTCTAAGGGAAAACTTATGTGGTACTTAGGTAGCAAACAGAAATGTTTTGTCTAGGTTTAATTTTATTTTCTTAAAACAAGACCAGTCCAACAGGACTAATTTGGAATCATTTTGAAATGATTAAAACAGAATTAGGTCATATTCAGGGAAAACAGCTCCTTAAAAAAGGTTTTCATAATTTAGATAAATTGAGGAGCTTGTTCAATGTTTTAAAAATGTGATCATATTGGATTGGGCATAAAGGTTTCACATGAATGAAATTAATGGTCATCACTGTTGTATCAATTGAAAAAGTAATTGAGTAAATAAAATCAGAACTGGTTACGCCAAACAGGATTTTTTTCTAAATGGTGTTTTATGTGAATTATAATAAATAACCCTAGAGCAATTCAAGAAAATCGATTAATCAAAAATAATGTACATTCTAGTGAGTCAGTAAAGTTGAATTAATTAATTCATAGCTTTCTTTTAGTAACATTTGTGTCTTGGTCTATACTGAACAATAAGGAAAACAGATATGGTATCCAGGGCATCAGCTCAGACATGGAGATTTTGCAGCTCGCGGGGAATGAAGATCCCATGCACTGCCTGACCTTTTGAGATGATCACTTGAGAGACTAGAATAGCTCGTACCAGATTTCATACGAGACAGGGTATTACAGCACTATTGGAAATGTGATTGTTACAAATACATATTGAAATCCATAATATATTCACAGGGAAGTTCCTGTTTCAAATACAATTATCAATAGCACAATATGAAACAGTTAACATTGCTCAGGATAGTGAGGAGACTTTAAAAAGCCATGACACACAATCCATCGACAAACTGAATGAAATAATGAGCATGGCATCAAGACACTTCAACTTTATGATCACACCTTCATGAAGTCAAGTAAGTGACTAAAGAGGTCATTGACTATGCTACTAGTGACACATATTCAACAAAAAAGTATTGTAAAATGGGTTAGATAGTCAAACCCCATTCCTGGCTTCAAAAAATGAAACAATACATAATTTACCAGAAGAGTTGACACCATCAGCAAAAGATACAAAAGCATAAACATGTTCCAAGACATCAGGTAAGGAATGTGTTTATTTTCTGTATGCCACCATTGAAAACAGATCATTCAAAATCAAATGGTAAAACTGTGTAAAATCTTAACAGACTTTGTTCCAAGTGGTTCAGGAAGAATCATGAAAACATGAACTGTTGTTTTCAGGTCGAGCTTGTAGATCAGATCATTAGAGAATCACTTTGCACATTTGAAATCATAAATAAATAACCAGCCTACTTACAGCAAATTCTACCCAGTTATCAAGTTAAAGACTTTGACAAAAGAGAGATTGGGGGTTTCCACAAAAACTATAACTGCCATGCAGTGCAAGACTATGCTGGCCTACTTTCAGAGGCTGACACTTTTATTCCCCTGTTCTAGTCAGCTGTACACAAATCCCATCTGCAGAGATAATGCATTTCTTTTAATTTCAACAGCAATGAAAGGACACAAAAGGAGCCAACAGACTCCATCTTTCAGACTGGGAAGTTGCTTTTATCCAAATCTCTGAAAAGGCAACTTGTCACCATTAACTTCAGCAAGAAAAACTTTCTGCATATGGCTTTAGTAAGTTGAAATGGTGAAAGGAGTGAAATCAAATTTTACTGGAGATATTAAAGGAAAAGCTTGTGTTCCTGCTCATTCTTAAAGATTATACTTCTTTCATGAGAAGCTAAAGAAGATACAGCACAATGCTTAACTTATCTGGGAAATTGCAAGATTCCCCAACCATTTCCAGGAACAGATTGTTTGAAAGGAAGGGTCTGGTACAAAAAGCATTACAGTTCCAGTTTTAAGATATTTCACTGTAGTGTTTATGGAAGGTCAATGTGTTTGATTATTAGAATACACCAAAAAAAAGACTTCACGACACAAAAGAAACATCACATAATTAGAAATTAATAAAACATTCTACAATTAACAAAATCTATTTGGGTCAAAGAGGCACAACATGATTATCCAAAATTGTAGGGCTTGAAATAAATAGGTTTTTTTTTAAGAACCCAATATCAGGACCCACTAATTATAAGGATTGCAGGTTATTTCATAATTCCAGAAAACTGCAACCTTCAAGTATATCTTTATAATCTAGCTGTGAAATGTGATATCAGTGTTCAAACTACTGAATTAGGGTCTCTAAATTGTTGGTCATGGACAGTAGCAGCTGTTCCCATTACGGTCTTTTACAAAGCAACAAATAACATCTAACAATTCAATCAAAAGTGATAGCATGCGGATTTTTAAACTACTCTGGATAAAACCATATATTTCGCAACAAATAGGACTTTGAAAGAACTAACACATTGTAGATCAGCCACCTTCATTCTTTGCTTAATATCGCAAATGTCACTGTGGCATTTTTGATAAACCGTGATTCACTCCAGATGCATTACTCCCGATTGTTTACTACACAATTTTAAGGAAATTGGGTTAGTGTCACCGAATATTATTCCTAATTTTATTTGATTAGTTTTACTCATTACCATTGCACAACATAGTGCTCATGAATTCTGGAAGTTAAAAAAACATTTATTTCAAGCTCAGAGATCTATTTTTGTCAGGGAGGAGTAGTCTTCCCTTTGTTCCATTCACAAGTCTTTTCATCTAAACCACTACTTGTAATGAGGGCAAAAACTATTCCATTCTACTGCATAAGGTTCTGGAGCATTGCTGTGGCGTATGTGGGCCTGGCTTGCTTGCTCTCAATTGCATTGCGGAGATACGTGACTCCACCACAACGCTCCCACACTTCTTCAAACTGCCGTGGTAGGATCTCAGCTCCTCGTTTCCGAGTGAGCCCCGTCTCATCCAGGCTTAGCTCACACATCTCCATGTCATCCTTACCTAAAATATAATGCAGAAATATTTTGTGAAACCTACAGAAGAGGAGAAAGCTAATCGTTCCAGTCTAGAAAGGAAGAGATGCAGGTAGTAAATCCTAAAGGCAGTAACATTAGTTCCCAAGGTTTGAATACACTTTTATATGGCATTAAATCAAACTGAAAAGTTTCTCTGCAGGCTAAATGTCAGCATTCCAACAAAGTATTCAAGGTTAATCATATGAATCTAGTGATTAGTAGTGACTTTGTATTAAGACTTTGAGTTGAAAAGGGTGACGCAGGAAAAGCACAGCAGGTCAGGTAGCATCCAAGGAACAGAAAGTTGACACTTTTGGGCAAAAGCCCTTCATCAGGAAGGAGTGTCTCCATGTGAAAGAAAATCCATGCAATAGTGGCTGCAATTTATACTGGGCCAAAATGCTGAAAATTACAGTTAACTGGTTAACCTGGATAGATAGAGTCATAGAGATGAACAGCATGGAAACAGAATCTTCGGTCCAACCTGTCCATGCTGACCAGATATCCCATCCCAACCTAGTCCTACCTACCAGCACCTGGCCCATATCCCTCCAAACGCTTCCTATTCATATACCCATCCAAATGCCTCTAAAAATGTTGCAATTGTACCAACCTTCACCACATTCTCTGGCAGCTCATTCCATACCCGTACCACCCTCTGCGTGAAAATGTTGCCCCTTAGGTCTCTAGTTCTGGACTCCCCAACACCAGGGAAAAGACTTTGTCTATTTACCCTATCCATGCCCCTCATAATTTTATAAATCTCAATAAGGTCACCCCTCAGCCTCTGACACTCCAGGGAAAACAGCCTCAGCCTTTTCAGCCTCTCCCTGTAGCTCAGGTCCTCCAACCCTGGCAACACCCTTGTAAATCTTTTCGGAACCCTTTCATGTTTCACAACATCTTTCCGATAAGAAGGAGACCAGAATTGCATGCAATATTCCAACAGTGGCCTAACCAATATCCTGTACAGCCGCAACATGACCTCCCAACTCCAGCACTCAATACTCTGACCAATAAAGGAAAGCATACCAAACGCCGCCTTCACTATCCTATCTACCTGTGGCTCCACTTTCAAGGAGCTATGAACCTGCACTCCAAGGTCTCTTTGTTCAGCAACACTCCCTAGGACCTTACCATTAAGTGTATAAGTCCTGCTAAGACTTGCTTTCCCAAAATGCAGCACCCCACATTTATCTGAATTAAACTCCATCTGCCACTTCTCAGCCCATTGGCCCATCTGTCAACTACATTTCCAATTTTGGCGTCATCTGCAAACTTACTAACTGTACATCGTATGCTCGCATCTAAATCACTTATGTAAATGACAAAAAGTAGAGTTCACAGGCCTCCAGTCTGAAAAACAACCCTCCCCACCACCCTCTGTCTTCTACCTTTGAGTCAGTTCTGTATCCAAATGGCTAGTTCTCCCTGTATTCCATGAAATCTAACCTTGCTAACCAGTCTCCCATGGAGAACCTTGTTGAACGCCTTACTGAAGTCCATATAGATCACATCTACTGCTCTGCCCTCATCAATCTTCTTTGTTACTTCTTCAAAAAACTCAATCATGATTTCCCACGCACAAAGCCATGTTGACTATCCCGAATCAGTCCTTGCCTTTCCAAATACATGTACATCCTGTCCCTCAGGATTCCCTCCAACAACTTGCCCACCACGGAGGTCAGGCTCACCGGTCTATAGTTCCCTGGCTTGTCTTTACTGCCCTTCTTAAACAGTGGCACGTTTGCCAATCTGCAGTCTTCCGACACCTCACCTGTGACTATCGATGATACAAATATTTCAGCAAGAGAACCAGCAATCACTTCTCTAGCTTCCCACAGAGTTCTCGGGTACACCTGATCAGGTCCTGGGGATTTATCCACTTTTAACCATTTCAAGACATCCAGCACTTCCTCCTCTGTAATCTGGACATTTTGCAAGATATCACCATCTATTTCCCTACAGTCTATATCTTCCATATCCTTTTCCACAGTAAATACTGATGCAAAATATGCATTTAGTGTCTCCC
Source organism: Chiloscyllium punctatum (assembly GCF_047496795.1). Lineage (NCBI taxonomy): Eukaryota > Metazoa > Chordata > Chondrichthyes > Orectolobiformes > Hemiscylliidae > Chiloscyllium > Chiloscyllium punctatum. Next base: position 84,508,693 of record NC_092749.1, read on the forward strand.
CCATTTTCTGTGGCTCCACACAAAGGCCACCTTCCTGATCTTTGAGGGGCCCTATTCTCTCCCTAGTTACCCTTTTGTCCCTAAAATATTTGTAAAATCCCTTTTGGATTTTCCTTAATTCTATTTGCCAAAGCTATGTCCCCATTTTGCCCTCCTGATTTCCCTCTTAAGTATACTCCTACTTTCTTTATACTCTAAGGATCCACTCGATCTATCCTGTCTATACCTGACATATGCTTCCTTCTTTTTCTTAACCAAACCTTCAATTTCTTTAGTCATCCAGCATTCCCTATAACTACCAGCCTTACCTTTCACCCTGACAAGAATATACTTTCTCTGGATTCTTGTTATCTCATTTCTGAAGGCTTCCCATTTTCCAGTCATCCCTTTACCTGCAAACATCTGCCTCCAATCAGCTTTCGAAAGTTCGTGCCTAATACCGTCAAAATTGGCCTTTCTCCAATTTAGAACTTCAATTTTTAGATCTGGTCTATCCTTTTCCATCACTATTTTAAAACGAATAGAATTATGGTCGCTGGACCTAAAGTGCTCCTCCACTGACACCTCACTCACCTGCCCTGCCTTATTTCCCAAGAGTAGGTCAAGTTTTGCACTCTCTCTATTAGGTACATCCACATACTGAATCAGAAAATTGTCTTGTACACAATTAAGAAATTCCTCTCCATTTAAACCTTTAACACTATGGCAGTCCCAGTCGACATTTGGAAAGTTAAAATCCCCTACCATCACCACCCTATTATTCTTACAGATAGCCGAGATCTCCTTACAAGTTTGTTTCTCAATTTCCCTCTGACTATTGGGGGATCTACAATACAATCCCAATAAGGTGATCATCCCTTTCTTATTTCTCAGTTCCACCCAAATAACAGCTGTGCTGAGGGAAGATATTCCTGGAAATACATCCAGGGAAGTTAAGGACTTCAGTGTGGAATACAACTGACTGGGGTTTCCTCTGGTGCAGTGGTAGTATCCCTACCTTTGCACCAGGAGGCCTGAGTTCAAGTCCCACCTGTTCTAAAGGTGGGTCACAGAACCTCTGAAAAGGTTGACAGCAAAATATCTACAACTCAAATGACTAAGTCTGTGAGATCCAATCGGTGCCATTTTGGAATGGCCTCTCCTGCTCACTGGCACCCTACCTCTTACCTGTTACTTGTTGCTTATAAGCTCAGGCCTGACCAATGTGCTGTACAGGCAAGTGGCCTTTAAAAGTGAGATCGCTAGAGTTCAAGATATATACATTCCTTGGAGGGTGAAGAGCAAGGTTGGCAGGAATAGGGAACCCTGGATGACAAGAGATATTGAGGCCTAGACCAGAAAAAGGAGGAAGCATGGCTCAGGTACAGGCAGCTAGAATTAAATAATATCTCTGGAGGTATGTGGGGAACATAGGAGCTCACCGAAGGAAATCAGGAGTACAAAAAAGGGGACACAAGATAGCCTTGGCTGAGAAGATTAGGATGAACCCAAAGAAGTACTTTAAGTGTATTAAAGGAAAAAGAATAACTAGAGAGAATATAGGGCCTCTCAAGGAGCAAGTGTTCATGTATGTGTTGAACCTCAGAAGATGGGCAACATCCTCAATGAATATTTCTCCTCTCTGTTTACCGTGGAAAAGGACATGAAGACTTGGGAACTTGAAGTTACTGGTGATATCTTAGGGACAGTCCATAAGAGCAGAGGTAATGTTGGATGCATTAGAACGTATGAAGGTGGATAAATCTCCTGGTCTTGACCAGATATACCCAAGAAAACTGCAAGAGGCGAGAGAAGAAACTGTAGGGGCCCTGGCTGATATTTTTGCAGCAAAGAACAGTGAACAAAGAAAATTACAGCATAGGAACAGGCCCTTTGGCCCTCCATGCCTGCGCTGATCCAAATCTTCTATCTAAATGTGTTACCTATTTTCTAAGAGTCCATATCCCTTTGCTCCCTGCTCATTCATGTATCTGCCTAGATACATCTTAAATGGCACTATTGTTCCCACCTCTACCACTTCCACTGGCAATGTGTTCCAGGCAACCACCACCGTCTGCATAAAGAACTTTCCCCTGTCTCACTTTGAAGTCGTGACCCCTTGTAATTGAATCCCCACTGTGGGGGCAAGTTTCTTGTTACCCACCTCGTCTATATCTCTCATGATTTTACAGACCTCAATCAAGTCCCCCCTTAACCTCAGTCTTTCTAATGAAAATAACCCTAATCTACTCAATCTTTTTCATAGCTAGCACCCTCCATACCAGGCAACATCCTGGTGAACCTCCAATGCACCCTCTCCAAAGCATTCACATCCTTCCGATAATGTGGCAACCAGAACTGTACACAGTATTCCAAATATGGCCAAACCAAAATCTTATGCTACTGTATCGTGATCTGCTAACTCCTACTCAATACCCCATCCGATGAAGGAAAGCATGCATATGCCTTCTTGACTACTCTGTTGGCATGCGTTGCCACCTTCAGGAACAATGGACCTGAACACCCCGATCTCCTTGTACATTAATTTTCCCCAGAATTTCTCCATTTACTATATAGATTACTCATGAATTGGATCTTCCAAAATGCATCACCTCACATTTGCTCAGATTTAACTGCACCTGCCATTTCTCTGCCCAATTCTCCTATCTATATTCTGCTGTACTATCTGCTACTTCACCAATCTTAGGGTCATCTGTAAACTTGCTAATCAGACCACCTACACCCTCCAAATCATTTATGTACATCACAAACAACAGTGATCCTAGCACGGATCCCTGTGGAACACCACTCGTCATAGTTCGCCATTTTAACAAACTCCCTTCCACTACATCTCCCTCTTGCTCTCTTGTTGCCCAGCCAGTTCTTAAGCCATCTAACGAGTTCACCCTGGACCCCATGCAACTTCACCATCTCCATCAGCCTATCATGGGAAACCTTATCAAATGCCTGACTGAAGTCCATGTATATGACATCTGCAGCCCTTCCCTCAATCAACTTTGTCATTTCCTCAAAAGATTCGATTAAGTTGGTAAGACGTGACCTTCCCTGCACAAAAACATATTGCCTATTACTGATAAGCCCATTTTTTTCCCCCCATTTTATGGGAATAGATCCTATCCTTCAGTATCTTCTCCAGCAGCTTCCCTACCACTGACGTCAGATTCACAGGTTTATAATTACCTGGATTATCCCTGCTACCCTTATTAAACAAGGGGATAACATTAGCAATTCTTCAGTCCTCCAGGTCCTCACCCATGTTCAAGGAATTAGCCACGGTGAGGTCCTGGAAGTCTGGAGTGTAGAGAATGTTGTGCCCTTATTTAAGAATGGCTGCAAAGAAAAACCTGGGAACTATAGATCAGTAAGCCTAACATCTGTGTGTTACTTCAGAATATTCTGAGAGATAAGCTGTGCATGCATTTGGAAAGACAGGGTTTGATTAGGAGCAGTCAGCATGGCTGTGTGTGGGGGAGATCATGCCTCAAATTTATTAGAGTTCTTTGATGAAGTGACAAGAAAGGTTGATGAGGGTAGGGCATTAAACATAGTCCATATGGAATTCAGTAAGGCCTTTGATAAAGCTCTGGAAGGTTAGATCACATGGAACCCAGGGGGAGCGGGCAAACTGGATACACAATTGGCTTGAGGATAGGAAGCAGAGGGGAATAGTAGAAGGATGCCGATCAGACTGGAGGCTTATGGCTAGTAGACAACCTCAGGTGTCAGTACTGAGCCCATTACTGTTTGATATCTATATCAAATGATTTGGATGAGAATGTACAAGGCACGATTAGTAAGTTTGCAGATGACAGTAAAATAGGCGGTATCATGGACAGTGTGGACGGTTATCAGAAATTGCAGCAGGACCTCAATCAGCTGGGGAAGTGGGCCAAGAAATGGCAAATGAGTTTAACGTAGATAAGTGTGAGGTCTTACATTTTGGAAAGTCAAATCTAGGTAGGAGATTCATGTTGAATGGTCAGACTTTAAGGAGTATAGCGGAACAGAGGAACCTTGGAGTTCAGGTGCACGGCTCGTTGAAAGTGAAGTCACAGGTAGACAGGGCTGTGAAAGTGGCTTTTGGTACACTGGCCTTCATCAGTCAGGGCATTGAGCATAGAATTTGGGAAATTATGTTGCAGTTGTACGGGACGTTGGTGAGGCCCCACTCGGAGTATTGTGTTCAGTTTTGGTCACCTTGCTATAGGAAGGATGTTATTAAATTGGAAAGGGTGCAGAAGAAATTTACAAGGATGTTGCCAGCACTCAATGGACTGAGTTATTAGGGAGAGATTGGACTGGCTAGGCCTTCTTTTCTTTCGAGCGGAGGAGACGGAGGGGAGATCTTATTGATGTGTATAAGATCATGAGAGACATGGACAGGTAAATACATTCAGTCTTTTTCTCAGTGTTGGGAATTGAGGTCTAGAGGGTATCCCATTAAGCTTAGAGGGGAAAGAATAAAAGCAAACCAGAAGGGCAACACACAGGGTGGTAAGCATATGGAATGATGTTTTTCTCCCTCACAGGGTGGTAAGCATATGGAATGAGTTGCCAACGGAAGTGGTTGAAGCGGATACATTAATGTGATGCTGGAAAAGCGCAGGTCAGCTAGCATCCAAGGAGCAGGAGAATCAATGTTTCAGGCACAAGCCCTTCTTCAGCCCTTCGTTCCTGAAGAAGGGCTCATGCCTGAAACGTCGATTCTCCTGTTCCTTGGATGCTGCCTGACCTGCTACGCTTTTCCAGCAACACATTTTCAGCTCTGATCTCCAGCATCTGCAGTCCTCACTTTCTCCCCACGGATACATTAATACCGATTTAAAAGGCATTTGGACAAATACATGAATAGGAAAGGTTTAAAAGGATATGGGTCAAGTGCAGAGAAACAGGGCTAGCACAAAGAGACATTTTGTTCGGCATGGACCAGTTTGGGCCAAAGGGTCTGTCTCCATGCTTGTAGGACTTCATGACTCTTTTAGTAGTAGTACTGGAGACAATGCTCCAATATATAAGGTAGACAGGAGATTGGGATCTTTCTTTTAAAAACAGTTATAAATGAGAACATAGAGAATAACATTAAACCACCCATTAGGTGGAAAAAAAACACTTAAAGAGGCAGAGAAAAAAGATCTGGGAACTTTAACAAATGTATCTTTAAGGGTCAATGAACACATATTTAAAAATAGCTAGAGGACAGCGAGCAAAAACAATAAGAAAACTTTCGGCCTACTTTCTAATTTGAAAGTATTACTTACACCAGACACGTTACAGTGCACTTGATGATTCATTGCTACCAAGAAGGTGCTTCCATACTAAATATTCAAGGATAAAATTAATGCGCCGTACCAGACACAAGCTTATGTCAAATAGATTAGAGATGAGGATTTATTGTAAAGTGTGTAAAGGTTTGTAAAAAGCAGAGTTCATGCATACAGTTCACAGAAAGACGGCTGTCACACACACAGACACCTACCAGCTACCAGGAGTATGGGGGCTTTGTCTGGATGCAGTTCCATCTGACGTGCAATCCAAGGTCCATCAAAATGGGCGTACCACCAGCCTTTCTTCTTGTTCTGGGGCTCTTTGTACTGGTCAGCTGGACGGATAAATGGGATGCGGAAATAGCGCTGGGTCCGATTCTGAGCAATCTCCTGCTGCCGAGCTTGTAACTGAGGGGGATTTTGCCGAGCTGTTGTAAATGAATAAGCATATTGCATGACAATATGGATCAGACTTGGACTTCAGAATTAAACTGGCAGCTGTAACCAGGAATGAAAATCTTCAATAATGTAGGAACAGCAGACTTCACAACTCCCTTAATCCCACAATTACTGTTTATTAAATATAGCTATTAGAAAACATGCAATCTGTATTTCATTTTCTTATAGCTTTGACATAGAAAAACCATCCCAAGCTGCTTTAGAAGTTGAATCAGAGGAGACTTTGGATTCAATCTCTAAAGCAGCTTGGGATGGTTCTTCTTCTGATTCATATAAAAACTATTTCTTATAATGGAAAGTTAAAAGGGAAAAAAGGTGCAAATTTACCAGCTACTTTTTATGATTTCAGAACAGCCAAAGATTTCCAGTCAGTCAATTAAATTCTTTCAAAGCGTACCCCACTGTTTTGGTCTAAGAAATGTCAAGTACAAATTTTTCCAAACAACATGAAATAAGCATCTAATTTTTCTTTTAGAGTCATGTTATTGAAGAGGTAAGTATTAACCAAAACACTGATACAAATCCAAAGAAAGAACGCTAAGGAGACATAAGGAAACAAGCAGAATGGGAAGTTCAAAAACAGGGAAAGAACCAAATATTAAAGAAAGATACACAGACCAGTCATCAAAAAGCCAGATGTAAATAGAATCCAATAGAATTGACAAGTTCAAATTTCATTACGTGCTCAATTACTCCAGTTCTTACCATAATCAGTAACTGATTTTGGAGCACGTTGTTCTGCTTCAGCATTGCGCTTTTTATTTCTGGATTTCCAGGCATGATAGACCTTCAGCCGCCGATGGAATTCCTCTCTGCATGCTGCTAACAGCTCAATATCTGCAGTAACGTACATAATTGAGTACAGTCAGATTCTTCAAGGAAGGACTGGGGACATATTTATTCAATGAAGACCCCATTCTTCATTGACATCCAACCAGGAAGAGTTCTTCTGTTGGTCACTTCTGAAAGTGCAATAATGAGAGGGAACTCTCCCAAAGTGATGCGATAAGCAAGTTCTTGAAGAATGTGCATCTACCTTGCTTGCACTATAATGTTAACAACCTGTTAGATCACTGCTCCCCTTGTGACAGGAATGTTTTGCGGTTGCAGCTTTGGAGGAAAACAAGTCGGTAAAGAAAGAAGTAGTTCAGGCACAGCCATCTTTCTGAATACAAAAACACAGCTCCTTGTCTTAGGGTTGTCCAATTCTTCTCCTTCCCCATCTTCAGACATCAACACACACATGAATAACATTGTTTGTTCAATTATCTCTGAATCCAGACTTTGTACATCAGAAATTTGTTTAGTCATGAGAGATTCTCAGTTATGCTTTAGTATGGGTTTACCGGATAGTCACATTCGTGCACTTTCCAGAAGAGTGTAGTCAGATACAGGAAACTTGCCTGATATTTATGTTCTATAGACTAGGGAGTTGAAGTTAATTATAAACACAATTAACCAAGAAAACATTCCCAGCAATATAATTAGGCAGGCACGCTAAAAACAAAGAACAGGTTTTTTGGAAGGATGCATAAAAATTTGATAGAAATAGTGGGACATAAAGTAGAAAAGGGAGTTGGAGAAGATGGCGGAGTTTGGTCAGAGCATTGACTATAGGAGTTAGGAGGTCATGTTGCAACAGGACAGGACATTCGTTGCACCACGTTTGGAGTATTGCGTGCAATTCTCCCACCTCTCGGAAGGATGTTGTGAAACTTGAAAGGGATTCAGAAAAGGTTTACAAGGATCCTGCTAGGGTTGGAGGGGTTGAGCTATAGGGAGAGGTGAATATATGGAGGCTGTTTTCCCTGGAGTGTTGGAGACTGAGGGCTGACCTTATAGACATTTATAAAATCATGAGGGACATGGGATAGGATAAATAGACAAGGTCTTTTCCCTGGAGTGGGGGAGTCTAGACTGGAGGGCATAGATTTAGGGTGAGAAGGGAAGATCTAAAAGGAATCTAAGGGGCATCTTTCTCATGCAGGTGGTGGTGCATGTATAGAATGAGTTGCCAGAGGAAGTGTGGAGTCTAGTACAATTACAACCTTTAAAAAGCATCTGGATGGGTAGATGAATAGGAACGGGTTAGGAGGGATATGGGTCAAGTGCTGGCAAACGGGACTAGATTAATATAGGATATCTGATCAGCATGGACAAGTTGGAACAAAGGTCTGTTTCCATGCAGTACATCTCTATGCCTCTAAATGGAGTGGCTCAAGGAAACATATTCTAATGCATAAGGTCCCTTCAGCTATCTGTACAATTTGTAGTAGTGGAGTGAATTGAGATGGACAGGTCACTAACAGGGATGGGAAGTGCAACAACCTACAAACAAACAAGAATGTCAACACAAAAGCCAGAAAGACAAATCAGAAACAAATTTCCAGAAATGCTCAGCAGTTGTAAGCAGATAGCGGTTAACTGAGTTTTTCAGTTCACTATGTTGCTAGACTTAGTAATTTCCACATTTTGTATTTTCACTTTATAGTAAAAATTTAAAATACAAGTTTATTTTAAAGTTTGAGACAGTCAGATACACAAGTGAGCACAGGGATGGTGGGAAATTGGGACTACAGAAGATGGACAATGAAATATTGGGGAGTGTATAGGAATAGTTGAGCCTCGAGGGGGTAAAAAAATTCAATCAGGACTTCAGCCCAAGGTTAGCTATAGCAGTGATCGTATTGAGCGGTGTCGTAGAGGTGAATCAAGGGTGGTCTGTGTAATGGAGGGGTAGGTTCAGCTTGGATATCAAGATAATAAACAATCTGGTTCAGTTTGGGAAAGCAGTGTGGAAGGGAGTGGATTCCGCAACAAGAATGGAGTTTTGTTAGCCAGGCCTAAAACAGGGGCTTCAGCTTTACCAACACTGAACTGAAGGAAACTAATGCTGATCTAAAATTGCATGTTGGATCAGCAGTTTAATAGTGCAAGGAAAGCGGAGGTGGTCAAGAAAGCCAGAAGAGACATAAAACTGAGTGTTTCCAACAAACCTATGGAATTTAATTGCGTATCTGCAGATGATGACGTCATGCATCAGGGAAATGGCAATAAGAAGGGAAGGCCAAAGATAAATCATTGGGGACCCAGAAACAATGAAGAAGCTCTGGTGATCACTGCATAGTGGACAGTGGAACAGAGCAAGAGGCAGTTCCATTCAGCTAGAAAAGGTGGAAAAGCGCATAGAAATAAGACGGAGTCATGTTGGCCGCAGGTTAAGCGAGGATGTAAATAAGCAAAGGTTAATTTCCCACAATCATAGTCAGTGGGCAACATGGTGACTCAGTGGTTAGCATTGCTGTCTCAACGCCAGGGACCCGTGTTCGATTCCAGCCTTGGGCAACTGTGTGGAGTTTGCACATTCTCCCCGTGTCTGCATGGGTTTCCTCCGGGTGCTCCGGTTTCGTCCCACAATCCTAAGATGTGCAAGTCAGGTGAATTGGCCATGCTAAATTGCCCATAGTGTTAGGTGCATTAGTCGGGGGTAAATGTAGGGCATGGGAATGGGTTTGGGTGGGTTGCTCTTAGGAGGGTCGGTGTGGACTTGTTGGGCCAAAGGGCCTGTTTCCATACTGTAAAGTATCTAATCTAATCTAACAATACTCCCAGGCAGTGCATTCTAGATTCCCTTCACCTTCTAGCTGAAAAGAAATTTCCTCAAGTTCCCTCTAAATCTCCTGTCCTACACCTTAAAATTGTGCCCCTTCGATACTGACCCTTCAACTGCAAGGAGCAGCCGCTCCCTATCCACCCTCTCCATGCCCCTCGATCAGGTCCCTCCATCAGCCTTCTCTGCTGCAAAGAAAACAACCTGAGCCTATCCAGCCTCTCTTCATGGCTAAAGTGCTTCACCCCAGGCAAAATCCTGATGAATCACCATTATACCCCCTCCAGTGCAATCACATCTTATTTCAGTTATTACGTTACTGACAAGAATGACATTCTACTGTACCTTGATAAAGCATAAAATATAGCAATTCTAAAAATCAGTTTATTGGAAATATACTGATATTAAATAAATATAAAGACATAATCTTTAGTTGGGATGCCACTGTCTCAAGTGAACCAATACCACTCTTAAATGGACTTGAGCCATGAACTGCAGCCAAGAGGAAAACATTGTTAGATTGAGAGGATTCTTACCACAAGAGGTGTTGATGACATCTCGCAGTTCAGCATATTTCCATTTGGCGAGATCATATTTCTTTGTGCCAGCTGCTGCCTTTGTAGCCTGGACTTCAGGACTTCTGTTGACAAGAACGAACACAGTGAGAACATGGCAGACTGAGAGAACATGGAAGAAGATCAAATGTAATTAGGTATTAATGGTAGGTTTGGATATTTCTTGAAGGGCTTATTGCCAAAACGTTGATTCTCCTGCTCCTTGGATGCTGCCTGACCTGCTGTATCTTTCCAGCATCGCACTCTTGACTCTGATCTCCAGCATCTGCAGTCCTCACTTTTGCCTAGTTGACAACATGCCAGCTCTGCTGAGACCAAAGGCAGTAAGCTTAAAAACAGGATGTGCACGCAGGGGTGAACCAAAATGGATGACAGAATTCTTACTTTGAACTTACAGATATAAAATTTTGAGTCCTGAAGGTTGCAACTGCGGAAGATGTGGTGCTGCTCTTCAAACGTATAATCAGCTTTGCTGGTACAGATGGGTTTGCCTACTGAGTCAGTATTGGTGGAAGTCAGTAACAGGGAAGGAGCAGTCACTTTATTGAGTGTTTTCTATAGAACCCTCCAATAGCAGCAGAGAGATGGAAGAACAGATTGGATAGCAGATCTTGGAAAGGTGCAGGCGGAGGATGAAAACGATAGCATGGGAGAAAGACGGTGTATTGAAAAGACAAGCAAGTGGAAGGTCAGGGTCTTTCTTACAGAGTAGAGTAGAGGTTTACTACAAAATGGTCATTCAGTCTGTATTGGATATTGTCAATACAAAAGAGGCTGCATTGTGAACAACAAACGCAGTAGACTAGATTGAAAGTAGAAGTAAATCGCTGCTTCAATGTGTTTGGAGCAGTGGACATTAAGGAGGGTGGAGGTCAAAGGTCTACTATTACACTCTCTGCAATCCCATGAGAAGATCCCAATTTGGAGGTAGAGTAAGTGGCCTGCAGCGTTAGGATAGATGGTGATGGGAGAGTGGATGAGGATGTCAGGGAGGGAACTTCCTTGTGGAAAACTGACCATAGAGGACAGGGTTGAGTTTGGTGGTGGCAATCTGTGAGAAATGGTCACAGTGTCAGGAAATGATTCTTTGAATGTGGACACTGGTGTGGACAGTAAGGGCAAGGTGAAACCTGTTCTTGTTATTGGAAAGGGTGAGGGCAGAAATAGAGGATATGGATCAAACACAGCTGACAACTATGTCAACACCGGTGGGGAGGAGGACTCCTTAGTTGAGGAAAAACTACAATGTTGTGACTGTAACGGAGTCAGGAATTTCACAGGGGCAGGAATGGTTGCTGGATGTTCCAGGTTTAGATCTTTTAAAAAGAACAGGGAGGTGGGTAAAAGATGAGGGGGAGTAGCACTGTTAATGAGATAGTGCATCACAGCTGCAGAAAAGGTGGTTGTTGAATTGGGTTTGCCTACTGAGTCAGTATTGGTGGAAATCAGTAACAGGGAAGGAGCAGTCACTTTATTGGGCATTTTCTATAGACCCCTCCAATAGCAGCAGAGAGATGGAAGAACAGATTGGATAGCAGATCTTGGAAAGGTGTAGATGTAACAGAGTTGTTGTTATGGGTGACTTCAACTTCCCCAATATTGATTGGAACCTTCTTAGTGCAGATGGTCTGGATGGAGCTGATTGTGTCAGGTATGTCCAGGAAGGATTCCTGACTCAATATGGAGATAGGCTGACTAGGGGGGAGACCATATTGGATTTGGTGTTAGGCAACAAGCCACACCAGGTATCAGATCTCTTGGTGGGAGAGCATTTCAGCAACAGTGACCACAACTACCTCACCTTTACCAAAGGCATGGAGAGGGATAGGAACAGATAGTGTGGGAAGGCATTTAATTGGGAGAGGGGAAATTATACTGCAATTAGGTGGGAGTTGTGGAGTATAAATCGGCAACAATTGTTCTATGGGAAATGCAGAGAAATGTAGAGAATGTTTAAGGAGCATTTGTTGCAAGTGTTGGATAATGTTGTCTCACTGAGACAGGCAAAGAATAGTAAGGTGAAGGAGCTTTGGATGACAAGAGAAGTGGAGCTTCCCATCAAGAGGAAGAAGGGAGCTTACTTAAGGTTGAAGCAGCAAGGATCTGGCACATCTTTAGAGGATCGTAGGCTAGGAAAACAACTCAAAGATAGACGGAGGAGAGCTCAGAGGGCGCATGAAAGAGCCTTGGAGGGAAGGATTAGGGAAAACCCAAAGGCGTTCTATACTTACATGAGGAATAAGACACTGATCAGAGAGAGGATAGGGCTAATAAGGGATAGCGAAGGGACCTTGTGCCTGGAGTCTGAAGAGGTTGGGGAAGCCTAAATGAGCTTTTTGTTGCTGACAGTGAGAATACCATGGACCAGGTTGATAGGCTTGAGCAGATTGATATTAACAAAGTGGATGTGCTGGAAATTCTGGGAAGCACCAAGTTGTTAAGTCCCCAGAGTCAAACAAGATATATTCAAGGTTACTATGGGAAGCGAGGAATGAGATTACTGCATCTCTGGTGATGATATTTGCATCGCCACTCTCCATGGAAGTAGTGCTGGATGTTTGGAGGGAGGCAAATGTTTTCTTTGGTTCAAAGAAGGGAACAGAAAAATCCCTGGGAATCATGGACGAGTCAGTATTATGGCTGTGGTAAGCAAGGTACTGGAAAGGATTCTGAGTGTTACGATTTAAAACTATTTGGAAAAACAGTTTGATTAAAGGCAGTCATCATGGCTTTATAAAGGGGCGGGTCATGCCTCACAAGCCTTATTGAGTTCTTTGACGATGTGACGAGACAAGCTGACGAAGGTCGAGCAGTGGATCTAGTGTATATGGATTTCAGTAAGGCATTTGATAAGGTTCTCTGTGGTAGGCTCATTCAGAAAAAGTTAGAAGATATGGGATATAGGGAAATTTGGCTGTCTGGATACAGAATTGGCTGGCCAAAAGAAAGCAGGTGAGTAGTAGTGGACAGAAAGTATTCCGCCTGGAGGTTGGTGACCAGTGGTGTCCTGCAAGGACCTGTTCTTAGGCTTCTGCTCTTTGCAGTTTTCATAAATGACTTGGATATAGAAGTGGAAAGGTGGGTTAGATAATTTGACACAAAGATTGGTGGAGTTGCTAGATAGTGTTGAGGGCTGTTGCAGGCGATAACAAGACATTGTCAGGATACAGAGCTGGGTTGAGAAGTGGCAAACTGAGTTCAACCTGGATAAATGCGAAGTGATTCCTTTTGGAGCACTATTTGAATGTTGAATACAGGGTTAAAGGCAGGATTCTTGACAGTATGGAGGAGCAACGGAATCTTGGGGTCCATGTACAGAGATGCCTCGAAGTTGCCACCCAAGTTGATAGGGTTGTTTAGAAGGCATGTGGTGTTTTGACTTTCATTAATAGGGGGGGGATTGAGTTTAAGAGCCACAAGGTTTTGCTGCAGCTCTATAAAATGGTTAGACTAAACTTGGAACATCGTATCGGATTCTGGTTGCCTCATTATAAGAAGGATGTAGATGCTTTAGAGAGAATGCAGAGGATATTTACCAGGATGCTGCCTGTATTGTAGGGCATATTGTCTTAAGAGGAGAGGTTGAGCGAACTCAAGCTTTTCACACTGGAGAGAAAAAGGATGAGAGATGACTTGATAGAGGTGTACAAGGTAATGAGAGGCATAGATAGAGTAGATAGCTGAAGATGTTTCCCGAGGATAGAAATGGCTGTCACAAGGAGTCATAATTTTAAGGTGGCTAGAGGAAGGTATAGAGGAGATGTCAGAGTGGTAGGTGCGTGGAACGCACTGCCAGTGGTGGTCACAGAGTCAGAGATATTAGGGACATTTAAGCAACTGCTGGACAAGCACATGGACGGCAGCAAATTGAAGGGTGTGTAGGTTAGATTGATCTTAGATTAATGTAAATGCTCAGCACAACATTGTGGGCCAAAGGGTCTGTGCTGTACTTTTCTATGTTCTCTAATGGAGAATGCATTGGAGGCATTCCTGTGGAAGGTCGAAAGATCAGAATAAATGCAATAGAGGCAGAGAAATTGGGAGAATGAAATGGAGCCTTTGTAGGAGTAAGGGTGGGAACAAATGTAGTCAAGCTAACAATGGTAGTCAGCGAGCTTGTAGTGGATATTGGTGAACAGACTATCCTCCAACATAGAAACAGTGAAATCAAGTAAAGAGTCAGAGATAGAGGTGAAAGTGAGAGAAGGAAGGAGAGAGACCACTGTGTTTGCAGAACAGCATTTGATAGATTGGAAGTACAAGTTTGGAAATACCAATAGCTCTAGTTCTGGTATGTGAACATAAATATGTCCACTGGTTGTACATTCTACCAAATGAGACAAATTCTGCTCCCAAACAAATCACAATTACATTGCTATCTGCCTTTATGAATCCACTCTAATTCAAATGAAATCTCTTTCTTTCAGTTCCCCACCCAGTGCCAGAACATCTCCAATCAGAGACCAAAGATTCCACATTCAGCTGTCAGAGATATAATAATATATTAAGATGTAAATCAAAAATCACCTTAAACAGGAATGAACATAAAATGAAAAAGAATCAAAGCAGCTCCCAATCTACCTGAAATGGCGAAACACTAAGAAATGAAGCTAAGCTCCAAAGATTCTCACAGGTGAAGACAGCAAACCTCAGTCTCTCCAATACAGTGAAAGGGAGTTCCAAATAAGTGCAATGAGTCATCTCCTAAACAGCAGGAGTTCAGGAACACCAGTGAGTTGAATGGTCAGTTACTTTTCTTTGGTGGTTTGAGGGACAAGTATTGGCAGGGACATCAAGTACTCCTTGTCCTAACTGGCTCTTTGAGTCTCATAAAGCTACATGAGCCATTAGAAACACTAATTCTGTGTCATGTCCTTTCATCAGCTATAATACTTCCAGCAAACAGTACTTTCCATTTTGATGGTAGGCTGAGCTCTGCTTTTCAATTCACTAAACAAATGAATAACAGTAAGCTGAAGCTTTAATCACGTTTCAAAATGAATTTAACCAGGACTACTTACTGTAAAGAGTTTCTCTGCAAACATCACCATGACACACTAACCGTACTTTGTTTAGGTCTAAGGGATTCGTTGCTTTGTCCTCAAAGTTTGGAATTAAGGATCCAACTACCTGAACAATCCATGGTAATTTAATGTCTTTCCCATACCATGCAGCTGAGATCCACTGGTATTTTGTGTAGTGCATTTCTCAAGAATGAGACGGCTGGTACATTTTCACACAGCAGTTACACTGGAAGAATAACTGGTTCCAATATTTGAAATGCACTCATTACAAAGAGATTGGCAACAGTATGCACATTCTGCACATGTGCCAGGTGTTCCCAGAATTGTTGAATGTGGATGCTAGGTCAATTTTGAAAGCTACAGTGCCTTGAAGCAATATTCAGGAGCAAAACCTGTATCTCTACAGCTCTCATTGCTTCATCATAGAGTCATAGAGATAGTCCAAGGGAAAAAAAATCCACCATAACCAAAGTGAGTTGAGTGCTTGATTAATCATTAATCTTTAAGGGAAGTTAAATCTCAATGAAATATTCTACTAAAAAATCTAAAGTCCAATCTGGAAGGGAAATCAGATACATATTTGAAAATAAAAAAAGAATGCGGAGGTAAATGAGTGGGGAGTGGGATTAAACTTTATAGCTTTTCCAAAGAGTGTCTACATGCACAATGGTAATGTGCAGTAATAATTTATTAAAGCATTGATCAAACAGTAGAGGCTTGTGACTCATTCTGGTTCAGTACCACAAGTGCAGTAACGTCAAAAAACAGACCAGCAATTGCAATGAGAAAGATCAGATCAAGTAACATTTGTATCCATCAAGAAAAACATACAAGCATAGTTGGCTGTAGAAAAATTATGCTGAGAAAGATACATTTTTAACCTCAAATTCCCTGATAAAATTTATTGCAATGGATCTTGCAAATTTGTATTCTGTTGTCATAAACTGCAAACCAATTTTCTTATCATGGAGAAAGTGGATTGCTCAACAGTCTGTCTCATCAGCATGAGCTCAAGCTCCTGTACAAGAAGTTGTTGATACTGTGCACAGTGTTATATTAATTGAAAATCTTTTTGTTACCATTTTCATTAAAGCAGCTAGAGCTTTGCAAATTAGGTTTTGGGGAGAACAAAATCTTCAAAAATTAATCCAGCATCCATTTAACCCAACTCCTAAGAGAGGCACTGCATCATATTATCCTTTGTAACTAACAGTGAGCAACAATACAAAGCTGTACAATTAATTAACTGATAGTGCAGATGCATCTGCACTATCTGCCAAGAGCCCCAGCCCAAGTAATATGTTGATTCCAATTATAGACAGTGGCCTTATCAAAATTTGCTATGAAAATGTGCATGCGTATGTGATTTTACATGAGCTGTTGGTATCTCAATGCATGTTTTAAGCAACAAGATGTTACCTACCTAGCCAGATAATCTGACATTTCTTTGGCCATTTCTTCCCTGTAACATAAACAAGCATGTTTATAAGTAATTGATAGAGGATTCAGAATCATCACATTTCTGGGAAAGTATTTAAGATGAGTTGACATTAACAGCAGATAGGAGAATGTTAATAATTAGATATGTATGAAGGCAAATGATGATAAGTCACTCATACAGATGGCCCAGACAACTTCTGTACACACATGCTGAGAATGGAGAGAGAAGAGACAATATCTTTACAAAATCCATGATGTTTGTAAGCAGCAGGAAAGCTGGCAGTACAGTTCTTATTATTTTTACACCATTTTAACAAAGTGAGGCAGTGGTATAACAGATTATGCATCCTTCTGTAGAGCAGCTGGCTTCTGTACACATGACACACAAGCACCCTTTGATGTTTAAATCAGTGTCACCCCCTTTTACATATTATGGACTGCCCTGAGTTTGATTTCTAAAACCTCTCATTATAAACCTGGAAGGAAAGCAAAGCTATGATGAAGGACAAGAGTTCATCTGAACAAAATTAAGATTTTCTGAAAAACATGTTTCAATTAAACAAATCAGTGACTCTCTGGTTACCTCCATAATAGCATTATATGTAGAGAGTTAGGGATAGCCTTACAAATAGAACAAAGGTTACATTTCTCCACAGCTGCATTTTTTCAAACGAATATGAATCATTTGATACTCCATTGGAATTCTAATCCTCAGACTGCAAATTAATTCACAGCAATCCTTCCAGATTCAGATGCGAGTGAGTAAGTTATAGATGCAAACAATCAAGAATTTACAAAATAGAATTCCAGCTATTTGGAAAACACCTTTTCAAATTTCCAACCAACGAAAACCCCTGATGAAATATCCAAACTGGAAGTTTCAAGACAAAGGAAACAAAGATGGACGATAAGCTTAGTGTATCTTAGAGAAATGTTTAGTTAATATAAAATACATTAAATAGAAAGAAAAAAAGTGTGAGATTAAAAAATTAGTATTAAAAAAGTCAGAATTAAGGCAACATGGTAAGGTCATCTGAAGGATTCAAATGATTTCATTTTTATTATTTATTCTGCAATATTACAAATAGCATTTCAGTCATAAATATCTCATGTATGGACTTACAGTATTTTAGGACTGCTTTTAGTTTTGATTAAAATGAAGATGGTTAGGTGACCTGTGCAGAAGTTTAGGTTATAATGCGGTTCAAAGTTTAAAGGAAGGCTCAGACTGTTGTGCTAAGAGGGCTTGACATGTTCACACTTGGAGACAACAGCAGCAACATCTGTGCTTACAATGGCCAAACAGCTGATCTCAAAGTCCCAAGGAGCTATTAAAAATTCCAATTTGTAAACTGTTCCACTTTAAACATTCCAGTTATTATTTTCAACAGAGAATTGAGCAGGGGTCTCAAGAGCTAATCAGCATTTCTACTCATATACAAGGCCTATGTAATCCTTGTTACCATGGAGAAATACTTTGAGAGAGGGACATTCGTTAGGAAATCATTGAGAGATCAGGCCACAAGGCTTTCTCAAAATATTAATGCAGCTAATGGACAAGTTAGCTTGCCTGGATACTGGAAGCTGTAAATCCAAACATAATTTAACTTGTTTCGGTGTATTCTGACAAACTTCCATGGCAATCACACAACCTGAGGTCGGACTTAAACCCACACCTTCTGGCCCAGAGGTGTGTACACTGCCACTGTACCATAAGTCACATAATTCAATGCCCAGTTTTAAAGTTATGCAATCTCTGCTTATTTTGGTATCTATATATAAACTCTTATGTTCAAATTTACAACAGAAGCACTTCCCGAAACCTATCTTCAATTACCTTCCTGCCACTTTAAAATGCCACGTACATTTTAGGTTGTCATGTGTATATGGTGGTTTTCATTATAAATGTGTATACAGAAATTGAGACCTGCCAGGTTTCCATTAGGTTACAGCAGGAAAAGCACAGCTTTACACATAAATTAATTTGAATTTTATTCAAATGAAAGGTTTGAACCTGAAGCTAAGTTTGTGTTTCCACTGACGTGCCAGAACTGCTGAGTATGTTCCTCATGCCCATTCTTAGCTTCTCACTATCTGTAATATATCTTCCCTCTTTTTCAATTTTACTCGGCGGTGGGGGGGGGGGAATGGAGTTAATGTAAGTTGGCTCAGTTGACTACATGGCTGGCTTGCGATGCAAAGTTATGCCTATAGCATAGGTTCAGTTACTACACTGGCCCAGGACGTGATGAGTGACCCTCAAGTAAACGTACCACCAGTTAGCTCTCTAATGAGAGCACGCAATCCTATGGTCTATTAACATTATAGCAACTTTATCTTTACCCTTAGACTGGGCTGGACAAAGGAATGCAAATCACCTTTGTCAAATCATGCTTTTCTGAAAAAACTGCCTAGAAGGTATTGCTGATGCATCCATAAAACTGGAAGCATGTGTGACAATCTTAGAATTTGGACCACTGGTGGGGGCAAAATCCATGACAAAACTTTATGAATCCAACAGTTTTATCTGTCTCATCAGTGGAAAACTTTCTATTGCAGATGCATTAACATCAACCAGACCAAAGGTTAGTTATAGGAAGGTGATAACTAGTAAATGTTCATTCATTAAATCGCAATAATATACTGTAGCCCAACATTAATCAGAGTACTGTCTAGTACACTAGCATGAGACTTCTCCATCTCTCCCACCAGCAGTCTACCATTCATGCAGTCTAAATTTAGTGCTAGTTTGCCCAACGTCTGTAATATTTAGCAACACTCACTAGGAACTGGTAGCAATTAGGTCTGAAGAAAAATAATCTAATCTGATTTGGAGATTCAGTAGTTATAAACCATCATCATTCCCACTGATACAGCAAGGAAATAGACGAGCAACAATCAATGAAAAAGTGATGAACCGGAACAATCAGGTTCAGAATAATTAAGTGTAGTTTTAGCTGTTTTGTTGAAAGTCAAAAGAGAGCAGACCAATGTACCGTCACCATAATCACAGTCAACAAATCTCCATCACCAATGCCCAAAATTGCAAATAAAACAAGAATAATAACTGAAAACTCATACATTGTCATTTTGGATTGTGGTCCATCAGATCTGGAAATAGAACACACTTTAGTTAGACTCTGCTAGGCACATAAACTTCACACCTTCCGACTAGCACACAGCTTGCGGTAACTCTGTACATGCATTTTATTGGTGTTCTATTAGTTTTACTTTTTTCAGACTAAAATTAATCTCCAAATTCATGCAAAAATTCTGATTAAAAATCTGAATAAAATCATCTGGATTTATTAATTGCGAAATTCTTTGAATCTGTATGGAGGAACTCTAGAATTAATATACAGCATGATTTACTAAATGTGCAAAATAGAAATACAGGTTACATATCCATACTTAGCAGCAACTGCAACTGGACGGATTTGTTTAACTTCAACACTGTGAAAGAAAAGACATTTATTATTACACTTGCAGCACAAACAGGGAGATGAATCAGGGGACAAAAATAATGGAAGGGATTTTAAAATACTTTTAAACCCCTACCTCTTAATTCCTGTGTCCATTGGGGATTCATCATAAATGAGCTCAGACTCACTTCTTGCAATCCTCATGGCAAGTTCCCGGTCACGCCGCTCTTGTTCAAGCAGGGCCTGCTTATGAGCTTCTTCCTCACGCTCTGTGGCGAGCTGAGCCTCCAAGGCAGCCTGCAAAGCACAAAGGTATTAATCAGGCCACTTAAATTAAAACACCTAGCTGTGTAGACCTTGATAGTGGTGAAGTTATTCATTGTCGTTACTGACAAGAATGTTAAAAAGCAAAAATGGGAATTATCTACTGAACATGCAGTTTGAAGCTTTTAAAATGACAAAGATGGGTCCACCAGCATCCTTTAAAGTCTAACCAAATCATTTCACTTATTTCAAATCAACAATTGACTAAATCCAGATGTCAAGTTGTTCCTATAACATTAGCATTATGGATATGAGGAAGTAGATAGATTTTTGAATATCTAGCAAAAACCAGGGTCACATCAATGAAGTGGTAGAGGATGAAAATCTTTCTGGCAATAATTGAAGTGGAAGGAAGGAAGTGGATTGAGCAAATCAATATCAACACAGGTGTCATGGGAATAAAGCCAAAAGGCTTGGTAGTTATTAGGATGGGAAGTGCTGCCAGTGAGTGAGTGAGTGAGTGAAAGATAGCTTTTCTCTTGGCTTCTACAGAATGCAGCTTAAAAATGTGTTGCTGGAAAAGCGCAGCAGGTCAGGCAGCATCTAAGGAGAAGGAGAATCGATGTTTCGGGCATAATCCTGAAGAAGGGCTTATGCCCGAAACGTCGACTCTCCTTCTCCTTTGATGCTGCCTGACCTGCTGCGCTTTTCCAGCAACACATTTTTAAGCTCTGATCCCCAGCATCGGCAGTCCTCACTTTCTCCTTATACAGAATGCACCATAAGAACAATTCTTCTGAGGTTTAAATCAAAATGAAAGGGAAATAACCTTAACTAAAATTCAGGAAAATCCATTTAGTTCCAAGGGAGAACTTCTGCATTATTGATTGTTGCGAGATTATCAGAGCAGAAATTTGGTCTGATTAAACATTGAATAGAGTGAAGCCATAATTTGTTTTTGTCCCAGTTCCAGATTCAACTTCCTTGTTGTCAAGGACATGTCTCTCAGGCAACAGTCTAAGAGAATGGTGCCATATTTTATCCCAAAAGAAGTTTCATGCCTTATGTCTGTTCAATTACTAAAATAATGTTTTACCACCTCCAAACTCTGCCTAACTTTGCCCACATCTCTTGCTCATCTGCTGCTCAAACCCACATTCACACCTGTTACTTATAATCAAGACCCTCCTCAATTGCATGCCACATTCTACTTTTCATCAACTTGAGGGGATTCAAACATCTGCAGCCCACGTCCTTACTCACACCAAATTCTGTTCCTCTATCAGCTCGATGGTCACTGACATACTTTGGCCTATGCTCAAATATTTAATTAGTTTTAAAATTCACTTCTTGTTTCAAATCCCTCCAAGGCCTTCCTTTTCTTTTTCTCTACAGTCTCCTCCAGCCCTTAAACCCTCCAATATCTGAACTGCACAAATTCCGGTTTCTCAAGCATCCTGGATTTCAATTGCTCTGCCATTTCAGCTGATTAGGCCATAAAGCTTTAGAATTTTCTATCTGAACTTCCATCTCCTTAAGTGGAATTTTGACTCCTCATGTCTTGTGAAATGTTTTGGGATGTTTTGTCATGTTCAAATAGCTATACCAGTTGTTTCTGTAGATTTGTCAATTCTGCAATATAAGCCTGTATGCATAAGGGAACAACACAACTTTATATACATTTGTGAAGCTAAATTACAATACAGAAGGCATACCATGTGAAGCAGAAGATATTAGTAATTATGAAAGACTTCAGCATACCACAGGTGTCATAGCTACTGCATCAAAGAGATTAACTTAAACAGAGAATTCAACTTTAGCTCAACCATAATCTCTTCTGGGAAAGGAAGAGCAAGTCCTTCAGTGATATCCTTCAATAGTAGGCATTTGACTGTTTCACAGCAACCTAACCTGATGTCCAATGTCAAAAATGGGATCCCATCTCTGAAACCAAGTTTATATTATGGCAAGGTATTGTATTTGAAGACTGGAAGTCTGCAGTGCTCAAGAATTTCATACAATGTTAAACCAAACTACTGCGATCTTATTACTCTTCTGAATCTAAGTTATTTTACTATTCCAAAAACCATTGCATTTCCACAAATAGGCAAGGGAGAGAACACATTTCTAGTGAGTCAAGAGTTTAGCTTTCAAATTGATGTTGATTTGACTTAGATGAGCAGCAGATTATTTTCTCATTTAGTGGAAAAATTGGATCCAAAACAAGCTTAGTCCCTTTATAAAAAGTGAATTAATTGTGAAGCATCCATGTACATTAATGTCAGATACCCTAAATAAAGGGGTAATAGAAGAAAAGGTATGTTGAAAAAACACTTAGCTAGTAATTTGAATGGAAGGGTTGTCTATGTTCAACTGGCTCATTCTGTACTGGGGCTTTTAGCATCAGAACCCATCCGATCTACATTCAGACTATTTAAACTATGGTTAGGAACTATTCTTTCGACCGTCCATATTCTCTAGCAGTCACTGTAAAAACAATATCTCAAATAGCAGATTATGCGGGAAACCATTTTAGAATCCTGCAAAGCAGGCTGAAGGAAGAAAAATTTGTGTTCATGCCTTGAAACCACAAAACTTCAAAAAAGCAATCGTGAAGGAAATTCCATGCCACAAAGATTCTCCAGTAGCCCAAAGTAACACTGCTTTAATAATTCAGAGCAAAATAGAAACATTAGAACCAAGAAAAAGGTCATTAAGCCCCTCCAGCCTTCTCTATTTTACTAGACTGTGACTTATCTGGGTCTCACATCTGTTTTTTAGCTTAGCTCCCTACTGGCTGCTACAGTTACCTAACAAAAATCTATTCATCTCAGCTCTTAACCATCGACAGAGGACAGAATTCATGATTGCTCGGATTTGAGAGATAAAAGCCTTCTCAACTTTGTTCCCAAGAGACCTGTCTGTAATTTTAACCCCATAACCATTAATGCGACAACCTCTACCCTCGTATTCTTTATGCTTCCATCAGAGGAAATAATTTCTTTAAAATGTTAAAAAGATTTGGTAGGATTGGTAAACACCTTGACACACTCAATCCTCAAATCACTATATTCAGTAGAGGAATGAAGCAAAGGCTGTCAGGAAGGGTAAGTTTTCCCACTTAAAAAGGGACTTACCTCGGGGGTCAAGCCTCCATTTTGACAGAGCGGCAAGGAAAGGAGAGAAGGTGGAGTGAAGAGAGGGCTGCCAGGAAGGTAAGGGCTTAATTTATATTTGGACAGTAGCTAAACCCGAGATACTACACATGTAGTATCGCTCTCCTGACCCCCTCCAACCGGAAGAAAAAGACTCTAAGGTAAGGCTTTTATTTTTTTTCTTTTTCATATATTTAAGTGCATTATTTGGATTTAGTTAGTTCATATAAAGCTAAGCTTACAATGGCAGGGGACCCCAGACCCATGGCATGTGCGTCTTGCTTGATGTGGGAGTTAGGAACGTGTCTGAAGTTCATGACCCTTACACTTGCAAGAAGTGTGTCCAGTTGCACCTCTTGTTTGACCACATGACGGCTCTGGAGCTGTGGATGGACTCAATGTGGAGCATCCGCGATGCTGAGGAGGTCGAGGATAGCATGTTTAGCGAACTGGTCACACCGCAGGTTAGAATTGCCGAGGGAGATAGTGAATGGGTGACCAAAAGGCAGAAAGAGAGTAGGAAGGCAGTGTTGGTGTCCCCTGCGGTCATCTACCTCCAAAACAGGTATACCGTTTTGAATACTGTTGGGGGAGATGGCTCACCAGGGGAGGGCAGCAGTTGCCAGGATCATGGCACCATGGCAGGCACTGCTGTTCAGAAGGGCAGGAAAAAGACTCGTAGGGCCATAGTCATAGAAGATTCTATTGTGAGGGGAGTTGATAGGCGGTTCTGTGGCCGAAAACAGGACTCCCGGATGGTATGTTGCCTCCCAGCTGCTCGGGTCAGGGATATCACTGATCGGCTGCAGAGCATTCTAAAAGGGGAGGGTGAACAGCCAGTTGTCTTGGTGCATATAGGCACCAATGACGTAAGTAGAAAATAAGATGAGGTCTTGAAAGAAGAATTCAGGGAGCTAGGACAGAAGTTAAATTATGGGCGGCACGGTGGTTAGCATTGCTGCCTCACAGCGCCTGAGACCCAGGTTCCATTCACGCCTCAGGCGACTGACTGTAGAGTTTGAACGTTCTCCCCATGTCTGTGTGGGTTTCTTCTGGGTGCTCCGTTTCCTCCCACAGTCACAAAGATGTGCAGGTCAGGTGAATTGGCCATGCTAAATTGCCCGTAGTGTTAGGTTAAGGGGTAAATGTAGGGGTAAATGTAGGGGCATGGGTGGGTTGCGCTTTGGCGGGTCAGTGTGGATTTGTTGGGCCAAAGGGCCTGTTTCCACGCTGTAATGTAATCTAATCTAATCTAAAGAGGAGGACCTCAAAAAGGTAGTGATTTTGGGATTACTACCAGTGCCACATGCTAGCCAGCTGAAATGAAAAAATAGGCAGGATGAACACATGGCTTGAGAGATGATGTTAGAAGAGAGGGGTTCAGATTTGTTGGACATTGGGACCGGTCCTGGGGAAGGTGGGACTATTACAAAATGGACAGTGTACATCTGAACCAGACCAGAACCAATGTCCTTGGGGGAGTTTTTGCTACTGCTGTTGGGGAGGTTTTAAACTAATGTGGCAGGGGGCTGGGAACCAGAAGAGAAAACAAGTAGGCAGCAAGGTGGAGACTGTAAGAATCATGAAGATAGCGTTAATAAAGGGAAGAGTAGGCAGAGAGCAGATGAGCGCAAAACAACTGGCGGCATGAAATGCATCTACTTTAATGCAAGGAATATAGTGTGTAAAACAGATGAACTTAGGGCTTGGATTGGTGCTTGGGAGTATGACGTTATTGCAATCACAGAGACTTAGTTGAAGGAAGAGCATGATGATTGGCAACTAAATGTTCCAGGATATAGACGCTTCAGACAGGACAGGGAGGGAAGTAAAAGGGGGGGGGTGAAGTTGCATTGCTAGTCAAGGACGATATCACAGCTGTGCTAAAAGTGCACACTATGGAGGTCTTGGGTAGTGAGGTATTATGGGTGGAGCTGTATTACAGGCCTCCCAACAGTGAGCGTGAGGTAGAAGAACTAATAGGTAAACAAATTACGGAAAGATGTAGAAGCAATAGGGTAGTGATGATGGGAGTTTTAATTTTCCCAACATAACGTCAGAGCTCTGGATGGGGTAGAATTTGTAAGAAGCGTCCAGGAGAGTTTTCTAGAGCAGGATGTCAATAGTCCGACGAGGGAAGGGGCCATATTGGACCTGATACTGGGGAACGAGCTGAAAATGTGTTGTTGGAAAAGCGCAGGTCAGGCAGCATCCAAGGAGCAGGAGAATCGCCGTTTCAGGCATGAGCCCTTCTTCAGGTGGTAGAAGCTGCGATGGGGGATTTCTTTGGGAACAGTGACCACAATTCTGTAAGTTTTAGAATACTCTTAGATAAAGAGGAGTGTGGTCCTAAGGGAAGAGTACCAAACTGGGCCAAGGCCAATTATATCAAAATTAGGCAGGAGCTTGGAAATGTGGATTGGACACAGCTATTTGAAGGGAAGTCCACATTTGAGATGTGGGAGACTTTCAAAGATAGGTTAAAGTTAGTGCAGGATAGGCATGTCCTGTTGAACACAAAGGATAGGAAGGGCAAGATTCGTGAACCTTGGATGACAGGAGAAATTGTACGATTAGCCAAGAGGAAAAGGGAAGCGTACATAAGGCCTAGGCAACTAAGAACAGAACGGCCCTGGAAGAATATCAGAAGAGTAGGACAAGTCTTAAATGAGGAATCGAGCGGGCTAAAAGGGGTCATGAAATAGCTTTAGCGAGCAGAGTTAAGGAGAATCCCAAAGCATTTTATTCTTATATAAGCAGCAAGTGGGTAACTAGAGAAAGGATTGGTCCACTAAAGGATAATGAAGGAAGGCTGTGTCGAACCGGAGAGAATGGGTGAGATTTTAAATTATTACTTTGCATCAGTGTTCACGGAGTAGAGGAACATGAAGAATGTTGAGATTAGAGATAAAAGTTTGATTCGTCTGGATCACATTCACATAAGTAGGGAAGATGTGTTGGGTAGGCTAGAGGTTATTAAGGTTGACAAATCCCCAGGACCAGATGGGATCTATCCCAGTTGCTGAGGGAGGAGAGAGTGGAAATAGCTGGGGCCCTGACAGATCTTTGTGACATCCTTAAATACAGGTGAGGTGCCAGAGGGTTGCTCATGTTGACCCCCTGTACAAGAAGGGTAGTAGGGATATTCCGGGTAACTACAGACCAGTGAGCCCGATGTTGGTGGTAGGAAGGTTGCTGGAGAAGGTACAAAGGGATAGGATCTATTTATATTTAGAAAAGAATGGGCTTATCAGTGATAGGCAACATGGTTTTGTGCGGGAGAGATCGTGCCTTAACAACTTAATAGAGTTCTTCAAGGAAGTGACTAAGTTGATAGATGAAGGAAGGGCTGTTGATGTCATATACATGGACTTTAGTAAGATGTTTGATAAGGTTCCCCATTGTAGGCTAATGGAGAAAGTGAAGTCACATGGTGTAACAGGGTGTTCTAGCTAGGTGGATAAAGAACTGGTTGAGCAACAGGAGACAGAGTCGTAGCTGAAAGGAGTTTCTCGAAATGGAGAAAGGTGACCAGTGGTGTTCCACAGGGATCAGTGCTGGGGCCACTGTTCTTTGTAATATACATAAATGATCTGGAAGAGGGCACTGTTGGTATGACCAGCAAGTTTGCAGATGACATGAAGATTGGTGGAGTAGCAGAAAGCAGAAAGTCAGAGAATACAGGAGGATATAGATAGACTGGAGAGTTGGGCAGAAAAGTGGCAGATGGTGTTGAATCCAGACAAATGTGAGGTGATGCATTTAGAGCAAATTCCAGAGCAAATTATACAATGAACGGAAGAGCCTTGGGAAAAGTTGATGGGCAGAGAGATCTGGGAGTGCAGGTCCATTGTACCCTGAAGGTTGTTGCACAGGTGGATAGAGTGGTCAAGAAGGCAAGTAGTATGCTTGCCTTCATTGGCTGGGGTATTGTGTATAAGAGCTGACAAGGCATGTTAACATTGTACAAGACATTGGTTCGGCCGCATTTAGAATACTGTGTACAGTACTGGTAGCCACGTTACCAAAAGGATGTGGACGCTTTGAAGAGGGTGCAGAGAAGGTTTACGAGGATGTTGCCTGGTATGAAAGGTGCTAGCTATGAAGAAAAGTTGAGTAGGTTAGGTTTATTTTCATTAGAAAAAAGGAGATGGAGGGGGGGCTGATTGAGGTTTATAAAATCATGAAGGGTATAAACAGGGTGGATAGAGACAAGCTTTTTCCCAGGGTGAAGGATTCAATAACAAGAGGTCACGCTTTCAAGGTGAGAGGTGGAAAGTTTAAGGGGGATGCACGTGACAAGTACTTCACACAGAGGGTGGTGGGCATTTGGAACGCGTTGCCAGCAGAAGTGGTAGAGGCTGGCATGGTAGATTCACTTAAGATGCTTCAGGATAAATGCATGAGTAGGTGGGGAGCAGAGGAACACAGATGCTTAGGAATTGACCAACAGGTTTAGACAAGTAAATTTGGATCGGTTCAGACTTGGAGGGGCGAAGGGCCTGTTCCTGGGCTGTAAATTTTC
Source organism: Chiloscyllium punctatum (assembly GCF_047496795.1). Taxonomy (NCBI): domain Eukaryota; kingdom Metazoa; phylum Chordata; class Chondrichthyes; order Orectolobiformes; family Hemiscylliidae; genus Chiloscyllium; species Chiloscyllium punctatum. The sequence continues at coordinate 84,536,431 of NC_092749.1, forward strand.
TTTGTTCTAGATTCTACCCAATCATATTCGGCTGGAACATTGTTGACAATATCCATGGATAAATATAGAACTAGTACTTGCTTTCATTGAATCCCCAGATCAACTCCATAAAGTCTTTCTGGCGACCTGATTACAAACAAAAATGTCTGATAATTACCATTTTTCACATTTAAAATGAAATTCAAACCTGCATTGAACGCTTTATTTCCTCTTCTTTCTTCCTCTCCTCCTCCTCTAGTTTTCTCTTCAACTCCATTTCAGCTTTCCTAGTGAAAGCAGAACGGGAAGGTGACTAAGTCAAACGTTTTAAACACAATAATGAGGTGCGATTGAGAGAACAACAGGAGTAGCATCATAATAAATAAAAACGACATGAAATTCTGCTGGGAATACGTATTGTTGAGGAGTTTCACACAAGAGTCTACTTTTAGGCATCTCACAACAAAACCAGTTGCAGAATTTTTGTTTGTTGTTTCACCTTTTATAAGAAATGTCCTCCGTATATCGACTAAATTTTTAAAAAAAACACTGAATAGATCAATATTTGTGGAATCAATGGTCACACACCCTTCTAATGGTACATATCAGATCACTGTTTGATTTTCCTTTAACCTTACTAATAATACAAAATATATCCCATAATTATTGGCATATCCAGTCCTAACTTAACATGAATTCTTCTTTGAATGGACCTCAGGTATCTGAATGAAAGAGTGTAAATGTGCACTGAATGCCTCATGTCCATAAGTCTCTGATTTTGACAGTATTCAGGTTACTGATGGCTTAGATTACCATTGTTGAACATGTCAACAATGTCCCATGTTACCACTGATCAGAAACTCAACTGGACTAACAATATAAATAATGGCACAGATCTTTGTAAAAGGAAATTCGTGTTGCAGCAGCACTAACTGTAGTTGGACAGAATAGAGAACTTCCAATGCAATTACCTCCCTGGGAGTAGCACTAGTAGGTACATCCACATACTGAAATCAGAAAAACTTTCTTGTGCACACTTAACAAATTTCTCTCCATCTCAACCTTTAACACTATGGCAGTCCCAGTCGATGTTTGGAAAGTTAAAATCCCTGACCATAAACACCCTATTATTCTTACAGATAGCTGAGATCTCCTTACAAAATTTTTGTTTCTCAATTTCCCTCTGATTATTAGGGGGTCTATAATACAATCTCAGTAGGTTGATCATCCCTTTCTTATTTCTCAGTTCCACCCAAATAACTTCCCTGGATGTATTTCTAGGAATATCCTCCCTCAGCACAGCTGTAATGCTATCCTTTATCAAAAATGCCACTCCCCCTCCTCTCTTGCCTCCCTTTCTATCCTTCCTGTAGCATTTGTATCCTGGAACATTAAACTGCCAGTCCTGCCCATCCCTGAGCCATGTTTCTGTAATTGCTATGATATCCCAGTCTCATGTTCCTAACCATGCCCTGAGTTCATCTGCCTTCCCTGTTAGGCCCCTTGCACGGAGATAAATGCAGTTTAATTTATTAGTCCTATCTTGTCCCTGCCTGCCCTGACTATTTGACTTACCTTTGTTCTCAACTGTACCAGTCTCAGATTGATCTCTTTCTTCACTATCTCCCTGGGTCCCACCACCCCACTTTACTAGTTTAAATCCTCCTGAGCAGCTCTGTCAAATCTCCCTGCCAGTCAATTAGTCCCTTTCCCATTTAGGTGCAATCTGTCCTTCTTGTACAGGTCACTCCTACCCAAAAAAAGATTCCAATGATCCAAAAATGCCAATCCTTCTCCCATACACCAGCTCCTCAGCCATGCATTCATCTGCTCTTTCCTCCTAATCCTGCCCTCATTAGCTCATAGCACTGGGAGTAATCCAGATAAAACTACTCGAGGACCTCCTTTTTAAATTCCTGCCTAACTCTCTGATCTCCCTTCAGAATCTCAACCTCTTCCCTTCCTACATTGTCCACATTGGAACCAACAATGACCTCCTGATGGCCCTGCTCCCCCTTGAGAACATTCTGCACCCGCTCTGAGACATCCTTGATCCTGGCACCAGGGAAGCAACACACCATTCTGATTTTTCGCTGCTGGCCACAGAAACATCTGTCTGTACCTTTATTCCTGATGAAGGGCTTTTGCCCGAAATGTTGATTTCGCTGCTCGTTGGACGCTGCCTGAACTGCTGTGCTCTTCCAGCACCACTAATCCAGTATTTGGTTTTCAGCATCTGCAGTCATTGTTTTTACCTTGTTGATTTTAGTCCCCTAACACAATCAATCGCTTGGAACCCAACGTACCTCTCATTACATTACAGCCAGTCTCAAGATCAGGAACTTGGCTGTTCATGCTACGTTCCAGAGAATCCATAACCCCCCAAAATTTTCCAAAATACCATACTTGTTTGAAATGGGGATAGCCACAGAACTAGCTGCCTACCTCTCTTACCTTTCTTGGAGTTAATCCACTATGTGACTGCATCTGAGACTTCCCCCCTCCCCCACCCACCCTTCCTATAACTGCCATCCATCACATCCCCTTGTTCTTATAAATTCCTCATTGCCTCTCACTGTCTCTCCAACTGATCCATTGGATCAGATAGGATTCACAATGGCAAACTGAGGATATAATCCTCAGTAACACGTAAACTCTCTCTATACTCCATATCTGACAAGAAGAGCATATCACTCTACTAAAGGCTTTTTTTGCTTCTTTGAATCTATAGACCCGGAAAATAGCACTTATTCCTCTGCAAAACATAGCCTGGGAAATCCATAGCGAGTAACTCACCTCCAGTCCGTTCACCATCTACAAGGCATAAGTCTGTATGATGGAATATGCTACATTTGCCTAGATGAGTACAACTTCCCCAATACATGAACGTTTCAACTCCAACACCAGCCAGGACAATGTCACTAGATAGTAATCCAGAACTCCAGGCTATGGTCTAAAGGACATGGATTCAAAACCAAGGCAAATGGTGAAATTTGAAAGGAGTAAGAATCTTGAATAAAAAGCTGGCCTTACAAAAACAATATAACCACAGTCAATCATCATAAAAACTAATCTCATTCACGAATGTTTAGGGAACAAAATATGCCATTCTTATATGATCATCCAATGTGTGACTCCTGATAGACAACGTGTTTGACACTTAACTGCCTTCGGGGCAATTAAGAATGGCAATAAGTGCTGGCCCAGCTAGCTACACCCAAATGAACATTTTTTTTTAAAAAAACTCTTGAAGAACAAGAGTGGAATAATAGGTACAATGCCACCAGCAGATTCTCAAGCAAACACCACGTAAAGTTAAATTACATAACGTAGAACAGTATGGCACAGCACAGGCTCTTAGGCCCTCGATGTTATGCCGACCTTTTATCCTACACTAAGATCAAACTAACCTACGTACACTATATTTTACTATCATCCATTTACTGTCCAAGAGTCGCTTAGATGTCCCTAATATATCTGACTCAACACAGAGACTGGTAGATGTGTGGAATACACTGTTAGCAGTGGTGGTAAAGGATCCACCTCCGACATAGCCACTAAACTTTCCTCTAATCACCTTGAAATTAAGCCCAGTCATCATAGCTATTTCCGCCATGGGAAAAAAGTCTCTAGCTATTCACTCTAACTATGCCTCTCATTAGCTTGTACACCACCAAGTCATCTCTCATCCTCCTTTGCTCCAATGAGAAAAGCCCAAGCTCACCTAAGCTTTCTTCATAAGACATACCCTCCAGTCCAGGAAGCATCCTGGTAAATCTCCTCTGCACCCTCTCTAAATGTTTCCACATCCTTCCTATAATGAGGCGACCAGAACTGAAAATAACATTGCAAGTGTGGTCTAACCGGGGCTTTATAGAGCTGCAGCATAACCTCGTGGCTTTTAAACTCAATGCCCCATTAGTGAAAGTCAACACACCATATGCCTTCATACTCATGGATTCCAGGGTGAAGTAGCTAGGTGGATAGAGAACTGGCTGGGCAGCAGACGAGAGAGTAGCTGTGGAAGGGAGTTTCTCAAAATGGACACATGTGACCAGTAGTGTTTCCATAGGGATAAGTTTTGGGACACTATTGTTCGCGATATACGCAAGTGATCTGGAGGAAGATATAGGTGGTTGAATTAGCAAGTTTGTAGATGACACTAAAATTGGTGGAGTAGCAGATAGTGAAGGGGACTGTTGGAGAATGCAGCAGAATATAGATAGATTGGAGAGCTGGGCAGAAAAGTGACAGATAGAGTTCAATCCAGGTAAATGCAAGATGATGGAGTTTTGAAGATGCAATTCAAGAGTGAACTGCACTGCAAACATAAAAGTCCTGGGTAAAATTGATGTAGAAAGATCTGGGTATTCAGGTCCATTGTACCCTGAAGGTGGCAATGCAGGTTGATACAGTGTTCAAGGCGGCATACGCAAGCTTTCCCTTGCCAGATGGGGTATCGACTACAAGAGTCGGCAGGTCATGTTACAGTTGTATAGCACTTGGGTTCTGCCACATTTGGAATACTGTGTACAGTTCTGATCACCACATTATCAAAAGTATGTGAATGTTTTGGAGAGGGTGCAGAGGAGGTTCATCACAATGCTCCCCTGTATGGAGGGCGCTAGCAATGAACAGAGATTGAGTAGATTAGGATTATTTTCATTAGAAAGATGGAGGTCGAGGGGAGATCTGATTGAGGTCTACAAAATCATGAGTGGTATAGACAGGTTGGATAGCAAGAAGCTTCCCCCCCCCCCCCCCCCCCACAGTGGGAGACTTAATTACTAGGGGTCAAGAGTTCAAAGTGAGGGGAAAAGTTTAAAGAGATATGCATGGTAAGTTCTTTATGCAGAGAGTGTTGGATGCCTGGAACACATTGCCAGGGAGATGGTAGAGGTGGGCACAATTGAGTCATTTAAGATGCATCTAGACAGATACATGAATGGGCAGGGAGCAGAGGGATACAGGTCCTTAGAAAATAGGTAACAAGTTTAGATAGTGGAACTGGATTGGCACAGGCTTGGAGGGCCAAAGGGCCTGTTCCTATGCTGTAATTTTCTTTGTTCTTTAACAACACTAACAACTTGGATGGCAACGTTGAGGACCTATGGACATGGATCCCAAGATTCCTCTGTTTATCCTCACTGTCAAGAATCCTGCCTTTAACCCTGTATTCTGCATTCAAATTTGACCTTCCAAAATGAATCAGTTCACACTTTTCTAGGTTGAACTCCATCTGCCACTTATCAGCCCAGCTCTGCAACCTGTCAATGTCCCAGTGCAATCTACAACAGCCCTCCACACTCTGCACAACTCAGCAAACTTGCTAACCCACCATTCCACTTCCTCATCCAAGTCAGTTATAAAAATCACAGAAGCAGAGGTCCCAGAACAGACCCCGGCAGAACACTACTGGTTACCGAGCTCCAGACTGAATACTTTTGAACTACTACTACCTTATGTCCTCTATGGCCAGCCAATTCTATATCCAAACAGCCAACCTTCCCTGTATCCCATGCATCCTTACTTTCTGAATGAGCCTACCATGGAGAATCTTATCAAACGCCTTGCTAAAATCTACACATACATCTACTGCTCTACCTTCAACAATGTGTTTTGTCACATCCTCAAAGAATTCAAAAAGGTTTGAGAGACATGGTCTGCCCCTCTCAAAGCCATGCTGCCCATCTCTAATCAAACTACGCTTTCCCATAAATCCTGGTTCTCAGAATCCTCTCCAATAACTAGCTCACCACAGGTGTGATATCGACTGATCTCTAATTCCCAGGCTTATCCCTATTCCCTTTCTTGAAAAAGGGAACATTTTCATTTTCAAACCATCTGTGACAATCACTCCAGTGGACAGTGATGACGCAAAGATTGTTGCCAAAGGCACAGCAATCTCTTTCCTCACTTCCCATAGTAAACTTGGATACACCCCATCTGGCCCAGGGGTGTTATGTTCTTTCGGAACTCTATCAACACACACATTGACTTGGACCCGATTTACCACCCCCTGAGAAAAAGAACAGGAAATGACATCACCACAGGAAATGACATCACCAACCCAAAGAAATTCAAACATATAAATAGAAAGCAGACTTCATCAGCAATGCTTCGTCTGGAGGTCACTGAAGAGGTTACCTAGCATGGTGACGAAATGTCTGAAAATGAACCTTCTAGCTCCATGAGTAAACAGACATCCAGAACCTCAACCTGATCTACAAATCTTCTCAAAACTCGAAATAATCTGTTCCCAATTTATGCTCGACTGTTCCTGTCTAATAGCATTGTAATTCCGTCTGCTCCTCTCCCCCTCTATGACTATAGTAAAAGTCAGGGTGCTGTGATCACTATCACGGAAATGCTCTCCCACCGAGAGATCAGACATCTGACCTGGTTCATTGCCAAGCACCAAAACCTCTCTAGTCAGCCTATCTACACAGAGTCAGGAATCCTTCCTGGACACACCTGACAAAATCTTCTCAATTCAAACTATTTGCACTAAGAATGTTCCAATCAATATTAGAGAAATTGAAATCCGCCATGAGAACCACCCGGTTACATCTGCACCTTTCCAAAATCTGCCTCCCAATCTGCTCCTTTGTGTCTCTGTTTCTAGTGGGGAGTTTATAGAAAACTCAAGGTGACTGCTCTTTTCCTGTTTCTGACTTCCACCTATACTGACTCTGTAGACAAACCCTCATTAATGACTTCCCTTTCTGCAGCTGCGATACTATCCCTGACTAGCACTGCTACTTCCCCACCTCTTACCTCCTCCCCTATTCCTTTTGAACTATTTAAACCCTGGAACATCCAACAACCATTCCTGCAAGTGATATCCAAGTCTCCATAATGGCCACAACATTGTAGCTCCAAGTACTAATCCATGCTTTAAGTTCATTACTCTCATTCCTGACTCTTCTTGCATTAAAATAGACACACTTCAACCTATCACACTTACTGCAACTTTGCACTATCCACTATCTATCCTTCCTCACAGACACTCTGTACGCAGTATCTGCCTGTTCACCAGCTACCCCATCTGCTGATCCATAGCTTCGGTTCCCATTCCCCTGCCAAACCAGTTTAAACCCTCCCCAAGAGATGTAGCAAGCCCCTCACACAGGATATTGGTACCCCTCCAGTTCAGGTGCAACCCGTCCTCCTTGTACTGGTCCCATCTTCCCCAGAAGGTATCCCAATGACTTATATATCTGAAGCTCTCCCTCCTACACCAGCTCTGTAGCCACGTGTTCATCTGCACTGGCTCTCTGTTCCTAGCCTCACTAGCTCGTGGCCAGTAGCAATCCTGAGATTACTACTTTGCTCATCCTGCCTTTTAGCTTCCAACCTAACTCTCTATATTCACTTTTCAGGTCCTCATCCCTTTCCCTGGCTGTGTCATGGTACAGAAGTGTATCACGACTTCTGGTTGCTCACCCTCCCCCTTAAGAATCCTGCAGACTTAATCAGAGACATCCCTGACCCTGGCACCCAGGAGGTAACATACCATCTGGGAGACTTATTTGCGACCACAGAACCTCCTGTCTGCTCCTCCAACCATTGAATCTCCTAACACTATTGCTCTCCCATTTTCCCTCCTTCCCTTTGAAGCCACAGAGCCAGGCTCAGTGGCAGAGACCTGGCTGCTGTGATTCTCCCCTGCTAGGTTGTCTCCAACAGTATCCAAAGTGGTCAAATTATTATTGATGGGAATGGCCACAGGGGATCTCTGCACTGTCTGCCTATTCTCTTTCCCTCTCCAGACAGAGGGACAGACAGACAGTCACCTTTATCCTCTAACTTAGATGTGACTACTTCCCTATCACCCCCTCAGCCTCCCAAATGATCTGAATTTCATCCAGCTCCAGTTCCCTAATGCGGTCTGTGACAAGTTGGAGTTGGGTGCACATCTCGCAGGTGAAGTCAGCAGGGACACTAGTGGTGACCCTTACCTCCCATATCCTGCAAGAGGAGCATGCAACTGCCCTAGCTTCCAACCCCTCTGCTCTAAATTACCAAAAAAAGACACTCCTTGTTCTTTCACAGTTTCTGGACTAAAATCCTAGAACTTCTTTTCAAACAGCACTGTGAAAAACAGCAACTCAATACCAAAGGCAAATAAGGGTTGGGCAAAAAATTCTTACATTGCCAAGAATACATAAAAATATTAAGTGAGAGAGGTAGAACCAAATTTATTACAGCGTAGTGACTCAACAAGCTACAAATACAAAATAAAACTGCAGATATTGAAAATCAGAAACAAAAACAGAAATTGCTGGGAAAACTCAGCAGGTCTAGCAGAATCTATGGAGAGAAAGCAGATTAACATTATGAGTCCAGAGACCCTTCTTCAGAACAGAAGGGTCACTGGACTCTAAGGCTACAAGTACTTCCTAGATCAGGTTAAATGCAGAACAGAACATCTGCAGCTCTGCTCAAAACAGGAGTTTCATTGAGCTGGGAGGATTTTCTTGGCCCCACATTCCACATAAGCACCTCCCCTTATTGTCCTAATAAGACTGATTATTTTTCCTTAGAATTTCCTCAGTTTTGTTTTGTACAGTGACATCTGCACAGTTTAAGACAGCTGCATGCATGTCAGACTTACAAGCGACGTTCTTCCTCCTCTTGCTTGCGTCGACGCTCCTCCTCAGCATGCCGTTTCTGTTCTCGCTCCATTTCCTCCTGGATGACTCGCAGTCGCTCAGCTTCTTCCTCCTCTTGTTTCTTCTTCTGCAGTGTGCTGAGAAGTTGTTCTGATCGTTTGACTAGGGCAACATACGCCTGATCAATTTGATCTCTGGTCATTGCAACGTTCTGTGGAAAGTAAAGAGAACGAGAGACAGACTGATGTCATTGCATTTACTCACGTAATGTTCAGATCAGATACCCAAGCACAGATACCATTAATTCAGAGTTGGGTGGCTACAAGTCTAGAGTATCCATCTTCTTAAGACCCTGACACCCTTGTCTTGTTATTCTTTGACCATTTTCATAGAAGTGATTTGTTAAAGTTCTGTAGACATTGAAGCGACTGAGGAAAGCAAAAAGGAGCGAGAAAAACCTGAAATTTTGCACAAAATACAAAGGCAGACAAATACCAGGCTGTGGAGTGGTCTGCACCCCCTCAACACACTTTTGTTTTGATATTACTTGGTGGCAAAAGGAAGGAAGTTTGATGTATTCCCATAATCCAAAAGCATTCCACCAGTCACTGAGACCAGGATCACTTGGGCAACGTGCAGACATACTAACAGCACTGGAACAGCTGAGGTCAGTGGAAAAAAAATTAAGGGTAAGAAACACACACTTGTCTACAGAGTTTAACATTACAGAATGGAGGAAGACAAGGCCTGTTATAGACAAACATTGGTTGATTCAGTCCAATTTAACAATTGGATTTCTAAAGAAAATTCTCTGAGCCATTGGGTCAGCTCAAATATACTTGTTTATATAAAAGGAGGGGAGTGCAGAGTTGAAGAGGTGGTGCGGAGGAACTAACTGAACAACACTGCCTTTATAATATTCACTCTCAATACATCTGTTTCAATTTGGTTACATCCTCAGCTTGCATACAAGCTTTACCAGGATTACTGCACAGTAGATCCTCAATCCATATGACAAAAACGCATATACTCTGACAGGCCATCCTCTCCTTTCAGTACTGAGAGTACTAAAACAACATATAGACCATTTAGAAGTTCTTTTCAAGCAGATTTATTCCATCACTTACCTTAATTTTAATCACAAGAGCATTAATTGATGAATCCAGATCCTGGACTTGTTTACTCATCTCAGCCTTGCCCTCCCTCAGGGCCTTCACCACCTCAGTCATTCTATTCACTCGCTGCTTGAGTGATTTCACCTTCACCAGGCCATCAATGCTGTAGGCAAGAAAACTCAATTATAATCAACAACAAAAATATTCCTAATGCTAGCTTGAACAACACATTCATGAGCTCCAAAACCAGTGGAATTAAAAGAGAACTTGAACAGGAGGTAGACTTGAATAGAATTCTGGAGACTAAGATGTAATGAAACAGGGCCCAAAAGCAACAGCAATGTGTGGAGTCATTTATACAGCTAATTTCTCACCAAGGCCAAACACGTATTATGTAAGATGTAATGATAATGGTTGTAACATGACCATAAAGCACATTGGAATAACAACACACTGAACAAGAACAAACTTCTTCTAACTGTTGCCTTGTTAATTGAAGACCTGGGATGCAACTAAAAGGCAGTGACATACTATAATTCATGAGCTTTAAAGGAAGTTATGTTTACCTTTATAACTACAATGTTTTGCTTTTCTTTTTAATACTTTCCTTTGGGCATGTCACTAAGAGGAACTGCTGATAGATTTACAAACAATTCCATCCCAGTCAGCAGCTATGAGGAGACCAGGGCAATTGACCCAAATTACTCCTAAAACTACTTAAAAAGTGAACTAACACCAGCAGCACTTACCGCGGTTTATATTTTCTCTTGCATAACCACATGCGGACAGTTTTCTGCATCTTAATGCAAGAAACAGCTCGGTACTTCATCTTGTTCTTCACTGCAGAAATAAATTATGTAAACAGCTATCAACATACTCTGCATACATAGACCATTTACAGACCTCCATCTTGGTTCTAGACGGGTCGGTTGGTATTTGAGTAAAAGGGTTGTCAGGGTATAAACGTAGGAGAAGAGGGGAAGCTGGTTGGGAAAACGGATGAATGAGAAGTGAATCAAGGAGAGGGGTCGAGAAGTGGAGCTGCTGTCTAAGTTGGGCGATGGATGTTGGGAAATGGGGGTTCTAACTTAGTGATCAAGTCCTGGAGTCAAGCTTACTTGTTGGCATATTTCTTCCAAAGTATACATGCTCCAACACACAAGCTCCTTAACCACTTCAATGGTAACTTAGAAATATAGACATATTTAGAATATTATTTAGAATAATTTACAAAACAACTAACAATTAGATGAGTAGTTAAAAAAGAAATGTTCGTAAGGCTACACGAAAAGTAACTCAATCGAAATTAGGGTACATGAAACAATTTTAACTACCAGTAGCCTAGATGCTCCAGCACAGGATTAGTCCTAGAGAGATGAAAGAGTGATCAGTGTGAAAAAAAAATGGTAAAATATTCCAATGATACAGCAAGTGACCTGCGATTCAAAGTTTCAAAAAAGGTACTTAACCAAGTTAGGAATAGTCATTTATGTGCCCAAATTGCCTATGTTTGTTTATGCACCATTAATATTCCTTGCCTCACTGTAGAAGTGTGAAAAAAATGAACTGCAATATAATGTTTTGAGGAAGAGAGAAAAGTTGTTGATGCTGAGAAATTACTGAAACTTCCTTGATTCTTACAAACCATAAAGAACTTAGATTGAGGCTCAAGTCAGATGTGTAATGGAACAAGTTCCACAGCTTGCCTGGGAACACGTAGCTACAGCATATTTCAACCAGCTTCAAAACAAAATCACAGAATTCCGATAGTGTAGAAGCAGGCGGTTCTGCCCATCCTGACCCTTTGGAGGAAACCCCCGCCACCCTATCCCTGTAACCCTGCATTCCCCATGGATAATCTACCTAGCCTACCCATTCCCGGACACTGGACAGTTTAGCATGGCAAATTCATCTAATCTGCAAATCTTTGGACGGTAGGAGGAAATTCAGAGAGAGAAAATGCAAATTCCACATAGACAGTCACTTGAGGGTGGAGTCAAAGCTAGGTCCCTGGTACTGTGAGGCAGCAGCGCTAACCATCAAGCCACTATGCTGCCTATAAGCTTGATACCATTCAGGACAGAATAGTACACTTAATCGGCACCCTAACAATCACTTTGAAAATGTTCACTCCATCCATCACCACACATCAAAGCTGCCATAGTTAAGCAGCTCTCAACTCATGACCTCTAAACTGAAAGGGGAGATGTGTAGTGAATACAATTATCTTTAAGTCACATCACTGGGGCTCGAACACACAGAGGTAGATTTGTGGAGCTCCCTACCTGGTAGCACTGTACAGCATCTAATATTGCAGTGGTTTGAAGAAAAACAAACTACCATCAAGGATAAATAGGGATAGGGAATAAATGCCTTTTTTCCAGGAACACCAACATCCTCAGAATGACCTATTTCACATCTACTCAATGGATTATTGCTCATTTCAACATCTAAATAAACATATTTTACATGTACTGCGAATGTGATGTGGAGAAATAGCGACAAAAAAAAAGGATCCACAAAGAGCATGACATTACACTTCAACTTACATTTAATGACAGACAGTGCACACCACTGAATCTTCTTCCAACGGCTGCAAATAAGCCAGTGATTCACTCGTGACATCAACACTGATAGATGCTCTGGGTCAGACTTCATGATCTGATCAAACTCTGCAAACTGAACAACAAACAATTCAGATAAAAGCAGGTGCAGGAGCTGTCAAATAGGACTGCGATTTGATGAAGGGTTCACAATCTTTCAAATGACTGTGCTCCATCAAGGTGATCCTTCATTTTGACTAATTGATCTGCATTGCAGTGACATTATATTATTTCTATTAGTGCCTCCCTAATGTAGATCACGAGAATTCAATAAACCTTTAATCAAAGTGAAAGGAAGATTTAGGAGATTTTTTATACAATAGAATAATTAAATTGAACAACACAAAGCAGCCATTTTACCAACTACGCAGCGCTTGTAAAGAATTATCGAATTAAATGCATATAATGGATCTGTCCCCATTAACTCCAAATCATTATTTCTACAAAATTTCTTAGTTACTTTAGAATTTGCTTTCATGCCCCTTCCACTTCATATATTGCCGATCATCATAATTTGCCGTGTAAAAAGCACTCTTACCAATCACAACTTTACGTTTAGTCAAAGAAAAGATTCATAAACTAGTTTGTGTACAAGACAGTAGTTCTACATAGTTTAAAACCCTCCTAAAATGTGGTAAAGCTAGCATGGGCCCTGGAGACCCCAAAAAAAAAATACTAGTGTTCAAGACAGTATTTTCTTATTCATTCATTGAATTCGCACATTGCTCGGAAGGTCATTATTGCAAATTGCCCATTGAAGGCTAATGTCAAGACTAGAGTGGCGCTGGAAAAGCACAGCAGGTCAGGCAGCATCCGAGAAACAGCAAAATCGACATTTCGGGCAAAAGCCCTTCTCTCGAACCCCTATGGTCCACGTGTCATAGGCATAACCACTGCACTCACTACAGAAATCCCAGCCTCTGACCTATTCTTGTATCCACAATACTTAGAAGGCTGATCATCTCTTGTTGGAGATGATCATTGTTTGGCACTTGAGGTAGTCAAGTCCAAATATTGTCCAAGGCCAGGTTGATGGACATGGACTGCTTCAATATCTGAGCATTTCTGAATGGAACATCAGAGGTTACAACCTAGTTTCAAACATTTTCTAATTTTCAAAAAACCTGACAATCAGACCTCAATGCATACTCTCCCCATTTTGCATTGATACTGTTGTGTACTAGGATATCTTGCATATTCCCTTCAACCGGTAAAACATTCATTACTCACTCTGTCATGTCCTTTACTCTGGGATCAGGTAGGAAACACGTGATGCTGAACTAATGACAGTTCCAAAGATGACCATCTATCTTACTAACAATGCAATATTCCAGAATAACTATTTCTCCTCTGCTGATCTCCTTTGTGTGTTCCTCTTCCAATTGGTGCCTTTAAAGGTGTCATCATTTCCAACAGTCTCCAATGCAAAGTACGGTTTGAGTGTGATGCACACTCTAAAGGGAGTCTTGTACTTCCTACACATCCAGATCAGCCATCCAATCATGCCCTGAATGCTCTCTGCCTGTAAAATAACCACTTCCTCAGTTCAACTCAATTTCATTGTGTTCCTTCCAGCATATTATCCTCCTCTTGTCTCAATTTTTAAAAAAATTGATTTTTTTAATTCGGTGTCCTGAAGCAGGAAACAGTATTCATTAAATGTTGAGTTTCATTACCTTGCCAGGTCTGAAAAAGACTTTGGTTAGACCAAACTTGTAATCATTCTCATTGAGACCCAAAGCTTTGAACAGTGCCTGGAAAAACAAAAAAGAACAAAATCAAACGCAAGAACGCATTACTATTTAAACAACTATTTCTCCTGGATGTTGCATTGTTCTTATTCCTGGATTAGTGCTTTCCCTGTTCAACTTGGCTTTTCAAATGAAAAATCCAGAAGGTTCGCTAAAAGTCAAATTTGTTTAGAACGTATTTGCATTAATATCTAATAATTTTCACAGCTTTTTATTTCTTTTCCTCAAAAGAATCCCAAAGCACTTCACAAAACGAATTGCTTTTGCAGTGTAATCTCTTACATAGAGAACTACAGTAGCCAATTGGCCACAGTGAGCTCATAAGCAGCAATGAGATAAACGAACAATTAGTCAAGTTTTGAAAGATGTTGGTCAAGGGATAAAATGTTGGCTAAGATACTGGGATAATGTCCTTGCTCTTTGCAAATTGTACCACAGGATCTTTTACATCCATAAAAAAAAAGCAGAAGTCATCTTGATTTAACATGTCTTCTGAAAGACATCTCTAACAGCGCTCCGCTGAACTGCTTAAATTTATTGTAGATTACCAGCTAAACTTCCTAGAGAGGAACTTGACCTCAGCCCACTGTTTCAGTAACGCTCGATTGCATATAAACCATTAAGGCATACAGAATTGTTGAACTTTGTATATACTAAAAAGGGAAAGACATCATACAAGTTATTATACCTATCCGAAGTACCTTGCCACCATTGCACGTACTTAGGCAAAGAGTAGTTGTGGTCTCAGCAAAAAGACATGGGAATGGAGCCCAGCCCAACTTGCCCAATAAACATTCACACAACTGTACACTCAAGTGAGCAGCATCTGGAGCTCTGGTTTATTTGCTTCCCCCCACCTGTCAATTCATGCAGTCCAAGGGCACCGTCACACCCTTATCAATTGCACAACTGAAACTATGTAATTTATTTAGATGAATTGATGCCTCCATAACTTTTAATCTCCAGTCATGCAATGAGATCTCCAGCTAAGGCATTTGGCAGGATGTTCATTTATGAAACTTATTGAAAGAACGTTGAAGTTTTAGTCTAGACAGTACCTTACAGAAGAGCCTGGGGTCCAGCCTGCAGAGCTTCGGAGGCATGTATTTCTGGTACATGTTGTAAAGTTCGTGGAATGGAGCCCGTGATGGAAATCCACCCTGCATGAGATCTAGCACAGACACCATACCTACAGAACAATAAAACAACAACTCACATTTCTGATCTTTTAGTCAATGTAGAAAAAGGTGCAAGCCCACCTCAATGCAAAAATAGTTCCTTGGCTCATTTTATTGTGTATTTCTGAATGTCAAACGTGCCAAATCATAGAATGAATCAAATAACCAGGTTAAATTTGTTACGTTGTGTGATGAAATGATCAGTAAAAATAAATGGCTAACGTTGAATTTTTCTGCCTCTTGGAGTGTAATTGTGGATGAAAGGCCTAAGAAAATTGTCATAGTAGGACAGGAGGACAATAGCATTGGAATTAATTTATGGGGTATGTGTGAAAGCTTGTAGGAGGAGTGATGGGGTTGTGGCATGGGAACATGGACTGTGGCATTTTTGATAAACTCATGTTTGCACAGAAGGTAGCAAGCCAGGTCAGAGTGAGAAAAGCTACACTTTAAGTAGGGGAGTAGGGCTTTAGTGGCAAAGGTAGGCGATGTCATAGAAGAACCAGTCTTTGTCGTGGATATGATGTGCAAGCAGGTTGCCTATCTTGGATGACAAGGCACGATTTGGTGCAAAGACAGAAGTAGATGTCAGCTAGAACTAAAACTGGTTTTGTTTCTCCAACATGAAGTTAAAGGAAATTGTGGTTCACTGGTGTCTTTACAATCAGTAAAAAAAAACTGCAGCTGATAGCCAAAGATACTGAGTTAATGGAGGAATCTAAAAGGGGTAATATCCAAGAATCATGAACATAAAATCCCTACAGTGCAGAATGAGGCCTTTTGGCCCATCGAGTCTGCACCAACCCTCCAAAGAGCATCCCACCCAGATCAACCCCCTCACCACAACCCATAGTCCCACACTGACCATGGTGAACTCACCTAACCTGCACATCTTTGCACTGTGGGAGGAAAGTGGAGCACCTGGCAGAAACCCATGCAGACACAGAGAGAAGATGGCAAGTCCACACAGACAGACAGACAGACAGTCACCCACCCACCCAATTAAAAACAAGAAATGCTGGAGATCACAGGTCAGACAGCATTCATAGTTTGAGTCCAGATGACCCTTCTTCAGAGCTGAAGAGAAATGTGGAGGGGAGGCAACATTTATGCAGTAGTGGGAGTGGGAGTTTGGAGAGCTGGGGTGAGGGTAGGTGTTGATAGTTCAGATTAAGTAATTGGAATGAAAGAATGGCAGAACAATGGTGCATCTAGAGTCGGCGGGGGTGGGGAGCAGTGTGACAGAGAATGTAACAAGTGAAGCTTAAAGAAAGGGAAGGAATGGGTTCACTATTTGAAGATGTTGAACTCAATACTAAGCCCAGTAGATTGTGAACTGTCTAGTTTGAAGATGAGATGTTGCTCCTCCAGTTTGCGTTGTCATTCACTGGAGCAGTGCTGCATACTGAGGACAGACAAGTGGGCATGCGAGCAGGACACTGTTAAAATGACCTGCAGTGGGAAGGTCAGGGTCCTGCTTGCATATGGAGACACTCTGCATTTGATTTCTCCAAGGTAGGGTCGACCACATTGGGTGCAATGAATATGATACCCAGATTGGAGGTGGTACAGGTGAAATGCTGCTTCATCTGGAAAGACTGTTTTGGCCCTTAGATGGTGAGCAGGGAGGAGAAGGGGCAGGTATTGCACCTTCTGCGGTTACATGGGAAGGTGGTGAGAGAGACAGGGGATAGTGTTGGTGATCGAGGAATAGACTAGGGTGTCCCGAAAGGCTGATCCCTGCAAAACGCAGATGGGAGGGTGAGGGGAAGATGTGTTTGATCGTGGCATTCTGTTGGAGTTGTCTGAAATGATGGAGAATTATCCTTTAAGTGCGGAGGCTGGTGGGGTAAAAAGGGGGTTCCAACCATGCTGTTGGGATGATGGGAAAGGACAAGCGTGGAAGGATAGGTGATAGGTCAGATGCAGGTGAGGGCCCGGTCTACCACAGTGGGCGGGAAAACCCGGTTATGGAAGAAGGAAGCCATGTCAGTAGTGCTGTTTTGGAAGGTGGCATCATTTGAACAGATACGACATAGGCAAAGGAACTGGGAGAATGGGATGGAATCCTTACCGGACGTGGGTTGGGAAGAGCTGCAGTGAAGGCAGCTATGGGAGTCAGTGGCTTTGTAGTGGATGGATGTGGATAGTTTATTTGCTGAAGTAGAAACAGATTGCTCCAGGAAAGGAAGGGAATTGTCAGAAATGGACGACGTGAAAGTTATAGAGCGGTGGAAAATTGTCACCAAAGACTAGAATCAAGCCCAGCACAGTAAGGCAGTAGAGCTAACAACTGTGCCACCATGCCACCCAATAGGATATATCTGGAATTTGATCAGGTGCTTCTATGGTATGTTTTTTACGTTACTCCCTTAAATAAACATATCATTTGTGCACATACATTGGGGAAACAATAATATGGTTATTTATTTTAACATTATTCAAATTTGTTTTTACCAGAAGCCAAGAACAGTGGATTCAGATTGCCTAACAATGCCTTAATCATATCCTGTTGAGCTGAATCATGATGGATAGTAGCTTAAAATATACTCCTTTATAGGTGTATAAACAGCAAAGTAATTAAATGAAGAAGAGTAGGAGAAAAGATGGAACTTGGCATATTCCAAAGGTAATCATGTGAGAAGAGAAACTGGGATGATGAGGGAGTTGACCAGGAATGGATTGAGGAAGAAAATGGAAGCCTTCCTGGATAATTAGGAACATAGCAAAAGCTTGATAAATGTTTGAGCTCGAATGGGAGAAAATGTTATATGCAAGGGGTTGTTTAGTTGGCCATCAGAAAGAACAACTTCGCACTTAATTCAGTTTGTTAATATTATAAAATACAATTTGAAGGCATGCCGAGAATATATTAACAGAAAAAGAATTCTCACCTGAACACTGAAGTTGAGATAAAATTTGTGCTCCTTCAAACTGATGACTTGTCATTTTGAGATTAGGTTTGATGCACCGAATAAAGCTGGATCCCTAACAGAAAACAGGCAGTTGAGTGACACATTTTGCATCAAAATTCAATCGAGTGAAAGTATTTCTCACTTAACCCTTCATAATTTCCATTAACAGATTCAGGAGAAATCATTTTCCAGAAATGAAGTACAGTTCTCATCCCACTGTACTGCTACCATTGCATATTTGCTGATTAATACACAGTACCCCTGAGTGCTTAGTCTGCATAGATTCACTTCTAATCCCAAGTAGACCAGAAAAGGGTTGGTCAAAAAATCATGGGCGTTTTCTGATATGGAGCTGGAGTAAAGCAAAATGGGAATCACCCTGTGCAGCTTATATGAGCCTTCTCCTGGTTACTAATGGAGCAGAGGGCCCGAGAGGTGGTTACCTGGTCGTTGTCTTGACCAAAGGGAAGCATAAACAGAAATCCACGGTAATAAAACAATTAAATATATTTTCTGTGTATAAACAACATGCTAATTGCCTTAGTCTGTCATGTCCCCCAGATATAAACTGTGGTTAATGATTGCACTCTTGGTTGCTGAGTCAGAGACGTGTGGGTTTAAATTCTATACAAAGACTAGATTACAATCCAGTGTTATAATTGAGGAAGCACAAACATGTCAAAGATATTGTCTGTAGCATAAAATGTTAAGCTAAAGCTCTATTGGCATCCTCAGATGAATACAAAAGGTCCCTTTGGCATGCTCAAAATGGAGCCAAGTAATTCACTGATAATCCTACTTAATCAGCTCCATCAAATTGACTGGCTTGTTATCACGCAGGTCAGGCAGCATCCAAGGAGCTGGAGAATCGACGTTTCGGGCATGATTCCTGATGATTCCTGAAGAAGGGCTCATGCCTGAAACGTCGATTCTCCTGTTCCTTGGATGCTGCCTGACCTGCTGCACTTTTTCAGCAACACATTTTCAGCTCTGATCTCCAGCATCTGCAGTCCTCACTTTCTCCTGGCTTGTTATCACATCTTGTTTTGGTGTCCTTATGCAAACTGACTGTTGCATTACGTACTTTGTAACAGTGACTAAAATTCAAAAGCACTTCATTGGTGTGAAGCATGAGATCATGAATGGCTATATTAATGCAATGAATTTTATCTTTATGTCTGGAAGTTCATAGGAAAGCACTGTTCTCTCAATTTAGAGATAGCACCCATTCATAAATTATCGGACTGTAACAGTTAAATATAGTATTAAGTACTCACTGTGCTGCGTAACTTGTCAAGCAACAGATTCAACTGAGTCTGAGGGGGTGAGATAGAGAAAAAGTAAACGAACTTTAATTATCTGCATTTTGTGTTTGAACTTAAGCAAACAAGTGAAATCTCTGCACGAGAGATTTTGTTGATAACTGAGCATTGCATTTTGTTTTTTAAACATGACTAGCAAAACATTATATAATGTGGAAGAACAATTTTCTGCATGCATTTAATGAGCAGTACATTAGTGAGAAAAACCCAAATATTCACAAAATTCTAGGAGCAGCAAAAAAGCTTAATGCGATGCAACTTTAAAAATATTGATAATATGTTGATATGGTGGAGGTAATAGTGGAGCATGCAGCCAAACATCCTCCAAGTCATGAAGCGCGAATGAAATGATTCCTAGTAGAAACCATGCATGGCACGGCCTAAGATTAACTTCAATCCTTTCCACATCCAGCGCCTAAGTTGGCTGACGTTGACAAGGTGGCCGAAACAAAGCCTTGAATTCCTCCTCCTCACCATCCCATTACCCATCACTCCAAAAATAAACAGAAGGAAGTAACAAAACCTAAGTATAATAGGAGCTAGCCCCTTCCTCAGTCCATTGGCTAATACACAGCATCGTATTATAATGAGCCATGCAGAGCAAGAAGCTCCCACACTCAATCTTGTTGCCCATGCTGCACAATGGGAGCACTGCAATCACCTCAATTTGCCTGGATGTGTGGCCAGAGCTAGGACATCATTTAGGTTTCTCTCTGCTCAGTGGCTCCTGTTGAAAAGGTGCACATTTCAAGAATGAGTCAGGCAGTATTAGTTGTGGGTACACTGATCCCAACAGTTCACTGGCCATCACTGTCCAAGATACATTTAAAAAAAAACACTTAACTGCCAAGGCTTGAGGAACTATCTCTTACATTGGACAATGACAGAGTTAAGATCAAATCAAGAGTGAAAATTTGAAATTTCATTTCATAACTTTCTATCCCAGGCAGTGCTGCTTTGTTGCAGTCAACTTCAATGAAATGGTGCCTGCACTGAAAATGAACATGCTAATGTTTAGCTGTGAATACTAACAAGTCAAATACTGAATTAAACAGTGTCAATGGTGCAGTTTCATTTGTGAGAACAATCACACATCCTTTTTCAAGACAAGATGAAAGTTCCTATTTGGGAACTGGGAGCAAGGTTAGATTAATGGCATGAAATGAAATTATTTTTAAAATGCCCATTTGCTACATGGAATCCCTGCTGTATCCAACAGGAGAGATGCACAGAATCAACAAGCCAATTTTATTACTGATGGTCCAAAAATCTGCACTGTGATTAGCTGCCAATTTTGCAAAGCTGAAGTGTCCTTAGAATTGAATGGGGATAAATTTAATTGTGGCCAATGACTGGGGCATTTTGTCTTTTTTTAAAATAAGGACTCAAAAAGATAGTTGGGACCATTCATAAAAAGTAAAACGGATACACAAGGTTTGTGAGGGCAACCGTCAGACATATGGCAACTAAATAACAAACCATCATTATAAACTTCTACCGATCTAGATTCCTAACATGTTTCAGGATCAATCTCGTGCTAAAAAGGGTTAAAATGCAATTTTAAGCAACCAGCCAATACAAGTGAAGTCAGTGCTCTAAGCAGGTGCTTTACTGGTGTGTGGTTGCTTGAGTAAAGATTTACCTGCTATCCCTGGCTGTTGTCTATTTTTTCCATTTCCCAACCTCCCTACACTGGAGCATCTCACATCAAGTCACTGCCTGAGGAAAAGGAGCAAGAAAAAAGATAGAGAAGACAGACCTGAAAGTTGCCATCACTACAAGACGACAGGAGATTAGAAGAAAGCATCAGAAATTGTGGCAATGGACAATGGAAAGATTGTGAACATTATAAATATCACCTTAGAGCTGTCAACATCAATTCACATTTTCTCTTCCCTCGAGTCTGAAATGTTCAAGTTAATTATCCTCAAAGAATGTATTAAAAAAAAAGGTCAGAAAACCCATCTTACATTGTAGTAGTAGTTGGAATTTTTGTTCTCCAAAATACAATTAGTTGGACTTTTTTTTTCCCCTCATTAGACATTTGCTGCCTTTGTATTTAGTGATGTACATTCCATTATCTATCTGGAACAGATTTACATATGGCTCCACAAATTCAGATTATAGAAAAACAAAAAGTAAGTTTCTGAAAGACATTTTGTAAATCTCAGTTGAAAAGATTGGGAGAGTAGAAATATTGACAAGAAAGCAGTTAATAGAGAAAAATTACTTGAAACACCATAGATGAATAAGACAGAGATCAACATGAGATTTGAACACATAGGTGGCCCAAGGATTATGTGGCAGGGATTATTTATTCCACTGGCATCAGGTGATTAGAAACCTGAAGAGAAAGTAAGGTTAAAGGAAGAAAGACACAGAACTAAGCTATGGCTCACATTTGGTTGAGGAAATCCTTGGTCTATCTGATTCTTTTCCCACTCAGTAGCTTCCCCCCAAAGACACCCCCTCCTCCAGAGGAATCTGTTTGACTGCACCAGTTGCTGTGGTCAGTGCCCTTCCTCATCATCGCCACCTGGATATCATGGCACCACTACTCTGGCTGCCCTCCTCCCACTATTGTTACCAGTAGCTAGGGATCAATTACATCCCTACTTGAGACTTTCCACTCTGCCAACTATACATAACACAGGGTGTATGTTTGCAAAGCAGTTGCACAGTTAACAGATTCAATAGCATATGATGGCTAGATTAATGGCTGCGTTCTCGTCATGCATCGCCAATCTGAGTAAATGATATGGGTTGGGTGATATGCAGCATTTGCTCGAGCAGATCTTCTCAGCCTCCTATCTGTAATGAGATCATCTGCTCTCTGCGATGGACTACCCATGCTGGGTTATTGGTTGTCAAGTCTCTAGAAGTCACATAATTGATGACATGTCTGTTTCCATCTTCCAGGAGATCATCCCTGCACTGTTCTTCAAGTCATAATTAGACCTTCATGCACTGGATACACTCAATGGATTCACAACACAGGTCAGTTCCAGATTCCTCATTATTTGACTCCACTTCACTCAAGCCATCACATACCAACATTCCAGGATCTATACCACTGAGTGAGCTGCTCATCTCCACATCATCCACCAGGTTCCTGGCCATAGGCAACTCCCTTTTCTGTGCACCATTTTCTGAGGCTGCCTTCCAGCTATGAGTTCATTAATTTTTTTTATGGTAACCGGTGTCCAGCCACTTGATGACGGTGGAATTTATGATTCCACACGTTCCGCATCTTACTTTTATTTCATTTTCAGAGGCATACCCTTGCACCAGTTGGAAGCTCAGTTCTGCTGGCCATGTCATCAGTCAATATTTTTCTTCAGTGCTTCACTTTATCCTTTTAGATGCCATCCAAAATGCTTGCTGTGATGCTTACTATTGACTTGCTCAGCTGACCATCCCCATCAGAAACAGTGGTGAACCCAAGTATTTTATCCATGGGAACAGCAAATCCAAAGAAGAGGTAACATGGAAAATAATCTGTGGATTAGTGCAGGGTACTATTATAGGCCAAAACCAGCTAGCTACAGAGAGTACAAAATGTCTCTTTTATTTACTCTCATGTGGGCATGATGAGCAGATGGTTATGCAGAGTACGGTTAAGTCAGTTGTCAAATGATCCCGAGTGACAGATCGTGGTGCAACTCTAGGTGATGCCTTAGACTTGCTTCAAAGCTCTTGTAGGATCTTGCCGTCCAAGTTATGTCCTTGATCATTGTGAATCCAACATGGAGGTTGCTCTGGGAAGCGAGAAAGGAGGTTGTTAAGCCGCTGGCGAAGATCTTTGCTTCCTCACTCTCCACGGGAATCGTACCGGAAGATTGGAAGGGGGGGGAATGTTGTTCCCCTTTTCAAGAAGGGGATTAGGGAAATCCCTGGTAATTACAGACCAGTCAGTCTTATGTCTGTGGTCAGCAAGTTTTTGGAAAGAATTCTGAGGGATAGGATTTATGACTATTTGGAAAAGCATAGAGTGATTAAAGGCAGTCAGCATGGCTTTGTGAGGGGCAGGTTATGCCTCACAAATCTTAGAGTTTTTTGAGGAGGTGACGAGACAAGTCAATGAAGGTCAAGCAGTAGATGTGGTGTTTATGGACTTCAGCAAGGCATTTGTTAAGGTTCCCCATGGTAGACTCATTCATAAAGTCAGGAGGTATGGGACACGGAGATTTGGCTGGCAGGATTCAGAATTGGTTGGCTGTGAGAAGGCAGGGAGTGGTTGTAGATGTGTTCTGCCTGGAGGTCAGTGGTGAGTGGTGTCCAACAGGGCTCTGTTCTTGCGCCTCTGCACTTTGTAGTTTTTATAAATCACTTGGATGAGAAGGTGGAGAGGTGGGTTAGTACATTTGCCGATGACACAAAGGTTGGAGGTGCTGTTGATAGTATCAAGGGCTATTTGCAGGCTGCAGCGCAACATAGACAGGATGCAGAGCTGGGCTAAGAAATGGCAGATGGAGTTCAACTTGGATAAATGCGAAGTGACGCATTTTGGAAGGTCGAACTTGAATGCTGAATATAGGATTAAAGACAGGATTCTTGTCAGTGTGGAGGAACAGAGGGATCTGGGTGTGCAAGTACATAGATCTCTCAAATTTGCCACCCAAGTGGATAGGGATGTTAAGGCCGCATATGGCATTTTGGCTTTCATTAACAGGGGGATTGAGTTTAAGAGTTGCAAGGTTTTGCTGCAGCTCTACGAGACCCTGGTGAGGCCACACTTGAAATATTGTGTCCACGTCTGGTCACCCTATTATAGGAAAGATATTGAGGCTTTGGAGAGGGTGCAAAGAAGGTATACCAGGATGCTGCCTGGATTGGAAGGCTTGTCTTACGAAGAGAGGTTGACTAAGCCCAGACTTTTCTCTGTGGAGAGGAGGAAGAGAGGTGACCTGATCAAGGCATACAAGGTAAGGAGAGGCAGGGATAGAGTCAATAGCAAGAGACTTTTCCCCAGCGTAAGATTGACTGGCACGAGGGGTCATCATTTTAAGGTGTTAAGAGGAAGGTATAGAGGAGATGTTGGAGGTAGGTTCTTTACACAGAGAGTTGTGAATGCATGGAATACATTGTCAGCAGTCGTGGTGGAAGCAGAGTCCTTAGGGACATTTAAGCGACTGCTGGACATGCACATGGACAGCCGTGAATTGAGGGGTGTGTGGGTTAGGCTATTTTAGTTTAGATTAGGAATAATTCTTGGCACAACATCATGGGTGAAAGGGCCTGTTCTGTGCTGTACTTTTCTATGTCCTATGGAGCACCAAAACACATAAATTAACATTCTGGCTTTAGGTAAAGCCTTTGAGTCAAAGTGGGCAAACCTGTGTGAACCTGGTGAAGGCATCCATGACTGGAAGAACATGCTCAGTCCTGTCAAGGACCATAAAAGTCCATTTCAAAGATTTCTACAGATCCACTGGCAGCCAGAGATTCAATGTTGGGATGATAGTACTTCCCTGCTTTGACCAAAGCATGCTTTTCTCAATTTTGGCTGTTATCAATATCAACAACCAGTAACACTGCTCTGTTAAGGTTTGCACCAGGGCAGCTGTCTTTTGTTGGTTGGTATTCTGCTTGATCATGAACTGCTAGGAAAGAAGAATTTCTGTGCCCATTCAGACTCCCTCATCAGCTAGTGCTGAATTAGTACGTGTTGGGCCTTACAGTAATGGTGCAGTCTACTGATGCAACAAACAGGATAGATAAAAGGGAACCCTCAAATGTATTAGATTTAGGTTTCCAAATAAGGTATCATGAAAAACACTACACAAAACAGAAGTCCAAGCTGTTGGGGGTAGCATATTAGCAGGGACAGGGGGTTGGCTAACTAATAGAAGATAGGGTATTTGGATAATGGGGGCATTTTTAGGATGCCAACCTGCGCCACAAGAATTGATACTGGGGACACAATTATTAACAATGTGATCATGGCATGGATGAGCAAAGTAAACATACTACAGACATGTGCGTGGATCACAAAAATAAGCAGGAGGCAAGTGCTGAGGGTGACACAAAGTACAGAGGAATATGGACAGAAAGTGGGTGGCTCAAAACTTGACAGATAGATCAGAATGTGGGGAAATGTGAGATTTTACACTTCAGTGGGAAAGAGAGGAGCTGAACTTTCTTTAAATAAAGACTGCACAAAACTACAGTAACAAAGGGATTTGGGAGTCCTCATGCATAAATTATGAAATGCCAGCATTCAAGTTCAACAGGTAATATAGGGAATGCAAATGGAACGTTGGCCTTTCTTTCTGCAATGGAATATGAAAACGGCAAGGTAAAAAGAAGAAGGTTTTTCTAAAACTAAGGTCCTTAGTCAGACCACAACTAGAATACTTGAACAGTTTTGGTTCTCCTGGGCAAAGGAACATACAATACTATTCTGAGGCAACTCAGATGATTCACCCCCTCGATTTCTGATAGAGCAGGATTTTCTTAGGAGAGTTTAAGTAGGTTTCATCTGTTAAGTAGAATGAAAGACAACGTATTTGAAGCATGTCAGATTCTTAGAGGACTAAGATTCAGCACCATATCAGTGTTGTAATGAGTGAGATACAAACCAGGTCCAGATAGTTAAAGCTGAGAGATTGTTTCTCCTTGACAGACACTCTAGGACCAGAGGGCATAATCTCAGAATAAGGGGTCACCCAATTAAGACAAAGATGAGGATATTTTTCTCTCGAGGGCAATGAATCTGAGGAATGCATTTGCACGGAGGGCTGTCAAGGCTGAGTCATTAAACGTATCCAAGACTGAAATGGGCAGATATTTAATCAATATGGAAATCGAGGGTTATGGAAAAAAGACAGGGAAATGCAGATGAGTATTATCAATTCAGCCATGAATTCAGCCACTGAATGGCAGAGCAAATTTGTTGGGCTGAATGGCCTACCTTTTGTCCTGTATTTTATGGTTTTAGACCTGCATCAATCAATTTAAATTGAAAGATGTCTTCAGTCAGCTTAAGAAGCAAAAGGTGAAACCTGGCTTTACCTATCTCACTCATTACAACACTGACACTCCACTGAATCTTCGTCTGAACACCATAGGAAATTGGGTTGGAATGCTGCTTTTGAGATGGGGCATGAAGCACTGTTAGCCACAGCCCCCTGAATCAGGCAGGGGCAGGTTCTCTCCTCTGGTCAGTCTTCTGAATAAGGACATCGACATGTGCATTATACTAGATCTGGAATCAAAACTGAGTGAATTCAATGACCCATTGAGTTTCTATGCTCCAAGCTTGACAGACATCTGAATGTAGCTGAGTGGAGTGTTGTCTGCAAATACCTCAAATTCAGCATTAAACAGAATGTCTCTGAATTTCTGGGAGATAAACATCTAGCTTTGAGGTTTCACACTGGAGTAATTCTGCATTTTCTTCTCAATCAGCTTGACACTCCAACTGGCAGAAATAACACTTCTTTTTTACCTGCCATTGGACCTGTGACAGCACCTTGGCCAAAGAGACTGGTGTCAGTTCCCATTATGAAAAAAGAGGTAGAAATCTGGGTAGTTAACAGGTGACGAGATAAGCTTCTGCTCAAGGGTGTAAAAGGAATCTCACATGCTGGGATCCAACTCCTCGTGATTCTCTGTGAAGTAGCATGCCTCATACATCCTTTGCTAAGCACTTCTGCAGCATTTTCTCATTTCCTCAGCAAATTGCCAGTGGGGCAGCCAACTGTGCATTGCCTTGCACAAACCACCTTTAGTAATCCACTGGAACAAGGAACCAACTCAGCTCTAACTCCCATCTTTAGCAGGAGACACTTGTCTATTGCTCAGGTTTTCTCATCCTCAAGGGTAATGCCTTCCTTGGTAACAAAGTGTCCAGTACTGTAAGTTTATCTGGAAAAGAAAGTCAAGCCTGAAAAATGTTTACAAGTTCAACTATGCCAAGTCGGATAAGTCTTTGAAGGGTTTCCTCAAATGTCAAGCTGAAAACGAGTGCATTGTCTAGTTTCACGAGGAGAGACTAGAAATTAAAGCTAAATAAGGAAGACATATTTTACATGCAACTAAGTCTATGGTTTATATCTGTCTGAAGAAATCCTTTGTGTCTGATTCTGTTTGATCCCCATAAAGGCTCCATCCCCGAAAGGAGTTACATTCATTGCTCTATCTATCCTGCTCATTCCCTCCCTCACCACTGCCAATTGCTGCTAGAGATCCTGGCACAACCACTCTGGCTGCACTTCTCAGTACTTGCCCTTGCCATCACCACCTGCTGCTAGATGCTCCATCACACTAGGAAGGCATGCTAAATCCTAATGAGAATGCACAATTGAATCTATACTAATATAATATTATTTGCCATTACTCTTTGGCAAAAAAAAACCTGTGGATTCAACAGTTTCATCTCCCTACCTCTGCCCTCTCCACTGTAACAGATTCTCAGGCCACGTGACTAATATTTGATTTGATCTGGTTTGAGTTATTGTAGACATGTGTACCTAACAACAGTGAAAAGCTGCTGCATTGGAACTGCAGGTTCATAAAAATCAATAAATTACTCAATTACTCAACAACATTTTGGTGTTGGATAAGTCAGTTGATTAGATGGTTTGTTTGCAATGCAGAAACTGATGCTAACAGCATGGGCTCAATTCCCATATTGGCCGAGGTGATCACAAAAGGACTCCCCTCCCCTCGCCTGAAACGTGGTGACCCTCAAGTTAAATCAACACGAGTTGCCCCTCTCGCTCTAAAAAGAGAGCAGCCAAGTGGTCCGATAGCATTATGGTGACTTTGCATTTTACTCTGTCATGTGCAAAATTTGTCTTAACTTTCACCAAATAGTAATTTCCATTGCTCAAATTCCTGAATATTGCATGCTAGCCAGCACTCAATGTTTATATTGACTGACTTGTCCCTTCAGTCAGATTCAGTAACACAAATGCCAAGAGATGACTGACAAACGCTTGGCTCCAACTTGAGAAGTACGAATAGAAATTGTTTACAATCAGAAATTATCAAATTGACCTGCTAAACGCTGAGCTTCTGCCTAAATTAGAATGAGCCGAAATAGATGCTAATTTCTAACTTTCCACATTTCCTTATAACAAATACCCACTTTGGTTCAGTTGATAACAATCTCACTTGGGGCTCACATCTGACTCCAGAAACTGGAGCTTATTATTTCAGCTGGAACTTCAGTGCAGTGCTGAAAGGAGGAATGCCACACAGCTGGAAGTGCTGACTTTTAGTTAGATATTAAACTGAAGCACCAGCTGTCCTCTTAGGTGGCTGTATCTATTTTTAGGAGAGAGTAAGGAAATTCTTATAGCCTGGCTGACAATTAATCCTCCATTACCACAAGAAATAGATGATCTGGTAATTTCTTTCATTGTTGCTGATGGAAGCTTGCCATGGGCATCCACATCACAACAGCAATTACACTTACAAAGTTTTAAAACACTTACAATGTTTTAAAAGACTTTGGGACATATTGAAATTGTGAAAATGGATTTATACAGTAAAATCAAATCTTTCTTTATACAAAAATCCACTTAAAAACAATATGCATGCATTGCACAGAAATGTATTAGCATTTCTGCCCTAACAGAAAAGCAACATTACCCGTGTTGCAACAATGACTTCCAGAGCAATCTGCATGTTGAATTCAATAAAAATCTGGATTTAAGAGTTCAATAATGTTGGAAAAACCCATTTAGTGAAGGAAACTGCTAATCTTACCTTGTCTGGCCTATCTGTGACTCTGGACTCTCAGAACCCAAAAAACCTTTGGGCAAATCAGAATGGGCAATAAATTCTGTCTTGGCCAGTGACATCCATACCAACATTCACAATGGAAAGAAAAGACCTCTGTGATTATTCAGAATATTCTCTAATTAACCTGTTCAGAAATGTTATTATACACCCCTGGAACAGGTGAGGCTTGAACCTGGGACACTGCCACTAAAGATAGTGGCTACATTTCTGGATCAGTAATCTTGTGCCTTCCTTAGAAGCTGAGAAATTTAAATTCAGTTACTAAAATCGATCAAGAATAAAACGTTCAATGAATGATTAACTGCTAGGTTGTCATAAAGATCCATATGGTTGACTAATATTCTTCAGGGAAGGAAATCTGCCACATTGCAGAGATGTCATTTCAAACCCACAGCAAAGCGGACCATTTTAGCTATTCTTTGAATGGATCTAGCAAGCTAAGTTAGAGATTGTTAGGGACAGGTAATAACAGCTGGCCCACAGATGCTCACATCCTATGAATGAAGAAAGAATAATAAAGTTGAAATGTATTTTTTGAAACATGCTCATTAAGGATGTAGAGCACCTGATTCATCAAACTCTGGTCCTGAAGGCAAATATAAAAATAAATCAATTAGTTTATTTGGTACAAATACAAAAATAACTAGATAATATACTGCAAGTGTTAAAGGAGAATAATGTCAAGAATGAGTTAGAATGATTTTAAAATAGATTCAGTTATCGTTAAACTTATTCTCGTTATTATAATGTATAATAGTGACAAAGTCTTCCCATTACGTATAAACAAACGATCCCTTGAGTTGTGTGGGGAAGCTCTCTCTTAGCCAAATACCATGTCATAGCAAAGGGCAAAATATTAAAATAGACTCAGAGAAGGCCAAGTTACTGGAGCACATTACAGCCCGAAGGCAAATGAAGAGTATTGATGATACTACAATCTAGATGCTCAAATCAGGATGCATTACAAAACGTATAATAATTCAATAGGCTGTCGGTCAATATTTTAATGCTTGCTAAATTCTGTAAGAAAATATTGTACATTTCTTATTTATAGATTTACATAACGTAAGAGTGAATCTACCTTGAATTTATTTCCAACGCTAATGAAGCTCAGCTTTCCTGCCTTCTGTTTTGTCTCCTTATTGTTATTGGTTCCTTCAAAAAGTTTCCGAACAAATGGATCTTTTGATTCAGACACCAGTGATTCCAAGGACATGTGTAAGGCATCATTGTTTTTTTCCACAAACTTTGCCTGTCAAGGAGAAAGTTGCACTGAGTACTTCCTAAATGAAGGATGCAATTATTTCAAAGACATAATTTAAACTAAGCAAATATTGGAGATTTTATAGTAGAATTAAGAAATATAAGATGATCCAAAATATGGAGTTGTGGGGCCCAGGAGGCAGCAATAAACTGACAGAAATCAAAAACACAATATTTAGAAAAGTAGATAGCAAAAGCAGAGAGTTTATATGGACGATTTCAGTTTTCAACAGTTAGGGATAAACACAGACTACCACATCGGAAATGTTGTGAATTTCCTCTGTGTTCAAAATAGTTTTCTGTAACACTATACTCCAGAACTAAGGGGGCAGACTATATCAGATTTAATGAACAATGAGTCAGATTTATTTAACAGCCTAAATGGTACAAGAACAGCCACCTAACAATGACCATAAAATGATCCAAGTTCTGTTTGAACACAATAATCTGAAAATAGAAAAGCTCCCAGATTTAAGGAAAGGTGGCTTCAATAGGACAGAAACAAAGAAGATAGGAGCAGGAGTAAATCATTTGATCCTTTAAGCCAGCTCTGCCATTCAATATGATCATGGCTGATCATCGAGCTCAATAACCCAATCCCACCCTCTCCCAGTATCCCTTGATTCTTCAAGCAACAAGAGCTACATTTACCAGCTTGAAAGCATAATGTTTTGGCCTCAATCATTTTTTTTTGTGGTAATTAATTCCACAAGTTCACCAGTCTCTAGGTGAAGACATTTCTCCTCATCTCAATCCTAAAAGGCTTATTCTTATCCCCTTTAAATTATGAGCCCTGGTTCTGGATTCCCCCACTACTGGGAATATCCTTCCTGCATTTACCCGGTCTATTCCTGATAGCCTATAAAATTCTGAGGTCCCGGTCATTCTTCTCAACTGCAGAAAATTCAATCCTAACTGACTCTTTCTCTCCTCATGAGCCAGTTCCCAGGAATCAATTTGACAAACGTCCACTGCACTCCCTCTGTAGCAAAAGTATCCTTCCTCTGATAAGGACACCAAAACTGTACACAATATTCCAAGTGTGGCTTCGCCAATGCTCTGCATTATTGTAGCAAGACATCCTTGTTCCTGTGCTCAAGTTCTCTCTATGAAGGCCAACTCACAATTTGCCTTCTTTACTGACTGTCGGACCTGCATACTTATTTTCAGCGACTGGTGCACAAGGCCATCTAGGTATTGTTGAACAATTTGCAGCCAAAGAATAATATTTCATATTTTTGCTGGATAACCTCTCATATACCACATCTGCCACGCATTTGCCCACTGACTCGCCTATCCAAATCACACTGCAACATCTCCACATCCTTCTCACAGCTCACCCTTCCACCCAGCTTTGTCTCATTTGCAAATTTTGAGATATTACATCTATTTCCCTCATCTAAAATCAATATCATATATTGTAATTAACAGGGGTTCCAGTACCAATCCCTGTGGCACCTACCTGCCATTCAGAAAAAGACCTGTTTATTCCCATTCGTTGATCCTGTCTGCTAATCAATTTTCCATCCATCTCAATACACCATTCCCAATCCCACATGCTTTAATTTTACACATTACACATCTCGTACGTAGGATTTACTTGAAAGCCTTCTAAGAGACCATATAAATCACATTCACTGGCTCCTTGATCAACCCTGAGTTAGAATTCCATTAGAATAGTCAAGTATGATTTCCCTTTTGTAAATCCATGCTGCCAGTGTCTGATTCTACCACTTTTTTTTTTAAAAAGTGATCTGCCATAAAATCTTTGATAGTGGACCCTACAATCTTCCCCACTACCAATATCAGACTCACTAGTCTATAACTCCATTTTCTCTCTATTGCCCTTTTTAAATAGTAAGGTTACATTAGTTACCTGCCAATCTGTAGCTACTATTCTAGAATCTGAAGAATCTTGGAAGATGACTACCATCATAGATTCCCTAGTGTGGGAGCAGGCCATTTAGACCACTGAGTCTATGTCAACCCTCCAAAGAACTTTCCACCCAGATCTATCCCTGTGACTCTGCATTCAGTCATTCAATGAATGACTATGGAGAGAATGTATTCAACCACATTAGGTGGATGCAGCATCAGAAATGGTATTGCTTTAATTAGCCCAAGGCCAATCCACCTAACCTGCACATCTTTAGACAGGAGGAGGAAACCAGAGCACCTGGAGGGAACCCACGCAAATACACGAGAGAATGTGCAAGCTCCACACAGACAGTCACCAGAGGCTGGAATCAAACCATTGTCCCTGGTGCTGTGAGGCAGCAGTGTTAAGCACTAAGTCACCATACCATTCTGCATCCATTATTTCTAGCACCACTTCCTTAAGTACTCTGCAGATTATGAGACCCTGGAGATTTATCAGCCTTCAATCCCATCAATTTCTACAACACTATTTATCTACTGCACATTTACTTCAATTCCTCCCTCTCACTAACCCTGTGTTCCCCATAATTTGTGGTAAATTATCATGTCTTCTTTTCTGAAGGCAGAAGCAAAGTATAAATATAGTTCATCAGCTATTTCTTTATTCTCCATTATAAATTCCTCAAGCTCTGACTGTAAGGGACCTCCATCAGTTTTCACTAATCTTTTTCTCTTTATACACCTATAGAAAATTTTATAGTTCTTATGTTCCCTGCAAGCTTGCTCTCATTCTATTTTTCCCTTCTTAAATCAACCCCATCATCCTCTGTTGCTGATTTCAAAGCTGCTCCTAATCCTCAGGTCTTTTTTTTTAACATTTCATACTCTATCTTCTCTTGTAAGCCATAGTTTGGGCACTGTTCTTTTCACACTCTTACAGCAGAAAGCAATTAGCAATTTTTGTAGTTCACCCATTCACTCTTTGAATATCTGCCATTGCCTGTACACGGCCATTCCTTTCCATAACATTTCCCAATCCACTAAAGCCAACTCATGCTTCACATAATCATAGTTTCCCTTAAGATTCAAGTGTCTCAGCTCAGGAGAGTCTCAATCTCGATGAAGAATTCTACAAGATGATGCTCACTTACACCCAAGGAGTCTCTCATAACTAGTCTTTTCTCATTCCAGAATATGCAGTCTAAGATGGCCTAATCTCTAGAGGTTTCCCAACGTTCTGGTTCAGAAAACCATCCTGTACATGTTCTAGGAATTCTTCTTCGATGTTATTGTGACTAATTTGATTCACAATCTATAAGAAGATTAAAGACTGCCATAATTACAGATATTCCTTGATTGCATGCACCTCTGATTTCCTGTTTAATGCTATTCCCAACATCACAATTACAATTTGATGGTCTATAGACCATCCCCACCAATGATTTTTGCTCCTTAATATTTCTCAATTCCACATACACACACAGATTCTATATTGTCTGAGCTGATATCTTTCCTCAATATTATGTTGGTATCCTCTTTAACCAGCAATACAACTTCACCACCTTTTCCTTTCGTATGTCCTTCCTAAATACTAAAAATGGCAAGATATTCGGTTCCCTTCCCTGGTCATCCTACATCCATGTCTCCATAATCCAGTATATAACACTTTTTTACAACTCTTTACAAATAGCAATTTATTCATCCACTTTATTTCAAATGTTCCATGAGTTCAGATACAAAGCCTTTTTAATGTTTCTATTCTCACTGTATTCCCACTGTGGCTTTGTTTGATTCTGGACTTTGATCCTTTTATCTATCAATTCTCTTATTCCCCTTTTTTCTTTTCTTTTTGTCCACAATTCCTCTTCCTCCTACTCCTTGCATAGGTTCCTATTCCCCTGCCAATTTCCTTCAAAACAGCTTCAACCACTCTAGCACCCCTGAGGGCATGAGTCCCAGTTCTGACAATGTGAAGCAGAGACTATCCTCAGATAATGGGTGAATAGCTATCATCCATTAAAATAACCAGTTACAACTAAATAGATAAAGGACAACTAAAGCACACACACAAATGCCAAACAGACAGGTCACGGTGACTGGGAGACACACAGATAACAACATAAGGTAAAAAGCAGAGTGTTATAAAAAAGAAATACAAGGAAAAGGCAAAGGACATCACATCAAGATCAAATCTCTTAAAATAATTATATCAGGAAAATGTGACCTGGAACAAATGTGTTTCCGTAATTCTTTTGTTTAAAAAAGCCACAGACATATTAAATAATTATTTTGCGTCAGTTTTAACAGGAGAATTTGTCATCATTAATAATTTTGCATCAGAATTGGAGTCTCACCAAAATTGGCACATGCAAAACAACAGTTATGAAGATGATAACTGCAAGAATGCCACATCCCCAGAACCAGATGGCTTCCACTCCAGGGTTTAAAAAAAGTGGGTGTGAACATGTCAGGTGCTTCAACTATAAACGTTCAAAATTTTCTCTGGACTCAAACTATCCTTTATATTAGAAAATTACACATCACTCCACTTTTATGAAGTATTTTGTAAAGTGCAACCAAGGAATTGTAAAACAATTAACTTAGTATCAGATGTCAGGAATTGCTTCAATCCATAACTAAAGTAGTGTGACTGAGTATCTTAAATTTCAGTGTCTGAGGAGCAGGGAAAAAAAAAATCAACATTTCGGGCAAAAGCCCTTCATCTGGAGTGGAGGCAGGGAGCCTCCAGGCTGGGGATAAGGTAGCAAAGAGTACAGTAGGTGAATGGGGGTGGGGATGGAAGTGATACATTCACCTATTGTACTCTTTGCTACCTTCTCCCCAGCCCCAGCACCCATACTCCCTGCACCCCCATTTATCTCTCCACCCTGGAGGCTCGCTGTTTCCATTCCTGAAAAAGGGCTTTTGCCCAAAACGTCGATTTTCCTGCTCGGATGCTGCCTGACCTGATGTGCTTTTCCAGCACCACACTAATCTAGACTCTGGTTTCCATCATCTGCAGTCCTCACTTCTGCCTATCTTAAATTTCAGCTGATCAGAGGAATTCAGCATAGACTTAAAGGTAATTATGGAATGGATTGTATTTTCTTTAAAGCATGACTAAAATAGTGGACGAGGTAATGTCTATGCACGTTCTTGATATGGACTCCCAATAGGGCATTGGGAGATACTCATTCATGGGATATGGACATTGCTGGCCAGGCTACTATTTACTGCCCATCCCTAATTGCTACTTGAGAGACAACCACATAGTTGTGGCGTAAGGAGTTACATGTCAACCAGGTATGGTTAACAGGTTTCCTTCCCTAAAAGGATATTAGTGGACGCGATGGGTTTTTCTGACAATTGACAATGGTCATGGTCATCACTAAACTTTTAATCCTAAATTTTTCTTATAACTGAATGCAAATTCCTACCCAAGTTTGAACCTGAGTACCCAGAACACAACCTGGGTCTCTGGAATAATAGTCTCACGATCACGGAGCCATCACCTAAAGCTGAAGCTTATTACACTGAAGGCAAATTCTGGACCTAGTTAAGAAACTGTTTGAGCAGCTGGAGAAGAAAGTACGCATATCAGACAGACACAATGAAACTAATGGGTGTTCATGCAAGGATCTCGGTTACGTCTCAACTACTGACTGTCCTTATTAATGACTTAAATGATAGGATAGATGGCCAACATTCGAGATTGCTGATGACAGAGATAAATTGCATTGTGAACAGTGTAGATGGAAACATCAGATCAGAGATATTGTTAGATTAAGTGAATTAACAAATCTATAACAAATGGATTTTAATGATGCATGTGAATTTAAGGACCTCCAGTTTGGTCCTGAAAAGGACATCAGACTACTTTCTAAATGTCAAAAGCTAAAAAATGCAAAGGTCCAAATTGACTTAGGAATCCCTGCAGTTTAATAATATAAATGTCACAGATGTGAACAAAAAAAAATAAACAAATTGGTTCTATGTACTGTGCTTTATATCAAGAGCACCAGACTACAAAGAGGTAGAATTTAAGCCACACTTACAAAAAGCCCTGGTTAAATCACGCCTGGAAATAATATGTTCTGCAGTCAGCATCACAATTTAGGAAAGATATATTGACTTTGGAGGAAGAGCTGCAAAGGCTTATTAAGTGAAATTGCAGAGAGAGATTGCACAGATTAGAATATAACAAACTGAAAATGCTACAATTCAGACAGCAATGGAAAATAAGAGTTCAAGTTTCAGGTCAATAACAATTCATCAGATTTAACTCTGTTTCTCCCTACAAATGCTGCCTTACTGTGTCAGTTCTTCCAGCATCTGCAAATCTTTTTAAATGCCAACTTGGGTAGTATTCTCTGAAACTTGGAAGGTTTAGAGATAACTCATTCAACATTCCAAGATATTAATGAGAATTTTAAGGAAGCAAAAGAGAAATATTCACACTGGTTGGAGAATCTACAACTGGGAATGTAGCCCAGAAGATAGGTCAAATGTTAATTGTAATTTTGATACTGATAGCCTTTTTATAAGCAGAGGTATTAAGGAATAAGGAATAAGGGACAAAGATAGCTAAGTGGAATTAATGGTTATATTGAATGGTGGAAGTGGATCATTGGTTAAATAGTTTAATCCAGCTGCCATTATCCATTTGCTTCAAAAAGTAAGGCCACTTACAAGCACAACAGCGAAAAATAAATGGGAAAATTTATCTAAATATCCAAAGACATTCCACACTTCCAAATGTTTCATAAATATATTGAAATACCTATTAACTGAGAAAAAGATCATACTGTACCATAAAAACATTACAAATAGCAAGAACAATCTGTGAAAATACTCTGAGTAGTCACTTGCCAAGAACTAGAAGGCCAAGGTCTTTTGAGAGGAGATGCTAAGTGCCTTAGGTGGTTCATAAGGATCCTATGACTATTTTAAGAATGTGAATTCCCCCTGGTCGCCCGGTAAATATTTTTGACTAAACTGCTTTCTGGTCTTTATAGAGTTGATATTTTTTGGATTTTGTTGTGTTCAATTTGATTGTCAAGTTCCCTTCTTTACAAGTGACAAGTGACTGCAGTTCAAAAGAATATGATCAGCTGTAAACCACTTTGGATCTCAGACATAATGAAGAACACATTAATGTTATTCTTTTACTTGTTTGGCTTTGATAGAGTACATAAAATTCATGGAATGTAAAACTTACTGTTTCATAACAGACTGCTCCAGCGAAGTGCCTGACGATAAACCCTTCATCATCACGGATATTCCTGTGAACTGTCAATTTTGACTTTCTAGGAATCTAAACAACGTAAACAAGGTATAGGTATTACATCAATACTGCTTCGTTTCAAGAGTGGGTTTTAAGAGTCAGGTTTAGAACCCATTCATGACTAATTTTTCACAAATCTTATTTGTCATCCTCCTTCAAGAACAATTTTTTTTTAAAATTAACTCAAAGGATGTGGGCATCGTTAGCTGAGCCAGTATTCTTTGCATATCCCTAATTGCCTAGAGGCAATTAAAAGTCAACTATTCTGTTGTGGATCTGAAGTCACAAGTAAGCTAGACCAGGTAAGGTTGGCAGTTTCTTCCCTAAAAGGATATCAGTGAGCCAGATGGGTTATTTTCTTAAAACTTTTTTAAAATTTTGTTTTAGTTTTTGAACTTTTAATTCTCATTTTATTTTTCCTGACAATTAACAATAGTTGTGGTTCTGTTCGCCGAGCTGGGAATTTGTGTTGCAGATGTTTCGTCCCCTGTCTAGGTGACATCCTCAGTGCTTGGGAGCCTCCCGTGAAGTGCTTTGTGATCTTTCCTCGGGCATTTGTAGTGTTTTGAATCTGCCGCTTCTGGTTGTCAATTCCAGCTGTCCGTTGCAGTGATCGGTATATTGGGTCCAGGTCGATGTGTTTATTGATAGAATCTGTGGATGAGTGCCATGCCTCTAGGAATTCCCTGGCTGTTCTCTGTTTGGCTTGTCCTATAATAGTAGTGTTGTCCCAGTCGAGTTCATGTTTCTAGAGGCATGGCACTCATCCACAGATTCATTCAATCAATAAGCACATCGACCTGGACCCAATATATCGACCACTGCAACGGACAGCTGGAACTGACAACTGGAAGCGGCAGATTCAAACCACGACAAATGCAGGAGGAAAGATCACAGAAGCACTTCATAGGAGGCTCCCAAGCACTGAGGATGCCACCGAGACAGGGAACGAAACGTCTGCAACACAAATTCCCAGCTCGGCGAACACAACCACAACAACGAGCACCCGAGCTACAAATCTTCTCTCAAACTTTGAATTAACAATGGTTTCACAGTTGTCATTAGACTCTTAATCCCAGACTTTTATTTTCAAAATACTGAATTCAAATTCCAACTCCAACATCTGTCATGACAGGATTCAAACTGAAGTCTCCAGAACATTACCTGGGTCTCAAGATTAATAATCTAGTGATCATCCTACTAAGCAATCGTCTTCCCTAAGTAATTATGATAGTTCACTAGTCGCATTCTATGAGTGTGATAGTGGTCATTGCAAATGTAAACCTGACAACAATTTCTGTGATCCATACATATCCAATTGAAAGCAGTCAGTGGTAAAGGAATTGGATTATCTGAAAAAGAAAAGCATATGTGCAGCGTGGTGGCACAGTGGTTAGCACTGCTACCTCACAGTGCCAGAGACCTGGGTTCAATTCCCTCCTGTCAGTGGGTATATACTACCCAAAGCATTGGACTCAGACAGTTAGAAATTTGATCACTTAAATTGTGAGGAACTTCAAGTTTTTACATTCTAGTTCATTGTTAACCACACCCACCTGAAACATTGCTCTTTTGAATTAGTGTTTTTTTAAACAGTGTACAAATCATAATTACTAATAAACTTACTTGGCCCTGAAAAAATAATTTTACACTTGTGAAATATCAACTGTTTGCATTATAAGTACATATTTTGGTATTATAAAAATAACTTTAAAAATTCATGATATTTCATCCTCTACCTTAGTTCAATTACATAAGATGACAAGAAATACAAAGAGACACCACAGGGCCTGTCAAGCCAAATTCACTTCTGCTTCGATTCCCTAAGTAAAAACCTAGCTATTCCAACCTTCAATATATTTAATGGTAGTGCACCCAGAACATTCAGGGGAGAGAATCCTAACAATTCACAGATCTCACTGATGAAAGTTCTCCTTATGCCACTCCTAAATGACAAGATCTTATCCAGAGATTGCAACAGTGTTAGAGATTCCCAAGACAGATGAAACAAGTTCTCAGAGCCTATTCTGTCAAGTTCCCAGAAGTCAAGTGATTGAATAGTCAGAGAATACAAGGAGACCATTCACCCCATCATGGGGGTGGTAGCTAATCAGAAGGAGTGATTCAACATATGCTTTTAGGTTAGATTAGATTAATTACAGTGTGGAAACAGGCCCTTCGGCCCAACAAGTCCACACCGACAAACCGAAGCGCAACCCACCCAGACCCATTCCCCTAACACTCTGGGAAATTTTAGCGTGGCTAATCCACCTGACCTGCACATTTTTGGATTGTGGGAGGAAACCAGAGCACCCGGAGGAAACCCATGCAGACACAGGGAGAATGTGCAAACTCCACACTGAGTTGCCTGAGGCGGAAATTGAACCCAGGTCTCTGGCGCTGTGAGGCAGCAGTGCTAACCACTGTGCCACCATGCTGCCCATATGCTTTTCTTTTTCAGATAATCCAATTCCTTTACCAAAAAAAAATCAATGGACCATGCCTTCATTACACTTTCAAGCAGTGCTTTGCAGATCATGCACTGTCAATCAGATCAAATCTTGGTTTTTCCAAACACCAGGTAATAGAAGCCCAATTAACTCAGCTTCTCTTTATTGGATAAATCTTTCGGCCATGAAGCCAATTTAGTGATCCTCTGTTATATTACAACCAATGTAATTACATCTTTCTGTAATCTGGAGATCGAAACTGCATACAGTACGCCAGTTAAAAATCTCACAACACCAGGCTATAGTCCAACAGGTTTAATTGGAAGCACACTAGCTTTTGGAGCGATGCTCCTTCATCAGGTGGTAGTGAAGGGCTCAATCCTAACACACAGAATTTATTGCAAAAATTTAGTGTGATGTAACTGAAATTATACATTGAAAAATTGAATGTCTGTTAAGCCTTTCATCTGTTATAATACAGTGATAGTTTCACTTCTTTCATGTGTAAATCACAAAACCTTTTTTAATTAAAAAGTTGCATTCTCGGGTTAGCTGTTAACAATGGTGATAGCTAGACAATATGTCGAAGGTGTTAGCCCCCTGTGTTCTCTGTCTATGCCATGATGTTTAGATTGATTCTAATCTAAAAAGTGAGATAATGGAGTTTTACATAAATTCATGCAGTTTTTGAGCTCACAGTTCTACGTGAATGCATGTAGATGCTTCTGAGCTGAAAGATTTATCCTATAAAGAGAAGCAGAGTAAATTGGGTTTCTATTACCCGGTGTTTGGAAAAACCAAGATTTCATATGATTGACAGTGCATGATCTGCAAAGCACTGCTTGAAAGTGCAATGATGGAATGGTCCATTGATTTTTTTTTTGGTAAAGGAATTGAATTATCTGAAAGAAAAAAAGTATTTGCAGAGTGATAGGAAAAAGAAAAGCATGTGTTGAATCACTCCTTCTGATAGCTAGTGCCAACATGATGGGGTGAATGGCCTCCTTGTATTCTCTGACTATTCAATCACTTGACTTCTGGGGACTTGACAGAATAAGCTCTGAGAACTTGTTTCATCTGTCTTGGGAATCTCTAACACGGTTGCAATCTCTGGATAACTGAGCTCAAAAATGGTATGAATTTATGTAAAACTCCGTTATCTCACTTTTTAAGATTAGAATCAATCTTAACATCATGGCATAGACAGAGAACACAGGGGGCCAACACCTTCAACATATTGTCTAGCTCGCACCATTGTTAACAGCTAACCTGAGAAAGCAATTTTTTAATTAAAAAAGGTTTTGTGATTTACACATGAAAGAAGTGAAACTATCACTGTATTCTAATAGATGAAAGGCTTAATGTTCAATTTTTCAATGTATAATTTCAGTCACATTACACTGTAAATATTTGGTATAAATTCTGTGTGTTAGGATTGAGCCCTCCACTACCACCTGAAGGAGTGTCGCTCCGAAAGCTAGTGTGCTTCCAATTAAACCTGTTGGACTATAACCTGGTGTTGTCTGATTTTTATCTTTGTACACCTCAGTCCAACACTGGCATCTCCAAATCATACACAAACTTTAACACCTGGAGTACTGTAAGTTCAGCAAAACATTTTTATTTCTACACTCAAATTCACTTGCAATAAAAAACAACTTGCTATTTGCCATCCTAAATGTTTGTTGTACCCACATATGAACTTTACATCCTTTGTGCAATTTTACCAAAAAACATCTTAGCATCAACACAGACACTTTCCATACCTTTTAATTAATATTTTGCTTTTCTTACAACAAAAACCTCACACTTCCTAACATTATTAAACTCCACCTTCTACCCTGCCAATCTCTTTGTGCCTGCCTCACAATTTGTATCTGCACTTCTTCAAAAATTAAATTAATTAATGAATTTTATTTCATGATTTGCCATATGAAATTTCTTCAATATAAATTCACTCATTTTCATCTTTGGGACTTCAGAGATCCTCTGCAGTTGGATCCAGAATGAAATTAACCTGGAGAAAAGGCGAAATCCACTTTGTCGACATCATTTTTGTCACAGTCAATGACAAAAGCCATCATTTGCCTTTGACTACTCTGCCCAGATATCAAACATATACTAACATAAAAATACCAAAGTAGTTCCTGAAACACACTTCAGTGTAAAAATCTGGATTGCAGTTACAACATTTAAAATATAGATTCTCATTAAAGACATTCAAGTTCACCATCACTCACTTGAGAATATCTCCCAGCAGCCAGACACTTCACAAGATTCTATCACTCCCACTTTAGCAATCTATTAAAGTTGGCAATATCTGTTGCAATCTGAAATGATCATTTTTATTTGACCATGACAAGGACTCATGACATGCAATCAGATCTAGATGGAGCCTGGGACCAGCCTGTGCATTGGGCATGAGCAATTCCCATATAGAACACTAACTTCTTCTACCCCCTCATTCAGTTTATAACAGAAAATAAGCTCAACTTCGTATTTCATGGAAGTTCCTTACAGCTGGAGCAACCAGGATTAATACACAATACTTAAATATATTTAGGGAGAATTGACTTCTCCTGGTTGGTTACCTGTTATTGAATACATTCAACAAGCATTATGTTGAGTTTTCTGTATGCAATTTCCTCCCACTCCTGTCCTAAATTGCTGAGGAGCAACAACCTTCATAGGGTATGGTTAGAAGATTAATATTTTTCATGGAAGCAATTGTAGCCAAACCCTCTATTTTCCTCATCCAACATCCAATTTGCTCTCTGCATCAAATGTTACTAGACCGATCTATCAGAAGCAGGGGCCCTAGATAGTGTCGCCTTTAGGTAAATCCAGAGACACTCTTGCACCCTCAGCAGAGATCAGTTCCTCTGAACAGATTAAGAAACAAATCGCAAACTTCCTACTTTGCAAATGACTTTAGTCTGACTGTAGTAACTCACCGTGAGTCGGAAGTGATTCTTATGCTTCTGGTGTATTGCAGCAGTAAAATGCTGGTCACTTGCTTGAGGCAGGCGATTTTCTTCATCCAAAATATCCAGGATTCCCACTAACTTAGCTTCAATTAGATCTGTTTAAAAGGAAAATGGAAAAATGTGTTTGCGTGCACATTAAACGCTAGCTTATATTTATATTTGTGGCAATGGAAGCAGTGATACTTCATTTTGAATTTTTGACATTGGAAGTTTGAGCCTTGTATGCTCAGCAAAAAACAGGTTACGATCCACTGGTTACAAACAGAAGTAGAGGAACTACTTATCAGCCCAAATACTCAACAACAAACCCTTCCTATTCATATACTAACAAATGACAAACAGTAATGATATTTTACGTGCCTTTTATTGTTTCTTGATAATAGATTCCAGTGACTCCCAATGACAACGTCAATATAACTGGCTTGTAGTTCCCTGTATTCTCTCTCGTTCCTTCCTTTAACAGCAATGCTACACTTGCTGCATTTTGCTCCACTGTGATCATTCTAGATCCAAGGAAATCCTGGTAGGTAACATTCACCTAACTTGTCTGCAATCACCCATCTTAGAACTTGAATGTTGACTAGCAGCACCTTTATAACTAGTAATGAATCGGAATGTAAAGCATCAACATTTCACATCCAAAAATGACCAGGAAAAGTTGCAGCCAAACGAGGCTCTTCAGCAAGTTCCTTTGTTACGTACCTATGCAGTCTTGATTATCAACATAATGCACTTCATTCACACCAAGGCCTTCTTTCTGGTATAGCTCTTGCTCCTAAAGGCAAAGAGCCATCAGGTCAGTGTTACTATATCTACCATCTGAAGTGATTTTTTGAAATTTTCAGAACAAGTTTTGATCAATTTGTATAAATGTTATTCTTTATGTTGCTATTACTAAAGGTTATTCAGAGAAAAAAAACAACATTCTTGATATTACATTAGATTCCAAACAGTGTGGAAACAGGCCCTTCGGCTCAACAAGTCCACACAGACCCTCCGAAGAGTAACCCACCCAGACCCATTTCCCTCTGACTAATGCACCTAACACTATGGGCAATTTAGCATGGCCAATCCACCTAACCTGCACATCTCTGGACTGTGGGAGGAAACCAAAGCACCCAGAAGAAACCACGCAGACACAGGGAGAACGTGCAAACTCCACACAGTCGCCCGAGGCTAGAATTGGTGCTGTGAGGCTGCAGTGCTAACCACTGAGCCACCTTGCAACCATATGAATGACTGTTTCTCCAAATGGTGAAATAATTTCACTATTGCATTCACGACTATTCAACAATACACTATTGTGTGCTAGAAAAAATATTCAAAAATTAACGTAGGAAGAATTTTATTTACTCTTTCATGGGATGTGGGCATCACCAAGTCCAGCATTTATTGCCCATCTTTAACTGCCC
Organism: Chiloscyllium punctatum; assembly: GCF_047496795.1. Classification (NCBI taxonomy): domain Eukaryota; kingdom Metazoa; phylum Chordata; class Chondrichthyes; order Orectolobiformes; family Hemiscylliidae; genus Chiloscyllium; species Chiloscyllium punctatum. Next base: position 84,580,936 of record NC_092749.1, read on the forward strand.
TTTAAATGGCATAGAGAGCCACTCAGTTCAAATTGGACTTAATTGGGCCTGGAGTTTAGAAGAATGAGAGGTGACCTTATTGAAATATACAAGCTTCTCAGGGAACTTGACAGGGTAGATTCAGAAAGGTCATTTCTCCTTGTGACACAGTCTAGGGTTACAGAACATCATCTCAGAATTAGGAATTGCATTTTTAAGATAGAGATGAGGAGGAATCCTCAGAGAATTCTCTCAGATTAGTGAATCTGTGGAATTCTTTACTGCAAAGGCTATTGAGGTTGGGTCAGTTGATTATATTCAAGATGGAGATTTGTAAACCACAAAGGAATTAAGGTTATGGGAAAAGGCAGAAAAGTGAAGTTGAAGGCCATCAGATCAGCTACATTCTCTTTGACTGGCAGAGTAGACTCAGCAGGCTAAATGGCCTCCTCCTACATCTGTCTTACAGAATGAAGTAAAATACGCAAAAGTATAAAGCATACATGTCTGGAGGATATGTTGCAACAAGTGTATACATGGTACAACTGACAAAGTGTAAATGAGCAGAGAGATCCAAGTGTTCACATCCAAGAACCCTTAAAGGTGGCAAGGTAGATTACTAAGGTGATATATACAATCAAGGACAGACTAAACTTTAATTGAGCAAGAAATGAGTTAATGAAGGAAAGCTAACATGATAAAATTAGAAAGGTATACATGGGTTATGTGGATTTATAAATTTGTTTATCATGGACAATTCTGGACACAACTTTTCTGAAAAGATACAACAGAACTTAAAGATTGTAGAGGAGATTTATCAACATGTTTCAAGGGAACTGCAGTAACCTGAGGCAGAACTTGCATAGAATGAAATACAGCAATCCACAATGTCCTCTGGGTAACATACAATCTTTCTGTTACATCAATTTTAATCTAGGTTGACAAAGACACAAGAAATAAGTGCATGCCGTACCTCTTTTAGGATCCTTTCATTGAAAAACTGCTGAAGCTTCTCATTGCAGTAGTTAATGCAGAATTGTTCAAAGCTATTATGCTCAAAATATTCTGAAAATACAAACTGGAAAAGGTCAGCAAACACCGCACAACTTGCAGAGCGATTTATAATTGCTAATGTTTTTCTCAACAATCTTAAACGTTGAATTATCTGTAATTCTATAAACTGTGGGGGGGGGGGGGGGGGGTGGGCTTGCAAAGAGCTTTCATGTAGGAGGATAGGTTTCAGAGATATACTGCCCCATTTACACAGAAGCCTGCACTGCCACGAATGAATCAACACAAATTGACACTCAGATACTCCAACCTAATACATTGACTTTGTCAAGGACATGAAACTTGACAAACTGAGCAGAAACTTTACTTCAACCAACTACTTAAGCAGTCCATCACTTTCATCTACAAATGAGGAATTTGACTTCTTTAAAAATTAAGTAAACAAAAGCAAAAGCAGCTTTCTGAAAATTGTGAATAAAGATTCAACCTCAATAAAAGGGGTTTCATCAATTTCCCAAAACTATTGTGCCCCATAACTGCAGTCCTTGTTCTTCACAGAGTCTGGTTCACTTTCTCCTCCATGCTCTACATTCCCTAGCACTTAGTGAGCTTGCTTCCCTTCCACAATAACCTCTACACTTTCCCCACCAGCATTCCTTTAGTGGGTAGGAGAGGCCACGGTGGGGGGGGGAATGAGGGACCACGAGGTAGGTGGGGGGAGGGGGGGGAAAAAAAGAGGGACCACGAGGTAGGTGGGGGGGGGGGGGGGGGGAAAGAGGGGGAAAGAGGGGAAGAACGAGAGGAAAGAAAGAAAGAAAGGAGAAAGAAAAGAAAGAGGAAGAAAAAAGAAAAGGAGAGAGGAACAATGCTCCCTCTAAGATGAGCACATCAGCACGCTGATCACAACATTCATGTCCTGTTCTGGACGTGAGGCCTGTGCAGCTGGAAAAATGTTGAAAGGGAGTGCTGGGGCAGCCTCAGTATGATTAGACGGGCAGACAAGATAGGGAGAGGTACATCTCCTCTCTCACCCTTGCCATAGAAATGGGTGAGGTGCTGACGGCTCATGGCAGGGGCAGCACGCAGAACAGACTCAAGGGCTAACAGAGAGCACAAGCAGTCTACCATAATGCAGTTATGACATAAAATTCAAGTTGATAAAATTAACAGTTTAAATATTGAAAAATATGAAAGGATGGAAACTCACCAAACCCAGCAATGTCTAGAACCCCTATAAAGAAACTGGAAGTCTCAAAGGGGAAACATTGATTGACCCGCTTCACCACGTGGTCAAACAGATGGCTATAAACTGCCTTGGCCAAAGCTTCTCGGGCATTATTTGCCTGTTCCACCTTTAAGGGGACCCTAAAGAACACAAGAGCAGCTTTCAGTTAGGCAATCAAACAAGTTTCATTCAGAAACCAGTTCCTGTGATGACAGCTACATCTTTTCAGTAGTATTGAGCCTGTATAAATGCTAGAATTTTGAGCTGTTCCTTTGTTTATTCATTGGCCCTCCATCATTACACATGGTGTCAACGCTTAGATTAGATTAGATTCCCTACAGTGTGGAAACAGGCCCCTCAGCCCAACAAGTCCACACCGACCCTCTGAAGAGTAACCCTACCCAAACCCCTTTTCCCTCTAACTAATGCACTCTACACTACGGGCAATTTCGCATGGCCAATTCACCTAACCTGCACATCTTTGGGATTGTGGGAGAAAACCGGAGCACCCGGAGGAAACCCACACAGACAAGGCGAGAATGTGCAAACTCTACACAGATAGTCGCCAGAGGTTGGGATCGAACCTGGGACCCTGGTGCTGTGAGGCAGCAGTGCTAAACACTGAGCCACCGTGCCGCATCGTGATTGGATCTAAAAGCCATCAAGGAGGAAAGCTGTTGTGACCTACCACCTTTATTCAGTTCTGCTCTGGTTGAGCAGGTTGATGGTCACACACTGGTGGTTTAATCTAAAACACTGATTTGACCCCCCCATCACAACCCCAGCTTGGCCCCACTCTGCAGTCTCCCAAACCAACAGCATCTTAAATATCAACACAATTCTAGAACCAAGGGGAACAGCATCACATAGGATAGGACTAATCAGGGATAAATAATAAAAAGTGTTGCTTTACATTTATAAAAACTATTTAAAACATCCATAGTGCTATTCAAACATAGAAATGCAGCCAAGATTTGTAGAGGTCATACTTACAATAAAATGCAATGATCCAAATAGAATGTTCTCAGATGAATTGCAACAGAACACCATAGTAATTCCTTTCAAATTATCACAATTTTTTTTCCCCCCAATAGTGGCATATTTAAGAGATAAGAAAACAAGATAACTAATCCTCTCATCAACACACTTTTGCAATTTGAATGATGAAAGTGAGGCCAAATATAATCATAGTCCATTCCTAATTCTAAGTGAGTCTACATTTGACTGGAAGATGACAGTCAAAAATTAAAAGTAAAATTGTCCACTTTGATTATAAAAGATTAAGATTAAATGAAATAGGTTTTTCCTCAATTATTTAAAACAAAAACAATACATGCTGCAGAAACTCAGCAGGTCTGGTAGCATTTCTAGAGAGAAAAACAGAGTTAATGTTTTGAGTCCATGGATCCTTCTCCAGAATTCCAAGAAAGGGGCCCTGGACTTGAGACACTAACTGTTTTGCCTTCTACAATTACTGCCAGACCTACTGAATTTCTCCGCATTTTGTTTTTGTTCAGCATCTGCAGTCCTTGGTTTTTATATTCTCACAATGAACAAGCTGCTTGTTTGAAGCTGTCACAGAACCAAATTATCAGAAAAAAATTCCAAGGGTAATTGCCTATCATTGGATACTTCAACGGAGACCCTTTGAGACACTCAAAGACAGCATATTTTAGCAGCACTCACTGTTAATAAAACAAGGAGAGAATAAAATTCTCCGATTAATTGGAACATTGGTCTGATCTCTTTTAAAAACAAAGTGATGTTTAATAACTCTCTTCAAACCTTGCTCATGACACAGTTGGCATATATTCCAAACCGTTCTACAACCTCCATGAAATGACATGTTGCTCAAAGAGTAATGTTTGAATAATCCGCAAGCAATTTTTAAAAACATTCCAGCACAATTTAAAAATGCCTCTTCCTGGAAAAAAGGTCTGAACCACCACTCTCCCTAGCCGAGCTCATTCTCGCTCTGAACAATTTCTCCTTTAAATCTTCACACATTCTTCAGTTCAATGGTATGCCATGCATATTTGCATGGTCCCTGGTTATGCTTGTCTTGCTTTTGGCAGCGGTGGGGGGTGGGGGCGCCACTGAGGTTACACATGGAACATTTGTTCCAGTCCTATTCTGGCCCCATCCACAACTCTTTCTCTGGTATGTCAATAACAGTCAGTAGTCCTTACCTCTCTTGTCTGAAACTGAAAAAAAAAGTTTATCAATTTTGTTTTTAAATTTCCACACTGCTCTCACCTTCACTTGATCCATCTCTGACACCTCTCTTCCCTTCCTCAACTTCTGTTTCCATTTCTAGAGACAGACTGGACACTAATACCCACTACAATCCCACCAACTCCCACAGTTACCTTCATTATACATCCTCACACCCTACTTCCCATCACGATTCTACTCCATTCTCCCAGTTCCTCGGTCTTCGTCACATCTGTTTTGATGATGCTAACTTCAACAAGGGGGTCTTCAAAATGTCCAACCTTCTTCCTTAACTGAAGATTCCCACCACAATGGTGGATAGGGCCTTCAGCCATGTCTGACCCATCTCTCACTTCGGCACTTCCCCCCTTCCCTCCTACACAGCGATTGGGTCCCCCACATCCTCATCCACCATCCCATCAGGAATCACATCCAGAGAATCATTAGCCACAATTTCCACCTCCAGTGGGACGCCATCACCAGATACATATTCCCCTCCCTTGTCAGGGCTTCGCAGGAACCACTGCCCTCCAATCTTCCTTCACTCCTAACACAGCCCCACAAAACCTTCCCTCGTAATCGCAGAAAGTGTAACACCACCTGCCCGTTTACTTCCTCCATCCTCAGTATCCAAGGGTCCAACACACCAGCTAAGTGATGCAGAACTTTACCTGAATTTCATTCAATCCAGTCTGCTGCATTTGCTACTGACAATGTGGTCTCCCCTACATTGGGTAAGTGACGAGTAGACTGGGTGACCACTTTGCAGAACATCTGCATTCTGTACAAAGAAATTACTTGAGTTTGCAGTTGCCTGCCACTTCACCAGACCAAGTTCCCTGGCCAACACCTCCATCTCAGACTTGCTATAGCACTCCAGTGAAGCTCAGCACAAGCTGGAGGGACAGCACCTCATTTTCTGCTTTGAGACCGTGCAGCCTTCTGGACTCAATATGGAGTTCAACAATTTTAGGGCTCGAGTATTTTCTCCTGTCCTTACCGCAACCCCACACACCAGGCCTTGTAATCACACAGGTTGCTATAACAAAAGCAAGCCATTGTCAGCCACTAACGGACCCCATTAGCAGCTATTTATTCTCCCAGAATAACCGTTACCTATTCTGTTGTATGCCCAAACTGTTTCGCTCTGTCAGGGCTCCATCTCCAGCTATCATTTACTACTGCCCCTCCTCTCACCCCATCTTCAGCACACATACCAACTTTTTCCCAGCTACCATCAGTTCTGAAGGGTCACTGGACTTGAAATGTTAACTCTGCTTTCTCTCCATAGATGCTGGCAGACCTGCTGAGTTTTTCCAACAATTTTTGGTTTTGTTTCTGATTTCCAGGATCCACTTTGGGTTTTATTTTTGATGTATGAAAGGCCATTTCAAAAAAAGGTAAGAGATCAAGAAGCAGATAGGATTGAGGAGGGAATACCACAACTTCTATCGCTGCAGCTAATGTGATTAAAATAGAGATCCGCAGGTGGCCGGAACTGATGGCTGGTAGGCCTGGTGAAGGTTACAGAAGAAAATTGAGCCTGAAGCAATTTTATTAATCATAATGAAGAAAACAAGCATCCCATCACATCACAGTGAAACCATAACGAGTCTAATTTGGATAAGCCAATGCTGCAATTTTGTTGAAGTTGTGAGTCATTCCCACAAGAGGAATTGGGGATTCAATAAAAGACGGAATGCCTGTGAGAAGCCAAACTTGTGCCAGTTTATCAAGTCTCTACATCAAACAGAGTCAAGTTAGGAGTCAAAAGTGTGGCACTGAAAAAGCATAACAGATTAGGCAGCATCCGAGGAGCAGGAGAATTGACATTTCAGGCATAAACCCTTCTTCAGGGATGGGGTTATGCCTGAAACATCTATTCACCTGCTCCCTGGATGCTGCCTCACCTGCTGTGCTTTTCCAGTGCCACACTTTTGACTCTGATCTCCAGCATCTGCAGTCCTCATTTTCTCCTAGAGTGGGGTTAGACCAGAATCACAGGAAAGGCACCATTCGACCTTAAGATCCCTCTGTGAAACATTGCAAGTATGGCTGAGGAGACTGACAATCCTCAAGAGTCTGAGGAATGTCTGCCTGCTGACCGTCTGTTTCCCTGGCTGAACTCACACAAGCTGTCAAAATTGTAAAGTGGGAAGAGGATAGTCATTGCTACAAGGCTTTGAGAAATGATTACAATTAAACTATTTCCTTTAATTCAACGAAATAGCAGATGGTGCAGGCAACCTCTGCGTGGCAATAAGTCCATGATACCCAGTTGCCATGGAGACAGATGTTCAGATCAAACTCTATGGAAAGCAAAGTGTTGATTTTAACAATGAGACAAAGCAAAAGGCATCTGGCCTTACCACTACATTTACTGATTCAGAAACTCTGGACCGAGAAAGCAAGTGCGTGAGCGTGTGGAGTAAAGAGACAGACAAAAAAAAAAGAGGTACATTTTGATAACCACCAGAAACAAGGTCGTAATAACTTGTTTGCTATTCAAAGAAATAGGATGTGTGGAGAGATAAGACAACTAGATGATTTAACTTGGTGTGGCTGGGGTAAGGTGTCACCACAGTGCACCTTGCAGTTGCAAGTTGTTTCAGGGATTCTCAGAAGACTGACGGTTATATATTGAACATTAGGACTCAGCAAAACAGGGAGAAGCACGCCTGTTGGAAGCCAACAAAAGCTTTGGACTGTTTCCAGGAAAGGGTGCAGTTCTGCAGCGGTGTAATATAAATGCAGCTCAAGGGGTTTTGAGCATGTTAGGAAGTTAAGGAGATATTCAAATCTGGGTAGTGTAGTTTAACAATTTGAACATTTTAGTCAATCACTGAGAATTCAAATCTTTTGAGAAGAGATTAGTTTTTATAGCAATTGCAACAATGATGACCCTCAAATGTACAGAGGGATTGGCACAATGTGGTGAAATTTAATGCATAGGGTTGTGAATTGGTACATTTTGGAAGAAAAATGAGGCAACATACACTGAAGCTTTTAACATTTATAATGACTGTAATTTGAAACAATTAATGGAATTGCTTTCTTATAGCACATTTAAACTGAGCTGGATATTAGGACTCATTGTGGCAATCTGCACCTCTTCGCCTCAGTGTTCAAATTTGAATTGCTGTGACAGAGATCTCATTGCAACGTTTTGATCAACTGTTGGCAATGAACTGAATAACAAATTATATTTAGAAAAAGGTGTGCTGGGGGAGGGTTACCAGACCCAAAACGTTGAATTTGATTTCTCCTCATGGATGCTGTTGAGCTTTTCCAGCAACTTCCGTTTTTGTATATTTATAAAAGAGCCTTTTTCTTAATGAAACATCCCAAGGAGCATTTTAAAATAAGATATGACACAAATTCACATAAGGAGATATTTGGTCAGATGACCAAATGCCTAGTTAGAGGTAAGTTTAAAGTAGCGTGTTAAAGGAACAAAACACGATAGGATGTATCTCGGAGTAGAAAATGAAATCCAGACAATGGGCTTAAACAACTGACAGCACAGCTCCTAAAGGAAGAACCCGTCTGACTGGAGATGCACAAGAAGCCAATATTAAACACAGATAATGCAGAGAGTTGTGAGGCTGCAGAAGATTACAGATATAGGGAGGGACAAGGCCATGACGAGATATGTAAACGGGGGGTGAAACTGTTAAAGTAAAGACTGGGAGCTAATATAAATAAATCAACACACAGATGAATGATAGGAGAACTGGACATGAGAGTAAGGATATGAGCAGCAGAGTTACAAATAACTTGAACTTTATAGGGCATGGAATGAGACAGAGCAGCCAGGAATATCTCAATATTAAGAGGTAGCAAAAGGTTTGTTGCAATTAGAAAGAGGTCAGCCAGGTGGACCTCAGAATATTTGTTCCCCATCTGGGGCTGTTAACCTGGTCCAGAGTGTCCTGGCTGACAGATATAAACAGGAGTGCCCACGTAAGTGTTGGCCTTATCCAGCTTCACTTGTTACAGTTCACTGGCCACATGCTGTTTGCTTACAATAATAAACAGGTGTGTTAGGGGTTCTATTCACTCGAGGAGCCAGCTCTGAGCTGGCTGGGTCAATGTCTTGTACTATGCAGGTGTAAATAAAAGGTGACTTGGTGATGGGATATCGGCCTTCATGGAGTTATTTCACGGATGCCACAGAAGCTCATCGCATAAACAAATGTGACATCAAGGTTGGTCCATTACCAGGATCTTGGCAACAGCCAGACACAGTGAAAGTTATGATTTTATTGATAAGTCAGACATTAAAGATGGTGATGAGGGCACAGTTGAGTCAATCAGTAGCTACAGATTTGTTGCAGCAAGCAGAGGGCCAAACATTAGGTATGGCTAGGAATAATGCTAATGCTAAGTCAGCAAGCTGGCTTCTAGTCAAAGAATTCCTACATTGTGAAAACAGGCCATTTGGCCCAGCAAGACCACACCGACTCTCCGAAAAACATTTCACCCAGACTCACATGCCCCTTATTCTCATCCCTGTAACCCTGTATCTTCCATGGCCAATCCACCTAACTTTCACAATGCCTGGAAAGTATGGACAACTTAGCATGGCCAATGCATCTAATCTGCACATTTTTGGACTGTGGGAGGAAACCAGAGCACCCAGAAAAAGCCCACACAGACACAGGGAGAAACGTGCAATCACCTCACAGACAGTCGTTTGAGGCTAGAATTGAACCCGGGTCCCTGGAGCTGTGTGGCAGCAGTGCTAATCGCAGAGCCATCATATCGCCTGTAGGACTTGAAATAATTTGTGCATGCAATGAGAAATTACATAATCTATTCCAAATCTATTTTACTTCACATTATGCTTTTGCCACAATACTTCAGCATATTAGTAGTTTACAAACACTATGAGCAGTACTGAAACAAGGTGACAAACCAATTACTTTCCAAGAGATGGATTTTTATTTAGAACTATAAGTAGGCCTAGATGTTATAATAACATCCAACTAGACACAACTACTACTCGACAAAATCACGAATTGAACAGCAGCTTTTTGCAGGTTGCTCCTTCTCAGCAGTTATTTTCACAGAAAGTACAATACAGATCTCTAGTGGCAGTAAATGAGTACTGCATGATATTTTCTCAAATTGTATCCATTGACTTCCACAAGCTCACCTATTAAAAGAGCATCTATCACATGTCTTATTGCTTGCTTCACACTCCAACTTCTTAACTACTCAACATTAAAAGCCTATACAAAATCCACCCAGATGCATGGTGTAATTATAAAGCAACTGAAAACAGTAAACACTCTGATTACTGTTAATAACCTTCCACAAAGTAAGTATTAATGAACTTCTCCCTTATTTTCAGTATTAAAACCACTTAGTTCTTGAATGTAGAAATCAGGAACGTTAATTGTAAATAAACCAAATCAAATTATGAATTATGACCAATGAACTTGAAATTCAAAGATCAGTGTGTGTCTTGTATCATTGTCTAAGGTCTCAAGAAACAGATTGGACATTTGATTATTTAAGATGAGAAATTCGGGAGCACTGATCAGAAATCTGTACTTAGAAGTACAGATGACCACAATCATCACGACAACAGTCTTAAGCCTTACTAAAGGCATTCCTCAAAAACACCAGAATTACCAGATTATGGAGCACAGAAGAGTTTACCTACTTGATAACTGTGCCTTTGGCACCTCCAGCTGTGGTCAACATTACTCTAGTGGTCAGACTAACACGCAGGTCATCGCCATCCAACCCCAGCAGTTCAGCACAGTGCTCGAGTGACTGACTTGATTTGTTCTTCAGGACACAGCCACCTAACAATTAAAGACTGAAAGTATAGTTACGATGTACACTCCAATATAAATTATGCTCATTTTTTTTAATTCTAATGTTGATAAATTCTCTTCACCTATAAATTTCATAAAAGTGATAGTACATAACAATACAATCAAGCAGATAAGCACCACAAATATTTATTTATATTTACTTACATTATTTAGTCATTAGAGAAACTAAAACAAGCAAAAATATTTATTGAATGTGCACAAGAGAAAAAATTTGGATAGATGAAATGTGTTACACATTGAAAATATGGTTAAATATTCATTGGATACATTTCCAGGAGTGAACGGATTCATATTTAGAGAGCATTTTGCATGTCCTGAGGAAATCCAATACATCATTTCACATCTAGTTATACAACCTTATAACAACATATTTATTTCAAACGTGAGCAAATAATCTGTTTTTCATGCTATTACTTCAGGGGAAAGATTGCTCACTGCACTCCATTTTTATTGACTGCCAAACATGCATAGTCTCTTGGCAAAGAATAGCTTTTCCATTTAACACTCCATCCAACACTCAGTCCTGCACTGAATTATTGCTCTATGTGATGCATTTCCACCAGGTGATTGTGGAGCTTGAACTCTCAACACCCAAACTCCGAGGTAACATGGACAAATGCTTGAGCCAAAGCATTTACCTAAACAATGAACTAAACTGACAATTATTTTTGTTACAGCCATGCATGGAGTATCAGGACATGGGAACAGTAACATTTGTCTTTACTGGTGCTACATATTAATTTTAATTAACATGTATTAGTTATTATTTCTCTTATTTCATTTCCTCTATCACTATTTAGCTCTTTGATTTTTTTTTGTTGTTTTTAAAACAATTTCTATTGTGGCTCCCAGTTGCATGAGTAGTGATGTATCAGGGTCCATGAGGCTCTTTCCAAAGGATTTGTGGCCTCCTAATGTGAAACCTTTTGTACCTGCCTGCCCTCAATTCCAACAGATTGGCATTTCAACAAAGTGTTCATGCTGTCACACAGAACAACGCAAAGTACCGAAATCTGAGGCTAACTTCTGGGGATTTTAAGATGAGGAGCAACTGATGAAACATCACCTACACCACCTGAATTAGTGAAATTACTGAAATATCAGAGCCCACCTACCACTTATGAAAATTGAGCAACAAGACTTTAATTTAAAACAAAATTTAAATTTAAATACAATTAGTCATAGGCCGCTATAGAATGCATTGAATCCCCAGAATATGGAAACAGACCATTCGGCCCATTGAGTCCACATTGATCATCCAAAGATCATTCCACCCAGACCTACCCCCCTGCCCTATCCCTGTAACCAGTCATCTCCCACAGCTAATCCACCTAAACTGCACATCTTTGGACCGTGGAAGGAAACCAGAGCACCCAGAGAAAACCCACAAACACATTGGTGTTTGTGTGGTGTTTGCACATTGTCCCAAGAGTAAGATCGAACCAAGGTCCCTGATGCTGTGAGTCAGTAGTGCCAACCACTGAGCCACTGTACCACCCCACTTGATATGGGTGTGTTTAGACAGGTTTTCTGGCATTTGAATGATGACTAAGTCAGCAGGATGTCATTTTAAAAACTGGAAGATCAGGATACCTAAAGGGTAGGGTTTGAAGCTCCTTGGGGAAATCCCAATTGATTGCTAGTCCATTGCCTTAACCACTCGACATCGGAGTGCACCTGGGAAAATTAACAAACAGTGAATTTCACTACTTATCTTGGAGGGACCAGTTTGGGCGAAGTTCACGACACAGAATCAGATAAGTTAACTGTTGTTTTAAGTCTGTCCAAGAGAAAGGCTGTATTAGTGGGCTCTTTCTTGATTATAATGTTTTTGGAGATAAGTCTCTTGATTAAACTTAAAATACAAGCCGTCGCTGTTAATTTAACTTGGGGTAGTGTTTATAGAGGAACAAGACGGTGTTATTTTCTGGGTCTGTAGATTGTGAAGGAGCAAAAGTGGCCTTTGCAGTGATATGTACTTCTTGTCAGATGTGGGAATTTCAAGAGTGTTTAAGGGTTACTGCGGATTATATCTGCCATAATTGCTGTTGGATGCAAATCTTACCAGATCGAGTGGATCGGTTGGAGAGACAGATAGAAGCGATGAGGAATTTGCAACAGTGACAGTATGTGATGGATGGCAGTTATGGCGGGGGGGGTGCAGGGGAGTCTCAGATACAGTCACATAGATGGGTTAACTCCATGAAGGTTGAGAGAGGTCAGCACCTAGGGCAGGAGTCTTTTGCGGATATACCCATTTCAAACAGGTTTGTTGTTTTGGAAAATGTAGGGGGTGATGGATTCTCAGGGGAATGTAACACGAACAGCTAAGTTTCTGGTATCGAGACTGGCTCTAATGCAACAAGGGTACGTCAGCTTCCAAGAGGTCAATTGTGTTAGGAGATTCTGTAGTCCGAAGTACAGACAGACATTTCTGTGGCCAATAGAGAAACAGCACAATGGCGTGTTGTTTCCCTGGTGCAAGGATCAAGGATATCTCAGAAAGGGTGCAGAATGTTCTCACTGGGAAGAGAGGCCAGCAAGAGGTAATTGTCCACATTGGAACCAATGATATAGGAAGGGAAAAGGTTGAGATTCTAAAGTGAGATTACAGAGAGTTAGGCAGAAATGTAAAAAGACGGTCCTCAAGGGCAGTAATATCTGGATTACTCCCAGTGCTATGAACTAGTGAGGGCAGGAATAGGAGGATAGAGCAGATGAATGCATGGCTGAGGAGCTGGTGTATGGGAGAAGGATTCACACTTTTGGATCATTGGAATCTCTTTTGGGGTAGAAGTGACCTGTACAAGGAGGACAGATTGCACCTAAATTGGAAAGGGACTAATATAATGGCAAGGAAATTTGCTAGAACTGCTTGGGAGGATTTAAACTCGTAAGGTGGGGGGGGGGGGGGGGGGGGGGGGGGGGGGATCCCAGGGAGATAGTGAGGAAAGAGATCAATTTGAGACAGGTACAGCTGAGAACAGAAGCGAGTCAAACAGTCAGGGACAGGGTAGGACTAATAAATTAAACTGCATTTATTTCAATGCAAGGGGCCTAACAGGAAAGGCAGATGAACTCAGGGTATGGTTAGCAACATGGGACTGGGATATCATAGCAATTACAGAAACATGGCTCAGGGATGGGCAGGACTGGCAGCTTAAATGTTCCAGGATGCTACAGGAAGGATAGAAAGGGAGGCAAGAGAGGTAGTATTGGCAGGGGGGTGGAGAAGTGGGGGGAAAAGGGGAGTGGCATTTTTGATAAGGAATAGCATTACAGCTGTGCTGAGGGAGGATATTCCCAGAAATACATCCAGGGAAGTTATTTGGATGGAACTGAGAAATAAGAAAGGGATGATCAACTGGATTGTATAATAGACCCCCCAATAGTCAGAGGGAAATTGAGAAACAAACTTGTAAGGAGATCTCAGCTATCTGTAAGAATAATAGGGTAGTTATGGTTGGGGATTTTAACTTTCCAAATATCGACTGGGACTGCCATAGTGTTAAAGGAGAGGAATTTCTTAAGTGCGTACAAGACAATTTTCTGATTCAGTATGTGGATGTACCTACTACAGAAGTTGCAAAACTTGACCTACTCTTGGGAAATAAGGCAGGGCAGTTGAGTGACAGCCAGCGACCATAATTCTATTCATTTTAAAATCGTGATGGAAAAGGATAGACCAGATCTAAAAGTTGAAGTTCTAAATTGGAGAAAGGCCAATTTTGACGGTATTAGTCAAGAACTATCGAAAGCTGATTGGAGGCAGATGTTCGCAGGTAAAGGGACGACTAGAAAATGAGATAACAAGAATCCAAAGAAAATATATTCCTGTCAGGGTGAAAGGGAAGGCTGGTAGTTATAGGGAATGCTGGATGATTAAAGAAATTGAGGGTTTTGTGAAGAAAAAGAAGGAAGCATAGGTCAGGTATAGACAGGATAGATTGAGTGAATCCTTAGAAGACTATAAAGAAAGTAGGAGTATACTTAAGAGGGAAATCAGGAGGGCAAAACGGGGACATGAGATAGCATTGGCAAATAGAATTAAGGAGAATCCAAAAAGGGTTTTTACAAATATATTAGGGACACAAGGGTAACGAGGGAGAGAATAGGGCCCCTCAAAGATCAGCAAGGCGGCCTTTGTGTGGAGCCATAGAAAATGGGGGAGATACTAAATGAATATTTTGCATCAGTATTTACTGTGGAAAAGGATATGGAAGATATAGATTAGATTAGATTAGATTAGATTAGATTACTTACAGTGTGGAAACAGGCCCTTCGGCCCAACAAGTCCACACCGCCCCGCCGAAGCGTAACCCACCCATACCCCTACATCTACATCTACCCCTTACCTAACACTATGGGCAATTTAGCATGGCCAATTCACCTGACCTGCACATCTTTGGACTGTGGGAGGAAACCGGAGCACCCGGAGGAAACCCACGCAGACACGGGGAGAACGTGCAAACTCCACACAGTCAGTCGCCTGAGGCGGGAATTTAACCCGGGTCTCTGGCGCTGTGAGGCAGCAGTGCTAACCACTGTGCCACCGTGCCGCCCATAGACTGTAGGAAAATAGATGGTGACATCTTGCAAAATGTCCAGATTACAGAGGAGGAAGTGCTGGATGTCCTGAAACGGTTAAAGGTGGATACATTCCCAGGACCTGATCGGATGTATCCGAGAACTCTGTGGGAAGCTAGAGAAGTGATTGCTGGGCCTTTTGCTGAGATATTTGTATCATCGAAAGCCACAGGTGAGATGCCGGAAGACTGGAGGTTGGCAAACGTGGTGCCACTGTTTAAGAAGGATGGTAAAGACAAGCCAGAGAACTATAGACCGGTGAGCCTGACCTCAGTGGTGGGCAAATTGTTGGAGGGAATCCTGGGGGACAGGGTGTACATGTATTTAAACAGGCAAGGACTGATTAGGGATAGTCAATATGGCTTTGAGCATAGGAAATCATGTCTCACAAACTTCTTCAACTTATTTTGAAGAAGTAACAAATAAGATTGATGAGGGCAGAGTAGTAGATGTGATCTAAGGTTCCCCATGGGAGACTGATTAGCAAGGTTAGATCTCATGGAATAAAGGGAGAACTAGCCATTTGGATACAGAACTGGCTCAAAGGTTGGGACAGAGGGTGGTGGTGGAGGGTTGTTTTTCAGACTGGAGGCCTGTGACCAGTGGAGTGCCACAAGGATCGGTGCTGGGTCCACTACTTTTTGTCATTTATATAAATTATTTGGATGCAAGTGTAAGAGGTACAGTTAGTAAGTTTGCAGATGACACCAAAATTGGAGGTGTAGTGGACAGCAAAGAGGGTTACCTCAGATTACAACAGGATCTGGACCAGATGGGCCAATAGGCTGAGAAATGGCAGATGGAGTTGAATTCAGATAAATGCGAGGTGCTGCATTTTGGGAAAGCAAATCTTAGCAGGACGTATACACTTAATGGTAAGGTCCTAGGGAATGTTGCTGAACAAAGAGACCTTGGAGTGCAGGTTCATAGCTCCTTGAAAGTGGAGCCACAGGTGGATAGGATAGTGAAGAAGGAGTTTAGTATGCTTTCCTTTATTGGTCAGAGTATGGAGTACAGAGTTGGGAGGTCATGTTGCAGCTGTACATGACATTGGTGAGGCCACTGTTGGAATATGTGGGAACATGCAATTCTGGGCTCCTTCTTATCGGAAGGATGTTGTGAAACTTGAAAGGGTTCAGAAAAGATTTACAAGGATGTTGTCAGGGTTGGAGGATTTGAGCTACAGGGAGAGGCCGAACAGGCTGGGGCTGTTTTCCCTGGAGTGTCGGAGGCTGAGGGGTGACCTTATAGACGTTTACAAAATTATGAGGGACATGGATAGGGTAAATAGACAAAGTCTTTTCCCTGGGATCAGGGAGTCCAGAACTAGAGGGCATAGTTTTAGGGTGAGACGGAAAAGATATTAAAAGAGACCTAAGGGGCAACTTTTTCACGCAGAGAGTGGTGCGTGTATGGAATGAGCTGCTAGAGGAAGTGGTGGAAGCTGGTACAATTGCAACATTTAAGAGGCATTTGGATGGGTATATGAATAGGAAGGGTTTGGAGGGATACAGGCTGGGTGCTGGCAGGTGGGACTAGATTGGGTTGGGATATCTGATCGGCATGGACAGGTTGGACCGAAGGGTTTGTTTCCATGCTGTATGACTCTATGACTACAGACTATTAATGCAGGTGTTGTTCACATAAATTCCCTCTTCGAATCAGGCCTTATTCTGTTTGTGTCAAAGTTCATCATTCAGTGGTTGGCTTTCCAACAACCCATGAGACAAGCTATTAGAATAATTTACTGTCTGACATGTAGCCAGTTAAGTGACACTATATTATAATCTTCCGACCACTGGACTGGACCATACTAACAGTGCACTCTGCATCCATACCAATGAGACGGTTGCCATACCTGAGGTGCTTCCAGCTTCTTCAAAGTCAACATTTCCAAGGTGAAGAACACCTGCAACTACACGAAACAGATCAAGTTTCTCTCCGTCATCCAGCCCTATTTTCTTCATAGCAACACACATGCGGTTGAAATCACCATGGTCATCCAACAAGGGATCTTTCAGTGAGCCTTCTTTAAGGCACTGGAAGGAGACAATGAAAAAAAATCCACCACATCAGCTAACATCAAACAGGATCAAGGACATATTATCAAAAAAGAAACATGCACACAATCAGTCCAGAATGTTTCAGCCAAAACTATAATATGCATGCAAACTGGCACATCAATTTCTCATGCACACACCAAGAAATAAATAATATATTTGCCTGAACTGAAACTCTTTAAGAAGCTAGATCCACTGACAATCATTTGTAATACTTAGCAGTTTTTACATTGTTTCTGCTTTGGATTCCTGTGCCTTCAAAACATTTCCACTTGCTTCTAATTCCCATTCCTGTGATTTAATCCATAATACCCAAGTACCTGCTTTGACAAAGCAGGTTTGATTTACCATGTACATGAGGAAATTCAGATCAAAAAATATTCCCCATGCACTCTCCGCAGGCATTAAAAAATTTCTTGCTAAAATGCCCTTATCTATCTGTAAAAATTGCAATTAGCTAGGACATTAAGTGTACAATTTTTTTTTAAGAGCTCATTTCTATGAAAATAAAGGGAGAAGCAGTGTTTGCTAAGTGATACAAAATTCAAATTCATGACAGATAATGATGAGTGCAAGGTGGCAAATTAAAGTGCAAGATATCTACACACATTTCCCTAGAAAAGCATCATTCAAAAATGCTATTTACACTTGACGTTTCGAACGCAAAGTCAACAAATGATCACTTATCTTTTCTAAACTCTACCACAGATCACTGCATCACCCTTGATGTCTCTCCACAACTGTCCACTTCAAGGGCAGCTCTATGATCAGACTCTCAGATACACAAATTATTTCTCCTCTTCTGCTTTGGATTCCTGTGCCTTCAAAACATTTCCACTTGCTTCTAATTCCCATTCCTGTGATTTAATTCATAATACCCACGTACCTGCTTTGACAAAGCACGTTTGATTCACCATGCACATGAGGAAATCCAGATCAAAATATCTCCAAAGAATCCAAAGTTCCATTCCATATATCACAAATTCATGAAATCAGATTCCACATCTCTCGCCCCATCTCCATTCCAGTCCCACTTCTCTCACTCGTATCAGATTTGCTTCTACACTCAGTCCATCACCACAGGATTTTGATGTAGTCAGTTCTGTTCAGCTCCCATTAGTCTTGATAGCATCTATCTTAAATGAGATGCTATCCAATCTCTAGTCTAGCTTTGTTTTCTTTCAACCAGTTATCAAAACTGCAGAACTGGGCTGAGAGGTGGCAAATGGAGTTTAATGCAGAAAAGTGTGAGGAGATTCACTTTGGAAGGAGTAACAGGAATGCAGAGTACTGGGCTAATGGTAAGATTCTTGGTAGTGTAGATGAGCAGAGAGATCTCGGTGTCCAGTGACATAGATCCTTGAAAGTTGCCACCGAGGTTGATACGATTGTTAAGGCGGCCTATGCTGTGTTAGCTTTGATTGGTAGAGGGATTGAGTTTCTGAACCACGAGATGATGCTGCAGCTGTACAAATCCCTGGTGCTGCCACCTTTGGAGCACTGCGTACAGTTCTAGTCACCGCATTATAGGAAGGATGTGGAAGCTTTGGAAAGGGTTTAAGAGGAGATTTACTAGGACGTTGCCTAGTATGGAGGGAAGGTCTTATGAGGAAAGGCTCAGGGACTTGAGACTGTTTTCGTTAGACAGAAGGTTGAGAGGTGACTTAATTGAGACATAGAAGATAATCAGAGGGTTAGATGGGGTGGATAGTGAGAGCCATTTTCCTCGGATGCTGATAGCTAGCACGAGAGGACATATCTTTAAATTGAGGGGAAATAGATGTAGGACAGATGTCCGAGGTAGTTTCTTTACTCAAAGGAGTAGTAGGGGCATGGAATGCACTGCCTGCAACAGTAGTAGATTTGCCAACTTTAAGGGCATTTCAGTGATCATTGGATACGCATACGGACAAGAATGGAATAGTGTAAGTTAGATAGGCTTCAGATTGGTTCCACAGGCCGGCGCAACATCAAAGGCCGAAGGGCCTACTGCACTGTTGTCATGTTCTACATTCTTTCTTTCACTTCAAGAACGGGGACATTCATCCACCCTCAAAACACACCTATGTAAAAAGAGTGCAAAACACATACGGTTATGTCTCGATTAGGAAATACAAAAAAGTCTTCTAGATGGAGAAATGTCAACTGCATTTATCTTCCTGAATTTCTCTCTATCAAGCAGCTGTTTTCAAAAAGACAAGGTGGTTTTGAAACAGAAAAAAAAGCAGGCTTGCATTTATATAGAGGTTTTCATGACCACCAGGCATCTTAAAATGCTTTACAATTAATTAAGGAATTTTGCAATGCTGTTACTCTTTGAAAGTAGGAAATTCAGCAGCCAAATCGTACTGAGCAAATCCCCACAACAGCAAGGTGACTGAAAATAGATAAGCTGGTCATTATGATCTTGAAGGAGGGATATATTTTGACAAGGATACCACGGATAACTCTCCTGCTTTTTATTTTGCATCCAGCTGAGGGGGCAGGTGGGACCTAGGTATAATGGCTCTTCTGAAAGACAACACACCCAAGAGTGCAGCATCCCTCATGTTCAAACTCTGGAATAGGAACTGAATCTGGAACCTTGTAATTCATAGATGAAAGTGCTACCCACTGAGTCAGGACTGATATGTGCAGGGCATGTGCTTCTCGTAAATTCTTTGCCCTCGACTTTGATGATCAATTCAGAACTTTCACTTTGGATTCCATTTTTTTTAAAAATGGCACAATTTTTGAAAACAGATTTAAAAACATATTCAAATACAAACAAGCTTTTAAGAGACAAAAAAAAAACTCCTCTTGCAGTTGTATAGCCCAGCACAATGGCACAATACTGTCTATGCTTCAAATATTCATCTCATCAGAAATAGAACCCCACAGAACACAATTAAAACAGCTTTCAACTGCAGCTGATGTTTGACATACAAGTCATCTTGCCTGCTTCCATCTCCGACAAAATGCCAAAATAAAAAGACCACCACTAAACAAGAAAATAAATAAGAAACTACTACTAAACACTTACTACAGAATTTACCCCTTACCATGTTGGCATAAACCAAACAAAAAAAAACTAATCTAGTGGAAAGATCGATGCATGCAACGTCAACTACACCACACAGGAGTGATGTAAGCATCTGCAAATGTATTGACTGACAGACAGTTACATCATACAAACTTCAGATACATGAGAAACAAAACTGATCACCTCTTCTTCCTGATATTTAAAAGGGGAAAGAAAATAAGATGATTTTACTTCAGTAACATTGTTTCATTTAAAACAGATTCATGTCATTTGCATGTGAATTTATTGCAGTGAATTATATCACATAAGCTGCTATCTGTGCCAAGAAACGGTCTCTCTCATGGAGAGGACATCAAACAAGATACAAATGGGATGAGTAATAAAAACAAGATCAACTAAATCAGGCCACAACACAAAATTGATTCAATCCCTCCCACTCAAAACCTAAAAAATTTAACATTTTCTAAGGTACAGACACCAGAGGTCTGTTTCCATGCTGACTCTATGAAGTCAGAAAGGTTTTTAATATTGATTAAAACTGACGACGAAACATGACCTCCTAAAATTGGTTCCACATTGAGCAAAACTGATACAGAATAATCTGGTAAAGTTGTTTTCTTGAACTGATAAGTATAGTCAGCAGAAATTGCAAATGGAATTTCAATGAAAATTATTCTGCATAACTAAAATTGAACTGGTGAACAGTGGAATCTTTCCAAATTATAAGTTGTCAACAGTATTGTACATGTTGATTGGTGAGGTGTGATATTTAGGTAATGGAGACAAAGAAGCATATTCAATATTAGTTGGATACAATGAATAACTATGGATTCAGAGACCAGCACAAGCAGAGGTGCTGAGGGCTAACGCAACAGAGAGAAAAAAAAAATCAGTGAGCAAATTACTCCAGACTGGTTGCTGTATGTAATAGTTGTATGCAGGCTTACAGCTATTAGAACAAGATACAGAAATTACTACTCAACATGATATACACACCTACTCTCACACAGTGCTACATTCATCAAAATGTCAGAAAATGCATCAGATGTTCAACGGTATAATTACATTCAGTGAAACAAACACAAGACAGAACTCAATCGACAGATGCCATGAAAATTGAAGATGTTAAGTCGTGCTCAAGTTAAATACTGTCTTTTTTTTTTACAGAATGGTTTGAAAATATCACAGCACAATACACTAATTCTTGTACTGCAGATTAATAGCAAATATTGAGCATTACATATAATCATTCCATTTTCTCTCCAGATAAAACCATTTCAATTCTCTTTGGCAATGTATATCATAATAAAGCAACAACTGCTTTTCCCTTACCCAAACACTGATAAAACCCACTCAGCAGACCTATGACTGTCAACTGCTCAAGTTCAGTGTTCAGTTTCTACACAGTGTCCTCTCGTTCATACAACTGGCATATTGCAATCAGAGATTAGTTCAATCTTTCACCTTCAGTGATGTGAGGGAATAACCTTTTCTCATCTCAGGAAATTAGGCCAAGCCTAACAAAACTTGACTGCTGCACAAGCCCCTTTCCCCCAAAACTTTAGTCAGACTCTGAATTTATCCCTGGTCTCTTATAAAATCAACCAATCCCTCATCAGTGACCAACCTCTTCTGTCTGCAGCACGTCATTTTTTGAGCCCAGATAACTCATTCAGCCTCCTGAACCCATCCCACCATCCAATGTCTCTACTCTCCATTTTCTGGATTTGTGGTGCTGGAAGAGCACAGCAGTTCAGGCAGCATCTTACTCTCCATTTACCTACCTTAGTTCCATATTCACTAACATTTGTACTGTACAAAGCTAAAATTTTATGTAAATGATCTCAATACCTTGCAATGTTTCTTTAAATATTCTGCAGTTGCTCAACAGCATTCTAAAACAGAGCAACAAAACTTAACCTGTACACAAGGTGTTCACACACTTCTGAATAGCTTAACAAATTTTGAGCACTTATTGGGTCATGGGTTTCAAAAGATTAAAATTAAAAGATGTGCTGTCTGAAAATTTAAATTTAACCAGCATGCAGCCGATGAGACGTACTGTGCTAGCTCCCTGCTCGAGGCAGGCGCAAATTTCACTATTTGTTAGTACTTTACCTGTGGGCTCTTGCGATTCTGTAGAATCCGTTTGTCCGATTCCTTGTTGGCAAAATACCTGGTGCACCCCCGACTCAGATACTACAGCAAAGAGATGAATTTAGCACAAGGGAGAGATGTTTTATCATAATAAATGAACAATAAAACAAAACAAATTCATCCAAGGAGGAAAGGAAAGAAAATCAAAACTTATAGCAGTTGATTTGTCTAATGACCATTGGACTAAACTTCAGTGGTAACCTGTCTCATTTAAACAAAATGCATTTTCTCACAAACAAAGCTCTCTGTCAATGTATATCGACCTCAGAGCACAATTTTCTTATTCTTTAAGAGACTGTTGACTCAAACACGTTCTTGGTTAAGGCAGTCTTTGCCGGCATCCCTGGATCGCAGAACAGTTATTGTCTACAGGATTACATTCAACCCATTAATAGTCATCTTTCAACTGGAACTGAAAGGAAATTCCATATCTGAAAGCGAAGGAGGGATGGAGCACAAAAGTTTAATATATGATCATCAAACAATTAGAGGTTTTAAACAAACAAAATGCTTACACAACATCGCAACCTCACCAATTCAAGCAAACTTTCGAGCACAACAGGCCGAGTATTCAATCAGTGCAAATGTTAAAGGTTAGACAAATAGAAACAATATTTCAATTTCTGGAGCAACATCAGCAGAATAACACAGAGGCTGCTCGGATTTCGACCACTAATTCCTCAAAACGCATGTAGCAAAAATATCACGAAATGCCAAGAGTTACATGGATAGCACATTTGGAGAGGTGGTCACACGGCAGCTCCAGCAACTAGAGGAAGGGAGGGAATGGGTGACCACCAGACGACCAAGAGCGAGCAGGCAGGTAGTGCAGAAATCCATTGGGATCCCATTCACTAACTGTATTCCATTTTGGAAGCTGACAAGGTACCTCTGAGGAATGCAGACAGGGCTAGACATATGGTACCACAAGCAGCTTGACTGTAATTGGGGAGTCGGTGGGGGGTGGAATTGGAAGAGAAGGTGGAGGAGGGCAGAGCCGTACTGATAGGGAATTGTTTATTCTGGGGGGGAAGACAGGCATTTCCGCAGCCAAAGACGGGAGCCCAGAATGACGTCTTGTCACCCTGGTGCCACAGTCAGAGATATCACTGAACGACTGCAGGGTATCCCAAAAGGGGAGAGTCATGAGTTGGAGGTTATGACACATATTGATACTAATGATATGGATAAAGTGAAGAATGGGGTTTTGTAATGAAAATACAGGGAGCTGTTCAGGAGATTAAAAAGGACTTCAGTGGCTGTAATCTCCAGATTACTCCTGGTAGCACGTGCTAGCAAGTTTAGCAATAGGAAAGTAAGTTGGATGAAGTGTGGCTCAAGAGTTGGTGCAAGAGGGAGGGTTTTAGATTCCTGGATCACTGGGAGCATTTCTGGGGAAGTTAGAACATATACAAACGGGACAGTCTGCACCTGAACCACACTGGGACCAATGTCCTTACTGGTAGGTTTGTTAGTGCTGTTGGGAAGAGTTTAAACCAGTCTGGAAGAGGGAGGGAACACAGAATATCAATGAAACAGACATCAAGGAAGCAAGTCACAGCGAGTTCAGCTATCTTGACTGTCAAGCTCAGAAGTCACAAGACACCAGGTTATAGTCCAAAAGGTTTATTTGAAATCACAAGCATCGAGTGCTGCTTCTTTTGTCAAGTGAACTGACTTCACCTGGCGTCTTTTGACTTCAGGTTTTGTCTACTCCAGTTCAACACCAGCACATCCAAATCTTCAGCGTCAAGAGAAGACGACAAGACTGGATGGTGTTTAATGCTAGGAATGCAATAGGTAAGACTGATGGTGTGAATTGACACGTGGAAGTATGATACTGTTGCGAGAAACATGGTTGAGGGTAGGGCCAGACTAGGAACTCAACACTCCAGGGTGTAGGATCTTTCAGTGAGATGGAAGAGGATGTAAAAAGGGTGGCAGTGTAGCACTATTAATTAAGTGTCAATTACTGCAATAAGGAGAGATGATACTTTGGAAAAGGTCCTCAAATGAGGCATTGTTGGTACAATTTAGGAGTGGAAAAAAGAGAGGAACAAATATGTAGACAGTTTGCACAGGTGTCTGGTAATTATACTAAAGGATTTCAACTTTCCCAACATAAATTGGGATAGTCATAGTGCTACGAGTTTTGGAGGGTGTGGGGAGGAGAATTTCTTGAAACATATCCAGGGGAGTTTTTGTATCAATATACAGAAGGCTCAATAAAGGATGGCATAGTGCTGGATCTGGTTCTGGGGAAATAAGCGAGCCAAGCATTCGATGTGGCATTGGGGGAATGTTGTAACGAAAGCAAGCACAACACAGTACGGTTCCACTTTGTTCAGGACAAGAAAAAAGATGGCCTATAAAAGATGGCTGTGCATTGGGGCTAGGCAGATTTTATTAAAATATAACAGGATCTGGCCACAGTACACTGGGAACAATTCCTTGAGGGTAATCTACAGTGGAGCAATGGGGGGCATTCAAAAAGGAGCTGGGGAAAGAGTACAGGTCAAACATGTACCCTTTAGAAGGAAAGTAGGAGCAATAAGTTCCTTATCCACAGTTCTCTGAAGAGTAGGGCTTTTAGCAAGACCAAAGGGAACAATTCAGCTGCAGCCAGAGAGGAATACAGGAAGTACTGGATGGAACTTAAGAAAGCAATTAGAAGAGCAAAAAGGGGGCATGAAAAATACTTTGCGAGCAGGATTAGGGAGAATCCTAACATATTTTATAGATACATTAAAGGTAAGAGGTTAACCAGGGACAGGGTAGTACCTATTAGGGCCATGAGGGCAACTGGTGTGTGAAGCTGCAGGATATTGGAAGGGTGTTCTCTTTGATCTTTTCTCTAGAAAAGAATGTATGTATAGAATTCAGGAGAAGGGACTGTGAGGAATTTACATATAGGATATGGGGAGGTATTGGAGGCTTGGTCAGGCTTAAAAATGGGCAAATCCCCTGGAACAGATGAATTGCATCCCAGGTTGCTATGGGAGGTGAAGCAAGAAAATTGCAGGGCTCGAATACAAATTTTTAAATTCCTCTCTAGCCTCAGGGGGAAATGCCAGAGGACTGGAGGATGGTTAAAGTGGTTCCACTTCTCAAGACGTGTTACAGAGATGAACCAGGAAAATACAGACTGGCGAGTCTCACATCAGAGCTAGGGAAACTACTGGAGAAAATTCTGATGGAGTGAATTAATACCCACTTGAAAAAGCATGAGTTAATTAGGGACAGTCAGCATGGCTTTGTCAGAGGGAGGTCATGCCTAACAAATTTGCTGGAATGTTTTGAAAATGTGATCAAGTGTATGGATGAGGGAAGTTCAATTTAAGTAAGTTATACAGATTTTAGTGAAGCTTTTGACAAAGTCCCACATGTGAAGCTGCAAGATATTGGAAGGGTGTTCTCTTTGATCTTTACTCTGGAAAAGAACGTATGTATAGAATTCAGGAGAAGGGATTATGAGGAACGTGCATACAGGAAATGGGGAGGCATTGGAGGCTCGGTCAGGTTTAAAAATGGGCAAATCCCCTGAAACAGATGAATTGATAAGGTTAAATCATATGAAGTCGAGGGAAACTTGGGGAGATGGATCAGAAACTGGCTTAGTAATAGGAAACAAAAGGGTAGTGGTAGAAAGCTGTTTGAATGCTGGGAGGCAGGTGTCCAGTGTTGTACCACAAGTATCAGTACTGGGACCATTACTGTATGTTATTTACATAGATGATATAGATGAAAAAATGGGGGGGGGGGGAAATGTTAAGCAAATTTGCAGATGACACCAAGATTGTAGAGTGGCTAATAGTGAATAAGATGGTTGGAGGTTACAGGACAATATAGATGGCTTGATCAGATGGCACTTAAACCTGATAAGTGCGAGGTGATGCACTTTGGAAGAAACAACAAGATGAGGGAGTATTTAATGAATAGCAGGACACAGAGTAGCTTAGAGGAACAGAGAGATCTTGGGGATACTCAAAGGGATACAGAGGGGGTTTACCAGAATGTTGCCTGACACGGAGAAATTGAGACACAAGGAGATACTAGATAGGCTTGGACTGTTTTCCTTAGAGCAGAGAAGATAGAGGAGGTTAATGTGATTGAGGTGCATAAGATTATGAATGGTATGGACAGGGTAAAGAGAAAACAGCTGTTCCCCTTGGTTGAGGGGTCAATTACAAGATGGCATAGTTTTAAGGTAAGGGGCAGGAGATTCAGAGGGGATTTGGGAAATAACGTTTTCACTCAGTAGGTGGTGGAAATCTGGAATGCACTGCCTGGGAAGGCAGTGGAGGCTGGAAACCTTACCAAACAAAAAAAAATTGTTAAGAACAGAGATTGAACAGACTGGGATTGTGTTCCTTGGAGAAAAGGAGATGGAGGGGGGACATCAATGAGATGTGTTTAATAATAAAGGGCATAGCCAGAGTAGACAATAAAGAACATTTCCCCTTGCTAGGCAGACCAAAGACCAAGGTGGTGATGCAGATAGATATCAGCTAAGAGGCAGGAAGTTTAGAGGAGACATGAGGAAAAGGTTTTCCACTCAGAAGGTGGCATGAATCTGGCACACTCTGCCTGTAAATGGTGGTACAAGAAGTCATCCTTTGTCCCTTCAAATCTGTGCTACAAAATAAACTATTCTAATTCCATTTTCCAACACTTGCTCATAAAACCCTCATAACATTTAAGAAATATTTTGATGTGCGTTCGCAATGTCTCAAGGATACAAGGCGATGGAGCAAGTGTTGGAAAATGGAATTAGAATAGTTTGCCGATTGTTTTGACCAGCACAGATTCGAGGGGACAAAAGGATGATTTCCTGTACCACAGACCTCTACGACTCTATAGACATGTCTACGTTAAACAAATGCACACTTTTTACAAAAATGCTTTTACAAAACTTGTCAATGGACGGCTTAATATGCACCGGACTAAGAGCATAAATTTATGAGTTTAATTCCTTGAATCTCCAGTAACCGGAGGAAAAATGGTGATTCTTTATTAAAAAAATGGATTATAAGTAATGGATAGTCCAAACTGCAATTCACTCTGTTATTGCACTTTCACCTGTAGGTGAATGAGGTCCAAACGGAGAAGCTGAAAGCTACAAAAGTCCTTTTACATCAATGAAATATCTACTGAATCATGCACACAGATACTTCCCCCTTAACTGCACAAAATGAATACTTGTTCAATTAAGTAACAAGTCTAATTAGAAAATGACCACACACAAATAAATCTGTAACTCAATAAATACTGAAAAGGCACTTAGACAATAATATAGAAAATGAGAACATCTGACAATTATTCATTAAAGTCTTTGAGGAAATCTGAAAAAAACACATTGGAAACTTAACAATTCATTATCAGCATGGAACAAGAGAACACATTCCCTCTCTAGAACCTGAACTGAGCAAGGGTGCTCCCCCATTTTGTTTTCAGGATGGAGTGAGTGCTACCCCTCAGTCCTGGATGGAGAGGCACCTCACTAATCTTTCAGATTATCTTCGGGGAGAACATTAAATGCAAATGATACCCAATGCATTTACAAAAAAGCGACTTAAAAGCTTACAACACACCCACTGCATGAATGAGGTTTACATGTACTGCTAAATCTCTTATTTAGCTCCAGTTACAACAATACCTGAAAAAAAGCCCTGGCCTAGCCTGTCTTGATGCACATGTAACAAAGACAGGCAGCAAAGCAGGCTAGGGTCCAAGAGACCAGATATGAAGATATACCTACGGTGGAGTCTGTGACGGTAGGTAGGATCTGCAAGAATTAGGCAAATAGAATTCACTTTGATCTCTGCAATCTACATGGTGAGTGGTTGCCATACTATTCCAAAGAGATATCAATGAAGGTAGACTGTGAATTTGACATCTGCCACTAAATACTTAAGGGCAGAACAAGGTGTGTGTCTTGATCAAGAAACTGCAGCACCTTCCATGTTAAAGGAAATCAAATGCGTGATACTCTGAACTCAAGGGCTTACTCCGTGAACAGCTGCACTCTCTGGGTTTCTGGAAAAGATCTGAACAAAGAGGCCTAATTTTCGAATGAGCTCTTTAATCTTTCACCCTGCTGGACAATTTCACAACATGAATATTGAAAATTCAAAACCAGAAGAGAAAATAGCTGGGGCTGTACATCATGAAGACAACAATTTTGGCACTTTATATATATTCCAGCATTCCCTAAATTTTGAATTTCCTTTAAGTTTAGAATGGAAGAATAAGCCAGTTTTTACCCATCATAATTGCAGCCAACTAAATGCAGCATGCTGATCAATAATGAGAGATTAAAAATTGGGACAGATTTTATTTTAATCTTTTAGAAATAGAATTAACTCTTCAGATTGAATCAAATCTCTATTCAGGGCAAGACACAGGATGGTCTGATATTTTCAGAACAGGGCATCAAACTGAAGATCTTGCCTAACTCCGAAAGCTTGGAAAAGCTGCAGTATTTACAAAAGAACCAGTGTACGAGAAGCTCAAAGAACAGACCAATCCTACACCCACAGGGAAACTGTTCATTTTCTGAATTATTCAGAATTAAAACTACAGCAACTGGGGGGAAGCTGGTTGGCAGAACCTGTCCCAACACTGCCCTCTAGTGCTAATCACCCAACTAGTCTCAAAAGAAATCACACTTCAGTTCACAGTATCACAGTTCACCCATCACCAACAATGATTGTTTCCTTTTGTTTAGGGAGCTGGGGGAATGTTGGTGTGAAGTTTGAAAGCAAACACTTTTTTCTGCTTTTACAGACAGGTTTAATTGACAGAAGTGGATCATTCGTAACCTATGATACCCAATCATATCTTACCATTACCACTATGATTCTTAAGAGCATTAAAGACATTCATGAAACTGTAAATTAGTTGTTACAGTCAACATTATAGAACTGGAATGCTTCAAAGGCTGATATGCCCTTTCTATAATAGTTTACTGGAGGTAAACAAGGAATAACTGTCAAGAAAAACCACAAATCAAATAATTTTATCCAATAAAACTTTCAAATTATTTGGAGGCCACCTAAAAATGCTAGCTTCATAAAAGAACACCATAACTACAGTGCAAGATATTTAACTCCTGCATAATTAAACACCTTAAAACAGGATTGATATATAGATAAGGCAAACAGGATGGTCTGATATTTTCAGAACAGGGCATCAAACTGAAGATCTTGCCTAACTCCAAAAGCTTGGAAAAGCTGCAGTATTTACAAAAGAACCAGTGTACGAGAAGCTCAAAGAACAGACCAATCCTACACCCACAGGGAAACTGTTCATCTTCTGAATCATTCACAATTAAAACTACAGCAACTGAAGGGAAGCTGGTTTGCAGAACCTGTCCCAACACTGCCCTCTTAGTGCTAATCACCCAACTTGTCTCAAGATCTATTTCAGTTCTATGTGAGCAGCTATTTGATGGTAAATCCAAGGAAGCCCACCTTTTGTCATATCCAAAAGGCTTGTATTTAGGATAAAGAATTGATGTCAACAGTTGCGTGATAACACCACAATGAAGTATCTGGGCACATTTCACTGCTTCAATTGTTCTGTAAGAAGGTGAGCTACAGTCCCCCTCAGGGTGATGAGGTAGCCTCTGTTTTAAGCTTGCACCTGATGAAGTTCATACTTTTAACTAATCTGGGGACAGGGATGAATCAATAAGTGCTTTCTGGTCAGTATTAGTCATTAACCACTTGGCATCAAGTAGTCATTCCTTTCAAGGACTTCCATGAAACGTCAGGTGATTTGACTCAAAGGGTCAAGCCTTCAAACAATAATTTGAACTGAATCCCTCTATGGACCCCACACCAGCTAATGTAATTCAAGGTGACTGGTACAGCAAAGTATTTTACTTGGTAAGGGGTCATACTGGATCTGGTGTTGGGGAATGAGCCTGAACAGGTAGCTGAAGTTTCAGCAGGGGATTACTTTGGGAGGAGTGGTCACAATTCTATAAGTTTTAAAACACTCATGGACAAAGACGAGAGTGCTCCTAAAAGGAAGAGTACTAAATTGGGGGAAGGCTAACTATAGCAAAATTCGGCAGGAGCTGAGGAACATGGATTAGGAGCAGCTATTTGATGGTAAATCCACATTTGATATGTGGGAGGCTTTTAAAGTGACATTGATTAGAATGCAGGAGAGACATGTTCCTATGAAAATGAGGGACAGAATTGGCAAGGTTAGGGAACCATGGATGACAGGTGAAATTGTGAAACTAGCTAAGAAGAAAAAGCAAGCATACATAAGATTTAGGTAACTGAAGACAGACAAAGTTTTAGAAGAATGTCGGTAATATAGGACCAATCTGAAACTAGGAACTAAGAGGGATAAAAGGTGTCATGAAATATCTTTAGCAAACAGGGTAAAGGAAAATCCCAAAGCCTTTTATTCATATGTAAGGAGCAAGAGGGTAACTAGAGAAAGGGTTGGCCCACTCAAGGGCAAAGGAGGAAGGTTATGCGTGGAGTCATAGAAAATCAGAGAGATTCTTAACAAGTACTTTGCATTGGTATTCACCAAGGAGGTGGACATGAAAGATGCAGAGGTTAGGGATAGATGTTTCATTAATCTCATGTCAACATAAGGAGGGAGGAAGAGTTGGATATTCTAAAAGGTATTAAGGTGGAGAAGTCCCCAAATGTGAATGGGATCTACCCCAGGTTACTAAGCGAAGTGGGAGAGAAAATAGCTGGGGCCTTAATAGATATCTTGCAGCATCCTTGAACAGGGGTGAGGTCCAGGAGGACTGGAGAGTTGCTCTTGTTTAAAGGTAGCAGGGATAATCCGGGTAATTATAGACCGGTGAGCCTGACGTCAGTGGTAGGGAAGCTGCTGGAGAAGATACTGAGGGATAGGATCTAAGCCCATTTTCTCCCAAATGGAAATATCGGTGATAGGCAACATGGTTTTATGCAGGGAAGGTCATGTCTTATCAACTTCTTTGAGGAAGTAACAAAGTTGATTGAGGGAAGGACTGTAGGTGTCATATACATGGACTTCAGTAAGGCGTTTGATAAGGTTGCCCATGACAGGCTAATGGAGAAAGTGAAGTCACATGGGGTCCAGAGTGTACTAGCTAGATGGACAAAGAACTGGCTGGGCAACAGGACAGAGTAGTAATGTAAGGGAGTTTCTCAAAATGGAGAACTGTGACCAGTGGTGTTCCACAGGGGTCTGTGTTAGGACCACTACTACTTGTGATATACATTCATGATTTGGAGGAAGGTATAGGTGGTCTGATTAGCAAGTTTACAGATGACACTAAGATTGGTGGAGTAGCAGATAGTGAAGGGGAATGTCAGAGAATACAGCAGGAGATAGATAGATTGAAGAATTGGGCAGAGAAATGGTCGATTGAACTCAATCCGGGCAAATGTGAGATGATGCATTTTGCAAGATACAATTTAAGAGCTAGCTATACAGTAAATGGAAAGGTCCTGGGGAAAATTGATGTACAGAGAGATCTGGGTGTTTAGGTCCACTGTACCCTGAAGGTGGCAACTCAGGTCAATAGAATGGTCAAGAGGCATACGGTTGGGAATACTGAGTACAAGAGTTGGCAGGTCATGTTGCAGTTGTATAAGACTTTGGTTTGGAATACTGTGTACAGTTCTAGTCGCCACATTATCAAAAGGATGTGGATGCTTTGAAGGCAGTGCAGGGGAAGTTCACCAAGATGTTGCCTGTATGTAGGGCACTGGCTATGAAGAGAGGTTGAGTAGATTAGGATTATTTTCATTAGGATCTGATTGAGGTCAACAAAATCATGAGAGATATAGACAGGGTGAATAGCAAGACGTTTTTTCAGAGAGTGGGGGACTCAATTACTAGGGATCACGAGTTCAAAGTGAGAGGGGAAACGTTTATGGGGGAGATATACGTGGCACATTCTCTATGCAGAGGGTGGTGGGTGCCTAGAACATGTTGCCAATGGAGGTGGTAGAGGCAGGCACAATAGCATCATTTAAGATGTGTCTAGACAGATACATGAATGGGCAGAGAGCAGAGGGATACTGATCCTGAGAAAATAGACAACAGATTTAGATAGAGGACCTGGATCGACACAGGCTTGGAGGGCCGAAGGACCTGTTCCTGTGCTGTAATTTTCTTTGTTCCTTGGGGAGACCATTTCCCCAGTAACACATGGAAACAACCTTCAGATAATCACATTTTAAATGTAGCTCTCATTTAAATCAGAAGTCACACGACACCAGGTTATAGTCCAACAGGTTTATTTGAAATCACAAGCTTTCAGAGAGTTGCTACTACTTCACCTGATGAAGGGTCAGTGCTCAGAAAACTTGATTTCAAATAAACCTGTTGGATTATAACCTGGTGTCATGTGACTTCTGATTTTATCCAGCCCAGTCTAACACGGGCACCTCCAAATCATGGCTGACATTTAATGCTACTGATCTTCAGCCTTTTCAGAGAAGCATTCCATGATCCATAAACAGCAGTGTAACAAGTAATTATGCAAATGGTTGGCAACTTTGATCCAGAGTAATTAATGTCAAGCAAAACGACATTCAACAAATTACAAAAACCTTCCTAGACTCAAATCCAAAACTTAAGATTAGAGTGGTGCTGGAAAAGCACAGTAGGTCAGGTAGCATCTGAAAGCAGGAAAAAGAAATCGATGTTTTGTGCAGGGGTCCTTGGGGCGGGGGGGGGGGGGGGGGGGGGGGGGGGGTGGGTGGTGGTGGTGGTGGTAGCGGCGGCGGCAGTGTTGGAGAGATAAATGGGAGATGGAGGGGCTGGGGAGAAAAGGTAGTTCAGAGTGCAGTAGGTAGATGGAGGTGGGGGTAAAGGTGATAGATCGGAGAGGAGGGTGGAGCGGATGGATGGTAAGGAACATTGACAAGTGGGACAGGTCATGAGGATGGTGCTGAGGTGGAGGTTTGGAACTGGGGTAAGGTGGGAGGAGGGGAAATGAGGAAACTGGTGAAGTCCACGATGATGCCCTGGGGTTGAAGCGTTCCAAGGCAGAAGATGAGGAGTTCTTCCTCCAGGCGTCAGATGGCGAGAGTGTTGCGGTGGAGGCAGCCCAGGACCTGCATGTACTCGGCAGAGTGGGAGGGGGAGCTGAAAATGTTGGGCCACGGGGCAGTGGGGTTTGATTGGTGCGGGTGTCCCAGAGATGTTCCCTAAAGCGCTCTGTGAGAAGGTGTCCAGTCTCCCCAATGTAAAGGGGGCTGTATTGGGAGCAACAGATACAGTAAATGACATTGGTGCAAGTGCAGGTGAAACTTTGATGGATGTGGAAGGCTCCTTTGGGGCCTTGGATGGAGGTTGGGGTGGGGGGAGGGGGGGGTGGGGGGGGGGGGGGGGGGGGTGGGGGGTGTTTTGCGAAAGAGAAGTGTGCAATTCCTGCAGTGGCAGGGGAAGTTGGCAGAATGTGAGGGTGGGTTGTTGGGAGACGTGGACCTGACCAAGTAGTCACGGAGGGAACAATCTTTGCAGAAAGTAGATGGGGGTGGGGAGGGAAATATATTGTGGGTGCGTTTGTAGGTGGCGGAAATGTCAGTGGATGATGCAGTTTATGCAGAGGTTGGTGGGGTGGACGGCGAGGACCAGGGGGTTTCTGTCCTTGTTGCAGCTGGAGGGGTGGGGTTCAAGGGCGGAGGTGCGGGAAGTGGATGTGCGTTGGAGGGCATCTTCAATCACGTGGGAGGGGAAATTACAGTCTTTAAAGAAAGAGGCCAGCTGATGTGTTCTGTAGCGGAACTGGTCCTCCTGGGAGCAAATACGGTGGAAGTGGAGGAAGTGGGAACGGGATAGCAATTTTTTGCAGGATCTTTGCAAATTGAAAAAACTGCCTCCTACCATTCTTTTCATGACAGTCCCATTTTGTTTAGGCAGGGGATATGCACGTTATAGAATAATTAAATTGATCAATAATCTGTAGAATATAATGTTTGCTTTTCCAATTTTTCATCATTTCTATACTTTGCAATTCAACCAAACAATCAGAACACAAAGACCAAATCAAGTTGCCACCCACACTCCTAGCCTCTGGAATCTTGCACAAAGTAGCACCAATGAATCAAACGGGAGAAGGCACAAAGTACCAAAGTTAACATTTAAGGGTTTGCCAGACTTCAGCACCGAGAAAGAGACACCAGGACATAGCAATTAGCAGCTGTGCACCCAGCATCAGTATGTCAGCAATCATCAGAAAAGTGAAGGAGCAGAATCCCAAAGGGAACACAAGGAAATAAGAGGGAAAGTGCAAGAGAACATAACTTAAGAGAAAATGGAAGAGAGAGACACAGCAAGAGAACAGCAGAGAACTACACAGACACAGTGACAAGGAGGTGGTGGGGGGGGGGGGGGGGGTAGAGGGAGGAAGAGAGATGGGCAGAGGGAGGATGGAAAGGAGGGACAGACAGACACACACACACACACCACAGTCAGTCAGAGACACAATGGGGAAATGAATGGGGAGGGAGACAAGAGAGACAGAGACACAGAGACAGAGAGACACAGAGAGACACAGAGAGACACAGAGAGACACAGAGAGAGACAGAGAGAGACAGAGAGAGACAGAGAGAGACAGAGAGAGACAGAGAGAGACAGAGAGAGACAGAGAGAGACAGAGAGAGACAGAGAGAGACAGAGAGAGACAGAGAGAGACAGAGAGAGACAGAGAGACAGAGAGAGACACACAGAGAGAGAGACACAGAGAGAGAGAGAGACACACACAGACAGAGAGAGAGACACACACACAGACAGAGAGAGAGACACACACACAGACAGAGAGAAAAAGAAGATAGTGAAGTACAGCCCTATGGCATAGAACTCACCCGGAAGTTATCAGGGGAGGTCAAGTGAAACTTTTGCCTAATCTCTTCAGGAGCACCTGCGCACAGCCTATAAAAGATATGGTAATTTCTTTCTTCTGTGCTTTGCGTACAGATTCGGGATTTTTCCAAAAGGTAATGAGATACAAAACCTCCAACGACAGCATTCTGCATGGGGGAAGGAAACAAAAAGACAAGGAGATAGTTTGGGAATGCGAGTGCCATGTCACAACTGGAAACATTTTTTAAAAATTGTTTAAAAAGGTACCTTCTCGTTGAAATGAATTTCTACAAATTTTCCAAATCGGCTACTATTGTTATTTCGTACAGTTTTGGCATTTCCAAAAGCCTCAAGTAAGGGATTAGCTGTTTTGGAAATAAACATTAAAAATGAATTTCTCCACTTTGTAGAGTTAAAGATTGATACAGCAGAGAAGACCATGCAGCCCAGGATGGGATAAGAAAAAAATCAAACCATTTTTGACATCTTTTTCATTGGTGTACATGAGTCAGTTTCACGGTAAATTATTTTTCTTCTGCCCATGCTCTCCCTTTGTTGCCCATGCACCTCAGAAAGATAGTGCAACCTGTTAATGGCCATCCTCAGTCAAGCCTCCTGTCCAAACTGTACAATTTCAACCTCTGGGTGATAGCCGTTTTGTGAGCAGGGCCTGAATTACGCATATGGAATTTTGGAGGAGACTAAAACATCTCCAGGAATTTTGGGTGGATTACTTAAAATTTCCCTTTTTGCGTCGGTGGTTTTGCCCAGGAAAGTGTTGATATCGCTGGCATAAATAAACACAACAATCCACTCCAGGCACTTTAATCACCTTCCAAACTCATTACTCCTTGCTTTTCATTAAAAGGGTAATAAGCGGGTCTTTGTTACTTTTCGATTGCATGCACTTAAGTTGACATTTCATAGGAATTGTGTACCTTCTACAATCCTTTCATCGATGTCCTGGCCTGTTCCATATGATTCTGTCAAGTACCTGCAGAATGGAACCAGGAATAAAGTAATCAAGTGCTTCCTTGCAATATCTGGGTTAACATCAGGAACCGAAAAAGGGGCAGATAGTTCCTGCAAATATTCTGCTAACTCCACATACAGTACCACAACTAACTCAAATGAGATATTCATTGCAAGAAATAGAGATGGGGTGGGGACATGCTCCATGAGACTGAGTGTGGGCAGCAGTGTGGATGAGGACAAGCATGGCAGGGGGTGGGGTAGAGGGGGGTGTCAAAAAAAAAAAGAGCGCTCCGTGGTGAAAGGGAGAGCATGGCATGAGAGATTTGTACATACCGAAGAACAAACTTGGTATTTTCTGTTTTGCCAGCACCCGATTCCCCTGATACAATAATGGACTGGCTTAGTTTATGCACCTTCATATCACGGTAAGCTTTATCAGCTAAGAGTTGGGATTAAACAGAGTTAAAGACATGAGTATCACCTCATCATAAAAGGTTACCAATTTCTGCAAGAATATCACATTTCAATGAATTATTTCCATCAGATAAAACAAAAAAATTTGAGTTGTGCGAAATTCATGAAGAATAATAAACCATTTTCTGAAACATGATTTAAAGTCTCATTTTCAAGACTTAACCAAAAAGAATTTCTTGGCAAAATAGAATGTAACTTGAACCCTTTCAGCTGCAAAGAAGTTAGTTCTCTAACGGACTTGTTTTGTGGTACAGCTGATTTGTAATTCAGCTATGTTTGGACCGACCATACACTATGTCGAACACTGTACAAGAATATTTAACTCATTATTTTTAAAGGGCTGATATTTTATGGAGGTAATAATATATTGAGAGGCTCCAGCACATGCCATGAATCGTATTGTATTGTATTGTAACCTCCTGGCCTTAACTGCATCATTAAAGGAGCAAACAGAGAGAATGAATGAGAGCAGCGTTAATCCCAAAATCATCTTTCAATTACAGAGACAGATACAAAGCTAAGGTTTCACATTCCTTCATCTCAAAGTATTTAACATATGGTGGCCAGATAATGTTATACTGCAAACATAGTGCATCTTTTTGCATTATGTAATACTCCATTACTCTTCAAAACTCTGAGCATATCGCATAAAATGTTGAAGGAGAAAACTTATCTTAGCATATTGCACAAACGATAAGTTTCAATGCTAATGTGTGACCAGGCATTATCAAATCACTCACCAATAGCATAGACATGTGGTGGCAGAGTGCCCAAGGACTTTCCTTTGTACTTCTTAATGGAGTCCGATGAGTACAATTTCGGTATGTCAAAGTACGGGTTCACTGCTATAAGAATGTTAGCTACATAAGTCTGCAAAGGTAACACAGAATAAGGCACATGAACTATATTAAAAAGCACTCAAGCATTGATTTTTAACTGTCAGAACTCAATGAATCTAGCAAGTCTTCCTTCATCAAAATGCCAGTTGGACATTTGAAAGAGATTCAAAATTCCCAGGAATACAATAAAGTCAGTTAGTCGAATCCCAATCTCTCAATATTACAAAAAGGGATATCTCCAACTTAAGTCTTTCAACATATATCTGCCATTCCTATTTGTTACCACAGTGTAATATTAGCTTAAGATCTCCAGGTATGAGAAATTTTCTGTAGAGCTCCCCCACGTGGAAGATA
Source organism: Chiloscyllium punctatum (assembly GCF_047496795.1). Lineage (NCBI taxonomy): Eukaryota > Metazoa > Chordata > Chondrichthyes > Orectolobiformes > Hemiscylliidae > Chiloscyllium > Chiloscyllium punctatum. Next base: position 84,618,522 of record NC_092749.1, read on the forward strand.
AATAGGAATGGTGCCCTCAGCATCATCATTTGTTGACAAAGTCACAAGCTCAATTCTAAGTATCATTCAACAGAGAGATCTCACACAAAATGTGCTTCCAAACTGCTTTGTACAATATTTTACTCCAAATCTATTGTTTGAAGTAAAATATTGTACAAAGAGCATTAGAAACACAGTAGTTCAGCAATACAGAAAATCTGTCTTTATAACATGACATTTCAGAGCGGTTACAGAAAGAGAATCTAAAAGATATAAAAAGAAAGATTGGTTAAAAGGGTACAAAACCAGGAGATACAAGCTGGAAATAAAATCATAAATTTAGTTGAAATTTCTAAAAGAATTATCATATGCCAGAATGATACTGAACTGTTTAAATTACCTTTCTTTTTGGTCTGAAGAGATGTTTTAGTGTTGCACAGTGAATTACCATATTATTATGCGGCTGCACATGCTAATTATTCGGAGTCCTCATAAGCTAAGTCTTTTCAGAACACCAGAATATTAGCAATATGCACTGGGTGTGAATTGGAAAGACCCAATCCTTTGATAGTGTGATCAATAACTGCAGACATATATTTAATAGGATTAGTGGAAGGATGAATGGGAAATTTAGCTGTAATTCTCTCACTCAGAGTACGGTAAGAGTCTAGTTTATTCTTTCTGCAAGACACAAACTTCTTTTCACATTTACATAAATACTTAGGACATGCACTTATGGTGCCATCATCTCCAAGGCCTCAGACCAGGAGCTGGGAAGTGAGACTAGAATGACTGTTTACTGGCAGGTGCAGATGTATGATGGGTCAAATAGCCTCCTCCTGTGCTACAAATTTTTATCCGTTTCATGCTATTAGCAATGTGTGCAACTCAAGCAGTAAAATCAAGGAATGAAGGGATAGATTGTGTGAGGTAAACCTCCAGAACCTGTTCATCAATTCACACTGCTCAGTTCCACAAATGTTATCTCTCCCTTAACCCGTTTTCTTAACTTTTTTCCTCAATTTTCATATTAATTGGACATTTCACCATATAAATGAGGTAACAGCATGAGCATCCTCTTTATTTAGTTGATCATGTAATATTAAAACCACTCAGGCCAGAAAGGAGTATTTTAAACAATTTAGTATCAATCTGAGAAATGAAAAATAGCTAGAAGTTTTTAAGAACTTCAAATTTATCATATTTTCTTACTTTCCTATCTTTGTTCTCTCAATCTTTCCTTCCCTTCTTGGATTCTTTTTCTGTTAGTGATCAGACTCCATTATTCCTGTTTTGTTCTAAACACTTAAGTCTCATTGGTTAATGAGGTCATGGCTGATCCTGTCCCTCATCAAGGCTCCAGGTGGCCTATCATACTCACTGCCTCATTATCAATTTACACTTTAAACAAGATATGTTTAAAATTCGATCCAAGCAGGAAGAGGACTAAAAGAAAAGTGCCAAGTGGCATATACTCCAAAAGCAAGATAGGAACCCAGCACAAAATTCAATCTGCCTGCTAATAGTGATGACCAAAGATACTGGTACGTTTAAGGGGGATCACTAACCAAGGTGGACTAAAGTAGAAAATTCACAGCAAATCATTTCAGCATAATATTTTAGGCAGCAGAATGGCTGGGATAGCATTCAAGAGTGATAACTTTTATTATTTTATTTGTATTTCTCCGTAATTAAACCCAAGTGGCCGGAGACACTTCCAAAATAGTTAAGCATTCTCTCCTCCATCCAAAGAGACCTTTACCATCAATATACGGACACATCCCTTAATACCTCAGACTGGACTGGTAGTTTAGTGCATCTGTCAGTAACTGACATCTCAAGATTTTAGGAGCCAGATGTCAGGACAATGTGGCTGTTAACTGTACTTTGTCAAGCTTGACTGCCAAATTAGACTGACATTTGTTCATGCAAGTTGCATCACTAACAAATAAGCACACATGACAACTATACGCATTGGTCGTCATGAAATTTAATTTGACATTTATTTTTGATTGTTGTACAAAATAGAAGCAGTTATTCATTTTGGAAAATGAAGCAACAAATGTACACTAAAAAGTGTGTTTTGTTGCGCAATGGAGCTGGATAATCAGTACATTATTCCCATCACAGTTGTAACATGCCCCACCTGACGCTGCTCGCATAACAGTTGCCAGTTTTCAGCCTATTGATGCATTTCACATGACATCAACAGATACCTGAAGATGCTGGACTCAGCAAAGGCTAGAGACCTTGCCAACACTCCAGCAATTTTACTGAAAAAAAATTCCAGAAGTAGCCATGTCCCTAGCCAAGCTGTTCCAGTACAATTATTACACTGGCTTCTATCCAACAATGTTGAAAATCACCTATCGTGGCCAGTCCACAAAAAGTAGATCAAGTACTACCTGGCCAAAAAACATCCTGTCAGCTTACTGCGGGTCATCAGTGTGGTGGAAGGGATTGTCAAAAATACTATCCAGCAGCACTTGCTCAGCAATAACCTGTACACTGATGCTCAGTTTTGGTTCTGCCAGGGTCACTCATTTCCTGGCCTCATAGCAGCTTGATCCAAACATGGACAAAAGCATTGAACTCCATTGGTGAAATGAGTGTGACTGCCATTGACCAAATAAGAAACCTAACAAAGCTGGAGTCATTGGCAATCAGGAGAAATACTCTCCAATTGTCATACATGGCTGTGGTTGTTGGAGATCTCAACTCATCTCAACTTCAGAACTGCTCTGGATAGTGCCCTAGACTTAACCATCTTTAGCTGCTTCAATGACCTCACCCCCATCTTAAGTTTGGAAATAGGGATATTCACTGTTAACGTTGCAATGTTCAACACTATTCATGACACCTCAGATACTGAAGCAGACCATGCCCAAATACAGCAATTCTGGCAAGATCAAACTCGGGCTGACAAGAGGCAGGTGACTTTTGCATCACACAAGAACCAACAATGAACATTGCCTATAAAAGAAAATCTAACCATCCGATTCCCCTGCTAACAACATCATGGAGGTTACCATGAAACTTGAAATGGACTTGAAACAGTCATATAAATACCATAGCTACAATGGCAGGGTCGAGGCTAGGAATTTTGTGGCGTATAATTCACTTCTATCTCTTCAAAGCCTGTCTGATTTCTACAAGGCACAATGAGTGTAATGGAATACTCCCCACTTGCCTGGATAAGGGCAGCCCTAATAACCATCTGTTTCCCTCAGTTCCTCTTCAGATCTAAAGATCTTCTTGGGTGAAGTGCACGAGTTAATAAAAGAAACTAGCACTGAATGTGCTGGCTTCAAACATCCACCTTCTTTTCACATAAAATACAAGTTATCTTTTTAAACCAAAATTAAATCATCTCCAGCACACTTTAACCCACTTAAGTGAGTTTATGGGGAAGTTAATCCAGACATTTTGCATCAACCAAAACGTCACGGCTGCCAACATTGCCCTTCCTATAAATTAAAACATTGAACAGCTTTTTCACAGCTGCATTTAACTTAAAACTTACAGTAAACATTTTAAATGTTGAAACTGTGCCACAAAGTAACACACAAATTGAAGCACTATTTTAAAACCAGATGTGAATAGGAGTTCTCTGCTACTGAAGAGAAACACACACAACTCCTAAGAATAGATTTGTTATTCATTAGTGACTTGCTTGCTTAATTTCAAAATGATATTTTATCAATCAATACATATTTAAAAAGAAATACATATTTAAATTGTCATGTCCAGTTAAATGGTCCAGTCTAAGTGCTGCCCACCAATGGCTGAAAACAGGAATTAACATCATACGAAAGAACTGAGAGACTGAATATACATGGGGCCAAACAAGATGCGCTGTGTGTAAGAGTTGAAGTATCTGCAAATACTACGGATTTCCTGTGCTCTACAGCAGTGTAGGTGGTAAGGGACTTCCATGTCATTTCAAGAGACCTAATTAAGCAACATTATACCAAAACAAGGAACCTAATGAATTCCTCTCCATAAAAGATTTCTTGAGAGTGTATTGTAAAAGCAGCCACTGCCTGCATTTCAAGTAACCGAGATAAATTATAGGGACAATGAGCCTTTTACTCATCCAGTAAAGTATGCTACACAACTGCTCGCTAGTTACACTGTATATAAAGCATTCAGCAGCTTTGAAGATGGCCTGTGTTGCAGCATTTGCAGGTGAAATTCAGTAAAGAAAACAGTGATCCCAGTTCTGGCACCTGAATTTAGGAAAATTATCAGTAAAATAAAAAGGCACAGGATAAATGAACAGGCCTTCAAATTCAAGGCAAAAACAAAATTGCTGGAAAAATCAGCAAGCCTGGTAGCATCTGTGCAGAGAAAGCAGAGAAAGCTGAGTTAATGTTTTGAGTACAGTGACTCTTCAGAACTTTGGATTGTTTTTGTTAAAATCCCCTGAACCTGATGGGTTACATCCTTGGATTCAAGAGTTATTTAATCAGATACTGGGTTTTGACCCTCAGAATTCCCAAACTTCTTCAACAGATACTTTGAAATTAGAGTTAACATCTTCACAACTCAATAAAGAATGAGAGAGAGAATACAGCAAAATATCCACCAAATTGGGAAAAATGCGAGACCCATTAGTCAGGGTAAGAGAGTAGTCGGAGAATCTCAAATTGATTCAGCAGAGTCAGCATACATTTATGAAAGGGAACTAATGTTTGATAATTTGGTTATGAGTTTTTTTAGGATGCATCCACTAAGATGGAAAAGAGGAAATCAGATATTGTATGGGTGGGTTTTCAGAAACTATAATTTCAAGAGGTCATTAGACAGTGTTAGAGCTCAAAAAAAAAGAGTTAGATAATATATCCAGCAACAAAACTAGAAATTGATGAAGAAACTCTAAAAGAATCGGCAGCTCTATGGGAAGAAAGCATAGTTAACGTTTCAAGTCCAGTGACTCATGCAGTAGGAGTAATCCGTTCAGTTGTGTTAGCAAACAAGAACTGTTGGGGTCTGAAGAAGGGTCAGTACTTGGGCCTCAGCAATTAACACTATCTCAATTGCCTAGACAAGGTGACTGAGTGCAAATTAATCCAAGTCTGCTGATATTACAAATTTAGATAGGAAAGTGAGTCATGCAGAGAGCAAAGACGCTAACAAAAGATTTAAGCAGCAAGTCGGTACTAACAGGGTAGAGAGATAATGTGGAATTTCCATTTTGGAAGGAAAAATGGAAAAGCAGAATACTTTTAAATGGTGAAATATTGGGAAATGTAGATATTCAGAGTGACCAGTGTAGATTAATCACATAGTTAACACGCAAGCATGGCAACATCTAGGAAAGCAAATTATTATTATATGGGCAATCCTCACCACTGACCACCATGTTATGAGAAGCTGTGTGCGCTAATGTTCACCATGCAGTAGGTTAGCTGCCATCATCTCCTTACAGTAGGGAGCTGTAGAATCCACTAGATCTGATGTGGTCGAGGAAAACAAGCTGTAATTTTATTCAACATAAGTACAAGCTATACCAATATGATACACATTGTTACAAAGATGAGAACCTGAATGATACATCTTACTCCAAGATTCTGAACGGTCCTCCTACCAGGTGCACAGGACTTCATCCTAGATGCTTAAAGCATTCCTCAATATATTAACCATGGAAGGAATGTATCACTGGTTCAACAGATTGAACAATTCCCTCATCCAAGGAGTCAATGAGTAGAGTGAGCTTATTTTGTCCTGGAATTTAGAACAAGAGGCGTCTCAATAAAACACAGTTTAAGTAGTTTGACAGAATGGAAGCTGTACGAATGATTCCCCTGTCTAGGAATCCAGAACAAGGGGTCAGCTATTTAAGAGGAGAAATTTCCTCAAAATATTGCAAATCTTTGTAATTCTCGATTCAAAATGGCAGTACATGCTCAGTCTTTGAAACTATTCAGTACAAGGATTAATAAATTTTAGGATAATATCTAAATGAAGGGATCTAGAAATATGTAGGAGTTGAGATCAAAAATCAGCAATAATCACATTTAATGGTAAAGCATGCTTAACGTATTGAATGGGTTATTTCAGCGTTAAGTTTAAGCAATAGGCTTGCCCTCATTCTCTAGACAGTATGAAAAACTAACCAGAGAACAGAGAAATCCTAGGGATTTATGGGAGAGCTGGATCTTTATGGATTTGAAGTTTCTCACCACTCCACAACACTCATGCCCCAGTTCAGTTCCATTTGAAGTCTTTCACTGCAGTTGAGTTGCAGGTGCCCTCCTACTGCACTTCCAGGTCCTCTGGGAGTCTCCAGGAGTTATTCACCTCCCCCAGAAAAGCTGCTGACTACTGAAGTATGGACATTGTTCTTCATTCAGGACTCATACCTCCCTTCTCCTCCAAATATCTTAGCCACTTGTTCATTCCTGATATCCATTGCCAAATTATTAGTACCTTAGTCCCAAGGTTTAATCAAGTTATAAAGGCACCAGTTAAGGTGCAAGGGTACTTAGTCCTCAGGAGTCAGCTAGCTCAGCTGGTTAGAGAGCTGGCTTGCGATGCAGAGTAATACTAACAGCATAGGTTTAATTCCCACACCATCTGAGCCCATCATAAAGGTCCTGCTTTCTCAAACTTGCCTGGTGGCCTTCAGGTTAAACTCACCACCAGTGGTCTTTCTCTAATGAAAGTGTCCTATGGGTCTTTGATGGCTATTACTATTAAAGTTACCAAATAAAGAAGAGCTAATGGCTTTGGGGGTAATAGCATGAGGGATTAATGGGTAATTTTCATGTTGGAAAATTGAGTGAAGTGACATAGGGATTGGTGCTGGGCTTCAGTTATTTACACAGTCTATATTAATTACTTGGGTGAAGGCCTGAGTCCACTGCAGTTAGGGCTGGTGATGACAAAGATAGGTAGAAAGGCAGGGAGGATGGTCTCAAAACGTCTGCAAAGGGGTATAAATAGATTCAATGAGTGAGACAAAATTTTGACAGATGAACAATAATGTAGGAAAACCGGAATTTATCCACTTGGGTGAGAAAAATTTTAAAACACAGTATTTTTAAAATGTAGGGCGATTATAGAACACTGTGGTATAGAATTATTTAAGAATCCTCATAAAAGATTCAGAAAATGTTAGCATGCAGGTACAGAATGCAATCATGCAATGAAAATGCAAAGTTGGCCTGCATTGCTAAAGATATACTGTTTAGAGTAGGGAGCACTTGCTACAGCCATACAGGGCATTTGTGAAACTGTACCTGGAGTACTGTGTACAAAGTTTGGCTCCTTATTGAAGGGGGAATCGATCATTTTAATCAAGTTGTTCGAATACGCTGTGACACACCTGTGGACCAGGTGAGACTTGAATCCTGATCACCTGCTGATACTTACACCAAGTAGTTCAGAACAAGGTTCACTCAGTTCACTCATGGGATGAGAATGTTATTTTATGAAGACAGGAGAAGCAGGTTAGGCCTACACTTATCACAAGAAAGAAAAATGAGAGAGGATCTTATTGAAACAAGATTCTAAAGGTCCTTGACAGGACAGGTGCCAATGGGGTTACCTCTGATCAGGGAAATCCAGAATGATGGGACATTTTCGAAATAATTTTCCATCTAAGTTGGAGATGAAGAGTATTTTTATTTCTCTCACTGCTGTTAATCTTTAATTCTCCATCCCAGAGACTGAATCAATGGCTACTTTCAAGGCTGAGTTGGACAGATGTGTATCTATAACAGACACAGAGTTTATGGAACACAGACAGTGAAACTGCAGCTCAGGCCACAATTGGAAATGACATGGCATTATTGGATTAGTCCACGTAACAAGCTGATGGATACCTGTTTTGACTTCTTGCATTGAGTGACAAGAGGGAGAATAAGTTTGGGGTTGATGGGGGTGGTGAAGGATGAGTGACAAAGAAAAGAAACCTCAGAGGAACATTTTCTTTTTAATTCATTCAGGTGTTTGCCATTGACTTTGTCATTAGTTATTGTCTATTGTAATTGTCTTGAGTGCTAGACCATAAGACATAGGAGCCGAAATTAGGCCACTCAGCCCATCGAGTCTGCTCTGCCATTCAAATCATAGCAAATAAGTTTCTCAACCCCATTCTCATCCTTTCTCTCCAGAACCTTTGAGCCACTTGATACTCAAGAACCTATCTATCTCAGTCTTAAATACACTCAATGATCTGGTGGCCATAGCCTTCTATGGCAATGAAATGCATAGACCTACCATTCTATGGCTGAAGTAGTATCTCCATTCCCTTTACTCTAAGGCTATGCCCTCAGGTCCTAGTCTCTCCTACCAATGGAAACATCTTCCCAGCATCTACTTTTCCCAGGTATTCAGATGTTACAATCAGGTACCGCCCCACCCCCCTCCCAACTAAACTTCTAAACTCCATAGAGTATATACCTAGAGTCCTCAAAGCTTTTCATTCCTGGGACTATCCTAGAGAAAATTCCCAAGATATGGGGCCCCATCCTGCGCATAGCACTCCAAATGTGGTCTGACCAGAGCCTTATAGAGCCTCAGAAGTACATGCCTGCTTTTATATTCAAGTCCTCTTCAAATAAATGCAATCATTGTATTTGCCTTCCTAACTACTGACTCAATCTGCACATTTTCCTTGAGAATCCTGGATGAGAGCTCCCTACTCGCTTTGTAATTCATATTTGTGAATTTTCTTCCTATTTAGTAAATAGTCCATGCCTCTATTCTTCCTACCAAAGAACATTCACACTTTCCTAATTTGTACTCCATCTGCCACTCTCCTAACCTATCTAAATCCTTCTGCAGCCTCCCCGCCTCTTCAATGCTACCTGTCCCTCTACTTATCTCTGTATCATCTGCAAACGTAGCCAGACTGTGCTCAGTTCCTTCATCCAGATCATTAGTGTATAAAGTGAAAAGTTGTAATCCCAACACTGAGCCTTGTGGAATACCACTTGTAACCAGCTGCCACTTTTTATTCCCACTCTCTGCTTTCTGCCAGACAGCCAAACTTCTATCCTTGCCAACATGTTGCCTCTAACACCATGGATCCTCTTGAACTTCAGAGTGTATGACTGTTTTTGCATTCATCTGGTGCTGTGTTTTTTTAAAGAGCTGCTAGCATGGCTCAGTTTCTAAGAAACAACTTCGATATATTTCAAGGAAATCAATTCTAAAGTGTGGGAGTAATTAACTATTAGGAGGTAATAAGAGGTGCCACAGATAAAGTATTTCTAATTCCAAATTTGACAGACTAGAAGAGGGCTTAGACCTTCGAAGAAAATGGAAATGAGTTAATTTAAAAAAAACGTTAAGAAACAAATCTTTATCATAGAGTCATCGAGACCTACTGCACACAAAAAGGCCCTTTGGCCCATCACATCTATGCTGGTAAGAAAATATCATCTAACCATTACTTTTATTTCCCAGCAGTTGGCCCATAGCCTTGTATGCCTGACTATTGTAAGTGTACAACTAAACATCTCTTAAATGTTTTGAGTGTTTCTGCCTCCACCACCCTTACAAGCAGTGAGTTCTAGATACCCACCACCTTCTGGATGAAATGGTTTCTCCTCATATCATCTTCTCTCAACCTCCTTGAATTTACACCCCCTGGTCAATGATCCCTTCGTAGAGGGGAAAACTTGCTTCCTATGTCCCTCATAATTCTATAAATCTCAATCATGTCCCCTCTCAATCTCCTCTGCTCGGAGGAAAACAACCCTAGTCTGTCCAAATCTCTCAACTGACACTCTCCAGCCCAAGCAACATCCTGGTAAATCTCCTCTGCACCCTCTCCAGTAGATTCCAGAACTGCACACATTACTCTAGCTGTGGCCTAACCAACCTTGTTACACAGTTCCAGCATTACCTCCCTGCCCTTAAACTCTACAGCATTAAGAATTAAATTTATTGTCAGGTGTACTCATGTACAGAAGTACAGTGAAACGTTCACAATGTTGTCACACACAGTGCCATCTTAGGTACAAAGTACTTCGGGACAAATCTTAAATATGAAGCAGAGAAATAAAGGGGGAAAAAATGTTACGTAACCAAATAGTTATTCATAGAAGTTTGCAAAGAAAGAAATAAAATTAAAAAGATAAATATTACAGCCTTTCTATGAAGGGCCTGCAATAGATCAATGTAGTGGTCTGACCAGGTTCACAAGCTACTGATGCCCACGCTGGTCCCCAGCCCCTACTCTGGGCATGCTGGCCATCCTACTCTGCTTGGGCCTGGAGCATGCTCTGCTCCAGTCCACAGCCACTCCAATAATGTCCCCACCACTCCAGGTTAAGGACTTTTTTTTCCCCCCCAAAACAAATTGCGAAAAAACAAACTTAAAAAAAAAGAGGAAGAACAACACAGGAGGAGAAAAACAAAAAGCAGGTGGAATGGATGAGCCCTGGGCTGCAGAGTCTAGATGCTACTACTCCACCACCACCACCATCTGTGCCTCAACTAATAAAGTTAAGTATACCATATGCTTTTATGGCCACACCATCATCATGTATTACCTTGCCTTGTCTGTCCTGCCCAAGTGCATCATCTTGCATTTATCGTAATGGAATTCTGTTATCCATGAGGAGAGCAGAACAATGGTATACTGCTCAGAGTGGGAAGAAACCTTAAGGAAATGTCTGAATAGGAAATGACTAAGTGGGCAGAATTTTGCACTAAGTTAGTTTTGGGTCTGGTATCTGAGGGCAATTGTTAGGAAGGGGCACATAAAGTTAGGTGAGCATACCCCCAAATTAAGTGAGGCGACAGCAATAGCCAGTCATATGGAACAAGCAAAATCCAGGGAGGTTAGAATATAAATCTTAAAGAGGAGCTAAGGAGTGTAAAAAAAAAAACAGGAAACAAATGCCAGCCAAAATTCAAGAGCTCTAACAGAGGAACCAAGCGAATGTGCAGCACATGGGGCAGTTTCATGCCCAGGGAGAAAAGACCTATCAAGGGGAACAGAGAGAGATCAGGGATCATGACTCCGCCCAAAACGACATGGCCGAGCTAGCAAGAAACGTAGTGATTTGCAGGATCGAGTAAAACTCATACTGTAGATCACTTGAAATGCTAACAGGAGATTGATAGTAAAAGGGATAATGAGCATCTACAGGGCTACAGGGCCAAAAAAGAGCAGAACCACGAGAGAGACTGGGACAGAAAGGTGGAAATCTATTGGGATGCTGAGAACCATCGGAGATGGGGACCCCTAACAGCATCAGTATCCTCAGCATACCCAGTTGCACTTCCCCTCCCCAGAGGACCCAAACCTCAGACAATGAAGTCCCTTCCATCCCAATGAACACACTAACTACCAGTCGCCAAGCTAGGCGACAGGCTGCCAATATCACCCTCAGCATACCATTCATGGTGGGATAACTGGCAGAGACAGGCCAAAATAAAACAAATCCCTGCCTGTGAGCCTCCATAACAACTTTTTCTTCCAGGTGGTCCACTTTCACAATCTGACAATACTCTAGAAAGCCAGTGCATGACCTACATGTGTGCTCATACTTCAGAATTTGGGTTAAGTTCAGGCCTGGATTCATAACAACAACAAAAAAAATCAACAATTAGCAACAGAAGTGAATTTGGGAAGGGAGGGCACCTGGGAGCACCAGATATTGAATGAGAACAATAACAGATGCCATTTTGATCTTCTTCTCTTAGAATGCATGCACATGCAAGGGGCATCATAGCAATGATGCCTGCTAATCACTATCCACCCTTTATAAGTGCTCAGTTACCCAGGATGCATGTGGTTTGCTCCACTGGACGCAGGTGAGCAGGAGGGCAGCATTCTGTGCGTACCATCACGTCTAGGAATGGGAGTTGGTTGTCCTTCCTCTCTAGTGAATCGGATTCCTGAGAGTGTGGCATAGATGATCCGGTGTGTGTTCTCTATTTCCGATTCGCTAGAGAGGAAGGACAACCAACTCCCATTCCTAAACGCGACGGTACTGAGAATACCTAACGGAGAATTCACCACAAACATATACAGGAAAGCCACACACAGACCAAGTCCAGAACTCTGAAAGCAACCACCCCAACACACACAAAAGAAGTTGCATCAAGACACTGTTCAAAAGGACCACAACACACTGCAGCACACCAGAACTGCAAAAAGAGGAACAAGAACACCTATACAATGTATTTGCCAAAAACGGATACCACCGCAATTTCATCAACAGATGCTTAAGGGAAAGACAATGGAACGAGGACATGCCACAACCCAAAGGACTAGCCACACTACCATACATCAAGAGCATTTCCGAACTGACAGCTAGACTACTGTGACCACTAGGACTCATAACATCACACAAACCAACAGCCACGCTCAGACAACAACTCACCAGGACAAAGGGCTCGATACCCAGCATGAGCAAAACCAATGTAGTGTACAAAATCCCATGCAAGGACTGTACAAAAACACTACATAGGACAAACAGGAAGACAGCTAACGATCCACATCCACGAACACAACTAGCCACGAAACGACACGACCAGCTATCCTTAGTAGCCACACACGCAGATGATAAGCAACATGAATTCGACTGGGACAACACTACTATTATAGGACAAGCCAAATAGAGAACAGCCAGGGAATTCCTAGAGGCATGGCACTCATCCACAGATTCAATCAATCAATAAGCACATCGACCTGGAACCAATATACCGACCACTGCAACGGACAGCTGGAACTGACAACCAGAAGCAGCAGATTCAAACCACTACAAATGCCGGAAGAAAGATCACAGAAGCGCTTCACAGGAGGCTCCCAAACACTGAGGATGTCATGTAGACAGGTGACGAATAGTCTGCAACACAAATTCCCAGCTTTGCCATCCATACCTGGTCTGGTCCACATGTGACTCCAGACCACAGCAATGTGGTTGACTCTTCATTGCCTTCTAGGCAATTAGACATAGACAATAAAAGCTGGCCTGGTTAGCAATGCCTACATCCCATAAATGAATTAAAAATCATAACAGAATGTGGGAAAAAGAAAAATACATTTGAAGAAAAAACGCCCCAAAAGGGTAATCGCTCAAGCTTGTTGTTAATGTTCTCTTTCCTTTGACCCATTTGTTGGTGACAAAGGGCTTTTGCCTGAAACATCGATTTTCCTGCTCCTCGGATGCTACCTGACCTGCTGTGCTTTTCCAGCATGACACTCTCGACCCCATTTATTGGTAGTGCAAACAAATAACCATGGTCAAAGCTGGCAAGACAGCGTATTAGAACTAATATAGTGTTTATAAATACACATTAAGTGTAGAAAAATCTGGAACTCTGTTTCCTCTCACCTCATCTCCGCCACTGGCTGATGTTGCTGAGTCAATGTGACTTTCAAGACAGAGATATCTCAGATTTTTGTTAATGAAATATATCGAGAGATATGGAACAAACACAAGAACGCCGAGTTGAGATATAAATCTGCCACAATCCAACTGACTGACAGTACAAGCTCAAAGATTCATACATCCTAATTCAATTTCTACAGAAGTGTCTGCAATTTGGTCTGTCATAACATCCTATTGTGTGGTACACATTGCTGAATGCATATCACTTGCAGAACTTTATGGAGTCTCAATTAGTTTACTCACATATATTTTGTCTTTGCTATAGCGCACTCGGATATTGTTCAGGAGCGTAGCTTCATTTAAATACATAAGGCCACCTACAAGATGATGCAAAAAGAAACTGATGAGTTCAAATAAATTATTTCCATACACAAATGTTGACTGTAGTTCTTAGTCATTGGATATTGAAAACTGGATGAATGTATTGCACAAGTAAATTACGTTAATTTAGCTGTCACTTTCCAGTTGTCAAAAATCTCAATTCCAGTTTTTCATATTTACTAACTAGCACATGTTTCCATAAGGTTTTCAGATATTATCTCCACAGAGACAAGAAATTAAATCTCTGGAAGAGCGAGTGAATCATTAATTTGGTTTGAGAAACCCACCCATAAAAGTTAAAATAAGGCCAAAGATGTCTGTGCCAGCTACAAAGAATTATCCAGTCTAATCTCACTTTCCAGCTATTGGTCAGCCTACTGTATATTACAGCAGCATATTGACACTTTTTTTTAATTGGAGAAGAACCAACACTTAGTGATGTGCTCCAAGCTCCAACACACTCCACATGAAAAGATTACTGTTCAACCTCAAATACTTTCAGTAATGCCCTTTGTCATTCATCTCTTCTAAGGGAAACACAGTAAATCCCAATGCATTGAATCTCGGAACACCAAGTAGATTGTCACGATATCAGAGGAGGTCCCAATCCCACGTAAATGTGTTTGTGTAACAGGTTATGCCTACACACATGGTCAATGTCAAAAAAAAATCATTAAGGAAGTAAATCTGAAAATGTCCTTCTTCAATTTGTTCACACCAACAATGGTCTTACCTGTTAAAAGGCTAGGACTACACATTGAAGCAGGTGGAGAATTAAATCAGAAAACCCTGCAATCGTTTTCTGCTTAGGATGCTGTTTCCATGCAAGCATGATTCAGTCCAGTAAGTTTTCAATATCTAAACATACGTCAAGAGTTTTCACGGTGCAATGTGAAATCCTGAAGAAACTCTGTGGCCTTTATAACATTGGCTTAGGAAACAGGCAGGTAGACAGTATTCATTAGACTCTTCAGTGGTTACTGTCATGACATTCACAAGGCAACAATGTTTCTTGGATTTTCCAACTACAAGTGGCAGCATCTATTTATGCCATTCATGGTTGGCAATCTTTTAGCTTTCTCTCAGAATTAGCCATACTGACAGGCTTTCACAACGAGATCACAATATCCCATGATGGCTTTCCCAGCACTTTATGAATTCACTCTCGTAGTCAAAATCTGCTTATTATTGTTGCAGTCATATTAAAAAGTTAGACAGGTTTGGCTAATATGGAGTTATCAGTCCTGAAGCTTTGACTATTTACAGGCATGAGATTTGCTATTCCACCAATGATTAACAACTTTAACGCAAGCAAAAATGTCAGAGTTTGACTCATCCAATTTCACCATCATCTTTTCTGATCCGCTCTACTATATGCTCCTTATGATTTTATTCACATGGATTAAATTTCTCCTCAACCTCCTCTGTTCCAAAGAAAACAAACTTGAAGGTCAGTACATTGCCAGGACCAGATGAATTGTAAAAACGGTAATGCATTGGTGCATTAGTAATGTCACTGGGCTGGTGATCTGGATCCAGATAAATCCCAGCACGGCAGACAGCAAAATCTGAATTCAATAAAATTCTGGAAGCAGCTGGCCTAATGGTAACTATATAACAACTGCCTTTTTTAAAAAAAAACACTCTAGTTCATTAATATCCTTTAGGGAAAGAAAACTGCCATCCTTACCAGGTCTAGCGTACACGTGACTTCAGACTCTTAGTCTTCTAGGTAATGAGTGAAGGGCAATAGGCTTAGGTTGCAATACTCTTATTCCATGAATGAATAAAAAAATAAAATTTTATCCTAGTCTGTTAAAGAAAGCCAGGAGAAAAATAATATATGCTCTGAAGATCATCTTCCAATCCTCGTTAGATATAGGTATTGTACCAGCACACTAGAGGTCTGTGAATGCTAGAAAATTACTCAAGAAAGTGCAAGGAATAAGCCAAAATAATTATAGGTGGGGCAGTCTGACCTTTGCAGTGGGCAAATTACGAGAATTGATACGGAGAAATACGATGAACTGTTACTTATTATTGTTATGGATTAATCAGGGATAGTCAGCATGGTTTGTTAAGGTAAGGACATGTCTTACTAATTTGATTGAATTTTTTGCGGAATTAACAAGGATGATTGATCAGGACAGTACAGCAGATGTGGTCTACACATGTTTTTCTAAGCATTTAATGAAATCCCACATAGTAGACTGGTCAGGAAAATTAAAGCTACTAGGACACAGGGGAATGTGGTAAGCAAAATTAGCTCAGTGACTGAAAACAAAAAAGGTAATGACTGGCAGGTGTTCTTGCAAATGGAAAGCAGCTTCTAATGGTGTTCCAGACAACTCTGGGTTGGGGTCCTTCCTGCCTTTGGCATACATTAATGATTTAAACTTTAATGGAGGAAATATGATTGGGAGGTTTGTAGAGGACAAACATTAGCAGTGTAGTTTATAGTGAAAAGTCAATCGTAAATGTTGACAACAGGATAATATGAATGGCTTGGTTGGGTGGATGGAAACATGGCTAATGGAATTCAAATCAGGAGAAGTAAAAAGTAATGCACTTGGGTCGGGCAAACAATGCAAGGGACTATACAATAAACAGGATGCAGGATTAAAAGTGAGATTCTATTTCATCGTTAGCTTAGTTTACTTTAATCACAGTACATTCATTGATTAACCTAATAATGTACCATGGGATTTCACACAACTGTGCGCAATTTTTAACCTTCATGGTTGATTGAGCTCACATCCTCCCAACTTGTTAAATGCTTTTCAAAGCCATGGTTTTAATCAATAAAGAAAAGCTAGGAGGGATTTATTATAGGAAGGGAGGTAAAGGGAAAAAAAAAATAAAGCGACTGTACTTCATAAATTAAAAACGCTGATGTAGTGTTTCAGAAAAGCAACAATTTGGCTAAACATAATCTCTGTATTAGACTTTTTAAACAATATGTTTAAGTTAGTAACTAAATAGTACTTTAGACTTTTAATCACTGTCCGAATGTGCAAGGATATCACACTTCCTCACCCTTTACACATTTCATAATGGAAGCATATTTTATACACTATATAAAACTTAAATACTACCCACTTGGTAATTTTTATATTAGTAATCTGCGATCATTTCTATTAGTTACATATTGTTTTAAGTTTATAAACAACTTTTCCATTGTAGCCAGTCTTAAAAATGAAGAAACTTGTTAGAGGCATTCTCAACAGAAAGAGAAACCATCACCTTGAAAATGACCTCTCAAACATGAAAATTCACAATAAGATGATTTAATGAAAGACTCTTACCAACTAAGCAAAAACAGAATGAACTCAGGCTATCAATCTCAAAGAAATGGCAACATGCAAGTCACTATCCTAAGCAATCACGGACAATATTATACAATGATCTGGTGACTGGACTGAGGTCAGCCAGGTGCAAATCACAGAATACAAGTTCCCTCACTGGGGCTGTTAACCTCGAAAGTTATAATGACATTTATCTTGCTCTGGGTAATGGCTTGGAAAGAGTTAATAAGGACCAGCTTTCAATTACCAAAACATGTAACAAGTTTGAGATTGAAGTTTGTAAAGCCTGCTGTCTAGTCAGACGCAAAAGGACCCTAGAGATGTTGGAGAAAGACCAGAGACTTAGTGTTTACAGTGTTAGACTGTAGAGCAAGAGCTGTATTAAGCCCTTAAAAGTTGCTGCCTTGCTTTGATAAATATTACTTGACAACTTTAAAATTTCCTGAGTTACCTTGACTGTTGCTTCATTATAGTCTCAAATGAACAAATATACATCAAAACTAGAGTTTAAACTGCAACCTAAAGTATATAGGGAAGATGTTGAAAGGGGTAGCAGACGTGAGACAACTTGGACTGCACATCCTCAGGTCCCTGGAGGCAGCAGGACAGATAGATAAGATGGTAAAGGCGGCATATGGAGTACTTTAAAAAGCACAGCCAGTCAGGCAGCATCCGAGAAGCAGGAGAATCGATGTTTCAGGCATTAGCCCATCAGGAATGGCTTACACCCAAAACATAGATTCTCCCACCCTTTGGATGCTGCCTGACCTACTGTGCTTTTCCAGTGCCACACTCTCAACTCTGATCTTCAGCATCTGCAGTCCTCACTTTTTTTTTTTAAGATTACTTACAGTGTGGAAACAGGCCCTTCGGCCCAACAAGTCCACACCGACCCACCGAAGCGCAACCCACCCATACCCCTACATCTACCCCTTACCTAACACTACGGGTAATTTAGCATGGCCAATTCACCTAACCTGCACATCTTTGGACTGTGGGAGGAAACCGGAGCACCCGGAGGAAACCCACGCAGACACGGGGAGACTGTGCAAACTCCACACAGACAGTTGCCTGAGGTGGGAATTGAACCCAGGTCTCTGGCGCTGTGAGGCAGCAGTGCTAACCGTATCTCCTTCACTGGGTAAAGTACTGAACACATGCAGGGATGTAATGTGGTACGATACAAGACACTTGTCATGCTACAGTTGGTGGTGTGTATAGTGTATAAGGGAAATGACTTAATTTAGAAACAGTACAGGAGATTTACAATAATGTTGTCAGGCTTAAATTACAACTATTCTGAAATACTGGACAGGCTAGAATGTTTTACTTTCTAACAGGAAGACTAAGGAGTGACTCAATTAAGACATACAAAATAACGGGTGGCTTGGGATAGAGTGGGCATGTATCTATCTCCAGAAGAGAAGTCAGTTTTCAAGGGTCACAAATTTAAGATGATTGATGGATTGATAGAACAAAAAAAAGTACATTAGAAACACCTAGAAATTGTCACCCAGTTTGATTGGTCGAGGTAGAAACCCTCAAAGCATTCAAAATAGAATAGGTGAGACAACTTAGACTGCATGCCCTCAGCTCCCTGGAGGTGTCAGGATAGGTAAATAAGGCGGGAAGGGAGGTATATGGGATACTCTCCTTCACTGGGTGAACTAGTGAATACAAATGAAAGGATGTATTGGATCTGGATCTGCATCTGAAGTGCTGTAACTTTCAAATCTACAGACTAGGTACTGGAAATTGGATTAGAATGGGTGACTAGTTTATTCATCTGGTGAAAACATAATGAATGGAATGGCCTCTGCATTGTCAATTTTCGATGGCTCCACGGTTTTATACAACTAGGGATGTCATGGCCAAACTGTTGGAGGTTTGTCTTTAATACAGTCACTGCATTTAAAATGGCATCCTCTACATTTGCCCCAAAATAGCTGTTCCTGCAACTTTTCATCTGGAAACTCCACAACCACAAAAACATACGAAAGAAAAGTAGACCATTCGGTTCCTTGAACCTGCTCTGTCATCCAATATCACCTTGACTGATCCTGTTTGCTTCAAATTCTACATTCCAATTTCTTTGGCCAACAAGAATCCATCTCCACCTTTACATTCAATGACTCCATCTCCATAAAAGTCTCTCACACCTCAAAATATTATTTCCTCTCTGTCCTAAAAAAAAGATTACATTAATTTTTGAACAGTGTCCCCTAGCTTTGGACTTATCCCTAAGAGGAAACATCCTTTCTACATCAATGTTGCAGCATAAAAGATTCCAAACAGTCTTGACAATCAAGTAACCCCTCACTCTAAACTCCAGTGGAAACAAACCCAGCCTGTCCAAACCAGCCACAATAGGCAACACGTTCACCCCAGGTTTCAGTCTGGTAAACCTCCTTGAATCTGCCTCCAACACAGTTACATTCTTCCTTTAAAAAGGAGACCAAAACTAACAAAAAATTGAGATGTAGTCTCACCAATGTCCCATACAAGTGAATCATAACATCCTTTACTTAACCCATTTTTCTAATCAATGTGTTCAGAGATTTTATTACACACCTCTAAAACAGATGGAACTTTAACCTAGGTCCAGGGATGCAGACTCTACCTCTGCACCAAAAGATTGGTTCCATTCCGCATTTAATGAGGAACAGCATTTCATTAGCCTTCTTCATTATATGCTGTACCTGCATGCTAACATTTGTAACTCATTCACCTGAATATCTTAATCCCCCGCACCTCAGAATTCTGCAACAGTTTTCTATTGAATATTGTTATTTTCCGTTTTTCCTGACAAAGTGAACTTCATATTTTCCTACGTTATACTCCATCTACCAGATTTTGTCCAGTCAACCTAGCTGTGACTTCCTTACGTCTTCTTTCTATGCTTTTTCTACCCATCTTTTGTTACCTGAGCATTCCTGTCCCCAGTTAGATGATCATTCCTTTGATAAAAAGTTTAAAACTGTTGCACACTCTCACTTCCTTACCTCCCCCATGCAGACCCTCCCTCTCCATTTTTAACACTTTCTCTTTGCTTCCTTCCACAGCCCCTTTATAGCCTGACCACTTCGCCCCCATCAAACTCACTAGACACACATATCTCCCGCCTTTGTCAGAATTCACAGCAAGGCTGTTCACACAGACACCCTGGTCCATTCCTCTCAAAAAACTTCCCAATACTCCACAGCACCTTCCCAAACAAATCGCAGGAGTAACATTTGCCCATCTACCTCCACCCTCTTCACACTAATCTTCTGGGTGAAGCAGTGATTTACCTATACTTCACTCAATCTAGTCTGTTCTTTTGTAATGTGGTTTCCATGGAGAGACAAAACCAGGTGACCACTTCACCAAACACTTGCGTCGGTCTGTAAAAATTACCCTGAGCCAGTCACCTGGCACTTCAACACACCATAGTGTTCTCATGCCAACACATCAGTCTTGATCCTGCTGCTGCACTCCAGTGAGGCTCAACACAAGCTGGAGGCACACATCCTCCATTTAGAGTCAGAGATGTACAGCATGGAACCAGACCCTTCGGGTCCAACCTGTCCATGCCGATCAGATATCCCAACCTAATCTAGTCCCACCTGCCAGTACCCGGCCCATATCCCTCCAAACCCTTCCTATTCATATAACCATCCAAATACCTCTTAAATGTTGCAATTGTACCAGCCTCCACCACTTCCTCTGGCAGCTCATTCCATACACGTACCACCGTCTGCGTGAAAAAGTTGCCCCTTAGGTCTCTTTTATATCTTTCCCCTCTCACCCTAAACCTATGCCCTCTAGTTCTGGACTCCCCGATCCTAGGGAAAAGACTGTCTATTTACCCTATCCATGCCCCTCATAATTTTGTAAACGTCTATAAGGTCACCCCTCAGCCTCCGACGCTCCAGGGAAAACAGCCCCAGCCTGTTCAGCCTCTCCCTGTAGCTCAGATCCTCCAACCCTGGCAACATCCTTGTAAATCTTTTCTGAACCCTTTCAAGTTTCACAACATCTTTCCAATAGGAAGGAGACCAGAATTGCACGCAATATTCCAACAGTGGCATAACCAACGTCCTGTACAGCCACAACATGACCTCCCAACTTCTGTATTCAATACTCTGACCAATAAAGGAAAGCATACTAAACTCCTCCTTCACTATCCTATCCACCTGCGACTCCACTTTCAAGGAGCTATGAACCTGCACTCCAAGGTCTCTTTGTTCAGCAACACTCCCTAGGACCTTACCATTAAGTGTATAAGTCCTGCTAAGATTTGCTTTCCCAAAATGCAGCACCTTGCATTTATGTGAATTCAACTCCATCTGCCACTTCTCAACCCATTGACCTACCTGGTCCAGATCCTGTTGTAATCTGAGGTAACCCTCTTTGCTGTCCACTACACTTCCAATTTTGGTATCATCTGCAAACTTACTAACTGTACCTCTTATGCTCGCATCCAAATCAGACATTACAACCTTCAGGACTCAATATTAAGTTTAATAAACTAACAGCATGAACACCTTCCAAGTTGAATACCCGGCACCACAATTCCAGGTCCTGTCACGACATGGGTTCCTTTCAGCACAGCCAACCCATTTTCACTTACTCACACCCCCCATTATCAGCTTCTCTTCTTCCCTGACTGGCAATCAACAATGCCTTTTCCTGCCTAACCTCTTTTTTTCCCTCTTTCTCCAGACTCCATCTCCATCTATCCCTCGGCCAAAATTCCACTCGTCTTCTTTAATTATTTTCTCCACCTGTTCATGACATTTTTAAGGTGTATGTGCATGAACCCCTGAGTCTTTTTGCACATCCACTATATTTAACATCATACCATTTAGAAAATACCCCATTTTATTCTTTTTCGGTTCACTTAATTACAGTGAACTCTATCTGCAAGTTTTGTCCATTCACTCAAGTCTAATAATATCCCTTTGCAATGTTATGCTAGCATCTACCACCATTTACAATCCTACCGAACTTTGTGTCATCAGCAAATTCGGATATATAACTGTCTATGCCATTATCAAAATCCAGTTTTTGGAGACTAGATTACTTAGTGTGGAAACAGGCCCAAGTCCACACCGACCCGCCGAAGCGCAAGTCACCCAGACCCATTCCCCTACATTTACCCTTTCATCTAACACTGCGGGCAATTTAGCCTTACCAATTCGCCTAACCTGCACATTTTTGGATTGTGGGAGGAAACCGGAGCACCCGGAGGAAGCCCACGCAGACACGGGGAGAACGTGCAAACTCCACACACAGTCGCCTGAGGCGGGAATTGAACCCAGGTCTCTGGCGCTGTGAGGAAGCAGTGCTAACCACTGTGCCACCATGTCTTTCACCAACTTTTTCAGCTATACTTGAAAATTTGGCTGCCCACAATTGTAAATCTTTGGCAACTGTTTTGAATAATAGAAGTTACTACTAAAACCATTTTGATACACGGTAAAGCTAAAAAAGAAAAATAGCTTATGTAAGCCAGAAATGCAGCATTGCAATCCCTACATTAAGAGAACAAGCATTCCTTTTCCAATCCCAAGAAACGCCAATTATGAGAAATATGCTAGTAACAGGTATAAATCCAATTGAAAGCTTTAACAGGAACATTTGCAACAGTACAAATTAAATCAAAAGATTGCTAAATCGTAAATCAATGGAAAATGAAGTTTACATATATGGATTTGACTGGGCAGATCAGAAGGCACAAGCACCACTCATCTTTTCCCAATATCATTACTTTATGAAAATATCATCGCATGCATCAATTGGCAGCCTAGAACCCATGTCAAATTCAGGCAACTTTCAACTTATGATGCACTTTGTTATTATAAAGCAAAACATCCAATGTTTCATGCATTAATGTGGTAAGCAAGAAAAACATATGACCATTTTTAACAGGTTGCATGCACTATGTCAATGAATAAAATGAGAAACCATTTGTTATACTATTTTTTACTGAGCTTAACTCAGTTAGTTGGACAGCTGGTTTGTGGTGCAGAGTGACTCCAACAGCATGGGTTCAATTCTAACATTGGTTGAGGTCATCATGAAGGACTGCTTCTCAACCTCAGAAATAGTGACCCTCAGGTTAAACCACCACTAGTCATCTCTCTCTCTCTCTCTCTCTCTCTCGTGGTCGAGAAAGACAAAATGTTGACTTTACTTTTACTGAGCTAAGATGCTATTACATTTAAAATAGGGTGGCATGGTGGCTCAGTGGTTAGCACTGCTGCCTCACAGCGCCAGAGTCCCAGGTTCGATTCCAGCTGTGGGCGACTGTGCAAACTCCACACAGACATTCTCCCAGTGTCTGCGTGGGTTTCCTCCAGGTACTCCGGTTTCCTCCCACATTCCAAAGATGTGCAGGTCAGGTGAATTGGCCATGCTAAATTGTCCATAGTTGTTAGGTGCATTAGTCAGAGTGGGGTGGATTACTCTTCGGAGGGTCGGTGTGGACTTGTTGGGCCAAAGGGCCTGTTTCCAATTGTAGGGAATCTAATCTAAACTAATCTAAAAAAAATCAAGTTAATGAGAATTAAACATTGTTACTTGTTAAAAACCAGGGCTTCAGAGTTTTCACTGTCTTATATTTCATATTTCGGTTCTCTCCAGGAAACTCCAGGACTGCAGGACTAACTTCAGATTATAAGCATATTTGGTCAATTCCTAGAAGTGACGTGTGGGAAATAAGTTACATTCCTTTGGAATAGAAGGATTTCATACTTATGGAAAACTGCCAGCTATAAATTAGTTAAATATTAATTCAGAATCAATCTCTAACCATTTCAAAAATGACTAATGATGAGCTTTAAAAAACTGAGACAAACAGATGAAATTGCTCCCGTGCTATGAAATGTGTGAAGGTCATCAAGTGTTGTGTAATTGTTGTATAGTTTACTAAACATTTTACATAGAGAAGAGTTCAACTGTCAAAAGAATCTTGTACTCAGGTACGGCAGACAGACATTACAGGTTGTTCGCTAAACAGAAGTATTAAGTGCTCCAAAGGTCACATTTCCTACTTACAATTATCTTCTACATCCTTTTTATTATCTTCTTCTGCAGGAAAAACCTGGTTGACTGGTGCTAGAAATGTCTGGAAGAAACAAAAGCTCTGTGTTAATGAGATTCTGGACAGGCAGAGAGGTTTTCACACAACAAAAATACTATCAGCTATGTACTTGACCATCAATAAAAGAAATGGAATGAGTTATAACTAATTCTGTAATCCCTCAAGTACTGGACCCCAATTGGAATAGTGTGACCAATTCAGGACATGGCATTTTCAGAAGAATGGGAAAGCATTAAAAAAGGTGCAGAAAATATTACAATTGTTTTAGGAATGATGCTCCATGGATAGAATGGAGAATTGGGGTTCCTCTCTAGATGTGAAACTGCAAAGAGAAGATTTAATAATTTTCTAATCATATGCTTCGTGGAAGCACACATTTTTGGAATACAATTTTCAGTTTTGAGTGTGAAATTTTTAAATGCAAGTCAAATGAAGCTTGCAAGCAGACAGAGTAATTGCAATTTAAAGGTTTGTCCAAGCTTATTTAATAAGGTCAGGATTGGAAGTGGGGGACTACTGAACAATGTGCAACATTTCTCAGTTTTTCTGAAGGTAACAGAATTTCTACAACTGCCTTGAGTTTAAATTGTTCATAAAAATGTCCCAGAACAAAGGGAAGTTTCAAAATTTAAAAAACATTTATACAAAGCCTGTATGGATTTCTGGCTTGGCCAACATTTACTGCCCAACAAAAGGTATTGAGTCACCACCTGGAACTGTGGCAGGGGAAGAAACAGTAAATGGACTCAGTGCAGACACAAACCACAATACTATTAAGCAAGGGGATCCATGATTGTGTCCCAGAAACAGCGAAGTAGTAATATTTAGTTCCAAGTAAGGGTGTACAAGTCTTACAGGCAGGTAGTGGTGTTTCCATGCATCTACTATCCTGGTCCTTCTGGAGGTTGCTGGTTTAGGTGGTGCTGTCGTATGTGTGCGCATATGTGGGGTTGGGGGGTGGAGTCATGCAGTGCCTCTTATAGATGGTACACACTGCTGCCACTGTGCATTAGTTGCAAAGGCAGCAAATACTGAAGCTAGTAATTGGGGTGCCAAATCAAGTGGGCTTCTTTTTCCTTAATGGTGTCAAGCTTTGACTGTTGTTGGAATTGTTCCCATCCAGGTGAGTGCTTTCCACCACACACCTGACATGTGCCTTGTAGATGGTGGAAAAGTTTTAGGGAGTGAGGTGGTGAAGCACCTGCTACAGGATTCCTACCCTCTGACCTGCACTTGTAGCCACTGTATTCAAGTTTCTTGTCAATGGCATCACCCAAGTTAAAAGTGGGAGATTAAGTGATGGTAATTCCATTGAATACCAAGAGGTAACGTATAGATTCTCTCAGAGATGATCATTGCACTGAATTTGTACACAAACGGCTTCAGTGTTAAAAAGAATCGCCAATGATGCTAAACAATCCAAGCCTCTGACCTGCTCATGCAGCCACTGCATTTACATGGCTCGTCAAGTTCAGTTTCAGGTCAATAGTAACCCCTATCGACGTTGATAATGTGGAAAATCAATGACAGTAATGCAATTAAATATCAGAGAGAGATTGTTACATTCTCACTTGTTAGAGATATTCATTGCCTGGCATGTGTTTTGCACAACTGTTACTTGCTACTTATCATTTTAAGCCTGGATATTATAGATCAGAAATGGGATGTTCACTGATAATACAATCACAAAATCCCTCCAGTGTGGAAACAGGCCCTTCAGCCCAACAAGTCCACACCAACCCTCTGAACAGCAACCCACCCAGACCCATTCCCCTACATTTACCCCTTCACCTAACACTACAGGCAATTTAGCATGGTCAATTCACCTAAACTGCACACCTTTGTGACTGTGGGAGGAAACTGGAGCACCTGGAGGAAACCCACGCAGACACGGGGAGAATGTACAAACTTCACACAGACAGTTGTCAGAGGCAGGAATTGAACCAGAGTCTCTGGCGCTGTGAGGCAGCAGTGCTAACCACTGTGCCAGGTCTTGCTGCAATTGGGCATGGACTGCTTAAATATCTGAGGAAACTCAAATGGAGCTGTAAATTTTGCAATTATTAGGTCAGCAGGGAGGCTCAGTGTTTAGCACTTCTGCCACTCAACACTCAGAACCCAGGTTCGATTCCAGCCTCTTCACCAGGTGCAGTGTGGACTTGATGGGCTAAATGGCCCACTTCCACACTGGAGGGATTTTGTGATTGTATTATCAGTGAACATCCCATTTCTGATTTTACAATGGAGGGAAGGTCATTCCTGCAGATATGAGGAGTGTAGTGTTTGGACTCTAACAACCACAACCATTGTCAATTATCTCAGGTATGACTCCAATCAGTGAAGTTTTCCTCTACTCCCATCGATCCCTGTTTTGCTAGGGCTCCTTGATACCACACTTGGTCAATGTCAAGGGCAGTCATTGTCTCTTGCCTCTGGAATTCAGCTCTATGACCATAAGACATAGGAGCAGAAATTAGGCCACTCAGACTATCGAGTCTGCTCTGCCATTCAATCATAATTGATAAGTTTCTCAACCCCATTCTCCCGCTTTCTCCCTATAACCCTTGAAAATCAAGAACCTATCTATCTCAGTCATAAATATATTCAGTGACCTGGCCTCCACAGCCTTCTATTACAATGAATTCCATCGATTCACCATTCTCTGATTGAAAGAGGTTTCTTCGCCTCCCTGTTTTAAAAAGGTCCTCCTTTTACTCTATGGATGTAATGAGGTGGGGAGCGGAGTGGCTCCGTCTACTGGCATTGCTGAGAAAGTGCTACCTGATCGGTGTTGATGATACTTTCTATCACTTTGCTAATGATCAAGGGTAGACTGATGGAGTTGTAATTGGCTGGGTTCCATTTGTCCTGCATTTGGGCAACTCTCCACATTCTAGGGTAGATGCCAGAATTATAGCTCGACTAATATAGCTTGACTAGGGGTTTGGTTAGTTCTGGAGTGTGTATTTCAGTACTATTGTCAGAATGTAGAATAGAATAGAATAGCCTTTATTGTCACATTTACTCAGTGAGTACAGTGAAAAGTTTATAAGTCTCCAGTTACAGCATCGACTTAGATATAAACGTATCTAGGCACAACTTCTTTAGTTACAAGATTTTAGACAAGAAAGAAATAACATTTCCAGCAATACACAAGAGAGTTCAGTACAGCAGACCATGCTGGCACAGTTTCCACACCAGGCCAGCAACTCACCACGCCAGGAGGCCACACTGCCTCCCCGTGCTGCCAGGCTGCCGCCCCACAATGCCTCTCCTGCATCGCAAGGCAGCTGCGACCTGCCAGAAGGCCCTTACAGGCGGAGGCCACCACACCGGACCAGGAGGCTGCTCCAGAAAGACACCCGGCCATGCCGGGGAATGTCACTCACCAAAGGCCAGGAGTCAAAAGACAGAGAAGGAGGAGGAAGAAAGCACTAGAAGGAATAAAGAAAAAGAGAAAGAAAAGGAGAGCAGGTGGAACAAACAAGCTCCAGCTACAGCGCCCTTCTCCCTCGCCATCTTGCTACACAATATTGTTAGGATCCAAGTCTTGACAGTTCCCAATAACTTCAAATGTTTTGCAATATCACATAAGGTGTATCAAATTGGTTGAAGACTGTCAGCTGCAATGCGGGAAGGAGGCCAAGATGGATTATTCGCTCTACATTTCTGGTGGTGGATGAGTGAAAATGCTTCAGCCTCTTCTTTTGCACTGATGTGCAATGGGCTTGCCTATTGGGATATTTGTGGAGTCTCCATCTGTTATTTAATTGTCCACCAACAATCATGACTGGAAGCAGGACAGTAGAGCTGAGATCCAGAATGTGGATTGTGGGATTAATAGTTCTGTATAACACATTCTGCTTCTGACATGCAGCGTGCAAGCAGTCAGGTTGTAGAATCATCAGATTTATAATTTCTTTTTAATGTATGCCTGTTATTCCTGGCATGCTGTCCTTCACACATTACCATCAAGCTGGAAGATCAGCTATGGCTCAAATCATAACATGGAGGTTATACCATGCCATAAGGTTGCAGATTGTGGTTGGCTACAATTCAGGTACTGCTGATGCTCAGTGCCTCATGAATGGCCAGTTTTAATTTGTTAAGTCTGTTTGGAGTCTATTCCACTGAGCATAATGGTACTGCTGCACAACATGACACAGGATAATCACAATGTGAAAACAATACATCAGCTCCAGGAAGACTGTGCACTGTTCAATCTGACTGACACGATGATTAGATTAGATTAGTTTATGTACAGTATGGAAATAAGCCCTTCGGCCCAACAAGTCTACACTGACCCTCCAAAGAGCAACCCATCCAGACCCATTCCCCTACATTTACCCCTGTCTAATCCACCTAACAATTTTGCATAGTCAGTCAATTCACCCGACCTACACATTTTTGAACTGTGGGAGGAAACAGGAGCACCCGGAGGAAACCCAGAGACATGGGGAGAATGCGCAAACTCCATACAGACAGTTGCCCAAGGTGGGAATCGAACAGAATCCCTGGCGCTGTGAGGCAGCAATACTAACCACTGAGCCACCGTGCCGCCCCGTGATGGGCAGATGTATCTGTGACCGTTAGATTGATGAGGGCAAGGTTAAGTAGATTTCTACCTGCTTATTTGATCCAATCACAACAGATCCAGTCTGGAGCTATAAATTTTCAGACTTTACCAGCCTGGTTGGTAGTAATATTACTAAGCCACTCTTGGTGATGGACCCTTGCTCAGAGTCACACACATTACATACCTTTCCTACTCTCAATGCTTCTTCAAGTTGGTGTTCACTATAGAGGAGTAAAGATCCATCAAGTCAGGAGGAGCAAGAAGGTGATCATCAGCAGTTTGTCTCATCCATTTCTGACTTGTACCATGAGACTGTATGAGGTATGGTGCCAACATTTTGACCTCCTGATTGGCTTGTCCAGTTTACAGTGGTGACATATAACTAAGTATCACACTCGGTAATTAAGACCATTAGATTAGGAGCAGGAATAAGCAATTCAACCCTCGAGCCTACCCGGTCATTTAATATGAACATTGCTGATCTAGCTCAGCCTCCATTTTCCTGCCTGCTCCCCACAATCCTTTAACCAATTACTGATTTTAAAAAATCTGTTTATCTCCTCCTTAAATGCACTCAATTTTACAGCGTCCACCACAGTCTGGGACAGTGAAATCCACAGATTCACAACCGTTTGAGGGAAGTCATTTTTCCTAATCTGTTTCAAGTTTATTACTTATCCTAAAACTATAACCTCTTAGTCTAGACTGCCTGAAAGAGGAAATATACTCTCCAGGTGGAATTTGTCAATCCCTCTTTGTATTTTACATACATCAATGAAATTGCTTCTCATTCTTCTAAACTCCAGAGAGCCAAGTCCTAAAGTGTTCAATTTCTCTTCATGAGACATACTCATCTCTGGAATCAATCGAGTGACTGTCCTCTGTAGTAGCATTGGAGGCATTCAATCTCAAGTAAATGGACCAAAATTGTACGCAATACTCCAGGTGCATTTCACCAATGTCTTGTACAGAAGCATTTGCCTGCAGCTATACTTTATTTCTTTTGCAATAAATGCCAAAAATTCATTTGCCCTTCCTTATTACTTGTTGTACCTGCATACTAGTATTGTGATTGAGGCACAAGAACACCCAGATCCCACTGCACTGTAGCACTCAAGTTTCTCTCCATTTATTTAGGTTGCCTTGCTATTCCTCCAATCAAAATGGAGGATCTCTCACTTGTAGACATTAAACTCCATCTGCCAAATGTTGGCCCATGCCATACTTGCATTTGTAAGTTTCTTCATTGAAACTTATTTTCCCACATATTTTAGTGTCTAATTTAACTATACAACCTTCTTTCCCTACATTTACGTCATTTATATAAATTGCAAATAATTGGGGCACAATGACAAAATCTATGGTACCCCATTAGTTACAGTTTGCCAACCAGAAGAGCACTATTTATTGTGTTAGCTAGCCAATTATTTACCCATACTATTGAATTACCCCTCACCCGAAGTGATCGTACTTTGTGTGTTAACATTTTGTATGGTACCTTATCAAATGCCTTCTGGAAGTCCAGATATAGATTAGATTACTTACAGTGTGGAAACAGGCCCTTCGGCCCAACAAGTCCACACCAACCCTCCGAAGAGCAACCCATTCCCCTACATTTACCCCTTCACCCACCACTATGGGGCAATTTAGCATGGCCAATTTGCCTAACCTGCACATTTTTGGACTGTGGGAGGAAACTGGAGCACCTGGAGAAAACCCACGCAGACACAGGGAGAATGTGCTAACTCCACACAGACAGTTGCCTAAGGCAGGTATTGAACCCGGGTCTCTGGTGCTGTGAGGCAGCAGTGCTAATCACTGTACCACCGTGCTGCCCGTACATCTACAGGAGCCCCAGTATCTACCTTGCTTGCAACATTTTTGAAGGTCTCTAGCAAATTAGTCAAACGCAATTTGCCTTTCATAAAATCACGTTGACTCTTATGGATTGTGTTTTGTTTTCTAATTGACCTTTATTACTTTTTTTAAGAAAGAATTCTAACAACTTCACAATGAAACATTAAACTAACTGGTCTACAGCTTCCTACTTCCTACCATCCCCATTTTTGAATAAGAGTTATTAGCACTGGTTGAATCTGCTAGAACCCTTCCCCAAACCCAGGGAATTTTGGAATACTATAAATCAATGGATTCACTATCTCTGTTACCACTTTCTTTAAGACCCTAGGATATTGACCATTAGGGCCTGGGGAATTGTTTGCCTTAAAGGTCAAGAGTTTGCGCAGTACTTTCCCCCAGGGAGGAATTATCACTATCTAGAAACTCTGCATTCCCGGTTACTTTTGGGATGGTACCAATATAAAAGGATTAGCTGACTAAAAAGATGACAGTATGTGGGAATAAAGGGAGTCTTTTTTAGGATGGCAGCTGGTGACTAGTGGAGTTCCACAGATGGTCAGTGTTGGGACCACACTGTTCACATTTTACATTAACATTTGGAAGAAGAAACTTTGCAACATGTTGCTAAGTTGCAGATGCCACAAAGATAGGTGGAGGCTCAGGTAATGTTAAGGAAGTAGGGAGGCTGCAGAAGGACTTAGACAGGCTGGGAGAGTAGACAAATAAGTGGCAGACAGGATACAGTGTTTGGTTACACACTTAGATAGGAAGAATAGAGGCACAGATGATTGCCTAAATGGGGAAAGAATTCAGAAATTTGAAGCACACAGACTTAGAGGACCTGGTTCAGAATTCTACGTTTAATATGCAGGTTCAGTTGATAGTTAAGGCAGCAAATGCAATGTTAGCATTCAAGAGTGCTAGGAATACAAGAGCGGAGATGTACTGCTGTGGTTGCATAAGGCTCTGGTAAGACTACATTGGAATATTATGAGCAGTTTTGGGCCCTAATATCTTAGGAAGCATGTGCTGACCTTGGGTGGGGGTTGGGGAGGTAGGGGGTGGTGTTGAGAGGAGGGTCATAAGAATGATCCCAGGGATGAAGGGCTTGTCACATGAGGAGTGGTAACAGACTCAATGGAGTTTAGAAGGATGAAGGGGGGGGTCTCTGAGACTTGTGGGATACCAAGACGCCTTGATAGAGTGGACGTTTTGTAGATGTTCCCATGTGTGTGTGTGTTTAGGACCAAATGTTACAGCCTCAGAGTGAAGGGATAACCCTTGAGAACAGAGAAGTGGGGGTGGTTAACCTATGGAACTCATTAACATAGAAGGCTGTGGAAGCCAAATCATTCAGTGTCTTTAAGACAGAGCCAGATAGGTTCTTGATTATTAATGGGATCAAAAGTTGTGGAGAATGCAGAGAATGGGATTGAGAAAACTTCAGCCATAATTGAATGGCAGAGCAGACTCAGTGGGCCGAATAGCCTACTTATGCTCCCATATCTTCTATCCTCCACCATGAAAACTGAAGCAAAATACTGATTTCATGACTTTGCCATTTGTGTTCCCCATAATTAATTCCCTAGTCTTACCCTCCAAGGGACCAACATTCACTTTGGCTATTATCTTGCCTTTTATATATTTATAGGTCTTTTGCTATCCATTTTCCTTTACTTTTCTTCCATAATTTACCTTTGCTCATTTTATTCCTTTTTTAGTTGATGCTTTGTTGATCTTCAAACGTTTCCCATTCTTTTTACTTGTCACTGGCCTTTGAAATATTGTATGCCATAGTTTTTGTTTGTATATTATCTTGAAATTCTTACCATTAAGTGTACAAGTCTTGCCCTGATTTGCCTTACCAAAATGCAGCACTTCACATTTATCTAAATTAAACTCCCTCTGCCACTCCTCGGCCCATTGATCCGTCTGGTCAAGGTCCCTATGTATTCGGAGGTAAACCTCTTCGCTGTTCACTACACCACCAATTTTGGCATCTCCTGCAAATTTATTAACCATACATCTTATTTTCATTTTGAAATAAATTTATACACATGACAAAGCAGTGGAGCCAGCACAGATCCTTACAGCCCACCAGTGGTCAAAAACCTCCAGTCCAAACATCAACCTTTAGTCTTTTACCCAGTCAACTCTGTCCTCTTGCCAATGTAATTACCTTTATTTTACAAAAGAACACCAGTATGGGACTCCAGTTGCTTCACCTCCAACTGAATTTGAAATTCTAACATGCTCAGTGCTATTCTCAGTCAGCAGTTAAGAACCAGCTACAGTGCTGTGGACCTGGAGTCATGTAAGGGCCAAACCAGAAAAGGATAGCAAATTTCCCTCCCCAAAGAACATTGGGGGTTGTTTGTTTATTTTGCTATTTAGGTTATGCCTATGTACCATGATGTCATGGGGAGATATTGAAAGGGTTTTTTTGATGTTTAGATGTATGGTTTTCTGCAGAAGCAAGCAGATGAAATTAGCTGGAAGCAGCTTTGAGGTAAGTAGAAAGATTTTGTTTCAGGAGCTGTTGACCAGTTACAGAAGGCTCACGCCTGAGCTGAGAGTCCACAATCATGAGGTGTTGAATTGCCATCTAGCCAGATGTTAATTGAAGGAACCCAAGATATTTCATAACTCAGAACAGTGGGAACACACTAGTAAATTAAAGTGAATTCCTGAGGGCTGTGCTACACCTTAGTTCAGAAAATAGATAGAACATTGAAAAGTACAGCACAGAACAGGCTCTTTGGCCCACAATGTTGTGCCGAGGTTTAATCCTAACGTAAAATATAGTAGCTTAACCTAGGCACCCCTCAACTCACTGCTATCCATGTACATGTCCAGCAGTCGCTTAAATGTCCCAATGACTCTGCTTCCACCACTACAGCTGGCAACGCATTCCATGCATTCACTACTCTCTGCGTGAAGAACCGACATCCAACGTCTCCTTTATACCTTCCTCCTAATATCTTCAAACTATGACTTCTCGTACCAGTCAAACCTGCCCCAGGGAAAAGTCTCTATTTATTTCACTCATTATTTTGATCCCAGAAAAAAAAATCAAAATCCTGTCATACATAGGGGGAAATCACCTTTAGATGGAAGCAGGCAAAGTTTGTTGTTGCAATTTTTTGAGTGCAAGATATAATTGTTTATGAAATAGTGCTTAAGTTAGTAACATTCACTATTTAACTCATACAGTAGAGGATTTTGTTTAAAGTGTAGAATTAGGTCACATGGTTTCTTCAGTTGATAACGGAGTTAAAAAAAAGATACTGATCTTTCCTACGATTGTAACAAAAAAAAAAAGAGATATTCAAGATCATAATGGGTCTAGATAGAAAGTGTACCCACTGGCAAAGGAGCCAAAAACAGATGATGATACTGATTAGAAACAAAGACAAAATACCCAACAGGCAGCATGAAGCAAAGCTTTTCTACAGTCAGTGCTTAGCACCTGGAGTATACAGTTCGAGAATGTGGTAGAAAAAGAATTAAATTATGGCTTACAAAATGGAATTTGATAAGCACCCGATAAGAAAAAATGTTGCCAGACTACAGGGAACAGTGAATTGGCCTGCTTACTGTGGGCTGAATGGGGTCCATCTGTGCTATTACCATTCTACGTATGGATTCTAAATGCACAAACTGCAAATCTAGAGGGAATTGTTTAAAATATATTATTGCCGTCTAGGCTCCAGGAATAAAAAAGTTAATTGCCAGGAAATTGCTGCAAACAATGAGAGAGAAAAATCATTACACAGAGCATAATGCATTTTTTTTTAAATCTTTGAACATTTCTATTTGAAATGGAAGGAAAATCTATTTGCCAGACAAGAATTATCAAAAGACAAAAGAAGAACGTGTCCAATTTT
Organism: Chiloscyllium punctatum; assembly: GCF_047496795.1. Lineage (NCBI taxonomy): Eukaryota > Metazoa > Chordata > Chondrichthyes > Orectolobiformes > Hemiscylliidae > Chiloscyllium > Chiloscyllium punctatum. Next base: position 84,652,898 of record NC_092749.1, read on the forward strand.
GAGAGAGAGATTTGGCGCGTGCAGGCATACTGCCACCAAGATGGGAATGATTCTAACAGGAGCAGGAAATAAACAGTTGGTGCTAGCACGTTCTAAGAGGAAATGTCCAGGAAGACATCTTCAATTACCCTAATTAGCAACCACATTTTGTTTTTCTTTATGACAGCAGCAAATGAGTCCGGCCAAGATTTAGATGATACGAACGGAAAACTGCCATAAAAAGTTTGATTTAGCAACTCAGCTAATTCAATAATCAAACATTAAGTTGCACAATCAAAAAATATAGAAGCAAAGACCAGGAAACACCTGTGCAAGCCCCGTGAACTGCTACATTAAGTAGTAAACATGGTACCCTCTGCCAATGATTCAAAGCACTTAGTACACACAAGTTACCAACAATTCTCTCAGCACAGTACTGAGGTTCGAAAATTTCTGCTCAGGTATTCTGTGCATGACTGTTTTGGGAAGAGTGTTGACTGCACAGTCCTTGCAGACACAAAGTCCACCTTCACACTGACAATATCCTCCACTATGTTATGTATCACTTTAATCATGTTAAATGATATAACCTCAAAACACATATAGCAACTCAAGATGGGGCATTTAGGAGATGCTGCAAAAGAATTGTACTCCAGCAAAATCTGCAACTTCATGGCCCAGCACATCCCACTCAAACATTACTATCCAGCTGGGGGATTAACCTGGTGCAATGGAGTGTGCATACCAGGAGCAGTACAGACATATCTGAAAATGAGGTGTCAACCTTGTGAAGCTACTAAACAGGACTACTTGTGTGACAAACAGCAGAAGTAGCAAGTGACAGACAGAGCTAAGCAATGCCACAACCAATGGATCAGAGCTAAGGTCTACAGTTCTGCCACATCTAGTCATGAATTGTGAAGGACAATTAAACAACTCACTGGAGGAGATGGCTCCACAAATACCCCCATCCTCAATGATGGAGGAGCCCAGCACAATTCAAAGTTCAATTGTTTGCAGCAATCTTCAGTCAAAAGTGCCAAGTGGAGAACCAATCTTGGCCTCCAATGGTTCCTAACATCACATAGGCCAGTTTACAGCCAATTCAATTCACTTTATGTGATATCAAGAAACAGTTGGACACACTAGATACTGCAAAGGCAATGGGTCCTGACAGCATTCCAGCAACAGTACTGAAGACTTGTGCTCCAGAACTTGCCACTCCCCCAGCCAAGTTCTTGCCATTCAGCCACACCATTGGCAACCTCCTGACAATGTAGAAAATTGCCCTCCTATGTCCTGCACACAAAAAGCAGGACAATTTCAACCTGGCTGTTACCATCCCATCTGTCTGCTCGCCATCATCAGTAAAATGATAGAAGGTATCAGCAGGGCTATCAAGCAGCATTGCTCGCCAACCATCTGCTCTGACACCCAGTCTGGGTTTTGCCAGAGCCACACAACTCCTAATTTTATTACAGCCTTGGTTAAAATATGGACAAAAGAGCTGAATTCCACAAGTTAGGCGAGAGGGAGTGAGACATCAAAAAGCCCTAGCAAAACTAAAATCAATGGGAATCAGGGGTAAAACTCTACTCATTGGAGTCATACCTAAACATAAAAGAAGATGGCTGCTGCTATTGGATGTCAGTCGCCTCAGCTCCAGGGCATCTCCGTGGGAGTGCCTCAGGGTAGTATCCTAGGCCCAACCATCTTCAGCTTCATCCATCAGAAGGTCAGAAATTGAGGTGTTAGTTGATGATTGCAATAATGTTCAGTACTATTCATGACTCCTCAAATACCGAAGCAGTCCATGTTCAAATGCAACAACATGTAGACAATATCAAGATGTGGGCTGACCAATGACAAATAACATTCACTCCACACAAATGCCAGCCTATGACCATCATCAGAAAGTGTCAATCCAACCACCACCCCTTGACATTCAGTAGTGTTACCATCACAGAATCCCCCACCATCAACACTCTGGGGCTGCCACTGGACTTGGCATATAATACAATGGCTACAACAGACAACATGGTGGCTCAGTAGTTACCACTGCTGCCTCACAACACCAGCAATCTGGGTATGATTCCATCCTTGAGCGACCATCTGTGTAGAGTTTACGCATTCTCCTCGTGTCTGCATGGGTTTCATCTGGTTTCTTCCCACAATCCAAAGATGTGCAGGATAGGCGGATTGACCTACTAAATTTCCCATAATGTCTACGGATGTGCAGGCTAGGTGAATTAGCCATGGGAAATGTAAGATTACAGGGATAAAGTGGGGGAATGAGTCGGAGTTGGATGCGCTTCAGAGGGGCAGTGTGGACTCGATGCACTGAATGGTCTGCTCCCACACTGTGGGATTCTACGATGCTAAGAGCAAGTCACAGGATAAGAATCACTTCCTGACTCCCCAAAGTCGGGCCACAATCTACAAGGAACAACTCAGGAATGGTGATGGAATACTTTCTCCTTGCCTAGATGAGTGCAGCTCCAGCGACACAAGAAGCTTGCCTCTATCTAGGTCAAAGCAGCCTGCATAATTGGTACCACATCCACCAATACGCACTCCCTCCACCACTTACCTAACAAAGGGAACTGAGAGACTGTTGTGCGCTCTGCTCCACGGAGACTTGGCTCACACCTGCCATTCCCGACTGTGTCCTACAAGCCGATAGGTACTCCATACATCATATGAGCTGCACGACATCCTCGAACAAGGCAAAAGTTGATGGGGCATGCTTCCTGATTAACACTTCCTAGTGCTCGGTCTTAGTGACCTTGACAAGCCACTGCTCCCCAGATCTGGAATACCTTACAGTAAAATGCCATCCCTACTACTTAAAAGAGTTCACCTCTGCCATCCTGACAGTAGTCTTCATCCCACCCAGTGTGGATGCGAAGAATGCCATGGACGTGATTTACACTGCTACAAAACACACTAGAGATTATATTCCATGAGGCCCTTCTCATCATGGTCAGCGACTTCAACCAGGCCACCCTTGAGGGTTCTGCCAAAACACCACCAACACACCCCCTGCCCCATCAGATGGCCAAGCATCATGGACCACTGTTACACAACCAAAAGATACCTACCACTCCATTCCCTGCCCACACTTCAGAAAATCAGATCACAGCACTGTGTTCCTCTTCCCAGCTTACAAGCAGAAGTTGAAATGGGAGGATCCTTCACAAAAGGAAGTACTATGCTGGTCCAAGGTTGTGGAAGACCATCTCTGGGACTGCTTGGAATCAGTGGACAGGACCACATTCAAGTACATCATCTTTGCTGTGACAAGTGGACGTAGCTATTTCTTTTTGTCATATCAAGTTAACTGATTGGTTGAAGACATAGGATTTCATGGTTGGGACTGCAAAAGATGCTGAAACGTATCATATTGGAAAGATGTTGTGAAACTTGAAAGAGTTCAGAAAAGATTTACAAGAATGTTGCCAGGATTGGAGGATTTGAGCTATAGGGAGAAGCTGAACAGGCTGGGGCTGTTTTCCCTGGAGAGTCAGAGGCTGAGGGATGACCTTATAGAGGTTTACAAAATTATGAGGAGCACGGATAGGATAAATAGACAAAATCTTTTCCCTGGGATTGGGGAGTCCAGAACTAGAGGGCATAAGTTTAGGGTGAAAGAGGAAAGATATAAAAGAGATCTAAGGGGCAACGTTTTCACACAGAGGGTGGTACGTGTATGGAATGAGCTGCCAGAGGATATGGTGGAGACTGGTACAATTGCAACATTTAAGAGGCATTTGGATGGGTATATGAATAGGAAGGGTTTGGAGGGATATGGGTCAGGTGCTGGCAGGTGGGACTAGATTGGGTTGGGATATCTGGTCGGCGTGGACAGGTTGGACCGAAGGGTCTATCTCCATACTGTACATCTCTATGACTTTATATGTCCAGCATTTTTAGCGAGAATGGTTGCACAATTCTGTGGAATAACCAGTGTTTTTGACAATTTCAATATAATCTCCATCCTTTAATACTGTAGGTTCAGATTTATCCCACATGCACTGTTAAACATCTCACCTTTTCTGCTACCTTCAGAGATCTGGAAAACGGTACTCCAAGATCCCCTTGTTTATTCATACTTCTTAGTTTTACACCTTTTGCATTTTCCCTTGCCTTGTTCCCACTGCCTAAATACATTACCTTAGTTTTCTAAACAATTTCTCTCAGCACCTTTCAGACCTATTTAAATCTACACACCCACACACACCTGTATGTGTGACTACTCAAAAGATGATTCAAAGATGGCTGCTATCGAACACAGAATGGGTACATTTCTGTTTTAGAAATATCCAACCAATTACCTGGATAAATCTAACCCATTGCCATTCTGGAACATCTCACTTCCCATTTATATGAAAATTTCAGTCAAGCCAACACAGGAACACTGGCCAGGATGTCTACTTCAGCTCATTCAGAACAAAGCAAACAACTGAAATACATTGTGCTCGAGATGGCACTAATGTTTGCACAATTGTCTGCAACAAAACAGAATAGTTTGACCAGGGTACCAAAACACACTTTGCTGAGTGGCTGAGCCAGAAAACCCACAGTAGTAACATGACAAACTGTTAATTTGAATTGTCTTTAATTATGCAGTTTTTGACTTATTTCTTCAGTCTGCTTATACCATCAGGGCAATCAACAATAAAAGCAGCTCTGGGCTTAACTGAGCATACTGCTAATTTTGACCTCTCTCAAGAGTCTGATTTCTGGAAAAGTCCATAATTTTGTCTGCAATGTTATCTAATTCCTGGTTTATAACCTTCATCTGCAACTTGACTATAAATGAGCTCCTGCAAACAGATGAACAGAAGGGAGTTCAACTAGATATAGACTTTACTGGAATCTAACTCACGTTAACCAAGCTGAAAACATTTTATTCAAATAATCAGGAACTTTTTTTTTCTTACCCCCCCCCCACCACCACCACCTCCTCATTCTCTGTGCTTTGTACAAATTTGGTCTCCTTATTTGAAACAGGATCTAAATATTTTTAAAGCATTTCATAAAAGGTACACTTAATCCATTCTTGACATGAACGAGAAGGATTTGAATAGTTTGGGCCAATACCCATTGGAGTTAGAGGAATAAGATGTGATCCTACAAATTATGTGGTCATATAATATCAAAAACAAACAAACCTGAGGAAACTTGGCAAAGTACACTCTAAGAGGATATTCCTTCCTGTAGGACAGGTCAGAATCAAGGGCAGAGTGTTCAGGAATAAGAAATCCTCCTTTTAAAATAGAGATGAGGAGGAATTTTTTTTGATAGAAGTTAATCTGTGGAATTTGTTTCCCAAGATGACAATGGAGGCTGCATCATTACGCTGATATAAGGCCGAGCTAGACAAGATTTCTGATAGACCAGAGAGCCAAGATTTTATTTTGAGAGGGGGTGGAAGCAGATAGAAAACTGAAGTTGAGCCCACAATCAGGTCAGCTACGATCCTTCTGAATGATGAAGGGCTGTATGGCTTGCTCCTCCTAAATTCTATGTTCCTATGTAGGAATGAACCAAACAGAGGTGACAGCGATACAAATACCAGGCAGCTCAGACCACCAATGCTCTACCAGATGAGCACTGACGACGTCACCTAGCGAGATGATGAAACGTCTGCAGAAAAACAGAAAACTATCTGCTCAGTGAACAAATCTATGACTTTTTCAGGAGGAGTGCAATTGGCAAATAAATCTCAACACATGAACATAGGTGGACCATTTCTGTCAGAAAAATGGCTCAGTGGTTAGCACTGCTGCCTCACAGCACCAGGGTCCCAAGTTCAATTCCAGCCTCGGGCAACTGTGGGGAGTTTGCACATTATCCCAGTGTCTGCATGGGTTTCCTCCGGGTGCTCGGTTTCTTCCCACAGTCCAAAGATGTGCAGGTCAGGTGAATTGGCCATGCTAAATTGCCCATAGTGTTAGGTGCATTAGTCAGAGGGAAATGGGACTGGGTGGTTTACTCTTCGGAGGGTCGGTGCGGACCTGTTGGGCCGAATGGCCTGTTTCCACACTGTAGGGAATCTAATCTAAAATAAGGCAGCCATCGTACTCCTTAGAAATGGGTCGAAAATGACAGAACAGCAGAAAGAAATGGAGATGCCAATAAGGCCATAATGTAGCAGTCTAGGTTATTAAGCCATTCAAGAATGGAGCTCATTACTGAAGGGATAGGACTGGAAAGCTAAGAAAGAGATACTATTTGATTAAATCACACTTGGATTACAGATCGCACATGTACAGCAGGAATTTATCCTCCAGGTCAGGACTTCAGCATCAGGGTCAATGAAGGGTCACAATACTGCACTGTTTGGAAGACCAGACTCTAAATGATTTTCCTCAAATTGGTCATCTATAATGGTCAGAGGGTGGACTGTTGAATTAGAAACAATGGATGGTGTCTTGAAGCTGGAGGGCCAATGGGAGACCCTGCAACACTGAAGGAACAGTGGTTTGTAGATGAGGTAAGAAGGAGCACACCATTTTGAGGCAACCTCTCCAATTCCATACACTTTTTAAATATTAAAAAAAGTTTTACCAGCGACATCACCACACAGAGAGGGGGACTTCCTCCACAGAGTTAGCAGCAGTTACAACTCAAAGCTAGCCTGGATCTGACCCACCCAGCCAGTAGTCCTTCAGGCAGTTGATCTCATCGCTTTTGCTTTAGGGGGTTCAGAGGCAATTCTGACAATACACCTCAAATGACTAGTGCAACTGGTTACACACCACTTGTGGTCAGGCAGCTGTGCTGACCCCATTCTCTCTGCAGGAAAGTGACCAGGTGCACCATAATGCCAGCAAGCCAGCATATCGGCCAGTAAACTGAAATTTTCACAGAGGGCTGCCACCACAATCACGGCCAATTGAAATCTAAAGATCCTACTCCAGCTGTACCTGTTTTACCGCTGCTCCCTTATATCCGAAATGTTAGTTTGAAGTGAAAAGTATCCCATAATGCCTGTCCTGTGACTTTCAGGGATCTGCACACACACAAGGTCGCTCTGCTCCACCACACCAGAGTCAGAACCTTAACCTTTAATGTGTATTCACAGGTCTCCATTCCATCCTCCCCAAAGTAAATTACCACACACTTTGCCAAACTAAATGGCATTTGCCACTTTTCTGCTCACTTGGTCAGTCTACTGAAATTTTCTTGAAGACTGTAGCTATCTTCGGGATCAACCATAATTTTCATCTGGAAGCTTCTTTGACACATACCTCACACTGTGGTATAAATAATTTAGCCTTCGACAGCAAAGAACCCAATGCTGGATCCTGCAAATTCTCAAATGAAACTGTGTGGGAACAACTTGAAAACATCAAGCGCACAATACAATGAGATTTTTGCTTTACTTCTGACTGATAAAAAAGTCATCACAAGGTGTGAAAATTACTTTGTATACAATTTGGAGTAAGTGCTTCTTGGTACATTCAGAGAAGAATCGTGCATACGCTCAAATTCAGGTTGCAAAAATGCAAAGATTGGAGGCGGAGTATCTTGTGACAGTCAAGTAACATCATTCAGCAGAACAGCCTTAAGATGCAAATACTGTTTCTCACACAAGATTAGTTCACATAGCTGTGATGGATAAGAGACTAGATTCCTTGTTAGTGAGAGAATAATAATAAAAAGAATGTGTTGTTACAAAGTTTTAAACTGTTCATTTCAAGAAACCAAATTTGGTATTTTTTTTAAATCTAATTTTGCTTTTATTCCTCACACAAGCTGTTTCAATTCCTGCTGAGATCTACACTCAAGAACAATTAGAGATGATGAAACATGTTAAACCTAAATTAGATTAGATTAGATTACTTACAGTGTGGAAACAGGCCCTTCGGCCCAACAAGTCCACACCGCCCCGCCGAAGCGCAACCCACCCATACCCTTACATCTACCCCTACCTGACACTACGGGTAATTTAGCATGGCCAATTCACCTGACCTGCACATCTTTGGACTGTGGGAGGAAACCGAGCACCCAGAGGAAACCCACGCAGACATGGGGAGAACGTGCAAACTCCACACAGTCGCCTGAGGCGGGAATTGAACCCGGGTCTCTGGCGCTGTGAGGCAGCGGTGCTAACCACTGTGCCACCGTGCCGCCCACAAATGTTGCATATAATGTGTGCTACCTTTTTTTTTGCAATCTGTACAGCCTTTTACAAGATATCTTCAGGCGCAAAGTTGCTGTTTTTTTGTAAGTCTAGAAACAATATTTCCCAAGGCTAGATGGGAGATAGGAAAAGGAATGTACATTTGGGAGCAATTTAATTTGCCCTCCCAAGAAAACAATATGAAAGTAACAACGTTCGGAAGAAAAATAATCAAATGCTAACTGTTGGAAAACATTGCGCTTTAAGATTACGATGTTCTTAAAATCCAGTGACTAATGTTGAAGACAATGAAACTTATTCTAATTTCAATTCATGAAACTATTGAGGATTAAATAAATTTGTACTGAATTTTTATTTGGATTTGTCATGTCATGATGTGTGTATTCTAGCAAGGCCACTTCAAAATAGATTGCAACAGCTGAGAGCATGGGTAGATGGTCACATTCAGTATTACTTAAATCAAGCTTGGAAACAGCACCGTTCCCGATCATAGGAAATGGATTTTGGTGTTAATCACTACAATTTTAATGCTGGCAATTTTTAAGCAAACAAATCTCTCACTGTAATCTATGAGTGATACACCTTATGACTCCGTAAGGATTAGGAAATTCAATCAAATTAGCCTAAACAGCGTACTGCACTGTACACCAAAAAAAAAGAAAAGTATTGGTCCTAGAATAAGGACTATTTTGTGACGTTCAGATAATTATGGGAAATCCAAATAAGACATGGTGTCACTGAAAAACTCACTTCACTAGGGCTACAAATGGTCAATAGCCAGCTGCATGAAACGGGACTTCATTATTGTACTGAGTGAAAAATAGATGTGGCAAATGGGTTCCTGTCCTCATAAGTCATAGTACTTTGTTTGCATCCATTGCTGCTCCACTTGTATATCTCTTGCTAATAATTGTCTCATGATGTAATTTTGTCTTTTAAAGGTGGTAAGTCTAACAGGGGAGGTGTAAACACCAAAACAAGACATCGTTCATGCCTCATTAGTTCAATGTTTACTGTGATTTTTTTCATAGCTTAAGAATAATCGTCAAAAAGAGTGCTTTTGCATCAAAAGAACACACCCCAGAGACACACAAAATATTCACTCTCATTCAGTTGGTAGAATAGGAATAAATCAGATTGTCACTAAGAATATTCTTTATGGAGCTGAAAACAGGTGGTTTTAAACAGTCAAACTAGTAATAAATATATTAAATGCACGTGGATTTTTTTTTGTAATGCCTTGTTTTTTTTTTGCTTCAATGTTATATGTAAATATATCAAACAATGTGTTTAGCCTCTACATAGAGGATTGTCAGAGCATGTAATGTAATAGCCACATTGCAGTAATTTTCAATGTCCAGGTTTTTCCACCTATGCCCAGCAAAATGCTGCAAATCTGAAATAAAATCAGAAGAAAAAAAAAATCTGGAAATAACCAAAGAATTTTATTCCGCTTAAAGTATTCTTTTGGCTTCAGGAAATAGTAATCCTAATCCACATATGAGAAAGATTTTGGTGATGCCTGAACTGTTATCTCACAGAAATTCACAAAATGATTTACTCAAAATATTGTGTGTTGTCAACACTATAAAATCAACAGTGGGCAGCTTTCTAAAAAAGAAAAACAAGTGTTATGCTCAGCGACATGTGAAATCCCAAGCGTGTGGGAGATATTTTAATGCAGTGAAGTCACTTCTGAATTACCTTGGGTCTCCGTGGGCAGTAAACAACTTATGTTCCATGACATAAAACATTTTACCAGTTAAATAGGCAAGATGTGGACTTGGCTCCCAGGCAATTTAAAACAACACCGAAAACCAAAGTTAGAAGCTGGCTCCAGCAGATAGCAAAGTACCTATATTGAAACTCTCTATAACTGATTCAATCTGCAAGAGGAAGACATCAACTGGTGAATCAAGAAAGCAATGTAGAACTGACCCAGCCCCTAACAGTCATTTTCAACAGATGTAAACCAACAGGCAAGTGGATTTTCTCCCCATTCTAAGGTAAACAGTGTTAACTTTCACATGATGACACACACTTTATGGAGATATATTTCAAATAATTACATTTTTTCCTCAGAATTAATTTCAAATGGATTCTCATCGATAAATGAATAATCTTAAACCACACACTCGGCAACAATATTCTAATTTGTCCTCGTTGCCTACACCCGCACTGGAATTAAAACCCAATGGAATAGAATTCATTACTGAAATCATCCTTCCACATGTCCATCAATTAAATTTACTTCAAAGTTTTCTTTCTTAGCACAACCACAGACATAATAAATAAGACTAGCTTTTGTGGCAGTCATTAATTCAGTTTGAATTTGCCAAGTAAAAGCTTCCTTTTATATAGTACTTTTCACATCCAGAGGCCATCACAAAAATGTCTTTGGCCAAGGAATTAATGTTGCTGTGTAGAAAAACAGCAGTTTTAAATTGAAATGAAATGAATAGCTAGGCAAATCAGTTTTTGATGTTAAGTTAAAAATAGTTAATCCACTGGGAAATAGTACCATGGAAGCTTTAATGCTTATATAAACAGAAAATAAGTGCATGAGGCCATTTGGCCCTTTTGACCTGCAACCTTCAATCAATAAAATTATAGCTGATCACGTAATCTCAGTATCCCATTCCCACTCTCTCCCTATACCTCTAGGTCACTTTAGCTGCAAGTGCCACGTCCAGCTCCCTCTTGGAACAAAGAGGGATACAAAACACAGGAGTAGGCACTTTGACCTGTTAAGCCTGCACCGCCACATTTTGCCCTGTCTTCACTTACAGGATCCGTATCCCTCTATTCCCTTCCTTTTCAAGTATTCATCCAACTCCTTCTGGAATGTTGCTATTGTATCTGCTTCCACCAGCACCTCTGGCAATGCGTTCCAGGAACTCACCACCCTGTGTGTCAAAAACTTGCCTCGCACAGCTCTTTTAAATTTCCCCACTCATACCTTGAACCGGTCTCCTAGTAATTGACCCGTCCACCCTGGGGGGAAAAAAAAACGTCTCCACTCTATCCCTGCCATTCACAATCTTATGAATTCTATTAGGTCACCCCTCAACCTCCTGCATTCCAGTGAAAACAAACTCAGTCTATCCAAGCTCTATTTATAACTAAAATCACACCAGGCAACATCCTAATAAAACTTATTCTGTACTCTATCAAAATCATCCACATCCTTTTAGTAGTGTGGTGATCAGAACTATGTGCAATATTCCAAGTGTAGCCGACTAAAGTTCGATAAAGATGCAGCATAACTTGTCTATCCTTACACTCAATGCCCCTTCCAATGAAGGCAGGTATGCCATAAGCCTTTTTTACGACATTATTTACCTGTGCTGCCACCTTCAGGGATCCATGGGCCTACACACCCAGATCCCTCTGCATATCAATACTCTTTAGGATTCTGCCTTTCACAAATATATCTAATGAACTTGCTCCAACAGTTTCCTGCGGGAGAGGATTCCAAAGGTTCACAACTCTTGAGTGAAACAATTCTCTCTCACCACAGCCCTGAATGGCCTACCCCTTATTCTTAGATTGTGATCCCTAGTTCTGGACATCCCCATTGGGAAAATTGTTCGCGCATCTAGCTTGTCCAGTACCATCAGGATTTTATATGTTTCTATGAGGTCCCCTCTTATCCTTTTAAATTTCAGCCAACACAAGCCCAGTCAATCCAGTCTTTCCTCATATGTCAGCACAGCCATCCCAGGAATCAGTCTGGTGAACCTTTGCTGGACCAGTAGCAAGAACATGCTTCCTCAGACTAGGAAACCAAAACCGCACACAGTACTCAAGGTGTGACCTCACCAAGGCCCTGTATAACTGTAGTAAGACATTCCTACTCCCAACCTCAAATCCTCTCACTATGAAAGCCAGCATGCTGTTGCTTTTCTCACTGCCTGCTGCAACTGCATGACATCCAGGTCTCGTTGCAGCTCATCTTCTCCTAAACTGCCACCATTCAAGTAATTGGGTTTCCTGCTTCTGCAACCAAAGTAGGATAACCTCACATTTGCCCACATTTTATTGCATTTGCCAAGTGTTTATCTAAAAGCATCAGAATGATAGTACCTCCAGTATTGCTAGCCTAAATCCCCGGCTCAAATCCCAGAATGAAATATGAAGCCACTGGCATTCTAACATTAAAAGACTGACAGTATACAATCTGGGAAATATGTTATTTCCATCAATATTCCAGATTACAGGGTATGCAGAAAAGGATGTTGGCTGGGTTGGAGGATTTATAAAAATGTTTTAAATACTGGTAAAAAAGGTAAATCACGGCTAATAAGAGGGATACTTCTTCTTAATGTGGCAATGCTCATGTCTTCGCCCACAAAATAAGAAACTGGGCATTAATATCATGATATTTGAAGAATCCAACTTACATTCATTACAACTCATTATGTACAAACATTACAATGATAGCCAAGAATTGTTAGAGATTTTTTCCTTTTCTAATATTGAAAATGACAATATCAACGTATAGAAGGCACAGAATTCCTCAAGGGATTTTATGGAAACCTTTACAGCAAGTGCTTAACAAGTATAGTAAAATGAACAGCAATTCTGAACTTAGTTCAGTTTAATGTAGGAATATCTGTGGAAGAACCTGTTTTAAATAACAATCATAACTACATTAAATCTAACTAAATTATGGAAAAAGGACAAAGTAAGACCAGAAATATGAAACTGAAGAACACCCAACATTATTAAACCAAGGTGTGATTTCACAGAAGTAGGAAGGAAAGAACTACTTTGGAGGTAAAATAGTCAGAGCCAGAGGGGATTTTCAAGGATTTCAGGAGGAGGTTTAGAACAAATGTGTTCCCATTTAATTCCAGTTAATTTTGGACCGAAATTCCACAAGATGTTTTTATGATTAGAAAGCAGCTAGAGAAAAATTCTGCAGGCTTAGAAGTAGGTCCTTTGCTTTTTCGACTTAAATGTAGTGAGATATTTGCATATCCTACCAATATTGGCTATGCATTGAGGAGGATGAAATAAAGCTGAAGATCTCAACTGACTGGATAAATGAGTGGTAACTGGTAAACAGATCAGTGCAGAGAAATAGGAGGTAGGACATTTCAGGCTGGATAACGAGAGCAGGAGATGTATTGCACATGGTAAGGTAATGCGAGCGAGAGCAAGAACCTGAAGCAGAGTCATTTGGCATGGAAACAGACCCTTCAGTCCAACTCATCCATGCCAACTAAGTTTCCCAAACTAAACTAGTCCCACTTGCCTGCATTTGGCCCATACCCCTCTAAATCTTTCTTATTCATGTACATATCCAGATGTTTTTTCAATGTTTTTATGTATCTGTATCCACCACTACTCCTGACAATTCATTCCACATACAAACCATCTGTGTGAGAAAGAGGTTTTTCAGGTCTCTTCTAAATCTCCCTCCTCGAACCTTAAAAAATTACCCTTAGTTTTGAACTCCCTCACCATAGGGAAAAGACATTTGCGTTTCACCTTATCCACACCCATCATGATTTTATAAACCTCAATAAAAGTCACCCCTCATCCTCCTACGCTCCAGTGAAAAAAGTCCCTGCCTATCCAGCCTCACTTTATAAGCCAAACCCTCCAGTCCCAGCAACAGCGTTGTAAATCTTTTCTGAACCCTTTACAATTTAATATTACCCAGAACTGTACAAAGTACTTCAAAAGTGGCCTCACTAGTGTCTTGTACAGCTTCAATATGACATCCCAACTTCGAAACTGAACAGTCTGTGCAATGAAGGTAAGCCTGCTGGACACCTTAAACACCATATCAACCTGTGACACAAGTTTCAAAGAACTATGTACTTGAATCCTGGAAGTGTCTCAGGGACCTACCATTAATTGTATAAGCCCTGCCTTTGTTTGTTTTACCAAAATGCAATACTTTACATTTATCCAAATTAAAGTCCATCTGCCACTCAGCCTATCGACCCAATTGATCAAGATCCCTTTGTAATCTTCCTTCACTGCCAACTAAACCACCAATTTTGATGTTATCCACAAACTCACTAACCATTCTTCCTAAATTCTCATAAATGACAAACGTAAGTGGACCCAGCATCGAACCCAACAGATCACCACTGGTCACAGGCGTCCAGTTTGAAAAATAACCCTCCACAATCCTCTGCCCCCTACTGTCAAGCCAATTTTGCATCCAATCAACAAGTTCCCCCTGAATCCATGTCATCTAACTTTACTAATCAGTCTACGATGTGGAACCTTGTCAAAGGTTTTAGTAAAGTCAGATTGACCATGTCTACCACTCTGCCCTCAATCGTTTTGAGTACTTCCTCAAAAAACTCAAGCGCGTGAGATACAATTTCCCACACACATGACCACAGGTCACTGATGGTAAAGGTGTCATAACAAATACTTATATTTAGTTTAGAGTCGGAATCATAGAGCACGGAATCAGACCCTTTGGTCCAACTCATCCATGCTGACTAGACTCCCCAATATAATCTAGTTTCATATGCCTATAAACCTTTCTATTCATATACAACGTTTTAAATGTTGTAATTGTACCCCCTCCACCATTTCCTCTGGCAGCTCATCCCATACACGACCACCCTCTGCATAAAAAAATTACCCCTCAGATCCTTTTTATATCTTTCTCCTCTCACCTTAAACCCATGCCCTCTAGTTTTGGATTTCCCTACCTTGGGTAAAAGACCTTGGCTATTCAATCTATCCATGCCCCTCATGATTTATAAACCTCTATAATGTAACCCCTCAAACTCCGACACTCCAGCTCATAAGCCTCAGTCTATTCAGCCTCTCCCTATAACTCAAACCTAGCCAATGTTTTTGACTCAATGCCAGGGAATAGAAAGCAGGAAGGTGACATTAGAGTTGTAACATTCTTTAGGTTGTGGTTAGATTTCTGGTCACCATATTAAAAGGAAGCATTTGATCACATTGCATAGTGCGTAGAGGTAACTTAAAAGGACGTCGCTCACAATGGAGAATTTCAGCTCTGAGGAAAACTTGCATGGAATAGGTTGTTTTCTTTGAAGCATGTGAATTTGATTGGTGATTCAATTGAGATCTACGAGATTGTGAGGCTCCCTGACAGAATGAATCGGAGGGAACTCAACCCCTCAACAGAAAATCAAATGATCAGATTTAAAGCCATTGACAGAATGGCCCCAAGGAATGATGCCAACAGCTACTTCCAGCACCCAACAGGAAAATTCCCTAGACTGGAAGCACCACTATGTGGATTGATCTTGTAACTTGCCAATGTCACTCAATGTTTTGCACATGCAACAATCCGCCATGGACACAAATCAGCATGAACTTGCCATTTCTTTTCATATTCTCAGGATGTCCCAAAACAGAACAGTTCATAGATAGCCGATGTAAATGACATTTGAGTATCATGCTCACCTTGTTTCTTTGATTCAAAGGTTCAATTGTTAAGGAGTCAACACCAATATCAATAATGGAACCCAGCTGGAACCCATCCAGGGGATGTGGAGCCCACACAGGCTTCCCGTCGTCCATGTTCACTTTTCTTAACTAACCACGATTCCCTAGTTTAAGAAAACAAAACACAAGCAAATAAGTGTATGCTTTTTATAAACATAGTGCATCTGGCAACTAAAAATAGTGTCCATCAAGTGTGATTAGTTTAGAATGGTGTCATGGTCAGCATGGTGGGCTAAATTGCCTGTTCCTATGCTGTACTGTTCTGTGTTCCATATGCTGCAAGTCCTACTGTAGCACATTTTAAGCATACAGTGATGCCTCTGAGCTCCTTGCACCTGAGCTAGAAGGATACAGTGAGAGGACTGAAGGAAAGAGGAAAGAGGAAAGAAGCACCTCCATAAGTACTTTGAAAAGGCGGTGACAAGGTGAGCTTTAACCAAAGTTGATCAAAAACTTTTGGCGTGGGGTGGTGGTAGGATAGGGAGTTAGTGTTGGGATGCTGCACAGGTGAAGTTATGTCACAATTTAAAGAAGAATGAATGTTTCAACATAATATTTTCCAATTCAATGGCTTTTCTCTTCAAAATCATAAAAGGAGTTAAACAAAAGAAGCAGTTATATAAGAGAAGTAACCTTTTCACACTCAATGATCAGCTAACACCAAGTTATTATTTCTAAATCATGGGAACAAGTTAAAACAGATTATTTTTGATAAGCTGAGAAACATGGTTCCAACAAAGTATGTTTGAGACAAAAATGCAGGTGAATTAAAAATAGTGGTGATTTAATAGCTGTGGGTTTGGACATTTCCCACACCAATTTATTGACTAAGTTACAATTATAATTTGGGAAAATGCAGCAAGTATTAAGCAATATGGGACATAGTTGTGTACATGGAATTTGCCCACTGAATGTGGCAGAGGAAGTCTTTTAGAAATCAATGTCATTATTGTTAAATTACTGTATGAAAATGACTATTTACCATTAAATCATTATTTTTAAAATGTTAAATTAGTCAGTTTTAATTATTGCATGTTAATAATATTGATTGGCACAACAAGAAGTCATAAGACAAAAAAATTCTTGATGTAAAGGGCAAACGATCGGACTGAATAGATTTGTTGTCCCAGCTTGAAATGACATACAAGAGGCATTGTCAAGAAGAAAGGGTTGAAGATGGGGTAAGTAGTTGGCAGGGACAGGGAGGTCAAGAGGCGATTGTCAAAGAGAAGGATAATGGTGACAGATTTAAAGGAGAGTATTTGTATCAGTCCCAATGTGTACAAGACAAAAAGGTTTCTGCAATATAGGCCTCTGTTTCCAGCAATGTTGAAGTCCTAAATTACAAAACAATTGTTTCCTACCCATCCTAATATGATAAAATTGATTCCTTCATCCAAGTCAACTCTGTAGATAATAAATAGTTTAGACCCACAGATCCCTACAGCATTCCATTAGTCTCAGTTTGCCAACCTTAGAATGACCCATTTGTCCAGACTGCTTCCTATTAGCTAACCAGCCCTCAGTCCATGCTAATATCATTCCAAGCACCATCTATGTGTCGTAATCTCATATGTCACATTAAAAAGGTGGTCTTTGGAAATCTAAATGTACTATAACTACCAATTTCCATTTATTCACTTGTTCATTACATCCTCAAAAACATTAATACATTTATCAAACACAATTCCCCTTTACAAAGCTATATTGACTCGGATGAAACTATTATGATTTTCTAAATGTTCTATTACGCTCCCTTAAATAATGGATTCTAGCATTTTCCAAAAGACAGATGTCAGGCAAACTGCTCCTAGTCTCGTGCTTTTTTTTATTTCTCTCTCTTCTTAAACAAAGTGTTAAATATTCAGTTTTCAAACCTCGCAGAACCTGGGAACATTTGGAAGATTACAACTAAACATCCAATCTCTGTGCAGCCACTTTGTTCTTTTTTCAATAAGAGCCTGGGACACCCTATGGTACTGGAGTTTTTGTGCTCCGGAGTGGCTTTTGAATCTGGAACCTTCTGACTCAGAGGCAAAAGATGCAACCAACTTATCAGAGCCACATAGATCAGAACAATTCATAAGGCTTAAATTTCTAAACAGGACCTGTGGCAATGAAATCGTAGAGGTTAAAAAAAATAAGAGACGGGTTGTCCAGTGCCAGACAGTCATTATTCCGGCTCAGATAGAAGCTGTACAATGGGAACCCTGTGTGAATTGAAGGAATTGCGCGTGAAGTTAATTTTTTTTTGCTGGGCAATTCCAGTTTAAAAAATCGGAGACTTGGCAGGGTTCCAACAAACTAAATTACTCAGGAAAAATTAGATGGTTGAACACAGCCTAACTCCAGAGTTAGTATTAAACTGACCACATACTTGCCTCTTTCTGCCAACTACACCACCCTGGACATCATCCATCCACCTATCAGACCCTGCCCCAATCCCCCTCTCCTCCCACCAAGATAGTGACTTCGGCACTTGCTGAAACTGGCCTTTCCATCAGCAATGCTGCGATTCTCATGGAGCAGATTAGTTGGGATTTTGCCCAATTTTCTACAATAGATTTGTCAGTCTTTTTACTTCAACTGTAAACATATTATTCAGCTGTGACAAGTTCATTAAAATTATATTCATGACACTACTTCAGTGCAAGGTTTTTGCATAATTGGGATGCAACATGCATGCCAATTGAAAAATAAAGGATAGAAACAGCTTGCCTTTACAGAGCATCTTTCACGATCTCAGGGAAATTCCAATGTGCTCCATAACCAAGTGTATTTACAGTCATAACAAAATAACTCTTTAGCCATTTTGTATACAACAAAGTTCCACAAAACAATGATAATGACCAAATAACAAAAAAAATACAAATCATCTTATTAGCGATTTTCCTAAACTTTCCTTCAGTAAGTCTTAAAAATGGCATTCAACAGAGCGCAGGTCTCACAATTGACTGGGGGACAAAGATTAGTCAGGACAGATGTAGAGCTCATTCATAATATGGAATTTTGTAATTCACTTGGGGCCTTGGACCTCTCATGTGAAAGGCAATGCAATCTTGCAAACAAATAACTTGTACTGAAAAACTCAAACCCATGAATTTTCGACAAGACATAAAACTGCCATTCAGCCACATCTGACACCAGCAAATGAACTTACTATGCTACACATTGATGATGTTCACTGGATTGAGAATTACTGTGCCTCAGCAGATGTATTGTTTGTATATTTCAACTTGTTTTTTAAACTTTGTAATTTCACTCTTGCCATGCCAGGAGGATTCAATTTAGTTCTTGCCCTGCAAACTGAATAATTCCAGTCACTAAAGGACCAACTTTAGTTTCTATCTTCTAAAAAGCAAGCAAATTAACCAAAAGTGGCTTTGGCTCTGAACACAGTGAACAAAGATTCACTTTGATGATCTTTAAATAGTGAAGTGCCCACATTGAGCAGAAAGATTAGTCATTCTGCTAGTGTAAAGATCTTTTTGACAAAAGCTCTTTACCTGGTACATTTAATTAACTTGTGCATTAACCCTTTATTCTTCAATAATGAATTTTCTTTAAAAGTTCTTTTATTCATCAAAAGTGAAGCCATACAAACTGCATTAAACACCAGTTTTATTTTACTTTTAATACCAATGGAAGAGTTAGGCGAGTACATGATTTGGCCCTTCTTTGTTGATAATCTACATGAATGCAGTGAAAACACAGTATTAATCAAACCCACTGTTTCAGTAGGTTTCCAAAATGTACTGACACCAACAATGGCTGGCTCTGTCACTGTGATCTTGTGGCTAAAACATATGGTTACTGCATACACCAGTAATAGAAAACCTCTGCATTGTGGACTTGATGCAATTTACAGTCTTCAAGTTTTGCCTGGTACGTTAAATATAGCTTAAATTGCAGTGCAAAAAAAAAATGATTTGGAAACAGCCCACCAAGGACCAGGCACTGCAAGTTTGCATTTTGCTATTAAAGTTAACCAGAATTAGACCAGCCCCATTCAAGAAATACGAAAATTTGGATTTGCTCAAAAGATTTTGATTTATTAGCTTGCCTCAACTGACAGAACATATGATTGCAAGTCAAAAGACCATGTCTACATTCAAGTTTATAACAGAGTAGAAGCATAATAGTTACACTACTGGACAAGCAACCAAAAACCTAAATGAAAGAAAATGCACAGAATGCAAGTTCAAATCCCATAATGACAGTTTGAAAATGAATGGTTTAAGTTGGAACTAAAAGGCTGCTACCAGTAAAAGTAATAATGCAACTTAGAACTTGTCATGGATACTCAAGTGGTTCAACAATGTCTTTTTGAGAACTAAAGTTGCAGTCTAGATCTCCAGTCTTACATAATTGTTTTTGACTCATTGCTGCTCTCAAAGTAGGTTTCCAAGCCACTCAATTCTATGAAACCTAGGAAGGCAGCATTAGATACATGGAAGCATCATGACCTCCATGCTCCCCTCCAAATCACACTTCACCTTGACTTGCAACGAGACCACCATTCCCTTCAGTATCACTGGATCAAAGTTCTGGCAATCCTAACCTAACAGTACTGTGGTAATTTTTTTGCAACACATGGACTATCGCAGTTCAGAAAGTCGGCTTATTAATTACTTTTCAAGGATATCTAGGAATAGGCAATGAATACTGACCTTGCTGCCCCTGTGGCAAGAGCTAATTATAAAGAACTAGTTCTAAATGCTGTTAAAAAACACAAATGAAGCCATGAACTGCTGGTATTGTGAAGCCTGTATAGCCAGTTCAATTAGATCTTAAAAATTCCAATGCACTATTTTAAGAACAGGGAGCTCTCATGGTGCCGGTCATCCCTCAAATATTTGTTGAAAACAAATTAACAAGTCATTGACCTCAGTATTGTTTGTGGGTTTCTTCTGTACAAAATAACTGCCAATTTTCATCATATGCATATTTTTAAATCAGTGAAGTGTTTGAAGTACAGAAGCAGAATGCTTAAGAGACTCCAGAAGTTACTGAGAAATCCAGAGCAGGGCAATTAGATTAGATTACTTAGAGTGTGGAAACAGGCCCTTCAGCTCAACAAGTCCACACCGACCTGCCAAAGCGCAACCCACCCATTCCCCTACATTTACCCCTTTACCTAATTTAGCTTGGCCAATTCACCTGACCTGCACATTTTTGGACTGTGGGAGGAAACCGGAGCACCCGGAGGAAACCCACGCAGAAACGGGGAGAACGTGCAAACTCCACACAGTCAGTCACCTGAGACGGGAAAGAACCCGGGTCTCTGGCGCTGTGAGGCAGCAGTGCTAACCACTGTGCCACCATTCTGCCCACGGTTTTTCCAACAGGGAATACACATTAACCTCACTTGAATACATTACATTCAATGACATTAAATTAAAAAATACTGCTGGAGTTCAGAGTTGGAGCTGTGCCACCCATCAGCAGATAGGTGGCACAGGTGTAGGTGTACTTCCTGCTGTTTAATCAGGCAGGTCAATTTGGGATTCTCCCTTTAGGATATCAGCCTGTCAGCTGATGTGTTGCAAATACTAAACATATCAGCACAAACCATCAGGTCTACCTGCTCATGCTCCTTTAATGGCAGTCATGCTGAATGGTCAGCCATTAATAACAAACCAACGCTCAACAGTTGTTACAGAATCTCCTTAAAAGATGTTTCAAATGTGCCTCCAACAGAATCGACATTTGAAAGTAATCATGCGGAACTCAGTGAGATATTGATCGAAGAGCCATTATGTATAATCATACTGTAAAAAGAGGTGACCTTTGACCCATTGAATCTGTACTGTCAAACTTTACTAAATCTACAGTAATCCCATCTTCCAGCGCTTGGCTCACAGCCTTGAATTATATGGCATTCCAGTACTTGTCCAAGTTCTTTTTACACATTTGATAGGTTGCCCACTTAAACTATTCTCCCAAGCAGCATATTGCTGATTCCCAACACTTTCTGCATGAGAAAGAAATGCCTCAAATCCCCTCTAAACCTCTGACCCTCCACCTCAAAAATTATGTCTGTGCGCATACATGCACACATGCACACAAACAGCTGCTTCCCATCCACTGTTCCATGCCTCTCAATCTTAGAGATCAATGAAGCCCCCTCCCAACCTTCTTTGCTCTGAAGAAAAGGATCCAAGCCTATCCAGGTTTTTGATACAGTAGTTGAAATACTCTAAACCAGACAATAGCCTGGTGAATCTCCTCCTAGTGCAATCGCATCCTTCCTATAGTGTCCTATAGCACACAGTACTCCAGCAATGGCCTAACCAAAGTTTTGCATCACTTCAACATAACCTCATTACTCTTGTATGCCATAACTGATAAATGGAAGTGTATGCCCCATTAACTACCCTATTAATCTGTCTTGCTGCTTTCAAGGATCTTAGGATTAACAGCCCAAGATCCTTCTGAACTTCCTAGAGTCCTGTCATTCATTGAACACTCCTTTGTCTTGTTACTTCTTCCAAAATGCATCACCTCACAATTATCAGGATTAAATTCCATCTGCCACTACTCTGCTCATCTGATAAATCCATTTACATATTCCAGTTGCCCAAGACTCTTTCTCACTGCCAATCACCCAACCAACCTTCGTGTCATCCACAAATTTACTTAAGAATGCCCCCACGTTTTCTACTTAATCCCTTCCTGTTTGTAATATAAAAGGGACTCAGCACAGATCCCCATGGCACGCCGCTGGACACACAAACAGCCTCTACCACCGCCCTGTCTTCTGCCACTAAGTCAATTTTGAATCCAACTTTTGGGTCCCATGTGCTTTTACTTTCTCATCAGTGTCCCACATGAGACCTTGTCAAAAATTTTGTTGAATTCCATTTAAACTATATCAACTGCATTACCCTCTCAACACACCTGATCACCACCTCGTAAAATTCCATCAGATGACAAAGCCATGTGACAATCCTTGATCAAACCTTCCCTCTCCAAGTGGAATTAATTTGCTCCTTCAGAACTTTCCCCAATAGTTTCTCTATCACTCACGTGAGACTCACTAGTCTGTAATTCCCCGATTTATCTCTAACACTTTTCTTGAACAGTAGAACCACATTTGCTGTTTTTCAGTCCTCTGTAACCTCCTTGTGGTCAGAAAGGAATTAAAAGTTGGATCAAAGCTCCATTAACTTCTTCCCATATATTCCCAAAGCAGCCTCAGATACAACTCATCCTGACCTGGATATTTGTCAGATTTTTAAGCTCACCAAATATCTCTCCACTCACTATGCTGAACGCTCAAAAACCCCTTTTTCTCTTTTTGAGAATTCTGTACCTACATCCTCCTTTGCCAAAGCAAAGACAGATGCGAAATACTTACTTAACACCTACAAAAGTCCTTCAGCTCCACAGATTGCTCCCTTGGGCCGTACTCCTTCCCTGCTTACACTCTTACCCTTGAATATACTTATTTGGAACACAGAACAGCTTAAAATGATTCTCCTTAAATCTTACCCACCAGCATTTATTCAAGAAAACAGATTCCAAGCAATCAGTGACAAACTGAGAACTTTCAGTATTAACACTTGAAATAAAAACATATATATAGCAAATTCAATAGGACTCTTCTATATCGATACCTGAGCAGATTTAATATAAGAACACACAATACCTACAAAACTGTTCTGACTCTCGAACCTGGGAAAATTGGCTGCAATTCTTCAATCTAGGAAGGCTTGATGTGAGATGAAGAGAAGAGAAAGTGTTAAATCATAGGCTCAGGGTGTGAAGGAGCAGAAGGAGAAATAATTTGTTATTCCTCTGGTTGTGAAGAGGAAGGAGAAATAAGTTTGGTTTCCTGGATCTGTGCACTAAACAAGTGCAGAAAAAATACTTAAGACTTAGCCTCTGTTTGTATTGCAAAATTCTATTTGGTCCATCATGTTTGTGCTCGTTCACTAAAAGAAACCAGTAATGCCATCATTCTGCACTTCTTCCTTCTGAAAAGTTTTTCCACCACCATTTCAGGCTCTGCACTCCAGATCAAAGCAATACAGTGGGCGAACAAAAATTGTCATGTTCCCTCGGCTATCCTGTGCATTCTTAAAATCTGTATTGTCCAGTTACTGACTTTTCTGCCAGCAGAAAGCATTTTGCCCCATCTACTTTATCAAAACCCTTTGATGTCAAAAATTCCAGGTCTATTAAGAACATGGGACTTAGTTAAAGCAAATCATTCTGGCCTCAAAAAAGGTTCCTGTAATCTGAAATTGGTAACAGGATGCACCAAAGCCAAACTGCTTTAAAATAATAGTATTGTGTACACAATACTAATGTGCAAACTAACAAGGCAACTCAAACAGAAAGGAATGTCTGTTGGATTTTACCCAGGCACCTCACATACGTCTGCACACAGAGATCGAGATAGTCTCTCTCCACAAATGGTCATATAATGGTACTCCAGGCCAGACAGCCCGGATTCAAATTATACCTGCTCCAGAAGTGCGTTATGAAGTGACTGAATTGACTGAACAGGTTGATTAAAAGTAACTGTTTTTAAAAGTGCTTACAGTGCAGAACCAATCCATTCAGCCTATTGTGTACATGCCAAGTCTCTGAAAGATCAACTCAGCTAGTCGCACTTGTCCACCTTTGTCCCATACCCCAAAAAGATGGTGGTGGCACATGTTAATGTCACTCAACTAATCCTGAGGCCCAGATTGAAGCTCTGGGGATCTTTTTTTTTTTACATTGTCACCACAGCATTCAATTAATAAATCTGGAATATAAAGCTAGTGTGTCAGTGAGACTAATTATTCATTGTAATAAAGGCCCAATCCAGTTGACTCAATTACCATCTGAAATTGCCTTCAGTTCAAGCGCAACAAGAGACAAGTAACAAATACTGGCCTTCCACAAATGCCTATATCCTATGTTAGGATGAAGAAAACAATTCTGCAAATTATTTCGGTTCAGCCCATTATCCAATTCTGTTTCGAAGGCCACAACTGAATTTGCTTCCACCACACTCATGGTCTACTTTCTGGATCCTGACTAACAAACTGCCTTTTGTTACTTTGTCATTCAACTTAAAATGTGTGTTTCTCTGGCTCTCAAGCCTTCCCCAATGGGGTTAAATTCTACCTACTTTATCCAGATCCTTCAAGACTATACCATCAAATCTCCTCACTCTTCTCTTGGCCTGGGAGAACAGCCCCAATTTCTCCAATTTATACACATAACTGAAATCCTTCACCTATTCTTACAAACATTTCCTCAAATGTCTTCCTTAAGATGTGCTGCCCAGAAAATGGACAGAATACTCCAGTGGAGGCTAAATATATTTTTTGGTTAAGGTTCAGTATAAATTGAGGTTTGACCATTAAGTCAGGATTCCGTAGGCTTTAGGTCTCTGTCCTTGCACTTCCTCTTCAGAGCCATACGCTTGGCTTTCCTAATTTTTCCTGCTAAAAGACTTTGTTTCACATTTCATCATGTCCAGCTGTCCTAGCAATGTGACTATGTCCTCCTAACGTTCATCACAATCCTCCTCATAGTTCACAACACTTCCAATTTTATATCATGCGCAAATTTTGAAATGATGCCCTGTACACAAAAGGCATTACCCACAATTGTGTGTTACGGAGAAAAAAACGGAATCAAAATCAGTTACATATCAACTGGCTTTACCAACAGATATTCTGGCTTTTCTTTCTTAATCCAGATTGAGCTAGGTGTCTTAATTGTGTCCCAGAACACGGATGAAAAACTTTTCCGTGACCTAAGTCAAATTAACCAGTCAGCAGTAGGCAGAGTTTATTCTTACTCCTTTCATTTTAACAAAGGCGATTTCATTTACAATTAGAGTCCTCTGATACCATCCATTCTTGATTAGTAAAGTTATAGTAGGGTTAGCATAAGACCATAACATATAGGAGCAGAGAGTTAAGCCATTTGGCCAATCAAGTCTACTCTGTCATTCAATCATGGCAGATATATTTCTCAACCCTATTCTCCTTCATGTCTCATAACCTTTAATGCCTCACTAATTGAGAAACTATCTATCTCGGTCTTAAAAACACAATGACATTATGACAGCGTCACCATCCTCTGGCTGAAGAGATTCCTCATCCCGGCTTGAAAGGATCACCTCTTCATTCTGAAATTGTACCTTCAGATCCTACTCTCTTCTATTCATGGAAACTTCTCCATGTCCACTCTATCCCGGCGCCTCAATATTCTGTAAGTTTGTACAAAATTTCCCCCCTATCTTTCTATATTCCACTGAGTAAAGACTCAACCGCTCCTCATATGACAATCCTTCATTCTTGTAAACCTTCTCTCAACTCCCTCCAATGCCAGCACTTCCTTCCTTAGATATAGGGCCCAAAACTGCTCACAATATTCCAAATGCAGTCTGACCAGAGCCTTTTACAGCCTCAGCAGTACATCCCTGCTCTTACATTCTAGTCTTCTTGAAATGCATATTAACCCTGCATTTGCCTTCCTAACTGCCAACTAAGCCTGCATGCTAACCTTGAGAATCCTGAACTAGAACTCTGAAGTCTCGTTGTGTTTCAGATTTCCAAAGCCTTTTGCCATTTAGAAAATAGTCAACACCTCTATTCTTCCTGCCAAAGTGCATAATCTCACACTTTCCCAAATTGTATTCCACCTACCACTTCTTTGTTCACTCTTCTAGCACGTCTGCATCCTTCTGTAGCCTCCCTACCTCAACATTACTGTCTCAATCTTTATGTCATCTGCAAATTTTGCAATAAAGCCCACAGTTTCAGATCGTTAACATGAATAGTTGTAGTCCCAATACTGACCAGCTGCAGAACACCACTACTCACCAGTTGCCATCCTGAAAAAGAAAGACCCTTTGCCCCCACTTCCCGTCTTCTGCTGGTCAGCCAAACCTCCATCCATGCCAGAATCTTGTCCCTAATTCCATGGGCTCTGATCTTATTTAGCAGCCTCCTGTGTAGCATCTTGTCAAAGGCCTTCTGGAATTCATTTGTTCAACTTACTCATTACCTCCTCAAAGAATTCTAACAGATTCGTCAGACATTACCTTCCCTTAAAGCAGTGCTGACTAGCTCTATTTTACCATGCACTTCGAAGTACTTCACAATCTTACCCTTAATAAGGGACTCTAAAATCTTACCAACGACCAAGGTCAGCCTAACTGGCTTACAGTTTACTGTCTTCTGCCTCCCTGCTTTCTTGGCAATTGGCAATTTGCTCATCCTCTGGGACCCTTTCAGACTCTAGTGATTCCTAAAAGATCAACAATGCCTCCACGATCTCCTCAGCTATCTCCTTCAGAACACTGAGGTGCAGTCCAT
Organism: Chiloscyllium punctatum; assembly: GCF_047496795.1. Taxonomy (NCBI): domain Eukaryota; kingdom Metazoa; phylum Chordata; class Chondrichthyes; order Orectolobiformes; family Hemiscylliidae; genus Chiloscyllium; species Chiloscyllium punctatum. The sequence continues at coordinate 84,679,817 of NC_092749.1, forward strand.
CTGGTCCAGGTGATTTATCTGCTGTCAGACCTTTCAGCTTCCCCAGCTTCTCCTTCTTAGCAATGGCCACTATACTCACCTCTGCCCCAAATCTCTTGAAGCTTGTTAGGCAACATCCACCATAATGACCAAGGCAAGTACCTATTCAGTCCCTCCAACAAATTTTTTTTATTCCCCATTACAATTTCTTCAGCCTCATTCTCCAGCAGTCCAATGTCCAATCTAGCCTCTCTCTTACTTTTTATGTATCTAAAAAAATACTCTTGCAATCTTCTTTTATGTTAGCAGCTAGCTTACCCTAACATTTTGTCTTCTTTTCCCTTACTGCTTTTTAAGTTGTCCTCTGCAGGTTTTTAAAGGTTTCCCAATTCTCTGGCCTCCAAGTAATCTTCACCATATTGTGTGCTTTTTCTTTTGCTTCTATGTTGTCCCTAACTTCCCTCGTCAGCCAATTTTACCTCATCCTCCCCTTATATAGTGTTGCTTCCTCATTAGGAGGAATTTCTGCTGTGGCTCCTGAATTACCCCCAGAAACTCCTGCCATTGCTGCTCCACTGTCTTTCTTGCTATTCTTCCCTTGTAATCAACTCTGGTCAACTCCTCTTTGTGTTACCTTCACCCAATTATAATACACAGTTACATCTGATTCAAGTTTGTTGCTCTCAAACTACAAGATGAATTCGATCATATCAAGTTTAACAAAAACTTGCCCGTAGCAGTCAGTTTGGGTTCAAATGTGGACAAACGACTGAGGTCAAGAAGAGAGCAATTTCCCTTGACTCTTGGTTACATTTTACCAAGAAAGGAGTCTGACTAATAATGGAGTCAATGGGAATTGTAGGAAGAAAATCTCCACGGATTGCAGTCATACCTAACATAAAGGAAGACAAGTGTGGTTACTGAAGGTCAGTCATCTCAGCTCAGGACACTTCTGCAGGAGTCCCTCAGGGTAGTTTCAGCTCCGTCATCAATGATCTTCCCTCCATCTTAAGGTCAGAAGTGGGTCGTTTGCCAATGATTGCACAAGGTTCAGCACATTTGTGAATCTTCAGATCCTGGAGGAGTCCATGTTCAAGTGCAAAAAGACTGGAATTATATCCAGGTTTCATCTGACAAAGGACAAGTTACATTTGTCCCATAAGTGTCTGGAAATGCCAATTTTCCATCAAGAGAGAATCCATCCATCACCCCTTGATATTCAATGGCATTCCTGTTGCTGCTTTGCCTGCCAACATTCTGGCGTGGACAATGTCAGAAATCACACAACACCAGATTATACTTTATTTCAAATCACAAGCTTTTGGAGCGCAGCCCTTTCATCAGGTGAAGAGAGAGAGAAGCACACAGAACACAGAATTTATGGGCAGAGAGATCAAAAGATCATACAAATGGTGTGAGTTCAGTGTCAAATAATAAGTCTCTGCAGGTGACCAAGAGAGTGAGACGGTGAGTGTAAAAGTGTCAACAGCTAAATAACAAGCAAAGGGATGACCTATAAATCCAATTAAATGAAGCAGAAAAATAATAAACAATTAAAAATAAGGTGGTGCTTGGAGACAAAACCAAAATGACTGGAACAACATGGAATAAAAACAGAAGCTGCTGGTAAGCCCAGCAGGTCTGGCAGCATCCGTGAAGAAAAACCAAAGGAAGGGTCACCGGACCCGAAATGTTAACACTGATTTTACTTCACAGACGCTGCCAGACTTACTGTGCCCCACCCCACCTCCAGCAATCCTTGCCTTTGCTCCTGATTTACAGTTTTCACAGTTCTTTTGGTTTTTATTTGACTGGAACAACATGATAGATATAAGAGTTGCATGCTGAGGATCTAAGCGAAATAATAAGTAATCCAAAACTGTACAAACTAATTGAGGTAGAGAGATCATAACCACTCAACAAGATAGTGGTGTCAAAACAGGTTCACCTTCCACACACAAACCTTAACATGATTCTTGCTTCAGATTCTGACTGACTAACTGAAATTTAAACAGTTTAGTTCATTATTTCAGAACTTCAGCTCTCAGGACCTTCTGTTGTTCTTCCCTTTCTCTCTCAAAACTACATGCTTCAGGCTGACTATATATCTAAAGTTAGATCACTAACATTTCCTTTAAAGCTCTATTTAAGAACAGACTTTGATAATGAAGAGTTTAAATTACAAAAGAGTTTTTGAATATTGATTAAAGTGTTGTTAATTATATGCTACCATTCACTACAAAAAAGGAGAAAAAAAACAATGTGCATTGATACAGCATTTTTTACAATGGCTGAATGGCTCTAAAGTGTTTTGAGACAATGAAGTACTTTAAGTCTGGACATGGCTATAAATGTATTAAATGTGGCACAATATGCACACCATGCCATTTGCAAGAGTTCAATCTAATAAAGAGATGATCTGCTTTTGTATTGTTGACTGAGGGATAAATGTAATCAGAATACTGGGAATATTTCCCTGCTCTTCTTAAATATTCCATTGAAACTAATTTGAAGATGAGCAGGGAATTTTTCCTAGTATCCCAAGCAGGCAGATTGGATGCCAGTTTAAAACATGGCACTGTGGAGCATCCTCTCGTATTACATTGGATTATTTGCATTGATCTTTTAAACTAGATTACTTAAGTTGTAATTGAACCTGAAACCTGTAACACGACAGGCAAAATGTATCAAGTGAACCACAACTGACCAAGCTGTATAATGGTTATCAACAGTCCAACTGGATCTTGATCAATTGGGCCAATGGACTGAGGAGCAGCAGATGGAATTCAATTTACATATATGTAAGGTGTTGTAATTTGGTAAGATAAACAAAGGCAGCACTTCTATAGTTAATGGTAAAGTCCTGGGGAGTGTTATTGAACAAAACGGTCCTAGAGATTCAGGCTAGAGTGGTGGTGGAAAAGCACAGCAATTCAGGCAGCATATGAGGAGCAGGAAAATCGACGTTTCGGGCAAAAGCCCTTCATCAGGAATAGACGTCAATTTTCCTGCTCCTCGGATGCTGCCTGAACTGTTGTGCTTTTCCAGCACCACTCATCTAGAATCTGGTTTCCAGCATCTGCAGTCCTTGTTTTTACCTAGAGATTCAGGTACATAGTTCATTGAAAGTTGTGTCACAGATAGACAGGGTGGTGGAGAAAGCATTTGGCACACTTGCCTTCATTGCTCAGATGATTTGACTACAGAAGTTTGGGTATCATGTTGCATTTGTACAGGATGTTGGTGAGGCCATATTTGGATTACTGTGCACAGTTCTGGTCACCATGCTATAGGAAGATATTTTATTAAATTGGAAAGGATGCAGAAAAGATTTACAAGGATGTTACGGGAAATGGAGGGTTTGAGTTATGAGGAGAGGCTGGGTAGACAGAGAAGTTTTTTTCCTGGAGCATAGAAGGTTGAGAGGTGACCATGTTAAACGATTAAATGGGAACCTCTCTCTAGACATTAATGTAATATTGAAGAGTTAATCTGCAATGACTAAACATTCTGGAAGTGGATGGGGACGACAGTCAGGCAAGAATGCAAATGACCGCCACTCCATTTAGACAGTCATTTGCTACTACTCCCCCTGCTATTATCAAATTAAACTATCATTCAATCACTTCCATTCAGAAATGTTTTCTAGCCATCCCCTGAAGCTAGGTATGTCACATACATTGTCTTGGGAAATCACTGAGTCAGGAAATATTTTGCATAACATTCCAAAGGATTAGGGCATTAGCATTATCTCGGAGGATGATCTCATCCTACCATCATACTTTGGGGTAACATATGACTGTGAGGGGGTAACTGAGGGATTTTCTCAAGTGGCATGTGACCATGGGGAAGTGACCAGAGTATCTGTAAGCATGGCCAACTGACCTGCATAAAGGAGATGTATTTTCTTTGTTCAGGGCCTCACTTAGACTCGACCTCACACACCTGCAAAGAGGGTCAAAAGGGGGGGGTTCACATAGCTTGTACAAGCTTTATTAAACTTTAACGGTTTGCAGAAGTGGGTGTATGCAAATTGCATCTAGTGTGTGAAACCTCAGGAAAAGAACCCAACAACCTTACAGAGTTTTATAATATCATGAGGAGCATAGATAAGGTGAATTGCAAAGGTCTTCTCCCTCAGGTAGGGGTGTTTAAAAGAGGGTATATATTTAAGGTAAGGGGAGGTGAGAGGAAAAAGATTTAAAAGGGACCTCAGGAGCAACTGTTGGAGGCGGCAGGGCATCAGCTGTGGTGGTGGCAGTGCCCAGACACAGCCTCCTGGCTACAGTACATCAGGAGCAGGGACTCTTGGCAGTGTGTTGGTGGCTACAGCAGCAGCAGAACCAGGGTCTCCTGGGGCATCAATGTTGTCATTGCTTTATCTGGAGCAGGGATCCCTTGAGGCCTGTAACGCCTTGCAGAGGCTCTGAGCCAAGTTTGAGAACGAATTTGACAGAAAGAGAATTTGATTTAAGTGATTCCTTCTTATTGTTTGTAACTCAAAATAGCACCAGATTGTGGTAACACAACACTTTTCACTACATGTGAGACAATGAAATCATTCGTTCATGAAAGGTTTAGAGGGATATGGATTAAACACAGGCAAAGGGACTAATTTGGTTTGGGAAACCTGATTGGCGTGGACAAGTAGGACCAAATGGTATGTTGCCATGCTGTTTGAATATAATATTAGTATAAAAAGTTTTATTTAATCAGAATTACAGTCCTCAGGACCAATATACACTTCAACACTCATCTTACAATTTCTGATGACAGAGCTTTACAACGAGACAACAGTTTCAGACAATGCATGCCAGACTAAAACTACAGCTCCAGGTTTCAAGGCCATTAACAGCCATAAACATTTTAAGAGTCATCAGGAAGCATACTCACTGTCAGAACTCCATTATGCATCTCACCAAAGCTTAATATCCTCCGACAAATAAAGGAATAGTTAAAATAGGGATTTCTTTAAAGTAAAAGGTTGTAGTGTCTGCTGGTTAAGAATTGGATTGAGAACAATCTGTTACGTATTAGTACTAGGAGTAAGATATTTGCCCAGTTAAACCTGTTCAGACAGCTTCACAAAACCTACTTAAAAAGGAACTTGTACAGAAATTACAAAAGAAAGTGAAACAATGAACTGATTCAAAGTGAGTGCCAGTCATAACGCCTTTTAGGCAATGCCAAATTTCACAAAATTCTGAGTCTCTGAGTCCATGAACTGAGTCCATTCAAGTCTCTGCTACAATAAAACAAAAGAAATGCAGATGCTGGAGATCTGAAACAATAACTGATATTGCAGAAACTCTGCTATCTTCCTGCAGATACTGCCAGATCTGCCGAGTTAATGCTTGGAGTCCTGGAGGGAATAATCTCTGCAGAATCCCTTCCATAACAGTGGTTTCCTGCCCACTGTGGTTGACATGGCCCTCAACAGCATCCTTTCTCATCACCTGCACTTCTACCCTTACCCTTCCTATCACTCACAACTGTGTGATCGGGATCCCCTTGGCCTCCCCTTTCACCCACCAGTTCCACATTCAAAGGATCATTCTTGGTCATTTCAAACAAGTCAAGCAGAACACCACCACCACCAAACAAGTCTTCTCCTCACTCCCCCTGCTTGCGTTTCACAGGGATCATTCCGTCCAGGACACCCTAGTCAATTCCTCAACCAACACCACTAATTCCCCATTACCCCTTCCCACAGCACCTTCCCATGTAACTGCAGAAGTTGCAACACCTTCCCCTACACCTCCTCCCTGCTCACCATCCAAGGGCCAAAACGGTCTCTCTCCAAGTGAAGCAGCATTTCACCTGTACTGCACCTAACGTGGCCTACTCTACATTGGAGAAACCAAACAGACTGGGTGACAAATTTGCAGAACACCTCCAGTCTGTGTGGAAGCAGAACCCAAACCTTCCCATAGCTGGTCATTTTAATACTGCCCATGTGTCCGTCCTCAACATGCTACAAGGCTCTAGTGAATCACAACGCAAACTGGAGGAACATCATCTCATCTTCAGACTAGGCACCTGACCGCCTTCCTGGCAGAATATTGACTTCAATACCCTCAAATTGTGAACTTCCTCCCATTCCTTCCCTTTTTGAGCTTTACTAGTTATATTCTCTGTCAGCATGTCCTCTCTCCCCTTCTCACACCACAATGGGACTGTCTGCTCTCTAGTCTGGTAGTTAGACACACTACTGCTCTACATTCTCATGTTCTGATCACTTAATCTGAATTATCAACATCTTTTCTTCCTCAGCACTCCATACCAACCCCACCCTGACTCACTACAGCATAAATGCTGTCCCTCCAAACTTCACTGCACCTTTGAAGAGTCATCTAGACCAGAAACACTAGCTTGCTTTCTCTCCAGGGATGCTGCCTGACCCGCTGCGATTGCCAGCATTTTTTTCAGTACATATTCCAGCATCTGCAGTAATTTGCTCCCATATTGTTTTTGTTTCAAGTCTACGATGCTGTACCAATCAGCTTTGTGATGAATTTAGAGCATGGCAACACCACCATGGCAATGGGAGGAACATAAGACACAAACCAATGATGCAACTGTTGGTGGGTCTGACATTTCCTTGTTCTAAGTAAACTGGCTGGCAGACATGCAAAGATCTGCAATCAAAGAGTACCCAAAGAAAAAAATGTGGAATGCAAGAATAATAGGGTGGTTATGGTAGGGGATTTTAACTTTCAAAACATAGACTGGGACTGCCATAGTTTTAAGGAGAGGAATTTGTTAAGTGTGTACAAGAAAATTTTCTGATTCAATACGTGGATGTACCTACGAGAGAAGGTGCAAAACTTGAACTACTCTTGGGAAATGGGGCAGTGCAGCTGACTGAGGTGTCAGTGGGGGAGCACTTTGGGGACAGCAACCATAATTCTATTAGTTTTAAAATAGTGGTGGAAAAGGACATACCAGATCTCAAAGCTGAAGCTCTAAATTGGAGAAAGGCTAATTTTAACGGTAGTAGATAAGAACTTTCAAAAAGCTGATCAGGAGCAGATATTCACAGGTAAAGGGACGGCTGGAAAAAGGGAAGTCTCCCGAGATGAGATAACGAGAGTCCAGAGACAGTATATTCCTGTTAGGGTGAAAGGAAAGGCTGATAGGTGTAGGGAATACCGGATGATTAAAGAAATCGATAGTTTGGTTAAAGGAAAAGAAGGAAGAAATGTAAGGTAAGAGACAAGATAGATTGAGTGAATCCTTAGAAGAGTATAAATGCAGTAGGAGTATATTCAAGAGGGAAATCAGGAGGGCAAAAAGGGGTCATGAGATAGCTTTGGCAAATAGGGTTAAAGAAAATCCAAAGGGTTTTTACAAATACATTAAGGGGCAGCACAGTGGCTCAGTGGTTAGCACTGCTGCCTCACAGCAGCAGGGTCCCAGGTTCGATTCCAGCCTCGGGCAACTATCTGTGTGGAGTTTGCACATTCTCCCAGTGGGTGGTTGGGTTTCCTCCGGGTGCTCTGGTTTCCTCCCACAGTCCAAAGATGTGCAGATCAGGTGAGGTCAGGGCAATTTAGCATGGTCAGAGTGTTAGGTGCATTAGTCAGGGGTAAATGTAGGGAAGTGGGTCTGGGTGGGTTGCTCTTCAGAGGGTCGGTGTGGACTTGTTGGGCCAAATGGCCTGTTTCCACACTGTAGGGAATCTAACCTAAAAAGAATAAGTAGGGAGAGAATAGTGCCCCTCAAAAATCAGCAAGGCAGCCTTTGTGTGGAGCCACAGAAAATGGGAGAAGATACCAAATGAGTATTTTGCATCAGTATTTACTGTGGAAAAGGATATGGAAGATACAGACTGTAAGGAAATAGATGGCAACATCTTGCAAAATGTCCATATTATAGAAGAGGAAGTGCTAGATGTTTTGAAACAGTTAAAAGTGGATAAATCCCCAGGACCGAATCAGGTGTACCCTAGAACTCTGTGGGAAGCTAGAGAAGTGATTGCTGGGCCTCTTGCTGAGATATTTGTATCATCAATAGTCACAGGTAAGGTGCCGGAAGACTGGAGGGTGGCAAACGTGTTGCCACTGTTTAAGAAAGGTAGTAAAGGACAAGCCAGGGAACTATAGATCAGTGAGCCTGATGTCGGTGGTGGGCAAGTTGTTGGTGGGAATCATGATGGACAGGATGTACATGTATTTAGAAAGGCAAGGACTGATTAGGGATAGTCAATATGGCTTTGTGCATGGGAAATCATGTCTCACAAACTTGATTGAGTTTTTTGAAGTAACAAAAAAAGATTGAGGGCAGAGCGGTGGACGTGATCCATATGGACTTCAGTAAGGCATTCAACAAGGTTCCCCATGGGAGACTGATTCGCAAGGTTAAATCTCATGGAATACAGGGAGAACTAGCCAATTGGATACAGAACTGGCTCAAAAGGTAGAAGACAGAGGGTGGTGGTGGTGGGTTGTTTTTCAGACTGGAGGCCTGTGACCAGTGGAGTGCCACAAGGATCAGTGCTGGGCCCATTACTTTCATCATTAACTAAATTATTTGGATGTGAGCATAATAAAGTATAGTTAGTAAAATTGGACACCAAAATTGGAAGTATAGTGGACAGGTTACCTCAGATTACATTGGGATCTTGATCAGATAGCCCAATGGGCTGAGACGTGGCAGATGGAGTTTAATTTAGATAAGTGCGAGGTGCTGCATTTTGGGAAAGCAAATCTTAGTAGGACTTATACACGATGGTAAGGTCCTCAGGAGTGTTGCTGAACAAAGAGACCTTGGTGTGCAGGTTCATAGCTCCTTGAAAGTGGAGTCGCAGGTAGGTAGGATAGTGAAGGCGGCGTATGGTATGCTTTCCTTTATTGGTCAGAGTATTGCGTACAGGAGTTGGGAGGTCATACTGTGGCTATGCAGGACATTGGTTAGGCCACTGTTGGAATATTGCGTGCAATTCTGGTCTCCTTCCTATTGGAAAGATGTTGTGAAACTTGAAAGAATTCAGAAAAAGTTTACAAGGATGTTGCCAGAGTTCGAGGATTTGAGCGAAAGAGAGTGGTTGAGTATGGGGCTGTTTTCCCTGGAGCGTCAGAGGCTGAGGGGTAACCTTATAGAGGTTTAGAAAATCACAAGGGGAATGGATAGGATAAATAGACAAAGTCTCTTCCCTGGGGCGGGGGAGTGCAGAACTAGAGGACATAGGTTTAGGGTGAGAGGGGAAGTATATATATATATATATATATAAATAATTTAAAAAAGAGGCCTAAGGGGCAACTTTTTCACACAAGAGGATGGTAGATTACATTACTTACAGTGTGGAAACAGACCCTTTGGCCCAACAAGTCCACACCAACCCTCTGAAGAGCAACCCACCAAGACCCATTCCCCTACATTTACCCTTTCACCTAACACTATTGGCAATTTAGCATGGCCAATTCACCTAACCTGCACATTTTTTGGACTGTGGGAGGAAACCGGAGCACCCAGAGGAAACCCACGCAGACACAGGGAGAATGTGCAAATTCCACACAGACAGACAGGAATTGAACCCAGGACCCTGGTGCTATGAGACGGCAGTGCTAACCACTGAGCCACCGTGCTGCCCTGGTACATGTATGGAATGAGTTGCCAAAGGAAGTTGTGGAGGCTAGTACAATTGCAACATTTAAAAAGGCATCTGGATGGGTATATAAATAGGATGGGTTTGGAAGGATATGGGCCAGATGCCCGATTGGGTTGGGATATCTAGTTTGCATGCATGGGTTGGACCGAAAGGTCTGTTTCCGCACTGTACATCTCTATGACTCTAAATAAAACGAAAAGCTGAAGAGAGAAACCCAACAGACCATAATGCCAAAAATGAAACAAAATACATTACAAACAGAGGCCTAGTAACATGACCAGAGAAGATGGCACTTGTTCATTGATATCAGTCTGCTCCAGTTAGCATCAGCTCTTTCTGTCGACCTGATAGTTAGTTTACAGAAACTGAATTACCACGGGACCAATTTATTCAAGTAACTGTTTTATTTTTAAGAAGTGCAAGAAAGGCAGGATGAAATGCTTCTGTTATTCAAATCTGAATGTAACATTGCAGAATGTTGTCAATGAATTTAACAGTACTGAAGCTTTATATATTTTTTGAAAAAAAAAAGCAAGCTGTTTAAAGGATTAAACAAAAAAGGATAGGTGGAGATCCCCACAGAGTTTCTTCTATACACAAGAAACAGTGATCAACAACAGAAGACTTCTTTGTATTTGTTTTCTGGCAAATTCAGCATTCATTATCCACCCCCAAACGTCCTTCTTGAACTGTTGCAGTCCATCTAGACGAGATGTATTCAAAAGGTGTTGGGAAGGAATTCCATTTTTTTTGACCAGTGACAATAAGTCACAAAATAATTCCAAGTCAGAATCACACGTGGCTTAGAGGGGAGCTTCCAGATGCTGTTATTCCCACACATCTGCAACTTTTGCCCTTCGGCAGGAGCTTGTAAGTGGCACACAATACTGTCATGGTAGCAAAGGCAGTCAATGGTAGCCAGGGTGATGATCAAGCAGGTTGATCTTATCTTGGATGGTGTGATACCTTTTGATCGCTAGTAAAGTCACACCCAGCTAGTCAAGTATAGATTACTCCACCACATTCATGATCACTGTATTATGAATGGAGGAAAGGCTCTGGGGAGTCAGGAAGCAAGTTATTCATCAGATAGTACCCAGCTTCTGATGAGCTCCTGTAGTCAGTGTTCGTATGGCTGGGACACAAAAGTCTGTCAATGATGACCCCTAGGATGCTGATGACAAGGGATTCACAATCATAATCCTGGTGAATGTGGGTTATGGGAAGTGCAGACAATGTCACACTTGGTGAACATTTTGTCTTAGGAGGATAGGTTGGCCAAGCCATCTTGTACCTTGACTGATGTGTAAAAGATCTGAAATGGTCTCAACAAGGTGGACGTGGAAAGATGTTTCCTTTTGTGGGAGAGGTTTAAGAGGCTTTGGAACACTCGACTTCAGAAGGCCAAAAGCAGATCATTGAACATTTTTAAGACAGAAACAGATGTATTGTTAGGGAAGGGAGTCAAGGGTTAATTGGAGTTAATAAAAATGTAGAATTCAAGTTACAAATCAACAGATCAGCCATGATCTGATTGAATAGCAGGCCAGGTTACAGGGACCAAACCCTACTTCTGCTCCTTTTTCATTGTTGGCATTTTTGTATTGAAATCCCCCTCAGAGGGACAGTGAACTGTCATTTATGCATTGAGCTTTGCCACATTGCTGAGTATCGGAACCACAGAAGCCAATTCAACAGAAGCCGAAGAACATTCTCCAAAAGTTTGCAATTGCATCAACCAAAAAAATTCTGATGCAAGCAAATCACTAGAAAAAAAAAGATCTTTCAAAAAGGCCAGTGCTGCCTCCTAAGCAAAACATGCTACAGCAGATTAAAAGGGGAAGGGGCAGCACTCCAGATCTTCTGCCCTCCCTGCCTTCCTACATGCCCTCTGGTCTATGCAAGACCCCACCCAGTCTCCTTTCTCCCTTCATCTCACATTAAGGTTCTCCAAGAAATTACCAACAAGAGGCCAATTCAGTCAATAATGCCTGTGCTGGCTCAACGTGCAGTTCCCTCACCACTCTCCTTCATGCAGCAATCATTTTTGCTTTTCATCCTTTAAAACAGAAAATTCCAGAACACAAAACACAAAAAACTTCTTTGACTCCTGTTGCCTATTTACAACGATCCTCAATTTCGCCCATCTCGCTCAATTTTCTTTGTAATGAAGTAGCTGTCTGCTACCCTTTTAAGGGCATTAGAACAACAAACCAGAAGGTGACGACAATTCAGCAATTCCAACCTGTTTACCAATCCAATTAGATTAAGGTTGATATGCATCTTAATTCCATTATTCCACATCAATTTTAGAACACAATGTCCTCATTGAACAAAAGCTTTGCTTAAAAACAATCTTTAACATCAGTGTGGTTGAAAATTCAGTTTTGTAGGTAGGAACAATCTTCTAATCTGATTAATTCTGTTGAGACAGAGAATGTTACATATAGCTGACCAGTACTACAAAGAGGATGAGAGAAAAAGTTAGAGGAGCATTCCTAAGCTTCTCTCATGTACCACTCAGCCAAATACTTGAGAATTTGTCATGTACCCTTTCATTTTGGTCAAATTTGGTATCTCACATGGGAGAAAATGTTTTAATAAATTAATCCATTATTTCAATAACACCTTAATACAAAATTAGAGAGGAAATGCTGCATTTCAAAGACCAATTATGTGATTATGAGACTATGTATTCACTCCAAAAAGATGCTTTGGATGTTGATCAAAACATTGGAGCTGAAAAAGACTGTTCAGTTTACGAAGATCATTCACATTGTTGTTTCAGTTTTCAAAGGTGAAGCACAAACAATTCTTTACACTAAACCGAATGGTTATTATAAATTGCCCTTCTCTGCACAATACGACAACTTCGTACTAATGATTGCTATCCCTCTCTGGGGTAGTATACTGGAAATCAAGCGTCACAACTTCCGGAATTGGTTCTCAAAATTCCCCAATTTACATATCTTTTAGATCCAATCTGACAGAAAACAAAGACCAAGTTTCTGAACTTATCAAAAATGACTTTATTAAAATAAAAATATGACTACAAGTAAGCACCAGGCGGCACAGTGGCTCAGTGGTTAGCACTGCTGCCTCAGAGTCAGGGACCTAGGTTCAATTTCAGCCTTGGGTGACCGTCTGTGTGGAGTTTGCACATTCTCCATGTGTTTGCGTGGGTTTCCTCTGGGTGCTCCTGTTTCCTCCCACAGTCCAAAGATGTGCCGGTCAGGTGACTTGACCATTCTAAATTGCCCAGAGTGTTAGGTGCATTAGTCAGCGCGAAATAGGTCTGGGTGGGTTACTCTTGGGCAGGTCTTTTTATGCTATCCATGCCCTCATGATGTTATAAATCTCTAGGAGGTCACTCCTCAGCTTGCAATGCTCCAGGGAAAAGAGCCCCAGCCTATTAAGCTTCTACTTTCAGCTCAAATCCTCCAACCCTAGTAAAATCCTTGCAAGTCTTTTCTGAACCCTTTCAAGTTTCATAATATCCTTCTGATAGGAGGGAGACTAGAATTGTATGCAGTATCCCAAAGTGACCTAACCAATGTCCTGTACAGCCGCAACATAATCAGAGTCATAGAGATGTACAGCATGAAAACAGACCCTTCGGTCCAACCTGTCCATGCTGACCAGATATCCCAACCCAATCTAGTCCCACCTGCCAGTGCCCGACCCATATCCCTCCAAACCCTTCCTATTCATAAACCCATCCAAATGACTTTTGAAATATTGCAATTGTACCAGCCTCTACCACTTCCTCTGGCAGCTCATTCCATACACACATCACCCTCTGAAATGTTGCCCCTTAGATCTCTTTTATATCTTTCTCCTCACCCTAAACCTATGCCCTCTAGTGCTGGACTCCCCCACCCCAGGGAAGAGACTTTGTCTATTTATTCTATCCATGCCCCTCAATTTTGTAAACCTCTAAAGGTTACTCCTCAGCCTCTGGCGCTCCAGGGAAAACAGCCCCAGCCTGTTCAGCCTCTCTCTGTAGAGCAGATCCTCCAATCCTGGCAACATCCTTGTAAATCTTTTCTGAACCCTTTCAAGTTTCACAACATCTTTCCGATAGGAAGGAGATCAGAACTGCATCCAACAGTGGCCTAACCAATGACCTGTACAGCCGCAACATGACCTCTCAATGCCTGTATTCAATACTCTGACCAATAAAGGAAAGCATACCAAACGCCGCCTTCACTATCCTATCTATCTGCGATTCCACTTTCAAGGAGCTATGAACCTGCACACCAAGGTCTCTTTGTTCAGCAACACTCCCAAGGACCTTACCATTAAGTGTACAGGTCCTGCTAAGATTTGCTTTCCCAAAATGCAGCACCTCACATTTATCTGAATTAAACTCCATCTGCCACTTCTCAGCCCACTGGCCCATCTGGTCCAGATCCTGTTGTAATCTGAGGTAACCCTCTTCACTGTCCAATACACCTCCAATTTTGGTATCATCTGCAAACTTACTAACTGTACCTCTTATGCTCACATTCAAATCATTTATGACAAAAAGTAGCGGACCTAGCACTGATCCTTGTGGCACTCTACTGGTCACAGGCCTCCAGTCTGAAAAACAACCCTCCACCACTACCCGCTGTCTTCTACCTTTGAGGCAGTTCTGTATCCAATGGCTAGTTCTCCCAGTATTCCATGAGATCTGGACTTGGTATTCAGTCTCCCATGGAGAACCTTGTTGAACACCTTACTGAAGTCCATATAGATCACATCTACTATTCTGCCCTCATCAATCCTCTTTGTCACTTCTTCAAAAAACTCAATCCAGTTTGAGAGACATGATTTCCCATTCTCAAAGCCATGTTGACTATCCCTGATCAGTCCTTGCCTTTCCAAGTACATGTACATCCTGTCCCTCAGGATTCTCTCCAACAACTTGCCCACCACCGAGGTCAGGCTCACTGGTCTATAGTTCCCTGGCTTGTCCTTACCACCCTTCTTAAACAGTGGCACCATGTTTGCCAACCTCCAATCTTCCGGCACCTTACCTGTGACTATCGATGATACAAATATCTGAGCAAGAGGCCCAGCAATCACTTCTCTAGCTTCAGGTGCTGGGGATTTATCCACCTTTACCCATTTCAAGACATCCAGCACTTCCTCCTCTGTAATCTGGACATTTTGTAAGATGTCACCATTTATTTCCCTCCAGTCTATATCTTCCATATCCTTTTCCACAGTAAATACTGATGCAAAATATTCATTTAGCATCTCCCCTATTTTCTGTGGCTCCACACAAAGGCCGCTTTGCTGATCTTTGAGGGGCCCTATTCTCTCCCTAGTTACCCTTTTGTCCTTCGTATATTTGTAAAAACCCTTTGGATTCTCCTTACTTCTATTTGCCAAAGCTATCTCATGTCCCCTTTTTGCCCTCCTGATTTCCCTCTTAAGTATACTCCTACTTCCTTTATACTCTAAGGATTCACTCGATCTATCCTGTCTATACCAGACATATGCTTCCTTCTTTTTCTTAACTAAACCCTCAATTTCTTTAGTCATCCAGCATTCTCTATACCTACCAGCCTTCCCTTTCACCCTGACAGGAATATACTTTCTCTGGATTCTTGTTATCTCATTTCTGAAGGCTTCCCATTTTCCAGCCATCCCTTGGCCTGCGCACATCTGCGTCCAATCAGCTTTTGGAAAGTTCTTGCCTAATACCGTCAAATCCTCTCAATCCACTGACCAAAAGGAAAGTATACCAAACGTGTTCTTCACTATCCTATGTACCTGTGACTCCATTTTCAAGGAACGAATGAACCTGCACATGAAGGATGGTTTGTTCAGCAACATTCCCCAGGACCTTATAATTAACTGTCTAAATCTTGCTCCAAATTGCCTTTCCAAAATGCAGCACCTCACATTTATCTAAATTAAACGCCATCTGCCACTTCTCAGCCCATTGATTCATCTGATCAAGATCCCTTTGTACTCTGAGGTAATCTGCTTCACTGTCCATTACACCTTCAATTTTGGTGCCATATGTATACTTACTAACCATACCTCCTATGTTCACATCCAAACCATACGTATGACGAAAAGCAGCAACCCTTATGGCACACCAATGTTCACAGTCCTCCAGTTGAAACTCTAATCTCCTTAAGAAACTTCACAGCCCCCTCAAAAACACCAGGTTTAAAAAAAAATGGTGTTATGGTCAGAGAGAATGATTGGGAACCCTCTGTTCATACGGTCCACTGAGATGGTACTTTTAGTTCATCAGGGCACACCGTTCCTGAATTCTTCATCTCCAGATACTTTCACTTGTTTGCAGGTTGCATGTGATTGGTTCCCTCTGAAAAAAATGAAATTTGACTGATCAAGTCACTCCTTTCGGCAATTAAAAAAAAAGGGGAAATAAACTGGATATCTTCAGACTTGATCTTTTTCTAAAGATTAACAGCGGTATAAAAAAAAGCTCCTCCTCAAATCTGGCTGTTTCTGCCAAAACACCCCAATACTGTGAATATCTCAAAAAAATTCAAATCTTGTGTATTGACAAGATTGTAGGTGAGAAAATGTTGTATTTTGAAAGCTGCAATTGGCATTGATATTGGATATTATGACTTCCAGGCATGAAGTCTGATATAATGGATAATTTCCCAATTATAGTGTGCCGCACTCAGACAATATAGCACAGGAAGACATTCAATTTATTTTAGAGAAAATAAACCGAGTGTCCCACTTATCCACTTTTCAACAAAGCCATGTCAATGGTTCCTTTTAAAATATCTAGTTTACTCTTTCAAAATCTATTGATATGCATTCCACCAGTTTTCCAAGTAAAGCAATCCTGATTATAACTAACATTTACACAAAATATCCTCATCTCTCAGTCATTTCTTTTCAAGCCAACTAAAAGTCCAAGTCCTTCTGTTACTTATCTTTCTAAAGAAATCATTTCATTCCCATATGTGTCAAAAATATTCACAACGTTTAACAGCGAATAGATAGAGAGACATTTGCACATGACTGCTCACTAGTGGAAAGCCACCAAAAGACCCAATTCTGAATCAACAAAAAAAAAACTGAATCAACGTAGATTCTATTTCTACTATATTAAGACATTTGCACTGATTCAAAAAGCCTCGTATCACTCGCAAAAAGGTGAACAAATTAAACATTTGGCTTTATAAAGCACGAAACAAAACCCCAAAATCCTTAAGCAAAACCAAAACAGTTTGCAAGCATTCAAGCTATTTGTTCCAAAAAAATTACTTGCATTTCAACTCGGACCCATCAATCAGATACTGACATTCCAACTCTTAACCTTTGGTCAACTCGCAGCTGCTAATACTTGGCTTTTATCCCGCGTTTCAAGCAGTTTCTTTGTACTTTGAGACTTTTACATAAAAGTTGAAAATATGCTGTTTACCTAACAATCTGGGTACAGCTGTGAGTTAGTACATCGTTTGCTCGCGTCTGGGAACTAAATTAAGATGCAGAGGTTAAACATGTCGAAATCTTCACTCCCTCAAAAGGCTTGTCGAACTCCAACGATCAGCAAGCTTCAGTCCAGTTTCTTGATATCTCCTACCTGCTACTAAACCTGACGCCGTTCAGAAATCTTAAAAAGGGAACCATTCAGGAAGTAAGTCTGGAGAACATCGCTGCTCCAGTTATAGTGCTTCCTGGTTACCGGGTGCAAAGTAGAAAAATGTTCCACACCCTCTTTCTTCGTATGATAACCACACAGTAATTACTGACGGCTCAGATTTCAGGCCAGCCATCCCATTACATCACTGAAAGGTCTTCAGTCTTGCTTTTATAGATTCACTGTCATACGGAAGAGTCGAGCTCATACACTTTGCCTGGAGCTTTTGTTAAATTGTTACTATGGATACCAGGGTGAAATGTGGAAGATTTATGACTCCAAACACAAACTATCGAAGGCGCAAAGAATTCAGCATCATTTCTAAATCTCACCAATGAAGAGAAGCCAGCTTGTTCAATTAGGTCTAAACACTGCACAGTTAATTGTTCAGGGTTTGTGCTGAGCTTCCAGAAATACTTGTTAAACATGTAAAACTGTCAGCTCAGACCTTTAATCATTGCCAAGGTTAGTGTATAGAACAATATGGACTTCAGTACAAAAATGTTAGGTTAATTTTAAGACTATTTTACAAAAAAAATGTAAAACATATTTATAAGCTACATACAATTTTGTAGGTCCTAAACCAGGTCACAAAAGGAGTGACAGAAAGATAGCGAGAAGGCAAGGTCTCAACTTAGATAGGGAGGAGTTATAAATGAGAGTTTATCTTTTATTCTTCACTGAATCCCATGCACATTAATTTTACAACAACTACCCTTCTTCACTTGTTACTAGTATCCTAGAACATGGGATTTTGTTTCAACGTTGAAATCCAATAGAATCGAGATATACAGCACAGAAACAGACCCTTTGGTCCAATTCATGTATGCAGACCAGAAAAATCCAGTCCCATTTGTCCCATATCCCTCTAAACCCTTCTTATTCATATGCCCATCCGTATGCCTTTCTGATGTTCTAATTATACCGGTCTCCACTTCTGGCAGATCATTCCATACACGCATCACCCTCTGCATGAAACGTTGCCCCTTAGGTCCCTTTTAATTTTTTCCCCTGTTCACCTTAAGCCTATGCCATATAGTTCTGGAATCCCCCAGTTCCAGGAAAAAACCTTGGCCATTTACCATATCCATGCCCCTCACAATTTTACAAACCTTGATAAGGTAACCCCTCTGCCTCCAATGCTCCAGGTAAAAATAGCCTCCGTCTATTCAGCCTTTCCCTATAGCTAAAACCCTCCAACACTGGCAACATCCTTGCAAATCTTTTCTGATTTCTTTTAATGTTTCACAACATCCTTCCCATGGCAGGGATACCAGAATTGCATGTAGTATTCCAAAAGCGGCCTAACCCATGTCCTACACAACCACAACATGACCATCTAACTCCTTTATTCAATGCTCTGACCGATAAAGGAAAGCATACCAAACACCCTCTTCACTATCCTGTCCACCTGCAACTCCATTTTCAAGGAACTATGAGCTTTGTTCAGCAACATTCCCCATTAAGTGGATCAGTCCTGCCCTGGATTTGCCTTTCCAAAATGCAGCACTGCACACTTATCTAAATTAAACTCCATCTGCCACTCCTTGGCCCATTCGGTGATCTTGGCATTCTTGTGTACAACTTTAGAACTGTACTAAAAAAAAAGTATCTGAAAACAATATAAAAACTTTGCTCAACTAAGCTGTGTATGCTGAAGGACTAGCTTAAGGTATGAATATACACACACACACACACACACACACACCTACCTAGAAGCAGACTTCTAAACCTCTTTCAGCAGACTGACTAGAAAGGAAAATAAACCTAACTCCAGGTGAAAAGGAAGCCCAAATTTCAGTCCATTCCAATCTAACCCAACAAGATCAAAATAACCCAAGTGTAAAGTTGATTTGTGAAGGTGTTGAGAGAGCAGTTCAATCAAATTCTTAAAATGGACAAAACACCATAGTAAAACATTACTCAATACTGCACAAATTAGCAGTTTCACTTATTTAGACTGTTAAAACCATAAAATCATAAGAGAAAGGAGCAGAATTCCACCAATTGACCCATTGAGTC
Source organism: Chiloscyllium punctatum (assembly GCF_047496795.1). NCBI lineage: Eukaryota > Metazoa > Chordata > Chondrichthyes > Orectolobiformes > Hemiscylliidae > Chiloscyllium > Chiloscyllium punctatum. Next base: position 84,699,055 of record NC_092749.1, read on the forward strand.
CCCTCCCTTTGATTATGACTGAAATGTTTCTCAACTCCCTTCTCCTGCTCTCTCTCCATAATCCTTGGTCCCCTTACTAATCAAGAACCTGTCAAATGTTTGTCTTAAAGATGCTCAATGACTTGGCCTCCAATGCCTTCTGTGACAATGCATTCCATAGATTTATCACTCTGCCTCAAGAAATTTCTCATCTCAGTTCTACAGATTCATCCCTTCACCGAAGCTGTGCTCTCAGGTGCTAGTTTCTCCTAAGTCAGTCCTGATATAACGCATTAGTTCCATTCTTCTGCGATTTCACGTTATAAAGAAAATTGTGCAATAGCCACACCATTTAAATTAATGAGGCAGGAATCGCATTGTAGCCAATACAGGTAAGGAAAATTTACACTGTGCAATAACAGTCTGAAATCTGCAATCACATTAAAGCCAATTCTCATTGAAGTACACATTATAGCAAAATAAACTGTAATGAAAACATCTTCTCCAAGTTCACTCTATCCAGGCCTCTCAGTATTCAGTAAGTTTCAATTTTGCCATGCACTTCCAAGTACTCCATAATCTCATCCTTAATAATGAACTCTAAAATCTTACCAACATTAAGAAAAGGTGGCTGTACAAAGTAAGGGTCAGGATCTAAGAGAGAAGAATTCATTTGGTACTGGCTTGCCTTCATTAAGTATATTGCAAGAGTCTTGTACAATTCACCATACAGAACTGTAAAAAAAGGAGGAAAATGAATCTAGTTTCCTTCATTGATACCCTGCATCTTTAGCTACAAAAAAAATTGAATATGAACATCTAAAGTGGTCATATTTTAGATGCAAAAAAAAAACCCTAGAAAAATTTAAAATCTTAATTCAACTATTTTGAGAGACTTGGTTCAGTTGTAGAAATTGTGTCAGATTAAGACACGCTCTCAGAAACCGAAACATATAAAGTACTAAGGGTGCCCTGGACACTCTTATCCATAAGTCAGCAGCTCAGAGTTCCAGCAGCTCTCATGAGGCAGTCAGTACTAGAAATGGAACTGAACATTTACACAGGATATGGAGTTGGGAATTCAAACCAAGGTCAAGCAGGAGACTGAGGTTACAAATAGTTTGGTTGAATCTGAAACGCCAAAATAGCGTTTGAGACAGGAACCAAAAGACAATGGCTCACTTTCCAAAAACATTTAAGGGGAGGAAGCTATAGTTCAAAGATTGGCTTCACAGGCACAGACTGACAGCACAGTAGTAGTAGTGGAGAGGTAAAGTTGGCAACCGAATGGAAACTGGCCTCGTGTGTAGACAACATCACTAAGAGGCGGTGTGCAACATTTAAATTCAATTCCTTTCACATTAAATATAACCTTCCTAATTATTTGCTGTACCTGCACACTCACCTTTTGCAGTTCATGAATTGGAACACCCCAGAGCCCCTCCAATCTCAGTTCTGAAACCTCTCATCTTTTAGATTCTTTTTCATTCTTCCTTCCAAACTAAGCAATTGCATACTTTCCCACTGGATACTCCATTTGCTACATTTTTGCTCACTCAATCTAATTATATCCCGAAACAATCTCATGCTAGCTTCACAACTCAGTACTCATCTTTGTGCCATCAGCAAACTTAGCAACTGCACCCTCCCCCCTCAATCATACAAATCACATAGCAAGTGTGAAAAGGTTGTGATGCCAGCACTGATCCCTATGGCATGCCACTTGTTACACCTTATCAATCAGAAAATGACGCATTTGTATATACTGTTTTCTGTTAGCTTGCCAATCTCCTAATCATGCCAATATGTTAGTCCCAAAACCATCATAGTTTTAATTTTAACACTTGGGACATCCACTGGTATTCCTTTATCCACAGAAAACACAACTTCTGCAAAAGAATTCCAATAGATTGAATAAACACAATTTCCCTTCACAAAATAATTTCAACTGATTATTTTGAACTTTTCCAAACACCCTACTATAACTTTGATAACAGTTTTTAACAACTTCCCAGTGGCATTTGAAATATTTAGCCTGTTGATTTCTGTTTTCTGTGTCCCTCCCTTTCTGACCAAAAGGAGATACATTCACTATTTTTCAATCTAATGGAACATTCCATGATTTAAGGTAATGTTGGAAAACTAATCACATCAACTATTTAACTAGTCACTTCTTTTGGGATCCTAGAATAAAATTCACCAGGATCCAGGTTCTTTGCTGCCTGCAGCAATGATTTGCTCAATACTACTTCCTTGGTGATTGCAACTTTCCTGAATTCCTCCCTTCCATCCATTTCTTGATTTACAGCTATTTCTGTTACTAGTATCTTTTATAGTGAAGACTGATGAAATGTACCTTTTCAAATTGTCTACCATTTTAATTTTTCCTTATTAATTACCCAGACTCCTTCCATAAGGCAAAGATTCAGTTTGTTAACTACTTTTTTTTTTAAATATCTAAGAAACTGTGACAATCTGTTTTAATATTTATTGCCAGCTTTCTTACACTCTTCTTCCTTATAAATCCTTTCTTTATATTCTGTCCAATCTTCTGCCCTGCCACTCTGCACAAAATATGCGTTCCCCTCCACTCCCACCATTAATACTATTGTTAGCGGTTCTAATTAGATAGTCGTTCCACCCATTGGATTTTTTCTTCTGTTTGAAATGCATCTATTTCAGAATAGATAAAATATCCCCTTAAATGTTTGCCACTCTACATCTATTGACAAACCCATCAATTTGCAAGTTCACTTTTACAAGCTGTGCTTTCGTATGCTTATATTGCTCTCATCTAAAATTTAAAACATTAGCCATGGACCCACATTTCTCTCCTTTAAAATTAATCTACAACTCATTCATATTATGGTCACTGCTACCTAGGGGTGCATTCACTAACATTAATTGATCCTATCTTATTGTACAAACTAGGTTCCTGAAAGAGACACTTCTGGTCAGCTCAACAAATGCGCTGTCCTAAGAAACTAACCTGAAGACATTCTATGACCTCATCTAGGTTATTATTCCCCATTTGATTTTTCCTGGGTTGTTTGGAGCTAAACTCCCTCATTTTATCCTTCTGACAGATTCCCATTTGTCTTCCTTTATACTCTGATTGACCATATGGTGACTGTTAGTTGGTCTGTTCACCCCTCCCAGAAGTGACTTCTTGCTTTTATTATTTCTCAACTCTATCCAAATTGTTTCTACAGCCTGGCTTCATGAACTTAGCACAGCCAGCTGTACTGCGCTAATTAACAGTGCCACATCTCCACATTTCCAATTTCCTGACCTTCCTAAACATCATGGACACTTCAATATTCACGTCTCAGTCCGTGTCATTCTGCAGCCATGTCTTTATAATGACTATCAAACCATTCTTTATTGAAATATTCTGGAGGCCAGTCAAGATTGCAACAGAATAGTTAAGTTGAAAGGGTAGCAGATTAAAGGTGTCAGCAGATGAGCTGAGGCAAAATAAGGGAGATGGAAATAGGCAGTCTTCAGGGCAGCACAACTATGTGGTCAAGTGCTCACTTCAGGCTCAAATAAGATACCAGGTAGGAAACACAGTATCTGACTTTTAACCTTAAACATTTACAAGGGAGAGAGATGGCATCAGTTGCTAAGGAATTTAGGTCAAGGCCCTAAGCCAATAGCTCAAGTCTTCTCGATATTTATATCGGGGAAATCTTTGATCATCGTGTTCTAAACATTAGATCAGCAGTCTAATAAATTAAGCAACAGTAGAAGTGAGAGATGGTGGTGTGGTAGAACCAGGTGTCATTGGTGAGAGGGTTAGAGTGAATATACATGTGAAAAGTAAATGCTTTGTTTTCAGATGATATTAATAAAAGAACAGTATGTTGGTAAGAAATAGGTGGGATGAAGAATAGTTTGTTAGAAACAGAGGTTTAACAGTGTAGGTGTGGAAAGGGAAGCCATTGCAAGTGATATTTTGGTTATGAATAGGTAGATAAGAATGGAGTCCCACCCAGGTGAACAGGAAAATGACTGGACGACAATTGTGCAGTCAATCATGTGAAAATGTTGTAGGTCAAGTAAGTAAAGGAGAGATCGCCTACCTTTGTTGAAGTCACATTGGAATTTATGTCTTTGATCAGAGTTATTACAGTAATGTAGTAGGACTGGAAAACCGATTAAATGCATTCAGACTTGAAGATTGGTAAGTAAAAGGCTGTCTACATTTCTACAACCTAAGTGAGGAGTTTGCATGACATAAAACAAAAACAATTCACATTTTCTGTCCTGACAAATTGACAAAGTCTCAACCAATCCCTCTGCAATCAAAATATGCTCCGCCACTCCGTCATTACCAGTCTCATCAAATGTTCTTCAACTTTTCAGAATTGACCTGTCTCCACAAAACAGGTTACCATATATCCTGTAGAATCCATGCTATTTCAGTAAAGGTCATTGTGACTTTATAGTTACTACAACAGTAGTCAAAGCAAATTTCTGTGGCTGACACCTTCTTGATCAATTGCAATTGTTATATACCAGGCATTACTGATATGAAATACCAGTATGCACTACTGTATTTTATTAAGGTCTCGTTTCAGAAATCGGCATTTACCAACACAGATTTAAAATCCCGCAGGCAATTTAAGATTGACACATTTGTTTGACATGAGGCACAAAGATAAAAGAAACTGCTGCACTCTATTTTCTGGGAAAATAAAAGAATTTTCCATTTGACATTGTCAGTGATAGCATTAAGTATTCTCAGGGCACAATGAGCATGTGTTAAAACTTCTGTTGCTCTCCTAATCATCTTAAATGGAAGAATTTGTATTTGCATAATACCTTAAGTACTGAAAGAGATCTCAAAGCTCTTTGTAGCTAATAAGTTATGTCTGAAGTGCAGTCTTTGTTGCTATTTATACACAAAGATAGCAGCCATTTTGCACACAGCAAGATCCAATATGATAACATCAGATTTGGTTGCAATAGTTTGAGAGAAAGAGCAGGACTTTGGGAGATCTCCCTGCTCTTCTTTAAGCAATGCCACAGGTTAATCTACACTAAGCACCAAGTAAAAACTAGAAGAACTGTGGATGCTGTAAATCAGATACAAAAACAGAAGTTCAGCTCGACCAGGATCGGTGAAGAAAAATCAGTGTTAAATGTTTCAGGTCTAGTCAAAAGTAGGAGGCCTAGCAATTTGAAGGTGACTTACAATGACTAAATCACAATTTTTTTTAAATAAAAGTTTAATATCCAATTATCAACAACAGAATAAGCATTAAACTGTGAAATTCCTTGATAGGACTACAAACTCCATACACTTCACGGAAGTGCTTTAAACCATACCAGAGTGTTGCACAATTAAGGGGTCTTACTTCAAGATAAATATTGACTAATGAAACTGGAAATTTACAATCATGTATAAAAGCAATGACAAAAGTGTTACTATTCAGTCAATGATTGTGATCAATTTAACGCCAATTCCGTCCTTTTAGCCAAGTCACTTGTATAACAGGGATTTACAGATGTTATAAAGATATGGCCAAAACCTACGTGTCAGAAATTGCTGGCGAAACTCAGATCTGGCAGCATCTGTGGGAAGAAAGCAGAGTTAACATGGAGTCCAGTGGCTCCTCATCCAAGTGCTCTTCAGAGTCACCAAACCCGAAATGTTAACTTATTCTTCTCACAGGTGCTGCTAGACTTGGTGATTTTTACCAGCAATTCCTGTTTTTGTTTTATTTTGTTTTTCTATAATTTACACAATGCAGCTGTTAAATCTGGGTTGAATTATGAAAGAAAAATATTCCCCAAATTCTCCATCAACACTTTTCAAAGTTTGTTGCTCTGCAGGTCAACAAATATTTAAAAAGCACCTGTGCAATTATCCTCTGCCCATCTTCCAAAACTTGCTGCTGGCTAAATTTATACTCATTGCAAGGCTCCCATTGGTAAAAACCTACAGTTGAATTAAAGTGAAACATTCTTGCCTTTTCCCGGTGGCTTTCATTGAATGTAATTTGTTTCCCAATATGAATTTCTGTTCTTGAAAACGGAGAAGTATGGCATAGCTCAGGCAAAGTTGCAATTTTAAAAACAAATTTACAATGAAGCATGTCAATTCAGCAGAAAAAAATTGTTATTTAATACTTAACTTTGATTAATTGTGATGACTGTGGGTTCGCAGGCGAGTGTGGTGCTGGAAAAGCACAGCAGGTCACGCAGTATCAGAGGAGCAGGAGAAATCGACGTTTTGGGCATAAGCCCTTCAACAGGATGTGGGTTCACGTCAATTGTACCTCACCGATTGCAAAGCACTTTGTGATGTCTGGTGGTTATGAAAATTGCTCTATTAATGCAAATGTTTCTTTCAGTGTACTAAACTGTTCCACAAAGAAGTTTCCTAAGTTCAGCACTCCACTGAGCAACATTTTGAATATAAAATTCATTACAAAAGCTGTTAGAGCATATTTGCCTCCATATCAGAGTACAACAAAATAGGAAAAAAAATTTGGTGGGCAGCACGGTGGTTAGCATTGCTGCCTCACAGCGCCGGAGACCCGGGTTCAATTCCCACCTCAGGCAGGAATTTGCATGTGGAGTTTGCACGTTCTCCCCGTGTCTGCGTGGGCTTCCTCCAGGTGCTCCAGTTTCCTCCCACGGTCCAAAGATGTGCAGGTCAGGTGAATTGGCCAGGCTAAATTGCCCGCAGTGTTAAGGGGTAAATGTAGGGGTATGGGTGAGTTGTGCTTCAGTGGGTCGGTGTAGACTTGTTGGGCCGAAGGGCCTGTTTCCACACTGTAATCTAATCTAATTTAGACCATGATTCTGCTCAAAAATCTTTCTTTCATATTCAGCCTCTCAAAATGAAACATAAAATGAATTATTCACAAACAAAACCATCCTATTTCAAATTACTTCCTGTAGTGGCAATCTAGAGAGAAAAAACATTGCAAGAATAAATAACTTCAAACACTTGGCAAACAAAACATCAACTAATTGGACTTCCTTGCTCGTTCAGTATCTATTTTCACATGTATGCTGCTTGAGGTGAAAAAGAATAAGCAGAAAATAACCTACAAATTACTTTAAAATATAAACAGAAGGGAAACAAATGTATCAAGGTCTTGCAACTATTTCTACAAAATATTTGGTACAAAACTTCTTCAGAATCTGAAAAGCAAATAAATCTCTTCTGCTTCCAACATGTCTGCATCCTTCATTATAGGAAGTCAACCATGCCATTTTCCTCCAAAGCTGCTCCAGTATTATCCACTTGGACAGGACTACAAGCACCTGGCTCCATTTTCATATACACAGTCACAACCAGAGAATCTCTTCCTACTGGCTTGAATATCTGAAGTGTCCCTCAAAGATCCATCCTTGGACCCTCATTAATTCTTATTGACATGTTGATCTTCAGCAACATTAACCAAAACTACTTGAATTTCCACAAGTGTACTGATGACATCCAGCTCATCCTCACCGCCAACTCCCTCAGATCCTCCCCGTCTTGTAATTTGCTAATTATTGCTTATCTAATATCCATTACTGGAAAAGCCGAAATTTTATCCACTGTTACAAATTTGAGACTTGCACAAGACAATGGTTTTAAAATGTTTAATTAATGAGGAAATAGAATGCTCTGGAGAAGGGAGACGGCGATCCTATTAGCTCTGCTTGGATACAGGTCCTGTTGACTGAATTATCATAGGGAAAAAGGGGCCCAAGCAGAAACTTTGAAACAGAAATAAGGACAATTGCTTTTTGTGCCAGAAAGAATTCATTGGCTTGGAGAAATAGAAGCAACTAAAAAGTGTAGGCTTAACTGTTTTGGTGTTTGAAAGTCTGTAAAATTCGATTCTTTATTTGAATAGAAGGAAACAAAACTGACAGTACCTTTGAGATGCATGAAAGACTGAGCCGCTGAGACAGACTCGTTGGTAGAAACCTATGCTGGTGTACTCCGATTGATTGGAATGAATGTGGAAGGACACCAAATGAATCATTCTGGTAGACCAGGCAGAACTGAGCCTTCCTTTTGTATCACTACCGATTGACCAGAGATGGATAAAGGAATTTCTGTGCTACGTTTCAATTGTGCTAACTGGACTTGAAAGTACCTGTCCTTGTACAATGTATGCATTGACAGAAATGCTCACTATCTTAAATTTATTTTGCTTTGTCGTTTACCATATTAGGGAAATTGTGTCATCTCACAATGATTTCAGATTTCTGAGAAATACATATTTTTGAAAATCACTCAATGGGGATCTTAACATGATTAAATATTGGAGACACCAAAGCCATTGCATTTAGCATGCAAAAACTCTATTCCTTCACCTGGCAATAGTCTCAGATTATGACACTTAAGAACAATGATACACAAGGAATTTCTAACAACATATCATTCATTCGTGGGATGTGGATGACGCTTGCCAACATTTATTGCCCATTCCTAGTTGCTGTTGAGAAGGTGGTGTTGAGTTGCCTATCTGAACCACTGCAGTCCATATGCTGTGGGTAGCCATAGGGAGTTTTCCAGGATTTTTAACCAGCAGCAATGGAAAAATGGTAATGTAGCTCCAAGTCAAGATAGTGAATGGCTTGAGGAGGAACTTGCAGGTTGTGGTGTTCCCATGTATCTGCTGCCCTTGTTCTTGAAGAAAATGGTCATGGGTTTGGAAAGTGCTGTCTGGGGATCTTTGGTGAATTTCTGCAATGTATTTTTTGGATAGTACACATTCCTGTGACTGAGCAGCAGTGGTGAAGGGAGTAGATGGTTGTCAATGCCAATTAAGCAGGCTGTTTTGTCCTGGATGGTGTCAAGCTTCTTCATTGATGTTGGGGCTGCACTCATCCAAGCATGTGGAGAGTATTCCATCACACTCCCGACTTGAGCTTTACAGGCTTTGTGGAGTTAGAAAGTGCAGTATTCCTAGATTTTAGTCTGAAACACCATTGAATGGGGTGGTGGTTAGATGGTCTCTTTTTGGTGATGGTCACTGCCTGGCATTTGTATGGCATAAATGTTACTTGCCAATTGTCAACCCAAGCCTGGATATTGCCTCGATCTTGTTGTGTTTAGACTGCGTATGAACAGACTGCTTCAGTATCTCAGGAGTTGGCAAACATTCCCACTTCTGATCTTATGATGGAGAGGTGGTCATTGATGAAGCAACTGAAGATGCTTAGGCATAGGATACCACCCCGAGGACCACCTGCAGAGATGTCCTTAAGTTGAGATCTCCGACAACCAAGACCATCTTCCTGTGTGTCAGTTATGACTCCAACCAGCAGACAGCTTGCCCCTTATTCCCATCGATTCGCGTTTTGCTTGGGGTGCTTGTTGCCAAATTAAGCCCAACATCAAGGGCTGTCACACTCGCCTCACTTCTGGAATTCAGCTGTTTTGTCCATTTTAAACCAAGTCAAAAATAGAGGACTGGAATATAGGCCCTAGCGGAACTCAAACTGGGCATCACGGGATACTAAACTAGCCTAAGCTCAACAACTGATGAAATCTTCCTGGTTCCTGGAGAGATGAGAGTATTCCAGTAATCTCCCACTTCCTATAGTCTGTAAGCTTGAGGTCAGCCAAACCACCACAATCATTGTTACAGCTCAAGTTCTATTCACTCAACACAACTATACTTGCTGAAGTAATGTGGACCCTAGTTAAGCAGGGCCTCATTATTGTTTCAAATTCCTCCATGATCTCCTCCTTTCTCTCTAGTCTCATAACACTTATATCTGCACTATTCCAATTCAGGCCCCTTGAGCATACTAATTTTAATTATTCCATGATTGGTAACAAAGCTCTGGGATTTCCTCAATAACTGTTCCAGATCTACCTAACTTTACTCCTTGAAGAAACTCCTTAAAACCTACTTCTGTATTTCATTATGTGTCTGGTGTCAAGTTGTACTGGATCAGACTTCTATGAAGCATCAAGGAGTATCTTACCACATTAAAGATCTCAATCACATCCCAGAAAGGGGAATTCAGATATATCTCCACCTTCAGCTCAGATAAACACACACATCTGTATGCGTGGAATTTTCCAAGCAAACACAGCAATCCAAGATAAAATTAGGATCACAATAAACTGCAGGGGGTTCTGTAAGCATTTGCAAACCAACAATCTGAGCTCTGCAAGGTTAATTTCTCATAGGAATGACAAGCCACTTCTGATTTTTGTGCCAGGATATAAAGACCTCATTTGGATCCCACACAATAATTTTCAATATCTGCTTCTGCAAGAGAAAAAAAATAAAATAGGACTACATGTTAAAGCCAATTATGAAGGAGCACTGAAGCAAAACCAACCTTTCTGGTTATCTCCATTTTATTAACTTTATTAAATCCCAGTATAATGCTTTGGTATAAAAAGTACATTACACTGTTTCCCATATGAGACACAAAATGGTTAAGTGGCAAATTAATCACAATAGGTAAAAGTTGAACCATATATTAATATTAAGGAAATGAAATCATAAAATCACTACACAGTGTGGAAATAGGCTATTTGGCCCAACAAATCCACACTGACTCTCTGAAGAGTATCTCACCCAGACCCATTCCCCAACTATATTACTGTACATTTACCCCTGACTAAATGTTCTTAACCTACATATCCCTGAACACAATGGGCAATTTAGCATGGTCAATTCACCTAACCTGCACATCTTTGGACTGTGGGAAGAAACCAGAGCACCTGGAGAAAACCCACACAGACACAGGGAGAATGTACAAATTCCACAGACAGTAGACTGAGGCTAGAATCGAACCGGTGTCTCTGGCACGGTGCGACAGCAGTGCTAACCCCTGAGCCACCGTACCGCCCCACTGAAATATTACAACTTCTATGCAATGAGAGAGATGCACAATTTAAACATTATGCAATCATTTCATACCTATTTGATGTCTTAAAATTCAGAAATACAATTGGGCCAAAAAATTAAAGTTCACACTAACACAACCAGTTATGAAACCATCTCTTTCCTTTACTCCTGGTTTATGCCAGTCCACTGAAGCAAATTGAAAAATGAATACGGGAACTTTATTTTTACAATTTCACAACACGTCTGAGAAATATATTCAAATGGATTATACTCATAGGAAAATGCATTGAGTTACTCTCTCCAACCAAGGCTATTAGAAACTACAATCAAGCACAAAGCATTTTTGATCTACTATGAGCTCTTACCAAAAAAAATGGGTTCGTATATAGTTGGAGAGAAAATGTTGTCACTTTATTTGAAGATTTAATGAGGCTTATGAAATCATTCTTCCTGGTACATTAAACAAATAAATAATTTATTTTACTATAATTCAACAATACCAATGCTGACAAGTATGACAAGAAAACCACAAAAACCATTATAGTATCCTCAAGGACACGAAGAAGGGAAGTGGTTTCTCAGAGCACGACAGAGTAGCTTCTCCATTAGTGAACATGGCAACAAAGAGAGATCTAATAGGTCTGTGTATCAAATGGAAAGCATTGAAGACTAAAATCCATAAGTGAATGCTATACACACCCAGACAAAAAAAAGATCACAAGCAATCAGGTCAACAAACTTATGCAGAAACAATTATTGGGTTATTGATAAAAGAGACATGTTGCTGAAGTTTATATCAGGTCAAACAAGAACATAAAATTTCAAATGATTGCAACAATTTAAGGCTTTTTTCAAAAAACTGTGCAACAGGCAGGTGCTTCATTGGTTCAGCCAGCATTTAATACCTATGTTGTTATTAATTATCGTGGAGACCTGTTGATGGTGAATCTTCTTGAACGGCTGCAGCTCATGGGAGGTAGCTACACCCACAGAGCTATTGGTAGTTCCAGAATTTTGACCCAGTGACAATGAAGGAACGGTGACATAATTCCAAGATAGGTTGGGGAGTGGCTCGGAGAGGAATTTGGTGGTGGTGTTCCCGTGAACTTGTTGCACTTGCCTTGCTAGGTGGTAGATGTCACAGGTCAAAATAACCATGATAAATTGCTGCAGTGCATCCTACAAAACGCTTATATAAATCGCTGCCAATGCAGAGTGATGAAAGGTATAAATGTTTTTTTAAAATAGTGGTGGATTGGGTGTCATACAAGTGGCCTACTATGTCCTGGATATTAAGCTTTGAGCATTGTTGCAGCTGCACTCATTCAGTGCAATGGAATATTCTTCATTTTCCCTGTGGACTTGTGCCTGTAGATGGTAGACAGGCTTTGGGGAGTCAGGTTGAGAGTTACTTGCCACAAGAATCCTAGTACCTCTTACCTGCTCTTATTATAAGACATAATACATAGGAGTGGAAAGGCAGCCGTTCGGCCTATCGGGTCCATTCCGCCATTTAAAATCATGGCTGACCGGCATTTCAACTCCACTTATCCGCACTCTACCCGTAGCCCTTAATTCCTTGCAAGATTAGGAAAACTTGTCAAAAGTTTTAATTGCCAGTCCAGTTCAGTCTCTGGTTAATGTTAAATTCCGAAGATGTTGGTCCTGGGGGCTGGCAATACTACTGAATGGCAGGGGAAAATGGTCACAATCTCTTTTACTATTCAGGAGAAAAGGGTACTGATTAGTTGGCATGTCAACTCTCATTGCTTTCTCCATGGTAATGCATAAACCAGTGTGGAATGACTGACTCCACATTGAATTGAATTCATTGTCACGTGTACCGAGGCACAGTGAAATGCTTTGACTTGCAAGCAATACAGGCAGATCACAGATTAAGTAACATAGATAAGTTATTCTAAGTCAACTCCCGACACTACGATTAATAGGAAGGCACAATTCCCAACAACAACTAAACTCCATAGTGTTAAAGGTTCAAGATATCAAGGCAAATTTGCACCAGAAACTCATTCTTCCAGTTATTTTTCAGCATGAAAATTTGCTTTTGAGAAGCGGTGCTATATACCAACAGGATGGCATTATGTAATCCTCAGGTCTTTGATTAAGCACTGCAATCCATAGACACCACTTCGTAGCCATATTCTGACCAGCCCCTTGATAACTTCTGGAGTATTTATTAAAACACAACTTAGCTGCACAACTGCTACAGCCTCAGCACCCAATTCAACAGCTCAAGGTTTTACCCTTCAATAGTGTTTCCTCATCCTTGGTTCCAGTGCCATACTAGAAAAGAATACAAATTCTCGCCCAAGAGTTAGCTGCTCTGTTAGAGGTAAAAATCAAGCTGTTGGCCCGGCTGCCTTCACAGTTTGGTGTAAAAGACTCCCTGGTACTATTTTAATTAGTGGTGTTCTCCTGGTCAATATTTATCCTTCGACCAGTATCACTGGAAACAGATTAGCTTGTCATCATGTTGCAAAAACACCAGGTACAAACGAACGTTAAGAGTTTGAGTGTCCATTTAGTATTCTAATAGTAGGGTGAAAACTATTTTAAAATCGGCTGGTGCATGCTTCTGTACCTTCTCCCCAGTGGTAGAGGTTGTAGAAAAACATTGCCAGGATGGGATGAATCTTTAAGAATGTTGTCAGCCTTTGCTTGACAGCAGGCAGAGTAGATGGATTCTCTGGATGGGAAGTTGGCCTTTGATCGTCCAGGCCAAGTTCACCACTCTCTGTAACTGTCTCAGATCTTGAATGGTACCTAGTTGCCATACCAGCTAGGGATACATCCAGACAGAATGCTCTCGATGGCTCACCTATAAAAGTTGGCAAGGTTATTCACCATGATGCAAAATTTCCTCAGCTGTCTGGGGAAGAAGTGACTTTGTTGGGCCTTTGTAACCAGTGCATGAAGAGTCCAAGAAAGCTGGTTGTGGATGACCACTTCCAGGAGTTTAACACTCTCCACTCGTTCCACCATTGTGCTATTAATGTGTAGGGGGTCACGGGTAACATCCTGCCAAAAGTCAGTAATGGGTTCTTTGGTTTTGCCGGCATTGAAAGCTAGGTTGTTCCAGGTCTTTCACCTCCCGTCTGAAGTCTGTTTTGTCACCATCGGAGATTTGACCGACTATGGTGGTGTCATCAGCGAACTTGTAAATGGCATTAATCTGGTATTTGGTGACGCAGATATGGATGGGTATATAGTGAGTATAGTAGGAGGCTGACTACATACCCTTGGGGGGCTCCACTGTTGAGTGTTACCGAGGATGACTTTTGTCCCCAATCTTCACTTATTGTGGCCTGTCGGTCGGGAAACTGAAGATCCAGTTGCAGAGAATGGGGCTGAGTCTGCAATCAGCAAGTTTAGCAAATCAGTCTCGAGGGGATAATAGTGTTGAAGGCTGAACTGTAGTCAATGACTAGGATTCTTATTTTTGGTGTCAAGATGTTCTAGGGAGGAGTGAAGGGCATCTGATGTGGATCAATTGGTCAAATTGAAGTGGGTCAAGAATAGTGGGGAGGCTGGAGTTGATTAATGTCATGACCAGCCTTTCAAAGCACTTCATGACCAATGAAGTTAGGGCCACTGGGCGGTAGTCATTGAGACATGCTGCATGACCTTTCTTAGGCACAGGGATGATGTTGGCCCTCTTGAAACAGGCAGCGACAGTGGCCTGCTGCAGGGAGAGATTGAAGATGTTAGAGAAGACCTCTGCCAGTTGATCTGCGCAGGCTCAGAGTGCACAGCCTGGTACTCCAACGGTCCCATCGCTTTCCTTGGATTCACACAAAGGAAAACTGATCTGACCTCTGATGCAGTGACTGTTGGGTTAGGTTCATCAGGACTTGTCGGAATAGGCGTTACCTCTCTGCCGAAGTTCTGCTCAAAGCGAGCATAGAAGGCGTTGAGACAATCTGGGAGGGATGTGTCATCATCTGCTATTTTGCACCATCTCTTTTTAGAATCTGTGATGTAATTCAGCCCTTGCCATAGTCACCAGGTGTCAGTCTGGATCTCTAGTTTGGATCGGTATTGGTCCTTAGCTATTGTAATGGCTCTGCAAAAGTCATATGTATATATATATGTGGGTCCCCTGATCTGAAGGACTCATGCCTGGTTTTTAACAGGTTCTGAACGTCCTGATTCATCCAGGGTTTCCTGTTGGAGAACACCCGGATTGACTTCCTCGAAATGCAGTCCTCCACACACTTGCTGATAAAGTCTGATGGTGGTAGCGTACTCGTGCAAGGTACCTGTGGACTGTTTGACAAACTCCAGTATAAATTAATAAGGTGCAAAGCTTGAACAGGTAATGGGTTTCTGTATGTCAATAGGTACGTGTAAATAAGCTATATTACAAACGTAAGTAAGTGGTTATCTTTAATTGGTTGCTTGTACAACTGTTGGCACACTCTTGTTCAGCAAGTGTAGCCCAATGGCAGAATCATATCTAATCATGATATTTTGGTTTGGACTTTGCTAGAGCAGGCTGGTTCAGTATGGTGTATACCCTGCCTATTGTGAACAGCCAAAAGAATTTGCTGTTGAGGCTATAAATAACTCAGAATAAAAAGGAGATCATTTAGTACTACATGGATGAAAAGTTGATAAAGCAAAGACACCAGACAAGGTGGATTCTGCTTCAGTGTTTCTTTACTGAGAGTTAAAAACTTGTAGTTATCATCCTAAAACTAGGATTTATTAGTTAATGCTCCCATTGAATTCAGAAAATACAGCAGAGGCACTGCTTACAGCATTTTTCTAGTGTGTGTTGCCAACACATAGTCCAGGACTCATTGAAGTGCAGGAGTGTGGTGACAACCCCTCTTCTGGACACTAGAGGTTTTGATGATTTTTTGGAGACCTTTATTGTTATTCTTTTAAAAAAAAATGAACTTCTTTGTTATCCCAATTTTCTTTGCCGGAAGAATACTAAAGATTAGGGGAAAAAGCTGTTTGGGCAATGTGTTTGGAGCAGAAGGTCTTGCAATGAAATATCTCGAAACAACTTATAAATGGTAGATTCATCTGCATTTATATCAATTATTTCAAAATCTCTCCGATAAGAAGTAGCCATTTGTTAGAATGAAACCTTCTATAGTAGTACAACTAGTCTGTTATTGTGCCTATTGCTATTTTGGTAATGAAGATTGACTGGATACCATATCAGATGTTAGTAAGAATGAACAAACTGACATGGAAATACTTTTACACAGGGTTTGAAGTGTAAAGTACACAGCAAAAGTAGGTTTGTAACTTCAAACAATACCACATTTTGGAATCAAAACTTCAGTAAAACAACTTCGAGATACAACAAATGATTCCCAAATCTTCACAACAGAAAAAAGACGAACCTTGCAAAAAAAAACTTTGACCATGTTGACTTTACAGAGAAACACCAGCCTCTGACAACACCATTTCCATTTTCTTTATTCTTTCATGGGACATGTGGGTCACTGGCCAGGCAAGGCCAAACAGATATTGTTCAGCTAATTGGCCTGGAAAAGGGTAACAATGAGCTGCTTTCTCAATCTGTTACCACCACTGGGGAATAGGGAGACCCTCAGTGCTGTGAGAAAGGGAGTTCTAAGATTTTGATCCAGTGACAGGAAGAAACAGCAATGTAGTTGCAAGTCAGAATTGTGTTGAAATGATGGGAACTGTTCACATGCTGTTTTTTTTTGAAACCATCCACTGCTCTTGCCCTTCTAGGTGGTAGAAGGTACTACCAAAGGAGCCTCTGTGAATTACTACAGTGCATCTTGTTAAAAAAGGTACACACCATTGTCACTGCATTAGTAGAGAGGGTAAATGTTTGTAGTGGTGAATGGGGTGATGATCAAGTGTCCTGGATGGTGCCATGTGATGTTGGAGCTGTACCCATATGGTTAAGTAGAAAATATTCCATAACACTCCTGATATGTGCCTTATAGATAGTGCTCAGGCACGGAGAAATTATGGGTTGAGTTACTGCAGAATTCCCAGCTTCAGATTGCTCAAAGAGATTATTTATATGACTGGTCCAGGTCAGCTGCTGGTCAATGGTCACCACCAACATCTTGGTGAGAATGTATATAAGGTATGAGCAGGTAGCGAAAGAGTTAAAGTTTTGAGTTGTATGACAAAGGCTCAGCTAGCATGACTCTGACCAAATAAGAACTTGTAGTAATCAATCAGGTGCTGGAGGCAAGGGTAGAGGTGAAGAACATCCATTGTGTAATGCCAGATAGCTTAAACTTTACTATTGATGCTGACTGATTGTAACAGTCACCCAATCAATATAGATGTTGCCTTATTTGATGCTGTTCCCAGTTAGTGACTAGATAATCCCTTAAGAATCTGCTGTTCGAAAGACCAAGAACTCATGTCTGTGTGTTCGTGGGCAATCGTGCCCTCTCCAGGGCTCAGAATAAAGGTGAAGGTGGTAGAGCCATACTGTGTCTTTGAGCATTTGCTTCGACTGATATGGAAATGGGACACCTTTGGGAGTTGCCAAATTAATGCTATTAAAAGTCAGAGAGGGATGATTAGATTCTCTCTTGTTGAAGATGATCATTGCCTAGCACATATCACTTTCCAGGGATCCACCCAAGTCTGGCTGTAATCCAGGTGCATATAATCATGGACTGCTTTTGAAATTAAGGAATTAAGATCAGTACTAAACAATGCGCATTAGCAGTGAATACCTCCACCTCTGACCTATGTTGGATGCAAGGTCATTTATCAAACAACTAATGATGTTTGTTCAAGCAGAGGGCTCTGCCCGAGGAACATCTGCACTAATATCCTAGGGCAGAGATGATTAGCATTCAGCAATTTTGACTACCTTCCCTCCCACTGTGAAATCAGGAAGCATCCCCTCCTCTTGTCTTACAACACCCCAGTCTTAGACAGTACACAATGCAAATCAGTCTCAGACAATATAGCAACACGCATCATTATTCAAACAATACCACTGAGTCATATTGTAATGTACTAAATAGGGGTCAGTCTTTCTGTCATGCACTAACAAGGACACTCCGTTTCTGTCCAATGATTGAACAACATCAGTCTTACTTGAATGTGCTAAATTGGATCTAATGTTTTACCACAAATAAATCTTTGAAACTTCATATAAATAATGGATCTTTTGACTCATAACACCAACATAAATGCACTCATTGTCTTCTAGTTCCAGTCTGCTGTATATCTGCATATAAAATGACAGATCATTCATGTCAATGAAGTTTAAAATTCTAACAACTTAAAAATTTATCAGTACAATACCACCGATTTAAAGACTATATCTCAAAGTTAATTTTGAAAAGGCAAGCACACAAGATGTAGCACAGCAATAACTTCCTTGATTAAATAATAAATGGCAGCTAACTGATGTGTTTCAATACAAAGTCAAAGCTGGAAACTCGTGCTGGAAACAAAGACAAATCCAGTTGCACATTTTGTGATGAAAGAATGATGGGCAATTTGTCACATTGAAAAGAATCTTTAACCATCTTCCAAAAGTTTCAAACAGTTTATCCAATATAATAATTTCCTGCATTCAAACAATTTTATACTATACTGAACAAATTATACCATTAATTACCTGGATAGGTTAGACTGAACTGTGCTACAAAAATTAGACAAATGATAGGTTCAATCATCGCTTTGGAGTAAATTGATTGTTGTCAGTTGCAGCACCGAGACAATAATGTTTGGTGAACAGAATGTCAGCCAACCTTGGCCATCATCCAGTGATTCCCTCTAGGTCATGCACACAATAGGTGCAATCAGATTGGTTATCATAGCCTGCATAAGCGAATTGTCTGTTGACATCCACAATCTACATTCTCTGAAGAACACTTACCGGACAAGGTATCAGGGCAAATGTATTTTGTGGAACCGTACTTCAGGAGGCAGAGAACATGAGGGAGGAAAAGGAAGGAGAAAATGTGGCAGAAACATCTAAGTAACAATTAGGTTGAATGAAGCACATCTCTCCACATCCCTACTCTTGAGCTTTATATCATAAATTATAATTTTTGTCATGAAATTATTAGTTATTGAAAACCAGTAAGTATGATCCTGGAAAGAGGATGTTGGGACTAAAGTTGATACTCTAAATTGTTTAATAGAAACAAGATTTTTCTTGTTTGTTTTTGTTAATTACTGTGGATTACTGCATTTTTAAAGTCACAAGGTCAGTAATGGAGGGAGTGGATCTTTAAGTCACAGTATTCTTTACTGTAAAAAGTGTTGTGTCCTATTTGATTTCAAGAATATGGAGTTTTGTCATAGCAGTGCAAATCCAGTTACTGGAGAGGTTTCCCTCGGATTCCCACCCATCAGTTCTACTATAGGCTCCTTGGTGCCATACTAGATCCAATGTTGCTATGATGCACACTTGGTAACATTAGTGAACCAGATGGGTTTTTAAAAAAACAAACCAGCGCAGGACTTGCACAGTTAAATGGTAGAGCTCTGGGGAGTGTTGTTGAATAGAAGGACCTAAGGGTGCATATACATAGTTCCTTGAAAGTGACATTGCAAGTAAACAGGTAAAGGTGGCTTACCTTTATTGGTCAGAGCACTGAGTATAGAAGTTGGGAGGTCATGTTGCAGCAGTACAGGACCATTGGTGTAGTCACTTTTAGAATACTGCATACAATTCTGGTCGCACTGCTATAGGAAGGATATTGTTAAACTAGAAAGACAGCAGAAAAGGTTCAAGAATATTACCTGGACTGAAGAGAATGGATAGGCTGGAACATTTTTCCCTGAAGTGAAGACTGAGGGGTGGCCTTATAGAGGTTTATAAAGTTATGAGGGGCATGGATAGGGTGAAAAGGGAAGGTCTTTCTCTAAGCATAGCAAAGTCCAAAACTAAAGGGCATAGGTTTAAGGTGAGAGGGGAAAACTTTAAAAATAAGGATTTTCTTTTCATACAGAGGGTGGTGCTTATAAGGAATGGAGCTGCTAGAGGGAGTGGGAGAGGCAGATATAATTATAACATCTAAAAGACATTTGGACAGGTATATGAATAGGAAAGGTTTAGAGGGATAGAGGGATATAGACCCTATGCAGGCAAATAGGACTAGTTCAGTTTGGGATACCTGATCAGCATGGAAGAGTTAGACCGAGGGGTCTGTTGCTATGCTGTATGACTAACTCTATAATAATCAACACTGGTTACTTAGTCACCATTAAGGCAGATCATTATTCTGGATTTTGTTGAATTCAAATTTCAACATCTGCTACAGTGGGATTAAAACCCATGTCCAAAAAGAAAATCAAAAATAACTGGAAACCTGAAACACAGAAATCGCTGGAAGATCTCCGCATCTGAGAGATGTTAACATTTCGGGTCCAATGATCCTGCTTCAGGATTGCAGACTCGAAATGTTAGTGCTGATTTCTCTGACAGACCTGCGAAGAATTTCTAGTAATTTTTGATTTTGTTTCAAACTCATGTTCCCAATCATTAGTTTAGGATTCTGGCTTACTAGTCCAGTGACATTACCACTAAACCACTGCCTCCCATCTTAACCATAGAGGTAGCCTTGGAATACAGTTGGGTCATTATCTTCCTGTCAGCAGTAGCAGCAGTCACTAAGTATAAATAACCCCAGACGAATAGCAGCATCAATCCACTTCTGGGGCAGCATGGTTAAGATCAAAAAGTTCTGAAGGCTGGTGGTCTTCAGGAGGTACAATATTAATTTTGTAATTTGAAAACTCAAAAGGTTTACCATGTAATGAGCTTTATTTTACTAATAAAATGTCCATTTACTCCATTTCCACTCAGAAGTACAACAGGTAAACAGACAGGAGATTTTCAAAATACAAAATATCATTGCAAAGAAATCAACAAGCCAGAATCTTCGAGCAGATGTAAACTATAGTTAGTTCATGATACCCATTATCAAAATATAGAACGTATGTATGCAAACTAATGGAACTAATTACTCAGAATAAACTGTTGAACTATGTGCATCTTACTGGACTAGAGTGATGGAGGAACGGCATTCACTTTACTGACAAATACTTGGACTTTTCAGTTAATTGTCACTTAAGATTTCCATAAATTTGGCATCTATCTTCAGTCTTTACAGAACATCTGAGAGTTTGGCAAAAAGAAGGAGGCTCTTCAACGGGACTTGGGAATTGTGGATCTTTTACTAAGATATGCATAATTCAAACCAGGAGCTTTCATCCTGTTAATCAAAGTCAACTCCCGACACTACAATTAATAGGAAGGCACAATTCGCAACAACAACTAGACTCCATATATAGTGTTATGGATTCAAGATATCAAGGCAAATCTGCACCAGATACTCATTCTTCTGGTTATTTTTCATCATGGAAATTTGCTTTTGGAGAGGCATGTGCTATATACCAACAGGATAGCACTTTATAACCTTCAGTCTTTGATTAAGCACTGCAATCCGTGGACACCACTTTGTAACCATATTCTGACTAGTCCCCTTAGTAACCTCTGAGTATTTATTAAAACACAACTTAGCTGCACAACTCTGCTACAGCCTCAGCACCCAATTCAATAGCTCAAGGTTTTACCCTTCAATCAACAGTGGTTCCTCATTCCTGTGTCAGAGATTTTGGTTCCAGTTCCATACGAGACAAGAACTCAAAATCTCGCCTGAGAGGGAGCTGCTCGGTTAGAGGTAAGAATTAAGCTCATGTCCTGGCTGCCTTCTCAAGCTGGCGCAAAAGACTCAATTAGTGGAGTTCTCCTGGTCAATATTCATCCTTCAACCAGTATCACTGAAAACAGATTAACTTGTGGTCATCACATTGCACATATTAAAAAAG
Organism: Chiloscyllium punctatum; assembly: GCF_047496795.1. Lineage (NCBI taxonomy): Eukaryota > Metazoa > Chordata > Chondrichthyes > Orectolobiformes > Hemiscylliidae > Chiloscyllium > Chiloscyllium punctatum. The sequence goes on from NC_092749.1 coordinate 84,720,702, forward strand.
GTAAAAAACAAAGAGTAAATTGATGTTTTCATACATTATAACACTACTTACATTTCAGAAGTACTACTTTGGCAGTTTCTTTGGATATCCAGAGGTCAAGGTAGACACAATGGAGATACAAGTTTTTCTTTCAAATTAAAAAAAAAAACTGGTCATATCAAATATCACATGAACATATAGATAGCAGATCAGTGCGAGCCTAAATTAAGGTATGTCACTGATTCTTTACCCTCATTCTCATGCAATTTCAACTAAAACACTGAAATAGGACATCAGTCCAAATCTGCACTTGTGATTTTTGGAATGAGCAATCTAAAGTATTACTCCTTGTAGTGATTATTGCTGCTATCTTACTTACATTTAAACTTCCTCAGAAGACATTAGAAACCCTGTTCCATATCTTTCTTTGGTGGTAGAAAATTACACATTCTAACCATGCTCTGTATAAAAAGGTTTGCTCTTCTGATGGTCCCCCTCAATTCTTGTTGTAATCACCTCAAAATGTGTTACTGAACACTACCAATTAAAACAATAACTATGTAACTTATCACAAACTTTTCATCTTCGTGAAGACTTTCATCCTTCACCTTATGAAATCCAATTAAAAAGACTTACCATTAAAAAAGCATGAGATGAAGGGTCCAATGTTTTTAAAATCAACCTGTCCAGATGTACTGTGACACACCTCGAGCAGATGAGATGGAACCCAGGCCTTCTGGTCTCCCTTCATAGAGTCATAGTGGGTGGCACGGTGGTTAGCACTGCTGCCTCGCAGCGCTAGAGACCCAGGTTCAATTCCCACCTCAGGCTGTCTGTGTGGAGTTTGCACATTCTCCCAGTGTCTGCGTGGGTTTCTTCTGGGTGCTCCAGTTTCTTCCCACAGTCCAAAGATGTGCAGGTTAGGTGAATTGACCATGCTAAATTGCCCATAGTGTTAGGTGAAGCGTGGGTGGGTTGTTCTTCAGACGGTCGGTATGGACTTGTTGGGCCGAAGGGCCTGTTTCCACACTAAGTAATCTAATCAACTGTACTGCATGGAAACAGATCCTTTGGTCAAACGCATCCATGACGATCAATCAGATACGTTAAATAAATCTAGTCCCATCTGCCAGCACTTGGCCCATATTGCTCTAAATCTTTCCTACTCATATACACCCTTCACCACTTCCTACGGCAGCTCCTTCCATACATGCACCACCCTGTGTTTAAAAAAAAAGACACCTCTTTAGGTCTCTTTTAAATCTTTCCCTTCTCACCTTAAACCTGCGCCCTAGTTTTATACTCCCCCCACCCCAGGAAAAAAAGAATGGCTATTCACCCTATCCATGCCCCCCAAAATTTTATAAACCTTTATAACATCATCCCTCAGCCTCCAACATTCCAGGGAAAAAAGCCCCAGCCAATTCAGGCTCTTTCTCAAACCCTGGCACTATCCTTGCAAGTCTTTTCTGAACCTTTTCACATTTCACAACATCCTTCTTATAGCAGAGAAAACAGATTTTCATGCAGCATTCCAAAGTGGCCTAACCAGTGTCCTGTACAACTGCAACATGGCCTCCCAATTCCTATACTCAATGCTGTATCCAATAAAAAGGAAAGCATACCAAATGCCTTCACTATACTATCTACTTATCACTCCACTATCCTATGAATCTACGCTCCAAGGTCTCTGTTCAACAACACTCCCCAGGACTTTACCATTAAGTGTACATGTCCTGACCTGATTATGCCTTTCCAAAGTGCAGCACCTCACATTTATCTAAATTAAACTATCTGCCACTCCCTGGCTAAATGGGCCATTTGATCAAGATCCTGTTGTACTCTGAAGTAAACTTCTTCGCTGTCTGCTACACCGCTACATTTTGATGTCATCCACAAACTTACTAGCCATACCTCCTATGTTCACATCCAAATCTTTATATAAAATGACAAAGCACAGTGGACCCAGTACCGATACTTGTGGCACACCACTGACCACAAACCTCTAGTGTGAAAGGCAACCCTCCACCACCATCCTGTGTCTTCTACTTTCGAGCCATTTCTGTATCCAAAAGGGTAGTTCTCCTCATTCCATCTGATCAAACATTACTAACCAGCCTACCATGAGGAACCTTGTCGAAAGCTAACTGAAGTCCATACAGATCACATCCACCACTCTGCCCTCATCAATCCTCTTCGTTACTTCTTCAAAAAACTCAATCAAGTTATTGAGCTATGATTTACTACGCACAAAGCCATGTTGACAATCCCTAAACCAGTCCTCAGAGATACTTCTAACCAATCTGGTCAGATGTTATGACACACCTCTGAAGCAGGTTGACCTTGAACCCAGGCTTCTGGCCCAGAGATAGGGACACTGCCACTATCACAAGCGACCCTGGCCTTCATCTCAGGGGGAAAAAGCACCGCAGTGAATTTGCTGCAACAGAAGGCCTAACCTTCTCTCATTATTCTCATTTCCTTCAATATTTACGTGGGTTGTAAAATGGAATCATAAATATTCCAAGCTGCTCAAGGAGTGCCATCTGTCAAAAGTTGGCACTGAGCCACATAAATGATTAGATTAGATTACTTACAGATTAGATTAGATTACTTAGTATGGAAACAGGCCCTTCGGCCCAACAAGTCCACACCGACCCGCCGAAGCGCAACCCACCCATACCCCTACATTTACTCCTTACCTAACACTACTGGCAATTTAGCATGGCCAATTCACCTGACCTGCACATCTTTGGACTGTGGGAGGAAACCGGAGCATCCGGAGGAAACCCACGCAGACACGGGGAGAACGTGCAAACTCCACACAGTCAGTCGCCTGAGGCGGGAATGAACCCGGGTCTCTGGCGCTGTGAGGCAGCAGTGCTAACCACTGTGCCACCGTGCTGCCCACTTGGACAGATATTAGAATATGTGAACAAAAGCCACTTTTAAAGTAGTAAAGAAGAGAAGAGAGAGCAGGGCAGAGGGAGGTATTAGGTACAAATGTAGATACAAGTAGTTGAAAGTCAACAATGGTAGAATGAAAGAAATCAGAGGTGCACAAGAGACCAGAATTGGGTTTGTGGAAAGTCTGGGAGAAGATTGCAGAGAAACAGATGGGTGAGGCCAAGGAGGAATTTGACCACCAGAACAGGAATTGTAAGCTTGAAGCATTGCTGAATTGAGAGCCACTGTAAGTGAACAAGCATAAGGACAAAATGGAGAGTACAGTTTTATAGGTTAGAAAATGGAAAGTCAACCAAGAAACTGTGCCCAATGCAATATAAGCCATTCGTCAAGTATGACCTTGGGCCTTGTAATTTTCAGTTTCTGTCCCTCTACTTTGTGTTTGTCTTTGGACAAAATCCAAAGACTTACTTTTGTTTCCTCATTTTACACACTAGCATGTGACCTTTAATGAAACCTGCACAGCAGAGTACAGGTCTCTCTGCATCATGATTCCATTTAAGATAATGCCAAAAGATTTTTCCTGTTTCCTTACAAACTGTGTAATAAAAGTTAAAGGAATAGGAATGGGAATCTGAAATGACATTTTCCAGTGGATATTGAGATCAAATGTAAACCTGATTAAGAACAACTATCACAATAGAGATCAGAATTTTAAAATTTGAGACTTTCCTGGTCTTTACCCCATTTATTCTACATTGGGCAAGCCTTTACTTATTAAGTCACATCACACCACTTTTAATAGCACTATTTTGCAATGATATATTTCAAAAGACAATAGGTGCAGGAGTAGGCCATTCTGCCCTTCGAGCCAGCACCACCATTCATTATGATCATGGCTGATCATCCACAAATCATTATCCTGTTCCTGTCTTATCCCCATAACCCTTGATTCCACTATCCTTAAGAGCTCTATCCAACAAGAAAAGTACAATCTTAATTAAAACCCAACTAAGAACCAATGATATTCTGCATCACTTATGTATGGATATGTTTGCAAAGCAACAGTATTAATCACATTTCAAGTTAAAAGTTATAAACTATTTCCTGCGCTCTCAAAGCTCCACTCTTTTCCCTTCAGGTATAGATCAGTTGGTATGTCAGCCATCATGAAGTCAGCAGGTTCACAATACTTTTAGAAACCATCAACACCAGCAGCAAATGGTTCCTGCTGCATATCATAAGCGTGTGTGTGGTGCAAGTACAACAACAATTTATATTTACACAGTGCCTCCAACGTAGTAAAGCACCTCAAGACGTTTCACAGGGGAGTTTGCAGACATTAGGAGAAGTAAAGCAAGTTTTGAACAGCATCTTAAGTGGAGAGACAGGGAGAGTGGTGGAGAGGTTCAGAGAAGAATTCTGCAAATAACAGCCTACACAGCTGACTGTGTGTTGCATTGAGGTGGAGCAATTAAAACTGGGGGTACACAAGAGCTCAGAACTGAATTAGCACAGATATTTGTAGGATTGCAGGAGGTTATAGAGGTAAGAAAAGATCAGACCATGGAGTGCATTGCCATCTTGTAACCCATTATTAAATGGAGCAGAGAAGTCTAGTCAGTCATTATGCTGCTTTCACAGGTCAGTCATACAGTATCAGCTAACATGAAAGGAGGTGGTTACCAAGTGAGACTATAAAAGATTACATTCTCACAAAAGAAACTGTTTCATCAGAGTGGTTATAGTACCGGCTTAGAAATCAATCCTGAGATGCAAATTCACAGCAGGGCTATGGAACATTAAAACCCAGACCAAAATGTTATGCAAAAGCAATAAGGTAGTGGAGTAGCAGCCATGGAAACAGCAGGAAGAATAGGTTGCAAATGCAAGGGAATTCTCTATCTTAGCCAGCCTGGAAGTTCCACCAGATTGCAGGATAATTCAAGACCGCAACAATCAAATTCATCATCTGAAGTCAGACATTTAGATGCTACCATTGACACAGTAGGCACCTACCACTTCAATCTAAGGTACAATATCTGTGGGAAAGTTGGTCATATCTCGGAAAAATGTGAAAAGGCCATATCATTGTGGCAGCTCAGAAACAAGTTTCACCAAGATAAATGACATGCTTGGCCCAACAACAGTCCCCAGTGCAGGATAATCGATACTGACCATGGCCTCAATCCAGCACATTGATCTTTTATTAATAAAGTAGCTTTAAATATTAATTACATGCTGCATGATCTAAATACTAATGTAGTCCAGCTCTGTAATCATATACTTCTGCTTGTGATCATGTTACGCACCAGATAAAGTTTACTCAAAGACTTATAATAAAGAAACAAGTTCATCCCCTACACTGCAAAACACAACTATCACAAATATAGCTGAAACTTATAACTCTGCAACTGTCAAAGTAGGACAAAAACAACTCATTCCAATTCCCAATACTGTAGGTTTGTAACAGTCCAAATGAAGCACAAGGTGTTTTTTTTTGCTGGGTACCATGAAATATGGTTTTGTTTTCACAAATTATTTCAAATGTGTCATTTATTATTGATCAAGGTGAGAGAGGCTTTAGAATTTGATGTTGCACAAAAACAATATTGATTGCAAAAAGGTGTTAATCTGGACATTAGCATCTGTCAGTACTGGATGTACAATTACTTCAGCATCCCCAGAACAAGAACCAGCAGATTAAACAGGCTTCATTCTGGTGTTACTACAGGTCAGTCACACTGTACCCAAACCTTCACAAATGGCAATTTACAGGAGAAGCCTCAGTATCTTTGGAGCCACAAACAACTTGGAACTAGATCTTGGTAAAGGTGAGAGAAAAAAAAAGAATAAGTTTAAGAATAATGTAAAGGAATGACAGTGAGATCCAAAGAAAGAAAAAACAGACAATATGAATACACTGGTGAAAGTCAATGCAATATTTTACGGCTAACGTACTCCATATCTGCATCATTGTCTCTCTCTCACACACACACACAATTAGATGCAATTGTATCCAGAGAAGAAATTAGAAGAGCTAAATATTCCATCAATCCACTTCCGAAACATTTTTAAACATTAAAAAACAATGGAATACTTTGATTAAGGTCTTGAAGAGAGTGCAGAACAAATTTACATCGCATGGTACCAGAAATTAAGGACTGAAGAATGAGAAAGAGTATTAAACCGAGGTGTTTACATCCATGAATAGTTTTAATTGAATAAGTTGAAAATTTTTCAAGTGGAAGTTTTTCTTTTTCATTCTGCCACAGGATATGGGTCTAACATGCAAGGACAGAATTGTTTTCTAAATGAGTGGCTTGCAGAGCAATTGCACATTCCCATGGTTTTGGAGTCACATGCAGGCCCAATCCAGGCAAGGAGGGCAGATTTCCTTTGCTTCATGGCAAGGGGAACCAGTAGGTTTTTTTTTAAAAAAACAACACAATGAAATTCCACAGCTGCTAGGTTAGAATTTTAATTCATGACCCCTGAACATTAGATGGGCCACTGACTTACTAGTCCTTTACAATACCACTGCACCACCACTTCCCCAATTGGTATCCAAGCTACACAGCTTTAAACCCATTGGCAAAAGAACCAGAGAGAACACAAGGAGTTTTCCTTTTTAAGGAACAGCAAGTTACAATCATCTGGAATGCACTAGCTTGAAGGACGTTTGAAGCAGAGTCAAAACTAACTTTCTAATGGGAATTGTATAAATATTTGAAGGCGACAAAATTACATGGTGATGGGAAAAAATAAGTGAGTAGGATTAGTTGGATAGTCCTTCTAAAGAGCTGTATTGTGCAAATAACCTTCTTGGATGCTGTCGAGTGCTGGAAAGAGTATAGACTGACTACTTGCTTTTCCAAATTATTCGTTTAGCACACTCACTAATGCAGTTACTATGGGCCTAGGATGAGAATGATTAACAAGTAAAATTTACACTTTAAAGCGAGAGGTCAGCAGTTCACAGATGCTGCACATTCTGTGGAAGCATTTAAACACAACTGAGAAGCTCATTAGTGTTAAAGAATTTCTATTATTTATTTACAAAGTCTAAGCATTGCTGACAAGGCCAACAATTAATGCCCATCTCTAAAAGGGTCATTTTGAGTTACCTCCTTGAAGCGCTGTAGTCCATGATGTGTAAGTACACCCACCGAGCTTTCAGGGAGACAACAGCAGCATTATCACCCAGTAAATAGTGGTTTATTAGGTACGGCTATTGCAAATGGTGTCACACAGCTAGCTTTCTGAAATTGCATCTAAGCAAATACCGGCAAAAGAAGCACAGAGTCAATAAAGTGTAGCGCTCGTAAAAACACAGCAGGCCATTCTGCCTGATTGGCTGTGCTTTTTCTAGTGCCACACTTTATCAACTGACTTCTCCAGCATCTGCAGTTCTCACTTTCTCCCAAAGAAGAAACTTAGCTGGTTAACTAGTGTATAAAAGGCAAAGTATAAGGTTGTTAAATCATTATGAAGTTGAAAACCTTTAATAAATGTAGAATGGAGAAGCAGAAACCATAGCTTCAGCAATTGAAACGCTTCACCATACCAACGTGGAGAAAGTATATTGCATATTCACAGACCAATTTCACCCCTCAGTTAGATATGGCAGAAACCTACCAAATAGACCAGGTGTAACATCTGTCTGTGCCAGGCATTACAAAATCCTCCATGGGAAAATTATAAAGTATGGCAACAAGTCACATGAAAAGGCAGACTACTTTCAAGTTACAAAAAGTGTGGTCAGAGGAACATTTTAAGGGGACTTTAAAGAAAGAGAGGCAAACTGATACACATAAAATGAATTCCAGAGCTTGAGGCCTAGTCAATCCAAAGACACTTGCACCGAAGTGCAGCAATTATAACTGGGGGTGCACAAGAGAATAGCATTACAGCATCGGAGTGTTGTGGGACTCGAGGAGAATCCTTGGGCCCATCAAGTGTTCTGGAAACATGGATAAGAATTTTAAAGTCAAAAACATCATTTGATGAGGAGCTAATGTGAATTAATGAGCATATGGGTAACAGAGGAACGGGAGTTGTTGCAAGGCTTCAGAGCTTTGATGGGCTCAAGTTTATAGGTGTGCTGGAAAAACACAGCTGGTCAGGCAGCATCCAAGGAACAGGAGAGTTGACATTTTGAGCATGAGGTCTTCATCAGGAATGTTGGGGGCCCAAGGGGGCTGAGTGAGGTGGGGAGGTGGCTAGGAATAAAATAGGTGGAGGAAGGTAGGGGGTGAAGGTGATAGGACAGAGTGGAGGATGGAGCGGATAGGTGAGAAGAAAGATGGACATGGAGAACAGTTCAAGAGTGCCATTCCAAGTTGCAAGGTTGGATCTGGGATAAGGTGGGGGGGAGGGGAGGGTGATGAGAAAACTAGTGAAATCAGTGTTGATGCCATGGGGTTGGAGGGTCACAAGGCGAAGATGAGGTGTTGATCCTCCAGGTGGCTAGGATTTGGCATTGGTGGCAGCCCAGGACTTGCATGTCCTTGGCAAAGTGGGAGGGGGAGTTGAAGTGATTGGCCCAAGGGCAGTGGGGTTGTTTAATATGAATCCCCCAGAGATATTCTCTGGGATGTTGATTAACTGTCAATTTCACAAACACCTTCCATCCTGACCTCGAGTTTAGATGGACCATCTCGGACACCTCTCTCCACTTCCTGGACCTCTCATCTCCATTTCCGGCAACCAACTTAACACAGACATCTACTTCAAACTCAGACACCCACAGCTACCTGGACTACACCTCCTCCCACTCTGCCTCCCGTAAAAACGCTGTCCCTTACTCCCAATTCCTCCGCCTCCACCACATCTGCTCCCAGGAGGACCATTCCACTTCGAAACATCCCAGATGGCCTCCTACTTCAAGGATCACAATTTCCTCTCCCACATGGTCAACAATGCCCTGCAGCACATCTCCTCCACTTTCCACACCCCCACCCCTCCAACTGCACCAATGACAGAACCACCCCCCCCCCCCCCCCCCAGTCCTCACCTTCCACCCCACCAATCATCCTCCATTATTTCCTCCACCTACAGTCAGACCCCACCAGAGGTATATTTCCCTCCCCACCCTCATCAGCATTCCAGAGATCATTCTTTCCATGACTCCTTTATTAGGTCCATGCCCCACCCTACCCCTCCAACCCAGACTCCAATCCAAGCATCTTGCCTTGTCACAGCAAGAGGTGTGAAACCTGCACCCACACCACACTCCTTACCTCCATCCAAGACCCGAAAGGATCCTACCACATCCAGCAGAGAATTTTCTCAGGTGACTGACTGTGTGAAGTTTGCACATTCTCACCGTGTCTGTGTGGGTTTCCTCCGGGTGCTCTGGTTTCCTCCCACAGCCCAAAAATATGCAGGTCAGGTGAATTGGCCATGCTAAATTGCCCGTAGTGTTAGGTAAGGGGTAAATGTAGGGGAATGGGTGGGTTGCGCTTCGGCGGGTCGGTGTGGACTTGTTGGGCCGAAGGGCCTGTTTCCACACTAAGTAATCTAATCTAATCTAATCCAAACACCTCATGTACTGTGTCCTTGATGTGGTCTCCTCTACATTGGGGAAACAGGACGCCAACTTGCAGAACATTTCAAAGAACATCTCTGGGACACCCGCACTAATTGACCCCACCACCCAGTGGCTTAACACTAATGCCCCCTCCCACTCCACCAAGGCCATGCAAGTCCTGGGCTAGCTGGACTGCCAAATGATGGCGACGCCTGGAGTAACACCACCTTATCTTCCACCTTAGGACCCTCCAACCACATGGAGGTCATGAAACTAGTGAAATCATCATCTCCCCTCCCCCCCAACTTATCCCAGATTCAACCCTCCAATTCTGCAATGCCCTCTTGACCCTCCAACTACATGGCATCAACGCTGATTTCACTAGTCTTCTCATCTCCCCCCCACCTTATCCCAGATCCAACCCTGCAACTTGGAATGGCACTCTTTAACTGTTCACCCTGTCCATCTTCCTTCTCACCTATCCGCTCCATCCTCCACTCTGTCCTATCACCTTCCCACCTCTGTTCCACCCTCCACTCCAACCTATCACCATCACCCCACACCTTCATGCACCTATTGCATTCCCATCTACCTCACCCCAGCCCCATCCTTCCCATTTATCTCTCAGCCCCCTTTAGTACACCCCCTCCCCCCTCAACAACCAATCCTGATGAAGAGCTTATGCTCGAAACACCGAGTCTCCTGCTCCTCAGATGTGCTAGCTGGCTGTGCTTATCCAGCATCTGCAGTCCACACTTTCTTCGAGTTTATAGTGGGCAGAACATGAGAGACTAGCAAAGTGTGTGCGAGTCTAGAGGCAACAAGATCTGGGCAAGGGTTTTAAACAGCAGATAACCTGATAATGGGGGTGAAAAAGGTGTTTCATTATGGGAGTGGAAATACATGGAAAAATTTAGATTGGAAGTTCATCTCAGTCAAATGCATCACCAAGGTTTTGAACAAACTGGCTTAAATCATAAAATGTTTGGAGAGGCAGAGTCAGTAACACGGTGGCAAAGTGGTTAACATTGCTACCTCACAGCACCAGAGACCCGGGTTCAATTCCCATCTCAGGAGACTGTGTGGAGTTTGCACATTCTCCCAATGTCTGCGTGGGTTTCCTCCGGGTGCTCTGGTTTCCTCCCACAGTCCAAAAATGTGCCATGCTAAATTGCCCGTAGTGTTAGGTGAAGGGGTAAAAGTAGGGGAATAGGTTCGGCGGGGACTAATTGGGTCGAAGGCCCAGTTTCCACACTAAGTAATCTAGTCTAATCTAATCTAAAACAGTGGACTGAAGTTTAAAGTGAGGGCACAAAACAATAGTTTCATTCCTTCCAGTACTTACATTGGAGGAATTTTCAGGTCATCCTCCCCCAGTTGTTGTAAAAGCAGTGTGCTAACTCAGCAATGGTGAAGGAGCCAGCAGAAATGGTGAGGTAGAGCTGGGAATCAGTTAGAAAACTAACACTGTTTTGGATGAAGTATTCAAGGCGTTCAATGCAGTTCTTGGGGCTACAGGATTCAAAAGGTATGGGGAGAAAGCAGAACAGAGTACGGAGTTTGATTATCAGCCACGATCGCATGAAATAGCAGAGCAGGCTCAAAGGGCCAAGCTACCTCCTCCTATCTTCTACATCTCCAAAAAGCAGCATGAAAATGAGAAATAGGAGGAAATAAACTTCAATCCATTTTCGAGAGAGAGTGTTACATTGCTCCAGTTCGTCAAAAAGAACCTTACTGTCAACCACCCTTAGTACATTCTATCAATTTTACATTAGTTTTAGAGCTGGCTGTAAAAGATCCATCAAGCGACACTGACTCAGGTCTTCCATAATACAAAGTTAAAAAGGGCCTTAGAAAGCAGAAGGTCTCCAAATCAACAGTCACACCAGCCTTACACCAAACAGCATTTGATGGCAGTTCATGAAACTGACATTGCTTCACCAAGAGGTGAATTGCAAAATAAGGCCAGGGCAAATGCCAGCTCTTTGGCCCTAACAATCATCCCAGGCTCCTACTTATATACCATAGTTTCGCCTTCAACATCATAATTCTAAACTCATCTCCAAACTCTAAGAGGTCAGGTCCCCGCTCTGTAACTGGATCCTTGATTTCCTGACCCATAGACCACAATCAGTAAGAACGGGTGACAACACATCTTCCACGATAATGGTCAGCACTGGCGTCCTGCATGGCTACACACACTGTACTCCTTATACACTTACAACTGTATGGCCAAATTCCACTCAAACTCCATTTACAAATTTGCTGACAACGCCACCATTGCAGATCGGATCTCAAACAATAACAAGACAGCGTACAGGCAAGGGACTGAGTGCTTAGCAGCATGGTGTAAAGACAACAAGCTCTCTAACAACATCAGCAAAATGAAGGAGTTGGCTATCGACTTCAGAAAGTAGAGTGGAGGGCATGCCCCGTCTGCACCAAGGGTGCTGAGGTGGAGATGTTCAACAGCGTCAAGTTGCTGGAAGTGATGATCACCAACAAGCTGTCTTAGTTCATCCATGTCGAAGCGATGGTTCAAGAAAACACAATACCTCTACATCCTGAGGATAAAGAAATTCAGCTTGTCCACAAATATCCTTAACAATTTTCATAGATACACTAGAAAAAGCATCCTGTCTGGATGCATTAATGTGAAATGGAAATAGCTGTGCCCAAGCCGTGCAACAAACTACAGAGATTTGGGGCGGCACTGTAGCTCAGTTGCATCATAGCACCAGGGACTTAGGTTCGAATCCACTCTCCGATGACTGTCTGTGTGAACTTGCACATTTGTCATGTCTGCATGGGTTTCTCTGGGTGCTCCGGTTTCCTCCCATAGTCCAAAAACATGCAGGTGAGGTGCATTGGCCATTCCATAATGCCCTCAGTGTCCAAGGATATGCAGGCTATGTGGATTGGCAATGGGAAATGCAGGGTTACAGGGAGAGTCCGGGGGGTGGGTCTGGGCGGAATGCTCTTCGGAGGGTTGATGTGGACTCGATGGGCCGAATGGCCTGTTTCCACACTATAGGGATTCTGTACTACGATTCTGATTGGTGAACACAGCCCAGTTCCATTACACAAACTATCCTTCTATCCAGTTACTCCATCTATTCTTCCCGCTGCCTCAGGAAAGCAGCCAACCTAAAGAAGACCCCTCCTACCCCAGTTATACGCTCTTCTTCATCTTCTGTCGCAAAGATATAAAAGCGTTTGAATCCACAAACGAACAGATTCAAGAACAGCTTCTTTCCTGCTCTTATCAGATTTTTGAACAGACCTCTCAAAAAAGTTAATGCTGATTTTTTTCTCCCTGCCCCTTCACTGTAACTGTAACACTGTATTCTACACTGTATGTAAGATCTGCTTTCATAGCATACAAAACACTACTTTTCACTGTATCACAAGACACGTGACAATAAATCAAATCAAAGTAAAGCCACCTGTTTGAGCTTGATACAATTTTTACTTGCAAAAAGGAAAGATTTGAATGTCAGCATCTGTCTGCAGCTATTCCATCTTCACATTGCAAAACAAGCCATCAAGCACCACAAATTAACATAACATTCTCTTGAACTATATTTGTACCAGAATAATTAAAATTCCATTCATCCCTCTTCAAAACTCTGCCTGAAACTCAGATATAACGAGTATAGTGGTTAGTCATTAGTAATGATCATGTGGAATTATTGAGGCTGATCACCATAACCAAAGTCCACTGCTCAACCCCAAACATATCTGTCAACTAGCATGAGAGATAAAATGCCTATAATTGGATGTCTGTAAACGTACGGGAGACAGTGAGGACTGCAGATGCTGGAGATCAAAGCTGAAAATGTGTTGCTGGAAAAGCGCAGCAGGTCAGGCAGCATCCAAGGAACAGGAGAATCGATGTTTCGGGCATAAGCCCTCCTGAAGAAGGGCTTATGCCCGAAACATCGATTCTCCTGTGCCTTGGATGCTGCCTGACCTGCTGCGCTTTTCGTGTCTGTAAATGTAGCCTAAAACAAGGTATTTTAAAACAAAACTTTAAAAGCCATTAATGCTTTAACTCCATTGCCTCTGCAATTCTGTCGGAGTAGTATACAAGAAAAGTGCACGTGCCTGTTCAGTCATGCAGCACAGGAGACCATTTATCCCTTTGTGACAGTCCTAGCTCTTAAGAAAAGGACAATTCTACAGAGTCCTTAAAATCTTTGCTTTTCAGGTTCCTATGCTTTCAAAAACTTACCACTGAATCCACTCAGACCATAAGATATAGGACCAGAAATTAGGCCATTCAGCCCATCAAGTCTGCTCTGCCATTTAAATCATGGCTGATAAGTTTCTCAGCCCCATTCTCTTGCACTCTCCCTGTAACCCTTGATCCCTTTGACAATCAAGAGCATAACTAACTATCTCAGTCTTAAATATACTCAAATGACCTGGCCTCATTCCAGGTTGTGCATTTCAGATCATATAGAATCCCTACAGTGTGGAAACAGGCCCTTTGGCCCTGCAAGTCCACACCAACCCTCCGAAGAGTAACCCACCCAGACCCATTCCCCTACCCTATTACACTACATTTACCCCGACTAATGCACCTAACCTACACATCCCTGAACACTATGAGCAATTTAGCATGGTCAATTCACCTAACTTGCATATCTTTGGATTGTGGGAGGAAACCAGAGCACCTGGAGGGAACCCACACAGACACGGGGAGAATGTCTGTGTAGAGTTTGCACAGTTGCCCAAGGCTGGAATCGAACCTGGGTCCCTGGAGCTGTGAGGGAGCAGTGCTAACCGCCACCCCATTTTCATCACCTTCCCTCCTAACCTTTTCCCATTTAAAAATATTTTTCAAGTTGTTTAACCATTTAGAACATATATAATTCAGACTCATCTGGCAGTCTTGGACATTTACAGAGAAAAAAAAGGCAGGAAATTACAATTCTAAATTCATGAACTACAATGGCCAAGCTCAAATGAATCAGCCTTAAAATGTCTGCATCCAGTTAGCCGACCTTGGAGAGAGTGACAGGGAAATCAACAGCAATTCTCATCCATATTTGTAAATGGAATGCTCTTTGACTTTGGCTGAGGATTGGTTTGGACTGAACAGGTGTCACCCAACCCAATTTTTCAAACCTTCCAAAACTCTATAGGACATGATGGCCAATATGCATAAAATCGGAGTTGCCTGTCTCAGTGTCAGTGTAACACTAATGCTGCTGGCTGGACATATACCTGGATATCACTACATGAGCTCTGGACATCAGTCAGAGGGTGTACGTGTATTCATGGAAAACTACTTCCTGAGCAAATTGGAAATTGAACAGGGTTTTCACTGTCCAACTGGATTGTCAACCATTTTGACTACCTATAGGTAGCCCCACAGGTCCAATCATTTGAATAGCTAGTAAATAGAAATGTTAAAATATTTTGTTTTCAATATTTTCCCTTTAATTTTTAGTCCCATGTTGTATTGGAAACTAGTCTTTAACTTCTGAAAACCAAAGGACAAGCCTTGAGGCCAGAGTTATTATTTTAATGCCAAGTTACAGACGGAAAGAAACCTTGTAAAAAAAAAGTCTTACACAAGATTATTCACCAGGCAAAGTTCTACATAATTTGCATGAAGTGGTGAATAGGGCAGTACATATAAAACAAAAGATTTAAAACTCTGACAATGGAGCACTTACGAAGGTTAATATGGTTTAAGACTGAGATGGGTTTTTACAATAAATGTTTTTTTTAAATCCACATTTGATGTATATATAAAGATCTGACAAGTATTTACACAAACTACAGGATGCATTTGCAGCAATAAAGGATTTTGGAGAATTCTGCACACTTGATACAGTACTGCCCAGCATGATTCAAGAGCTGAATTAGTTTTTCCTGAAACAGAATCATTGGTCTTTGAAACAATGTACATTTACAGACCAGGTTTTAAAAACATCCTAAGGAGCTTCAAGAGTTATCAGAAAACATTTAAGGCTGTATCATAAAAAAAATGTGGTATTAGGTCATATAACTAAAGGCTTGATCAAACAGATGGGTTTGATCCAAAAGAAGCAACTTGGAACTTAGGACCCATGTAGCTGGAGGGACAGTTCATGTTAGCAGAGAATCAACATTTAGATTTTTCAAATTTTAAAACAAACGTTTTGCCAGTCATTGAACATTTAATAAATCTTCTCTACACACTCTAATAAAGTCTTAAGGGGGTTAAATCATGCTGTAGAAAGCAAATTCTTATGTGCAGAGTATCATTTCATTACAATCAAAACAAGTGATTCTCTTCACAAAAAGGTGAGCAAAACCAAATCGTGGAGATTAAATATTCACAAGTTGATAATTAATAAATTCATCTGTGAAAGAGTTTATATAATCTGCTCCAGGGAAATTTAAGGATGGGTAATAAATACCAATGACACTCCTATTTCAAGAGCAAATAAAAGCAGAAGTTAATGAGCCCACGACAAATCGAATATTCCAAAAGATAATTACAGGTTTTAATGTTCAATGGCAAGCTAACATGCAACAGGTTTAAAGGTTAGTAGTTTTACCAAATATAAGCAAGATCATTCACATACTATTGGACTGTGCGGAGTTGATTCAAAATACTTTCTGTTTCACACAGATGAAGCAGTTTTCTGCTACAGTGGTCAATTTTTTTTTTAAACAGGTGTTATAAATGACTCTTTTACCCACTTCAAAAAAAGACAGGAAGCCAAAAGCAGTAGCAACTTCTTTGAAGAATTATCTATCGAAACATTTCATTAACAGCTACAAAAGGTACTGAATCTCTGGTTTACTATTGGTTTCTGTTAATTACAGCATCCAGATTCCAAAAAGTTTTGGATTTTGGACAATTCATGCCAGGCAGTATCAGGTGGAGAAGTCGATGCTTTGGATGTAACCCCTCTTCAGGCCTGGGGACAGATGTGGGGGGGGAGCTGCAGGTAAAGGCGGTGGCGGGGGCAGGGTGGTCAATTGGGGGAAAAAGGTGAAGACAAGTCGAGAGTGTGGTGCTGGAAAAGCACAGTATGTCAGGCAACATACGAGGAGCAGGAATAGTGAAGACAGGTGGAGGGTATGACCTGGCTGGTCAATGGGAGGAAATTCGGGAATTAAAATGGGCGGTGACTGGGAAATCCTGTCAGCCCCCATGGCCTGGTTGCGATGCTCGGTGAACCATTCCCCAAATTTAGGTTTGCTCTCCCTGATGTAGAGAACACATCAGGAGCACCTAATGCAGTAAACTAGGTTGGAAGAGATGCAGGTGAACTTCTGTCTCACCTGGATTATCCACTGAGGCAGGCTCCCTTACCATAAAAGGGAGAACAAATCCATTTCTAATTGGCTGCCTCAATCCACTTCAACTTATATTTGGTTGGTAGCCCTTCAATTAGCTTAAGGCAGGACATCCATCCAAGAGGAGATTGCTATTCATTGAGCAGCAGCAAAATGGAAACCAGCAATTCTCCATCACACCAGCATCAGCAGTTGATGCAGCTATTATAGAGGGTTCAGGAGAAAGAGGAAAATGGATGCACCCAAACCCAGCTAAATCTATGTTGGCAGGCCCCAGAGAGTCATGCTGGGCAGGGCAAGGAAGTAGAGGGGGGTGGATGTGGCAAAGCACAAAAAGGTGTGGGATGGAAAGGTAGATATTCTGAGAAGGAAGAGCCAACACCTCCCCTTCTTTCACAAACCAGCAGCCTACTGGATTAACCCAAGCACAGGCCTCTCCTGCTGAACATTAATTCATGGCAGCCATGGGATGTGGCCCAGAAGCAGTATTAATTGCCAATGTAGGGCCTCAACTGGACTATGGACTGGAAGCTCTCAAAGCTGTCCTTTTCCCTCCCCCCCCCCCCCCCCCCCCCACCCACTAACTATAAGTTGATAAGGGGAGTAGGCTAGCTACAGAAACAACACCGTTGGCACAACTTAATCTACAAGTTCACCTGTCTCCATCCCAAAAAAATACATGGTCTGTTAAAGTTAGCTTCATTATATACATTACTGCAATCAAAAATGCCCATGTACATACATGCATGGAAAAGAGGATTGCTTTAGAGTGTTTAGGGGGATTTTGCTTGCAGTTTTTTAAGAAACAAACCTTTTTTAAAAATTTCTCATTTCTTACATAGCTACTCCTTTGACAAGTTTTCCAGTGAATACAGAAATCATAGAAAATGAAAAATCTCAGATCTAATTTTTTCAATGACAACAAATGGAACAGCTTTTAAAGCATCCCACTTCAAAAAAGTGTTATCAGACAACCGTAGAAAGTGATTAGGTAATGTAACCAATGGCTAGATCAAAGAATGTCTCAAAGGAAAAGTTTGGAATTCAGGGCATATGTAGCTAGAGAGATAATTCATGCTGCCAGAGGAAATAAAGAATCCACATTCCAGTTTTACAACTTAAAAACAAAAAGTCTAGCCTGTCAAAGGCAAAGACAATGATACCCAAATTGGTTTCAATTCCCTGGGTTAAAGCGTCAAACCACTCTTCAGCAGTAATCAGGATCACTGTTACAAGTGGAACTAGTCTTGGTGCTGATTCACTCTCTAGTCCTCTCTCAGCCCTAGCTCTGCTTCCCCAAGACTTGACCAACTCATCAATACTCCCTGTTAAAATGTTCACACATGTAACAAATGAGGCAATACTCCAGGAAAATGTCAACTCTCCATGAACACTGCCCCACTAAGAACTCAAAAACCTCAAAGTTTAGTGGGGCTTAAAGAAAAGGAGGAAGAGATGACAAGGGGTGATGCCAAGACCAAAAATGATCAAACTGGAAAGGAAGAGTTTGCAGAAGGAAGGAAGTCACATCTGATTAGACAAAAATCAGAAAAAATACAAAGTGCAAATGGCATAAATACTTTTCACGTGATCAGACAGTTCCAAATCGGTTTGCAGCAAACTAACATCCTTCTTAAATACAAGGGTTTCAATCCATTTTATTTAGGTCACAAGGTAAAGGACTTTAGTGTTTCATCACATATTGGAATAATCTCCATTCTCAGTTTACGCTGATCATATATTGGAACAATCTTCATTCTCAGTTTCGGATGGAGATTGAGGGATGTTGAGACACTCAAGTTCAAGATATAAGCAATAATGGCCAAGTCGTTTGAAAAGTAACTGCCTCAAGTTACAGAATTAAGTTCAACTGATCTTCGTGAAAAATATTTTTTTCCTGTCAGTTTAAGATATTGAGAAGCTAGTTCAATAGTAATGTAGTAATAGTTAAGGCTAAACAAATGTGATTCTAACAGAAAATATCTGAAATCTAAAGTGATTACCAAATGCTGGAATCCCCATTTTCTACAGCAACAATGCATGCAAAGTTAAATATGTCATACATCAATTCTGTAATCAATGCAATACTCCTGCCTCAAAACCAGTGCCTCACATATGATCCCACATTGGTTTTGCAAGCTTTAAGTTTTTAAGAAGCATGGCAGAAACAATTAAGCCACTTAATTCAAGTTCACTGAATTTAGTCAGTTATACAGGGAGCCTCAACTATAGACACTAGGCAAAGCAACCATTAATTTCACGTTCAAGAAAAGTGGAAGGCCACACACTAAGATACATGAATAGAATACATGACTGAGGGAAAACAAATTCCTTGCATAAAGACCGCCTGCAGAGAGTGGCAAAGGTGGATGGGTAATACAGCATGACATAACTGTTTCATAGGATCATGCTTTGAAATGAATTTTCCTTCATTAAACAATTAACTAATTGAAGATAGTATCAATTATTAGACCAGCAAACTGTGCATTCACATTCTAAATAAATATTATTACCTCACTTTATTAGAGAGAAGATAAATTAAGTAGATGCCTATCTGAAGTAAGAAATAAATTAAACAGCTCCATTCCTTTAATAACTTACAAGGGAGCAGTCATTTATGTCCTAACAGCCTGGTGTCTGGAACACGTTTCATTAGAGAGTTAGTACAATAGCAAGAAGATGACATAAATCTGGAATAGATATTGTCATCAGAACCAACATGGACAAGTGATATACAGCATTCATGAAAATTGTGACCCCTCATTTCCATCCACATGAGATTTTAAACAAATCCTAACGCCAAGGATGCACTAGGGTTTCAGCTTAAGTTAGGTAATCAGAATTGTGATTCAAATCCATAACTGACTCAAAGTAAAATTACCTATTATACCAATGCTGACAACATTAGGCAAAACCAATACACTACAAATGCTCAAAATTTGAAATAAAACAGAAAATGCTAGAAAAATTCTGCAAGTCTGGTAGCACATGTGGAAAGAAAAACAGATCAATCTTCATCTCCTTTCAATGCTTGTCTGGGATTCCCTGCTAAATTAATGCTGCTAACAGCAGTAGCAACCTGAAATCTCAAACTTCATACCTGCCTAGCACAGTGGTTTTAAGGACAGTTGAACAATTGATGGTCAACCACAGAGCTACATTCACAGTACAGTCTATAGCTACACTAGTTCTACTTGCCTGCACTAGGCCCATAGCCGTGAATGCTATGACACTTCAAATAGAGTCATAGGTGTACAGCATGGAAGCAGACCCTTCGGTCCAACTCATTCATGCCGACCAGATATCCCAACCTAATCTAGTCCCATTTACCAGCACGGCCCATATCTCTCTAAACCCTTCCTATTCATATACCCACCCAGATATCCTTTTAAATGTTGCATTTGTACCAGCCTCCACCACTTCCTCTGGCAGCTCATTCCATACACGTACCAACTTTTGCATTAAAAAGTTGCCCCTTAGATCTCTTTTATATCTTTCCCCTCACCTGAAACCTATGCCCTCTAGTTCTGGACTCCTCCACCCCAGGGAAAAGACATTGTCTATTTATCCTATCCATGCCTCAAATTTTGTAAACCTCTGTAAGGTCACCCCTCAGCCTTTGATGCTCCAGGGAAACAGTCCTAGCCTATTCAACCTTTCCCTGTAGCTCAAATCCTCTAACCCAGGCAACATCCTTGTAAATCTGTTCTAAACCCTTACAAGTTTCACAACATTCTTCCAATAGGAAG
Organism: Chiloscyllium punctatum; assembly: GCF_047496795.1. NCBI lineage: Eukaryota > Metazoa > Chordata > Chondrichthyes > Orectolobiformes > Hemiscylliidae > Chiloscyllium > Chiloscyllium punctatum. The sequence continues at coordinate 84,741,177 of NC_092749.1, forward strand.
GAGACCAGAATTGCATGCAATATTCCAAAAGTGTCTTGTACAGCCACAGCATGACCTCCCAACTCCTGTACTCAGTACTCTGACCAATAAAGGAAAGCATACCAAATGCCACCTTCACTATCTTATCAACCTGCGACTCCACTTTCAAGGAGCTATGAACCTGCACTCCAAGGTCTCTTTGTTCAGCAACATTCCTCAAGACCTTACAATTAAGTTTATAGGTCATGCGAAGATTTGCTTTTACAAAATGCAGCACCTCGCATTCATCTAAATTGAACTACATCTGCCACTCCTCAGCCCATTGGCCAATTTGATCAAGATCCCATTGTACTTTGTCCACTACACCTCCAATTTTGGTGTCATCTGCAAAACATACTAACTATACCTCTTATGATCACATCCAAATCATTTAAATAAAATGACTAAAAGTAGTGGACCTTTCCTTGTCAAATTTATTTTTTTGAAAAAAAGCAGCGTTGAGGTTTCTCAGCTCAACTACCCTCCTAGCCAGTGCATTCCAGATGCACGACCCCTCTTAGTGAAAAAGATTTTCCTGATATCCCCTCTAAACCTCCTGCCTTTCACTTGAAAATTATGAGCTTAAAAATGTGCTGCTGGAAAAGCACAGCAGGTCAGGCAGCAAAAGAACAGGAGAATCGGCATTTCGGGCATAAGCCCTTCTTCAGGAATCAGGCGATTCTCCTGTTCCTTTGATGCTGCCTGACCTGCTGCGCTTTTCCAGCAACACATTTTAAGTTCTGATCTCCAGCATCTACATTCCTCGCTTTCTCCTACTTGAAAATTATGACCTGGTAACACTTATACAGCAGGACTGAATAAGACAGTAATGATCTTTTCCCTGAAAGCTGAATAAAGCTAAGACTTACTCCCTAGCTTTGGTCTTCTAAAATCCATATTCTTAACCTTGTTCTTTGAGTTTGAGCACAGATAACTCAAAAGTCAGCTAAGATGGACAAGATTGGGCATAATGTTGCTCCATGGTTTGCAAAGTAACATTCACAATCAAGTCCCCCTTGAAAACGCAGAAGGTAGTTATTCAATCTGAAGAGGTAAAAAGAGAATATTTCCTAGATTCCCTGAGGAACTCCTACATGATGTCCTGCAGTTGAGATGCTGAGCTTCAATAACCACAACTGTTTTCTTTGTTAAGACACCAACCAGTGAAGAGCCTTACACACACACACGTTTTTCCACGGGCTCCTTGATAACAAACTCGATTAATTTCTGTTTTAATGTCAAGCACAGTCACTCTTGCATCACCTCAAAAATTCAGCTCTTTTGTATGTGTGTGTGTTTGGACTAAGACGGTGATAAGGTCAGGTGCTAAGTGACCCTGGGTGTAACCCAAACTCATATCACACTGCAGTTTATTTATTTGCAAGTGCCACTTGACAGCACCAATTAACTACAACTTCCAGTACTTTGCTAATTATCAAGAGTGGACTGATAAAGGTGATAAATTGGCCAGGTTGGATTTGTCCTACTCTTAAGTACAGGGTATGCTTTGGTAATTTTCTAAGTTGACAGTGTTATTCCTGTACTAGGACAACTTGCCTAGACACCCAATAATTTTTGGAGCATGGGTCTTCAATACCTGGTTGAAGACTGCCATCCGAGATACTGGAGCCATCCGGACTTCGACAATTTCAGTGAAAAACTACTTTCAACGTATCACATTAAACTGAAATCAAATGTCCCAATAAAAAAAGTTCCATAGTAGAAACTGGCAATTAGAACACTAAACTGCTTTTATAGTCACAGTTTCATCTTTTCCAAAACATATGCTGTGTTCAGTTAATTATTATAATATGTTGTCACGTTTGAGCTGAAAATAATCTATTGTGCCATTAAATGGGTCAGTAATGCTGTGCCTTGCCTTTTAGCAAAGGAGTCTCAGTTTCATGACAAATAGTAAATATTTGAGATGTCATGCCACTCCCTTCTGTGTACGGAGCCTCTACCATGACTTGATATAACTGACTCACATTTGAAGCAGCTTTTGGGAAGCAAAACACCAGACCATAAATAATTTGCAACCTATAAATGTCTAAAACTTGGTGCTTTTCCAGGACATGAAAATATTCCCGTAATACAGCACCCGGGGTCCTTTAAATCTACTGAACAACTACTGATCAACTTAAAAAGGACCCCATACCCACAGCCTGCAGAACGAATGTAATATACAACATACCCTGCAAGGACTGCAACAAATATTACATTGGAAAAACCAGCAGGAAACTGGCCACCAGGATACAGGAGCACCAACTAGCCACCAAAAGACATGACCAACTATTACTGGTATCCATGCACACAGATGAAGAGGAACACCAGTTTGACTGGGACAATGCATCCATCCTGAGATGTGGCAAAATAAAAAGAAGATGATGTGTGGGAATTCTTAGAGGCTTGGGATTCAAATCAGAACTCCATTAACAGACATGTAGACTTGGAGCCCATTTACCAACCTCAGGATCTCACACACAACAAACCAAGACACATAAATAGCAAGTGGAACACCAGTGCTTCACCAGAGGCTCACTAATGATGTTACCTAGCATGGTGACAAAACGTCTGAAAACAAACCCAGCAGCTCAGCGAGCAAACAGAACCTGATCCACAACCCGAGTTACAAATCTTCTCCAAAATCTGTCTTTAGATGGGCTCAATAGTTAAAAACTGCAAACACAATATCCAAAACAGGAAATGAAGAATGAGCAGGGAGCTAAGGAAGTGAATAAAATAAGGTTTCACCCATGATCTGCTTCAATGTTCAGTGCTTTCTGACAAATCACACCAAAATATAAAAGGCACGCTTTAAACAAATATATTTCCAGACCTTTAAACTTAAAGCATCCCTAAAAATAATGTACTGTTATGCTTAAGAAAAAGGTAAAGATTCTGCAACCAATTTTTTAAAACCAAAATGTCGACAATAAAAGGGGCTGAAATCCTCTCCCTCCCATCATGTCACTGCCTAACTGTTTATGGTGGTACATCAGCTGTTTGCAGAGCAGTCAGTCAGAGACTGCTCTCACTTACTTTGCATTCTAAACTGATGCAGGAGAAAAAAAAACTTTGATTTTTTTAAAATACAAAACCAGCACATCGGTGACATTTATTTGTATAAATGACTGAAATGATGAAATCTTACTCCTCTGTCGCAGTATAAAATTCTTTCTCCTCAAACCTGATATACCATCCAATGCTAGCTTTGAAATCTGCGATTTTTCATTTTTCAATGATTCAGACAGATCCACGAAAAAGAGAGTCCATTTTGGTAATTTCCATTAGTACATTCTGCCAACTTTATTTTTCTTTTGAAATAAACAACAACAAGCTCAGCTTTCTTCTGTTTATACATGCATTCTCATGTTAAACTGTGAACAGAGCTTTCTCTAATTCCTAATAGCCTTCTACAATATCATAAATTGTCCAAATGCCACACAGTTTTTTTGCCTTCTTTGCAATCTTAACGCCTAAGTTTGAAACGGTTTATACCTCCCTTGTTATCATGGTGGAGCACCAGAGAGGCACTCAGCTTGATAATGTGTATTGATTTGCATAGACATGAGGACCTGAACAGTTTTTTCGAACGAGTTGGTTTGCATTGAAGGAGTTCGATTTCCGTGATGTGGCCATGAGGAGGCCCATTTGGAATTTTTGGCCAAAGGTCAGAGGTCAACTTTTACACAATAGTATGCATATCTTCAATTCATTTTGTATCTACACAGATGTGGTTTAAACACTATCAAAACTATTCATTTTTTAAAAAATTACAAAACCAGCACCGTGAAGAAATCAGTTTGTGTAGACCAAGTTCATATAAACAGTAACGCTATTGGACTGGTAACCCAACGTACCACTTTCTCCCCAACTACATGGGAGTTGTGAAATTACTCCAGGATCAGGTAGGACATTGGCTATGAAGATTGTAGTTCAGGTGAGATAGTGGCTAGGAAAGGTGTGAAGTTAGTGGCACAGTAATGAGTATGCGGAGAGTCATAAATAATGGCATTATCTGCCCAACATTTACATGGACAAAAATTGTCATTTTCAAGCCAGAAGTTCAGTTGGTTTAGATGCAATGAGGAAGATTGGAGAGGTAGGTGGAACTTAATAGAGTATCAGATGTGTACATACTGAGGCTGATGAATTCTAATGGCAACACATGGACAACAAAAGCGAAGGGGAGAGCGGAAAAGTTAAGGAGCACTGATGGATTGGTCCTAAGATTTGGGGAGACAATATAGCCACCAAAGGAGAGTGACAGGAGAGAGAAGTGAAAAGGGGTTTTAAAAAAAAATGGAAACAGAAAATGAACGGATCAGAAATTGGCTAGCTGTAAGACGACAGAGGATGGTGGTTGATGGGAAATGTTCATCCTGGAGTTCAGTTGCTAGTGGTGTACCACAAGGACCTGCTCTGGTCCACTGCTGTTTGCCATTTTTATAAATGACCTGGATAAGGGCATAGAAGGATGGGTTAGTAAATTTGCAGATGATACTAAAGGTCAAGAGAGTTGTGGATAGTGACGAAGGATGTTGTAGGTTACAGAGGCACATAGATAAGCTGCACAGCTGGACTGAAAGGTGGTAAATAGAATTTAATGTGGAAAAGTGTAAGGTGATTCACTTTGGAAGAAGTAACAGGAATAGAGAGTACTGGGCATTTGGTAAGATTCTTGGTAGTGTAGATGAGCAGAGATATCTGTGTCCAGGTACACAGATCCTTGAAAGGGTGCCACCCAGGTTGATAGAGTTGTTAAGAAGGCATACGCTGCGTTAGCTTTTATTGATAGAGAGACTGAGTTTTGGAACCATGAGGTCATGCTGCAGCTGTACAAAACTCTGATGCGGCCACACTTGGAGTATTGCATACAGTTCTGGTCACCGCATTATAGGAAGGATGTGGAAGCTTTGGAAAGGGTTCAGAGGAGATTTGCTAGGATGTAGCCTGGTATGGAGGGAAGGTCTTACGAGGAAAGGTTGAGGGACTTGAGGTTGTTTTCATTAGAGAGAAGGTGGTTGAAGGGTGACTTAACTGAGACATACAAGATAATCATAGGAATAGATAGGTTGGACAATGAGCATTTTTCCTCAGATGGTGATGGCTAGCATGAGGGGACATAGCTTTAAGTTAAGGGGTGATAGTTATAGGACAGATGTCAGAAGTAGTTTCTTTACTCTCAGTAGTAGGGGCCTGGAATGCCCTGCCTGCAACAATAGTAGACTTGCCAAATTTAAGGGCAATTAAATGGTCATTGGATAGGCATACAGATGAGAATGGAAAGTGTAGGTTAGGTGGGCTTCAGGTTGTTGTGCCAAACTGTGAAACCATTGAGGGCCGAAGAGCCTGTACTGCGCTGTAATGTTCTAGGTTATAGGTTCCCAGCTGACAACATCCCTTTGTGATAACTGAGGCTGAACCAAATATATGCAACTTCTATAACATTTAAACAAGCTAAGCTTCCAACTATACATCTGGGACATCACGAAGAACGCAGTTCAGCTGCTGAAGCTCTCATCCATGCTTTTGTTGCTCTGGACACATCCCTGGCCGGACTCCCATTTTTAACTCTCCACAGCACAGACCCCTGAAACACTGCACTGCCCTGGTGAGGTTTTAAGCGCAAAATTTAAGGTTCTTCTAAAAATCTTGGAGTGTTAGGTCTTCAAAATTTATTTAGCACTTCAGTGGATCAAGTATGGCAAGGCATCTCCTGGTTTTTTTGATTAGATTAGATTAGATTACTTACAGTGTGGAAACAGGCCCTTCGGCCCAACAAGTCCACACCGCCCCGCCGAAGCGCAACCCACCCATACCCCTACATCTACCCCTTACCTAACACTACGGGCAATTCAGCATGGCCAATTCACCTGACCTGCACATCTTTGGAATGTGGGAGGAAACCGGAGCACCCGGAGGAAACCCACGCAGACACGGGGAGAATGTGCAAACTCCACACAGAGTCACCTGAGGCAGGAATTGAACCCGGGTCTCTGGCGCTGTGAGGCAGCAGTGCTAACCACTGTGCCACCGTGCCGCCCACGTGCGGTGGAAACTCCAAGACATACCTGGTGGGCTGTACAATCACATGTGTAGGATAGGTCATCAACTGGAGAAACTAGAGCCCCGACTTCATGTGGTGGCCATTCTGCAGCTGAACGGTGTACAGAAGAGGAAGCTGGCAAATGAATGACCAGACATGATGGCAAGATCTCAAGTCATGACGATACAGGTAGCAATGATACCAAGTTAAGTGTAGTCCCACTCAGCTGAACGTAATGCAGGAGTGTTCAGAGATCTTCAAACTCTTCAATCTGTATTTTCATTTGTGCTCAGAATTCAATAATGTTCCTCTGAGGAGTGTGCCACCACATCTCAGGTTGGTCAGCTGTACAGAGGGCAGGTGGAACGTTAGGAGGGCAACGCCAATAGCAAATCCTATAACTGGATAAACACACCAGGAATGGCAGAGATATTAAATGAGCACTTGGATTTGTCTTTACTGAGAAAGATCCTGAAGCCTAACGAAAGAGCAGGTAGCTAACTCAACAGGGGGTCTAAACATTGATAAAACAATTGGCACTGGAAAGGCTTGGCTGCACTTAAAAGATGATAAAGGCACCCAGACTAGATGGGACACACTCAAATCATGGAGGTGACAGTCGCAATCTTCCCTTTCTCCTTACAGACAGGGATGATTTTAAGAGGACTGAAGAATGGCAAAAGATATATTTTGTTCAGAAAAAGGTGCAAGGATAAAACCCAACAAGTCGAAATTAATAAGGACAAGCTGAGTTGAGTTTTTTTTAAGTTAAGTTTACTTTTTGAAAGAGGTAACAAAGTGGCCTCATGTCCACTCTGGACAGCGTTCTTTTGGAAGAACATGAGAGCAATGGAGTAGGAACAGTCAATTTATCAGAGTGGTTCTCGAGGGGAGCGATATCAGGTTCATAAATAGTTTGGAAAAAAAAACTATGGTTGCCCATTTTACGTGTTAGAGATTTTTAAAATCCATGAGTGATATTGTCAAAGCAGATGGAGGAATCATTCACATTAGTAGAAGGATTCACAACAATTTAAAAAAAAGGTGAATAGCGGAGGAATTTATTTCCTAAAAACAGAAAGCGATCAGGTTCTAGCATATATTGCCTGGTTGTTTGATAGGGTAAAAACAATGACTGCAGATGCTGAAAATCAAATACTGGATTAGTGGTGCTGGAAGAGCACAGCAGTTCAGGCAAAGGGCTTTTGCCCGAAACGTTGATTTCGCTGCTCGTTGGATGCTGCCTGAACTGCTGTGCTCTTCCAGCACCACTAATCCAGTGGTTGTTTGATAGGCAGAGTCAGAGTCAATCATAGCTTCCAAAAAGATAACTGGATAAATGTTGAAAAGTATTTGCATGGCTGGGGGAATAAAGAGTTGGGCATCAGGATTAGCCAAGTTGCTCTTTTAAAAAGCAAGAAAGGTACAAGCCTAAGGGTCTCCTTTGGTCCTGTGAACATTCTACGATTCTGAATTTTCACTCATACTAAGTTCGATTCACTTCACACCTATGTGCTCTCTCCATTGTTTCCTAGTTAATTAATGCCTTTCAGTATTCCAATTTTAACTACTTTACCATCAGCAGGTATAATTTCAGCTGGCAAAGCCCTAAGCTCTAGAAACAGGAACAGAAATTCCTGGGAGAAACTCAGCAGATCTGGTAGCATGTGTGGAGAAAGAAACAGAGCTAATGCTTCAACTCCAACATGGCTCTTCAGAACATAAGACTTCTTCCCTAAGCTTTAGAATTACCTCCTGACCAACATCACACTGCCTCTCTTTTCTCTAAGACTCCCTCTAAAAATCTATCTTTCTGAATATATTTTTGTCATTGATTTCAATATCCCCTTAAGCGTCAATTTTCTTTTAAAAACTCTTACTGGTGTTGCTGTTGCTATTGCTATTCGGTTCAGCAATAGTCACACCTGAGAGATAGAGGACTGTGGTTTCAAGCACAGTGCCAGATCTTCAAAACAATATACAGAATGATACTACAGTGCTGTATTCTCAGACACCCTATGAACAGCAAGCTATGCCCACCTATTCATATGGACATAAAAGTTCTTTGCATCTTTTTCCTGGCGAAAAGTAGTTAATATTTTCAGGATAACATTTATCCCTCAATTACCAAAATTGCTTAACTGGTCATCACACTTACTAGCTGAATAGCAATACATGCTAATTGACAGCATAGTGTCTATGAAACTATTAAGTTTCCATCAAGAACCAAGGTCAAGTATTTTAAAAATTTTACATTCAACATTCCCTTCATCTCCTCTCACATACAACACAAGATGTATACTTCCTACTGAAACGATGATTCCAGTCGTTCTGCTGTAACATGACAGTTGTGTTCCTCTGCAACCCTCACGTTAGAGAAAAGCACCCTGAAGATCGCTAATAGAAAATTGCTATTCTTGTCCAGTAGAAGGCTCGCACTATCCAAACAACATCCACAATTCGTCAAATGCATTATTTTTTTTAGATTAGATTACTTACTAGATTACTTATAGCCAATTCGTGCTGACAAAAATTGCATTATAATAAAACAGCTTGTATGGAGTGGTTTATTGACGACAGTAGACTTCCATTCTTCTGAGCTAGCAAGACAATCTCCAGCTTTTGCTCAGCACTTTCCCCTTCCCACAGGATATTTGAGACTAAAAGCAACAGAAGAACTGTTCAATTTGTAACCCTGCTTCAACATATACCTGTGTGTTTTTTTTTAATTCATTTTTATAGAACCAGCCACAAAAAAAAATAAGATGACATTGTAAAAGGTCCTTTCTTTCCCTTTAAATTGTTTTTTAATGACTCAAGGATGTCCCAAAGCATTTTAACCATAGAAGTATCTTTGAACCGTAAACACTGTTGGAAAACAGAGAAATGTGGAGGTCAACTTCAGAGCAGCAAGATGCTACAAGCAGCATTAAAGCACCGACTAGATATTCTGTTTTTGCTGGTGCTGGTTGAAAGATAGGTATTGAGTGGAACCATCCCATTCTTTGTCAGGATATCTTATATTCACTTGGGGACTGATTGGGCCTTAAACTAACGTCTCATTTGAAAGATATTTACTCCCACTGCTGCACTGAAATGACAGCCTGATTCTTGTACTCTGCACCAAAATCTCTAGAGGGGAACCTCTGCAACTTTTTGCCTCATGTTAAAAATATTTCCACTGTACTATGGCTGATATTAATAGCATTCTCTAAACAAAATATATTTTACAGGCTTCACTGGTTTTCCATTGTGAACACCAGCTCAAAATCCATTCAGTACATCATGGAAACAATTCAGAAGAATGTGTGAATTAAGTCCACAACTTAATTATTTCAAATCACTTGCGCACAAACTATACATTTCATTTTATAAAATTACAAGGAAACTCAAAAACAAATTAATTTGTAACATCACAACTTTAAAAAGCAAATACTTATAAGCACGTTTTAAAGCATTAAAATGTTCCAGACAGGATCGGAGGAACTGAAATGAGATGTATGTATACACATATCCCCTGTCCCCACAGAGATCCATTGACAAGTTACAAAAGGGGAATGAGAAGAAACAACACCAGTGAGTGACGGTGTGGAGTTTGCACATTCTCCCTGTGTCTGCATGGGTTTCCTCCAGGTACTCCGGTTTCCTCCCACAGTCCAAAGAGGTGTAGGTTAGGTGGATTGGCCAGGCTACATTACCCATGGTATTTAGGGATGTGTAGGTTAGGTGGGTTAGCAATGGGAAATGCAGGGCTACAGGGATAGGGGAGGGGGGATGGGTTTGGGTGGGATGCTCTTCAGAGGGTCAGTGTGGATTTGTTGGGCCAAATGGCCTGTTCCCACACTGTAGGGATTCTAGGATTCTACAAAGCTACAGAAACATTTCTTAATATGTAGTTACGTCTTTCATACATCAGGGAAATCAGAGTTTCACAGGAAGCTTCCTGCAAGGATTTATTTTGGTACTGCTTCCACTATAGGGGCTTTGTGACAAACTATTAACCAGAGTTTAACAAAAGAAGCATTTCTCTTTGAAGACTTGTGGAAACGATTGATGTGATTAGGACTCCTATCATGTACTGTCTGAGAATGACACAAATTACATTAGCCCCTTTTTACTGACCACCACAACAAAGCAGGCTAAATTGATTTCCGTAATACTGAGCAAGGGAGAAGGCTTAGCATTTATTACATTACCACAGACATTTTTTTCTAAATCTGCCCCAAGGTTAAAACTATAGTACACAGTAGGAATTAACTGTAAACAAACGATGGTTTGCTTTACAAAACAGAAGTACATTACGAAAGCAATAGGCAGGCATTTTAAGGGAAGAATTGATTAATTAGTCAGATCATCCATTTCATTTTAAATTATCTCCTCCTGAGGATGTCTCCTTTCACAAATCCTCTGAGTTGACTTACAAATTTAGATCAAATACATTGCTGATGCGCCTGGAGTTAAAGAGTAAATCTCAACCATTAAAGGCTAGGGCTAGAAAATTAAGCTGTCCCAAGTGGCACTGGAGGACAAGATTTTGACAAATGCATTTCATATTGATATCTTTACAATATCTATTGAACAAAAGGTAAATACCACAAGGAAAAACAATAATGAAAATTGCCTTCACACGTTCTCACTAGGTGATGACTGTGTGGAGTTTGCACATTCTCCCCGTGTCTGCATGGGTTTCCTCCGGGTGCTCCGGTTTCCTCCCACAGTCCAAAGATGTGCAGATCAGGTGAATTGGCCATGCTAAATTGCCCGTAGTGTTAGGTAAGGGGTAGATGTAGGGGTATGGGTGGGTTGCGCTTTGGCGGGGCGGTGTGGACTTGTTGGGCCGAAGGGCCTGTTTCCACACTAAGTAATCTAATCTAATCTAAAATGACAGTCAAGTTAAAATGGGTGAATTTGTTTTGATCAAAAAAAAGAGCTTGCCAACATGTAATATCCCTCCTATAAGTGCATGGCATCAGAAAACCTATAAATATTTCAAATCAAATATTCTCCAAATGGTTCAGTCCAAGCACAATTACAATTTGGCTTTATGTAAACACAAACAGATGCTAACATCCATTTCAGAACTTGGTTATTTTAGTAAAATTGATTTCACTTCCACAGTCAATGTGAACTATGCAACTATAAAAGCTCAAATGTAAGGCAACGGAGTATTGATATTCACTAATTGCCTGCCAAACAGATTCCAGCTTTGTACTGCATACCTGATATTCAAGACATGTTGCACTTCATGTGGCTGCAACTTTAAACCATTGCTTCAACAGAACTACTTTCATGTCACTCAGACAAACAGCCACAGGGACAGCAGCTTCCCATCCAAAAGTCCAGAGACAACATTCATCACCTTAAAGTAAAGCACCTCATTATGTTCTAAACCAACAATATAAACAGTACACACTTCGTAACAACAGTCCTGATAAGTAATACTGTGAAACACAGGTTAGTCAAGAGGTTAAGGGTTCCATGCATGTCACCATACTGCAAAATCGGGTAAGTCCCTGTGAACCAAAAGAAAAAAAAATATTTTGAGTGTCAATAATAAGCTAATTCACTCAGGTCACACTTTAAATTTCTTGACCTTTAATCCTTAGAAGTGAATACCATGGATAATCAACTTAACAACAACCTGCACTTACGAAACATCCCAATGTGTTCAGTGGTTATGAGAGATGGGGTGGGGGGAGAAGCAGTGGACTGGGCAAAACAACTGAATAAAAAAAGAGAAATGAAATGAATCGGTGCTCAGCCAATGGAGAGAGAACTGGAATAGATGGATGAAAATATAGGTAACAAGATGGATTGCAAAAGTATATTTAAAGATGTAGAGGCAATAAGGTTCCAGAGGCAGAAGCACAGTGAGGAGGGAGTTGTCCGGAAAGCCTCAACATTGCCTCTGACACAATAAAGTCTTATAGCATCAGATCATAGATGGGCAAGGAAACCTCTGAAACGTCTAATCACCTCCCTCAGCTGATGAATCAGTATTCCACGTTGAACACCACATTTAGGAGACACCAAGAATGGCAAAAACACAATATTCTCTGTATGGGGTACTCCAATGCCAAAAACATGCCTTGATAGCATCACTACTGATGAGCTTATTGAGTCCTAAAATGTAAACCTGGTAGACTGGGTCTGGGACTACATACATGGCAAACAGAAACAGCATGCAACAGAGAGGGCTAAGCAATCCCACAGCCAATGCATCAGATCTAATTTCTATAGTCCTGCCATATCCAGTCATGAATGATGGTAGACAATTAAACAACTAACAAGTGGTGACAACTCCAAAACATATCACTGCCTCCTGGTGGAGGAGACGAGCACAATACAAAAGATGAGGCTGAAGTGTTTGCATCCATCTTCAGCTAGAATTGATTGCTCATCTCAGTTTATCCTGACGTGCCAAGCATTACAGAGGCCAGTCATCAGCCAATTTGATTCATTCCATGCGAGTTTGAGAATGAGCTCAAGGCACTGGTTACTGCAGAGACTATGGGGCTTGACAACATTCTAGCAATAGTCCCAAACACTATTCCTGAACAAAGCATAACCCTAGCCAAGTTCATCCAGTACAATACAGCTACAACACTGGCATCTAACCTCAAATGCAGAAAAATACAATGTATGTCATGTCTACAAATCCAACCCAGCCAATTAAACCCCTATCAGTCTACTTTCAATCATCAACTAATGAAAGAGACATTGAGAGTGTTATTAAGCAGCACATGCAAAGAAATAACCTGTCATTACCACCGAGTTTGAGTTTGGCCAAGGCCACATAGCTCTTGACTTCATACAACCTTGGTCTAAGCATTAACAAAAAAGCTGAACTGCAGAGAGTAAGGCAAATTTGACTGCCCTTGATAATTGGGCTGCATTTAACTTGAATATAGCATCAAGCAGCCCTGACAAGAGCAGCTGCATTCACGATATCCAGGCTTGAAATGATTGTGACAAAGAGCTCTAGCAAACTGGCATCAATGGGAATCAGGGAGAAAAATATCCACTGACTGGAGTTACACCTAGCACAAAGGTTGTTGCAGGACGGTTATCTCAGTTTCAAAACATCTCTGCAGGAGCTCCTCAGGGTAACCTCATTGATGTGGCTGAAATTGGATGGGCCAATGAACTTGCTTTCATCATAATATCAGAAGTGGGAGGTCTGCTGCTGATTGCACAATACATCACTTGTGGCTCCTCAGCTACTCAAGGAATGTCCAAATGCAGGAAGACCTGTACAATATGCAGATTTGGTCTTACAAATGGCAAGTAATATCCACACCACACAATGACCATCGCCAATAAAAGAAAACCCAACCACCCCTCCTTAACGTTCAAATGCATTACCATAATTGAATCCCACACTAACAACATCTAGGTCATTACTATTGACCAGAAACTGAACTGGCCAGCCATGTAGCACTGCCTCTGCTAAAGCAAGTCAGAGGCTAGGAATTCTGGGTGAGTAACTCAACACCTTCCTCCTTAATGCCTCGCCACCATCTACAAAGCACGAGTCAGGAATGTATTGCAACACTGTCCATTTTCTAGAATGAATGCAGCTCCAACAATATAAACACAATACCACCCCAGACAAATCAGTACATTTTATTGGGATTCCCTTCACCACTGAAATATTTTGGCAATATTGTGTACCATGTACACGATGCAGCATAGTAACTGAAAGGGGGAAAGAACGTGGGGATAATGGAAAGGTACCAAATAAAGCAGTTGACAATAAGGAAAACAAAAAAGGATAAAAGGGGATTTTGATGACTGCAGATTTCAGCATGAAACCCACACCCTTCAGAGGGTAGCATGAGATAAGGGTGCTGAACAGAACAAAGTTAACAAAAACAACGTACTGATCTCAAGAAGACCTGTGTTAAACTTGCATAATCAGCAATCCTGTTCTGAAGAGAATGTTCATGTACCGTGATCAATTATGCATTTAATTGGCACATGTATGAATACACAATTTAGTGCAATAGGTAAACATAAATCCATAGTATTGCTAAATAGCATATAAATTAATGTTTTGTAATGATCAGGGAGACAGTACAGCATCTCATAATGACTGCTGCTCCCCTGTATGTGTATGAATAGACCAGTCTTAGAGGAACTAGGACTTTCTTCTGTTGCAATAATCAAGCCTCCCTCAACAGCACCATCCAAATCAATGAACTCTATCATCTAGAAGTACAAGGGCAGTTGATTCATGGGAATACTGTCACTTCCAATTTCCCCTTCAAGCCACATGTTGTCATTTGGAGACCACATTTGGCATACCATATATAAAACTAATCACCTTATTTAAAGGAGGGATGTAAATGCGTTTAAAAATCAGTTCAGAGAAGTTTTACCAGATTAATATTAGGAATGATTGTGTTGTCATGTGTGGAGAGGCTGGATTACTTGTTTAGAGGAGTAAGAGGTGTCTTGACTGAACCAAAGGTTCCTCAGGGAGTCTCGACAGGGTAGATGTGGAAGGAATGGTTCCTCGATGGGAGAATCTAGAACAAGGCATAACTTAAAGAGTCACACACATTTAAAACAGATTAGGCTTTTTTTCCCCTCCCAGAAGAGTAATGAGGCTTTGGAGCACACTTTCTGAAAAGTCAGTGGAAGCAGAATTCTTGCATATGTTAAAGGTAGGTGGATAGCTTCTTATTAAGCAATGGAGTGAAATGCTGGGTAAACAGGAATGTGGATTTGCAGTTACAGTTAGATTTGCTATGTCATTATTAAATGTTGTGCTGGTTTAAGGCACCAAACAGCCTACCTCCTGTTTAACGTCTGTAAGCAAGGAATTTTAAATCTGGTTATATTTCCAGCAGTGGCTTTTATATCTGTTGAGAAATATCTGCCAATTCGTTAATTCAAATAAAATGAAAAAAAAATGGAAATAAAACTTCAAAAAGGGCCAATTTTCAGAAGTTAAATGCACCACACCAGCCCAAAGCCAAAAAAAGCCATCTTACTCTGTGGGTTATTCAGAACCCTTATATTTCAGTGACTAGTATTTATTAATCGGCATTTTGTGGAATAATCTTCAGATTACGTGCAATGTCTTTGCAGTTTCGGCAAAGACGTGGCCATTCAGCTAGTCGTATTGTCACCATGCAAAGCAAATAGAGAGATGATGAAATATTTCAAACGTACCACAATCTACAAGCGAATAAAACCAAGGTTAACAGAGGCATTGAGTGATAAATTGTAGACTGTCAGAATCTGACACATTTGTGTGATGATAATATCTAGTTTAGTCAGAATCACTTTCATGGCAGTTCGTGTTTTTTTTAAAAATGACTCTGTACTCATTCAGCTGGGGTGGGGACTAAAATGGAGAATTCCGCAAGAAACATTGAAATACCAGCTTCACGGTTCCCAGCATAGATGTGCAATATTCAAGAAGAGAGTGATGAGGATTGCCATTGAAACTTCACTCGGTTTTATAATTGTTTAGGGTGAAACATAGGAATATGCAGTTCCTCCTAACTCAACCACATCAGTTCACTGCCTCTGTATATGCATCAAGTGAAACACCAATTAATGTTTGCCAGTCATCTGCAATTAAACATAATCATATACAAGTACAATACACAATAAAGTTTAATCATATGTCTTAATCCACACACTGTTCTAAAACCAGCTAATCTTGTGGTATTGGTAAAATGACAAATTTAGTGGCAATTAGTGCTCTTCAGCCACACCCACTAAAACATATTCCACACAGACCTCTAAAACCACATCTATATTGCTCTTTAAGTCAGGTTCCGGAAGCTCTCTGTTCCAAGAACTAGCTTCTGCATTTATGCTTTTAAAATCTGCTTTCCAAGATACTAACAAGTCTGTCATCAGACAGATTTAACAGCTAAAGCAACAGGAGATGGCTCCCAGATGCCAGATTCCCATAACAAAAACAAAAACTTCTTTTAATAGAAAACAGGAAGAGCTTCTCTCAAAGCTTGCCTTTGAACCCAAGTCACCAAAGTGAAAGACTACACTAATCCTGTTGAAGTGGCTTTATTGCCTGATTTCCATTTTACAAAAAGGAGAGAAAGTATAAAGCAAAATATTAGTCATGATCTTGCACAAAAGCCTCATCCAATCACCACAGGCTGTGTTTGGGACTCAGGAGCATTGTAAATGCTAGGTTTGATTGTTCAAAGGACAATCTATAAAAGAGGAAATGTTTCTTAAATTAACTATTTTCCTGAAACGAATTCAAAAAAGATGCTCCACTGAAAACTGACAGTGGCAAATTAACTGAAAATTACAATGATAAATCACTTTCACTATATTTCGCTGATCCAACATGTAGCACTAGGTAGTACAGGGGAACTGCAGCAATTCTACAATGTTATGATTGCAAACCATAATCACAAGTGTAATCTATTACACTCTGAATTAGGATGGATATTACAATCTTAATAAAGTTTAAAATGTTTCCAAAGTCAGTGGATGTTTTGTTTTAGAATTGCTATCCACTATGTGGAGATACTATAGCCAGTACTCCTTCCACAGTATGTTTTGGAAAGGGTGGCTCTGGAAAAGCACAGTAGGTCAGGCAGCACCCAAGGAGCAGGAGAATCACATTCCGATGTTTTAGGCATAAGCCCTTCATCGAATCTCCTGCCCTGCTGTGCCTTTCCAGCGCCACACTTTTCGACTTTGATCTCCAGCATCTGCAGTCCACACTTTCTCTTAACGACAGTGTGGTGTGTCTTATATCTCAAATCAGCTCTTTACAATAAATTTGCAACCACTGGCTGTTTAGCGTGTGGAAACAAAATTTTGTCACTGCAACCACAGCTAAATATAGAGAGGATAATTTCGGTGCTAGTACCCTCCCAAATTAAAGCAAAATAAAAATTTTGGCCATGTATCCATGTTACACATGAATATAAATCAGTACGAAGGTCTGAGTGATGGACTCAGAACTACTACCTTCATTATTCTTGTATCACATTAGTAATTACAGCGTGAAGCTGCATTACAACAGAATCAGTGATAAATACATTCATCTTTACTCCAGGTATAGTGTGAATAACACTATTTTAGCTGTGGTGCAATTGCTGGCATCCTTATGTCCATGTTTAAATAATTGTAGATTCAAGTCCCATTTTACTAGTCAACAGAAAGCAGCTTAAAATGTCAAGAAAACTGCAGTATATAGACTAGACTGACATTCAGCACAGGAAATGCTATCTTTCAGTTGAGGCATTAAGCCTAACATGAACCTTCCCTTCCATACTAATGTAAACAAATTTATGGCAATAATCAAAGAGCTGGAGAGTTCTCCCCAGTGACATTGCACTTATCCCTTATTTATGTAAAATACATTGAGATTGTGTGTACAAATTGGATAGATTATAATGTTAATGCAAAAAAAAAGAGTGCAAGTCTTTCTTCTAAGTGTACTCTGGACTGTGCACCAATTAACTCAAAATAATTAATCCAACTAACTGGGAGGAGAGATTTTTACTACTTGAAGAGGTAAAAATGCAAGCTTTAGCCATGTGTTGAGATTGATTTTCACCTTCCTCAGGTCATCCAACCTGATGCGAACAAATGGAAGCAGAAAACTACATACAGAAAATAAGATATAATGTTATAGTGGTCTTTATTCATTAGTTTAGATGTAACTCAAATATAACTGTGTCAATGTTATGTTACAAAGTTCACAATACAACACAAGCTTTGAACAATGAAATGTCACTACAGAGTGTTACAGTTGAAATTGGTAAGATCCAAAATTTACACTTCTTCCATTTCCTTCATCCTGATTGGTACTGCTCAGACTCAAAAACACTGCATACCAATTTTTAAAGAGTATCTGTGAAACTTCACAAATCAATTTAAAATGCATTCTAATCACTTAATAGTAAGCAGGGAACCTTCTCTATGAATTATGGAAAACCATTAACCATCAATCTCCACGTCAGCAGCAACCAGACTGCAGCATCTATTAAGTAACATAACAATCAATTCTATTATTTTCCATACTATTAGAGCTTTTGTGCAGGCTGAACATATTCAAACATTCAACTATTTTATTAACACAAATTGAATTGTACTTGTGGCACCTCTCTACAATGCTAAACTTCCTAAACATTTTCTAATCATGCACAGATGGCATTTGCAGTCATTCCATGATGTCATTCTTTTCATTTTCCCACTCCAATCAAATTTATTAATAAATCATCCATTATTTTAATGCATCAGTGCATGCCTCAATGATACTGTGGATAGCTTATAAAGAACCTTTGTGAGAAAGTCTTCCAGTTCAAACAAAGCATGCATAAATGAACAGTTGATGTTATCGTCTTTCAGCTTTACACCTTGGACAGTATATCTTTCTACAGATTCCAGCTTACATCTTAGTCTGTGTAAAGGTGTGCACCTGACACCTTACACCTGCTCAGAGACACGTTCACTAAATTAAAGAAAAATATTAAGGAATTATAAAAAGTATTCATTGATTGTGCTGTATATAGTATACAATTCAGTTGAATCAACTAGAGCCACTGAGCTACTTTCAGAGAATATGCACCCTAATTGAACAGAATGTCATAATTGTGTCCATATTCTAGACAATGTTTCAATATTTGCACAATTTACACAATATACTGCTCTGGAAAAGTAACAGCAACTTATCATAATACTGTATTTAATCTAAGTCAAACTAAAAACTGTTCACAACTAGAGATATGTGAAAGTTGATCAATCTGTTCCTGAGGCCAGATTATTTAATGTGGACCTAAGATTACTGTAAAAGTGACACACAAATTATTTATTTACAAAGATGGACAAACCTAATCACAACATTTGCTGCTTCAAACAAAGTGTATTTAAAAAACCAGATCAAGAAAAGGATTCAGAACCAGTTAAATTTCCTCAGCCCAGAATACAAAGGTCCACCTTTTATTGTAGCGGTGTATGGTATCTATTCTTCATAAACTTTCACCGATTAAGGGTAACCCAAAACTAAAACAAGCTAGATATTAGAACCAGGACCCTCACCACTGTAAACTATGAATGGTTGACAACGTTAAAATTAAACATTTGGAGAATCCCTCAAAAACATGAATTAAAATAGCACTTCATCAGGAATTAGTAATGGTCGGAAGACATTGCCCACTTGCGCAAACATTTATCCGATCAACCATACGAGAACAAAAACAAAAAAAAAAGTTTGTTGAGTCACACTCCGGACAATACAAACTGATAGGCGATATACATGAAGAGCAGCAATCTCACTCGAAATATTGAACTCGATCAAACAATATTCTTCTCGTCGCTGTTTTGACAAAGAGGTGGCTTATTTATTGTAAATGGGTAGAAAGAAAAACAACGTTTTGGCTTGGTCCATTAAATGTACTTGCCATCCAATACATACGCAACCACTTGGAAAGCTTCCCAGAGACTGTGAGAACAGATTTAAACAGGGACAGTTCAGGGGAATATGAAAACAACTAAATTAAAGGCGAAACCATTCGAACTATCGCACGATAACGCCCAATCGAAATCGAGGGCAATTTAAAGAATGAAGACGTTCAGGAATAGAGGCAGCTGCTAGTCATTCAACACAACCAGGAAACAACCAGACAGGATTCCCACCCTCCTACCATTTTCCGGGGGATCTCTAGTTTCCTGCACGAACCAGGATACAGTCTGAAAGGGCTGCGGGAAGAGGTCACAATAAAACAACTCAGCTCTACAGCTCTCTCCGGGACTCAGGAGGAACCCAAATCCACAAGCAGCTTGGATTCGACATAACTCGCTCCTTCCTTCCTTCCTTCAGCAGCGAGAATGGGCCAGGAACACCCAGATAAAGAACTTTCTATCTGCCCGCCCTCAGTCAGGGAAAGGACTCTCTCCAAATCCCCTTTCTCCACAACTCCCACCACCCCCCTGCCTGGATAAGGGAAGGTCTCCTCTCCTAAACCAGTTGCAGCTGAGCAGTGGATCCGGTCGTGGTGTCCTTACCCAACACACCAGGCCCGGGGCACTGCAGCCCTTCACCCCTACCCCTCACCCACTCCTGAAAACTTACCCACAGGCAATGCACAGTATCCCCACTCGCTGTCAATGTACGCGGTCCTCTGACTCACTCATTACACCCCAGTCACCAACTCGACTCTTACCATTAACCGGTGCCAGAGAAACGAGTCTGTTTCCACTTGTTGGACCCGGAACTCCTCCTGCTGCTCTCGGTATGAATGCCGGTGCTCCTCCCACTCTTCTCGCTGCCTTTCAAGTTCCTGCTTCCAGTCCTAGTGCTCCTCCCCCCTGCTCCCGGTGTGGATCCCGGTGCTCCTCCCCCCTGCTCCCGGTGTGGATCCCGGTGCTCCTCCCCCCTGCTCCCGGTGTGGATCCCGGTGCTCCTCCCCCCTGCTCCCGGTGTGGATCCCGGTGCTCCTCCCCCCTGCTCCCGGTGTGGATCCCGGTGCTCCTCCCCCTGCTCCCGGTGTGGATCCCGAACTCCTCCCCCTGCTCCCAGTAAAGATTCCGTGCTCCTCCCGCTGTGGATCCCGGTTCTCTTCCTCCGCCCCCAGCGCCAGTAGGAGTGCTTCTCTTGCTGCCCCCGGTGTGGGTCCCGGTCCCAGTCCCGGTTCTCACACCCCCTCCTCCTCCCGCTCTGGGTGCTGGTGTTCGTGCTCCTGGTCTCGGTCCTTTGTGATCCGATGTTCGTCACCCTGAGACACGGAGGGGGCCCCCAGTGGCAGCAACACATCGAGCACGGTCAGTGAGAACACATCACATTACAGTCTGTCAGAGATTGCAGAGAACAACCTTTCATCACGTCTGGGCATCCCAAAGCCTTTCACAATTAATTTTTGAAATGCAGTCATACTCAAAGCAAGTACCCTCCACTCCCTCAGTACCTGTTCACCATCTACAGTACTCTAACATCAGGGGTGTATGAGATGAGAGCTGCTGCAACAACACTCAAGAAGCTCAAGGCCACTCAGGACAAAACAACTTGCTTGTTTGACACAACATTCACCTCCTTAATTCTGGAGGGTCTTTGTTTATGAGGAGAGGTTGAGCAGGTTGAACTTGTACTCATTGGAGTTTAGAATCTTATATCATAAAGTATCTTATTCTTTTAAACTCCAATGAGTACAAGTTCAGCGTACTCAACTTATCATAAAAAAAGTCCCTCCAGAATTAACCTAGTGAACCTTCACTGGACCATCTCCAATTCTAAGTGAAAGTGAGGGCTGCAGATGCTGGGGATTAGAGTCCAAGAGTATGGTGCTGGAAAAGCACAGCAGGTCAGGCATCATCTGAGGAGCAGGAGAATCGATGTTTCAGGCAAAAGCCCCTCATCAGGAATGAAAAAGCCTTTCATCTATTCCTGATGAAGGGCTTAACCCAAAATGTTGATTCTCCTGCTCCTCAGATGCTGTCTGACCTGCTGTGCTTTACCTGCCCCATACTATCATCTCCAATTCTAGTATATCTTTCTTTCAATAAGAGGACCAAATCTGTTCACAAATTTTCAGATATGGCCTGATGAGTGTCTTGTATAGTTTAAGAAAGAGTTGTCTTTTTTAGAATAAAGAACTGCAGATGCTGGAGATCTGAAACAAAACCAAAAAGTGCTAGAGAACTTTGACAAAGAGTCAGTGGATTCAACATTAACTCGCTCTACAGATGCTGCCAGACCTGTTGAGTTTCTTCAGAACTTCCTGTTTTTGCTCCCTATTTTTACATGCCATTCCCGTCAAAATGAAGCCAACAGTTAATTTGTGTTAAAAGCTTCGAGGAGAAAGTGAGGTCTGCAGATTCTGGAGATCAGAGCTGAAAATATGTTGCTGGAAAAGCGCAGCAGGTCAGGCAGCATCCAAGGAGCAGGAGAATCGATGTTTCGGGCATGATCCCTTCTTCCAGAATGAGGAAAGTGTGTCCAACAGGCTAAGATAAAAGGTAGGGAGGAGGGACTTGAGGGAGGGGTGTTGGAAATGCGATAGGTGGAAGGAGGTCAAGGTAAGGGTGATAGGCCAGAGTGGGGGTGGGGTGGAGAGGTCAGGGAGAAGATTGCAGGTTAGGAAGGCGGTGCTGAATTCGAGGGATTTGACTGAGACAAGGTGGGGGGAGGGGAAATGAGGAAACTGGAGAAATCTGAGTTCATCCCTTGTGGTTGGAGGGTTCCTAGGCGGAAGATGAGGCGCTCTTCCTCCAACCATCGTGTTGCTATGGTCTGGCAATGGAGGAGTCCAAGGACCTGCATGTCCTTGGTGGAGTGGGAGGGGGAGTTGAAGTGTTGAGCCACGGGGTGGTTGGGTTGGTTGGCCCGGGTGTCCCAGAGGTGTTCTCTGAAACGTTCCGCAAGTAGGTGGCCTGTCTCCCCAATATAGAGGAGGCCACATCGGGTGCAGCGGATGCAATAAATGATGTGTGTGGAGGTGCAGGTGAATTTGTGGCAGATATGGAAGGATCCCTTGGGGCCTTGGAGGGAAGTAAGGGGGGAGGTGTGGGCGCAAGTTTTGCATTTCTTGCGGTTGCAGGGGAAGGTGCCGGGACTGGAGGTTGGGTTGGTGGGGGGTTACCAACGAAATATGTAAACTAGCTTTCTGTGATTCATGCACAAGGACTACAAACCCCTCTGATCTGCAGCATTATACAGTTTTCCCTATTAAATAATATTCAGCTCTGTTATTTCTTCTGCAAAAATTGATAATCTCATATTTTCCCACATTGCATTACATTTTCCAAATTTTGGCTCACTCATTTAAACTGTAAACTCATCCTCACTAGCTTGGCTTCTCACTTATTTTATGTCAGCTGCAAACCTGGCAATAGTACATTCACTTCCTTCATCCAAGTCATAAACAAGTATTGTAAATAACTGTGGCCCTAGCACTAATCCCTTTGGCATTCCATTAGTCATAGATTGCCATCCTGAAAATGCCCCCTTTATCCCAACTCTCTGTTTTCTATTAGTTAACCAGTTCACTGTCAGTACTAACACACTACTCCCAACACAATGTTATCTTATTAAGTAGCCTTATGTGTGGTACCTTATTCAATGATAATCTGTTTCATTCATGTTCATTGAATGGTAAAAAATTTCCGAGGATTCCAGAGGAGCTCCCTTGTGGCTCTTCAAAATGGTAGCATGGGATTTTTACCCACGAAGGCAGATGGGACCTCGGTTTAATAGCACAGCAGCTAGACTGCACAGCACACCTTCAACACAGCATTTGCATATTGGACAATATTTTACATTTAAATCCCCGGAATGGAACTTCAACCTGAACCTTCTGATTCAGAAACAATGGAAAGCTACATAAAGCTACAAAATAACACACTGTATTGTGTAATATAGTCACTGGTATAACAATACTATGGTTTTAAGAGGTATATTTTGTCCAGATTTTTTGGGAGAGAGGTTTTAAGACAGAGGTATCGAGCTGTCCATTTGAATCCAATAATTTAACCAGCTTGTGAGACTGAATAAGCGCATAAGGAAATAGGAGCAGGAGTAGGCCATCTGGCCCTTCGAGCCTGCTCCCTCATTCAATAAGATCATGGCTGATCTTGTTATGGCCTCAGCTCCACCTACCCACTATCTCACCATAACCCTTAATTCCTTTACTGTTCAAATAAAATACCTATCTTAGTTTTTAAAACATTCAATGAGGAAGCCTCAACTACTTCACTTGGTAGAGAATTCCACAGATTCACAAACCTCAGGGTGAAGAAGTCCACTCTTAACTCGGTCCTACATTTGGTTCCCCCTAATTTTAAGGCTATGCCCTCTTGTCCTAGTTTCACCCGCCAGTGGAAACATCTTCTCAACTTCTATGTTATCTATTCCCTTCATAATTTCACATATTTCTATAAGATCACCCCCCATCATTTTCCTAAATTCAATGAATATAATCTCAGTCTATTTATGTCCCTCTAAGCCAACCCTCTCAACTCTGGAAACAACCTAGTGAACCTCCTCTGCACCTGCTCTAATGTCAGTATAGGAGAAAGTGAGGACTGCAGATGCTGGAGATCAGAGCTGAAAATGTGTTGCTGGAAAGGCGCAGCAGGTCAGGCAGCATCCAAGGAGCAGGAGAATCGACGTTTCGGGACGTTTCCTGAAGAAGGGCTCATGCCCAAAACGTCGATTCTCCTACTCCTTGGATGCTGCCTGACCTGCTGCGCTTTTCCAGCAACACATTTTCAGCTAGTGTCAGTATATCCTTTCTCAAGTAAGGAGACCAAAGCTACATGTAATACTCCAGGTGTGGCCTCACCAGCACCCTATACAGCTGCAACATAAGCTTTTAAACTCAATCCCTTTAGCAATGAAGGACAAAATCGCACTTGCTTTCTTAATTACCTGTTACACCTGCAGACCAACCTTCTGTGATTCATTAACAAGAACATCAAGGTCCCTCTGCACAACAACATGCTGCAAGTTTTACCATTCAAATAATGGTCATTTTTACTGTTATTCCTATCAAAATGGATGACTTCGCATTTATTAACATTGTACTCCATCTGCAAGACCTTTTGCCCACTCACTTCAACTATTTTTGTCCCTCTGCAAAGTTTCATAGTCCTCTGCACACTTTGCTCTACCACTCCTCTTCGTAACACCGTGCATCTTTATCAAATGCAGCAACCTTTTGTGCAGCACCTTATCGAATGCCTTTAGGAAATCTAGATGCACCACATCTACTGGATCCCCATTGTTCACCTTTTCTTAATGTCTTCATAGAATTCCAGTAGATTAGTTAAGCATGGTCTGCCTTTCATGAATCCATGCTGCATCTACCCAATGGGACAATTTCTACCTAGATGTCTTGCTATTTCTTCCTTGATAATAGATTCAAGCATTTTCCCCACGGCAGAAGTTAAGAAAACTGGCCTATAATTCTTTCTTCTTTCTTTTGTTGTATTTTAACTACAGTGAATAAATAAAGTGCATTTTGCTTCAAGGCTGGTAATTTGACCAATCGAATTGCATCCGGAACACAACATCTGGCACTTGAAATAAGAAAAAGTGAGGGGCTAGGCAATCTTCTTAATATATTTGGAGGGAGTTTGGTCTGGTCCATAACACTGGGAATGATGCACCATGCACTGCGTCTGACAACAATTCATTAGTACATGTAGCCAAACCTGAACATCCTCGAGAATTGTGCACATAAATGCAAGTAACATTTGCAGCATACTGGTGCCAGGCAATGGCCATTTCAATGAACTAAATCTAATTCATCTCCCCATGATTTATAATTTTAATAGTACAGTGTTCCCTCTCATCAAAATTCTGCAAGTATCACTGACCTAAACTCAACTGGACCAATGAGTAAATGCTGTGGCTGCAAGAACTACAGTATCCAGAGGTTGGACATTATCCAACAAGAGGTTCATCTCCTGACTCTTCAAAACAGTTCTACTACCTGCAAAGAAAAAGTAAAGAATGAGGTGGAATTGACAAGATGAATGACAGTGCAACAATACCCAGGAAACACAACACTATATAGGGCAAAGCATTATCTTTGGCTGGTACATCCATTATTTAAATATTCACTCAATATACACACACACAGCCCCCCACACACCCATCTCTCTGGGCACCATGGCTCCAATATTATTTACAAGATACACAGCAGCAACTCACCATGGCACCTTCCACAGTATCTGCCAATCTCATGAGATTTATCACCCAGAAAGAAAATGACAGCAGAAGCATGGGAATGCAACTACTTGCAAGTGCATTTCCAATCATCCTGATTCAGAAACATATTGTTATTTGTTCAGGATTGTCTGGAAGAATTCTTGGAACTGCAAAACTTACAGCACTGTGTGAGTACCTTCACAACATGGACTGCAACAATTCAAAAAGGCAGCTTGCCATTTCCATCTCAAAAATAACTAGGAATGAGCAACATATATTGGTTATGTCAACAATGCCCATGAATGTCAATGGGAGTGATGTAATCCATCCATAGTATTACCACTACAACTGATATATTACATAGAGTCATAGAGATGTACAGCACCGAAACAGACCCTTCAATCCAACTCGTCCATGCCAACCAGATATCCTAACCTAATCATGTTCCATTTCCCAGTACTTGGCCCATATCCCTCTTAGTCCTTCCTATTCAAATACCCATCCAGATGCCTTTACAATGCTGTAATTGTACCAGTCTCCACCACTTCCTCTGGCAGTTCATTCCATACATGCACCACCCTCTGTGTGAAAAAGTTGCCCTTTTATAGATCCCTTTTATATCTTTCGCCTCTCACCCTAAACCTATGCCCTCTAGTTCTGGACTCACCCATCCAGGGAAAAGACATTGTCTATCCTATCCATGCCTCTCATGATTTTATAAACCTCTGTAAGGTCATCTTAAAACACTTGGAATGTGATAATCCTCATGTCAAGTAATCCCTGTAATTTCTTCAATGACCAAAATTAATCTAGAGTATATGTTGAAACATTAACTCAGCTTCTCTCCACAGATGCTGCCAGACCTGCTGACCTTCTGCAGCAATTTCTGTTCTTGTTTCTGATTTACAGCATCCACAGTTCTTTCAGATTTTACTTAGCAATACATTAGATTCTAGAACACTGTCACAAGGAATGGTTCATTACACTTTCCAACTCTGTCATAGGGAACAGCACATTACTTTCTGTAACACTTCCACTGAATGCCTATTACTGAACAATATGTTAAATGTTTAACACTGTCATTAAGACAGTGTCTTACATTCTGTAAGATTATAACTGGGAATGACAAATCACTTTTAACAATGCTGAGACCAATCGTGTGTTATAACACTTGAACCAATACATTGTATTTGTAACTGTCACAGGAAATAGAATTTGGGTTTAGTGACATCATCAAAAGGAACAGTGCATTGCATTTGTAATGTCTGGAGTACACATTCAATAAAGCAAGCAGCAGTATAATTCTATCTGTAGTAGTGCCTTTGGGAATGATGGGTTACATTCTGTCGCACTGCTATTGTCCAGCACAAAGGGTATTACGGATTACATTTGATAGCATATAAGTTAGCACACTCTGTTCTGGGATGGCACATCAGATTTTATAACACTGTCACAGCCTGTCATTCAGATTGATGTATAACATTTGTAACACTCTGCTGCTTGGTATGCCACAAAAGATCTATCGTTGGCCATTCATCTTCCTCATCTAAGTGGAGCCTCACTGTAGATTCACCTGAAGGTATAGGTTTATCATACACATTTATGCCAATGACAATGTGCTCCATATCACTAAGTATCTCACTAATCTTATACTGCCTCTAAGTAATTAGATTCTTATCTGTGTTAGTTGTATATTTTATTTAAACACTGCAAAAACTAGATATGAAATTTGAACTTTTTGTTTACTGCTCAGACTGAAAAAAAGAAAACTAACTTAGAAGGAAACAACAAAAACAACAGCGTCATTACTCTAGCCATGGTGGATGAAAGCCTGCTATTTGACATCAGTGATTTGTCACAAGGAACCTGTTGGTGAGTTCCTGTGTTTTCCATGCCTGACACAACGGAGTCTCTTGGTAGGTCTCACTCAGGAAGGTTGCTTTCATATGTTAAATGGGAAGTAGATGAATTGAGAGGAGAGTAAAAACAAATGGATTTTTATCAGGTTCACAAACTATAACTAGTGGCATGCCACAGGTGTCAGTCCTGTAGCCTCAACTACCATCTATTAACAATTGATATTAATGTATTGAATGTAGACACCAAATTTATGGTAGCTAAATTTATGTGGGCGGCACGGTGGCACAGTGGTTAGCACTGCTGCCTCACAACGCCAGAGACCCGGGTTCATTTCCCACCTCAGGCGACTGACTGTGTGGAGTTTGCACGTTCTCCCCGTGTCTGCGTGGGTTTCCTCCGGGTGCTCCGGTTTCCTCCCACATTCCAAAGATGTGCAGGTCAGGTGAATTGGCCATGCTAAATTGCCCGTAGTGTTAGGTAAGGGGTAGATGTAGATGTAGATGTAGGGGTATAGGTGGGTTACGCTTTGGCGGGGCGGTGTGGACTTGTTGGGCCGAAGGGCCTGTTTCCACACTGTAAGTAATCTAATCTAAATTTGCCAATGGCACGAGATGAGAAAGAAAGTAGGTCATCAAGAAGAACCCCAGGAGATGGGAGAGATACTAAATTAATATTTCATGTCAGTTTTCACTGTGGAGAAAGAAATGAAGTCCAGAGAATTCAGAGAAATAAACTTTGATGTTTTACAACCAGTTTTGTAACAGTTTCTACCCTACTATTGTTAGAATACTAAATAGACTCACTAACTCTTAACATTCGCCTGTACCAGTGTTTTTGTTTTTGCCGCTGTTTACCTATTACTTACTTATCTATGCTACTTAACTCTGTGATCTGCCTGTATTGCTCACAAGACAAAGCTTTTCACTGTGCCTCGGTACACTTGACAATAAAATCCAATTCAATTCCATTCACATTACAGATAAGGAAGTTTGGCGGTCTTAGAGAATATAAAGGTGGATAAATCTCCAGGACTTGGTCTAATGTATCTCAGAATGATGTGGAAAGTAAGGGAAGAAATTACAAGATCCCGTACAGAAATATTAGCATCATCTATAACTATGGTTGAGGTGCCTGATGACGGTGTGTATTGTTGTACCTTTCTTTGTTAGACCTCTGAGTCTGACTTCAGTTGTGGGTAAGTTGTTGGAGGTGATTAGAAAAAATAGGATTCATGGGCATTTAGAGAGGCAAAAAATGATTAGGGATAGTCAACACGGTTTTGTGTGAGGAAAATCATGTCTCACAAAGTTGACTGAGGTTTTTGAGGAAGTTACCAAAAAGGTTGATGTTGACAGAGCAGTAGTCATTGTTTATTTGGATTTTAGTAGAGCCTTTGATGAAGTACTGCAAGGTAGATTAATTAGTAAAGTTAGGTCACATGGGATTCAGTGTGAGCTTGCCAATTGGTTACATAAATGGCTTAACGGCAGGATACAGAGAGCAACGTTGGAGGGTTGCTTTTTGGACTGGAGGCCTGTGATCAGCAGTATTCCAAAGGAATTGGTTCTAGGTTCTCTTTTGTTTGTCATTTATATAAATAATTTTGATGAGAATATAGAAGGCATGATTAGTGAATTTCCAGATGACACCAAAATTGATCGTCATGATTTGGAGATTTTTCTCTCATAGGGTCATTAATCTTCTGAATTCTGTTCTCCAAAAAACAATGGTGCTAGGTCATTGAATTTATTCAAAGCTCTATTACATAGGTTTTTGATCAGCAAGAAAATCAATGGTTATGAAGGGGGAAGTGGGCAAACAGGAGACCATGATCAAACTAAACATTACATTATTGAACGCTGGGATGGTCTCAAAGGGTCAAATGACCTCTAGTCCATAATTCTCTGTTCCAATGAACAGGTTGTCATAGAGTGGTAAGTGATATGCAGCATAGATGTTTTCAATGATTGTATATTAATTATATACAGATAATGGATATTAACTGGAAATTCTCCTGTATTCCTATAAATAAGAACAGTCCACTCACTCATCTGTTTCTTGGCCTTGTCAACAAGATTTAAACAAGTGGCCAGCCTTCATCTAAACATGGACAAAAGAGTTTGCCTCAAGAGGTGAGGTAAAAGTGATTGTCTTTGATATAAATTAAGGCAGAATTTGACTGAACGTGGCATCTAACAAAACTAAAGTTAATGGAAATCGAGGGTAAAACTCTGCACTGGTCAAAGGAAGATGGTTTAGGTTGTAGGTCAATCATCTCAGTGCTGGAACCTGGGTTGTAGGAGTTCCTTAGATTATGCCCAACCATTTTCGGTTGCTTCAGCAATGACCTCCCCTTGTAATGAGATAAACAGCTAGGTCCACACTCCCCACCAAACTCTCCTCCACATCTGGCATATTTCCCTGTGGCTGCTGGAGGAGTAACACCTGCACCCACACCTCCCCTCTCACCTCCTTCCAAGGCCCTAAAGAATAATTCCAAGACCACAGAGACTCACCTGTATTTCTCTAACCTGAGTTATTGCATCTGTTGTTCCTGATATGGTCTCCTTTAAGTGGGAGAGACTGAGCATAAACTTGGGGACCAGTTCAGGGAACACCTATGGTCCGGATGCTCAAAACAACCCCACCTTCCGGTTGCCAGCCATTTCAATTCCTCCTCACACATACCCGATGACATGTCCATCCTAGACCTCCTCTGCTGTCAAAGTAAGGCCATATTCAAACTGGAGGAAGAACACCTCATCTTCTACCTCAGGAACTTACAACCATATGGCCTTGACATAAAATTCACCAGCTTCCAAATTTCCCCACACCCACTTCAGTCTAGGTCCAGCCCTCCTTCTCCACTCCACCTGCTTTACCTAACCCTACCTGACCATCTTCCTTCCCACCTATCCTCTCCATACTTCTGTTATGAAATTGTAGAGGTGTACTGTACCTTTAAGAGAGATGAAGGACTTAGCAAGCACATAGAGTGCTGGAGAATTTGCAATGTAACATTTGATCCAGCAGCTAGCAGTACATTGGCTATTATGAAGCAAAAAAAAATCAAATTTGACCAATCTGTTTAAATCATGCCCCAAGATACTAAACTCAAATTTGAATTTGGTATTTTGACAATATTGAGACCAATGAAATGATCTGATGCTTTGGTTGTATAAGACCGGGGAAGATTGAACGGCTGGGGGAGAATGACAAGCCACCAACATCCTAAAAATGTGTCACTGGAAAAGCACAGCAGGCTAGGCATCAAAGGAGCAGGAGAATCGGCGTTTCAGGCATAAGCCCTTCTTCAGCCACCAACATTTGCAGACTGCCTGCAGAATAGCTCTCTTAAAGGTACCTTTATCTATCAATGATCTGTAAAACAGAAAGCCTAAGAAGAAAAGAAAACAGAGGAAGATACAAAGAGAAGATTTGACAGCTGGCTGGTTCTGAAATTTGAATTTTTAGTAAACCTTTATCAAACTTGTATTGTAGGGGGAAAGTAAAGGATAGGTTAGAGAAAGGAGTTGTAAACAGTTGTTATTTAATTCATTCTCTGTCATACTTAAAGAATAAAGGTGGCACAGTGACTCAATGGTTAGCACTGCTGCCTCCCAGCACCAGGGACCCAGGTTCAATTCCCGCCTCGGGCAACTGTCTGTGTGGAGTTTGCACATTCTCCCCATATCTGCGTGGGTTTCCTCCGGGTGCTCCGGTTTCCTCCCACAGTCCAAAGATGTGCAGGTTGGGTGAATTGGCTATGCTAAATTGCCTGTAGTGTCAGGTGCATAGTCAGGGGTAAATATAGGAGGGTAGGTTTCTCTTCAGAGGGTCGGTGTGGACTTTGTTGGGCCGAAGGGCCTGTTTCCACACTGTAGGTAATCTAAAAAAAAATCTTAGATTTTTGTACTTAAAATAGTGACTTTGGAGATAGTTCTTTGCCTCTCAAATTTTAACAGATTACAGCACGGGGTGAATCATTTCTGTGTTGCTGGCTTAAAATAGCAGGGGTGTTTACCTTTCACTTCTGAATGACCAATCACAGCCACCTCTTACCTGCATCCACCTATCACTATTCCACCATTCTTTTCCCCAGCTCCACCTCCCTCCCTCTATTTATTTCACAGCCCCTGAAAGACTCCGACCTGAAATGTCGATTCTCCTGCTCCACTGATGCTGCTTGACCTGTTGTGCTTATTCCAGCTCCACACCTTATTGACTCTGACTTTCCAGTATCTGCAGTCCTCACCATCTCCAAATTACCATTACTGAATCCCTCACTATCAGCCATAAGATGTAGGCCATTCAGCCCATCAAGTCAGCTCCACCATTTAATCACAGTTAATATATTTCTCAAACCCATTCTGCTGCCTTCTCCCTACAACCCTTGATCCCTTGACTAATCAAGAACCTATCTATCTCTGCATAAAGACACTCAATGACTTGGCCTCCACAGCAATGAAGAAAAAGGATATGGGCCA
This sequence comes from Chiloscyllium punctatum, assembly GCF_047496795.1. Classification (NCBI taxonomy): domain Eukaryota; kingdom Metazoa; phylum Chordata; class Chondrichthyes; order Orectolobiformes; family Hemiscylliidae; genus Chiloscyllium; species Chiloscyllium punctatum. The sequence goes on from NC_092749.1 coordinate 84,773,245, forward strand.
AGTGCTGGCAAATGGGACTCGATTGGATTGGGATATCTAGTCGGCATGGACGAGTTGGAGGGAAGGGTCTGTTTCTGTGTTGTACGTCTCTATGACTCTAAATTCCTCCTCACCTCAGTTCTAAAGGATTATCCTTTCACTCTAGCTCTTCAACATCCTGGAAATTACTATTGACCAAAAAACTGAACTGACCAGCCATACATGGGCTACAAAAGCAGATTAGTAGCTGAAAATTCTGAGCTAAGTAACTCACCTCCTGACTCTCCAAACTCTCTCTACAAGGTACAAGGCAGAAGTGTGATGTGTCAGCAATCCAATCAGCCATATCTTTTTCATTGATGAAACTGGCTCAATGGACTGAATGCCTCTGTTTTTATGATCTTATCAAGAAACTTGATATCATTCAGGACAAAGCAGCATGCTTGATCAGCACCCTATTTACTGCCTTAAACATTCACTCTCTTACATAGTACACAACTGTTGCATAAGTATGTTCCATAAACAAACTGAAGTGCAACATCTCACCAAGTCTTCTCAGATAGCACCTTCTAAACCAGTAACTTCTAGAAGGACAAGGGCAGCAGATACATTGCAACACCATCTCCTTCAAGCTCCCTTCCAAGATAGACATGGTCCTGATTTCCTCCATGCTAAAAATCCCAGAAGTCACACCCTAACAGCATTGTCAGTGTACCTCCATTACCTCCATCAGATAAGTTGTGGCAGTTAAAAAAAAACGCAGATCACCACCATCTTTCAAGAGCAATTAGGAATACACACTAGAATCATAAAAACTCTACACTGTGGAAGCAAGCCATTCTGCCAATCAAGTTCACACCTGACCCTCCTAAGAGCATCCCACCCAGACCCAGCCTATCCCTGCAACCTCACATTTGCCATGGCTAATCCATCTAATCCATGGCACATCCCTGGACATTATGGGCAATTTAGCATGGCCAATCCACCTAACCAGCACATCTTTTGGATTGTGGGAGGAAACACACGCTGACACAGAAAGAATGTGCAAACCCCATACAGACATTGGCCCAAGGCTGGAATCGAACCAAGGTCCCTGGTAGTATGAGGCACTAGTGTTAGCCACTGTGCCACACCACTGTTTTTTCCAGGGTAGAATTAAATTGGGATAGGATGGGGAATGAGGAGATGTTGGAAACCAAAACTCTGGTTTTGTCTGTGATTCCCATAAAAGAATAAAGATGAGGCTTCACAGTGTCAGATTGGTCAGAACTACATACTGACGGTGCTGCGTTTTGAGCTGTCCACCATATATAATCGGGAAAACAGAGGTACAAACAAACAAACCGATTTCATGTGAAGGGGGTAAATTATAAGATCAGATGACAGAAGCTTAGACTTTGCTGTCCAAAGAGATGGCATTGTAGAGATAGACTGGCTTACCATTAAAAGCTCATAACTAAGGAGGCAGGGTGCCAATGACTCAGTACTTCAGAACCATTTATGGTGAAGTCACCCCATTTTTCAGATAGCCAGATCAGCCCTAGATAGTTAACAGGGGACATCATATAATGAAAGTTAGAGTCATAGTTCACTTATTTTTAATTGGTAAAGAGAAATTAGGGAACATCCTTTCACAGCTATAAGCTTAAACGATACAATAATTGCAAACACTATGAAGCTTGATCAAATGATATGTTGGTATATTTTGCCTTTTTCACATTGAAGGAAGTTACTGAAAGAAGTAGACTATCATAACAAAACTGAAGCCTTTCTTTCATGTCCTTTGCAACTTTAAAGGAAGTCAGGGAACAAGAGTAATATAAACTAAACTGAATGAGGTAACAGTGAAGAAACAGCCAGCAAATGTCCATCTGGGCTCATCCATGTTTTAACTGTGTAGTAATCTAAGCCTCTTCATTGCAATTACTTTGGTGTTATTCTATCTGGTCTTGTAAAACAATACAACAATTTTAATTAGAAGGCCATTTGATAGCTGTGGTACTCCATACCACAATGCTTTCTGAAGGAAAAAAATATCAATCTGAAGTCATTTGTGAGGGTGTTAACAGGTTATTAGAACATAAGGTAATCACTCACATGTTAAACCTTATTATTTTGTAAATGTAACTATTTTGCATCAGCTATATTTTCAACTCTGGTTTATTCTACCCCTCCTTCTCAACTCTTGAACACAAAAGATTACGAATAGTATGACTGTTATTCCCGTTCACGTCAGCTTTATTACTCAGTACAAGGCAGGATTTGAGTCAGGGATGATCACACTAACTAGCTGCACACGTGAAGAAAGCAACATAGTCAGTAATTATCAGCGGTCAGCAGCAAAAAACATGAAAAACACCATACATTTGGTAAAAGCTAGTCTATGTTAGGAATTGGTATCAAGGGATATGCAGTTAAGGTGGTAAACAAAGTTAAACAAGAGACCATCTACGACCTATTGAATGGCTGTGCAGGTTCAAGTGGTTGATTGGCCTGTCTCTGTTGCCACGTTCCTTTGTTCGAACACCTTGAATTATGTAGATCTCACACAGCAATAAAGATGCTAATTAGGATCAGAAGTCTCTTCAGTATAACAGAGGATTTGATATTTGAGAATGGCTTCAGCTATATTTGAAATAAAAGTAGTGGTAATTACTTATGTAACATCTGAAAAAAACAACTAGTATATAACATCAGCTATAATAGGTACAGATATCAGTTTACCTTTTGCTCTCAAAAACTATAGTAATAAATTATTTTGGCTTCAAGTTTCTGACAGCACATTTCAGAAATTCAAAACGATGCAGTGCCGACTTCAGTATTATTCCATAAGGCATGCACTGCCCACCATAACCTTCAGAATCTAAAAATCTGAGTATAATCATTTGCTTATGTGGAACCTAGCACAAAGAACAGATTTGAAATAAGTCTAAAAAGATCTTTGTAGTCTCATAGTTTATGGCCAATCAAAACTTATGGAGGGATTTGGACCAAACACAGGCAAATAAGACTAGTTTAATTGTGAAAACTAGGCAGCATGGACAGGTTGGGGAGATGGGCCTGTTTCCATACTGTAGAAATCTATGACTTTAAGAATATGCTGTATTTGCACAGCCCATGTTGTTATCATTTTCCACTGCACTGTAGTCTCACCAATAGTGCCAAGTGTATAAATGAGATACAGTGCAGTGTACGTGGCTGAGAGAATGTTACAGAATGGCAAGCACATTGCTCTCAACAGTGGGGAATGAGCACTGGGGAAGATTAGGTCTAAAGCTATAATAAGTTCCATTAGGAGATCATGAGGACATGACAACAACAACAAATAACATTAACTTATCCCTTTAACTTCAAATGTACTTTATCACCTGTAAGGGGCTTTGAGACATCAAATGGTTGTGAAAATAATGCATAAATGGAAGTTTTCTTTAGCATTGTAAAACATTCCAGGGCATTTTACCCAATTCTTATCAAACAAAACATGATACTAAGTCACAGAAGGGGCTACCTGAACAAAGAAGCCCAGGACCACAAGATCCAGGAGCTGGAGTAGACCATTCAGTCTCCTGAGCCTGCTCTGATATTCGACCTGGCAGATTTGATTGTGGTTTCAGCTCCACATTCTGACCAATATCTCATCACTCACTGCCATCCCTCTCTCCACCAGACCTTTGATTCCTTTGTTGATCATAAACCTACTCAGACTCAGCCTTGAATATACAGCACACTTTGTTTTAACTAGCACCTTATGAATCAGCTCTCTTGATAAACTGGCAAAAATTATATACCTCAATACCAAAGTTTACAATATTATTGTGATATCTGAATAGTCAGTTGAGAGTGTGAATGAGAAAGCTCTCTGCTGATAAGTTTTATTTAAGGTAGAGTTGCATTATTATTTGAATCATTTATGCAGTAAATAAAGTATAACAGTGATGTGTATAACAGAGTATAAAGTATAACAGAGACTAAGAGGGGCATAATTCTGACAGGCAACTGAAGCATCAACCATTGAAACTGGGAGTTAGTATAACTCAGCAAGTACAAGGCTAATCATGAAGCAAATATGGTATGATTTTGATTTGAAGTTGCTTGAATGAAACCAGTTTCAATGGTTGATGCTTCAGTTGCCTGTCAGAATTATGCCCCTCTTAGTCTTTGTCATTGCCACCAACACTGAAACTCTCTGGGCCCTCTCACTCCTCCAGTCTTCATCTATCATTTTCATCACTTTGATGAAATCTTTAGAGACCTAAACATTGACCTACACTAACCTGTCCCCTCCTCCTTTAAGACATTCCTTAAAACCTACTCTCTTGACCAAACCTTTGAATGTTGAATGATAATAGAATATGTCATTGAATAGAGCAAACATTTTATTAACTGGGACCTATGGGACAGGAATGTGTCGGTTGATCAAATATTCTTGAATGAAATTGGTGACTGATCCTAGAACTTGGGTAGGGCTTGGTGAGGAGAGTAAAGGAAGGCACAAATGGAAAGGTTCAAGTCAGAACAGGAAGAGAAGTTGTAACTAAGCCAGAGGCATCGCATCGTCATTCGTCTGGTTCAAACTATCAGTAGAACAGTCTCACAATGATACTTGCATATGAAGGAAAGTAGCAGGAGGATCAAACACAATGAAGATGACCTCAGAAGAAACAGGTGGACTTTTATTTCATATGGAGGAGGTACAATTGGGTTGGAATCTTACATGAAGACATAAAATGTTGGGGTGGTAAATAGAGTCATAGAGTCATCGAGATGGACAGCATGGAAACAGACCCTTCGGTCCAACCCGTCCATGCTGACCAGATATCCCAAACCAATCTAGTCCCACCTGCCAGCACCTGGCCCATATCCGTCCAAACCCTTCCTATTCATATACCCATCCAAATGCCTCTTAAATGTTGCAATAGCCTTGGATTACAAGAGGTTGGTCAGATGAGCTGAAGTGTGGCAAATAGAAGTCAATCTGGATAAAAGTGAGATGAAACCTTGAACAGGACAAACAAGGCAAGGGAATACATGATGGTCAGTGGGAAGCATCGAAAATAAGTGGGACCTTGGTATACATGTACACCAAACTCTTAAGGTGTCTGAAGAGGTGGATAAAGTGGTAAAGAAGGCATATGGGAAACTTGCCTCTATTAACAAAGTTAAAAATCACACAATACCAGGTTATAGCCCAACAGATTTATTTGAAAGTACAAGCTACCTGATGAAGGAGCAGTGTTCTAAAAGCTTGTACTTTTAAATAAACCTGTTGAACTATAACCTGGTATTGTGTGATTTTTAACTTTGTTCACCCCAGTCAAACACCACATCTTTATTTGAAAAATGTGGTGCTGGAAAAGCACAGCAGGCCACACAGCATCCAAGGTGCAGGATAATCGACGTTTCGGGCATAAGCCCTTCTTCAGGAATGAGGCTGGTGTGCCAAGCAGGCTGAGATAAAAGGTAGGGGGGAGGAAATTTGGGGGAGGGGCGCTGGGCATACGATAGGTGGAAGGAGGTGAGACAGAGTTTAAGAACAGGAAGCTTGTGCTGGAATTGTATAAATATTAGTTAGGCATAGCTAAAGTATTGTGTGCAATTCTGAAATCCACATTATAGGAGGGATATGATAGCACTGGAGAGGGTGCAAAGGAGATTTCTTTGATGTTTTCTGGTCTGGAGAGTTTCAGTTATGAAGAGAGACTGGGCAGACTGGAATTGTCTTTCTTACAGCTGAGAAGATTGAGAGGGGACATAATTGAGATGCATAAAATTATGAAGTCTGAGATCGGGTAGACAGGAAGAAACTTTTCACCTTGGTGGAAGGATGATGACCAAGGTTATGGATTTAAGGTAAGAGACAGAAGGTGGTGAGAATCTGGAACTCATTGCCTGTAGGACTGGTAGAAACAAGAACCCTCTGAACATTTAAGAAGTATTTAGACACACACTTATGATACCAAGGCATACCAGGCTATGGGTCAAGTGCTGAGATTAGAATAGTTAGTTTTTGACCTGCATGGATGTGACGGTCCAAAGGCCCTTTTTCTGTGCTGTGGATCTCTATGAATCTCTGATGCTAGGTATCTTGGATGTTGCTGTTGGATTAACATTTATTACCTTTGCCTAGTTGCCCTTGTGAAGTTGATGGTGAGCTGCTTTCTTGAGCTGCTTCAATCCATTCAGTGTGGATAGACCCATAATGCCATTAGAGAGGAAGCTCCATGATTTTGACCCAGTGACACTGAAGGCGTGGTGATATATTTCCATGTCAGAATGGTAAGTAGCTTAGAGGGGAACTTGCAGGTGATGGCATTCCATGTATCTGTTGTCCTTTCCTTCTCGATGGAAGGTGTCACTTCAGAAGCCTTGGTAAATTTCTAAAATGCATCTTTTAGATGGTATGCATTGGTGCTACTGAGTATTGGTGTTGGAGGGAATGGATGTGGTGTCAATCAAGCCAGCTGCTTTAACCTGAATGGAGTCAACCTTCTTGAATATTGTCGTAGCTACACTGATCAAGGCCAGTGGGGAGTATTCCACCATACTCCTGACTTGTGTTTTGGTAGTCAAGAGGTGAGTTGTTCATTGAAGGATTCCTAGACTGACTTGCTTTTGGTTCAACAATATTTGTACGGCTAGTCAGTTTCTGATTAATATTACCCCAAGGATGTTGATAGTGGTGTTTTTGTGACAATAATGCCATTGAATATCAAGGGCAATTGATTGATCCTCTCTTGATGGAAATTCTTATTGCCCTGCACTTGTGTGGGGCAAATATTACTTACCATCATTCATCCCAAACCTGGATATTGTCAAGATCTTGTTACATTTGAACATGGATTGCATCAGTATCGGAGGAGTCACAAATGGTATTGAACATTGTGCAATCATCAGCAAACATGCTCACTTCTGACCTTGTGATGCAGGGAAGGTCATTGATGAAGCAGCTGATGGTAGTTGGATCTAGAACACTACCCTGAGGAAGTCTGCACAGATGTCCTGGACCTGAAATGACCTTGAACATCTATCTTTCCATGTATCAGGTATGACTTCAACCAGTGGAGTGTTTTCCCATGATTCACATTGACATTATTTTTGCGAGAGCTCCTTGATGCCACACTGGATCGAATGCAGCCTTGATGTCAAGGGCTGTCATTCTCACCTCACCTCTAAAATTCAGCTCTTTTGCCCATGTTTAAATCATGACTGTAATGAGGTCAGGAGCTAAGTGGTCTTGACAGAACCCAAACTAACCCAAACAGTAACCAGGTTACTGTTGAGCTGGTGCTCCTTAATAGCATTGTTGATGACAGCTTCCATCGCTTTACTGATGATTGAGAGTAGTTGGATAAGGTGGTCATTGGCTGAGTTAAATTTGTATTGCTTTCTTATGACCAAGATATACCTGAGTAATTTTCCACATTGTTGGGTAGTTGTCAGTGCTGTAGGTGTCCTGGAACAGCTTGGCTAGAGGCACAACCACCTTTGGGGCACAAATGTTAAGGACTGATGCTTGAATGTTGTTAGGGCTTCACAGTGTCTAGGGCCTTCAGCTGTTTCTTGATATCACAATGAGTGAATCAAATTGGCTGAAGACTGGTATCTGTAATGCTGGGGACCACTGGAGGAGGCCAAGATGGTTCATCCAGTCAGTACTTCTGGCTGAAGATTGTTGTGAATGCTTCAACCTTATCTTTTGCACTGATGTGTTCAGCTCTTCCATCATTGAGAATGGGGATATTTGTGGAGCTGACAACTCCAGCGAGTTTTTAAAATGATTTTGTTTCTTCACTCTTGGGACATGGATGTTGCTAACTGACCAGTAGTTAATGCCCATTCCTATCTGCCTTTGAACCGAATGGCTTGCTAGGCTATTTCAGAGGACAATTGAGAGTCAATGACATTGCAGTGGGTCTGGAGTCACATGTTGGCCAGACCAGGTGAGAATGGTAGGTTTCCTTCCCTGAAAGACATTAGGGAATCAGATGGGTTTTTCCAATAATCAGCAATAGTTTCCTGGTCATCAGTAGACTTTTCATTCCATTGACGACTGGATGTGGCAGGATTGCAGAGCTTAGATCTGATCTGTTGGTTGTGGGATCACTTAGTTCTGTCTATCATTTGCTGCTATGCTGCTCAACACGCAACTAGTTCTGTTTGGTAGCTCCACCAGCTTGACGCCTCATTTTTAGGTATGCCTGATGCTGCTCCTGGCACGTGCTCATGCACTCTTCATTGAACCGGGGGTGATGTCCTGTCTTGTGTGTGACTGTAAGATATGCTGAGCTATGAGGTTGCAGACTGTTTGGGCTACAATTCTGCTGTTTCAAAGTCTGCACAATGCTTCCCGGATGCCCAATCTTGAGTTGCTAGATCTGTTCAAAGTCTATCCTGTTTAGCATGGTGATAGTGCCACACAACATGACAAAGAGTATCCACAATGTGAAGACAGCACCTCATTTCACAACATCTCTGGCCTGTTCATAGTATGAATACGACTAAATGGCAGGCACATCTGCAGCTGACAAATAGGTGAGGATAACGTTAAGTCTGTTTTATTTGGTAGTTCCCTCACCACCTGGCACAAAGCCACTCTTACAGCTATGTCCTTTAGGACCCGACCAGCTCAATCAGTAGCCACGCTTGGTGATGGACATTGAAATTCCCCACCCAGAGTATACTCTACCCTCTTGTCACCTTCAATGCTTTCTCCAAGTATTGTTCAACATGGAGGAATACTGCTCCATTAGCCGAGGGAGCATGGTATGTGGTAATCATAGAATCCTTAGTGTGTGGAAGCAGGCCATTTGGCCTATTGAATCCACACTGACCTTTGAAGAACATTCCACCCAGATCCACCCATCTACCCTATCCCTGAAATCTTGCATTCCCCATGGCTAATCCACCTAGTCTGCATATCCCTGGACACCCTGGGCAATTTAGCATGGCCAAATCACCTAACCTGCACATCCTTGGGTTGCGTGAGGAGGACCTGGAAGAAACCCATGCAGACACAGGGAGAATGTGCAAACTCCACACAGACAGGCACCTGAAGGTGGAATTGAACCCAGATCCCTGGCACTATGAGGTGACAGTGCTAACCTTAACAGGAGGCTTTTTTGCCCATTTTGATCTCATGCAATGAGACCTTATGGTGTCCAGAGTTAATGTTGAAGACTCCAAGGGAAACTCTTTCCCAGCTGTACACCACTATAATTCCACAGCTACTGGGTCTGTCCTCTTCCAATATTGAGTCTAACCCCTACATAATAGCGAGGAGGGCAGTGCAGGGTTAACAGGGCTAAGTTTGCTGCCTAGGACAATGCCTGTTGGACTGTCTGGCTTTATTTCTTCTCTGAGACATTTTTGGCAATTTGGTACAACTGATTGACTTTCAGCTGTTTAAGGCAACAAACACATTGCTGTGGATCTGGATTTCCTTGTAGCCAGATCAAGAAAAGATCCCTAAAAGTCATTACGGAAACAGATTTTTTTTTGACAATCAACAATGTCTTCATGGTCATCATCAAACTTGTAGCTCCAGAATGTTTAAAAATTCAATTCCCCAACTGCCCTGAGGTGATTTGAATCCAGGTCCCCAGAATATCTCCTGAATTACAATCTCGAATCAATACCACTATTCCATCACAACTGCATGAAATGAATATAGGTAGGTTACAGTATTAAAAGGATGAGCTCCAGGAGGTCTGCTGTCACACCTAAGGAGATACAGATGAATGGTTTGGCATGTTTCCCTTCTGCTATGGAAATGAAAGCTGAGAAAGAATTAAAATGTTTTCCACCCTCACTTGCAAAATAATGAAATAGCTTTAACAAATTATTTAAAAAGCCTGAGCAAATAAATGTAGGAACCAAGCAATTAGGGCTGGGAAAAGAGATCTACAAGCTGCATTGCTGTGTAGATCTCATTGAAGAGTAGAAAAAACCGAACAGGAACAATCTTAAAGGCTGTGAAGACACACTTTGAACCCCATATTAATATTACTTATGAATGAGGTATGTTCAACATCAGAGTTTGAGGAAAGGGAGACCATTGATCAGTACGCAACCACACGGCTACATTTTGTTGAATTCTGTGAATTTGGATCAGTGAAAGGTGATCATATCAGTATTGGATTATAAGGATAAGAGGGATTCCCATGAGAGCACATTTACTGGGAAAAGGTAAATTAACTCTCAAGAAAGTTATTAAAATGTGCAGAAACTCTGAGATTGTCAAAAATTTGGGGCAGCATATTATTAGGAGAACAAGCATGATTTTCCATCACACTGAGAGATATTCTAGGCTAAATGATAAAAAGTTTGAAAGAAAAGAAGAAATATTTGCAGAAAAGCTATCATGAAGGTCAAGGCCAGAGGACATGATGCAGATTGTGGAGGACATCTCAGAAGAGAAAAGGAAAAGTGTCCAGCAATGCAAGAAGCTAAAGCACTTAGTATGCAATTATTTAGTTAGCTAAAGAAAATGGAAAGTAAGACTAATGATGGCTCCCAGGATATGTCTTCTAGAAGCCTAATGAATAACTGTACTCCAGGCCCATCTAATAGCAACTCAGGAGATTCTATTCAGCCTGAAAAGCCTTGCTCAGGACACACACAGCAACAGATAAGGATGTAGATTTGAATATTGCTTTTGAGCTGCTCAGCTTACTATCAGCTGTTTCGGCCACATTTGCTGCTGGTTTGGTCACCACTGTGCCCATCAACAGTAAATACAGGAGAGAGATAGCTAGTCTCTTTAGTTTCCACGAAGTGAGAGAGTTTGTGGTGTGTGTGTATGATTGTGTGTGTCTGTATATAGTGCAGTTGGGTCACCTGTAGTGTGACATGAACCTAAGGTCCCAGTTGAGGCCATCCCCATGGGTACCGAAATTGGCTATCAGCCTCTGCTCGGCCACTTTATGCTGTTGCCTGTCCCAAAGTCTGCCTTGGAGGATGGTCTCCTGAAGGTCTGAAGTTGAATGTCCCGAACTGGCTGAAGTGTTCTCTGACAGGATGGGAACACTCCGCACAACAGCGAAAGACAGTGTGAGAGGGAGAAGTTGGGAGGGAGGAAGAGAGAGTCAGTGTAAGGGAGGGAGGTGGAGAAAGTGCTTATGTGTGAGGGTAGGGAAGGAGAGAAGGTGAGAATGAGGAAGGAGAGATAGTGGTTGAGGGGTGAGAGAAATTGGGGACAGAGGTATTGTGTCTGTCAATAAGTGGGAAGGAGGAGATGGGAGTGTTTGTAGGAGGGAGGGATAGAGACAGAGACATAACAGAGGGAGACTGTTGAACCCTAAGACTGAGAGTGAGAGGAAATGCAAACATCCTTTCTGAAATTTTGTCACTGCCACCAAGTGAGACAAGAATTGACATGTGCCTCCCCACATGTGTGGTAGTTGGACAAACTGCTCTAAACCATAAAGCAGAGGCATCAGCAGGACCAATAGCAATAAATGGATTGTGATGGTTAGAACGAAGACTGCAGAGTGAAAGCATTCATTACAATTACAACCCGAGGGTAGTGACTCAAGATGGTTACACGAAAACAAAGGTCTTGAAATTGAGGTTGAGTCTGTATAATGGAATAATTCTCATACCAAGAATAATGAAGCTGAGATCCCAAACAAAGATCTGAAGTTTCAGATGGTAGATGTTAAACAAAATCCAATCATCTCAGCTAAAGCAAATCGAAAGATTGAAGTAGTAACCCTTACATAGTAAAATAATTTATTGTTCCATGTGTTTATGAAAATACAGTAAAACATGTGTAATTGCCATAATTAATCTGGCACCATTTTAAATTCATAAATTATAAAAATAAATAATGTATACAAAGTTAAGACAAATTTCATTTTTTTTGTTCCAGTCACGGGATGCTACCTTACTCCGCAGCTGCCAAAGCTGTTCCTGAGGCTCCAACAGCAAGGAGGAATCACGCTGAAGCAGCCCTGCTGCAGCTGACTGGACCCAGAATGCTGTCTTGGGCAAACCAGCCTCATCACTGCTGATACTCCAGCCACCACCATAGCCAGGAGACTGTCCCAACACTCGATGACCAGGGCCGATTCTCAACTTCTAAGGATCAGTAGACTATCCAAATTAACTTCCGAGGAGCAAGGGATCATTCACTCTGCTCTTGTTGCAGAAGCAAATGTACCCAAAGAGATTGGCAGCTTTTTGGAGCCACAAGGTCAGTGGTTGTTGAACAAATCCGAGAAGATTACAAAGTTTTTTTTTATTGATGTTGTATGTCTTCCTAGTGAATATCATATTAGAGCTGTACAGCATCTGCAGAGAGTTCCAACTGCCCTCAAGTCCATCCTCAAAGACAAGATAGAAGAGAAGGAAAAGAAAGTGACAACTCATACAATCTGTATATGCCTCATGAAGTCACCTGGAAACTGAGTGCATGCATAGATCAAAAGAATCTTAAAAAATGGTATGGTGGCTCAGTGGTTAATATTGCTACCTCACAGCGTTAAGGATCCAGGTTCAATTCTAGCCTTGGGTGATTGTCTGTATGGAGTTAGCACATTCTCCCTGTGTCTGTGGGGTTTCGTACATGTGCTCTGGTTTGCTCCCACAGTCCAAAGATGTGCAGGTCAGGTGGATTAGTCATGGGAAAAGCAAGGTTACAGGTATAGGGTGGGGGCATGGGTCTAGGTGGAATGCTCTTCAGAGGGTCAGTGTGGACTTGATAGTGCACACTTAAAGCTTTCTTTGAGATGAAAGCATCAGTTATCTAACTATATTCTGGATACTATTCAAGGGATACAGATAATTTACATGCTCTTTGGGATTTCCAGTGCTCCAGAAACGCATTGATGCAGACAGTGTTGGCTAGTCCGTGATCTTCCCAGATTAGAAACAACTGTCAATGATCTGCTAGTCTATAACTATGGAGAAACAATGGACAAAACATCACAGGCCGTGTATCAAAGACAGGAACACAAACTGAATGATGCTACATTCAAAGATTGAGAATGAGTATCTGGTTATTTTAATCAATACCTGTTTGGGAGAGACAAAATGACAATGGGGTTTGACCAGAAACTATAACAAAGTGCACTAAGCCTCTGAAGGGTAAGTGATAGCATGGTGGTATTATCACTAGGCTATTAATCCAGAGATACAGATAATGTTCTAGGAACATGGGTTTGAATCCCACCAATGCAGATGGTGGAATTTGAATTCAATACTCATCTGGAAATAAGAGTATAATAATGACCATGTATCTATTGTCAGGGGAAAAACCCACCCGATTAACTAATGTTCTTTAGGGAAAGTAATCTGCCCTCCTTACCTGGTCTGGCCCAGAGGTGATTCCAGACCCACAGCAATGTGGGTGATCCTGAATTAGGGATGGGCAATAAATGCTGGCCCAGCCAGGGATGTCCATATCCCATGGATGAATATAAAAAATATCTTTTTCTATCTTCTGAAGAGAATGTTTATTTTCAAAGATATCATCTGGGTGTGATCTACACACAAGGGAAATAGTTATGTGTTGCCAACATGCTGCCAAGAGCAGATCTTAAGAGTTATACAATACAGAAACAAACCCTTCAGTCCAACTAGTCCATGCCAACCATAATTTCAAATTAAACTAGTCCTACCGGTCTGCACTTGGCCCATATCCCTCCAAACATTTCTTATTCATGTACTCATCCAAACATCTTTTAAATGTAACTGTACCCTTATCCCTTGGAAGTTCACACACACATGAACCACTCTCTGTGTAAAATATTTGTCCGCCATGTCGTTTTTAAATCTTTCTCTTCTCAGTTTAAAAATATGCCCCCTAATCTTGAAATCCCCAACCCTATAGAAAAGACACCTGATATTCACCTTATCTACATCCCTCATGATTTTATAAATCTCTATAAGGTCATCCCTCAACCCCAGATACTCCAGTGAGCATAACCTCCTATGAAAAACATTGAAAATAATAAGGCAAATTGTGAAATTGTCCAGATTCAACAAGATGCACAGCTTAACATGTTCTGCAAGCCATCCATTTAGCAGAGACAATAAATCTGTAAAGCAAGTGAGTTGCTCAAATAAAATGAATTTTGCTAGTGCAAATCTCCAACCGCTGTGGGGAGTTGTGAAGAAAGAATGAGCTGAAGGCACCTGGGTTACACCTGTTGGTATAAAAATAAATTGTTGTTCAAAGATGTGAACAAAGGAAATTGAGTCATTATCGTTAAGGAGATGAGCAAAGAGACAGTAAGGCATTACTGTGCAAGCCCCCAACAAATTCAGTTTAGTCTGAGGGAGACAAGAGAACTGATTACCACACAAATGCAAGCAATGAAATGTCAGAGCACAACAGCCAGTGCGGTATTTGTAATTAAGCAAAATTGAGAGCAGCTAACAGCACATGACATCCCAAACAAAGCGAAAAGTGAATCTGAGAGTTGATCTCTTCACGCTTGCAGGATATGACTATCTTGTCACCATCAACTACTGGGACTCAAATCACCTGATGTCAATAACTATCAATAAAATTCGAGAATATTTGACTGCACACTTCAGCTGCTAAGGCCTTCCAGGCATTGTCTTCCAGGACAATGTCCTTCAGTTCATAGGTGGAGAATTCAGACCCTTGGTTTCTTCAGTATCAGACATCTTCTCCACACTATCCCCAGTCAAATGGAAAGACTGAAACAGCAATGAAAATTGCTAAAGGGATCATAAGAAATTGATTAAATCCAGCACAGACTGGTATCAGAGCATCCTTGTGTGGAGCAGTACAGCTTCTGAAGACATAGAGAGTAGCTCAGTACAAAGACTACATCAGAGAGCATCCAAACTACTCTTCTAATAGTGAAAGCATTCTGAAGCCAGCAGTGGTGAAAGGTATTTTGTGTGACAAAAGTTAAGATAAATTCACAGAATAGTAAATTTCACTTTGATCAAACTGCTGAGTCATTGCTAGAACTGAGCATCGGTGAATCAGGTAAAATTGTTGAATCAGTGCTGGAAGCAAGAGTTAGTCCATGTCAGTAACTGGGGAACTATGATGAGCAGTTGGCATCTTATATGTAGGTAGTGAATAACCAGATATATCACACAACTGCAGACATCTACACGTAGCCAGAAAGGCTGTGCCTTCGCTGCAGGCAGCTGATGAAAAAGACATGTCTTCATCAACTGCACAGAATACAAAACAATGAGCAGTCTCAGAGGTTCACCATTCTCCAGCAATGGAAATGGATCAGCAACAACAACTACCATGGGAATGTGACTCCCCAGAGAAGCAACATCACCCTATGAATGAATAGATACCAGATGAGCAGTCAACAACAACATACAAAAGTGCCGTTAGATGACCTGCATGGTTTAAAGACTATGTACATAATGCATGTGCAGAGACAAAAGAAAGTGGAACACACATGGGATAAAGGTTTGTAATATGTTTTATTTGAGAGACTGGATTCTAAAGTGGAAATGCAATGTACATAAAAGTAAAACTACCACAATCTTGCCAGACCATAGTGCTATTTTTTTTCTTTAGAGAGAGATAACTGGTGGCTGTTTAACCTCAGGGTCAACACACCTCAGGTGAGGGGAGAAGGAGATTCCTTCATTGTAACCTCAGCTGGTACAGGAATTGAACCCACACTGTTGGCATCACAAACCTGCTGTCCAGCTGACTGTGCTACCTAACAACCTGCAGATCTCTAAATTGAAATTACACTTTAACGTGTTCAGAAGAGGGAGACATTTCTTTTAGACTTATTCTATGAGTGGTGATAGGTGTTGGAGATTTGTTTTGTTTACATAACTTGAATGAGGTCTTTAAAACCTTGAGGTGAATATTCAGTGCATTACAAAAAAAGAGTAGAAGAAAGAAAAATCATCTGTGCCTAATGTCAGAGTCTAGTCACACAAGAAATCAGAATAATCCAGAAGAGGTTAAGCAGTGTGCATGTTCATTTAAGGAGAAAAGGTCTTAAACTGTCGAACTTCTGTTATTTTTGCAGTGTCCAAAATAATAAGGGCAGAAGGGCTATCTCTTCATTTCTTGAGTTGCTTAGAGGAAACTCGAGAAGCAGAAAGCTGTGGAGGTATTTGAGAAGAAAGACATCCTACAAGGCTGTTGAAGACATAGGTTTAACGGTATGTCAATTGAGTTAGCCGTTTGTTTAAGGGTGTTAGGAAGAGTCATTAACTAAATAAAATACCATCAAGTGAATGCAGAAATTTGCTGAGAGGGAACTGATTAAAGTCTTGCCAGTTGAACAATGACCTTTAACATGGAGACAGGGTTAACTGGGATTCACTGAGATTTGAGTGTCTGGAAGATTATTGTTGGGGTATGAAGACTGAATCTTTCTTTCTGATACTTGTAATAATGCTGTTTCAAATAGTTCTTACATAATGTAATGTAGTTTGTATTCTAATGTCTAATAAGCTTTTATGTTCTTTTGTTAAAAATACATCGGGAGGGGGATTCAAGATGGCAACGACTCAGTAAGTCTGCGTTTGCTGAGCTCTGCCCAGAACCCAGACAAAGTGGGTCACCTACCCTCTCTTCACCTCTTAAAGTGTTAAAAATATTTTTTTCCTGGCTACTAGAATTACTTTGCACCAGACATGAGCAGTTTGATGCATTTTAACATAGAGTCATAGAGATGTACAGCCTGGAACTAGACCCTTCGGTCCAACCCGTCCATGCCGACTAGATATCCCAACCCAATCTAGTCCCACCTGCCAGTACCTGGCCCATATCCCTCCAAACGCTTCCTATTCATATACCCATCCAATGCCTCTTAAATGTTGCAATTGTACCAGCCTCCACCACTTCCCCTGGCAGCTTATTCCATACCCGTACCATCCTCTGTGTGAGAAAGTTGCCCCTTAGGTCTCTTTTATATCTTTCCCCTCTCACCTTAAACCTATGCCCTCTAGTTGGAGCTGGATTCTGTGTAATCCAAGATGGAGGAAGGGAAAAATTTCTGGCTTTAACAGCTGCTCCTTTTTTGAGGTATTTTAGGTGCTAGAGGTGATTTCCTCGAATTCCAGGAGCAGCAATTACTGTTTCATATGCTGTTGCATTGTTTTGGAACTTTGAAAAAAAAAGTCAAAACAACAACATGAGTAAAGGAAAAGGAGCACGGAGCTCACAACGGGCAGGGACACCCCCGGCAGTAACAGATGCACCTGCGGCCACAGTGTCAGCCTCCGCGGCTGCCCCGGGGGAACTTACCTGCAGAGAAGAGCTTGGTTTCGGAGTTCATAAAACTCCGAGAGAGGATTGACACATCGATGGAGGAGACCTTGGCCAGGTGGGAAACGATGTCAGAGACCTGGGGCAGGTGGGAATCGATGTCGGTAATGCTGCTGAGGCATGACCTGGAGATCCAGAATCTCGGGCAGCGTGTTGGAGGGGCGGAGCAATGGGCCACGGTTTCCGAGACCATGACCGAATCTTCTGTGAGCCAGGTTCAGGTCCTGGAATGCCGAGTGCGGGCCTTGGAGGAGCAGGTCAACGACCTCGAAAGTCGAGGTTGTTGGAAGAATATCCAGTTGCTGGGACTTCCCGAGCGAGAGGAAAAAGGCCAGCTCGTCAGCTTTTTGGAGTAATGGCTCCCATAGTTTCTGAGGCTGGAGTCTGAGGTAGGCCGGGTGCGGGTCGAGCAGACCCACCAGGCCGCAGTGTACAAGCCCTGATCGGCTCAGTGCGACGCCAGCATTATAGAGACAAACAAATGAGGCTAGAGCACTGGGGAAAGATCCCCAAGCAATGGAGTACAAGAAATCAAGAATTATGCTTTTTCAGGACTTTTCCCTAATCATGATTTGCAAAAGGAAGGCCTCTGATGAGGTAAAGAAGCGTCTGAGGGACCTGAATATTCAGTACTCCATGAGATACCCGGCGATACTGCGTTTCAGTCACGGAGGGTCTGTGTTTAACTTTGGTTCACCAGAAAAGGTAAAGGACTTCTTGGATGCTTTAAAATAGACTGATTGGCCTGAATTATATGGACAATTATTTTATTCTGCCCTGTTTTTCCCCCCTTTCTTTCTTCTTTTTGTTTTTGTGTGTAATTTGCTTGGTTTACCTGGTTGTTGGGGGGTGATTTTGGTTTTCCTTTCAATATATGTCGGGATTATAATTTCATATAATTTTTTTATGTTGTTGTTCTGCCAGGAGTGCCTAGGATTGCAGTATGGAAGGGACGGGTTGGGTGCCCACTTTTAACTTGTCATATGATATTGGTATTTGTTTTTCTTACCTTGTGGTGTCTGGGGCGGGGACATAGCTCCAGCTAGAAGGAGTCATGGTGGGATTATTGGGTGGTAGGGGTGCCCCCTATGGACAAAGGGGAAAGTCGCCTTTTAGTTATGCTTTATGATGTTATTTTTTGGAAGTAGTTGTTAGTAGTTTTGATTTAGTAGTTTTAAAAGTTGTGTTTTTAAATCGGCAGTGATGGTCTCGGACTGTTTCGGACGATCGTGGCTAGCCATTCGTTTAAATGGTGCACCTGGAATGTTAAAGGGAGTCATGCACCAATTAAAAGAAAAAGATATTGTCAAGTCTTAGAAAAGAGAAGGCCAATGTAGCTTCATTACAGTAAACACACTTAACTGATAAGGAGCATTTGAAGTTGCAACAGGGAGGATTTGGCCAGGTGTTTTTCTCATCTTTTAATTCGAAAAGTAGAGGAGTGGCCATTCTCATCCGGAAGAATGTCCCATTTCAAATGCTAGGCCAAATAAAGGATGAGTCTGGACAGTTCATAATATTTAAAGCTTTAATACATGGAGAGGAGTAGGATTCTGAATGTATACTGTCCATAAGACCATAAGACCATAAGACATAGGAGTGGAAGTAAGGCCATTCGGCCCATCGAGTCCACTCCGCCATTCAATCATGGCTGATGCGCATTTCAGCTCCACTTGCCAGCGTTCTCCCCGTAGCCCTTAATTCCTCTAGACAACAAGAACCTATCAATCTCGGCCTTGAAGACATTTAGCGTCCCGGCTTCCACTGCACTCCGTGGCAATGAATTCCACAGGCCCACCACTCTCTGGCTGAAGAAATGTCTCCGCATTTCCGTTCTGAAATGACCCCCTCTAATTCTAAGGCTGTGTCCACGGGTCCTAGTCTCCTCGCCTAACAGAAACAATTTTCTAGCATCCACCTTTTCAAAGCCATGTATTATTTTGTACGTCTCTATTAGATCTCCCCTTAATCTTCTAAACTCCAACGAATACAATCCCAGTATCCTCAGCCGTTCCTCATATGCTAGACCTGTCATTCCAGGGATCATCCGTGTGAATCTCCGCTGGACACGTTCCAGTGCCAGTATGTCCTTCCTGAGGTGTGGGACCAAAACTGGACACAGTACTCCAAATGGGGCCTAACCAGAGCTTTATAAAGTCTTAGTAGTACATCTCTGCTTTTATATTCCAACCCTCTTGAGATAAGAGACAACATTGCATTCGCTTTCTTAATCACAGACTCAACCTGCATGTTTACCTTTAGAGAATCCTCGACTAGCACTCCCAGATCCCTTTGTGCTTTGGCTTTATTAAGTTTCTCACCATTTAGAAAGTAGTCCATTCCTATATTCTTTTTGCCAAAGTGCAAGACCTCGCACTTGCTCACGTTAAATTCCATCAGCCATTTCCTGGACCACTCTCCCAACCTGTCTAGATCCTTCTGTAGCCTCCCCACTTCCTCAGTACTACCTGCCTGTCTACCTAACTTTGTATCATCGGCAAACTTCGCTAGAATGCCCCCGGTTTCGCTAGAATGTCCTCCGGCACATCCCTTTAAATTCATAACGGATGCGCTCTCCAGATTGATAGCCCTTGGGGCTTGTCATATAATTATAGGGGGAGATTTCAACTGCATTATTGACCCCAAGCTGGACAGGCTGCCTAGGGGTCCTGTGGGTATGTCTCCACAATCGAGGCAACTGGTGGACCTGAGCAGGGAGTTGGGATTGATGGATGTATGGAAATGTCCTCACCCCGAAGGTAGAGATTTTACCTTTTATTCTAACCCACTTAAGTGCCATACCAGAATTGACATGTCTTTTTTGGCCTATCGACCTTTTTGAACTCGGTATTGTCCTGCAAAATAGGGAATGTAGCTGTTTCTGACCACACGGCAGTGTATCTGGAGGTTAAGGTCAGAGATGGAAAGGTGGATTCCAGGCACTGGTGTATGGACCCTTCGCTCCTGAAAGGTAGTAAGTTTATGCAATACTTTTTGCAGAAGTTCAAACGTTTTGGGGATATCAACTTGGGTATGGCCAGCAACCCATTGGTGATGCGGGAGACTGCCAAGGCCTATGCACGTAGTTTGATTATCTCTTACTCTGCGACCTGGAAACAACAGAGGAGAGAACAGCAATGTCTGCTCGAGGCTTGCCTGAAGGCAGCTGAATTAGCATATTTTGTTAGGCCGTCCATAACTAAATTACAGCGGATTACAACCCTCAGGGCTACTTTGAATACTGCACATATCCAAACAGCAAAGAGGGAGACAAAGACTATTTGAGTACATAAGCCAGGCACGTATTTAGCGTACTTGGCCAGAAAGAAGAATGCTGCCCAATCTATTACATCTGTTACAGAGAGTGTTGGTACTTTGACTTGCAATGTCAAAAAGATCAATGCAGCATCTAGAAAGTTCTATTTTGAGCTGTATCAGTCGGAGGGCTATGAGGATAGAATGAGGAAGATGGAGTCCTTTTTTAAGAATTTGGACCTTTCATGTGTAACCTCGGAGCAGATGTCCTTTTTGAGTGTCCCCTTGACAATTCAGGAAGTGCAGGAGGCAGTGAGGTTGCTCCAGAGTGGTAAAGTGCCCAGGCCAGATGGATTTCAAAGTGAGTTGTAGAAGGAGTTTATAGATAAACTGGCCGGGCCACCCTTGGATATGTACAATTATTCATTCAGTCAGGGTAGCCTCCCATTCTCTTTGAGAGAAGTAAATATTTGTCTCATCCTAAAGAAAGGGAAAGCCCCAGAAAATTGTTCTTTGTACAGGCCTATGTCGTTTTTGAATGTGTATTTCAAAATCTTGTCAAAAATGCTGCCCTTAAGGCTGGAGACAGTATTGCCGTTTATTGTAAAGGAGGACCAGATGGGGTTTATTGAGGGTCTACCAATAATATTAGAAGAGTATTAAATATGGTTCAAGTATGCCAAAAAAAAATACTGGGCTTGGTCGTTTCCCTAGACACAGAGAAAGCATTTGATCGAGTGGAATGACCATACCTTTTTTATGTCATGGAACGTTTTGGTCTTGGAGAGGTCTTCACCAAATGGGTGGCAGTGTTGTATAGTGACCTGAAAGCAGCGGTGCTCATTAATGGTATAAGATCAGATAGTTTTGGTGTTGGCAGAGGCTGCCAACAAGGGTGCTTTCTTTCACCACTATTATTTACACTGGTGATCGAGCTGCTGGTGGAAGCTATTCAGACGGATCCCAATAAAACGGCCCTGGAGGGAGGATCAGGCAGGCATAAAATTACACTTTATGCGGATGATGTCCTTCTCTTTTTAACTGGTCCAATGACATCCGTGCCCCGCTTAATACAAATGGTTAATTTATTTGGTGTGTTTTCAGGGTACAAAATTAATTTCATGAAATCAGAGGCCATGCCTGTCTTGCTAGTATATCCAACTTTGGGGATGGAACCTGTTTCCCCTTTCGGTGGTGACAGGGAGGTTTTTTGTACTTAGGCAAGTTTATTACCTGGTTTTTGATCAATTATGTAAAGCCAATAGTTACGTGCAGTTGTTAGAGAAATTTAGGCAGGACCTTCGTCACTGGGAGGATCTTACAATATCTTGGTTGGGCAGAATAGCACTGGTTAAGGTGAATGTTCTTCCCCGCCTATTATAATCCCATGAGAATGCTCCCTTTGATGTTGCCAAGACAAGCACTGCACAGGCTTTACAGTTGGCTTCGATCTTTTATTTGGTCGATCTCTTATTAAGCTGGATAAATTGCAGCTTTTGCAAGAAAGGAAGGGTGTAGATTTTCCAGACTTTAGGAAGTACCAACTGAGTTCCTTGTTATCCTTTATGATTGGATCCTCTCATGATCCATGATCAATCTGGTTGGATATCGAGGCCTCTCAGGCAAAATGCCCCCTTACTAACCTGTTGTTTATGGACAAGATGAGAACTGTTGCGAATCACTGTAAAAGTCCAATTTTCCTAAACACAGTCAAAGTTTGGAGGATGATGCAACGGGGCGAGGGTAATTTACATATAAACCTTCCCTTTCACTTCTAGAATGGGAATGTTAGGATTTCAGCCAGGTTTGATGAACTCTAGTTTTAAGCTTTGGAAGTCCAGAGGAATCTCCTGTTTGGGAGACCTATTCGATGGGGAGGTCATGATGTCCTTCAAACAGCTAGGTCAGAAGTTTGGGCTACCTGGGAAGGATCTCCTTTGACATTTCCAAGTTAGAGACTTTGTACAAAAAAAATTACATTGATGGTTAATCCTTACAAATTGGACATGGAGAGGAGAGTACTCTGGTCAGCAGGCACCCCCTTGGTTTGCATTTTCTATCACTTACTAGGTTGAAATGTGTCGAAGGACATGGAACGATTATATACAATCTGGACTCAAGAATTAGGGGTGGAAATCTCCTCAGAGATGTGGGAGGACATTTGGGAAAATGTTAGGAAGATCTTTATTCGCAAAAGGACTTGGGCTATTCTATTGAAGGTACTCCATAGGGCCCACCTGGTACCAGAACGGCTTGCGAAGTTTAAGACAGGAGCGTCCCCAGTGTGCCCCAAGTGTAAAGCAGAGGTTGATACTCTTACTCATTGTTAAGATCAGCAGGTATTGGGATGACCTAGCAAGTGCTTTACCAAAGGTTTTGGGAACTGAGAGTGGGTTGCGTCCTGTGCCCTTCCTTTTGAGTTTTCCAAATCTTCTCTCCCTGGATGTACATGGGAAGAAACTGTGTACTATTCTTTCTTTCTGCATGAGGAAGAACATTTTAATGAGCTGGGTATCAGAAAATCCCCCAGGACTCTCGAGCTGGCATAGGATCGTTATGGAACACATCCCCCTGGACTTCCTTATGAGTATGGTGCACCAGAAAACGGAATTGTTCTATAGAACATGGCCGCCTTTTCAGAATTATATTGATATAGATGCATCGGCTATATTATCCAGGGCCTTTGTCTAGCTGTGAGGACTGTGCCTGTCAGTTTGGGGGCCCCTGGGATGAAGAATCCCGTTTAAATATGGGTCTATTCCCTATTGCTCCCAGTGTTGGGGAGCTGTGATGAGACTGCGCTGAGTGTAGGAATTTAATTGAATGTAACTTAAGCTACCTTGTTACAACTTGGTATAATTTTATTTTGTCTGTTTATTTGTTTTTCTTCTTTCTTATTGGTTATTTATTAAACTGTAGTTTTTATAGAGTTTTAAAAATTTTTCTGTGTCTTGGTAGTTTGTGCAGTAGATTAGTAGTTTGTTTTTTTCTTTTTGTTTTGTTGTTGCTATTATATTGTACAATGGTCATACTATTTTGTACTAGTTTTGTAATCTTGTAAAAACCTAAAATCTTTTTTCAAATAAAAATTTTAAAAATAAATTTAAAAAAAAAATATTTTATCTTTTTGAGCTTCTTTAGCCAATTATTTTCCAATTTTGCAAGTTTATTAATGTTTACCTGAAAATTATTGTAGCCTCCTGTAAATATGTTCAGTAACTGAGCAGCATAGTAAACAAAGGAAGAATAAAGCATAAGACCTATCAAACCAGGTTTCAGTCTGGATGTGACTTGACTAGTATTACTATCAGCTGGGATCATAAAACACAGTTCTGTTAATGAATGATCATTTTGTTTGAGATCATCTATATTGGATAACTTGTAATTACCAATTAAAGTGCATTCAATTTTGTTGATGGAAGTGGAGGAAGGGGAATGCTTGAGAAATGCAATTTTACATGGTGTATTGGCTTGACATGCTGTGGTCATGTACCATCTACCTCTCTTGTCAGGGTCTATCTAGCTGCCATTAAAGGCATTATTTGAAACACACTTGTGTTCATTTACTATTTTATGATCTTGCTCATCACTGTGTAAATTTCCTTGATTCGTGATATTTGTATTCTGAGATCCCATTCTTCTCCTACTCCATCTAGACCTGCTACTTCTAAGAAATAAATGACCTCTCTATTCTTCCTGCCAAAACGTACTATCTCTAATTTATCTTTTTGAGCTTCTTTTGCCAATTATTTTCCAATTTTGCAAGTTTATTAATGTTTACCTGAAAATTATTGTAAGCATCCTCAGTACTAAGTCCTTGCCCCATTCATTCGCCAATTTGGTGACTTCTGCAAATTTAGGAATTGTGTTTTTGGTTTGATATTTCAAATCATCAATTTAAATTGAGAACAGCAGTAGTTCTAACACTTATGGAAGTCTATTTCACATCTTCTACCACTATGCGTAGTATGCCTCTGCTCTCTTTTCCCTAGAATCTTTTAAAGTGAAATCCATCTAGACCAAGGGATTTATCCTTTTCAATTAATTTATTTAATACACACCCTTTAACGAAAAATTTAAATGCATTTACTTCATTGTCCATCTTATTGTTCAATTTCTGTCTCACATAAAGGAGCAAAAGGATTCCTGTTACAGGGAGGCAATTCAATTAGAACATAGAACATAGAACATAGAAGAATACAGCACAGTACAGGCCCTTCGGCCCTCGATGTTGCGCCGATCAAAGCCCACCTAACCTACACTAACCCACTATCCTCCATATACCTATCCAATGCCCGCTTAAATACCCATAAAGAGGGAGAGTCCACTACTGCTACTGGCAGGGCATTCCATGAACTTACGACTCGCTGAGTGAAGAACCTACCCCTAACATCAGTCCTATATCTACCCCCCCTTAATTTAAAGCTATGCCCCCTTGTAATAGCTGACTCCATACATGGAAAAAGGTTCTCACTGTCAACCCTATCTAACCCCCTAATCATCTTGTACACCTCTATCAAGTCACCCCTAAACCTTCTTTTCTCCAATGAAAACAACCCCAAGTGCCTCAGCCTTTCCTCATAGGATCTTCCTACCATACCAGGCAACATCCTGGTAAACTTCCTCTGCACCCGTTCCAGTGCCTCCACATCCTTCCTATAGTATGGCGACCAAAACTGCACACAATATTCCAGATGCGGCCGCACCAGAGTCTTATACAACTGCAGCATGACCTCAGCACTCCGGAACTCAATTCCTCTACCAATAAAAGCCAGTACGCCATATGCCTTCTTCACTGCACTATTTACCTGGGTGGCAACTTTCAGAGATCTGTGTACATGGACACCAAGATCCCTCTGCTCTTCCACACTACCAAGTAGTCTACCATTAGCCCAGTAATCCATCTTTTTATTATTCTTACCAAAGTGAATCACCTCACACTTAGCTACATTGAACTCCATTTGCCACCTTTCTGCCCAGCTCTGCAGCTTCTCTATATCCCGCTGTAACCTGCCATATCCTTCCTCACTGTCTACAACTCCTCTGACTTTTGTATCATCCGCAAACTTGCTCACCCAACCTTCTAACCCTTCCTCCAGGTCATTTATAAAAATGACAAACAGCAATGGTCCCAAAACAGATCCTTGCGGAACACCGCTCGTGACGGCACTCCAAGATGAACCTTTGCCATCAACTACTACCCTCTGTCTTCTTCCAGCCAGCCAATTCCTAATCCAAACCTCCAACTCACCCTCAATGCCATATCTCTGTATTTTCTGCAGTAGCCTACCATGGGGGACCTTATCAAACGCCTTACTAAAATCCATATATACCACATCTACCGCTTTCCCCTCAATTAGGTTCTTGTCTTATGTGTGGAATGTTGAGGTGGGTATCCATCTCACATTTCCCGAAGAACTCTCCTGATTAGTATGTTCCGGGTTCAATGAGAGAGAAGGCATTCCTGGATCTGGAGCTGGAAATGAGGTGGGTCCAAGTGATTAAGTATCTCTGGGAGGTATTTGGTTAAGTGTTAGGTTCAAGTTCCACCTGCTCCAGAGCAGCACTATATCATCTCTGAACAGGTTGATGAGGAAAATGTCTTACAATTGAAAAGGAGGGAGGAAGTACTGGTAAGGCTCACTAAACATAGGGTA
Source organism: Chiloscyllium punctatum (assembly GCF_047496795.1). NCBI lineage: Eukaryota > Metazoa > Chordata > Chondrichthyes > Orectolobiformes > Hemiscylliidae > Chiloscyllium > Chiloscyllium punctatum. The sequence continues at coordinate 84,799,375 of NC_092749.1, forward strand.
GATAAGTCACCTAATCTGATGGCTTGGATTCCAGATTCTAAAGGAAGTTTGGGTGGAGATAGTAGCAGGACTTCCCTTAACCTTTCAATCTTCCCCAAATGATGGATAAGGTTTTGATATCCTTAATCACAGAAAAATACAGAGGTTTGAGGTAACTGTGCTTGCCTAATCTAGTCAACTTTTTGATGTTCTCTGTATGGATTTAAAGAAAACATTGTTCAAATTTTCACCAAAAAAGGCTGATTAGCAACACTAAGGCTGATGGAATAGGAGGACAAATGACAATCAGAATAACATATTGACTTAAGGAAAGAAAGCAGCTAGTCATGGGAGATGGTTAATTTTTCAGTAAGGAGGCAAGTGTACAGTTTTGTTTTAGGAGGAAATGAAGACTGCAAATGCTGGAGATCAGAGCTGAAAATGTGTTGCTGGAAAAGCACAGCAGGTCAGGCAGCATCCAAGGAGCAGGAGAATCGACGTTTCGGGTATGAGCCCTTCTTCAGGAAGTTTTGTTTTGTTTTGTTTCAAAGGTAGAGCTGCTGCTTTTTAAAAATACATTTACAAATAAATGATTTAGATCTTGGAATATGGAACAAAATTTTAAAATTTGCTAATGATTAGCAAACTCAGAGAAATGGTGAACAGTGGGGATGTTGTGAGGCACTGGCAACAGATAATCAATAGGCTAACAGAATGGGCAGATAAAAGACAGGTGGAATTTACTTCAGAGAAATGTGTGAGGGTAAAGACAATGTCAACTTAATGACATAGATCTAAAGAATATGCAAGAACAGAGATACTTTGATATGTTTATCAATCTTTGATGGTGACAGATCATATTAAGGGATTTGCTAGCAAAGCATGTCGGAATCTGTACTTCATAAATATAGGGATTGAATATAACAGTAGGAATGTGTTGATGAACCTTTAAAAACCTGGCTAGGCCCCAACTAAAGCACTATGTTCAATTCTGGTCACCAGACTTCAGGGATTACGTGCATATCCTTGAGACAGTGCAGAAGAGATTTACCAGAATGTTTCCAGGGATGGGAAGTTTTTAGTTACAGGTTTATGTTGGGAAGGTTGGGTGCCAAATCCTTGGAGCAAAAGGTTTTGAGGACCTATTTGATTGATATATTCAAGACTAAAACCGGCTTGGATTTGATGGACTTGCTTGGATTTACTTGGATAATCTGTTCCTGTTAGCTAATGATCCAAGGATCAGGGGAGACAGTTTTAAAGTCTTGGACAACAGATAAAGGGGGCATGTGAGGAAATACTTTACATGGAGCGTGCTAGTAACCTGGACATTAATCACCCAGAAGAATACTGAAGCAAAAACAATGAAAGAGTTCTAAAGAAGTTAGAGGTATATTAATAAGAAATGACTTTGTAGTGCTATGCAGATGGTAGAATAGGAGTTATGGAATAACTCCATGGAAAGCCAGAATAAGCCCGATGGGCCATTTGGCACACCCCCTCCTTCCCTGCTGTAAATGTCTCTGACACAACTACAACAAAGAACTGCAGATGCTGAAGATCTGAAACAAAAACAAAAATTGCAGGAGAAGCTCAGCAGATCTGGCATCATCTTGGAGAGAAAGTAAAGTTAGTGTTTCAGGTCTAGTGACTCAATGACTCTATGTAGAATTTTTATAGCAATTTCTGTTTTTATTTTAGAATTCCAGCATCTGCAGTATTTTTCTTTTCTAACAATACTGCTTGACTAGTGAGAGAGATAACAATCAGCACGGTTGGTCAGTGGTTGGCAGTGCTGCCTCATAGTGCTGGGGCCTGGGTTCGATTCCAGCCTTGGGCAATTGGGTTTGGTTTCTAGACTGAAGGGATTGAATTACAAAAAAAGTGTTCTACATGACAAAAGTGAGTAGCACGATCATTAAAACAGAAGTTAAATTTTAATTTGTTACATCACCTTACAGATAAAACAGGAATATTTTAAGAATCTCGGAAGTTTAAACTTCAGCAATGTAATGAGTTTGTAAATGATTCAATGTATATCTGAATATTCATATTTACTTAGAATTGAGCAATTTAAAGCTTGGTACGCCCAATGAGAGTCTTGAATAATAATCTGAGACCCAATTCAAAATACATCTGAACTTACACAAAATTCGGTGAATGCTAGAAATCTGTTATCTCTTTCCCTGCCTGGCCTACTGAGTATTCCCAGGAATTTTAGTTTTAATTCTACATTAAAATTGAGCTGGGTAAGACAATGTCAATTATCCTGTTCATTCATAGGTTGGAGGCATCACTGACTGAGCCTGTGTTTATTGCCAGCTCCTAATTGCTCTTGAGAAGGTGGTGGTGAGCTGCCTTCTTGAACTACATTTTTGCATTACAGCTACATTACAGGAGGTGAATTCCAAGATTTTCCGGCAGGGACAGTGAAGGAACAGGGATATAATTCAACAATAATCTGCAACTCAGAGGGGAACTTGCAGGTAGTGGTGTTCCTAGGCATCTACAACTTTTGTCCTTCAAGGTGGCAGAGATCACATGTCTGGAAGATACTGGCAAAGGAACCTTGGTGAGTTACTGCAGAGTGTCTGTGTCTTGTGTGTGTCAATAGTGGATAGAAGGAGTGTTGAAAATGTTAGGGTAATAATCAAGAGGGCTACTTTGTCCTGGATGGTGTCAAGTTACTGAGTTGGAATTACTTCCATCCATGCAAATAAAACCGTATTCCAGCACAATCCTGATTTGCACTTTGCAGATGGTGGAGGCATTGGGAAGATAGAGGTTGAGCCATTGCAGAAATCCTTGCCCCTCCCGCCCTCCCCTCCTCCTCCCCCCGCCCCTCCTCCTCCCCCCGCGCCCCCTCCTCCTCCCCCCGCGCCCCCTCCTCCTCCTCCCCCCCCCCTCCTCCTCCCCCTGCCACCCCCTCCTGTTGGAGATGGTTATTGCATGGCAATATTACTTCTGGCTTATCAGGCAGAATACATAGTAATTCTCACAGTCTTGTTGCATTTGGCCATGGACTGTTTTAATATCTAAGGAGATTCAAATGGTATTGAACATTTTGCAATCATCAGTGAACATTCCCACTTCTGCCTTTATGTAGAGGGAAGATCATTGATGAAGCAGCTAATGGTTGAGCCTAGGACACTACATAGAACGTAAAACTTGAACAGTACAGATCCTTTGGCTCAGCATGGCTGTGCTGAATGTTGCCATTCTAAACTAATCCCATCTGACTGCACATGGTCTGTATCCCTCTATTCAAGTGTCTGAAAGCCTCTTAAACATTGCTGTTGTATCTGCTTCTATTACCTCGCCAGCAGTACATTCTAGTTAGCTATCACCCTCCGTGTAAAATACTTGGCTCACACATTCCCTATAAACTTTCTCCTCAACATTTTAACCCATGTCCCCTAGTATTTGATATTTCCACCCTGAGACAAAGAATTCAACTATCCTCCCTATTTATGCCTGTTATAATTTTATATACTTCTATCAGGTTGCCCTTCACCCAGTGACTCTTTTGTGAAAATAATCTAGAGTTGTCCAGCCTCCGCTTATAGCTATTATACTCCAGTCCAGGCATTGTCCTGCTAAACCTCTTTGCACCTTTTCCAAAACCTCCACATCCTACCTATAGTGAAGTGACAGAACTGTACACAATACTCCAAATGTGACCTAACTAAAGTTTTACATTGCTGCAGTATGACTTGCCAACTTTTATAGTCAGTACCCCAAACAAAGGCAAGCACTGTATGCCACCTTTACCACCTGAACCACTTGTGTTGTCATGGTTAGTGAGCTATGTACTTGCACTCCAAGATCTCTCTGTATGTCAATGCTCCCAAGCGTCCTGTTCTTTACTGTATACTTGCCTCTTACATTGGACTTCCCAAAAATGCAATATCTCTCACCTGTCCAGATTAACGTCCATCTGCACTTTTTCGACTGATCTATATCCTGCTGTATTCTTTGGCAACCTTCCTTACTATCTACAACTCCACTAATTTTTCTGTCATTTGCAAACTTATTAATCACGTGACTTACATTTTCATTCAAATCATTTATGTATTGTAAACAGAAGCCCCAGTACTGGTCCTTGCAGAACACCTGGGCAGCACGGTGGTACAGTGGTTAGCACTGCTGCCTCACAGCACCAGAGACTCTGGTTCAATTTCCGCCTCAGGCGACTGACCGTATGGAGTTTGCACGTTCTCCCAGCGTCTGCGTGGGTTTCCTCCGGTTTCCTCCCACAGTCCAAAGATGTGCAGATCAGGTGAATTGGCCATGCTAAATTGCCCCTAGTGTTAGGTAAGGGGTAAATGTAGGGGTATGGGTGGGTTGCGCTTCGGCGGGGCGGTGTGGACTTGTTGGGGCGAAGGGCCTGTTTCCACACTGTAATGTAATCTAACCACTGCTACGGACCTACAGTCAGAAAAGCATCCCCCACAACTATCCTCCGACTTCGATGACCAAGCCAATTTTGTACCAACTCACCACAGATTCCAAATGACTTAAATCTTCTGCACTAGCCTACCAGGAGGGATTTGTCAAATGGTTTAGAAAACTCCATGTAGACAACATCCACTGACTCACCTTCTTCACTTCAAAAATTCAATCAAATGCGAAACAAGACTATCTCATAAAACCATGCTGACTCTCCTACTAAGTCTATTCTTTTTCAAATGTGAGTAAATCCTGTCCCTAAAAATCTCCAATAATTTCTCTCATGCTGATGCTCATCAGCCTATAATTTCCTAGACCATCTCTATTGCCCATCTGAAACAATGTTGACTATTCTCCAGTCTTCTGGCACCTCATATGTGGCTGAAGAGGATACAAAGATCTATGCCAAAGCCCCAGCAATTTCCTCCCTTGCCTTCCTCAGCACCATTGGATAGATCCCATCAGATCCTGGAGACTTATCTCCCTTAAGGTTTTACAAGGCACCCAACACTTTCTCTCCTTAATATCGACATGCCCTAGACTATACATACAGTCCTCCCTAATTTTATCATCATTATCATCATCACCATTCTCCTTGGTGAATACTGATGTGAAATACTCATGAAGGGAACCTCACTCACCTTTTCTGGCTCCACGGGTAAATTCTCTCCTTTGTCCTTGAGTGGGCCTATCCTTCCCTAGCTACGCTCTTGCTTCTATAAAATGCCTTGGGATTTTCCTGAATCCTACTTGCCACAGGACATTTCTCAGTGGTTAGCACTGCCGCCTCACAGCACCAGTGAGCCGGGTTAGTTCCTGCCTCAGGCAACTATTTGTGTGGAGTTTGCACATTCTCCCCATGTCTGTGTGGGTTTCCCAGGTCTGTGTGGGTTTCCTCCCACAGTTCAAAAATGTGCAGGTCAGGTGAATTGGCTATGCTAAATTGCCCCATTGTTAGGTGCATTAGTCAGGGGTAAATACAGGATAGGGGAATGGGTCCGGGTGGGTTACTCTTCGGAGGTTGGTGTGGACTTGTTGGGCTGAAGGGACTGTTTCCATAGTGGAGGGAATCTAATCTAATTTCGTGGCCCCTTTTAACCCTCCCAATTCCTTGTTAAGTTCTTTTCTGCTTTCTTGATATTCCTCAAGGTCCATGTCTGATTTCATTTTCTAACCCTTACAAAGGTAATGATGTCTTTAATGATATTATCGGAAGGCTATTAATCCAGTAATTCAGCTGATGTTCTGGGGAGCCAGATTTGAATCCAACCATGACAGATGGTGGAATTTGAATTCAATTGAGAAAGAAATTTGAAAATAAGAATCCACCGATGACCATGAAAACATTGCAAATTTTGTCAAGGAAAACCCATCTAGCTCACTAAAGTCCCCCAAGGAAGGAAATCTGCCATCTTCACCTGGTCTGACCTATGTGTAACTCCAGAGCGACAAGATGGTTTGACTCTCAACTGCCCTATGAAATGGCCTAACAAGTCACTGAGGTCAAGGGCAGCTAATGACAGGCAATAAAAAATGTTGGCCCGGCCGCAAAACTCTCATGAGTGAATTTTTAAAAAGTTACCTTTTTAATACCTTCTAGACTTTCAATCACTCTTGCCATCCAGGGTTCCTGAGTTTTGCCATCCTCACAGGAACATACTGGTCCTGACCTCAGATTGCCCGGCTCTTATTTACCCCCAAGCAGCCGTTCCCTTTCTAATTTAAAAGTAAGAAATGTGGGTGCTGGAGCTCTGAAATGTAAGCAGTTTCTGGTAAAACCGATGACATCTGTGGACAGAAAAGAGTTAATGTTTTGAGGCTGGTGACTCTTCATCAGAGCTGTCAGCATCTTGGAAAATGTGGTATTTATGCTGAATCTGAAGTTTGGGGAGCCCGAAGGGGAGAGATATGTGGATGGGTGGAGATGGAGCCCAGAAAAAGAGAGATGTGAAACGGATAGGTAAACAAGGAAACTAAGTGTCGCAGGCCCAGACAGAAGATAATAAGAGCTAAGAGTAAGAGAGAATAGGTGAGTTATACTGAAAGGAACCCACATAACATGAGAATTGGTCTAGGAGTGGACAAGAATAAGTGATTGTGCTAAAAGCAACCTATCTCGTAATGGGACCAAGGATGGTTTAAAAAAGGAAGATGGCCTAGTATTACCAAATACTGTTCTCATTAGCCTTCCATCCCAATTTAGCACTTGCACCCTAGGACCAGTTTTATCCTTATCCATAAGTATCTTAAAAACTACAGAATTATGATCGCTGTTCCCAAAATGCTCCCACATTGAAACTTTGATCATCTGGCCAGGCTCATTCCCCAATACAAGGTCTAGAAGAATACAAGAAACCCTCATGGATGCACCTACAAATTCTGACCCATCTCAGCCGCTGGCACTAACATCCCCAGTGAGTATTACCCAGTGAATATTAACACCCTATTGTTAAGTAAAACATAACTGCCGACATATCTGTTCTTCTATCTCCACTGGCTAGTGGAAGGCTGATAGTGAAAGCCCAACATAGTGTCGTGTACATACAGTAAAGCTCCATGCACATTTCTTATTCCTGAATTCAACCCAAACTGCCTCATGGGATGAGCCCTCCATGATGTCCTCTCATTGTCATAGCTGCGATATTCTCCTTAATCAGTAATGCAACTCTTGCAAACACCTGAAACATCTAGACCTTGGAACATTGAGTTGCCAGTTTTGTTCTTCTCTGAACCAAGTTTCTATAATGGCTAAAACATCAAAGTTCCATGCACTAATCCAGGCTTTAAGCGCATCTGCCTTGCCTGTTACACTCTTTGCATTAAAATAACACTTCAGATTGCTAATTCTGCTGTGTACTGCCTGTTCTTCTTATTAAACTTGCTTGACTTAACCTCTACATTCTCCTCAGTGACTCCATATGCTGACTAACTACTCTGGTAACCAAACCTTCCCCATCACCATTGGTTTAAACCATCTTAAAGTTTAGGTGAACTCATCCTATTTGTACAAAGTCCCTCCTGCCCTGGAAGAGATCCCACTGATCCAGTTATCTGAAGCTCTCCCTTCCACACCCACTGCCTCAGCAGTTTTTGTAGAGATGTTCTTCAGCTGAGATAATTGATCTCCAAACAATTACAACCTTCCTTTGCTGGGTATGACTCCAGTTTTGCTATAGCTCCTTGATGACATTTTCTTGTCAAATGCTGTCTTGATGTAAACTGGTAAGTCTTGACTTCCCTCTGGACGCCACTCTTCTGTCCATGTGGACTGAAGCTGTAATGAGGTCAGGAGTTCCTGGCCCTGGCAGAACCCAAACTGAACATCAGAGAGCAGATTATTGCTGAGTAAATGTTGCATGAAAGTAATGTTGATGACCCCTTCCAGACTGGTTTTGTCCTGCTTTTTTCCAGACAGGTCTTAGTGGCAGTGTGGTAGCTATACTGGAACTGCTTAGCTAGGGACATGGCTAGTTCTGGGACATGAATATTCAGTACTATCAGGGCCCATCTTTGCCACGAAGTACCTTCAGCCATTTCTTGCTATCATTGGAATAAACAGAATTGGAAGACTGACATTTGCACTGCTGGGTCCTCAGGAAGAGGCCAAAATAGATCAATTTACTCAGCACTCCAGGCTAAACATGGATGCAAATGCTCCAGTTAATCGACACACGTGCTGGGTTGCCCATTGTTGAGCTTGGTAATATTTGTAGATCCATATCCTCCTGTCAGTTGTTTTGTTGTTCACCACCATTCATGACTTAACATGGCAGGACTGTACAACTTTGCTCTGATCTTTTGGTTATGACACGAAAGTTGGTGGAGTTGTGGACAGCGTGATATAGATAAGTTGCAGAGCTGGGCAGTAAGGTGACAAATGGAATTCAATGTAGCTAAGTGTGAAGTCATTCACTTTGGTAGGAGTAACAAGAAGATGGATTACTGGGCTAATGGTAGACTACTTGGTAGTGTGGAAGAGCAGAGGGATCTTGGTGTCCATGTACACAGATCTTTGAAAGTTGCCACCCAGGTAAATAGTGCTGTGAAGAAGGCATATGGTGTACTGGGCTTTATTGGTAGAGGAATTGAGTTTCGGAGTCCTGAGGTCATGTTGCAGTTGTATAAGACTCTGGTGCGGCCTCATCTGGAGTATTGTGTGCAGTTTTGGTCGCCATACTATAGGAAGGATGTGGAGGCATTGGAACGAGTGCAGAGGAGGTTTACCAGGATGTTGCCTGGCATGGTAGGAAGATCGTATGAGGAAAGGCTGAGGCACTTGGGACTTTTCTCATTGGAGAAAAGAAGGTTTAGGGGAGATTTGATGGAGGTATACAAGATGATTAGGGGTTTAGATAGGGTTGACAGTGAGAACCTTTTTCCGCGTATGGAGTCAGCTGTTACTAGGGGACACAGCTTTAAATTAAGGGGTGGTAGGTATAGGACAGATGTTAGGGGTAGGTTTTTACTCAGCGGGTTGTGAGTTCATGGAATGCCCTGCCAGTAGCAGTGGTGGATGCTCCCTCTTTATGGGCATTTAAGCAGGCATTGGACAAGGTTATTGGGCTAGTGTAGGTTAGGTAGGCGCAACATCGAGGGCCGAAGGGCCTGTACTGCGCTGTATTTTTCTATGTTCTATGAATTGTTTGACTACATCTCATGCTACTTTCACTGTTTGGCACTTTTCTTTGTTGTAGCTTCATCAGATTAACATCTCTGTTTTAAGAAATGCCTAATGCTGCTCCTGTACTCTGCACTGAATCAAAGTTAATTTCCTCATTTGGTGGTGATGGTAATGGTAGAGTGGAGGAAATGCCAGGCCATAAGATTACACATGGTGGTTGAATATAAACTTCTGTTGCAGCTGATGCCAACAGCAACTCACATGCCCAGTTTTTGGGATGGTAGAGCTGTTTGCAATTGATCACTTTTAACACTGTAGCTGTGCCAAACAAAATAAGGAGAGTTAAGCTAAGTGTGAAGATGGGACTTCATTTCTGCAAGGATTATCAAGTGGCCACTCCAACCATTAGGGTCATGAACATACTTATGCTGATAGACAATTTTCCAGACATGACTAAGATATGACAGCATTTTATTAACAGGTTGTTGCTTGACTAGTCTGTGGGACACCTCTCCTAAATTAAGCACATGAACAAGCTGTTAGCAAACCCTATGCAGGGTTAGCAAGACAACTGATGACATTTTATTTGTGGGATGTTGGTATCTTTCAGTAAAGAAACTTGCAAATTATGATCTATTAACACCTACTTTAGTTTAAATAGAGAATGCTGATGGAAACACACCCAAAGTGGTTTGGATAAATTACTAACCAGCATATTATAGGAGACAAATGTTATGGTATTGAGTGCATTGGGTTGCATTAGAATAACCCAAGTGATATCTTAAACTAGTTTGATTGCCAAAAGAGGGTCAGAAGAGAATTTCCTAGATTCTTCCCCTCACAAAGATATTAATCTGCTCTCTTCAGTTCTGGAAAGTGCCATGTAACTTTCTGGGAGAAGTTACAAAAGGAAACAATATTGTGTGAAAAGTTGTTGGATGATTACATCGGTTGATGGCAACAGTTGAGAGATATGGAGAATGCTTCCAGCTAAACAATAAATCTTGTTTTCATCATTCAAAGACCTTCCACAAAACAGAAATAATTTTTTTTGTTGCAACCAGGAAGAGAAGGCTTGAAAAAGGAGTCTCATACATCCAGGAACAATCTGCAAAAAGGAGATCAAGAATTATTTGGAATTTAACAATGTTAATTGTCCTAACTAGCACCTGTTACAGGGGCTATCCAGTAACCTCCTTGGGGCCATCGAGCCTAGTGAATGTATCTACTTGAAAGATTTTGCTCCTCCTCATTTGGAGTTGCCAACACTGATTAAAGCTTCTCTTAGAGGTTTCATCATAAGTCTTGCCTGTCACTCCAGTCAGAACTGAAAAATGTGTTGCTGGAAAAGCGCAGGTCAGGCAGCATCCAAGGAGCAGGAGAATCAACGTTTCTTCAGGAAGGGCTTATGCCAGAAACATCGATTCTCCTGCTCCTTGGATGCTACCTGACCTGCTGCGCTTTTCTAGCAACACATTTTTTAGCTGTGATCTCCAGCATCTGCAGTCCTCACTTTCTCACTCCAGTCAGTCAACTAACATATCCATCCTTTTGACACAGTGCCTTCCTAAACCAATTGGAAAGCAAAAAGATCCATTCATCAATTGGTGGATGGTAAGACTGCTAGCTAAACAGTCTTTCACCCCATTTTTATATCTGATAAAGAAAAATATTCAAGTAACAAAAACCTATTTTATTTTCATTTCCATATGCCTTATGCAACCCTGATGCAAAAAATCAGTGTTCAGAAGACTGATCTTCAACGCCTGGAGATTTTAGACTAACTCTCAGTATGGCAAGACAGAATGAATTCAGTCATATAACTATAGGGAATCTAACCTAATCTAATCAAATCAAAAAAACACTTTTTACAAGTCCACACTCCTTTGAATTCACAAAATGAAAGCTGCATGCCAACACAGGATTCTAAACTTGAAGGTAAATGAGCATTTCTGATACCAAATGTCATTGTTTAATTATCCAGGTTTAGAAAACAATCTACACATTGTTACTAACTGGAATACTGTGCATTGATAGTCCACTAGATAAGTACTGCTCAACACTGACACAATTCAAATGTCCACGAGCAGAGTCAACTTTTCAGCTCTGGCTCCATAGTTCCTCAGACTGAGAGTTGTGTGCCGACACAAGTTTGTTGTTTAGTTAAAAGGGCAAATACTATCAGAATTAAAGGAAAACCAGCAAGGAATCTAGAAGCAACAGAATATTTGGTTCAAATGCAATTTGTGTTCCATCCTTAAAACCAGATAATGGTGAGATTTTCAAAGACATTTCAGTAATTATATACCTGCTGTACTTATGGCACAATTTCAAATTCTATCCCTGACTGGGTAAATCAATGCCAAACTTAACTGCCAGAATAATTGGGAGTAATCATTCTACATCAGAAAAAGAAACTGGCATGTCTCAAAGATGGGCAATGGAAAAGGAAAGTTAGCAAGCAGTACAAAACTAAAAGCATAGACAGAAATATTAGCTTATTGAAACAAAAAGAAGCCACTCACTGGACTATTAACAAACATTTTAATCCACAATAGGAAAAATATTATTTGCTCCCTTGTAGTTGGTCACCTAATTTTACTGAAGGGAAAACATGTAAATACTACACAGGATGAAGTAATTATGTTGCAGCTTGCCTTAAGTGATTAACGTAATAAGGAATAGAGTCCTCCAATTTCCTCCCTCCTCTCCCATAGGTGGCAAATCGTGCTACAGTAAACAGGAACAGTTGTTTCAAACTCTCTAATTAGCTACCCAGAGTGATCATCCTTTAAAATTAGAGTCTGGACCATGACTGTCACCAGACTATTAAATGATGGGGCATGGCACATGACTTGATTCAAGGCACACTTCAAACAAATGTTGATGGGTAGAAATAAGGTGGACAACTCCCTGCCTACAATTTATGACTGCAGACATCAAAAATTAGCAGATTAACATTTTCAAATGGAAACCAACCATGATGTAACACATCTTGCATATAGCATTCATTTGGTTACCATTGTAGAAAAAATGACTCTTAAATTTTGTTCCAACCTCTTTTTTTTTTAAGAAAGGGAGGAAGTTCAAAAGGTAATTCACAAGATTAAACCAAAGGATTGCTAACATCAAAATATGTGAAGTAGCATCTGACAGGATTGCCATCATGGTGCAAATAGTTCAATGCTTAAACTATTCCCTCACTTGCAACCAATAGTGTATTTGAGAGGCATCTCTGGTTGTAGCAGCAGAAAAAAAATGAAATATAATCAAAGCTTAGGCATGTCCCATAAATTAATACACAGATTTCAGTTTAAAACCAGAGTTACAGAAAATCAGCACAAAATTGTTTTTATAGCAATTACAGATATACAGATGTACATAAATATGCTGAGGTATTGTTGCGAAGGAGAAATAAATCGGCAACATATTCAGTCAAGTTCCAAATATGATTAGATTAAATAAACCTCTGAAAACTGTTTTAATACAACAGAACATCAAAAACTGACAATAGACCGTTTCTGAGGTAAGGGAAAATGAGTAATGGTTTTAAAGACAATCAGACTTAATTTCAGTGGTAGTCTTAGTTTGATTACAATCAATTTCATGGAGCCTTTTACTTTGGGGTTTGTCAGTCTTTCATCACCCAACACTTAATTGGGTAAACAGAAAGTATCATCCGACTTGATTGCAAATAAATAACTATTACATGCCAAGATGTATAAATGTATACTAATTACCCAAACAAATTTTTTAAAGGCACTTGCTTGCTTTATTTCTGTATCGTATTCCTTGTATAACAAATTTCTTTTCTCCAATTCCCTTCTGGAAAACACCTAGTTCCAGGTGAAATACAATCAAGTACCTATTTAAATAGGCTTCACTTACACAGGAGCCTCAATTCTAAAACCCCAAAACATCCTGGTTGATATTGTCCAGCAATTAAAAGAACACGATGTACAACCATGTTCAGTGCTCTCACAGATGGCTGCTGACATACAACATGCATTCCCATTTTAAAAAACTGGCTCAAATTTATTCATTGTGCCTGTAGTTCAGCAAAATTAGTTATCCAGTTTTCAAGTTAGTTGATCGCAAGCTAGGAAACAAATTAACCTTGGTACCCTCGGGTTAAAGATGAGAAATAAGCTCAGATCCTTGTTCTTTAATAATCTATGTTGGAAGTATGCACAGACAGACATCTGCCAAGAGCAGGATTGGATTCTCCACAGGTGAGCAAAGCTGCCAACATAATATCAAGGGCCACGCTTAAAGGCAACTTTGACTACGTACTGAAGGACACCTTGGAACCATGTTCAAGCAAGGAGTGAATTCATTCATGCGAGCAGGGCGGTCAGGGAAAATGTATAGAGAAACTCGGCAAAAAAATAATAAATTTGCCCGGTCCATTTAATGCTACAATAACTTTTAATTATACTTGTAAGTAGCTATCAAACTACCTTTAACAAAAGTACATACCAAAATGCTTACTAACCCAAACAGTGAAACTGATCACAAATGCAGTAAATTCAGTTTATGAACATATGTACAGTTTGTTATATTTATAACAGCACATTAACATTCATTTGGGTGTCTGTAAAATGAAGACGTGTGCATCAAAATGTTCCATAAGATCAAACGCACACAAAAAAAAATCATCCTTCTATGGAAGCCAACACTTGAACAAATCCAAGTCATTTCTGTGTTAGTGCAACAACATCCAGTATTTGAAAATGGCATCTTTCGTCAGAGTCTATGTTGACCAGGCATTGCTCATGAAGGTGCCTCTGTTGCTCTGAGTTCCTGACCTTTCTTTCCTTTGCTTTGTGTCTCACAGAGTTTGAGAATTACATTGCGGATTTCTTCTCGTTTCTTTTTAACTTGTTGCTGAGGAAACCATTCCATCAAATTCATAGGCAGTTCAAAACTCGGAATTGGATTCTGTGGAATGACATTGAGCTGATATTAACTCAACAGCGTAACATCCTGGAGGGGGAAACAGTAAATATTTCTGCTGCACAGTGCTTTTATAGCTACTGTCTAGGCAACTTTGGCTCTGCCTCTCAAAAATGTAGAAAAAAGAAGCTGGAGAAGGCCATCCCAACATTCAGCATAATCATGATTAATCGCCCAACTCAGTACCTGTTCCTGCTTTCTCCCAGTACCCTTTAAGCATTGTAGCCCTAATGCCTTTTGAAAACATTGAATGATTTGGCCTCAATCACTTTCCATGACAGAGAATTCCACAATCGTACCACTGTGAAGAAATTTCTCCTCCTCTCAGGATTAAATATCTTGAGTGTGTAACCCCTGCTCCTGGATTCCCCAGACATCGGGGACATGCTTTCCTCATTTACCCCATCAGTCAAGTTAGAAATTTTTTTGGAATTCCACGAAATTCCCTACCTTCTTCAAAACTCCCAGGTGAATATCGTCATAATTGATCCAGTCACTTTTCATACATCAGTTCTGTCATCCCAGGAATCAGTCTGGTCGACCTTTGTTGTACTCCCTCCATAGTCAGAACAACCTTCTTCATGTAAGGAGGCCAATAATGCATACAAAACTCCAGGTGTGCTCTCACAAAGGCCCTATACAATTGCAGCAAGACATCTCTGCTCCTGTACTCAAATCCTCTCACTACAAAGGCCAACAGACTATTTGCCTTCTTCACCATTTGCATGCTTAATTTCAGCAACTGGTGTCCAAGGACACCCAGGACTTGTTACAACTTCCACTTACCCAATCTACTGCAATTCAGATAATCGTTCGCCTTCTTGTTTTTGCGACCAAAGTGGATTACCTCACATATATCCAAATTAGACCTTATCTGCCATTCATTTGGCCACTCACTCAACTTGGATATAATTGCATAGAGGTGACTGGTGGGTCAGATGACTGGTCAGGCCGAAAAAGGCAAAGGATGGCAAAAGATTAGTCAAGCCAAATAAAGCTTGAGAAAAGGCTACCTAGAAATCTAAAACCAGACAGTAAGACTTTCTACATATATCTAAGATGTAAAGATTAAGTAAAGTAACTGCTGGTCCTCTAGAGGGTGAGAGTGGTGAATTAATAGCATATAATGAAATGGTGACTGGGGTAAATAAATATCTTGCTTCTCTCTTCACTCCGAGTGATACAAAAAAAACAGTATTATTTGTAAATCAGGAGGTTGAAGAAAGAGAGAAACTTGGCGAAATTATGATCACAAGGCAAGTAGTACTGAACAAATTAATGGAGTTGTGGGTTGGTGTGTCTTTATGTCCCAACTGACCTCATTCTAGGGCTTTAATGCTTAATGAGGTAGCAGATAGGTCGGTATTAATTTTCCACAAATCATTAGATTCTGGAAAGGTTCTGTTAGACTAGAAATCTGAAAATATAACCCCTCTGTTCAAGAAAGGAGAGAAGGAGAAAAGAAGAAACTATAGACCAGCTAGCTTGACATCTGCCATAGATGTTAGAATAGATGATTAAGGACGTTATGACTAGTTACTTGGGAAAACTCAAGATAATCGGCAAGAGTCATCATGGCTTCGTGAAAGGGAAATCATATTTAATCAACTTACTTGAAGGAGTAACATGTGCTATAGAAATGCTGTACTTGAATTTCCAGAAGGTTTTTGTCAAGGTTCCACGTAAAAAGTTATTGTGCAAAGTAGCAGTTCATGGTACAGGATCTAACATATTACCATGGTGAGATGATTGGCTATTTGGCAGAAATCGAACTGTGTGGAAATTAATCTTTTTCAGACCGGCAGAATGTCATGTGTGGGGCCCTGCAAGAGTCTATGCTGGGCCCTCAACTTTCGACAATTTTATTAACAACTTACATAAGGGAATTGAAGACATGGTAGCCAAATTTGCAAATAACACAAAGATACATAGGAAAGTATGCTTCACTTATATAGAACACTGGTGAGATCACATGTTGAATAGACAATAGACAATACTACGTTTAGTCTGCGCTTCCTTCTTTAAGGAAGGACATAAATGCATTAGATTTGGTTCAGAGGGTGGCTTATTAGATTGATGTCAGGAACAAGGGGTTGGATTTTGACGTATGAATGAACAGGGTTGTTTTCACTGGAGTTTTGAAGAGTGAGGCTTGATTTGATTTTAGTGTCATATGATCCTGAATAGTCCTAAGTAATTGTGTAAAGGACAATCCATAACTCAAGGGGACTTTTAAAAATCAAAGGTCCTCTTTTAGGGAAGTAACAATTTCAAGATTGGCAGAAAGAGAGTTAGGAGTGAGACAAGGAGAAACTTGTTTACTCACAACATTATTAGGATTTGGATTGTGCTGCTTGACAGTGGAGGAGATGGATTCCACCCAGTTTCAAAAAAGACATGGAAATATATTTGAAATGTAATGAATTTTGAGGGCTATGGAGATAGAACTGGAGAATGGGATGAGCTGGATAACTCTTTCAGGAACCGGAACAGACATCGTGGGTCAAATAGAATTGTAGAATTTTGAAGGAGGCTATGACAGATGGTTTTCCATCAGAGAGAACTGTGAAATTTTGAATATTTTTAAGGTGGAGGTCGATAAATTCTTGTTAGGCAAGGGAATCAAAGGTTATTGAAGATACATGGGAACGTAAACTTTCGAGCACAAAAGGTGCTTAGAACACATCAGCCATGACCTAATTGAAAATGGCAGAGCAGACTTGAAGGCCTTAATAGTATATTTCTGCTCCGAATTCATATGCTGCGTCAGTTAGACCATATGCTAAGTCAGTATTCTCACATGAATAAGAACAAGAAGATTGCACTCATGATTGAATACTCATCCCCCAAGCTGGTTGCTGGCACCTCACATTCCTATCAAAGCAATAGAATAGGATAGAATCGAATCCCTACAGATGAAACTGATTGGTCACTATGACCGATACATGTACATGCAAAGCCTTTCTTCTTTTACAAAGATTCCCCTCCTGTTCTAACCCACAATAAAAGTTGATACTTACCTCAAAAAAACTTTCGACGTATTGTAAGATGTATATACCGCAATCACTGAAGTTGTCTTGCTGAGGAACACGAGGGTTGGAGCCCTTTATCACATCTTTGGTGAAAGCCTTTTTGCTTCCTTTTCTCATTTCCCACTCTACTTCAAGGTATCTGTTTCAAATGTCAACAAAAGAAAGTTAAGTGGGAATAATCCTTATTAAAATTTTTGAAAAAAACGACGTTTTACAGAAATGCCCTTACTCTCGCAGGATCTTAACCACATTTGTACGACTTGGTCCACGTAAAGAATCCATGATGAGAATGCAAGGCCTGTAAAAAAAAAATAAAATGTGAAAATCCATATCATTGTTATGGTGTAAAGTGAGTTGAGAGTCTGGCAAAAACTTAATATCCTCTGATAAATATGCAAGAATTTCTAGAATATATTTGAATATATATATATTTCCTGATTATGATGTGGTAGGCATCACAGAGAAGTGGTTGCAGGGGGTTCAGGACTGGCAGTTAAACATTCAAGGATTTACAACTTAACGAAAAGACAGGGAGATGGACAGAGGGGGCAGTGTTGCCTCAGTAGTTAAGAATGAAATTAAATCTGTGGCACTGAATGACATGGGGTCAGATGATATGGAGTCTGTGTGGATGGAGTTGAGGAAACACAAAGGCAAAAAAAAACAATAAAGGGTGTTATGTACAGACCTCCCAGCCATGGTCAGGACCAGGTAAGCAAGATGTACCAAGAAATAGATACAGCATGTCAGAAAGACTTCAGTCTACAATTTGAAAGAGAGAAGGCAAAATTGGATGTAATGGTGATCACGGGGGACTTCAATATGCAGGTGGACTGGGTGAATAATGTTGCCAGTGGATCCAAAGAAAGGGAATTCATAGAATGCTTACAGGATGGCCTTTTGGAACAGCTTGTGATGGACCCCACAAGGGAGGAGGCTATTCTGGACTTGGTTCTATGTAATGAACCAGACTTTATAAAAGATCTTAAGTGTTCCCTTACTTTAGGAGGCAGCAATCATAATATGGTAGACTTCAGTCTGCAGTTTGAAAGAGAGAAGACAAAATTGGATGTAATGGTGCTATAGTTAAACAAAGGTAATTACATGTGCATGCGAGAGGAACTGACGAAAATCAACTGGAAGACAGTACAGCAACAATGGCAGAATCTCAAAGAAAAGAAAGATTACCCAGGGATGGATTAGACAGCCATGGCTGACAAAGAAAATCAGGAAATGTATCAAAGAAAAATAGAGAGCCTATAAAGTGGCCAGGAGCACTGGAAAATCAGAAGATTGGGAAGACTACAAAAACAAACAGAGGAGAACAAAGAAAGAAATAAGGAAGGAGAGGATCAAATATGAAGGTAAGCTAGCCAGTAATATTAGAAATGATAGTAAAAGTTTCTTTCAAGAAACAAACGAGAGGCAAAAGTAGAAATTGGGCCGCTCCAAATTGATGCTGGAAGGTTAGTGCTGGGAGATAAGGAAATAGCAGAAGAACTTAATAAGTACTTTGTGTGTGTCTTTACAGTGGAAAACAGGAGTAATAGCCCAACAATTCAGGAGAGTCAGGGGGCAGAGATGAGTATGGTAGCCATTACAAAAGACAATTGCTAGAAAAGCTAAAAGATAAATTGATAAATCACCTGGCTCCAACGGGCTACATCCTAGGAGTTCTAAGAGAGGTTCTAAGAAGAAATAACAGAGGCAGTGACTGTGATCTTTCAAAAATCACTGGAGTCAGGGAAAGTCCCAGATGATTGGAAAATCGCTGTTGTAACCCCCTTGTTCAAGAAAGGATCAAGACAAAAGATGGAAAATTATATGCCGATTAGCCTAACCTCGCTTGCAGGTAAAATTCTAGAGTCCATCGTTAAGGATGAAATTTCTAAATTCTTGGAAGTGCAAGGTCAGATTAGAACAAGTCAGCATGGATTTAATAAGGTGAGGTCCTTTCTGACAAACCTGTTAGAATTCTTTGAAGAGGCAACAAGTAGCTTAGACCGGGAGGCTGCTGAGTAAGGTGAGGGCCCGTAGTGTTCGAGGTGAGCTACTGGCATGGATTGGGCTTTGGCTGTCTGACAGAAGGCAGAGATTTGGGATAAAAGGTTCTTTTTCGGAATGGTAGCTGGTGACAAGTGGTATCCCGCAGGGTTCAGTGTTGGGGCCGCAGCTGTTCACTTTATTAATAATCTGGATGAAGGGACTGGGGCATTCTGGCAAAGTTCGCCGATGATACAAAGTTAGGCAGATAGGCAGGTAGTAATGAGGTGGTGGGGATGCTGCAAAAAGATTTAGACAGTTTAGGAGAGTGGTCCAGGAAATGGCTGATGAAATTCAATGTGAGCAAATGTGAGGTCTTGCACATTGGAAAAAAGAATTCAGGTAAGGACTATTTTTTAAACGGTGAGAAAATTCAAAGCCAAAGTACAAAAGGGAGTGCTAGTCCAGGATCGTCTAAAGGTTGATTGGCAGGTTGAGTTAGTGATTAAGAAAGCAAATTTAATGTTGTCATTTATCTCGAGGGTTAGAATGTAAAAGCAGGGATGTGATTTTATAACGCTCTAGTTAGGCCCCATTTAGAATGCTGTGTCCAATTTTGCACCCCACACTTCAAGAAGGACATACTGGCACTGGAGCGTATCCAGCGGAGATTCACACGGATGATCCCTAACATATGATGATTGGCTGAGGATCCTGGGATTGTATTCTTTAGAGTTTAGAAGGTTGAGGGGAGATCTAATAAAAACTTACAAGGTAATGCATGGCTTAGAAAAGGTGGACGCTGGAAAGTTGCTTCCATTAGGCAGGGAGACCAGGACATGTGGGCATAGCCTTAAAATTAGAGGGGGTCAAATTAGAACGGAAATGAGGAGACGTTTCTTCAGCCAGAGTGTGGTGGGCCTATGGGATTCATTGCCACAGAGCGCAGTGGAGGCCGGGACAGTGGGTGTCTTCAAGGCAGAGATTGATAAATTCTTGATCTCACTAGGAATTAAGGGCTATGGGGAAGAGTGCGGGTAAGTGGAATTGAAACGCCCAACAGCCATGATTAAATGGCAGAGTGAACTCGATGGGCTGAATGGCCTTGCTTCCAGTCCTATGGTTTATGGTCTTATATTTGCAATGTCACATTCTGGATTGTTTGACGACTGGTTACACAACTTACAAATGTACAATCAAGGAACAAGAGTAGGCCACTTGGCCCTTTGAGCCGGCTCTGCCTTTCAATAAGATCATGGCTGACTCAATTTAAACTTCAACTCTACATTCCTGCATATTCTCAACAAGATTTCAGTTCCCAGATAATCTGAAGTAGATCTGCCTCTGCGTTAAAAAAAAACTAAATGATTCTGCACCCACTGCCTTTTGAGGAAGAAAACTCCAAAGACACTCAATCTTCATTGATAAAAATGTTTCCTCATCTCTGCCTTAAATGGACACTCATTTTTAAACTATAAACCCCTAGTTTTATATTGTCCCAGAAGAGGAACTATTGTTTCGACATCCATCTGGTCAAGTCCCCTCAGGATCTGTGTTTCAATTAAGTCACCTCTGACTCTTCAGAACTCCGGAGAATACAGGCCTAACCGATCTAGCCTTTTCTCATAAGGTAATCCAATCATTCCAACCTTCTCTGAACTGCTTCCAATGCATTAACATCCTTCCCCAAGTATGATGACCAGCATACTACACAATATTCCAGATGCTGTCTCATCAATGCCTTGATTAGTTGACATGATTTGGAGATGCCAGTGTTGGACTGGGGTGTACGAAGTTAAAAATCACAACACCAGGTTATAGTCCAACAGGTTTAATTGGAAGCACACTAGCTTTCGGAGCGACGCTCCTTCATCAGGTGGTAGTGGAGGGCTCAATCCTAACACTAAATGTTTGCTATAAATTCTCAGTTACATCACACTGTAAATTTTTGCTATAAATTCTATGTGTTAGAATTGAGCCCTCCACTACCACCTGATGAAGGAGTGTCACCCCGAAAGCTAGTGTGCTTCCAATTAAACCTGTTGGACTATAACCTGGTGTTGTGCGATTTTTAACTTTGATTAGTTGAAGTAGCATCTCCCAACTCTAGCATTCAATTGCCCTTGCAATAGAACATAACATTCTATTAGCTTTCCTGATTACTTGCTGTACCTGCAAATTAGCATTTTACAATTTATGTGCTAGGACATCCAGATCACACTGCAACTCTGAGCTGTGACATCTCACCAATTTAGATAATATGCCAAATGAACAATTCTAAACTTTCCCACATCACACTCCAGTTGCCATATCTTTTCCCACTCCCAGCTTATCTATATCTACTTGTAGACTTCTTACATCCACTCCATAACTCAGTTTCCTACCTATCTTTTCTTCAATTAGCAAATCTAGCTACTATACCACCAGTCCCTTCATCCAATTATCGCAAGTTATGAATTAAGACACCATCATCCACCACTGTGGCACATCACCTATGACATCCTGCCAGCACGAAAAAGATCCAGTTATTCTTACTCTCTGCTTCCTGTTGGCCAGCCAATCTTCTATTCATGCTCATACATTACCATCTACACCATTACCTTTTATTTCCTGCATTAGTCTTTGAATATCAAATGCTTTCAGGAAATCTAAGTAAAATACAAAGAAAAAGAATCTTCCCCAAATCTAAATTTAAAAAAGACATGAGGGGCATTTTTTTTAAACATGGTTTGCGTGTGGAATGAACTTCCAGAAGTGGTGGGGAATGTGGGCACAGTTATAATATTTAAAAGACATTTGGATAAGTACATGGATATAAAATGTTTGGAGGGAATGGGCTAAGTGCAGGCAAGTGGGACTAGTTTACTTTGTGATTATGGTAGATAAGGACTGGTTGGACTGAAGGGTCTGTTTCTGTGCTGTATCATATTATAATAAGTTTTGGAAAATTACCAATGCATCAACTCACTCACTAGCTAATTCTTTTAAGGCCCTCGGATGAAATCCATCAGAATGTGGGGACTTGTCAACTCACAGTTCCAACAATTTACTCAGTACTACTTCCCTGGCGATTGTAATTTTCTTGAGAACCCCTGCCTTCCCATTCCCTCCCCTCAAACCCCAGTTTCAATTCCTGATTTACAGCTGTTCGAGATGTTACTTGTATCCTTTACTGAAGGCAGCCACAATATTTCTGTTGAATTTAAATGCCATTAATTTATCCACTATTATTAATTCCCTAGACTCATTTCCAAAAGGATCACTTACTTTATTAACACGTTTTTCAAAAAGTCCAAAAATACTTTTCCCATTTGTTTTTGTATTTTTGGCTAACTTTCTCTCACTTTTATTTTTCCCATTAAATGTTTGCCGGTACACCTCCCTTAACTCAAATTACCAGTGCACTTTGACTGGCTCTGCTTTCATGTACTCATGACTGCCCTTGTTTAAGTTCAAAAAAATAGTTATAAACCCACACTTCTCTCCCTTCAACTGGTGCTACCCATGGGTGCTTTCACTAGGTGGTCAGTAACTAATACTATCACATCGTTCGAAACCAGGTCAAGTATAGCAACCTGCTGTCTGGTTGCTTCACATCAGATACAATGGTTTATCTTTCATCAACCAAACATCTAATTACCCTTCTTGGTACAATGCAGAGGAAACGTAATTATCCAAATATCGATTATCCAGCAAGATCACAAAGTCCTGATGCTCGGCTAAACTGTTATCCGGCATTCAATTATCCAGAACTCGATTAACCAACTGAAATACGTCCTGCCAGTGTCCTTTGAATAATTGAGGGTTCCTCTGCACTCACTCTTGCCATGCTATAAATTTAACACTCCCAAATGAATTTTCCACATGAAACAGAGTTTTTCCAATTATACATATTGCATTCAGTATTCAAATGTACATCCTCCTTTATATTGGAGACTGAAGATAAGAATTGAACTTTGAACAACTGTTTTAAAGGAGACAAGAACAAAGATAAATATTGTCTGCTGGAAATTGCTCTGGAAAGATCATGCAACTCAATTTCTGATCCAAGGACAATATGGACGAAACAGCACAGATCTGTTGCTATGTTTAGGGTTGGCAGCTAGTGGATGTTGAATTTGTCAGTCGAAAGAGAACAAGCTCTCACTGGGCTTTGAGAGGAGGCAGTGTGATTTTTGGAAACGTCTGCAGACAGTGCTGCTTGGTTTTGTTCTCTCTCTAGATTCTCTCAGTTTTCAAATTGTTGAAGGTTCTGAGAAAAGAATTCCAGTCTGTAATAAATAAGTATATATTTCTAGAAATCTGAAACCATTTGCATTCACAGTGACTCTGGAATTCAAGATAGATATACAGTTCTACTTGCGTGTCAACAACCATTGTTCACTGATTTCAAGGCGGCTTGATATTAATCATTTGAAACTGTTTGTTGAACTGACAAACTTCAATTCCTTTATTTTCTTTTTTTTAAATATCCTTTAACCCCATCTTGTGAGAAAGTGTAAGTTATGATCAAAGAAGATTGGGCTTTTGGTCTTAAAGACATTAGATAACTTTGTTGTTTTCTGTGTTCTGCTAAAGTTAAAATTAGCAATTCACTATGAATAATACTCGTTTTAGTTGTAAACTTGATGCCCAAAATCAGTTATTCATAAAGTGTGGTTAGGAATAATTGAACAGTTTGGAGGGTCATTGAAGGTGTTGGTTTCACAGCACAGTGAAATTAATGATAAAGAGGCAGACTGATTTGGCTTGCTATTCCTGAGGACACATGCAGTTGGGTGAACACTTTGCTGAACACATCTGCTCTGGCAGCAAACAAATCACCCTAGCTTACTCAGGGATGTTCATAAACTCCTGTGCTGGTCACAATCAAGATTAATGCAAACTGCAAGGTTAGTAGCTATTCTTTCCCCTGAGCTCTTTGAAAGGTGCTGAAATAATTATGGATTTTCTCAATTTCAGAAGACAGCAAACTCTCATTGCTAGCCAAACTTAGAACCTGCTGACATTCAAGCTGTCAGATGTCAGCTGATTGAAGGGAGTACAAGATTGAAATAAAAACCAGAAATTGCTGGAAAATCTCAATAGGTCTGACAGCATCTGAGGAGAGAAATCAGAAATAATGTTTTGGATCCAGTTTCAGGTGATGGTAGCTAGGATAAAGTTGGTTTTTTTTGCAGAAGATAGGGTATGGGAGGGGGAAAAGGAGTAAATGATATGACAAAGGAGTGGATAACAGTCAGCCTAGGAGAATGAATGGTTGTTAATAGGGATTACTAGTGGCTGACACCGGGTAGTTTGTAATAGCAGACCATGTGATAACAAGGCCTGGTGTGTGGGAATTGAGGTAAGGACATGCGAGAAGGTGCCTCAAACCCTAAAATTGTTGAACTTGGTATTGAGTCCAGAAGGCTGCAGAGTTCCCAAGCGGAAAGTGACGTGCTGTTCTTCCAGCTTCGCTGGAGCACTGCAGCAAGCCAGAGACAAAGATATTGGCCAGACAACAAGGTGCTATGTTGAAATGGCAGGCAACTGGAAACTCAAGGTATTTTCTATGGACAGAACATAGCTGTTCTGCAAAATGGTCCACCCAGCCTATGCTTTGTTTCCTCAGTGTACTGGAGACCACATTGTGAGCACTGAATGCAGTAGACCAGATTGAGTGAATGGCATGTAAAGCACTGCTTCACCTGGAAGGTATGTTTGGGCCCTTGCATATGAAGGAGGAAGTAAGTAAATGGGCAATTGCCACACCTTCTGCAGTTGCATGGGAGGATGCCGTGGTGTGGGGTGTGAGGGGGGGGTCTGTGTGTTGGGAGTGAAGGAGGAATGGATCACACTGTCCCAGAGAGAATGATCCTTGTGGGAGGCTGACAAGGGAGAGGAAAGGAATGTATGGCTGATGATGGCGTCCTGCTGGAGGTGGTGGAAATGGCGGCTAATAATCTTCTGGATGTGGATGTTGGTGGTATGGTAGGTGAGGACAAGGGGGAATCTATCCCTGTTATGGGAGGAAAGAGAGGGGGTGAAGGCTGAAGTGCAGCAAATGGGTTGGACTGGGCTAGGAGCCCTGTCAATTATGATGCTGTGGAATCCTTGCTTGAGGAAGATGGTGGACATGTTGGAGGCTCCCTTGTTGATTTTATTTCATCAGTACAGGTGTGACAGAAATGGAGGAACTGAGAGAATGGAATAGAATCTTTCCAAGAAGTAGAGTATAAGAATATATAGTCATGGTAACTGTGGCAGTCAGTTGGTTTATTGTGGATATTGGTGGCCAGCCTATCCTTAGAAATTGAAACAGAACGTTTACTTATCTATTGTCTCGTGGGGTTGGATGTCCACCGCATGTTGTAATTTTATGTTTTCAACTCCAGATTTCTAGTACTTTTCCTGAAATTCCTTGCACAATTTCCCCCCCCTTTAACATCTGCTCAATCACATGTAAATTTATCTCTGATCACTTTCTTGAATTGCTCTCCACCCAGCTCTTCACTCTTCATTTTCTTCTAAATTCATTTACAACTTTAATGTCAAAATTCAAACTGTCTAGGCTGTGGCTTTTACTCATGACATTCCTGCGGTTACTTATCTATTTATCCACACCTTTATCTTTGATGTCTACTCCCACTGTTCTTTCAAACACTGGTTGTTCAATTAGTACAGATCTCATCCTCACTTCCATTCGAATTCAATAAAAGAAATTTAGAATTCAATCTAGTGATGACCATGAATCCAATACTGATTGTCGGAAAAACCCATCTGGTTTTCTAATGTCCTTTAGGGAAGGAATCCTTATTTGATCTGACCTACACCTGACTTCAGACCAACAGCAAGCGATTGACTCTTAACTGATCTCTGGGCAATTAGGGATAGGTAATAAATGCTGATCTAGATGGCAATGCCCTCATCCAAAAAACAAACATAAAACAATTAAGACCAAGGGATACAGACTCAAGTCGACATGGCAGACAATGGTTTTAGCTATTCATCACCAGATCTAGCAGCCACCTCGAGATCACTTTTATCTTACAAACGACCGACCCATTTGCAAACTTCATTTTCTTCTTCAAAATCCGTGAATGTACTGTCTCCTCCCAAACCAATGCATTCCTTCCAGGAACTAGTGTTTGAATTGCTCTGATCAGGTATATCCCACTGGCACCGTATAGAAGTGGCTATCATTTATAAAGCATGATATTTGATATTTAGGCCAACAGATCACAATGTCACAGTCTGGTGATAGTAGAGTGTGATGAATCAAACTTAATTTTTTTTGGGAAGCCTTCATTAATTAATATGGCTGTGGTGAGTACTTGCTCACAAGTGTAACCACAGCAGGTATCAGCATGGTCTGAGCTTTGCACAGCAACTTAGAGATATATTTTAAAGTAACAACTCCACATTGACTATGGGGAAAATAGCAGAACAAAATGGAAAATGTAACAGTTTCACAAGATGATAGGAATAGTAACAGGGAAAATTTAGTGTAATGAAACCTTGTTTGAATAGCTCAAGCAGATGTACCCATGTGAAGGATAATCAAAAAACAAATATCACACTTAGCAGGTTTGGGTATTGAAAAGTCCAAGATTCCAAAGCAAGAGGAGGAGAAAACTCCACTGTCGTAAAGGCAATTTTAAGAAATTATACAACTGTGAAAGACAAGTTTGCAACGAAACTCAAATATGGACCTGCCTTCTTCATAACACTCATGTACTCACTGTTTTGAAGGTTGCTGGCCCCATGGTACACTTTCTGATGAGCTCTCCTCTGTCATGCTCCTAGCTTCATTGCTATCCTCCTTAATAATAGGAGAATTTTTTATAGTCAATACAAAGGACTGATCCTGACCAGCAAGGTTTGTGAAAAGTATGAAGCAAGTCATATTAATGAGTTCATAATCACCAATTCTATCCCACCTCCCCTTGATTCAAGTTGTGAGAACAATTCAAGTATGATATTTAGAATGACATTTTTATATCTCATAATCATCTCATGGAGGACAAAATAAAACAGACAAATGCATAATCATTGCACCAACTAATCCATGTATTTTTTGCACAGGAGCTATTAACTTTTGAGAGATATAATATTTTGTGTTCAATGTCAACATCACTGAGTGCATGTAAAATGCAGTTTCAACTCTCTAAGCCATCTAGTCATTAAGGTGACGTGAGATTTTATGCTGCTTTTCACACATTAGGCTTTACTGTAAGATTGAGAATATACGCTTTTACACAGAGAGTGGTTAAAACCTCAAAACCACTACCTACACGGATGGTGGAGGCAGATTTCATTGTTACTTTCAAAAGGAAATTTGATAAATACCTTAAGAGAAAAATTTGCAAGTCCACAGCAAAAGGGCAGGGACACGGAGCTCCTACATGGCTTATTTGCATTCAGAACGGTTCTGAAGCAGGGTCACTGGACTTGAAATGTTAATTCTACTTTCTCTCCACAAATGCTGCCAGGCCTGAGCTTTTCCCAGAAATTTCTATTTTTGTTTCAGATCTTCAGCATGCACATTATATTTTTGGTTTAATATAAGTTTGTATTTAAATATTAAATTGAATATAAATACAAACAATCAATCCCTCCTGCTGTTAAAACCAAATACAAACTGCTGGAGGATTAAAAGAGCTGGTAACTTAACAGTAACTTGTGAAATAACAGTAACAGGCTGGAAGACATAGGAAAGACATTTGGTATTTACAAATATCATTCTATACACATACATTCTACAAGATTTGAGGTTTCACTTCTGGTGAGATTAAAGCATGAGCATTACATATATAGAGACACAATGAACAGGGAACTAAATACTGTAATATTGCAAGTGTGCAGTTAAGACTAATGTGCTAAAAACCGCATAAGATTGGGGCAAATACGAAGCAGTCTAAAATGGGTTTGAAATGCAAGTGCATAAGATAAATAAGAGCAGTGAGCCGAAGATGCAGATCATTGATATGGAACATGACATATCGATAATAATAGAGGCCCTGTCTCAAAGAAAGTGTAGAATGAGAACATCTGACTACAAGTTACATAGGATTGATAAGGAAGAAAAAAAAATGAGAATTTGCAATATTGGTCAAAAAGGACTAATGTTATGAAGGGAATAATGAGATAATGTATTTGATTAAAATTAAGTAATATAGAAACTTTTATTCTACTTAGTGTATACTATAAACTACCAAATAATGTGAAGGCTAACTTTAAAAGTTTGCAAAAATTACAGAGTAACCAGAGACATACTATTGTCCTCACATAGAATGGGCATTCAAAACTAGAGCTCCTTGTATAACTGAAGATATCATGAGTTAAATTCAACAGCCATTGAAACTGGGTGTGGGATTGTAATGCATTGCACACATTGACTGCTATGCAGTCAGCATGACAATTTCAAAAATGCAAATAGCTTTTCTCTTTGAAGTGTCAACAAATGATGCTGTTATACTGAAACACCCACAAGTGAAATTATTAATGAGTCATAAATGTATGAGGCCATAAGACGACTATCCTGTTACCCTTAAAATAATTACACAATAAAATTGCTATACAGGGTTCTGGTCTCACCTGACTATACTCCTGATCTGGCAAAAAGTCAAAGGAATCATCATCATCAGCATAACTGACTTGGATTTGCCTTAAAGCATCTGTTTAGAAAATCAACATACATTGTAATCAGTGTTACACTGAAAATTCTAAACATCAACAGCTCCATTAAACCTGTAGCTCCAAAAATTATGAAATTGATGTTAACATGGTTCAGAATGTGCTGAAAATCAAAATTAATAGCAGAATGTCCTTCAACTTCAATTGTCAATCTTGGGACAACCTGATCACCAACCACACCCCAGTCACCCTTGCAATTATCCTCCAAAATCAAGGAACATCTGACTTCAAATTAGCAACTTCAATTATCCCAACCGCAGAGTCCTGTCATGGGTCAGTCAGCTGGTTGTTTAAGTCACGACAGTTTTCAGTTTCATTCACACCCTCCTTATAAACATCAAGAACAAATTCAAGAGTTATTTCTTGGAATCAGATGTTGGAATTTAAAGTAAATATTTGCTCAATCCTCTAAAGCAGGGGTGTTCTATGTGGTTGACTAAAATGCCTCATACTCCATCAGATACTCATGACATACACCAAGCAGATAGCTGAATGTCATGGCACATAAATAGGCTTAACTGATAACTTTGGGTCACAGTGAACCCATCAGCTCCAAGCATTTCTTAAGTTTAAAATTGCAACTTTGAATCTATTGCCTGAATTCACAATTTTACTGTTTCATAACAAATTTTGAAACAAAATCAACGTAGCACATTCTGTGACAATATTGGTGGAGAAACAAAGTGAAATTGTTGTTTTGGAGTGTGAAGCTTTCCACAGAAGGTACAACACTTTCAGACAGAACAGTGAGGTTGGAAGAGAAGTTGAAAGAAGGTAAGGAGGTAAATCTGGAGATAGTAGACCTGAATAAGCAAAACCTGCAATGACTATGTAAGATAATTGATTTTACAATTAGTAGCTTTTAGCAGACCAACAGTGCTGGTATCACAGTTAGACAAATGCTGTGTGCAGAAAACATGAACTGATGTACCTTTTATTTGTAAAGTACCCAGAGCATTCACATAGTACAAAACTATAACCCATCTCGAAAACTTATGACATTTCATAGCCCCTTCATTTCTAAATGATGTTTCAGATTAAAGGAACCATAATTTTCTATGAAATCTCTGAAATAAACTTGCAATATAATCAAAACACCTTCACATTTGATACCAACTGAATGTTACCCAAATGATTTCCAAGGGTGTAAAATGATGGGAAAGTGGAAAACCCACAGTGGGGAAATCCACACTAGAAAGCATATTTCTGCCTCCCCCCAGAAAAAACTTAAAATATCTGTGAATCAAATATTTGCGAAAGTGGTGAATCAAAATGATAAAATTAAGTGTCAAGAATGGATGAAAACTCATTTCTGCATATATTATTGAAAATAATGTGTAGCAATATCAGAACCAACTAATGCTAATTAAAATCCAAACAAGTGAGAACCAAGGAGTGTAAAGTTGTCATTAATTATGAAATCAGTGAAACAAATTCTGAAATGACAATTTGGCAGGGGTACCGATCTCAAATGGCAACTTGTAAAGTTTACTTAAATTTTGACTTTCAGGTTCTTTTGTACAAAAGATCCAAAAGGAAAACTTGTCGAGTAGATCAAAAATAAATGTTAACAACTACCTAGCTGTTTACCTTCCGCAACATTTTGTGCCTTCTGGTTTGAGTTTTGGTCATCTTCAGATTCAGTATCCAGTTGATTAACATTACTCAGGAATTTATTAGTTGCTAACAAACATCTTCTTGTATGTAGTTTATCAAATTCCACACACTCACAGATATTGCCAGCACTAAGTTCAGGGATTTTGTCTGTAGTGTCAGGGGATTTTCTCAGCACATTTGCTGCAGTCAAGTTGTCTACTAAACCATCAGTCTCCCCTGGCAATGATGGCCAGTTACTGTTGCTTTCCTCTAGTACGGAGTTGTTGATTTGCATTTCTTCATTTTCCTGTGACTTAGAATTTGGTTCAGTGCAAAGGCCAGGAAAACAAATCACAGCCAAAAACCAATGAGCCCTAAAGCAAAGAAAAAGGATTTTACATTAATATCTTGATTCATTCCTAAAGAACAAAGGCACTTCACTCAGTTTTCTAGGTTAGGTTAATTATGCCACAATGAAAGCTTAGAAAACTTCTGAGTTATATTTTCATAAACTGGTCTGTTTTCAGATGACTCAGTAAATTATTAAGTAACAGACAGTAAAAATTAGGGTCCTATTCTAGATTTCTATAAATTTGAGCACATGTGGCTATAGTAGAAATCACTGGTCTCAACAAATGGATGCAACGGTCTTTAGCTTGGGCACTCCTTGCCTTAACCGTTCCATGCTTCAACAAGTCTTCCCTCATTCCGCCTTTCATCCTTGAATCACGATCTAGAAAACACAGTCACTCTTTCAAAACCTCCTCGCAACTTAATTGGGTTGCTTCACAGTTTCCTCTACTTTAGTGCACATAGAATCTTCTGTATTTGTCAAGTTACTGCATAGGAAACTTACGAGATAGTTATCAAGGACGAGGAACTTCAGTTATGTGGAGGAAGCAGGAAAATGGGGAACATTTGCCTTGAAGTAAAACAGAGGGAGCGAGGCAAGATTTGATGCAAATGTTCAAAATCATGAAGGGTGCTGAGAGAAAAAATAAGGATCCCAACTCCTAGTTGCTATTCAGTTGAAACATCACATGCAGATTTTGGCTGAGGGCAGGATTAGACCAAGTTATAATATCTGCAATACTTGATTGATCAGTTAAAACTTTGCTTTGGATCAGGCATTAATAACAGCCATTTAGAAGTGTTCATGGATATCCTTATGATCTAAATTGATGATACTACTAGGCAAGTCAGAACCTAGGATAAAATCTGGCTTGACAGAACATATGTTTATTTTATTTGTTTAGTTGGTTAATCTGGCAGTTAGTCACCAAGAAGTAATAGCAACACAGTTACTCGGTGGTTAGCACTGCAGCCTCAGTGCCAGGGAGGTAGGTTCAATCCCACCCTTGGGTGACTGTGTGGAGTTTGCATATTCTCATGTCTGCGTGGGTTTCCGCTGGATACTTCAGATTCCTCCCACAGTCCAAAGGTGTGCAGGTTAGATGGATTGACCATGCTAAATTGCCCAAAGTTTCTAGGAATTTGCAGGCTAGGGGATCATGGGGTGGGTCTGAGGGGGAAGCTCTTTGGAGGGCCATTGTGGACTTGATGGGCCAAATAGCCTGTTTCCACACTGTAGGAATTTTATGGAAGGTAACATAGTCACATTAGATTGGAGACTGTCTTTAACAACAGAATGAAAGTTTATTAAACAAAAGAATTTAAAAATTTTGCTAGAATTATCTCAAAACACTTAGCAAAACATAAGGTTCAATTTGTCCCCAACATTATTCATTATGTAGTCTCAAGTCCAGAAAGAGAAATCACCCCCTTATCTGAATTCTTTAGATTTCTACTTTCTTAAAATTCATTCATGGGACATGGGCATCATTGTTGAAAAATGTGGTGCTGTAAAAACACATCAGGCCAGGCAGCATCCGAGGAGCAGGAGAATCGATGTTTCGGGCATAAGCCCTTCTTCAGGAACGTCTATTCTTCTGCTCCTCGGATGCTGCCTGGCCCGCTGTGCTTTTCCAGCACCACATTTTTCAACTCTGAGAACTGCAGATGCTGGAGTACCACTTTCTCCTACATGGGCATCATTGGCTAGACCAGCATTTTATTGCCCGGAGGGCAATTAAGTGTCAATTACATTGTTGTGGGTCTGAAGTCATATGCAGGCCTGACCAGATAAGGACAGCATTCTCTTTCCTAAATAAGATCAGTAAACCAGATGGGTTTTTCTGACAATCAACAATGATTTCACAATCATCAGTAGGACTCCCAATTCCAGTTATTTATTGAATGCCATTTATTTAATGTCCCCAGACATTACCTGGGTTGCTGGATTAATTGTCTGGTGATAATACCACTAAGGCCATAACCTCCCCATCACTTAACTGACTTGACAGTTTTCTTGCTGTGGACTTTAAGAGAATTCAATGGGTTTTTTTCCAAATCCGTCAACTTAAGCTTTTTCACAAATCTGAGAGCCTCATGTGAAGATTCATAACCAAACCCATGGCCTAGAAATTTCTCAAATTAAACTCTTCTGCCAAGGTAGTTTATTCCAAGAACTACCCCTCGGAGTGATGTGGAGGTACTGGTGTTGGATTGGGCTTGACAAACTTAAAAAATCATTGAACATCAGGTTATAGTCCAACAGATTTATTTGGAAGTACAAGCTTTCGGAGCGCTGCTCCTTCACCAGGTAGCTAGTGGGGCAGGATCACAGGACACAATTTATATTGAAAGTTCAAAGTGCCATACGAAATTGTACTTTTACTTTTACTGTAAATTCTGTGTCCTGTGATCCTGCCCCACTAGCTACCTGAAAGCTTCTCTGCTCTAGTGCCCAGAGAGTCTTTTGTATTTGTCAAGTTACTGCATAGGAAATTTACTAGATAGTTATCAGGGATGAGGAAAGCTTGTACTTCCAAATAAACCTGTTGGACTATAAACTAATGTTGAGAGATTTCCTACTTCTAGGAGGAAAAGAAAACTAGCTTCTAAACTCAACATTGTGGTCATTTGAACTAAACAGAAAAACTTGCTTTTGAACTGAATTTTATAAAAACCTTGTTCATCATAAATTCTTCTGAACCATAAACAAAGTAATGGCCCAACTTGTTTCCTTTATAATGCTGGATTTGCGACATGTAAATGTCTTACCGGGAACAATACAGGAGCTTGCAGTCATTGCATTCTGACACATTTTGATTAGATCATTGTTCTGGAGGGACATTGAGCACTTTTGTTGAGGAAATTCTTTACAGAGAAATCAGTTTTTTTTCCCTACTTCTCTCATTCACAGATGGGGAGCAAAGCACTGAGTTTCCTTTCCTAAAATCTCCGACTTTCTCAACAAGGCCCATCTTAAAATTGTATGATCAAGCTTTTTTGTCATCTGTCCTAATGTTGCTTTTGGGTCAATATTAATCAGGCTGGTTAAGCTTCTGTAAAGCGTTGTGGGATGTTATACTACATTAAAAGGTGCCGCATCAATTCAAGTTGTTGTTATTGTTATAATTCAGCATTCGCACTGTACATAAGGTTCTAACCTTATGAGAGAGATTACTGGTGACAATTCAGTACTTGTTTCTACATTTTATTATTCTTTTGATCCATGGATACACCCCCAGCAACATCAACCATCAGACAAATATTCTGTTTTATCTGTGGTCCTCTTAGGAGAGTGGTTAATATAAAACCTGGAAACTGATCAAATATAACTGAACACACTTCAAGGGGAAAGGACATCAAACCTTAGCACTTGAATAATTCGCAAGACCAATATTTATGATATCCTACATAAATTAACACAATCAGGTTGCTAGAGTACTCACGTTTCATTAATAGGAACAAAAATAAAATCCTTTTGAAAGATATCCACGTGTCTTGTCCATGTTTTCACTCTGGCATGACGTCGTTGTGGTAACCTAAGTGGTAGATATCAGAAGACTTGAGGTCACAGATGAAAGAGAATCACACGACAAAAAGCATTCTCTGCTGTACAGCCTATATGAAAATTGAACTAATTGGCACCAATTAAAATGACAGTCTATTATCATTCAAATTTAATCTTGGGACAGTGTTAACTAATTGAGAACACGTGGCAGAGTGACAATATTTATGAGGTACCTTCAGCATACAAAATATCAAGGAACATAACCACAGAAAGGGGTTAGGACAACTGAACATGTGTTTGTTTGAAAATAAAGACTTACAAAGGTTTTCAGAAAGTATTCTGAAATGTAGAAAACATTAAAGTATTTCAAAGTGTCGATTCAAAGTGACCAAAATCTCTGCTCGTGATGCAGTATAATTGTAGAAAGATAAAAAGAACTGAAAAATGCTTGAGGACATTCAAAGATGAAAGATTTTGTTTCGGTAGATAAGATTCTGGCATTAAACAAAACTTTAAATCAGACACATTGGGAAATTCAGGGAACCAATGTTGTTCGGCAAACAGAAAGCGGGAAGAGGAATGAGTGTGTTGAAAGGTAAACTGGATATGCTGCAAAGCAGAAAACAGGCAGCCACAGTTTGGATAAGTTGTAACATGTTTAGGTGGACAATGGATTACTACAGCACAAAAGTAAAAGCAAGGCAGAACTTTTCAAAAGTAAAACCAAAGTAGAAACAGAACCACCTCCAGCATAACTCAAATAGAAAAAAAAAATTGAATGCATGAACATAAGAGGATCAGAGAACATTGTCCATGATAACGCACCAAAATTGGAGGTGTTGTGGACAAAAAAGGTTACCTCAGAGTACACCAGGATCTTGATCAGATGGACCAATGGGCTGAGGAGTGGCAGATGGAGTTTCATTTAGATAAATATGATACGCTACATTTTGGAAAGGCAAGTCAGGGCAGGAAGTATATGCTAAATGGTAAAGTCCTGGGGAGTGATGCCGAACAAAGAGTCCTTGGAGCGGGGGTTCATAGTTCCTTGAAAGTGGAGTCGCAGGTAGATAGGATATTGAAGGTGGCATTTGGTATGCTTTTCTTTATTGGTCAGAGCAGTGAGTATAGTAGTTAGGTCATGTTGCGGCTGCACACGACATTGGTTAGGCCACTTTTGGAATAGCATGTGTAATTCTGCTCTTCCTGCTATAGGAAGGATGTTGCAAAGATTGAAAGGGTCCAGAAAAGACTTACAAGGATGTTGCCAGGATTGGAACATTTTAACTATAGGGAAAGGCTAAATAGAGTGGGGCTGTTTTCCCTGGAGCTTCGGAGACTGAGGCGTGACCTTATGGCGGTTTATAAAATCATGAGGGGCATAGATAGGGCAAATAGACAAGGTCTTTTCCCTGGGTTGGGGTGCTGTAGGCAGTCAGCTGCAGCAGAATTGCATTCTACCTCAATTTGTAAATCTGTGGCCTCTTTAATCCTCAATTTTACTACTACCATCAAGCCAGGTGCACGGATACCCCATCATTTTGGATGGGAATACTTATGGAACAATTAGTTGTTTAATTTTGCAGAACCATAGATATCGCAGGAACTGTAGAGCTTTGAAATCAAGCCTATTTCAATGAAAGCTGCAGAAGAACTACCAGAAGTAGCACCAATTGATGCTTAAAAATAAAGGGTCAATCAGGTGAAGCGACAAAACAAACAAATGGATCTGATCAAAGTGCTGCAGTCCTGCCATATCTATGGTGCTCGATAATTAAACAATTGCTTAACAAATGTTCCTATCCACAATGATGGGGGAACCCAGCACCTGTGCAAAAGACAAGGGTAAATATTTGCATTCATCTTCAGCCAAAAGCGCTGAATGGACAATCTACTGTGGCTCCTCCTGGTCTCTCTAGCATCACAAATGCTAGCCTTCAATCAATTTAATTCTCTCCTTATGATATTAAAAAAGTTGAAAAACAATGCATACTGAAAAGACCCTGACATCATTTTGGTAATAGTACTGAAGATCTGTGTTCTAGAACTAGCCGCATTCGTCGTCAAGCTGCTTCAGTACACTACAATACTGGCATCTTAACTGGCAATGTGGAAAATTGCTCAGATATGTCCTGGTCACTCAAAGTAGAACAAATGTAACCCAGTCAATCAATTACTACCCTACCAAACTACATTCTATCAAGAATGTAGTGGAAGAGGTCATCGACAGTGCTTTTATACAGAACTTGCAAAGAATGACCTGTTTGCAGACATTCAACTTTGGTTCTCCCAGGGCCAGATGCTTCTGACCTCATTAAAGCCTTGGTCCAGACACAGACGTAAGATCTAAATTCCAGAGACGAAGAGAGAATGGGCGCCCTTGATATTAAGGCAGCGATCAGAGTATATTATCAAGGAACCAGCTTAACCGAAGTCAATAGGAATCCAAGGAAAAGAGCCATGACTAACACAAAGGAAGATAGTTGCAGTATTTGGAAATCAGCTATCTCAGTTCCAGAATATCATACAGAAGTTCCCCAAGGTGGTTAATTAGCTCAACTATCTTCATCTGCTTTATTAATTACTTTTGTTCCATTATAAAGTCAGAAATAGAGATATTCACTGATGAATGCACAATGTTCAGCACCACGTGCGATTCATCAGATAATGAAGCAGTCCATATTCAAATGCAGCGAGACCTGGACAACATACAGGCTTGTGCTGCTAAGTGACAAGGAATATTAACACCATACATGTGACAAGTAATTAACATCTTCAATAAGTGAGAATCTGATTATCAACCTTTGAGTTTTAATGGAGTCAACATTACCAAATCACCCACAATAAACATTTTGGGTGTCGCCATTGACCAGTAATGAAATTAACCAAGCATATAAATATTATGGCTAAAACAGCAGTTCAGAGGCTAAACATTTTTCTGGTGACTAATTCACCTCCTAACTTCCCAAAGCCTGCCCACCATCTACAAGGCACTAGTCAGGAGCATGAATGGATGTGGGCAGCTGCAAAAACATTCAACAGGCTTGACACCATCCAGGACAAAGCAGCACACTTGATTGCCATTACATTTACTCCTTCCACCACTGACATACACATTGCTTCCACCATGCAGTCAACAAAATGCATCGTAGTAAGTCACTAAGTGTTCTTTGGCCTTATAAACCCACCCTGACCACCTAGACAGACAAGGGACAACAGCAGCAGATGCACAGGAGCACCACACCATTTCAACTTCGAACTATATCGCCATTCCTTCACTGGGTCGCAATCTTGCAACTCATCACCTAACAGCATTGAGTGTGTTCCTCTACCCTAATGGCTGCAACACTTCAAGGCAGCTGCTCACCATCTTCTCCAGCTCAATTAGAGATGGGCAACAAATGCTGGTCTAGCCGTTATTGCCCACATCACAAGAACAAATAAAAGCAAACTGTGGTTCTCAAGTCTCTTAGAAGTTAATTGATAATCCAACAAAATAAAATTAAGCTACTGAGGGAAAGGGTTACTAACTAGGTTACGATATCCTTTTTGTTCAATGTGCAAGATAATAGGAAAACTGGTTTGAAAATCATTAAAAATCAACTTTCTTCCAAAAATACATGAACTGGGATTCTGCACATGACAGCCAAAGATGTTCTATTGCATAAATCAAATGGACAGAAAACCACTGGGAGGTGGACCAGCAAAAAACCCTAGCTATCAAGCCTTAGATGAATAAACAGGGTGCGTACTAAATTAAGTGCATCTATATTGGGACAGGTTGGTGTATCAGGAAAGGATATTTTAGAAATTGCCATTCATCCAATATGGAAAGGGAAAAACAAGTTCTTCAAATGGAACTGAAAGTATTTTGAAAGGCACATCAATAATTAGTTAAAGCAAAGTACTGTGGATGCTGGAAATCTGACATAAAATCAGAAAACACTAGAGAAACTAATTTGATGTGGAAAAGAAACAGAGTTAATATCAAGTCTAGTACAAGTTTGTTTCTTTCTGCACAGGTGTTGGCAATCCTGCTGACTTTCACCAGCATTTTCTGTTAACATTGAAAAGTTAGGGTCCAATATGACACTCCCTCAACACAATCAGCCTTACTGATTTCCAAGTGAGGTTTAGTGGGACATCCTCAAAACCTTGAAAGAACATAGGATTTTACACAAAACCCTTTTCATGCATCCCACTCCAATACAGGAAAGTCACACAACTGTTGTTTCTCAGTTATGAGAGCTTACGATAAATTGGCAGATTCCGGAATGTTCCGTCGTTCTCGTTGATTCAATCGTTTGTAAAAAAAGGAGCTGAAAACGTGCACTCTATCTGCATCTTGCTGCTTGATCTTTTCAAGAACTAAATACCTGCAGAGTTGAAAAGAAACAATCAGGAAAAAGGCAAATAAAAAATCCTCACTTGTCACAGCAATGCTAAATCAATGTAGACTGGCCTCCCGCCAAATACCTAAATAGCACAATTAACTCAGGCCTTGCCATGCTTTATGGTGAAAGATCACCTCAACAGTCATAAAACTTATACCAATATATAGTTAATTGACAACTACACTTAACAAATATCTTCAGAAGACAGCTTACACCTTTTTCCTAGTTTCAGTTCTCCTCCACAGATATAATTGAAATAATTAATCAATAAATATCTGCAAGAAAATTTGTATGTTCTTTGCTTTCTTCCTTAGGATCAGGGCGCTGCAGTCACAGATGGTGTTGAAGGTCCTTTAGATCTTGCATGGAACCTTTCTACAATTCCTGACAAATCAAACAGTGGAAGTAATCCATCATTGAAATTTGATGGAACTTGAAGCCATTTGCACACTGCTTTACGTTATTTAAAATTTTAGTTTCCTTCATGTCACACTCTCCTGATTTCAATAACTTACACATTCACTCAAGAGACTGACATGCACAATTTCAAGTTTCACAGCAGCAACTGCATAGTAAATCTAAACTGACGTTCCAGTATTAAGAATGATTATTAAAGGTAAAGCTTTTGACATGAGATATCAAAACAATGCAGAACCTTTTGTGGTTATTCAAATGGATATGTAAGATCTAAGAACAATGTTTGTGACATTGAATTGGTGCCCCAATCAACTTCCTAACGACCAAGATAGATCAGGTTATTAATTTAAAAGTTACATGTGGAATTGGTGTTGACAGTAGGAAACAATACATTTAAAAAAGCAAGTAAACAGGAATCTTAAAAGTTAACAGTAACATTTCTTCATTAGCTGGAAAGCATTTAGCATGTTCTGAGGAAGTCACTTTAAAAATGCAGATTCTTTTCTTTTTATAAATATAATTCTTTATTTAAGTCTCATTTGCTAAAGAATTAATAGTTACTCCACAATACCAACAACTTGCTGTGTTAAAACAAGAAAATTTCTGCAACACTGCCGTGAAACAGTTATAAAAAGGATGAAACCAATTAAGTTTTCTGATAATGCCACCCAGTGGCATGAATTATGTACTACTACATATAGGTAAACTATTCAAGCAAAGTAGACATGATGCATCGGAATGGACAAGTATCAGATATTTTGAATAAGGATTTAAATGGCGTTTGGAAGAAATTTTAATTCATTGTCAGGCTGGAAGCTTGGATAGGGATATGACGAGGGGGAAAAAAAATCAGTAAAAACAATGACTGCAGATGCTGGAAACCAGATTCTGGATTAGTGGTGCTGGAAGAGCACAGCAGTTCAGGCAACATCCAAATAGCTTCGAAATCGACGTTTCGGGCAAAAGCCCTTCATCAGGAATAAAGGGGGATCCCATACTGAATAAATTGTGGAAGACTGAATTTCTGTTTGCTATGGATTTTAATCAGTATCAATCACAGGGAGGTAGCATCAAGTACCCTTACTCTTTCTGAAAATGTGTTGTCAAGGTAACTGTGTCTGCTCCAATGTGTCCCTATTCCAGAGGTTGCAGAAATGCAGCCAGCCACAATTAAATCTGAAAATATGTTCAATCTGACGTTTCCAGCCGTATGTAAACCGCCATCCCCTCTGGCGGATCAGGTTGACTGTCCAGACATTGTCCAACCTCAGCTAAACTTAGGTTGGAGTTGGCTTCCTTCCACACTCAACACCTTAACCCAGTTATACGCCTAACTGCATACTATGCCTAATCACACCTGCTTACCAATGATAAAATACTCATTACCTCAGCTTAGTTCCAAAAGAGGCAATATTTAATTCATCTAGTGTCTAAATTAGTTGTTTGTAACTCAGTATTATAGCATAATCAATTTCCACTTTAAACTTGATTCTTCTGACACCAGGTCTGTGTCTCACTCCATATAGGACCCAAGTCTGTACTGGATACCCCAACAATGATCATTAGAGAATGCAACATCAGGGATTTTGTGCATGGGTGGAGGCTGCAATGAACTGTAGTAGTAGATGCTTCAGCACTTGTTTTGGAGCACAGGTATTGTGCTGAGGTTTGTGATATACCAACAACTTATGGATCAACTTACATTGCAGTCAGACATTGAAAAGGTATCCAACAAAAAATTCCTTAAACGTAGCTTCAAGATGGGAGATAAATCAATGGAATGGGCAGAGGACACAAGAATTTAAAACTCAAGCTAAGGATAGGCCATTCAGAACACAAACAGAAAGTAGATCTTTAAGCTAGTAAGCTGGTTTTGTTCAATCTTCAAACCAACATTCCACTTGCCTTTTTGATTACAGTTTCTATCTGTGCACGAACTTGCAGCAATCTGTATACATGAACAGTTTTGTGCCTCAACAATTTCTAGTATTTCACCATTATAAAAATATTCTGGTTTGTATTTCTCAAGACCCAATATGAATGATATTGCACTCTTATGTTGAACTGCATCTGCCACATTTCTGGTACTATCTACAAGACTTAGTGTTACTCTGAACTTTATCTCTTTTGTAAATTTGGATTTACAACTGGATTCTTTCAAAGTTAACATATATGATGAAAAGCTCAGGCAGTTGTAGAGCACCACTCATTATATCCTGATGCTCTACAAATACTCTCTTTATTCCTACCAATTGCCCGTATCCAATCATTACCTCGAATGCTGTGTGCGCTGATTCTTACTAAAGGTATTTTGGGTGAAGCCTGTCATTTTGCACAACACAGCTCATTATGCTACTCAAGTTCATCGAACCAAAATCCATTACACTTTTAATATTGTTAATTTAAACTATTCACCTTATCTATTACCATTAAATACCTAATCGGTCTTAATGAAATAGTATTCCAATATTGATTTAAAATCTATTTTACAACAACTTTTGGGCGGCACGGTGGCATAGTGGTTAGCACTGCTGCCTCACAGCACCACAGACCTGGGTTCAATTCCTGCCTTAAACAACTGTGTGTGAGAAGTTTGCACATTCTCCCAGTGTCTGCGTGGGTTTCCTCCGGGTGCTCCGGTTTCCTCCCACAGTCCAAAAATGTGCAGGTTAGGTGAATTGGCCATCCTAAATTGCCCGTAGTGTTAGGAGAAGGGGTAAATGTAGGGGAATAGGTCTGGGTGGGTTGCTCTTCGGAGGGTTGGTGTGGACTTGTTGGGCCGAAGGGCCTGTTGCTGCACTGTAGGGAATCTAATATAATCTAAAAAAAGTAACTTTTGTCATTGTTAGTTTCAAAATTCTGTTATTCTGAATTCACAATGTGTTCTATCTGAAGTTTTTATGCATTTCAACTATAAAGTGCTCTTGCATATAATGTAGACAGGATCAATTTCTTTTCTGCATGCTCAAAAATACTATATGTATTTAAATACCCACATGTACTAATGCCTACACACACACACACACACAAACCTATATTTAGATAAATACTTGAAATGACACTGCCTAGAAGATTACAGGCTAAGTGCTGGGAAACAGGATTACAGTCGATAAGTGCTCGAGACTGACAACGACATAATGGGCTTCAAACATTTTTAAAAATTAATTCATGGAAATGTGGGCATAACTGACTGGTCCAGCATTATCCAGAATTAGCTTGTCACAAATTGCCCAGAACGCAGTTAAGAGTTAACTACGTTGCTGTGGGTCTAGACTCACATGTAAACCAGACCCAGTAAGCACAGACGCTTCCCTGAAGGACATCAGTGAACCTCCACAATCAACAATGATTTCATGGTTTTTAAAAAAAAATTCAATTCAAATTCCAGCTGTGATTCAAACCTGGGCCCTCCAAAACCTGGGTTTCTGGAGTAATAGCCTAGTGATAATATTGTAGAAAATGTTAATCAGGGCAACTTATGAACTTCCACACAATTTCTATAAACGTGCACTGTATTATTTGAGCCGGTAATCTACCTCCTCTGAATGGCCAACTCTGAAAATGAGTCCACTGTTACTGTTCAGCTTTTCTTTCAAAACCTTTTATGCTAAATCAATGCCATTGACTTTATACTTATGTCACTTGTTTAAAGTGAAAACCACTACCCAATGTTCAACTGCATTGTATATTTCATCAGGCTAAAAACTGTTAACTGCCTATG
The DNA here is from genome assembly GCF_047496795.1 of Chiloscyllium punctatum. Classification (NCBI taxonomy): domain Eukaryota; kingdom Metazoa; phylum Chordata; class Chondrichthyes; order Orectolobiformes; family Hemiscylliidae; genus Chiloscyllium; species Chiloscyllium punctatum. The sequence goes on from NC_092749.1 coordinate 84,842,060, forward strand.
TCCCTAGTTTAATGCTGTCTGCAATTTAAAAACAAAACTTAACTGGTTTTTATATGCAGATCTTTTATGTAGATAAAAAAATGGATCCAAACATTGACACTTTGTTTTCCTTTCAAAGTGACCTTTTCCATTGAACAACTCCCTGTGACCGTGTAACACACTGCCTGCCAACAAATTCTTATCCAGGTCAATTTTCTACCTTAAATTCTCAGTCAAATCTACCACTTGAGACAAGGCAAAAATCCTTCTGATGGTTCAAATAAATAATTTAGCAGGGAATACCTGTGGTTTCCAGTTATAGAGTTACAAAAAAAAAGGTGGCTTGTCAATCACGAGTACTCTCTTATAATATTAATACTTATTGTTCTCTATTAACTAAAGTGTCACTATTCAGCTATTTATCCATAAAGTGACTTCACCATTTTACCCATTGCTGACTATTAAAGCCATGGGGCCATGGTCAAGAGTCTGCTTTTAAACAAACAGTCACTTCATTTATACTGCCCGTTAATACTTACAGAAATTTAAAATGAACAGTATTACTTACTTTAAATAGAAATCTATGATAACATCATTCAAGAATTCTCCCTCTTTCAGACAATAGAGATCTTCATTAGTCACAGATATGCCGCCCTTGGATGGAGGAGGTGGGTAAACTATCAGCCTGGTAAAAACAGAACCACACTTGGAGCCATAAAATTCCTTGAGAGATGGAAATGTATGCAAATTATAAGCATTTTCTCATTCTAGACAGTGCAACATTCAAAACTATGTGGCAATCAATTTTAGTGTATAAAGCACCAGATGAAATTCCAAGCTGCTGCAGAAATGCTCTTCCAGTAAGGTTCACGTCAGAAATCATCTTAATTGAGCTGAAGGGTGGTAAGGAGGAGAAAAGTACAACAAAAAAACCAAGAAAGTAAATTTGGTGATTTAGTGGGTTTAGGGTTCCAGAAAAGTTAATGGTTGCGAAAATTTCTGCTGCATTTTCTTCCTCCATTGGCTAATATTTGGCCTCAGCTTAAAATCTATCAGCAATTGAAACACCAAATTCTGTACAAAATGGAATGGGGAATCTGAACCCCTCTGTGTCCCCATTCATTTTATACATACCTATATGTCAACTGTTAATTACTTTTATAAAATATAGCTTTTGTTACCTTCAAAAAGGTAACATTTTATGATTGAAAGCCGTAAACCAGCCTTGTGGATCACTTCAACAGCATATTTGGTCTATATCATCATTCTGAAATAAACTCTAGTTTGTTTCAAGGACTTTTACTTAACTATTGAGTGTTTTCCTCTCAGTTTAATAGACTTACTTTTCAATGGGACCCGTAAAGGAAGTATGGGATGCTCCCAGACCATCATCAGTTGAAAGGCTGGCGTTTCTCAAACAATATTTGGAGGAAGCCTAGAAGAATAGATTAAAAACATGTGACATGTAGGTAAAGAAGAAAACAGAAGCAATGTTGGGAAATGAGGGAAAGAAGGGATTGAGGGGGAGTGGACAAGAGAAAGGGGGGTGGTAAGAGGGAGAGTGGGAGACAGAGAAAGAGACACGGAGAATGGAAGAGAGGGGGGAGTGGGGGAGAGAGAGAGGGGGAGAGAGAGGGAGAGAGGGAGAGAGAGAGAGGGAGAGAGAGAGAGGGAGAGAGAGAGAGGGAGAGAGAGGGAGAGAGAGAGAGAGAGAGACACTGATGGAGCAGGAGAGAGGGGGGAGCGGAAGCGAGAGAGACAGATACACTGAGAAAGAGCAACATGAACTTGGGGGAAGGGGAGTTGCAGGGGCGGGCAGAGAGAAAGGAAAACATAGTAACTTACTGCTGTTATTCCAGTAATTTTTCCCTCCATTAGACTAACAGATAGTACTGCCTCGTCATACTATTTTAAGGCTCTCCCACTTCCATTGTCAGTTTGCTGTGAGAGCCTTGTCCCTCTCAACTATCTGATATCCTGTGCCTATCTTTAGTTCTTAGTTCTTAGCAACCAATCACAGCAGGTCAATTAGTTCTTGAAAACTTCAGTTCCTTTCATTTACAGAAGGAATGAAAATAACTAGTGTTTCACATTTAATTAGAACTTTAATTATATCTGGTCGAATACTGCTTGGTCTGAAACTTCATTAACTTGCTGACTCAATTCAGTAGAAAACCTACTTTCACTAGTTTGGGAAGCAGGTGAAGTTGACATTTGCAACATCCTTTCATGGCAAGTTGAAGGTTGATAATACCTGAACAGACCTTACTTCGACATTATTACACCTTGTATACCGTTAGAAACCTATTCAGATTTTTTAAAACATGCCACAGTCTACCTTGAAACATAACTGTCAATGAAAAATAGGGGTCAAACTATATCGATAGCAAGCCAGTGATATTGCACTGAATGAGCAGGAAAACTGCATAAAAGAACCTCACTTGCCAAAATTAGTGCCTGACTGCCATTGTCAGAGCAGCAAGGTCACTGATCCAGGACCATGTAAAATGTCCTTCATATGAAGAACAGAAACAGCATTTCCTCAGTAATGGTGGCCCCTCTCTTCTGCTCCTAATAAACAGCTCTTCTGCTGAGATTGCCAATTCATGTTTATATAGATTTGCAGATCCTGGTAACATTCGTTGCTCCTTTCAGGAGAAACCATTCTTAATTTCGGAGCTTTGATTGCAAGAGCCTGTAGGCTGCTAAGACTACATTTATATAATATCATTCATGACCTCACAGCATCTCCACAACCAAATTACAACTAGGACAACTTGAGAACTGTAATAACTGTTGCAACATAAGGAATGCCAATTTAAACATAGTTAACTCACACAAATGGAAATGAAATAAATGACCAATTACATTTGTTTTAGATGTTGGTTGATGGATAAATACTGGCCAGGATACTGGGAGATGTCAAGTGAACTCTCCTAATTTTCTTCAAATGTTGCCATTGGATTTTATATTATAGGTTATTCATCATAGATGACTTTCAGCGAATCAGGTTGGTAGTGAATTGCAAGAAAAATAATTTGTTGAATGTCTACAAGATGGCTTTTTGGAGCAGCTCACGAGGGAACAGGCACTACTGGATTTAGTGTTGTGCAATGAAGCAGACTTGATAAGGGAGCTTAAGGTGAAGAAACTCTTAGGAGGCAGTGATCATAATATGATTGAATTTACTCTGCAATTGGAGAGGGAGAAGATAGAATCAGGGGAAGTGGTATTAAAACTGAATAAAGGCAACAATATAGGGGGGGAGGTGGGAAATGAGGCAACCATAGCTGACTCAAGAAGTCAGGGATAGCATAAAAGCAAAAGAGAAAGCAAATAATGTGGCAAAGGGCAGAGGGAAACCAGAGGATTGGGAAGCTTACAGGGACCAATAGAATGGAACAAAAAAAAGATTAAATAGGAGAGTAAGCTAGCTAGTAACATATAGGATGACTGTAAGGGCTTCTTTAAATAAATACAGGGCAAAAGAGAGGCAAAAGAGTACATTGGGTTGCTGGAAAATGTCACTAGAGAGATAGCAGTGGGGAAGGAAATGGCTGATGAATTGAATATTTACTTCGCATCAGTCTTCACAGTGCAGACATGAGTAATATCCCAAAAATTTGAGTACGTGAGGGGGATAGAGCTTAGTATGGTGGCCATGATCAAGAAGATGCTAGAAAAACTGAATGGCCTGAAGGTGGATATATCACCTAGACCAGATGGACTAAGACACCCCAGGTTTCTAAGGGAGATCACTAAAATGATAGTGGAGGCACTAGTGGTGATCTTTCAGGAATCGTTAGTCAGGGAAGGTTCCAGAGGACTGGAAAATCACTAACTTGACAACCCTGTTTAAAAAGGCAGTAAGGGAGGGATCCAAGATGGCAGCGACCCAGCAAGTCTGAGTCTACAGTGCTCCTCCCAAGACTTGGGCAAAGTGGGTCACCCGCCCCCACCACACTCACCAAATCATTTAAAATAGTTTTTACTTAATGTAATTAGTTGTTTAGTATTGAATTTAAACAATTTAATCTCCAGTAAAAATGACTAAAGGGAAGGGAGCCCGCAGCTCTCAGCAGGCAGGAACCCCTCCCCCGCCCACCCCAGCTACAGCAGAGGCGTCCGCAGCCACCCTGGGGGACTTACCTATGGTGGCAAGTCTTCTGGAAATAATCTCCAAACTCGATGCGAGGATAGACACTTTAATAGAAGAATCCCGAACCGGATGGGACTCACTCTTGGCAGCGCTGCAAAAGCACGACCGAGACATCAAGGAAATCGAGCGCCGAGTCGGAGGGGCGGAGCTAAAGGCCGCGACCTCCGAAACTGCAGCACAATCGGCCGTGGATCGGGTCCGGACTCTCGAACAGCGAGTCTGGACCTCAGACAATCGAGGTCGCCAAAAAAAATATTCGTTTGCTGGGCCTTCCCGAACGGGAAGAGGAAGGTCAGCTTAGTGTTCCTTGAACAATGGCTTCCACAGCTGTTAAATCTGGAGGCTGGATCAGGTCAGGTAAGGGTGGAATGGGCCTACCGGGTTGCAATACGCGGGCCCGGCTCGAACCAGCACCCCCGCCCGATGCTGTTCCGGCTGCAGAGCTACAAGGAGAGGCAGATACTCTTAGAAGCCTCCAGAAATCTTGGAAAAGATCCCCAAGCCATGATCTATAAAGGATCCAAGATCATGTTATTCCAGGACTTTTCCCCAGCTCTGGTCTGAAAGAGGAAGGCGTTTGATGAGACAAAGAAGTGTTTAAGGGACTTAAATATTCCTTGCACTACCCAGCGACGCTACACTTTAACCATGAAGGGTCCGTGTATAACTTTGGATCGCCGGAAAAGGCCAAGGAATTTTTGGACTCTCTTAGATAAATTGTGAGAGTTCATTGATGTTGGCTTGCTTTCCTCCCACTCCGGTTTACATACCCTCTTTTTATTAATATATTAATCCTTTTTTTTAACCTTACTGTTTAATATTATCTTGGGGGTTGGGGAGAGGGATTTATTTATTTGTTCTCTACTTAATTTTATATATAGGCCGGGGGGGGGGGTCTAGTTAATGTTGGTGGGGGGAGGTGGTTACCTTATCCTATTTTATCTCTGTCTCGAGGAGCGGGGTTGTTTCCCCGTGCTATTTTGTATTATTATATTTAATTATTACTTGTTGAGGTTGTAATTTTATAGTTATATATGTTTATACATGGTATTAACATTACCAAATATATCCAGGTGTTGGTGTGGGAGGGGGGGATGTGGGGGGGGGGGGAGTAAAGTGCTCACTGTTAACTCTAGCTCTGTAGTATATTTGAATTTTCTTCATTCTGTTGAGGAGCGCCTAGGTCAAGGGTGGGGCACTGGTTGGGTGAGGATACGATGGACTTTTGGAAAGGAAGTGATACCCTTGGGGAACAAGGGGGAAAATCTCCATTTAAATATGTTTTATATTTGTTTTATTTAGAATTTTTTTTTATTATACTGTTGTGAGTGAGTGTATTAGAGAGCCTTTATTTTTGTGAATTTTATACACTCTATGCTTGGGATGTTCTGGATTGGGTTTCCCCTCCCGAGGGGTCTCGGATTTGCCCGGACAATTATGGTTGATCAGTCGGTTAAGTGGTGCATCTGGAATGTCAAGGGGAGTAATTCACCAGTCAAAAAGGAAGAAAATATTATCAAACCTCAAGAAAAGGTCTATATTGCTCTCCTACAGGAGACACACTTATTGGATAAAGAACACTTGAAATTACGACAGGGTGGATTTGATCAGGCCTTTTTTTTCTTCTTTTAACTCAAAAAGCAGGGGAGTTGTTATTCTTATTCGGAAGAATTTCCCTTTCAAAATCCTAAAATCAGATAAAAGACGAATCTGGGCGATATATTCTGATTAATGGAGAGGAATATGGCATTTTAAATTTGTATTGCCCCCTGGCACATCCTTTTAAATTTATAACGGAAGCCTTCTCAAAATTGATGGCTCTCGGTGCTCGTCATACAATTATAGGGGGAGACTTTAGTTGTATTATGGATCCGGAAATAGATAGGATTCCCAAGAGTACTGCAGGAGTATCTCCCAGATCTAGACAATTGGTGGATTTGAACAAAGAATTAGGACTAGTAGATGTATGGAGATGCCTTCATCCACAGGGCAGAGATTTTTCTTTTTACTACAATCCACATAAATGTCATACTAGAATCGATAGGTTTTTTGCACCCTCGATTTTTTAAAATTCCATATCATCCTGTAAAATAGGCAGTATAGTAATTTCTGATCATGCTGCTGTATATATAGAAATCAAGGCGAGGAACAATGAGACATCCCCCCGGCATTGGCGTATGGACCCCTTCCTGATGAAAGACAGTAAATTTGTAAAGTACTTCTCTCAAGAACTTAAAACTTTTTTATAAATTAATTCAGATATGACTAGCAACCCATCAATGATGTGGGAGACCATCAAAGCTTACGCGCGAGGTTTGATTATCTCATACTCAGTGACCCAGAAAAAATTAAAGGGAAAACAACAGCGTCTGCTTGAAGCTCGCTTAAAAGCGGCTGAAACAGCATACGCTGACAGACCTTCTATTATCAAATTACAAAGGATTACGGCCCTTAGGACAGCTCTAAACACCACGCTTACCCAAACGGCTAAGAGGGAAATATTATTTGTAAAACAAAGGTTATATGAATGTGGCGATAAACCTGGTAGATACTTAGCATTTCTTGCAAAGAAAAAGAAGGCCCCGCAAACTATCACGTCTATCAAGGAAGGTACGGGTATTTTGACGCAATCTTTAGAAAATTTTATTCTGATTTATATAAATCGCAGGATTGCGAAGACAGGACTAGGAGGATGCAGTCATTTTTTAAAAACCTGACCTTTCCGGACCTAACTCCAGAACAGGTATCAGTCCTGAATGTTCCCCTAACAATCCAAGAAATACTTGATGCAATCAGGCAACTTCAGAGCGGTAAGGCTCCTGGCCCAGATGGCTTTCAAGCTGAATTCTATAAAGAATTTACAGGAATATTGACTGGGAGAAAAAGTGAGGACTGCAGATGCTGGAGATCAGAGCTGAAAAATGTGTTGCTGGAAAAGCGCAGCAGGTCAGGCAGCATCCAAGGAGCAGGAGAATCGATTCTCCTGCTCCTTGGATGCTGCCTGACCTGCTGCGCTTTTCCAGGAATATTGGCTGGTCCACTTATGGACATGTATAACTATTCATACAGTCAGGGCTGTCTCCCGCCTTCACTGAAAGAGGCGAATATCTCGCTTATCCTTAAAAAAGGAAAGGACCCAGAAGATTGTGTGTCATACAGACCAATATCCTTGCTGAATGTAGATTTTAAAATCCTCTCTGAAACATTAGCATTGAGGCTAGAAAGGGTATTGCCACATATTATAAAGGAGGATCAGACGGGGTTTATTAAGGGCCATCCAATAATGGACTAAAGTAGCAAGTGCTCTGACAGAAATCTTAGGAACGGAAATTAGAGTGGACCCAGTATCTCTCCTTTTGGGCTTTTCGAACTTACCCTCCCTGGATATGCACGGGAAGAGATTATTTTCTATTCTCTCTTTCTGTGCAAGGAAAAATATTTTGGTAAACTGGGTGGCTGAGGGTCCCCCTGGACTTTCAAATTGGCACAGATTAATTATGGAATGTATCCCCTTGACGTCCTTACAAATATGGTGCACCAAAAGACCGCATTATTGCATAAAATATGACAGCCCGTCTTGAATTATATAAATACAGATATTTCAGCCATCCTAACAAGGGCTTTTATTTAATTGAGATGGCAAACCTGGCTGGTCCAGGGCCCGTTGGGAGAGGAATCCCGCACGAATACGGGCTTTGTTACATTTGATGTTAATACATTCCGAGCATGTATCCTACTACCCAATTTCTGTGTTATCCATTGGGTTTTTTTTCCTCTTATTTGAATATTGTAAGAGACTTAATTATACACTCTGGTTAGTTGTAGGTTAGATTAGTAGTTAGTTGAGTTTTGTTTTTTTCTCTCTGTATTTTTCTTTTGTTAAATTTTGGTTATTATTTATTTAAGATTTAATTGTATATCAATGTTTATACTTGTTTTTTTATTTTGTAAACTTATAAAAATTATGTTAAATTTTCAATAAAAATATCTATAAAAAAGGCAGTAAGGTTTAAGATGAAAAATTACAGATCAATTAACTTAACCTGAGTCGTGGGTAAGATCCTGGAATCCATTGTGAAGGATGAGATTTCTGAATACTTGGAAGTGTATGGTAAAACAGGGCAAAGTGCATGGTTTCATCAGGGTAGGTCATGCCTGACAAATCTGCTTTAACGCCTTGAGGAAGTAATGAGCAAGTTAACATCTATTGGCCCTCCTTGGTGTATTACCTGCAATTCAAGAATGCCTTGGACAAGGTGCCACACAGGATGCTACTAAGAAAGAGAAGGACCCATGGTGTTAGAGGCAAGGTGCTACCATGGATCGAAACCTGGTTGCCTGGCAGAAAGCAGAGAGTGGGGATAAAAGGGTCTTTGTCAGGATGGCAGCTGGTGACAAGTGGTGATCTGAAAGGTCCAGTGTTGGGACTACAACTTTTCACTTTATACATTAATGATCTCAATGAAGGAACCAAGGGCATTCTGACTAAGTTTGCAGATGATGCAAAGATAGATAGAGGGACAGGTCGCATTGAGGAGGCAGGGAGTTTGCAGAAGGATTTGGACAGGTTAGGAGAGTGGGCAAGGAAGTGGCAGATGGATTACAACATAGGAAAGTGTGAGGTCATGCACTTTAGTAGGAAGAATAGATGCATGAACTATGTTCTAAATGGGGAGAAAATTCAGAAACCTAAAGTGCAAAGAAACTTGGGAGTTCTAGTCCAGGATTCTCTCAAGATGAACTTGCAGGTTGAGTCAGTTATTAGGAAGGCAAATGCATTGATGGCATTTATTTTGAGAGCACTTGAATATAAAAGCACGGGTGTACTTCTGAAGCTCTAAAAAGGTTCTGGTCAGACCACATTTAGAGTACGATGTGCAGTATTGGGCCCCATATCTCAAAAAGGATGTACCGGCCCGGGAGTGTGTTCAGAGGAGGTTCATGAGGATGGACCCCAGAATGAAATGCTTAACATGAGGAAAGTTTGAGGACTCTGGATCTATACTCGATGGAGTTTAGAAGGATATAGGGGGAAATCTAACTGAAACTTGCAGAATACTGAATGGCCCGGACAGAGTAGATGTTGGGAAGATGTTTCCATTGGTAGGAGAGACTAGGACCCGAGGGCACAACCTTAGAGTAAAGGTCTTTTATAACCGAGATAAAAAGAGAAACTTATTCAGCCAAGGAGTGGTGGATCTCTGGAATTCATTGCCACAGAAGGCTGTGGAGGCCAGGTCAATGAGTATACTTAAGATGGAGATAGACAGGTTCTTGATTATCAAGAGGATCAAGGGTTATGGGGAAAAAGCAGGAGAATGAGGTTGAGAAACTTGCACATAAAGAAATTGCAATGGTATTCAGCAGAATGCATGTTTCATTAACTTCTTACTTCCCCAACGGCGGAGCCCACCTAATGGGCTGAATGGCCTAATTTCTGTTCCTATGTCTTATGTTCGAATTTACTTGCCTTAGACAAGTAGAATGGGCCTGTATTCTCTGGAGTTTAAAAGAATGAGGATATATTGGGATATATAAGGATTAGAAAACTGGATGCTAAGAGGCAATTTTCCAAGGCTGGAACGCCTCAGCATAGGATGTTGCCTGTTTCGGGCCAAAATGAAGAGAAATTTCTTTATTGAGAGGATTGTGAATTTTTGGAACTCTTTACTCTAAAAAGCTGTGGATGCCCAGTTGAAGAAACTATTTAAGGCTGAGAGCATTAGATTTTGGGTGCTAAGGAAATTAATGGATTGGCTGAAAAAGGAGAGTTGATATAGAAGTTCAACCCTGATTTTATTTAAGCGAAAAGCAGACATGATGTGCCACACATGGGCTAATACTTCTAGCGTTGCTCATATCCGTATGGAAGGCAGTTTTAATAGATGGTATCATAGCTTGCACATGGCATCCAAAATGACACATTACTTTCCAGTGAGGTCAATGAATCAGGAATGGAAACCTTGTGTCATTACAATACAGATAAATAAAAATGTACTATATTCAGTTTGGCGCTAAGGGAATTCAGGTAAAAACAGTAACCAGGGATCACATATGAATTTCTCAGCTTACCAGTGCATTTATGAATGGATTTACGGATTCTGATGATACGCTACTGATGTTGCAGATTGGTCTAGCACACTGACTTGGGGAAGTAAGAAGTTAATGAAACATGCATTCTGCTGAATACCATGCAATTTCTTTGTTTATGTGCAAAGGCCATCACATACTTTAATTTTTTTAACAGCACATTATGTTGTTAATTAAAGAACTACATATAGTTCTTTAATTAGGCTAAGAGAAAATTGAGTAGCATCAAGGTTACCTTTTCACTGGTCACCAACTTAAAATAGGGCAGTGAAACGTACAAGTTCATCATGTGTATTGGCCATGATCTGCATGCAATGATGGAGGCACATTGCCTCATTAATCTGACTGGATGTCAAAGTCATTTATTATTCTCTGAAGTCTGGTGCTGATTGTGTCTGTGCCACTTAACTGAATTTAGATGAGTGATAATGACTACGATAACTGCAGTGACTGTGCATCAATTCCGGCCAAATTACTTAAATGTTTTGTTCTATCGGCATAGATGATGGTTCCAAGGTTGATTTTCTGAAGATGTCAATGACAGTCACCACTACGAGTTCACTCAATAATACTTAGAATATTACTACAGGAAAGGCAGTAATACTTATTACTTAGTTTTGCATTCTGAGGTGCCGAGCGCTGCCCGAGGTCGGGCAAAGGGTTTTCAAATCTTCAGGCTGCAGCATCAACAGTCAGACTCTCTCAGGGGGAAAAAAAAAGTTCAAAACCTAAATCAAACTCTGAATACTCCTTGACAGACTGGAAGTCTGCTCTACGAGGCCCCAGTAACCATTCAACATCTGCAATGTGCTTGGACATAAAAGGTCGTTTCCAGACTTGCTGGAACCAATTCCCTGGTAATAACCTCATTAATAGCCAACTTCTGCTACCTATCTAAATATAATGCTCTTCCCTGGTGACAAAGCATCTACAAAATTGTTCGACGAGGAACCAACCTGTAATTAACTTCCAGGCTTGGCCTCTTGAATAAACAAAAACTTGTTTGATCGGTTTTTCTTTTACCTTGAATTGCTAGTTCAGAAATACCAATAGCTCAGTTTACAGTTTAAAGCACCAAACCAAAATTAAAAGAAGAAAATATGAAAATGAAAATTAAGCAAGTGTCCTCAACCATTCATGAGAATGATCCCAGGAATGAAAAGCTTAACATATGAGGAATGTTTGAGATCTCTAGGATTATAGGACTATATTCGATAGAATTTAGAAGGATGAGGGGGCGCCTGATCGAAACTTATAGAATAATGAATGGCCTGGAGAGTGATGTTGGGACGATGTTTCCATTGGCAGGAGAGATAAGGACTCAAAAGGCATAGCCTTAGAGTAAAGGGAAGACTCTTTAGAATGGAAATCAGAAGAAACTCCTTTAGCCAGAGAATGGTGAATCTGTGGAATTCATTGCCAGAAAAGGCAGTGGAGGTCAGGTAATTGAGTATATTTAACACCGAGATAGTTAAGTTCTTGATTGTCAAGGGGATCAAGGGTTACAGGGAGAAGGCGGGAAAATGGGGTTGAAAAACCTATCAGCCATGATTGAATGGTAGAGCAGACTCAATGATCCAAACGGCCTAATTCCTGCTCCTGTGTCTTAGGGTCTAATTTACTTAAAGTACTGAAAAAATTGTCAACACTTTGGAATCTCCATACTTCATAGAACCCCTATAGAGTGGAAGTAGGCCATTCAATTCATTAAGTCCACACAGTTATGAAGGTGTAGGTGTGTACTGTGCCTTTAAGAGAGAAAGGAAGCAGGCAAGAACCGACAAAGCGCACAGTGTGCTGAACAATTTAAAAATGTAACATTTGGTTGAAACAAATAGCTGGAGTGGTGTTGTCATGCCCATGGAACAAAACCAAATTCAAATTTGGCCAATCAGTTTAAATTATGCCCCAGATACCAAACTCCTATCGAATTTGAATTTTACTGTTTGAGATGACATCAAACCAATGTAATGATCCAATGTTTTGGAGTATAACATTTTGAACAGATAGGGGGAGAACAGCAAAGGGCACCAACAAGTACAAACTGTTAGCCGAATAGCTCTCTTGAAAGGTACCTGTCCATAGGAAACACTGTGCAGCAGAAGATCAAAGAAAAGACGACAGGGGAGACGTATTTTGAAATGTGATTATTTTTCGGAAATCTTCATTGTTTTTTTTTAAAATTGAACCTGTATTGTGGAAGGGGAGGTAAAAGATGGGTTTAAGAGCAAGGAGTTCTAAATAGTTGTTGTATTAATGTTCTCTTTTGGACGTAAACAATAAAATTGTTAATTTTTACTTTAAATAATGAGATGTGGGATGGTTTTTGCCTCTCAAAATTTAACAGATTATGGCACACAGTGAGCTTCTGTGTCAGGTTTAAATTAGCAGACGGGTTTACCTGTGTCGTAACAACAGCGACCCTCTGAAGACCTGAACATTTTTGGACTGTGGGAGGTTACCAGTGCACCTGGAGGAAACCCATACAGACACACGAAGATATCTCACACATTTCTTATGACACAGACCTCTGGTTTTTAGAAAACTGCACAATGCTTCATTTACTTTTAAAACTTCACAAGGTGGCACAATAAGTCAGTGAGTCTGCACAAAGTGCACACCCCAGATTGCACTGATTAATCAGAACCCTTTAGTACTACAGGTGTGTTAAGCCCTTAAATCTGAAATGCATTTTTTGAAAGAGGTATGATACAAAGAGACTGCAGATGTAAATTCAGTGGTTAACTGGTGAAACGTGTGTGGGACTGATATATTGTAACACTAGGGGGTGTCAAAGAAACTTCACAAAGACAGAGGGTGAAAATACCCTTCCCACTCCCTCGAGAAGAGAACCATCTCTGGCAGACATTTTCATGGTTTATCCTTCCAGGAAAAAGAAGAAGCCTGGACATAATAAGAGGATGGAAGAACCAAGTTTTATCATTTCCTATTAAATCTCTATTTGTTTGCACCTAAACATCCATAAAACAATTTCATTAGTGGAAATGAACCACAGGAAAACTGCAACATACTTACCCCGCTGTCTTTAACCAATAGATTTCCTGCATGATGTTCCTCTTGATTTTGTGTGAAAATAAGAAGCCTGCTATTTGCTTCAGAAAAAGAAATGGTGGCAAAGAAGTTTAGTATATTGCTCCTTTTGCCAATTTCAATTAAAATCCTTTCCAAAATATCAGCTGCTTGAGGATCCGGAAGAGCTTCAAAAATCAGAACTATGTACCGTTCATCAGTAGCTGCAAAATAGAACATACAAATCTTGGTCAATGTACATATATATTAAGAAAAGGTTACATTGGTGATCTTTAAGTGCGATTTATTTTCTGCATTATTATGTCGTATTATGAAAGTAACGCAATGGATAATTTTCAAAAAGAACATGATAAATTGCTACACTTGCAGGCCTGTTGAAGCAAGGTTTAAACATCGATAGGAAATTAGTTAATAAAACAACTGGTATTTGTATAGCATTGTTACAGGAATTTACACCAACACAATTGACAGAGGCATGAAGAAAAGTAGAATGAGAGTGAAAATGGATGAAATTCACACAGACACTATGGATTTTTAAAGGCAAGATCAATCTTGATGAAACAGGGTTTTTTTGAAGGTATGAGTAATGGAGAAGGAAATGTATATGGATGGCTTTTACGTGGACCTCCAGAAGATATTTGATGAAGCCGCTCAAAAGCTTGGTTTTAAAAGCAAATCAGAGTCTGGATTGGGAAATTGCCTGAGAAGCAAACGACAGAGGGTGGGGAAGTGGTTGTCCACTAATTGTACGATGTGATGAGGACAGAAATGCAACAAAGCTGTGTTGCTGCCTCAATTATTCTCTGTATTTATTAATAACTTGAAATGATGAGAGAAAAAATATAACTAAGCTTTGCTGATGACAGAAAGAAAGGTTATACAGTGAGATTTTAGATGGAAGCATAAAATAAAGAGACATTAATGGATTTAGTCAACGGAGAAAATGGTAGATTTCAATGCATGTAAATAAGATGCTATTCATTTTGGAGCTGTAAAGGTTAAATCAGTATGTTTTCTATATATTGAAAATTGAAAAGGTCCAAGATGACTTAGGAGTCCTTTTACATAGATTATTAACATATGTACAGGTATAAAAAATCATCAAAAAAGCGCAAGACCTTCAGCTGTAGAGGACTAGAATACAATTGATTCGAAAACATGCCCCGACTGGAGTACTGCGTTCAGTTCGGACCACCACATCATAGAAAGGATGCACTGGCCTTGGAGGGGGTAAACTGTAGATTCACAGGACTGGACTCCAAGGGTTCACTTGTGACAAAGTCAGAAAATTAGGACTGCACTCACTAGAATTTACAATATTAAAAGGGTGATTTCATTGATGTTTTCATGATATTAAGCAGAACTGAAGAGTAAGGAGAGTGAACTTATTAAAATGGAGGGATGTTTAGAAACTGCCATCACAGTAAATGCAGTGGAGGAGAACATCACACTACATGAAGGATGGAGGTGAAAGACACAGGGAAATATTTAATTTAAGCTTGTCATAACTTAAATTTGATCAATCAATTGTTTTTCAGCATAGTTCTGATTACAAATGTGCATCAAATCAGTGGAGAATGTTCATCTGTCAGGGAGGTCACAACATTAGTTAAGATAAATCACAGCCATGAGGAGAGATGATTTGTTAAAGCACTATCAAGAATGGTTGAAACAAGGAACAGAAGACAGATAACCAAACATTATGGAGTATGCTACAGAACCCCAGAGAGAGTAAGATAGCCATATGGGCAAACCTCTCAGAAGTGCAGAAACAATAGGGCAGAAATAGCAGGGAGTTTTAAAATAATCGTTACTGGTATAGAAGGCACAGAATTCCTGAAATTGTTTCACGTGAACACTTTTAGCCAGTTTTCAGCAAGCCCAATAAGAAAATGAGCAAGTGAAAGGGGGATTTGTGGATAATAACTTCATGTTCGTGAACATAATTCAGTTAGACTTATTGTATTTGTTGAAAAAAGCAAACATAAACCAAGAATCAAAGTGCTTAATTGGAAAGGGCCAACTTTATTAATTGGAAATATCATTTGGCTAAAATGAATTGGAAACAGCCCATCATATTTTCAAAAGAACATGGAGAAATGGATAAAATAGTAAAATGTGAAACAGTAGAATTAAAGGGAAAGGAAATATGACTAATTGGTAAACTTTCAAAAGAGCAAGACAGACATAATGGGTCATATTCATCCATGTTTCAACATGATCTATGAAGAGATCAAGTTTTCAAATTTAATAGATGTAGAGACATGAAGAGCAACATAAGGAGGAGGGTATTCTATTTCTACAAAGTGGCTATTATTCTTCACTTAAAATATTGCTAACTGCTTTAGTTCAATAAAAACCTGTACTAATGGAGTACTGTTAGCGCAGTGAAACATTCCAAAGAATTTCATAGAAACGCCTTAAAACAAAAATGACATTAAGCCCCACAAGGAGATATTAGGGCAGATGAGAAAAACATTCAAAGTGACAGGTTTTAAGGCTCATTTTGAATGAGAAAAGTGGAATTGAGGGATGAAAGAGATGAAGGAATATAATCCAAGAATTTAACATCCAGTCAGCTGATAGCACTGGTTTGGTAATAATGGGGATGAGTGAGGGGTCAGAATGAGAGATCAAACTTCCTCGGATTGTAGGTCACAAAACTGGACTGACAGTATGGAAAGGTCATGGAGAAGAATGGGAATGTGAATATAAAATGATATATTGAAGAATCAGAAGTCACAGTAGGTCAGCAACCAGTGGTAGTGGTTAAATTATTTAACACACAGTGACATATACACTTAAGTACAGTGATATTCATACAAAAGATCAAGTTATCAATTTAACTTTATTAATGCAATGGATTATACTTACTGGTCCCTTGAGAATCAAACCAGCTTTTCTCTTTGCTCATTTTGAGAGATGATCGTATATTGTGGCATGCAGCAGGTGTCATTTGGAGAAAAAGTACTGGTAGTACACGTGAACCACACCATTCACACATAGTGAATTCTGAGGCTTTGAAAACTACCTCCTGGGATGACTCTTTAGGTACTGCAAAGGAAGGATAATTATTATTGTCTTCTATTCACTTTTTTGTACATGAAATAAATTTTATTACTGATTTGATTTAGTTTTAATAAAGAAACTACCAACAAATGGATAGAATTAATTCAACAAGGAAGAAATTTAAATTACATTCCAAATGTCAAGAAGCTCACTGTTACATTAAGTGATTTAACACTACTTCTCATTTGATTGGCCTCCAGCATAGCATTTCAGAAGAGTAATTTATTAGCAGTTTGGTTAACAGTTGGGTACCCACCCTCTGATGCTGCCTGACCTGCACCAGCACTTTTCCAGCACCACACTCTCTATCCACTGCTCTTGTTAACGTAAATAAGCTCCAAGAGAATATGGTTTCTTGAATCTTGCTGCTAATATCAATTTACAATATAAAAGGGTCTACAGGGAAGACTCCCACAAAGATGACACTTTAGCTGATACAAAGCTCAATTGAGGAACTTAAATAAAAAGACTTTGTAAAGCTAGAAGTTAATAACTCGGTCAAATCAACTAGTGTATACAAAAGGACTGTAAGAAATTTTCCACAAAGGCTACAAACATAAATTAATTTACAACTGAGTTAATTATGAAATAGTTCCAAATAAAACAATGTTGGCAATTCTTCTTCTTCATGGTAACCATATCGATTAACAAGAGAAAAAGTAGCATAATGCTATATAAGAACAAGATTAGCAGAGTAGAAAGAATACAAAATCACCAAATGGGAAATGAAAATTAGTTTTCATTTTGCAGTAGTAATTATTACTAAAAACACGTGCATATTTTGATCCATTTGATCATGATTCTGCACATTTTACTTCAGGAATAAAATAAATTTTTCCTTTGCCAGAAAACATATGTTTAATTATTTGAGAAGCGGATTATTAGTTTGATGCTGGACTGAAACAGTTAGGTTTCTTTCCTCTGCAGTCTTTGTGGACATGAAGAAACATCAATGTCAAGATGGAGGTTAAAACCTAAAAACTCTCCAAAAGGTGCTTCTATTAAGGAAATAGTTTTAAACAACTGCTTCCCCATTCCAACTCTATTTTCTTCTCAAATTGATATGGGGACTGTACTTTCGGATTTGAGTTTTACAGTCCGTCGATTCGCAGTTTAGAAATTGATTGAATAGACTTACCTCCCATGCTGACCTTGATGAAGTCGAGGCTGAACTGAAAGTAGAAGAATTTGTTTTTAGTGTTTGCAAATCCAACAACTTCAGTTGTTAAACAGCATCAATAATAAAGATTGAACAAAATTACAACATATTTCAAACTAACACTTCAATAAATCTTCACTTTTCTTCAAACAAAACCTCAATCTAAATTAAATTCAAATTGGTTTGCTGCATACTTTAGGTGACACTTCAGAATTAGAAATTTATAGCAATGTTTCCATCTCCAATATGTGGAGGTGCTGCTGTTGGACTGGAGTGGACCAAATTAAAAATCACATATCATCAGGTCATAGTCCAACAGGTTTCTTTGGAAGGACTAACTAGTTACTTGATGAAGCAGCGCTCTGAAAGCTAGTACTTCCAAATTAACCTGTTGTTCTATAACCTGATGTCATGTGATTTCTAACTTTGCGAAAGTGAGGACTGCAGATGCTGGAGATTAGAGTCAAGATGAGAATGGTGCTGGAAATACACAACAGGTCAGGCAGCATCAGAGGAGCAGGAAAATTGACGTTTCGGGCAGGAGCCTTTCATCAGGTATGAGGCTAGAAGCCTTGGAGTGGAGAGATAAATGGGAGGGGGTGGGGCTGGGGAGAAGGAAGCTGGGAGTGCAATAGGCGGATGGAGGAAGGGGTAAAAGTGATAGATCGGAGAGGAGGGTGGAGCAGATAGGTGGGAAGGAAGATTAACAGGTGGGACAGGTCATGAGGATGGTTCCGAGCTGGAAGTTGGGAACTGGGGTAAGGTGGGGGGTGGGGAAATGAGGAAACTGGTGAAGTCCACATTGACGCCATGGGGTTGAAGAGTTCCGAGGCAGAAGGTGAGGCATTCATCAAACTTCCAGCTCAGAACCATCCTCATGACCTGTCCCACCTGTCAATCTTCCTTCCCACCTATCCGCTCCACCCACCTCTCCGACCTATCACTTTTACCCTTTCCTCCATCCACCAATTGCATTCCCAGCTACCTTCTTCATCTTTCCAGCCTCATTCCTAATGAAGGGCTCCTGCCCGAAACTTCGAATTTCCTACTCCTCAGATGCTGCGTAACCTGCTGTGCATTTTCAGCCCACTCTAATTCTGATTTCTAACTTTGTCCATCTCCAACAAGCATTGCAACAGGATGTCCCATTACTAAAAGAGTAGCTACTGATCACTATGGGCACTCTGACATGCTACTAAATGGAGTCGTAGAAGGCCAAGTGTTCCAAGATTTTTGATGGCTCTCTGCATGGTTCCACCTTAGTTACTCTTCACATCATAGATTAAATTTGCAATTTGAATGTTTTTGTCTTGGACTTTTGCTTTTAGATGGTGCCACCTCTTAGTTTCATGGTTCTCCTCTATTCTCCACACATACTCACTTTCTGGGCTGGCTCAACCCCTCTCATCCCATTTTCTCCAGGAATGTGTTTTTAACTAGCTCTGGACTATTCAAATATTCCTCTTGATACCTCTCAATCATACACCCTTCATAAAGTGGAGCTCAACTCAAAATTTGCTGCCTGAATGCTAACTCTCACTAATCCCATTTAATCATGACTCCTAATCTGCACTACTGATTTTAGAGTTCTCATTACACATGAAAATCCTTGATAGTCTTTCTTTTTACTAACTCATAACCTCCACCAACCCTACAATCCAACAAGATTTTGAAATTCTGATCTCTTGTATATCTCTTGTTGTAATCACTAACATGGGTCTTCAAATGCCAAAGTCAAGCTCTGGAATTTCTAGAGCTGAAAAAGTGTTGCTGGAAAAGTGCAGCAGGTCAGGCAGCATCCAAGGAGCAGGAGAATCGACGTTTCGGACACGAGCCCTTCTTCCTGAAGGATGCTGCCTGACCTGCTGCGCTTTTCCAGCAACACGTTTTCAGCTCTGATCTCCAGCATCTGCAGTCCTCACTTCCTCTGGAATTTCTACCCAAAGTAGTTCTCATTCTGATTCCTTTTAGATGCTGAAGTAACCTAGCTTTTGACCAAAGGTCATGTCGTTTGGCCTAAGTGATCTAACGTTAAATTGTAATTTATAATGATCTTGTGAAGCACCCAAAGATGTTTTACTATGTTTAAGTGCTATATAAAAAAAATTAATGTCTCAGTCTTCAAGCAGACTGAGCCAAGAAAAAAAATTCAAATGCAGCTAATGACCAAACTAGTAAACCTTCACATTTCCAACTCAAAAGCAGAATCAAAGCAAGTCAGCTATATTAGATTCCCATACCCAGAGGAATGCATTCAATTTCTCGTCACCAGAATGGGTTTAAAAACAAAGAAAAAATATGCGACCCACAAGGACAAAACTGAGCAGCCTTCACTGCCTGAGGGGCACATCAAGACAGCATTCCAACAGTGCAAGGATAAAGCCAAAAGACAGATCTGGGATATAAAGAACAAATGGTGAGAATGGAAAATCTACATTATTCAATGTTGTTATGTTGATTATGATAAACCAAATTTTTTAAGCCACCAGGGCCATCTTTAGATCAGAATCAAATGGACAAAATTCCTTGCAGTCACAAGATTGTTTAGTTTCTAAGAATTACAATGAGCAGCATGGTGGCACGGTTGTTAGCACTGCTGCCTCACAGCACCAGAGACCCGGGTTCAATTCCCGCCTCAGGTGACTAACTGTGTGGAGTTTGCACATTCTCCCAGTGTCTGCATGGGTTTCCTCCGGGTGCTCCGGTTTCCTCCCACAGTCCAAAAATGTGCAGGTTAGGTGAATTGGCCATGTTAAATTGCCTGTAGTATTAGGGGCAGGGGTAAATGTTATCTAATCTAATCTAATCATCCATCGACTTGTAAGAATATTTTTAAATCAACCATTTATCCATAGTGGCAGAAGACATTCTCCAAGATTATTCCCCTATTGTGGAGTCCATGTTTTTGATGCAACAAACTGTCAAATAGTTGAAAACCAAAAAACAAACAAGCAGACTCAAAGGTATCCAGCCAAGATGATTTTTTTCAAGTAAAAGCTTCATGCAATTATTCCATGGGTTTATAAGGATAAGGAAAAGGAATTCCAGGAATGCAACAAGTGTAATTAACTTCGAGAGATAAATCATACTCTAAGAAATGTTGAGGTAGTTCTCTCTTGCTCATTGCAGGAAAAATCCTGATATATATTCTCCTACTTCCAGTGGCTGAGGAAACCTCCCAGAGGTTTTATGCTTTCCAGAGGAATCTCCACAACACTCTCTCTGTTGCCAAACAAATCCTAGATAAATATCAAGAACACCATGAGGAACTCTCATTCCATTCATCAACCAGTAAATTATTAGGCTCTGTGGATTCTGCTCCTAGCAACCTCATTATAATCCTGCAATTGCTTTGTAATCATGTAACTGCTTTGTTGAGTGGGAGATCTGATTCAGATGCCTTCAAAATCCAAAGCAAGGTCAAGTAAGCCATGATAGGATCTTATAAACAGGAGCTAAGAGAAAGAAAGGGGAGGGTAGTACATTGCACCTCCTCTGGCATTCAAAAACATGATTTCTGATCTCACCATGACTGTATTTTGCACCTTGACCTTAGACTCCTTTCTGAATCAAAAAAATCTTGAATTCAATATTGAAAATGTTCAAGCATGTAATGTTTTCTTGGAATGAATTCTGAGAGCTAATGATCCTCAAAGAAGAATTTCCTCTCCATTTGATATTAAGTGGGACAGCCCCTATTTTTAAACTATGCTCCCAAATTCTTCTATTGCCCAATGAGGGCAAGCATCATCCCAATATCTAACCCCTCAACTCATTCAGAGTTTTGTGTTTCAATACAATTTCATCTCATTCTTTTAGACTTCAGTGATATGAGTAAGAATGAATCTGGTGAACTTTCACTGACAGTTGAAGTGACTGGACTTCAGAAGTTTGTAATTTACTCCTACAGTCCTCAGCTTACATCTGAAGTCAAAGGAACTACATAAATCTATTTTCCTTTCCTTTCTCCCCTTTCCAAACCTTCCCTCCCTTCTAACCCTGCTCGTTACTTCTGCTTAACGTTCCTTTTACCTTGCACCTTCTAGTTGAGAGCACAAATTGACTTATGCTCCAGTCCAATTGCTGGACAAATAAATGATACTTGCCCTTGACCCTGTGTGAAATTGACTGGTTGACATCCACTCTCGAAAAGGATTCTAAACTTTCCAATAAAACAAGTCATCTGCAACCTGGGAAATGCCAGCAACTGGAATTGAAACCCTGTTTGTGCCAGTAATTTTTATCCCTTTACCTCCCCCCAAACAGATGTGCTAAGAACCTAAATATGGATTTTGTTCTATTGTTCTGTTTCTTGAAACTTAATTTCCCTGCCTTACATTCACATCCCAAGATACGGTTAAGTTTATTTTTTAAAACCACTATGGTATGGCAACAAAAGACAAAGCTTCAACAAAATTAAAACTTCCAAGACCACACTTACAATGACAGGTTCCAATACTGTTGTGCGAAAGCTTCCTATTCGTATACTTCGACACTTGAGAATAATACTTTCACAGCTATTTTCCACTTGTAAACTAAGAGCATCCTTGTGTGTCTGAGTAGATTCAAATTTTCGTTTTTTGCCCACTGTGTCATGGTATGAATTTCCAAACTGTAAATAGAGTAAACACAAAAAGAGCATTTAAATGCAAATTGAAAACCAGAATACTGTTCAGAAAAATTTGGACTTTACATCTATCTGATTCAGTTAAGAAAACAAGTTTATACCAAATGAGTTTCTTTAACATTCTGTTTGTTACAAATGATATACTTTAAATATAAATCTTTAGAGAACCGACACTTAAGTTGATGGGTACTGTTAATGTTTTCTTGTCCCTATCCCTCAGCTTACTTCAGCCAGTACATGGTATAAGAACTAAACTTCTTGTTACTATTACTATGGAAGATAAATGTTTCTTAAATAAACTGCTTTCTGGAGCAAACTAGAATTGCATGTTAGCAATATCCATGCTACTAGATTTACGAGATGTAAATAATTTTAGAATTCATATTTTAATGCATCAAATAATAACTTCAATCACAAAAACTTTCTTATAGCAATTCATATTTTTCCACTTTGTGAACCTGGTGGGCAATGCAACATGTGCGGAAACTAAATGGAAGTGGATTTCACACATTTAGCAAGATTATCCCACCTTCTTTAAGATGACAATCTGTGAATGAAATAAATGAGCACACGTGTTACTTGTATTTTCAATGCTTCTCGTATACAAAGAGATCACCCTGATTAGAAATTAACACTGGCCTAAAGTCTGAGAAATTACAAACTGTTACGTTGACCTCATTTCACAATTCAGTCTCAACTACTTTTACCTGCCTAAAGTCCGTACCGCTTAGCCGACAAATGTTTTACTTTCTCAATGTTACAAGTTCAAACTATCCCAGCATTTACAGTTTTCTAGAAAACAGAATTCAAATTTCCATTAGCCTTCATGTGAAGAGATAGTTAAAGTGGTCTAGGTCTACCTTTAAGGTTATGACACCTCATTCTTGATTCCCCATTAAAGGGATTGTCTCATAATCACTCTGTTTACTTTCAATATTTTAAAGCATAGCAATCAGATTACCCCTTAACTTTCTACAATCAAGCCAAACTTAATCAACCTGCCTTCAAAGTTTAAACCTCAAAATCAGTCTGCATCATGCCCAATTCCAGAGGCAAATTATTCTGATGCAAGCTTATTTCGCTTTTGAAGGGGATAGAAGAAAAGTGCATCATCTCTGTTGCAACAATGGTGTGAGCAATCTAACTTTCCAAACTTCTCTCACCATGCTCAGGATCAATTCCTGTAGGCAGAGTATTCTGCCTACGAAGTAGGAGCTGCATCTACATTCTCATATGCCCTCACAGAACTACCCCTGGAGCTGACAGTTATTCCACTTACTGATTAATGCCGTATTAAATTACGTTGCTAACCATTTTGAAATGAGGTACATCAATTCATTCCAACATACTATATTGTTCTGATGCTAACATTTATTTCTTGGGCATGTTGCAGCGTTCCAGTGAAGCAAAGTAGTGAAACAGCACTCATTTTCTGCTTGGACACTTTACAGCCTTCAGTTCAACAATACAAAGTTCACCAACTGTGAACTCAAAACTCCATTTTGATTGTAGCCCACTCCTCTCACCTGGTTTGCAAGGGGTTGCTCTTAACAGAGTTTTTTTTGGGGCTATATTTACAATGCGGAGGTTGAACCCGTCGTAATTAAAACCAAACACTCAGAAAAGCTCAAGATTAGAGTGGTGCTGGAAATGCACAGCAGGTCACGCAGCCATCCAAAGAGCAGGAAAATCACGTTTCAGACAGGAGCCCTTCACTCAGAAATGCTTGCCTTGCCTTGTAATCTTTAAAATGTGAGTGATTAATAAAGAACTCCTAATGCTATTCCAACAACACACTTAAAGATTATATTAACTTAAGCTCAAGTCCACACACATTGTCTTCTCTGCTGTCTTCAATCTTCCATCTGCTGATATCCCTGGGTTATTGTCTTTCTTTTTACTGCGAGTACATTTTATGTGAAAAGATACCTTTTTTGATAGTGTGCGTCTTATTTCTTTGAAAGCAAAATGTTAGATGGGCAGTCAGCTCTACAGCAATTGCTCTCTGACTAAATTTTCAAAATGTCCTGGCTTTATACTCCCCAGTGTCGTTCCAAAGCTCCAAGTCACTATCATTCACTGCATAAGTAATGTTTCTTCACATTTCCCCGCATCTCTTAACCAAAATCTAATCCTTATCTCTCCTCCTCGCAATCAAATGTGACCAGTTTTCTTTGTCTAACTTATTTAAACTGGTGATAAGCTTGGACAAAGTGAGGACTGCAGATGCTGGAAATTGAGTTGAGTGTGT
Organism: Chiloscyllium punctatum; assembly: GCF_047496795.1. Classification (NCBI taxonomy): domain Eukaryota; kingdom Metazoa; phylum Chordata; class Chondrichthyes; order Orectolobiformes; family Hemiscylliidae; genus Chiloscyllium; species Chiloscyllium punctatum. The sequence continues at coordinate 84,866,445 of NC_092749.1, forward strand.
GTTGCTGGAAAAGCACAGCAGGTCAGAAAGTATCTAAGGATCAGGAGAATCGACGTTTTGGGCATAAGCCCTTCATCAGAAATGAGCTTGTACATATTATATAATTTTCCTTTAATCCAAGATGAACATTTCCAATTTTGTCACCTTAAGCTTTTCGCTAAAATTCTCATTCTTGGAATCATTGCACTATGTCCTCTACATCCTCTCAAGCACTTTCACATGTTTTTTCCAGGGTCCACTTCTCTTAATTGTGGCTTAACCAGGATTTTATAGGGATTTCTTTCAGACACAATCTCCCTCTGTATATCGCTCCTGTTCCCAATATCTTAGAAAGGCCAAGAAAGAAATAGATCGTAGAATCCCTAAAGTGTGGAAACAGGCCATTTGGCCCAAAAAGCCCACACTGACCCGCTGAAGAGTAACACATCCAGACCCACTGCCCTACCCTATTACTCCACACTTCCCCTCATTAATGCACCGAACATAAACATCTCTGAACACTATGGGCAATTTAGCATGGTCAATTCACCCAACCTGCACATCTTTGGACTGTGGGAGGAAACTGGAGCACCCGGAGGAAGCTCACGTTGATAAGGGGAGAATGTCTGTGTGGAGTTTGCACATTCGTCCAAGGCTGGAATTGAACCCGGGTCCTTGCGCTGTGACAAAGCAGTGCTAACCAATGAGCCACCATGCCAGAATGTTTTGTTGGGTTTTATCATTTCCCTTCATCTAGTTTAACTGCCTTATATACTGCCTTATATACTGCCTTATATAATTTTTTCTGCATTCTCTTCCTATATTTTTTTCTAACTAACTATTACCTAATTCACCTGTTCCAACCAAGTACTCCACTGCTCGCTCATTCTTTCCGCTCAGACACTGGCACAAACACTGTTCAAATGGAAGTGATCCCAGGTTTTCATGCCTCAATATTAGTGCTGGTTCTATCAAATATAATCCCTCTGTCCCACATGCCACCAGGAACAAAATGCACCTCTTCCACCATGTCCTTTACAAAATGTCCTGGAAAAGTTTCACAAGTTGAAAAAGTCAAAATTTTCTTTTCAAATTTACACGATGCCAATGAAATTCACTACCCCTTCAAAATATTAATTATTCTACTGACAGATATCAACTTCTATCTAGGGGAATAGAGTTGAACTAATACAGATAAACATTTCTCCTATGATGTACTCCACTGAACAAAAACAGTTTTGATAATGGTGTCACCTATTGCTCAGTGACAGAATTCTTGCCAAGTCAAAGTATGCCACAGCATACTGAGAAAACAGGGACTTTTCAATGGTGTCCCGACCAATAACAATCATAAAACCAATTCCATAATTAACAGATTATCTGATTATTGTCTTATTCCTGTTTCAGAACTTGTCTCGTTCAAATTCGCTGCTTTATTTCCATTAATAATGGTATGTCTAACAAAGTTTATCTTTGAAAAGTGCTATTTAAATTATAGGATTTTTTTTGTTGTTTCATAGATAACAAATGTCAGGGTATCTAAAGCTTTGCTTTTTATTACCTTGTCTTTCATTTTTGCCTTTCTTGGCAACGTAGCTGTAGATTCCACTTCTGTGAGTACGTTTTCAGAAATCTGTTCTGCTGCTTTTCCATCAGGAGGCTCTTCTAAGACAGGCTCTAAGGGTCTAGTGGAGGGTACAGGAGAAAGACTTGCAGTGTCAGTAACTCTACCAGTAGAATGAACACTGTCCATTCTACTACTTCCGGTACTGGCATTATCATCTTCTTCCTCTTCATCATCACTGGACAGCACAACTGGGCAAAAATTACAAAATTAGTGCACAGAAGCAAACTTAATAACATTCCCCTTGTTTTAACAAGGAACATTTCAGACATACATCATAACATCATAGAACACCTGCAATCTGTAAAAGCAGTTTGAAAGAAATTCTGTAAATATAATTTCATGCATCTTGAGCTGTTAAAGATGACGCAAACTTTTGCATAGGATAAGTTTTTAGTCACAGAACAAAAAAAAAGAGATAAATGCAGCAGAGGCAAAGGGAATGTAGCACCAAGATGATTGGTGACTTGACTCATCTTTGCCCATATCCCTCAATGCCACAAATTAACACAAGCCCATCAATCGGTTTTAATTTAACAACTAATTGAACAACAGTTTGTGGAAGATTATTCAAAACCTGTTTCGCTGCGTAAAAATGTTTTCTAATTTTACCTTGGAAGGTTTAAATTTAATTTTGCTATTCTTTCAAGCTCTAAGCATAGCAATCAGCAGAAATGTTTTTTCACTATCTTCCCTATCCAATTCTTTGATGCCTTGAAAGGTTCTATTGAATCATTTCGTAACGTTCTTCATTCTTCACTCATCTTGGTGTAGATTTATCTATCATTTACGGGATCTGGGCTTCACTGACTTTGCCAGCTGTAATTAGCCACCTGCAATTACCCTCGAGAAGATCGTGGAGAGCTGCCTTCTTGAATTGCTGCAGTCCAGTCGATATAGCTAGACTTGCAGCGTTATTAGGAAAGGAACTCCCAGGATTTAGACCCAGCAAAACTGAAGGGAAGAAGATATAGTTCCAAATCAGGATGGCAAGTGACTTGGAGGGGAACGTACAGGTGGTAACATTCCCATCTGGTGTACTTGCCCTTCTAGATGGATGAGAGTTTGGAAGTGCTGTACAAGGAGCTTTGCTCAATTTCTGCAGCATATCTTGTAGATAGTACACACTGCTTCTACTGTGCACCAGAGATGGAGGTAGTGAATGTCTTTAAATGTGGTGCCAACCAAGCGAGTTGCTTTGTCCTGGATGGTGACAACGTTCTCGAATTTTCCATTTGGGCGGCACGGTGGCACAGTGGTTAGCACTGCTGCCTCACAGCACCAGAGACCCGGGTTCAATTCCCGCCTCGGGCGACTGTCTGTGTGGAGTTTGCACGTTCTCCCCGTGTCTGCGTGGGTTTCCTCCGGGTGCTCCGGTTTCCTCCCACAGTCCAAAGATGTGCAGGTCAGGTGAATTGGCCATGCTAAATTGCCCGTAGTGTTAGGTAAGGGGTAAATGTATGGGTAGGTTGCGCTTCGGCGGGGCGGTGTGGACTTGTTGGGCCGAAGGGCCTGTTTCCACACTGTAAGTAATCTAATCTAATCTAATCTAATCTAATCTTGAGTTGCATTTAGACAAGTGGTAGTACTCCATCACACTCCTGACTTCTACCTTGTAGTTAGTGGACAGGCTTTGAAGAGGCAGGTGAGTTACTCAGTATTCCTCGCTGCAGTAAGGGCTGATGAAGGGCTTCTGACCGAAACGTCGATTTTCCTGCTCCTGGATGCTGCCCAACCTGCTGTGCTTTTCCAGCATCACTCTAATCTTGACGGTATTTATACAGCTTGTCCAGTTAAGTTTCTGGTCCAAGGAAACTCTCATGATGTGTATATAGGGATTCAACAATACTAATGTAAAGGAGCAACGGTGGGATTTACTCTTGTTAGAGATTGTCATTACTTAGCATTTGTATGGTTCAAATGTCATTTGCCACTGTTAACCCAAATCTATATATTATCTAGGTCTTGCTGCATTTGGACATGGAATGCTTCAGTTTCTGAGCAGACATGAATGGTGATGAACACTGTGCACTCAGTGAACATGCCCCTTCAGACCTTATGATGGAGAGAAGTCATTGATGAAGCAGCTGAAGATGGCTAGGCCTGGGACACTACCCTGAGGAACTCTTGTTGAGATTCCCTGGAACAAGGCTGACCGACCTCCGTCACAACTATCTTCTGTTGTGCCAGCGTGCTTCCTCCGATTCATATCCACTCCAGTTTTGCTAGGGCTCCTCACTGCCACACACATTTAACAGTGCTATCAAGCAGCACTTGCTCCCAAAGCAACTCACACTTGACTGTAAATTACAGTACTACCACACCTGTTGACCATGAGTTCGGAAATACCTAGTTATGGAGATGCTGTTGTCTGACATTATAAGTAAGATATGATTCCAGGAACATGATTTTGTCAGGGCATTGCTTGACCAGATTGTAAGAGAGTTCTCCCCATTTCAGCATGGTTGGTAAGGAGAACTGTGCAAGGTCAACAGAGCTGGGTTTGCTGTTGTCATTTTTGGTACCCATGCAATCAGTTGGGTTTAATTTCTTGAGACGTTTTAGCATTTGATACAGCTAAATTGCTTGCTTGGCCACTTCAGAGGGCAGTTACGATTCAACTACATCCAAAGTGGACAATCTTGTATTTGTCTAATTTGAAGTAAACTGGTCACTGATTTGCTATTGTTACTAGTGATAAAGTATAGCCCACCGATTTTCAAATTTCATCTTGAGTTTTGAGATTTTTATGGACTGAAATGTTTTCAGGGTCAAAAATACTGACTTAAAAATGGCATTGCTAGTCACCTAACCATAGGTTGAATCAAGTTTCAGGAAACTATCAAAGAGCAGTCTGATCTCCACTAAACATTTTTATTAACAGAGATTGAAACCAGTCAAACAAGAAGAAACTAGGTTTTGTTTATTTGTTTTCCTTCACTCCAGAAAACCCTGAAGATGGTTCCTGGTTGCTTCTGGTAAACTAGATATCAACAGTTCCTATTGGAATCAGATAGAGCTACATACGAAAAAAAAATTTAAAACATTGTGTGGCCAAAAGGAGAAGGGTGAAAAATAATGCCAATTCTTCCATTTTCACCTGGCTGTGACACTCAAATTATTTTGTATTCTTCTGATTCCATTTAATTGCTTACAATATCACCCATCCTTGGGTGACCAGCAAAGTTTGTTAAATAGCTTCCTACCTTATCAACTAACTCAGTAATAAATATTGTGAATAACTGAGAACCAAAATGTGGCGCACATGAATCATAGTAATCTTCAATTTCAAATTCAGATAAATATCAGGATCGTCATCAAACATCTTGTGAGAGTAAACATAAAATATGTTTAAAGATACTATCCTGTTCACTGCTTTAGTCATCTCTTCAAAAACCCAAATCAGGTTTGTCAAGCATCATCTACTTTTGACAAATGGAGATACCCTTGGAATCATTGCTAGGACCCCTGCCCAATTCTCTAGACCTTGGTATACACATATAATTAAAAATATTTAGTTTCTACAAAGCTTGGAAGTATTGTTAACCTTGAGGAGAATAGCACAGCTTCAAAACGATAGACAGGTTGGTCAAGTCCAGAAAAATCAGGGAATGTGCCTGAATGACAACCACTCAGTAGCTCTGACACCCATTATTATGAAGTGCTTCAAGAGATTAGTAACGGTACACATTAACTCCAGCTGCCCAGAATGGCTTGATCCACTGCAATTTGCTTACCGTCACAATAGATCCATGATAAACGACAACTCCCTGACCCTACACTCATCCCTGGAACATCTGGATAACAAGGACACCTATGTCAGACTCCTATTTAGCTCCACCTTCAACACCATAACTCCAACAAAACTCACCTCGAAACATTGACACCCGAGACTCTGCTTACCCTCCTGCAGTTGGATCCTCAGCTTCTTGACCGCACACCGTAATCAGTAAGAATAGGCAACAACACCTCCTCCCCAATACTTCTCAACACTGGTGCCCCGCAAGGCTGTGTAGTCAGCCCCTCACTGTACTCGTCCTCCACTCATGACTATGACCAAATTCAACCTGAACTCAATTTACAAATTTGCTGATGACACCACCATAGTGGGTTGGATGAGAAGGCAGAGTACAGGAAAGAGATAGACAAGGTAAGGGCATGGTGTAAAGAAAACACTCACTCCCTAAATGTCAGCAAAATGAAAGAGCTGGTCATTGAATTCAGGAAGTGGAGTGGAGGACACATCCATTTGCATTAATGGTGCTGAGGTGGAAGTGGTCAAGGGCTTCAAGTTCCGAGGAGTAAATATCTTGGTCCACACACATTGACTCCACAGTCAGGAAAGCACACCAATGCCTTTACTTCCTCAGGAGGCTAAGAAAACCTAGCATGCTCACAATGATTCTTACCACTTGTTTTACAGATGCACCACAGAAAGCATTCTATCTGGATTCATCACAGCTTGGTATGGCAACTGCTCTGGTAAAAACAATGACTGCAGATGCTGGAAACCAGATTCTGGATTAGAGTGGTGCTAGAAAAGCACAGCAGTTCAGGCAGCATCTGAGGAGCAGGGAAATCGACGTTTCGGGTAAAAGCCCTTCATCAGGAAAGAGCAAATGGCAACTGCTCTGCCCAAGACCACAAGAAATTACAGCAAGCTGTGAATACAGCTCAGTTATACAGACCATTCCTCCTGATGCCTGGGAAAGCTGCCAATAAAATCAAAGACCCCAGTTATACTTTTTGCCAGCTTCTTTCACTGGGCAGAAAATACAAAACTTTGAAAAAACGTACCAGCAGATTTAACAGCTTCTTCCCTGCTGATTATCAGACTTATGAATGGACCTCACATTTCTCAGTTGATCTTTCTTTGGACCTTCTCTGTCGCTGTGACACTATATTCTGCATTTTGCTCTATTATTCGGAAGTACTTACATAAGGTATGCTTTGTCTTGTTAGCACACAAAATGATGCTTCTCAGTGTATTGCGATACATGTGACAATAATATATCAAATCAAAGTGGGAAGATGTGACAAATGCAACATAATGACGTATTAAATTACTTAATTTTGGTATGAAAAAAATTGCAGAGACAGGATAGAAAGGGTACAGTTCCAAAGGGAATGCAAGAGCAAAAGGACCTGTGTTTATATGTGCCTAGGTTACTAAAGGTTCCAGTGCAGGTTGCAACGTGTTCAAAGCTTGTTTTACTTAACTTTCACTCTTTGCTCTTAAGACACCATTTCTCAACTCTTTCCAGTGCCTGAAACATGCTCACTCCTGAGTTGTCCAAAAATATCTTTCAAATGTGCTATAACACAGACTTAGCCTAATCTCTAGTTCCATCTCATCCTCAGGGCCTCTTCCAGTCTACTTACAGGGAATCAAGCACACAGCATCAATTCATTGCTTGGAGCCTCCTCTTCTAGTTTTCTGCCAATGGTCCTATGCTATGATCTCCCCATCTGGTCTTTCAGGAGATTTACCCTTTCTTTCTAGTTTTTGTTATTTTTGGTGGTGTCTTGGTTTCTTCGGGTGTTTCAGTTGCTTTTTTCATAATTCCGGATTCATCTTCAATTTCTTCTGGTCACTTTTGCAACCATCTTTTCACTAACCTGGAATCACTCCTGGATTTTGTGCACTCCTATTATACAGCCCATAGTAAGTCCCGCGACTCCTGATTTTCGCTTGCTTGGTTAATACACATCTGATTGGCCAGGTCCATTAACTGTTTAAGAGGAATGCTGGAGTGAATGTGTGTGGCCTGCCTCACTGCACAAAACTAGCAGGAGTCTCAGCCACCTGCAGATACAATTCTCTGCCTCCACCTGGAAACACAGTAACTTAGTTTCATAACAATTTTGTATGCACTGTCTGGATGGATGAAGCAGGATCACTTAAGGTTTTTAAAAGGGAACTGGACATCATTTGCAAACAGAAAGATTTGCAGGGTGACAGGAAAATGGTAAGGGAGTGATAAGAAATGAATTGCTACTTCAGAGGGTCAGCACAAAGATAAGACCATAAGACCATAAGACATAGAAGCGGAAATAAGGTCATCCATCCCATCAAGTCTGCTCCACCATTCAATCATGGCTGATAAGTTTCTCAACCTCATTCTCCAGCTTGCTGCCTGTAACCCTTGATCCCCTAGATAATCAAGAACCTATCTATCTCCATCTTAACTATACTCATTGACCTGGTCTCCACAGCCTTCTGTGGCAAAGAATTCCATAGAGTAAAGGAAAGACCTTTTAGAATGGAGATAGAGAAACTTCTTCAGCCAGATAGTGGTGAATCTAAGGTTATGCCCTCGGGTCCTGGTCTCTCCTACCAATGGAGACACCTTCCCAACATCTACGCTGTTCAGGCCATTCAGTACTCTAAGTTTCAATTAGATCCCCCTCATTCTTCTAAACTCCAAGTATAAACCCAGCATCCTCAAATGATCTTCATATACTAAGTGTTTCATTCCTGGGGCCATTCTCATGAACCTCCTCTGAACACACTCTCGGGCCAGTACATCCTTTTTGAGACATGGGGCCCAATACTGCACATAGTACTCTAAATGTGTTCTGTTCAGAACTTTTTGGAGCTTCAGAAGTACACCCGTGCTTTTATATTCAAGTGCTCTCAAAATAAATGCCATCATTGCATTTGCCTTCCTAATTACTGACTCAACCTGCAAGTTCATCTTGAGAGAATCCTGGACTAGAACTCCCAAGTCTCTTTGCACTTTAGGTTTCTGAATTTTCTCCCCATTTAGAATATAATCCATGCTTCTATTCTTCCTACTAAAGTGCATGACCTCACACTTTCCTACATTGTACTCCATCTGCCACTTCTTTGCCCACTCTTCTAACCTGTCCAAATCCTTCTCCAGCCTCCCCACCTCCTGAATGTCACCTGTCCTTCTATCTATCTTTGTATCATCTGCAAACCTAGCCAGAATGCCTTCAGGTCCTTCATCCAGTTCATTAACATATAAAATGAAAAGTTGTGGTCCCAAAACTGAGCCTTGCAGAACACCACTTGCCACCAGCTGCCATCCTGAAGGACCCTTTTATTCTCAAGGTCTGCTTTCTGCCAGACAGCCAAGCTTCTATCCATGCTAGCACCTTGCCTCTGACACCATAGGCCCTTATCTTACTCAGTAGCATCCTGTGCGGCACCTTGTCAAAGGCCTTCTTGAAGTCCAGGTAGATGATATCCATCGGGTGTCCTTGGTCTAGATGACTAGATTAATAACCAAATGGTCACCTTCTGATTTATATCCATTCTACGATTCTAAACCCTACCAACTGACATTGATCAGCAAAAATGTTTTCAAGAGGCTTTGTTGCCTTACTCCCAAGCATAGAGCTAAGCAATTTCTCAACAACAGATGCCAGGCTAACTTATTTTCTATTCCCTGCTTTCCCTCCCTCATGTTTCTTCAACAGATAAAGATACAACATTCTAATCTACAAAATGGCCCCCAATAAAAAAATCTGTGGAGGATTATAGTTAGGGCAACTGCAAAGTACACCTATTTATTTTAGAATCTGTCATTGAAATAATCTGGTCATGGGAATTTGTTACTCGTGCTATTATTTTCTTTTATCCTAACATTGTTGTCGCTCTCGACTTTTCTAACTTATCCAGTCAATAAATTGTGTGCTCTCTTTCTTTTGGTTTTATGTCATCTCTCACTTCTTTCATAGTTTATGACAGCCTTTTTTGCACAACCTGCGCTCTTTCATTTAGAGATATTAACTGGCTCTGTGTCACATTAAAGTTTTGAGCACTAACCACTTAAGATTGATTGCTTTACCCAATAAGGTTATCCTTGCCTGCAAATTTCACCCTACTAGTCCTTATATTTAGTGAATCACCCTCCGCTATTCCCACAACCCTTGCATGATGCCCTACCGAACAAATCATGTCCATCCTTTGTCTTGCAGCAATTCAAAGGGACTACTCACGTCTCAATTATCTGGTCCACTCCTTCAATCTTCCCCAACAACCAGGTCTCCTATAACACCGAAGAGGGCAGATATTTACTTTCTAGAATCAAATTTTCAGGTGCTAGTGATAGAAAGTCAACAAGGTGTCAAAAGGTGCAGATCTCCGATTACTCCCTTTGCAGCACACCAGCAAGAATGCATATGGCACGCCGGGGTGGGGGTAGCTGGGACCAGCTGGGAAGAATCAATACAAAAGTGGCAGGCTTCAGCTCTACAAGACAAGAACCAGTTGTGACAGTGTTGTGGCTTTAAGAGCTGCATTTCCTCCTGGTCTTTTTAAGAATAAAAAAAAGAGAATGAAGAACAGGTCCCACTCAGTCTATGAGAACATAAACAATTTGTGAGGCCTTGGATTTTTTTTTATAAATGTTGGAACAAAAGAAGCAGCTTGAGTGGGTATGATCAAGCTCTCAGATCCAGGATTTTTGATAGCTTTTGCCAGTTGTTGCTGGGGTCTAAGCAGCGTCGGAAGGCAGTGAATCTCTTCCAGTGTTAACATTTACTCACTCTCCAAACTGGCTTTTGATGTCCTTTCCTCCTGGATTGGAGAACTGCATGAGAGACAGTCTGCTTTTCAATTTGTCTTTTTGCCAAGGATATGCTTATGGGATGTTAGTATATTAGAAGTTAATTAGTAACAGCTACTGCGCTTATAATTCTAGTAAGTGTTCCAATACAGTTACATCATTCTAAGTGCTTCTTCCTTCTTCCAGGATAGTATTTTAACTATAGTGTTCGAATGACTGGTGTTTTGCTTAATATAGCACCTGACATTTACCATTGAAATAAAAAGAAATTAGGTGCAAGAGAGGGAGTGGGAGGGGGAGCGGGAGCAGAAACAGGAGGGAGATCCTATTGCCTCGATAAACACTAAGGCAGTATTACTCATCGTTGGGCTTTGATTTCTAGATATAATGACATCCAATAGTATTTTTAACTTATAAAGTCTTAGACTGTTTGGTTTCAAACCTATCCCATTGCCTCAGACTAAAAGGTGAGCACATTACTGAAGGAGTGCGATATTGTTACTTATTTCTGACCAGATGCTAAACTATAGCTTCCGTTGCATTTATATAGCTATAATACATCACAAATAAAATAGTCGTCATTTATTTTCCAATCACTTCATGATCGAATTCCTCACCATTTCCATGTAGACAGGTACAGAAAAGTTCACTTGATATAGTGGAAAATTTGTCAATGAACACTCAGATTTAAACAGCTGCTATTTAGGTCATGAAAACGATTATTTGCAAAGTCACTTTTTCAAATTAGACAGAAACATTTAGAGCAGGTTTATCACGGCTATGCTGATCAGCCTGTGTTTTTTTTAACCTGTTACTTTAATTACACTGCTATTTACCCATACTAAACAGTCTGGTCTTGTGTAAAACTTTTGCATGAAAAGGTATTTGAGATAGGAGCATACCACTAGTTATTGAGTTAGTCATACAGCACAGAAACAGACCCTTCAATCCAACTTGTCCATGCCAACCAAATTTCCCATTTGTATGCACTTGGCCCTTATCTCTCTAAACCTTTCCTAGTCATGTACCTCTCTAACTATACCAGCATCTACCACTTCCTCTGGCAGTTCATTCCATATATGAACTACCCTGTGAGAGAAAACTTTGCCTCTCATGTCTCTTAAATCTTTTTCCTCTCAAGAGAAATAGAATCAGAGAATTCCTACAGTGTAGAAACAGGTCAACACTGACCTTCTAAACAGTAATCCACCCAGACCTATTCCCCTACCCTATTACTCTACATTTACCCCTGACTAGTATACATAATCTCCACACCCCTGAACACTATGGGTAATTTAGCATGGCCAATTCACCCAACCTGCACATCATTGGATTGTGGAAGGAAAACAGAGCACCTGGAGAAAACCCACACAGACACAGAACGCGCAATCTCCACAGAGACAGTTGCCTGTCAGTGATCCACCCAAGACTGGAATCGAACCTGGGTCACTGGCGCTGTGAGGCAGCAGTGCTAATAAGTGCGCCACTGTGCCACCCTAAAGTATCTCTCCAATACACATCAAATTATATTCTGCATTAAAATTAAGCATTCAAAAGACTTGAATACATGGCAGTGTATAAAACTTGCACTTCCAAGGTATCTAACTGACAAGATTTTTCTTTGATGCACTTTACTCAATCTAGTCAAAGTTGAGTCTTCCAACAGTTTCAAACAGCTGCTTGGGCCTCATGATCACCTTCATTGAAGAGCCCCTGAACATAACTGCAAACAATTAAGAGAGAGTAGCTTGGAAGTACAGATGAAAAAAAAAAGGGGACCTGATGAAGCTTTCGGTCTTGAACTCATCAGGACATGCAACATCCAAGCTACTGAACAAGATTCTGAGGGATAAGATATATGTGTATTTGAAAAGACAGGCTTTGATTAAGAGTGGTCAGCATGGCTTTGTGCATGGGAGATCATGCCTCACAAATTCGTTAAGAGTTCTGTGAAGAAGTGACCAGGAAGGTTGATGAGGGCAGGGCGGTAGACTGAGGCTATATGGATTTCAGTTAGGGCTTTGGTAAGATTCCACATGTTATGCTACTCTGGAAGATTAGATCGCATGGAACCCAGGGGAAGCTGGCAAATTGGATGCACAATTGGCTTGATGGTAGGAAGCAGAGGGTAATAGTGGAATAATGCTTGTCAGATTGGAGGCCAGTGAAATAGTGATGTGCCTCAGGGGTCAGTGCTGGGTCCATTACTGTTTTGTTATCCATGGATGAAAATGTACAAGGCATGATTAGTAAGATTGCAGATTACTTTGAAATAGGCGGTATTGTGCATTGTGAGGGAGGTTTATCAGAAATTGTAGCAGGACCTTGAACAGCTGTGGAACTGAGCAAGCAGTGGTAAATGGAGTTTAATACATAAAATGTGAGGTCTTGCATTTTAGAAAGTCAAATCAAGGTATGAGTTTCATGGTGAATGGTAGGGCCTTAAGGAGTGTAGTGGAACACAGGGACCTTGGAGTTCAAGTGCATGGTTCTCTGAAAGTGGAGTTACAGGTAGACAGGATAGTGAAGGCGGCTTTTGCACACTGGCTTTCATCAGTCAGCACACTGATTATAGAAGTTGGGAAGTTATGTTGCAGTTGTACAGGACATTGGTAAGAATACACTTAAGAGTATTGTGTTCAGTTTTGGTCACCTTGTTATAGGAAAGAAGTTATTAAACTGGAAAGAGTGCAGAAGAAAACTGCAAGCATGTTGTCAGGACTCAAGGGTCTCAGTAATAGGAAGAGGTTGGACAAGCTAGGAATTTTTTCACTACAGCACAGGTGACTGAGGGAGGAATCTTATAGAAGCGCATAAGATCAGGAGGCGCATGGATAAGGTAAATGCACTCAGTCTTTTTCCCAGGGTTGGGGAATCGAGGACTACAGGGCATCAGTTTAAGGTTCGAGGGGAAAAAAATGAAAGGGAACCTAAGGGCAATGTTTTTTACATAGAGGATAGTAAACATATGGAATGAGCTGCCAGTGGAAGTGGTTGAGGCGGGTACATTAACAACATTTAAAAGGCATTTGGACAAACACATGGATAGGAAAGGTTTAGAAGAATTTGGGCCAAATGCAGGGAAATAGGGTTGGATGGACATTTTGGTTAACATGAACCATTCTGGGCAGAAGGGCCTGTCTCCATGCTGTGGGACTCTAATTCCAAGAAATGGTCAATTGCATGTCTCTCAGCAGTAAGAGATATTGCTGCAAAGTGGAAACTTCCTTTTTTTTTGCTTAAAGCAGTGAAAATCTTCATCATGTAACCGAATGAGCTAAAAGTGTGCAAGTTTCGGACTTTAGCTTACTTTATCTACCAAAAGATAGTTTATTTACTTAGCAAGTGGAGTCTTCAAAGTACAACAGAACAGCTTCTTGAAAATCCAATTAAATTGAATATAATCACACATTACCGGTTGTGTCCAAAATCAATGCTCTTCACTTGTATCAGTGCAGGTTTCATGCATGACTGACAGCAAACATATTCAGTAATATTCATTTTTGTGGTGCTACCATTTGCAGCTTTTTAAATAAAAAGTGTTGTTTCCTTACCTTTTAGGTGTTACCATTTGTGCAAATAATGGCTACATCAAAACTCTTACCATGTGGCATTATCATGTAAATTGCCACACAGTGCATGACCTCTGCAACATTACCCTTACATTTCTGGTGCGGAAAATATCCATACTTACTGGGATCATTCAATGCCGGCTTCTTGGAGTCCATCCGTCCAGCTCCATATACAACTGTACGCCCCATCAACCCTATGCTGCCATTAGTTTGCAAGAAGTTGCTTCTGGTAGAATACAGTTTAGTAGTGGGTACTGTAGTCAATATTATATCGAGTGAAGGTTTGTTGTAAAATGTCTTGGCACTGACACCCATGTTGCCCTCAGCTTGTGTTGGGGTACATGCATGAATCGATGGACGTGGCTGAGGTGCCCCAACATAGGCGGAATCAGAAACTTGCTTGGGTCGTCTTATTGCATCCTTGGGTATTGGCTTTCTACAATGTTCACATTTTGTATGGTCTTCACTTTTTCTCCCACAATTTTTACATATACTGAAGAATTCATCGAGTGTCTGCCCCTGAAATTTGAAAAACAAGAGCGAAAAACTTTTTTTTTACAAAAATCTAGCATCACACAATCATGTACTCATACACACAAAGTCATACAGATGTACAGCATGGAAACAGACCGTTCGGTCCAACCTGTCCATGCTGACCAGATATCCCACCTGCCAGCACCCGGTCCATATCCTTCCAAACGCTTCCTATTCACATACCCATCCAAATGCCTCTTAAAATGTTGCAGTTGTACCAGCCTCCACCACATCGTCTGGCAGTTCATTCCATACACACACCACCCTCTCAGTAAAAACGTTGCCCCTTAGGTCTCTTTTATATCTTTCCCCTCTCACCCTAAACCTATGCCCTCTAGTTCTGGACTCCTCCACCCCAGGGAAAAGACTTTGCCTATTTACACTATACACGCCCCTCAATTTCGTAAACTCTAGAAGGTCACCCCTCAGCCTCCGATGCTCCAGGGAAAAACAGTCCCAGCCTGTTCAGCCTCTCCCTATAGCTCAAATCCTCCAACCCTGCCAACATCCTTGTAAATCTTTTCTGAACCCTTTCATGTTTCACAACATCTTTCCGATAGGAAGGAGAACAGAATTGCACGCAATATTCCAACAGTGGCCTAATCAGTGTCCTGTACAGCCGCAACATGACCTCCCAATTCCGGTACTCAATACTCTGACCAATAAAAGAAAGCATACCAAACGCCTTCTTCACTATCCTATCTACCTGCAACTCCACTTTCAAGGAGTTATGAACCTGCACTCCAAGGTCTCTTTGTTCAGCAACACTCCCTAGGACCTTACCATTAAGTGTACAAGTCCTGCTAAGATTTGCTTTCCCAAAATGCAGCACCTCGCATTTATCTGAATTAAACTCCATCTGCCACTTCTCAGCCCATGGCCCATTTGGTCAAGATCCTGTTGTAATCTGAGGTAACCCTCTTCGCTGTCCACTACACCTCCAATTTTGCTGTCATCTGCAAACGTACTAACTGTACCTCTTATGCTCACATCCAAATCATTTATGTAAATGACAAAAAGTAGAGGACCCAGCACCGACCCTTGTGGCACTCCACTGGTCACAGGCCTTCAGTCTGAAAAACAACCCTCCACCACCGCCTTCTGTCTTCTACCTTTGAGCCAGTTCTGTATCCAAATGGCTAGTTCTCCCTGTACTCCATGAGATCTAACCTCGCTAATTAGTTTCCCATGGGGAATCTTGCCGAAGCCCTTACTAAAGTCCATATAGATCACGTCTACCGCTCTGCCCTCATCAATCCTCTTTGTTACTTCCTCAAATCTTACCTCTCCTTCAATCTGAAATTTATCAAGATAACAGATTGAAATTAAACAAAAGACATGAAAAGCATTTTTCAATGTAAGGTGTTTGAATCTTTAAGAAAACCTTAAAACTCTGGGAACACTGAGGTGGCCTTTGCGGTGGAATCAATATATTTTGAGAAATGTACAGTTAACATTTATAATTTGAGTGTGTAGAACAGGGGAGGTAGGGGGAGGAGGAGGAGGAATGAACAAAAAGGAATGTCTGTGATGGGAAGTTCAAAGCGATTTTAAATAAACAAAATAAGTGTTGGTATGGAGCAAAAAAAACACAATGATAATGGAACAACAGGGAAATAAACAGGAGATCAGAAAAGGTATAAATGGCAAAGTAAAAGCAACCCCAACAAACCCCCTCCTATTTCTCCACTTTTTAGTGTTCTGCACTTGCTAATTAACTTACAAGAAAGCCAACATCACCAATTTCTTCCAGTTTTGTTGAAATGTCATTAAGTTTTCAGTAGTTATAACACTTTGCTTTGGGTAGATTTGAAAAATGTCAAAAGATCACAGTGTGTTGAAAACAATTTCAAGAAACCAAATTAAAAACAGAAAATTCTGGAAATGTTCTGATTAAACAGCATTTGAAAGAGAAAATAAAGCCCAATATCCCTGCAAGATTGCTTTGAGGACTTGTTTGACATGTAATGCCAGTTTAACAGATTTTCTGTTTGCTGTTAAACAACTTTCATCCAAAACATGAACTTGTGTTTTCACTTTCAGATGTCAGTGGGCCAGCTAAGTTTCCAGCTTTGCCTGCTTCAATTTATGGCTGTAATTACATACATTGAAGTTTTATACTCTCATTTTTTGTTCATTCTATCAAAGTATCAACTATATCAGTTACCCAACTGGACCTAGTTCAAAAAGCAATACACAACATAACCAAGATAAAAGATATCATGTAACTATTACTTCCATAATAAGGTGAACACATTGCAAGTCTAAACAATTTTCTATCCTGCATCAAATAACAGTGAAAAACAATTTCAGGCCTAGCTTGTTAATCAGAAAAATAACAAGTTGTATAATTACATTTATACACAAATATTAAAAGATAATTATAAAATATGAAAATATAAATCAAAATGTACAAAGCAGCACAAATTAGAATTTCTTTGCTTTTGCAATGTAGAAATAACCAACACATTGTTATTAAAATATTTTTTCAAAACTGCTTACAAAACTATTCAAGCCAGTGACAAATAAATGTTTTTAAAATCAAGTGAATCAATACCAAGATCAAGATGAAGATCCATTTTAATAGTCACTTGGTAATACAGAACTAGAGTATTGTTGAATAAAAGACAAACTTCTGATGCTTTTCACTAATTCATCAGGATAGAATTGCAAGAATACCAAATCGCTAAGGGAACAAAATTTACACTACATGAGAAGAGATTGGTGGGAAGGAGATCTTGCTTGCTCCAGGAATTGCCATATATCAGGGAACAGTTGCCAAGCTTTTGATTAAAATCAAGGATCTGTTTGATGAAACCAACACACTGCACACATGCACAAAAGCCCTTTGTGTCAGCAAATGCAGCCTACCACAATATAGACAGTTATTAAAATAATCTCATGAATTGATTTTCCTAACTAACACACTACTGATTGTTGCCAAATGCGAAAATGAAACTAATCGTTGAAATTGAAAATAAAAATTTTAATTTAAAATAAAAATTGAATTTTGTTTCATACTTTATTTCTGTGCTCCCATACACTGTTTCATTCAAATAGCATTAATTGGTATGTTAATTTGTGTAATCATATTTATGAGAGATATTCTTGCTTCAAATGGCATTCTCCTTAGTGTCAGTAAGCACAGGCTAAATTTAAAACAGGTACGTTAACTATGATTGATAAAGAGATTTACAATGAGTGTGCACCAGAGAAAGGCTGTCCTCAAGCTTTTATTCAGTTCAGAAAGGTGCACGAAAGTGATGCCTTGTTAGTGAATAGGATTGTCCACCAACAAAATTCCATGTTACTGGTCAAGGATTCTGTGAGTCATTGCATGGCTGATCAGTGCAATCCTCAAGTTGCATCCCCATCGCTATGAAAGGAAACTGGAGCGCCTGGAGTAAACCCACGCAGACACGGGGAGAATTTGCAAGCACCCTACGGTCGCCCATGGGTGAAATCGAACCTGGGTTCCTGGCAATGTGAAACAGCAGTGCCAACCACTGAACCACTATTTCCCTCACCTTTGGGAGCCTCCTTCAGGTTGGACTAATCTGAATGAGGGCCATCTGGGCATTGACATGTATGCTGTACTTCTTGAGGGAAACCTTTCATGGACTCTTTGAAGTACTTCCTTGGTTCTCCTCTTATTCAAGTGCTTTCCCTGAGTGAGGTGAAGATGATTAGCTTTGTCAGTCAGAACTCTGGCATCCTAATCAGCCCAGCGAATTGGTTTCTAATGGTTATGAACTCAACGCGGGTGCTATTGGTGGTTTCAAGATGTTAGTATGACTATCCTCGCAGTTAATGCGTTTCAAACAGCACTGATGATACTTCAAGGGTCTTGAGGTGGCATCCATACTCCAAGTAGTCTAAGTTTTGGAGCCATATAGAGGAGTCATAAGCATAACTACCTTATACACAAGGATCTTGGTATCAGTATGAATGCTGTGGTTGTTAAAACCTTTCACCTATAGCTGTGCTAATGTGGTGCTCGTGAATGGGATATGGCTTTAGATCTGCACATCATTGCCAATTTCAGAGGAGAAGTGGCTCCCCATGTGGGGGAAAGTGTTCCACATTTGGGTGGATTTCTCCAATAATCGCAATGGAGAGATTAGTGAAGGACAGGAGTCTTTATGAGGCGAAGACTGAGATCAGTTCTTTAATACGATTCTGAGACAGCAGAGATGGCATGTCTTCCATATACTGAAGTTTCATAACCGATATCAGTGTCGTTGATTTCAAGGTCCATACCAGTGGGAAGCTTAGTCTCGACAGGACGACAAATGGTGGCAATGAAGGTGGAGAAAGGGTGAAGGGAATGACACATCCTGCCTGATGGCCACTTACTACTATTGGTGAAAACAGTGACAAAATCTTGTCATGGTGGAGAAAGAGGGTGTTGATGAATTTTTCTGGAGAGCAAACCTTTGACAGAGGTTTTCCATAGCACTTCTTTACTGATTCAGTCAAAAGCCTTAGGTCAGATTGCTGAAGGCCATGTAGTGATTGGCATCCTAACAGGATTAAATAATTTCTAAGAATTCTGGGATGGAAAGTCAGATGGGTCAACTGGAGCGTATGTTCTGTGGGATGTATGAAGTCATTGAAATACTTGCAGAAAGTGTCTCTGGCTACACAAATCTGAAACTTAGGTTTTTGAACGTGAACAGTAGTTCAAGTCACTGTTGTACACTTATGAGGTAGATTGTACGCATAGGAAGGTGATTACAAGCTTTCAGACAGAGGGATTGAGTGATTACCAGGAAATCTAAGACAACCAGGAAGGTAAAGTAGAAATTCCCTCAGTGTAATGAGAATTCCAGTTTGGAAACTGGTGAGGATGATGCTTTGTAGTGCAGCCAGAGTCAAGCCCATGGCACGATGTGTAAGGAAGAAGAAGAATGGAAGGACAATAAATGTAGAGAATCCAGTGTCAGATGATCAGACACATGTTTCCGTGGCAATAAACATAATTCCAAATTGATATGTTGCCTTGTTGATGCTAGGGTCAACGATGTCACAGAGCAGATACATCTTTTCTTTTGTGGGGTGGCAAGGGGTGGAAAATGAAGGGAGGAAAGATGAAGAATCAGCCTCAATGGTACCAACAACACAGGTAGTAAAAGGGAAGAGGTCTTGAAGGCGGATTTCAGGGAGTTAGGAAGAAAAGTAAAAAAGCCAAACCTCAACAGCAGCAATCTCAGGATTTTGTCCTGCTAGTTAGCATAAGCATTCATGGATTTGATACATGGCTGGAGAACAGGTATAGGAAGGAGTGCATCAGATTTGAAAACTTGTAACTAATTCTGCGGCAGGTGGGACCTGTACAAGTTGAATGGGTTACACCTTACTAGGACTGATAACCTCATGGGGAGATCTGTTACTGCAATGCATGGAAATTTAGAAAATACTTAAAAAGGGATAAGCAGGATAGATGCAGGTAACATGTTTTTGCTTGCTGGGGAGTCTTGAACCAAGGGGCACAATTTAAAAATAATGGGATAGCATTTAGGTCTGAAATGAGGAGAATCTTTTATTCAGAGGGTTGTAAACCTTTAGAATTCCCCACAACAGAGTGCTACGGAAGCTTAGTCTTTAATTACAGTTAAGGCAGAGATTGATAGATTTCCGACTACCAATGGTGCACAGGGTAATGCAGATGGGGTGGGTAACAGCCATTGAAGTTTGATCAATTGTGATCACAATGAATGATGAAGCAGGCTCAAATGGCTTATTCCTGTACTGATAAGAGAAAGTGAGGACTGCAGATGCTGGAGATCAAAGTCGAGTGTGGTGCTGGAAAAGCACAGCAGCCCACGCAGCATCCAAGGAGCAGGAGAATCGACGTTTCCTGATGAAGGGCTTATGCCCGAATTTCTTATGTCTAGTGAATAGCTGCCCATCTGCAGCTATCCAGCACACCAGCTCTCCCTGCTCACCTGTCCACCCCCACAATGCATCCTACCCCTCCATCTCTCCTCTCTACTTCTTCCCCCTTACACCCCTCCCCACAACCAATCCCTCATCTCCCATCTCACACTCCTTTCTCTCACACAACTACACCATCCATCAAACCACATCCAACCCTCACCACAATGCCCTTGCCACTTTCCCATTTTTAGGCTCAAGACTCCCCAAAACCCCACCCGAGCCTTGCCCACATATTCACTATCTTTCCTGACCTCGAACTCTGAGGCAGGAACAGTCTGTCCTCAGTAAAGGGCTCATGTTCATGCCCCTCCACCCCCACCTAAGCAAGTTCCATGCCCTCCACGGCGCTGAGCTCTTCTTTTGCCACCTCTGTTTCCATGCCTTCTTCTTTGACAAAGACTCTCAACCACCCTCTGAGGACCCCTTCTCCCGACTCCAACCTTTTTCCACTTGGATAAGTCCTCTTAGACTCTTACCTACCTTGTAACTCTTTACTGCCAACGTGACGTCAGCTGTCTTTATTTCTCCACCTCCCCCTCACCTAATCCAACCTTACCCCTCTGAATGCGCAGCGCTCCATTCCTCCCACACCAACCCCATTTCACCATCAAACCTGCTGACAAAGGCAGCGCAGTGGTCTGGAGGATGGATCTCTTTGCCATAGAGGCAAAATGCCAGCTCTTTGATTCCATATCTTACTGCCCCCTTGACCACAATTCGACCATGGCTCATCAGGCCACTATCACCCACACTGGCCATGATCTCATTGCCTCCAGTGATCTTTCCTCCACCACCTCCAACCTCATATTCCCCCAGCCCGCACTGCCTAGTTCTACCTGCTGCCCAAGATCCGGCCAACCCATAGTCTCCGCATGTTCCTGCCCAACCGATCTCATATTTTCCTATGTTGAGTCCATTCCCAAACTACATCCGGGACACCAACCACATCCTCCACCTCTTTGGAAACAGCCAATTCTCTGGCCCCTAGCGTTTCATCTTCACTATGGATGTGCAGTCCTTATACATGCCCATTTCTCACAATGACAGCCTGTAGGGCTTCAGTTTCTTCCTCACCAACAGACCCATCCCGTCCCCCTCCACCAATACCCTTGGACACCCTGCAGAATTAATCCTCATCCTCAATAACTCTTCCTTTAACTCTTCCCCTTTCTTCCAAATCCAAAGGGTGGCCATGGGCACTTGCACTGACCCTAGTACACCTGCTTTTGTTGTTTATGTGGAAGTGGGTACTGCAGATGCTGGGAGGTTAGAGTCAAGATTAGAGCAGTGCTGGAAAGGCACAGCAGGCAGCACCCGAGACAGCATCCAAGGAGCAGGAAAATCAATGTTTCGGGCAAAAGACCTTCATCATTTTTTGTTGGCTATATCAAACAGTCCCTCTTCAGCATATACACAGGTAATGTTCCTGAACTCTTTTGCCATTATGTTGATGACTGTATCAGTGCTGCATCTTGGGCCCAGGCTGAACTGGAGCAGTTCATCGACTTTGCCAACAATTTCCACCCCACCCTTAAATTCACTTGGTCTATCTCAGACACCTGCCTCTTCTTCATTGACCTCTCAGGTGATAGTTCATGGACTGACATTTATTACAAACCCGCAGACTCCCATGATTACATCTCCACCCACCCCATAGCCCGCAACACCTTCCTGTTTTCCCAATTCCTCCGTCTTATCTGCTCTGACAAGCAGACGTTCCACTCCCAAGCATCCCAGATGTCCATCTATTTTAAACAACATGCTTCCCTCCCCGCCCCCAACCACCATCATCCAGACCACCTCCATTCCCTGGTCCACTGCTCTAAACCCCATCTCCCTTGAAATGCAATAAAGACAGGGTCCTCTCCTTGTCCTCACCTACCACCCACCAGGCCACACATCCAAAGCAACATCCTCAAATCTTTCCTCCAACTGCAACTAGACCCCATCACCAAGAATGCCTTCCTTTCCCCAACCCTCTCTGCCTTCCACAAGGACCATCCCCTTTGCCACTACTTGGTTTACGCCACCCTCCCCATCAACCCCCCTGAAAATTCTCCTACAGCCGTAAAAGATGTAAAACCTGGTGGCACACCACCCTCCCTCACCTCCATTCAGGGCCCCAAACAGTTCTTCCAGGTGAGAGAAAGGTTTACCTACCTCTCCACCAACCTAGTTTACTGTATCTGGTACTCCCAGTGTGGTCTTCTCTACATCGGAAAGAACAAACATAAAGCATGTTTCAGTGAGCATCTCAGCCAGGCCTGATAGGGCAAGCCTGACCTCCTAGTCACCGCTCATTTCAATTCCCTTTCCCATTCTCTCTCTGAAATGTCCATCCTCAGTTTCCTCCATAGTCACAGTGAATCAGACTGTAAATTTGAGGAACAACACTTTCTGCCTGGGCAGCATACAGCCCAGAAGATTCAACATTGAGTTCTCCAATTTCAAATAACCATCCCCACCCATGCCCCAACTCCCTTTCCTGCCCTACCTCCTCCCTTCCATCCATCCCTCTGACCAACCCCTCCTTCCAGCTACCAACTGGATTCATTGCTCCTACCTACCAAATTGTACCTAGCACCTGCATTTACTTAACACTACCTCACCACTTTGCCCTTCCCCTGACCCATAACCCTTCCTTCTCTTTATCTGCTGGTCCGCCTCCCCCCACCTCCATTCCTAAAGAAGGTTTATACCCAAAATGGCGACTTCACTTCCTGATGCTGTCTGGTTGCTGTGCTCTTCCAGCCTCCTGCTGGTCTACTCTGGATTCCAGCATCTGCAGCTTTTTGGTCCAAGTGGATAGGCTAGCAATGTTGAATCTTCAAATGGTCACAACATTGATTTACATGCCTTCCATGGTCTATAAAGGTAAAGGAATCCTTAATTGTTATGAGGAAAATTCACTTAAACCTTGTTGCAGTGACTAGATTATATTTGGCCGATCCATGTTCTGTAAAACCAGTCAAGTATAAGATGGGAGTAATACGATATTACTCAGCCGTGTCTCGGGCAACCCATATTCAAGTGGATACTATAAACCACGAGAATACATCTTATCATATACCCACAACACATCATTACTTTTACACAAGTCCAACAAATATTTTGTAATTGTTTTTTATGAGGAAAGCTGTATAATCATATTTGCCAGCAGATCTGAGGGTTAAAAAATTGGATTAGTAATTAGGAATAACGTGTTTAGTCAGGATGACTATTCCAGTTCGTTATCAGGCTTACAGATATGCTTGTCTGGGTTGACCATGGTATCTCATAACATTACCTGACATTAGTGCTCCATGTGACAATCAATTGAGTTATTGAATATTAAGCCCTACCAGACTCCACTTGCAATGCTGTCCTAATGAATACAAGGCAAAAAGCTTTGACAGCCTGCCCATTTTCTCATCAATATGCAATGTCCGTTTATATTATATTACCAAATCATATTGCATGGGATACACTGAGGTAAAGGGAGGATAAGACATTGCACATACAAATCAAGCCTGTGGGGTAGACTTCAAAAATAAAATAAAAGGTTATAATTCATATCCAGGGCCATAAAGGACATGATGCAAGCCAGAAAAATTGGCTGAACTTGAGAACCTGAGCTCAAATAACTGAAGTTGAGAAGCCCCTGGGAACAGAACTAATGCTCTATTTTAGCTTACAGATTTTAACATTCCAAATCACAGTGAAAGGTACTACCTTCACCTATAGTCTGATTAAACAATTTCATTGCAGAAATTGGAAGCAGGCAAAAAAGTGGAGTTGAAATTCAAGATAAACCATCACCATAAGGACAGCACAGTGGCTAGCACTGCTGCCTCACAGCGCCAGGAACCTGGGTTTGATTCTACCCTCTAGCGACTGCATGGAGTTTGCTCATTCTCAGTGTCTGCTAGGTTTCCTCTGGATGCTCCAGTTTTTCTTCCCAAAATCCAAAGATGTGCAGGCTATATGGATTGGCCGTGCTAAATTGCCCATACGGTGTAGGAATGCTCAGTTGATTCGCCTTGGGGAAAAACTGGGATAGGGTTGGGGGGGGGGGGGGGGGGGGGGGGGGCGCATGGTGGAGGGGCACGGAATGGGTCTGGGTGGGATGCTCTTCAGAGACCTAGTGTGGACATGATGGACCAAATAGCCTGCTTCCAACCTGTAGGGGTTCTATGAGTGACGGAGAAGTGTGCTGTATAAAAACTCTTGACTCGTTATCTTGTGTTCCGATTGTGCTGGCAGAATCTATTAAGATCATAACAGCAAGTCACTTCAAATCATAATCAGATAGAGACAACATGGTTATAAAAAGGAAGACGAGTGACTAATTCATTAGGGTTGTTTAAGGAAGTGACAAGCAAAGATCATAAAGAGAAAACAGTGAATTTACTGTACTTAAGATTTCCAGAAGATATTTGAAAAGGTGCCAGAATAGAATCTCTACAGTGAAGAAACAGGCCTCTCGGCCCAACAAATCCACACCGACCCTTGGAAGATCATCCCATTTAGACCCATCCCCTTACCCTATCCCTACAACCCAGAATTTCCTATGACTAACCTGAACACTATAGGCAATTTAGCATGGCCAATGCATCTAACTTGCATATCTTTGGATTAGTGGTGCTGGAAGAGCACAGCAGTTCAGGCAGCATTCAAGCAGCTACGAAATCGACGTTTCGGGCAAAAGCCCTTCATCAGGAATAAAGGCAGTGAGCCTGAAGTGTGGAGAGATAAGCTAGAGGAGGGTGGGGGTAGGGAGAAAGTAGCATAGAGTACAATGGGTGAGTGGGGGAGGGGATGAAGGTAATAGGTCAAGGAGGAGAGGGTGGAGTGGATAGGTGGAAAAGAAGATAGGCAGGTAGGACAAGTCCGGACAAGTCAAGGGGACAGTTACTGAGCTGGAAGTTTAGAACTAGGGTGAGGTGGGGGAAGGGGAAATGAGGAAACTGTTGAAGTCTAGCTTTAGCCCGAAACGTCAATTTCGAAGCTGCTTGGATGCTGCCTGAACTTCTGGAACCGAACCTAGGCCCCTGGTGCTTTGAGGCAGAATGCTAACCACTGAGCCACCGTGCCACCCTGGATTGAATGTCCTGGTATATGAATCACAAGTAGTTAAAATAGGGCAAGTGATGGGGAAAACAATGGAAAGTTGTTGTTTATTGTGAAAGGAACGGAACATAAAAGGGGCCTTTTGCTACAATTGTGTAGGACACTGGTGAGGCCATATCTGGTGTACGGTGTACAGTTTTCATCTCATTTAAGAGGGTATGTAAATTTGTTAGAGAAGATTCAATCGACTGACACCTAAGATGAGGGGATCATCTTATGAGAAAATCTGACAGGATGGGCCACTTTCCATTAGAATTTAGAAGAATGTGAGGCAATCTTATTGAGACATACAAGATACAAGGTAATTTGTCAAGGAACATACTGAAAGGATGTTCAGCTGTGTTGAAGAAACTAGAACTATGAAACACAGTTTAAAAATAATGAGTGTCCCACTTAATCTTTGAAACTCCAGCCCAGAGAATGATGGAGATGGGATCACTGAATATTTTTAAATCACAGGTAGATAGAGCGCTAACCAATAAGTCAGTCAGGTATTAACATGGAGTTCAGGCCACAAATCAAATCAACCATGGTCTTACTGAATGGCAGAGAAAGCTGGAGGGCCTAAATTGCTGATTTGTACTCTATGTTCAAAAGTATGTAGGAGTTAGGTCTCACTTAATTTGAATATTTCAACCAGACTTGCAACACAATTTCTATCTTCTTGAACCACTTCCTATACCAATCAAGAAGCTTGCTTTTATAATAAAACAATTCATGGCTGCAAATCATTTCATGCAGTGCATTCCATTTAGAATTCTATATAACTAATGTTGCCACCATAATTATTTGACACTGAGACAACTGCTAAAGACATCTGAATAATCAGCACAGATAAACATGTGTCAAGATAAAAATGATTAATAATACCAACTTCCATTACTTTCTCTCCCAGAATGTCATGGACCTTACTGAAAATGTCAGGCGTATCAAAGGACCTTCCCTCCTCAGACATAACTGTGTGGTCTCAACTTGTTTTTTGCATTTATAGTTCTAGCACCAATCTCGCTATACATGGAAAGAAAATTACCAATGCCCACCTCTGTATGTGTCGGATTTTGCGCAGCAGAAGCTTCAACAGCTGTTGATCCTGTCAATGCTGCCGTTAAGCCTTCTTTCAGTCGCTTTGTCGAAACATGTCTTTTAATATTTGGTACAGAATACATCTGTTCTTCTAATTCTGGAGAGCCTACATCTATCAAACAAAATGCAAAGATTGAGCTCAGTAAAGAGTTTCGAGAACTCAAAATGCTTCATCAATATAAAGAGACCATTAAACTTGAAGTACGCTTACAAAAGTAAATTAGTGAACATCTATTGCAAATGCCATAGCGTACTGGCTTAAACCTGGTGCATGTCAGTCAGTCCATGATTAACTATATTTTTCTTTCCACAAGTACTGCTTGATGTGTATTTCTAGCTTTTTCTGTTTTTATTTCAGCTCTATGGACAGCATTTTAAGAATATATGACTGACATACAGGTATCTCAGACATATAGGAAGTATAGCTGAACAAAGAGACCTTGGAGTGCAGGTTCATAGCTCCTTGAAAGTGGAGGCAAATGAAGGCAGCATTTAGTATGCTTTCCTTTATCGGTCAGAGCATTGAGGACAGGAGTTGGGAGGTCATGTTGCAGCTGTACAGGACATTGGTTAGGGCACTGTTGGAATATTGCATGTAATTCTGGTCTCTTTCCTATCAGAAAGACATTGTGAAACTTGAAAGGGTTCAGAAAAGATTTACAAGGATGTTGCCAGGGTTGGAGGATTTGAGCTACAGGGAGAGGCTGAACAGGCTGGGGCTGTTTTCCCTGGAGCGTCAGAGGCTGAGGTGTGACCTCCTAGAGGTTTACAAAATTATGAGGGGAATGGATAGGGTAAATAGGCAAAGTCCTCTCCCTGGGGTGGGGGAGTCCAGAACTAGCGGGGATAGGTTTATGGTGAGAGGGGAAAGATCTAAGAGAGACCCAAGGGGCAACTTTTTCACACAGAGGGTGGTACATGTATGGAATGTGCTGCCAGAGGAAGTGGTGCAACATTATAAGGCATTTGGATGGGTATATGAATAGGAAGGCTTTGGTGGGATATGGGCCGGGTGCTGGCAGGTGGGACTAGAATGGATTGGGTTACCTGGTCGGCATGGACGGGTTGGACCGAAGTGTCTGTTTCCATGCTGTACATCTCTATGACTCTATAACTGATCTCTAACCTCCACAGATGATTAAAAGCAAAAAAGTTATGAATCAGCTTTAAACTACAGACTCACCTTTCCTATCAGACTCCATTAAAATAATACTGTCCACTGGAATCCTTTGAACATCAGCTGGATATTCTTTTCTGAAAGTATATAAATGATTTTAACAGAAATTGGTCTTTCTGCCAAATAGATTTCGCAATCCACTGCATAACCTAAACAGCCACGCAACATCTAATTAAGCACTCTTTTCAACAAACCAAAAAGATTAGATTATTAGATTAGATTACATTATATTACAGTGTGGAAACAGGCCCTTCGGCCCAACAATTCCACACCGACCCGCCAAAGCGCAACCCACCCATACCCTTACATTTATCCCCTACCTAACACTACAGGCAATTTAGCATGGCCAATTCACCTGACCTGCACATCTTTGGACTGTGGGAGGAAGCCGGAGCACCCAGAGGAAACCCACGCAGACACAGGGAGAATGCACAAACTCCACACAGTCAGTCGCCCGAGGCGGGAATTGAACCCGAGTCTCTGGCGCTGTGAGGCAGCAGTGCTAACCACACTCCTGCATCCAGCAGCCATAGTATTAAAGCCAGTTACAACTTAGTGCTTATTCATATTCAGTTTGAAAAGTTATTGCTAATACAAAACAGGTACTGTTTTAAGATCGTCAAACCCACCCATCACTTTTGTCAACCTGAAAGTTTATTGCAATTCCATTGAGCTCATTTCACCATTCAACACAATCACAGCTGATCCTCTATCTTAATACCATATGCCTGCATTTTTCTTTACTTTGACATCTTTAGCATCTTAAAAATCTATACTCCTTTCTTTAAAGATATTCCGTGACTTGGTCTCCACAGCTTTCTGTGGTACAGATTTCCACAGGTTCACCACCTTCAGAGAAGGTCTTTCTCATTAGTACAAAATGACCTATCCCACATCCCAAGACTGCATCCATTCTGACTATGTTTCAATAAGATCCCTTTACACTCTTCTAAAATCCAGTGAATAAAGGCAGTTGACCCAATTTCCCCTCAGGAATGAGTCTGGTGAATTGTCACTGCACTACCTCTATGGCAAGCAATGAGGCCAAACCTTCATGTAATGCCTGGCTGCATTAAGAGTTGCTTGCTCTTCTTCTCAAACTCTCTTACAATGAAGGCTAACATATTATATACATTCCCAAGTGTTTGCTGCACATGCAAGTAATTATGCATAAAACAATTTTAAATAACATTACAAGATGTAAGCCTAAGCACATGCAATTAAATTCTGAAGAAAACAACACAATTAAGGTTTGACATGAAACCTCACATGACACGAGTTGCTTTTGAAAGAAGCATGAAAGAATGGGAACTATTATTCAGCAGCAACAGTCCTGGCAGAGTGTATTAACTATATTAAGCAAAGCACATTCACACTGACAATTATCCACTTAAAAGCTTGTACTTGTGCAAAACAAGGAAGAGTAATTTTTTAACAATGGATTCCAGTTTAATTTTTATTGAGTTAATCAATGCTATATTTTCATAATACAAGTGTAGATAAAGGGTCTTCTGGCACAGGGGCAGTGACCCTAACTTTGGGTCATAAAGGTCTGCATTCAAATATAAACCTGAAGACATATCTGAACAGATTTCTGAAAAATATTTACATGTGACAATAAGGGGTTGCGTGGCACAGTATAGCATCCTTATTCCTTGGTGAGAAGGTCCAGGTTCAAGTCATACCCGTCCTGGGAGGTAGTCATAACATATCCAAACAGACTGATTAAAATAATTATGGTGAAGTTATTGCTACCTAGTACAACGTAACTTCTCTTCTGTTTATAGGGCAATGTTGGAGCTGTATAAAACTGTGGTTAGGCCACACAGTGTGCAGCACTATAGGATGAGATTGCACTGGAGGGCGTGCAGAAAAGGTTCACCAGGATATTGCCTGGGTTGGAGCCTCTTAGCTATGAAAAGATAGGTGTGGGTCATTTTCTTTAAATCAGAAAAGGTTGAGGTGAAACGTGATTGAGGTGTATAAGATCATGAGAAGCATGGACAGGATGATATAAAGCAGCTGTACCCTTTAGCTGAAGGGTCAAAAACAAGAGGGCATAATGTTAAGATGAAAGGCATGAGGCTTAGAGGGGATTTGAGAAAAATTACTTTCACCCAAACGGGAATGGGAATCTGGAATATACTAGTTGTGAGGGTAAAAAAGGTAGGAGAATGCCTTTAAAAAGTACTTTGATGAGCCCTCGAAATGTCACAAGATTCAAGGCTATGAGTGAAATGCTCGAAAGTGAGATTTAGTGCAGTTAGATTGGCACAGACTTGATGGGTTTAAGGGCCTCCTCAGTGAGGTATGACCCTGTGAGAAGACATTAGAAAAAGCTATTGAGAATTGTCACAAATTTTAGTGCACAAACAAATTTGCAGCTCATTGGGCATTCTGTATCAATCTTTTGGGTACCAAATGCTTTTTCAGGATTTTACAACTATTCTTTCACAACAGTGTAATTAACCACAAGTTACTTTCTCTAGATTGCAAATGTAATCTTAATTTCCAATGAAATAAATCTGAAGTAGATATTAGGACTAATTAGTATGGTGTGGAGATGTTGACGAATAGTCAGCTTTCTACAGCAGCAGATAGCTTAATGATGGACTAATGATCACTTCTTGAAACATTGCAATGGATCTTCCGAATCAAGCTTATTCTGCACTACTCCAATCTGAAACTGCTTAGATCTCTTCACCGATTATGAAGAATTGTTTCAATTTATGACACTTAGGTTCTATAGTAGAACAAAACTACAAGAAAATTATCTACAGCTTTGGAACAGATATGAATCTTGTTTGCACAAAACTTGTTAGTGAACAGCAAAATTAAACCGAAGGAACTTCAATTGTATGTTCACATTGAGCACAGCATGCAAGATCAAAATTTAAAGGGATTGGATCAGTGAACAGTATGATCAGAATTAAAGTACACGTGCATTACTTTTGCAATGTTTGTTATGCTATACTAATTGTCAAAAAAACATGACTCGATTGCCAAGATCACACAGAACACCTGTGGTGGAGAATGGAAAAATGCCATTTTGGAAAAAAAAATGGTAAGATGAGATGAGCTGAACCAGCACACTTGCATGCCTTGACCGTACTCATTTTAAATGAAGTCCCAAGCAAATGACAAGCGCACAATGCATTTACACTAATTAAGTGATTTAAGAGTGTGCAACTCCAAACCCAGCTGTTATGTGAAAACATTAATGACACTTACCCCTCATCAGATAAGCCAAGATTGCTTTTAAGAAAATGAGAAAAAGTAATAAACTCACATTAATGTTACAGGTTGACACAGAGCAAAATATTAGTATATTACAGGTTTTATTTTTTAGTTTCTTTAGAAGTCAACGATAAAACACTATTTCCAGTTATACAGACTCCTTAAAAGCCTGATTATTTTAAAAATAAACTGTAAAATGTCCAACAACAGCACTAATTAAACTAAGTGCTTAATCAGGAGATGCTTTGTAAATTCCAATTTATTTTAAAATTTAGAATTTTACTTGATGTATCATATTTCCAGTTTAATCTCTTTAAAATGCAGTATAAAATTTGAAAAAAAGCTTTCAGTAAAATGCTTCTGCCACTTTCAATTTACACTACCTATCCCACTTTGGGTGTTGAGGCGTTTGGAGTCCAAAGACAAGACCTTTATCATAGAGATTTAGACCAAATGTTGCTCCATCATTTAAATGCCATAAAGTGTTAATCACAAATTGAAAATACTGGAGAGCTGAGCAACATTAAAGTGCTGCTACTCAGATATTACATCATGACGACTTACCTGGAGGCTACGATTTAATTAGGGCAGAATGAATTTCAGTGGTTTGAAAACTGGTACTATAATCCAATCATGTGCAGATATGCATCGATAAGGCAAGTTCAAATATGCAAAGAACCACACAATTTCCAACCTGTACTGAAACTATCTTTTCTGCCTGAGATAGCTAACCAAAATCTTGACTGATTCTGTGCATGTGGTGACTGAAGTACTGGCGTGATTTATTTGGAAATGCTGTTCAAATGTGTACTTCCCTCTCACCAAGTTACCACAAAAATCTTTTCCCCACCTCCCAAATTTACTGTAAAATATTCATGAGCAAGCAATCAGTAGTAGTTACAGTATGAGTAACTAAAAAATTGAAAACAATTCATTTTCCAAAAAAAAAAGTGTTGCATTCATATGACACCAAACTATTCAGCATATACTGATCAAAATAATTTTGGCTTTGTTAATACAAAGTGAACAGATTAGTTAACAGCTGAAAATAACCAATATGAATAATATTAAAGAGAAACATCAGTTACAGTTCCTAACTGATTGATACATTAGGATTTCTTTTACCACTACTTTTTACTACATAATTACATGAATTAGGATGAAATGTTTCAAGCGTACACATTTGGTCATTTGCTTAAATCTCAAAAATTTGATGAAAGCATGGACATCACAAAAGCAAATCCCCCCACATAGAAGATTATTTAATTTCTTCAAATTTCAGCATTTGAATTTGATCGATATTCCATAAAAAATGCTACAAATGATCACTGAAAGAAACTTGATACATTAGGTGAACTTAACAGGGATCAGATAGTCAAAAATTAATTTAACTTATTGCATGTAACTGATTTATGTTAGACAGTTTTTCTGTGTTTCTAGCAAGTCCCATGCTCTCCAAAACATATACAGTCCCTCTGCTGGTAATTTTAATTAGGCTATAGATATTATATTAATGCTCTCAAAAGCTAATAACAGCACTTAAAAATTAGGATTATGCTCAACGAAATGCTGGCAGGCTTATGCTAGTGGAAATTTTAAAAAAAATATAACTCATGATTCAAAAGACTTTTAGAACTTGTGACTGCTTCCTATGCGACTCCTTTCTCATGCTTACATCCACATTCAACCCCAATCACTGCCAACTACGAGATTTTAAATAGGTGAATGCATAAAAGGAATCTAGATGAGTTTATACTTTTTTTCAAAAGATATTGTTATTGTTTGACGGAGGTTTTTCCAACATTTCACATCCAAAGGACTTGCTTTAATGGAGGTCAATGGAGACAGTTTTGTTATTGGAAATTAATGTTTATTTTAACCACAAAAGGTATTAGCTTTAAACAGAAACATTGGTTACAATCAGTTAACAAAACATTAACATCTTAGGCTTTCAAAATAGAGGCACAAGTGTAGGAAGCTATGCTGACGTCGTACAAAAACTTCAGTTTGGTTACAGTTGGAAAAATATGTTCAACTTCAGATGACATAACTTTGGAAGATTTTGAAGACTTTGAAGAAACGGTGAGAGGTTTATAGCTGTACACCTGCAACTTGCCTGTGTAGATAGATTGAAACAGTAGGGTTTTTCAAGAGCAGAAAGTGATTAAGAGGAAACCTGATAGAGATATCTAAAATCATGAAGGATTTGAGTGAGTAAATAAACAAATTGTTTTTGGCAGTCAGGAATGTACAGATTTAAAGTGGGGGCTGGCAAAAGAACCACAATGGAATCAGCAAAACCATTTTTAGAGATAAGTGGTTAACTGGAGAAGAGGATAGTCACGTAGGCGTAAAAAAATTAAATCATATAGATAAAAGGTATAGTTGAAAGTAGGACCACAAGTACTAAATGAACGAAAATTCCATAACAAAAAGAGTTTCATTGGGTAATGTCCATTGTTATCTTTGACTTTTGTTATGATTGGAACCTAACACAATATAGTGCCTGGCTTAAACAAGGTTGCTTCAAAAACTGCTATCGGAAATTAGATGCCCATTTGATGCCATCAAAATAAACTACAAAATGAATAGCAATTTAGCTCAACAATCTGAACAAATCATACAAAGGCTCTGCAACTTTGTTTATTTCACTCAATAAAACTCCATTATGTGCCCATGATTAAAGGATGCAAATGCAGTAAGTGATAAAAATCCAAGTACATATTTCCAACATTCTTACACGATCGAAAACCGGATGAAGAAAATCATTAAGTACCCGATAACATTTTGTTTCAAGAAAATAAAGCTAACATCTCAGATAACACTTCTTCCTGTGATCAGGGCTATAAATAAAGCAGCAAACCTGCAAGGAAGGTGAACTGATGAAGCAATCAGCAGCTGAGTGACAACTAATATTTGTCACAAATCTCCAAAATGTGAATTAGCACCATTAAAACAAAAAGAACCAAGAATTGTTCTCAAATGGTAGCTGTACCATATCAAAAGATTGCTGGTTGAAATCCTACTGTGAAGATTTAAATACAAAAAAATGGGGAGCTGGTTATGCAGTAATAATGTCACTAGGATAGTAATCCAGAGGCCCAGGCAACATCCTGAGGATATTGAGTCAAATTTCACTTAGGCAGCAGGGCACGCAGCAGGTGCTGAGGGAACAAATCTATTTTGACTGCACAACCTCAGGTCTAAATGTTGCAGATGCATCTGTCCATGACAAGATAGGTGTAGTGGCCACAGCACACATTTTGTGAAAGAGAAGCCCCTTCTTCACACTGAATGTATCTTTCATTGGGTAGCATGGTACTAAAACTATATCAAATGGGATAGTATCAGAACAGAGCTTGCAACAGTGGAATTATATTCAACAACTATCTGTAAGCTCACAACCTGGCATATCCCTCACTATACCATTGCATTCAAGTCCTGAAGAAGGGTTACACCCAAAATGTTAATTTCTCCACCTCCTGATGCTGCCTCACTTGCCGTGTTCTTCCAACCGCCTACTTGTCTCCCTTGGATTCCAGCATCTGCAGTTTTGTTTTGTTTTTTTCAGTCAAGGGATCAATGCAGTGCAATAAAGTATACAGGACAGCACAACATGAGCAGCACCAGGAATGAAAGAGTCAACCTGGTAAAGCTACAACTCAGGACCATTTGGATACCATACAGTAGAACGACATGCAATAAGCACAGCTAAATGATCCCACAACCAGTGGATCAGATAAAGCTCTGATGTTCTGCTACTTCCAGCTGTGAACGGTAGTGGATGATTAAACAACAATCAATCGGAGCAAACTCCACTAATATGTCTATCTACAATGATAGGGGAGTCTAGCACAACAATATAAAAGACAGGGCTGAAATGTTTGCAGCCAGAAGTTCTAATTGTATGATCTGACCCAGCCTCCTCCCAAGAATCCCAGGATCACAGATGCCAGTCTTCTACCAATGCTATTCACCACATGATATCAACAAACTGCTGACAACCAGTATGGCAGTATGGTAACATGACAGAAGACATGCTCCAAAGTGAAATTAATCCCTAACTAAGCTGTTGTGTATTGTTACAACAGTTGAAAATACCTATTTGGAAAAATTGCCTAAACATGTCCTATCCACAAATGCACGACAGATCAAACTAGTGCTAAACCAGTTATTCATTAAGCAAAATAACAAAGTGCCATTGACAGTGTCATCAAATGATACATAACAATTACATGAACCTTGGATGACCAGGGATGTTATGACTTTGGTTAAAAAAAAAGGAAGCATACGCAACATCTAGGAGGATGGGAACTGACGAAGCCCTTGAAGTATATAAGGTAAGTAGGAAACTTAAGCAAAGATTTAGAAGGGCTAAAAGGGGCCATGAAAAGTCATTAGCAAACAGGATAAAGAAGAATCCAAAGGCTATTTATACAGACATAACAAGCAAGAGGGTAGCCAGGGAAAGGGTTGGTCCAATCAAGGATGAGGGAGTGAATCAATGGGCGTAGCCAGAAGAGGGAGGTGAAGTCCTAAACAAATACTCTGTCAGTATTCACCCAAGAGAAGGAATTGGTGAAGGACGATCTCAGGGAAGGGAGTGTCAAGTTTCAAAGCCAAATTGCTACTAAAAAGGAAGCAGTGTTGTTAGTTTTAAAAAGTATTAAGGTAGATAAGTCTCCGGGTCCTGATGGGATCTATCCCAGGATATTGAGGAAGGGAAAAGAACAAATTGTTGTAGCATTGACATGCATCTTTGAATCCTCTTTGGCCACAGGTGAGATTCCAGAGGACTACAGGATAGAAAATGTTGCCCCATTATTTAAGGGTAACAAGGATAGTCCTGGAAAATGACAGATCTGTGAGCCTCACTTCAGTGATAGGAAAATTATTGGAAAAGGTTCTCAGGGACAAGATCAATAAGCATTTAGAAGTAAATGGACTTATTAGTGATAGACAGCATGGTTTTGTGTGGGGGAGGTCATGCCTCAGTAACCTGATCAGGTTTTTTGAGGAGGGCATGAAGATGATTGATGAGGGAAAGTGGTTGATGTTGTCTACATGGACTTCAGTAAAGCCTTTGACAAGGTCCTTCATGGCAGACTGGTACAAAATATGAAGTCACTTAGTTTCGGGTTAAGCTGGCAAGACAGAGACAAAACTGGCTTAATCATAGGAGACAAAGGATAACAGTGGAAGGATACTTTTTGAAATGGAGGGTTGTGACTAGTGGTGCACCACAGGGATAAGTGCTGGGGCCTCTGCTGCTCGTGATCTACATAAATGATACTGGAGGAAAATGTAGCTGGTCTAATTAGTAAGTTTGCTGACAATACAAAGATTGATGGTGTTACAGTTATTGAGGAGATTGTCAGAGGATATAGCATGATATAATCAGTTGGAAGATTAGACTGAAAAATGGCAGATGGAGTTTGATCTAGACAAACATGAAGTGATGCATTTAGGAAGGTCAAGTACAGATGGAAATTATACAGTGAATGGCAGAATTCTCAGGAGTATTGATATACAAAGGGTGTGCAGGTCTACAGATCTGCAGGTGGATAAGGCTGCAAAGAAAAAAGGCATGCTTGCCTTAGTTGGAAGGAACATTATGAATAAGGCAAGATTTCCTGCAGCTTTATAAACTTTAGTTAGGCCACACATATAATACTGCATACAGTTCTAGTCACCACACAACCAGAAGAACGTGGAATCTTTGGGGACAGTACACAAAAGGTTGACAAGGATGCTGCCTGGTATGGAGGATTTTAGCTATGAAGAAAGGTTGGATAGACTTGGTTTGGTTTCACTGGAATGCAGGAGGTTGAGGAGTGACCTGATAGAAGTTCATAAGATTGTGAAGGGCATGAATAGAATGGAAAGTAGAAGGCTTTTTCCCAGGATGGAGGAGTCAATTATTAGAGGTCACATGTTCAAGGTGCAGGATGGAAGGGAGGAATTTAAAAGATATGTGAGGTATGTTTTTCACACAAAGGGTGGCGAGTGCCTGGAACACACTGCCACAGGTGGTGATGGAAGTAGACACAACAACAGCATTCAAGAAACACATGGATGAATACATGAATAGGAAGGGAATAGAGGGATACAGATTCTGTAAGTGAAGACAGTTTTAGTACGGAAAGGCAAAATGTGAGCGCGCAGGCTGAGAGGGCCGAAGGACCTGTTCCTGTGCTGTATTGTCCTTTGTTCTAATTAACACACTGATATCATTTCCTTACTTCCCCATTATGAATCCCTTACTGTCATCCAAACAGACCAATACTTACTTTAGCTTTCTTTTTATAGACTACCACAAGCTTGTGCTGTCTGTTTTTATATTCTTTGCCAGTTTCCTCTAATATTAGAATTTCTCCCTTATATTTGCTTTATTCATCTATTACTGATCTCTGAAAATTTTCCAATCTTCTCCTCCTCAATAACCACATCATCAATCTTTGTATAGTCAGCAAATTTACTAATTAGACCAACTACATTTTTCTCCAAGTCATCTAAGTAGATCACGAGCAGCAGAGGTCCCAGCACTTATCCCTCTGGAGCACCACCAGTCACAACCTTCCACTCCGAAAAGCATCCTTCCACCTCTGCAGTACTGTAAACCTTTTCTTGAAATTTAACCCCATTGTAAACTTATTAAATTAGCTGTGGACGGCAAAGTTTTATCACAGATTAATTCCATAGGAAAAGATTTTGCTAATAATGACGAATTCTCTCCAAGTGTCAGACAATGCTTCTTTACCATTCTACCTTTTACCTTATTTTCCCAGCCACGCTAGCCAAAATTACATTTTTGTAATTGCTTCAATTTAAAACTCTAGTATTAGACGCATATTGTTCACCCTCCAACTGTATATCAAAATTCATGATCTTGCCTTGGGACCCTTCACTAAAAGGTAGTTAAATAATCCAGTCTCATTACATATTCCAAGAAACTGTCCTGAATACATGCTTATGAACTTGCCCTCCAGACTACCTTTATAAATTTGATTGGTCCAACTTTATTAAGTGGAATAGTGCAGGTTTATACAAGCAGGTTGGCATTAATGTCTGATGTCAAGAGAGCTCTACCATGCACACATACATGGTACATCTGAGTCGAAAAGCGTGACCCTGGAAAAGCACAGCAGGTCAGGCAACATCCAAGAAACAGGAGAGTCAACGTTTAAGGCATAAGCCCTTCATTAGGAATGCGTTGGGGGAGTGCTGAGACAAAAAAAAGGAGGGTGGGGGTATGGGGTGAAGGTAGCTGGGTCTCCACCGACACACTCATTTGATTGGTGGAAGTAGTCCTCACTCTCAACAACTTCTCCTTCGAAGAAAGTGAGGACTGCAGATGCTGGAAATCAGAGTAAAGAGTGTCGTGCTGGAAAGGCACAGCAGATAAGGCAGCATCTGAGGAACAGGAGAATCAACGTTTTGGGCATAAGCCCTTCATCAGGAATGAGGCAAGTGGATTGGGGTGTGTTGAGAGATAAATGGGAGGAGTTTGGGCTAGGTTGGGGGGAGGGGGTAGGGAAGGTAGCTGAGAGTGCGATAGGTAGATGAAGGTGGGGGAGAAAGTGATACGTCGGAGAGGAGGGTGGCACGGATAGATGGGAAGCATGATGGACAGGTCAAGAGGGCAAAGCAGAGTTGGAAGGTTGGGACTGGGGTAAGGTGGAGAAAGGGGAAATGGGAAATCTGGTGAAATCCACATTGATCCCATTTGGTTACAGTATTCCAAGGCAGAGGATGAGGCATTCTTCCTCCAGGCGTTGGGTGGTTAGGGTTGGCGATGGAGGAGGCAGAGAACCTGCATGTCCTTGGTGGAGTGGGGTTAATCGGTGCGGGTGCCTCAATGTGAGTGTCTCTGAAACAATACCATTCTTTAGTCTTGGAATACCAACAATAAGAAATTTGTTCTTGTAAAATTATTCTTTGTTATATGACAAGGGGGAATTGCCACTCCATTCCTTTTTGTGTGTAAAGAAAGGTCACCACAATTCTGACTGAAGATTCCAATTAGAGTTCCTTCAGAAAGCCAAAGCAATTTTAATTCTTACTTGTGCATTGCAGTGTAGGATATGTAGGGAAAGTAGCTGCCATATTCTCAGTGTTAAACGACTAGTATCACAGGCTACTTCTGTGAAATGGTAAGCATGTAAGGCAAGATTAGGGTGCCAGTGCCAAAGAGCAGAAGTAGGACAAGTAGATGATGGAGTGTTTCAGGCATGTCCGGGTGTACAGAGAATATCAGGTTACTAGGGAATGGGATGCAGTGTGGTGATCTTCAGTCCCAGGTGGAAAATAGTGGTTGGTATGAGGGAGTAGGGAGCATTGTAGTTGTTCAGCCCTGAGGAAAATGGGGAATGTAGTTCAGGATCCAGAGGTTATAAGGGGTGTGTAAGAAGCCATGATCATTTTGAATCTTGGGACAGGCCTAATGGGCTGAATAAGGTAAAAACAATGACTGCAGATGCTGGAAACCAGATTCTGGATTAGTGGTGCTGGAAGAGCACAGCAGTTCAGGCAGCACCCAAGGAGCTTTTTGATGAAGGGCTTTTGCCCGAAACGTCGATTTCGAAACTCCTTGGATGCTGCCTGAACTAATGGGCTGAATAGCCTGTTTCTGCTCCTTTGTTCTCATGTTCTTAATTTGACTTGTCAGTTTATTAATTATTCAGGTGTTAGACTGGGTTTTTAATAATCTAATCTGTCCTGAATAACTGTTTAATTAATTGCAGAACACTCCAAGTTCTACAATTTAACTGGAAATTCAATTAGCACAATCGAATTGCTCATTGGAATCTTCAATTCCCAGGGAGTCTTCTATGTCTGGGATTCTGCAGGGTCCTGATGCACAACTCTCATTTACGCTGCAGAAAGAATTGCCCAGCCATTGGAAAACTTGGGCTAATATTTTTCAGGATTTTGAATCAGATAGTTAAAACTCCAAAACAGTCCAATGAATTAGCAATTGAACACGAAAAAAAGAGCAGAACTACCTTTGTGCTGCTGTTTTTACAACTGATTGGGTATTGGCATGATGAAACCGCCTTCCACGGACCACAATTCCTGGAGGTGAAGGACCATTAATTACGAAGTATTTGTTCTGATTTTTTTCAATCTCCTTGTTTGATACAAGTTGGGAGGTCACAGTTTCACTGTAAATAGAAAAGCGTTGGCATTTAAATATACTTTTTTTTAAAGAAAAATGCCATTCTAATTATCTACTGACAAGTAGAGACATCAGCAATTTGGAGATGAGAAGGGACAGAGTTTGAAATATCATGCAAACTTTCAAGCAGATGATCACAAGACTGACTGTGCTAAATAAGAAGGTGATAAACTTGCACGACCTATTTTACAATTAAGTGGGAGAAATTCAGGACTGTAGATGCCGGAGATTAGAGTAGAGTGTGGTGATGGAAAAGCACAGCAGGTCAGGCAGCATCTGAGAAGCAGGAGAATTGACATTTCGGGCAAAAGCCCTGCATAAGAGATTAGCATGTAAAATTAATTTGGTGAAGTGTACTGACATGAATCGAGAACTGGCTGGCAGACAGGAAACCTAGTCTTTCCTGATGAAGGGTTTTTGCCCAAAACATCGATTCTCCTGCTCCTTGGATGCTGCCTGACCCGCTGTGCTTTTCCAACACCACACTCTTGACTCCATTTTACAATTAACTTGATCAAAGCCAACACTATTTGCAGCCTCTAGGTCAAAGCAGTAGAACTGCATGCTGTTTTACACATCTCAATGTTTTAAGTCAGTCAATATATCCCATGAAGGTATACATTTAAAACTTTCTAGTAAAAACAAAGCAGTGGAGGCCCATATTTTTCTAGCTATGTTTGTATTATCTTAATTCTGCATTTTGTTAACAATGTTAAGAATTTGACATTTGGTGTATGTTCCTTCACTTGTTTCCATGCATCCAGTGAACTGGACCTCACCACAACTTTGTTAAACTTTCAGTCATTAAGCACAGTATCCACACCTAAATTCTTAAAATACACGATCAGCATAAAGATGCATGTTGTGTCCACAGAGCATAGATAATGCTTTATGAGAAAGGCCATTTAATCATACAAAAATAGAAATTAGGATTGGCCATTCAGTCCTTTGAGCTCGTTCTGCCATTCATTATGACCAAGGGTGATCAGCCAGCTCAATAGCTTGTTCCTGCTTTTCTTCCATATCCTTTCATCCCTTTAGCTCCAAATACTACATCCAACTTCTTATTGAAATCATATAATATTTTGGCCTTGACTGCTTTCTATGGTAGCCAGTCACCATAGACGTCACTGTGTGAAGAAATTTCCCATTTTGGTCCTAAATGGTATACCCTGAGTTCTTATACTGTGACCCCTGGTTCTGGACTCCCACACCATCAGGAACACCCTTCCTGCATTTACCCTAACTAGTCCTGTCAGAACTTTATAGGTTTCTAGGAGATATCCCGCACCCCCCCCCCCCCCAATTCTTCTGAACTCCAGTTAATACAATTCTTACCAATTCAATCTTTCTTATACATGTCAGTCCCGCCATCCCAGCAATCAGTCTAATCAAAAGTTTGCTACATCCTTTTTACAGAAAGAGCATTTTTCCTCAGATAAGGAGAACAAAACTACACATAATATTCCAGGTGTGGTCTCACCAAGGCCCTGTATAATTGCAGCAAGACATCTCTGCTCCTGTACTTGAATCTTCTCGTTATGAAGCTAACATACCAATTGCTTCCTTACTTACCTTTAGCAAATGGTGAACAAGGACACCATGGACTCACTGCACATTCCCCTCTCTCAATTTATGACCATTCAGATTTGTCCACATCATATGTGCATTTGCCTACTCAACTTGTCCAATTCACACTGCAGCCTCCTCACAGCTTACCCGCCCACTTTGCTTTGAATCAACTGCAAATTTGGGGATATTACATTTAGTTCTCTCATACAAATCATCAATATAAATTGAATAGCTGAGTTCATAGCACTGATCCTTGTAGTACTCCACTAGTCACTGTCTGCCATTTAGGAAAAGGACCATTTATTCTTATTCTTGGTTTCATGTCTGCCAGCCAGTTCTCTATTCATGTCAGTACAGTGTACCAAATTCCATGCACTTTAATTTTCCAAGCTAATCTCTTACGTGGGGCTTTGTCCAAACACCCAAATGAACCACATTCTCTCATCAATTCTACTTGTTACATCCTCAAAGAGCTCCTGCAGATTCATCAAGCATGCTTTCCCTTTGGTAAATCAATGCTGACTCTATCCAATCCTGCAGCTGTTTTCCAATTACTCAGTTATTAATTATCTTATAATGGTCAATAGCATCTTCCCCACTGCTGACATCAGAATGACTGGTCTATAATTCCCAGTTTTCCCTCTGCCTCTCTTCTTGAACAGAGGGGTTACATTAGCTAACCTTCAATCTGTAAGAACTGCTCTTGAGTCTAAGGAATCTTCGAAGATGATCATCAGTGCATCCAGTATTTCTAGGGTCATTTCCTCAATTATTCTGGGAAGTAGATTATCAGGGCCTGGGGATTCAGTGGCCTTCAATACCATAAATTTCCCCAACTTCATTAGTTTGCTCGATCAAAAACCAGACTATTGATTTCCTTGTGTAACTTCCCTCTTACTAAAATCTGTGTTCCCCAATATTTCTGATGTGTTGCATCTTCCTAAGTTAATACAGAACCAATGTATGTATTTAGCTTGTCAGCCATTTTTTGTTCCCCATTATAAATTCTCTTGCTTCTGATTAAGGAACATACATTGTTGAAGATAAATCTTTTTCTCTTTGTATACCTGTAAAAACTAATGGAAAAAGTTTATGCTCCCTACAAGTTCCTTCTCTATATTTTGATGCAGTCACAATTGGATTATTTTGAAAATTCTACATACTAAATTCCCATGGGACATTATATTATGCATGCTCAACAAGTTGCATTAAACATGCACATGCTTGAGTACAAATAAAAGCCACAGCCCTCTTGGTAGCACTCAAGTAGACCGCTACGTTTAGAAATACACACTTGCTGCAGAAGTGTATTAAAAATGCCTCCCAATGGCAGAATAGTCAGTAAACAAATGACAATGAAAAATAAATATAGAAAAAGCAGTCTCATTTGTGGAGAGGACAAGAGTTTCAACAGACTGTTACTTTCTCTCAGACACTGCCAACCTGCTGAGCATTTCCAGAATTTGTTTTCATTTCAGAATTTGCAGTATGTTGCTATTGTTAGAGAGATTTAGGTTGATTAACAAAAGGTCAGAGACACCACTAGGAAACTTTCCTTTATGGTGAGTCACCATGATCTGAAATGCACTGCCTGAAAGAAGATAAAATAGTAATTTTCAAAAATGCATTGGATAAATACTTAAAAGGGAAACAATACAGAGGCATACGAAAATAGTCAGTGACTTGAGTTCATTAGTTTGCTCGATCAAAAACCTGGCAAAGGCACATTGTGCTGCATGACATCGGCTTCTAAGTTGTACAAAATCTTTATTAGAAAGGCCAGAATGCAATCTTTGTTAGAAAGATCACAAAAATCATTAATTTAGCTTGTCATATACCTTAACATCCTGAATCAATGCAACGGCACA
The DNA here is from genome assembly GCF_047496795.1 of Chiloscyllium punctatum. NCBI lineage: Eukaryota > Metazoa > Chordata > Chondrichthyes > Orectolobiformes > Hemiscylliidae > Chiloscyllium > Chiloscyllium punctatum. The sequence continues at coordinate 84,909,855 of NC_092749.1, forward strand.
AACAGGTTTTGAATGCAAACAAAAAACACCGGTTAGAGAGCCTAAAGAAAATATTGCTCATCTGAAATGCTTGAATTTAAATGAGTTTATAAATTTAACAGACCTTGGTTTCTTGCCAGACCCCAGCATGTTGAGTCCAGTTGCATTTCCTTTCAAAGTTTTAGAAAAACCACTGCCTTGATTTCTTCTTGTATAGTTTTTCAAGAAACCAGTACTGTTAACTGATTCTGATGAAAAGGGAGTTTTGGTCTGAAAGAGAAAGTAATCACAAATGGCACTTTAGTGCACATGCTTTCTGGATTGGTGTGGTCAGTTACAACTTTAGTGGGAGGTGCAGTGTAGTGGTAACATCACAGGATGGGTAATCCATAGATTCCGGGGACACGAGTTCAAGTCCTATTATAGAAACTGGTAGAATTTTATTTCAATTAATAAAGACCTAGAATTGAAAGCTTATCTCAGAAATGGCATCATTACATGCCCCAACTCAATGTGGCTCACTTATGTCCTTTAGGAGAAGAAAATTTAACATTTTTGTCTGGTCATGCCTCCAGGTGATTCCAAATCCACAGCAATGTGGCTGATCTTTAGTTGCCCATTGATTGGTCAATCAGGCCATTCAGTTCAAAAGTTAATTAGGGATGGGGAACAAACTGGCAACTGTCCTTGCCAGTGATGCCCACATCCAATGAAAGAATTTTAAAAACTTGCAATTTGTTTTGAAGATGTAGACATTGTAATTCTCCACATTCGTTTTTGTGTTATTTTGGCACGTCCAGCATGGTTACTTTTCAATTCACTGATCCAAGGTCAGATTAAAATTAAAATTAGCTTTATTCTCAAATGGATGCAAATGAGTACAGTGAAAAGTTTACAAGTGTCACTTATGGTGCCATCTTAGGTACAAGGGGACCTAGGTACAGATTCTTAGGGGAAAACAAATTAGAAAAATAAAAGAAATAAAAGTCCAGCATTACAGAAGATAGGAATAAATTAGAAAAATAAAGAAATAGCAAGTCCAGAATAACAGATTAACCTCTAATGAAAATAAACTCCTAAGTTTCTCAGGTGTTTTGAATGCAAAATTTTATAAAATTGCTGCATTTCAAAAGTTTAGTTCAATTGAAGGTAAATTTATGGTGCAGCTAAGCACAAGCCATAATCCCATGGCAGCAGATAAATGGGGACATCAGCACCTGCAAATTCCCCTCCAGGCCACTCACCATCCCAACTTGGAAATATACTGTAGTTCCTCACTGTTTCTAGGTCAAAATCCTGGAACTCTCTTAAGGGCACTGTGGGTCACCTACAGCACATGGAATGCAATGTTTCAAAACAGCAGCTCACCACCACTTCTGATGAATAACTAGAGAAATGCAATAACCGCTGGCCAGGTAGTGATGTCCATGTCCCATGAGTGAATAACAATAAAAAACTCCTACTAGTTATACCTAGTGATAGCTGATATGACCTTTCTGCCACAGGGAACCAGGTTCAGATCCAGCTCAAATGAAAGCAAAATGCCAATTTTTTATACCGAAAGACAAAGGAAGTTTTACTCGTGCCAGAATCAGGATTCAAAAGACACAGAACAAAGAAAGGAAAAACTGCAGCTGCTGGAAACAACTAGGTAAAGTGGACATTTTCTGTTATCACCAAGCTGAATGCTGCAGAGATAGGGAGTGTGAAAATTAAAGATGACTCGAAGATGCACCATGCTGTGGTGAGGAGTTGTCATCGCCACTGAAGTGTATCTCAGCAGGAAGTTAGTACTGGTTTCTCAGAAGACTGAGGAAAATTACTTTCACTGGACAGTGGACATTGCCTCTCAGCAAAATGGGATTTAAATTGGTTCTTGTCAGGACTCCAATTCTGCAGAGTGCAATACAACATATAAACATGACTTGGAGTTTTTGGTCATGCTACAAAGCTACAGTGGATACCTCTTCTGTTGTTCAGGTATTTGGTATCTTCTAAATAGCTGTAATACCACACAGCACAGAAACAAAACCTTCAGTCCAACTTGTCCGCACTGACCAGACATCCCAATCTGACCTAGTCCGCTTGACAGTTAGAGGTGTACAGCACAGAATCAGACCCTTCAGTCCAACTCATCCATGCAGATCAGATGTCCTGAATTAATCTCGTCCGATGTGCCAGTATTTGGCTCATATCCCTCAAAATCCTTCTTATTCATGTACCAATCCTGATGCCTTTTAAATGTTGCAACTGTACCAGTCTCCACTACCTCCTCTGGCAGCTTATTCCATACACACACCACCCCTTGCATGAAAAAGCTGCCCCTTAGGTTCCTTTTAAATCTTTCCCTCCTTGCATTAAACCTTTGTCCTCTAGCTTTGGACTGCCCTACCATGGGAAAAAGGCTTTGGTTATTCATCCTCTCCATGCTTATGTTTTCTTTAAATCTAATAAGGTCACCCCTCAGCCTCCAGGAAAAAGAAACCCAGCCTATTCTGCCTCTGTCTATACCTCAAATCCTACAATCTTGACAACATTCTTGTAAATCATTTCTGCATCCTCTCAAGTTTAACAATATCCTTCCTACAGAAAGATGGCCAAAATGGGGGTGCACGGTATTATAAAAGTAGCCTCATCAAAATCCTGTATAGCAGCAACATGACCTCCCAACTCAATGTTCTGACCAATGAAGGCAAATGTACCAAATGCCTTATTCATCACCCTATCTACCTGCAATTCAACTTTCAAGAAATTTTACACCTTCCCCTACCCCTAGGTGTCTATTTGGTAACACTGCCCAGAGCCATATCATTAACTGTATAAGACCTGCTGTAGCTTGCCTTACCAAAATGCAACATCTCACATTTATCTAAACTAAACTCCATCTGCCACTCCTCGAACCATTGGCTCATCTGATCAAGGTCCTGTTGTACTCAGAGGTAACCTTCTTCACTGTCTACCTCTTATTTTGGTGTCATCTGCCTCCTTTATTCACATCAGAATCATGTATATAAATGATGCAAAGCAGTGGATCGGTGCCAAACTTTGTGGCACACCAGTAGTCACAGGCCTCCAGTCTGCAACCTTCTACCACCATACTGTCTTCTACCTACAAGCAAATTTTGCATGCAATTGGCTACCTTCCCCTAGATCTCATGTGATCTAATCTTACTAACCAGTCTACCATGCTGAACCATGTTGACTGTTTTGCTGAAGTTCATATAGACAATGTCGACTGCTTTCCCTCAATCTTCCTCACCCCTTCTAAAAAAAACTCAATTAAGTTAGTAAGACACGATTTCTCATCCACAAAGCTATGTTCACTATCCCTAATCAGTCCTTACTTTTCCAAATACATGTTAATCCTGTCCCTCAGAATTCCCTTCAACAACTTATCCAACACTGACATGAGGGTCACTGGTCTAGTGTTTCCTGGCTTTTCCTCACAGCCTTTCTTAAATAATGTTACAATATTAGCCAACCTCCAGTCTTTCAACACCTCACCCTTAACTGTCAACGAGGCAGATATCTCTGCACAGGGCCCAGCAATCTCTTCCTTAGCTTCCCACGCAGTTCTGGGAAACACTTGATCAGGTTCCAGGGATTTATCTAAGCTCCTCTTCTGTAATGTATACTCTTTTCAAGACATAATTATTTATTTCCCCAAGTTATCTAACTTCCATGTACTTCTCCACAGTAAATACAAATGAAAAATATTCACAGTTAGTATCTCACTCATCCCCTGGGGTTCCACACAGATGGCCACGTTCATCTTTAAGGGGTTCTATTCTCTCCCTAGTTATTTTTTTGCCCTTAGTGTACTTTAGGATCTTTTTGGATTCTCCTTAACTATTTGCCAAATGTATCTCAGGTCCTTTTTTGGCTCTCGTGATTTCTCTCTTCAGCATATGCCTATTGCCCTTATACTCCTCCAGGGATTCACTCGATCCCAGCTGTCTATACCTGACATATGCCTCCACATTATTTTTTTTTTACAGCAGAATTCTTAAAAATGTCTTTGGAATTCAAATTTCTAAAAATTATCACTTTCTACTGCAACGGTAGCAGACGGCAGTACTCTCACCTATTTCAGTCAATGTTAAGTCCAGCATCATCCACTTAGTCTTAATTTCTAAAAAAATGGAAACAAAAACCATATTGTATTTAGGGTCGTGACTGGGTCCCTACTTACAATGTGAATTAAAATAAAATACCAATGATGCTGAAAATTTGAAAAGTACAGTAAAGCAAGCTGCAAAGTTCAGAGAACCAGAAATATCTGTTGGGAGTACATGAAGCAGTTTGTTTCAATTAGATATAGATTGAAGGATTCCTGTTCTGGCAACAATTGCATTTATCTGGTACCTTTCACAGCCTGAAAACATTGCAATCAAGTGCTTTTAACAAGTAGCCATTGCTGAAATGCAAGAAATACACCAAACAATTTGAACACAGCAACAATGTGAAAATATTGACAAGATAATCTGCTTTTGGGACATCAACTGAGAGATAAGCGTTGATTGGAAGACCAGGATAACCCATGTAAAAATGGATAAAGCTTAGGAAACTCAGGAGGTTGGCAGCACCTGTGGACAGAGAAACAGAGTTAATGTTTTGAGCCCCGCATGACACTACTTCGGAATTCTGTGGGGTCATACTGGACTTAAAATATTAACTCTATTTCATCCATAGATACTGCCAGATCTGCTAAGTTTCTTGAGTACTTTCCGATTTCTAACATCACCAATATTTTACTTCTGCCAAGCGTAACCCCTCTGCTTTTTCTTCGAAATAGCCACAAGATCTGGGGGAAGAGAATGGGGAGCTTAGCTCAGATAGCCAGACATCAATAGTTAGTAGCATAGATGGCATGAGTTCAGGCTCTACCGCATCTGAGGTAGTTCTTGGGACCTGCCTCTTCTTGGCTCATTCCTGAAGAAGGGCTGATGCCTGAAACGTGGATTCTCCTGTGCCTTGGATGCTGCCTGACCTGCTGCGCTTTTCCAGCAACACATTTTCAGCTCATTGTGATATAATGCCATAGTGATGTTTGGAACATCGTGACAAACAGCCCTCCATCAATGAGGAAGCTACATGTAAAAAGGAGGCAAAGAACACCTTTCCCTATTGCCTCATCTAAAAAGGCTGTACCTCTAATAATGCAGCATTCCTTCAGTGTGATACTGGAGAATTGAAAAATCCAAGCTAAACTAGGACTTGAATGCAAAACCTTCTGACTGAGGTGGCTTCAACAGACCCATGACTAACAGGGATCATAGCTGATACATAAACAGATGTTTTTGCTTTCCAGATTGTGCCGCTGCCCCTTGTCTTTCCTTTTGCATTACTTGGAAGAGACAAATGGATATGACTGGAACTTATTAGAATGCTTCACAGTACTGTCATATGAATGATGGCGTAGATACTCATCTACTTTTAACTGTTGCTTTTTGCAATTTGTGGTTTACTAGAAAAGGTAATTCAAGTCAACAAACTATGCAAATGTTGACTGCTAATTTTTCAAAATTTACTTTAAAAATTTAGAGGACCTCAGCATTATGTAAAAGAATGTGATAATTGACAAATTCAACAGCTTAAATATTCTGATCAGCAATGTTAGGTTACATGCCATGATATCTTTAAAAAGCATTTTTTGGGATATTTGCCCACATTGAGCAAAGCAGCCTTGAAGGCATTGTTTCTTGAAACAGGTAGGCTGCAATCATCGACAAAGTTTTGTACTGCACATACAAATCTGCTCTGGCAATTTTGTGTTATTTTTACATAAAACCAAAGTAGAAATAAAAAGTTTAATCCAACGAGTTAAGATGAAGGGTTTGCATTGTCTCATGAATGTCAGTCAACCAGTTAAAAACAATTAAGAAATTATGATCAGATAGAGTTGTCCTATAAATTGATTCAGGGCTAAATAATGAAGTTTATGACAATAGATTGATCCTGAAACCTTTCTATTCATCCTTGAAAATGATACTTAAGTTTCAACTATTTACTTGTTCGACACTATTACAAAGGGTCATTCACTTCCTTAACAAATTCATTAAATTGGATAAGGTTCATGATATTGCAAACTAAACCCAATCAGCTAAAAGAACAAGCTCTACCAGCTGACATTTTCTCATCCAATTGACTATCACACTTTTGAAATTACATTTCACAACAGATGGACCTTGATGTAAATCAAAACCAAAACAAGAAACGTTTAATTCTTGAGAGTTACATTGTGAAGTGGGTAAGTGGTAAATTAAATCTGGATAGATCAGTGTGTGTAGTGATGCCTCTGGCATTCAAAGATTGGAAATTCAAATGTGGGTTTTCAATGGATTTCCTTGCTCTTTATTTCAGGATAGTAATTCTTAAAGGTCACAGCACATTTTGGGTAGGCGTGGGGATGGTGGAGAGATAGAGACGGAGAGAGAGAGAGAGAGAAAAACAGACAGGCAGAGAGAAAGATGAAGACAGAGCATCAGGGTAAGAAGGTACAACTGGGAGGAGAAAGTGAGGAAGCAGAAGATATCAGACTTACTTGAAAATTTTAATCTTCTGACCCTGGACAGGAACAGCTTGCAAAGGATGGGCACTCAAACTTGGGAATTGTGTTACATTGGAACAAGATACTATTTATAGAGTCATAGAGATGTACAGCATGGAAACAGACCCTTTGGTCCAAACCGTCCATGCTGACCAGATATCCCAATCCAATCTCGTCCCACCTGCCAGCACCCGGCCCCCCATTCCCTCCAAACCCTTCCTATTCATACACCCATCCAAATGCCTTTTAAATGCTGCAATTGCACCAGCCTCCACCACTTCCTCTGGCAGTTCATTCCATATACTGACAACCCTCTGTGTGAAAAAGTTGCCCCTTAGGTCTCACCCTAAACCTATGCCCTCTAGTTCTGGACTCCCCAACCCCAGGGAACAGAATTTGTCTATTTATCCTATCCATGCCCCTCATAATTTTGTAAACCTCTATAAGGTCACCCCTCAGCCTCCAATGCTATAGGGAAAACAGCCCCAGCCTGTCCAGCTTCTCCCTATAGCTCAAATCCTCCAACCTTTGCAACAACCAAAAAATCTTATTTATCTATAAATAGTATTTTGTTTATTAATTTATTAAGTGTAAAGTGAGTTCACTTGTTGATTTATAGTTTCATTTCACTTAGGTAAATTATCTTTCTCAAAGTTGGAAAGTACACAACAAAGATTAAAAATTAGTGTGCTGTACATAATATAGACGTTTCACTGTCACAAGCCTGGGTCACATCATAAAATATAATATCAACAATAAATGTGAACTCTGATCATAAAGCATTCAGGCTCCATTTATAGAAGATAAGTTACAACAAACACAGAAGAATATCAGCTTAAGGTGTGAAGTTTAGAAATTATCCTATGGATGGCAATGAAACATTAAGAAATTAAGGTTGTACACATCGTTAAACAACATTGTAATGTAGCAAAAAAGTGTCAAAGTAGCGCAGTGCACTTGAATGAACAGTCAGGGACTCAGCAGAATTTGAGAAATCACAAAATATCTAAAGAATACTTCCTTGAAACTTTTTCTAGGAATGGAATTTTCCCTAGTAAACATCCAATGTCATTATCAGTCATTCGCAAGTCAGATGTAGATTGTGTAATTAACTGTAAAACAAATATTGTTGTGCTGAAACAAAATTTCACAATTATCAATCTCTGATGAAAATTCCCAGTAGAGAAGGAATGAATTTTAAAATTTCAAACAGCTGTCCTGTGATGTATTTAAATGAGACAGCTCCCTCCACCTCACCACTCCCTGACAGTTAGCACTTTTTAGTTTAGCTTGTTGGCCTTAAGGAGTCGAATAACTTCCACCGTTGATATGACAATGTTTGACATTGTGCACAACCCAAAACACCAATGAAGTGTGCACAGGTGGTGCTTTCCAAACATCTGGATCAGTTTGTGGAACATTTTACAAACAGTGTCTATCCTAAACATTGCATTACACTTGACCATAAACTCTTTTGCATGCAGAAGTCAAGTTGTGATGTTCAAAATACCATGCCATTTGTTGAGACATGCTAGAATTGAGTCCAATGTTAAAAAATATGAATATATCAAGGTTTCTGAATGAAACACAGAAAATGTTTTACTGAAAAAAAATTTTTAGAACACTATACTTGTCAAATTTTTTAATACAGGCACCAAGTAGTGACCCATATCTTGGGAAAAACATCTTTTATAAAGCTTGTGTGCTGTTTGATGTCACATTATAAACAAAGCCAAAATAATGTTCAAAACACTGCCACACTTAGAATTATTTACATTATTTACAAGGGGACTTCAAAGCATAGAAACTTTTGAAAAATCTAACTTTTCCCCAATAATAGTTTTAGGCACAACTTGAGACTGTATTAGAGTCATAGAGATGTACAGCATGGAAACAGACCCTTCGGTCCAACCTGTCCATGCCGACCAGATATCCCAACACAATCTAGTCCCTCCTGCCAGCACCCGGCCCATATCCCTCCAAATCCTTCCTATTTATATACCCATCCAAATGCCTTCTAAATGTTGCAATTGTACCAGCCTCCACCACATCCTCTGGCAGCTCATTCCATACATGTACCACCCTGTGCGTGAAAAAGTTGCTCCTTAGGTCTCTTTTACATCTTTCCCCTCTAGTTCTGGGCTCCCCGACTCCAGGGAACAGAATTTGTCTACTTATCCTATCCATGCCCCTCATAATTTTGCAAACCTCTATAAGGTCACCCCTCAACCTCCGACGCTCCAGGGAAAACAGCCCCAGCCTGTTCACCCTCTCCCTATAGCTCAAATCCTCCAACCCTGGCAACATCCTTGTAAATCTTTTCTGAACCCTTTCAAGTCTGAATTCTTTTAGTGAAAAAGATGTACACTTCAATATTATTGCACATTCCTGTGCAAGAGTTCACAGCTTGTTCAGATACTCATTTAAGACTAATGGTACAGTGATTTTTTAAAAATATATTAAATGATAGTAATTGTTAATTTATTTTTAAATAGGTTTTTCACCCCAGATTTCCAAATGATCCAGTGGTAAATGGTGTGATTGCAACTTTCAACCTTACATTGAAGGCTGCAATGAAAATGGTGATGATAACTTGCAGGAATTTACTGTAAGTTAGATATGGAGAATGCATAAAAGACTGCCCAGAAAATTATTTCAAGTATTAATAAAAACAGCTCGAACACTGCCTTCTTTCAATGCTCGAATTTAACTTCACTCCCACAAAAACAGAGTGCTGGAAAAGCCAGCAGCTCTGGCAGCATCTGTGGAGATAAATCAGAATTAACATTTTGATTCAAGTGACCCTTCCCCAGTTTCTGCTTGCATGCCTGGATGACCTTGAGGCTTACCCTGATTGGTGACAAGTAGCAGTTACAGCATACACAGACCAAGGAATCACAATCTCCAACAAGACAGAGTGAATTTAATAATTTGTCCTGTTGTTCAATGGCATTGCTATTGCTGAACTATCTCACCATCATTCTGAAAATTGGCGCTGATCTGACAGTATATGGGACCAATTAAGGGAAGTGATGGCTGAATTTTATTATCAAAAGACTATTAATCCAGAAACTTAGCTGATGTTCTAGGGACCAACATTTGAATAGTAAAATTCAAATTCTATAAAGAATCAGGAATTAAAAATCATATGACACCCAAGAAACTATTGAAAAAAGCCATCTGGTTCGTTAATGTCCTTCAGGGAAGCAAATCTCTAATCTTCACTTGGTCAGGCTTACATGTGACTCCAGAGACACAGCAATCTGGCTCACTTTCAATTGCCCTCGGATATAGTCTAACAAGCCACTTAGGCTAAACATGGGCAAGGAAACCTCTGCTGATTACCACATTCGTCCTCCCTCAGCTGATGAATCAGTGCTCTTCCATGTTGGGCAACACTTGCAGGAAGCACTGATGGTGGCAAAGGTGCAAGATGTACTGTGGCTGGAGGACTTCAAATGTCCACCACAAAGAGTGGTTTGGCAGTAGCACTATGTATCGAGCTGGCATGGTCCTAAAGGACAAAGTTGCTAGACCAGGTCGGTGTCATTTGATGAAGGAACCAACAAGAGGGAAGAACATCTTGACCTCATCCTCATGAATCTGGCTGCTGCGGATGTATCTGTCCATGACAATTTCAGTAAGAGTGACCATCATACAATTCTTGTGGAGACAAAGTCCCAAGTTCACATTGAGAACATCTTGCATGGTGTTGTGTGGCATTGCACTGAATCACTTCGAGCTGATCTAACAAGACTGGAGATCCATGAGGTGCTGTGGGCTACTGGCAGCAACACAATCTGAAACCTCTTCTGAATCTCCTTTTCTATCATTACCATCAAGCCAGGAGATCAACTCTGGTTCAATTGTGAATGTAGGAGGGCATGTCAGAAGCAGCATCAGGCATATCAAAAAATATCTGGTTAAGCTACCAACCAGGACTTGAGGACAAGATTGCAGAGGTGGCAGGGTAGGAAATGTTTGGACTTTCAGGCCTGCCTGCCACCTCCACCTCCCCGCCCTCCCCCCCCTCACATGACCGATTGCATCCTTTATCAAATTTAATTTTCTTCATTTAACTTTTTGAATCAAATTCATCTTTTCTTCCTTCTATGGCTGCAGTGGCGGAGACCGGTTGGGGGGAGTTGTTGAACAGCAGATCAGTTCTGTTCCTCATGGTCATGATAGTTGCAGTTTGAGCAACATCACCAGCTATGAATCTGGAGTTGTTCTTTTCCTCTGGTGCTTCAGCAGCGTCTGCAATGGCAGTGGAATGATTGATTCCCCACCATCGTAGCCAACACCAAGTCATACAGCACAGAAACAGACCCTTCGGTTCAACTGGTCGATGCTGAACAGAATCTGAAACTCAACTAGTCCCACCTACCTTTTCCTGGCACATATCCCTCCAATTCTTTCTTATTCACGTATCTATCCAAGTGTCTTTTGAACATTGTAATTGTACCTGCATCCACCACTTCTTCAGGACGTTCATTCCACATATGAACCACCCTCTGGTGTAATTTGGAAATAAAATAATCATCTGTTTTTCTCCAAGTTGCAAAAGATTCAGTTGCTTATTATTCATTAGGATTTTTATACTACCTGAGCCTATTATGAATGCTTGGCTGTTTCAAAAGATTGGGAACCACCATCTCAGCTGTATTTGCACGTTGACCAATTATGAGAAAATATTGAAGACTTATTGATCTTTAATGTGACAATGGAAATGGGGTTTATTCTTACAACTAATTGACTGCTTAAAGGGATTTTTTTTGGAAAGAGACATTTTTCTTTATTTACACAGTTAAAGAAAGAGCACTTAATAGTGATAGTCTATTAATTCCATATTCTCCAATTATAAAGGTGAAATACCATGGAGAAAGAGCATTTTTTTTTCAAGGAAGACAAGATTTTTGGATTTATTTTAAGGTCCTGAGCTGTTTCCATGGTGGATACTGAGTGAATGGCTCTGGAGGATACTTGAGGCATGCCAAAATAAGGGGAATTTGAAGGAACACTGAGGGATTCAGGGATGTGGATAGTATGAAGGGACAGAGAGAATCAGAGGAGGTATTGAGTGGGTATTGAGTTGGAGAGTGAGACATGAAGGCTTAAGTGTCTAACATTGATTATTAACACAGAAGTAATGGTAAATGGAAGTCTGCATTTGAGCCGGTCAGCCTGGCATCAACCCATCTTCATTGCTACTTCCAGTCTGCTACCAGATCAGGTATGTCTAAATCCATTTCATCGCTGGCTAGCCGTGAAGAAAATGCACAAGGTAAAGGGTCCTTTTATATGAGGCTTGTCTGTCATGTTCCTAGACGTTTTTCCAACACCCAAGCAAAACGGTTAGATTCCTAGTCAGGTGATGAGCCCTGGTCCTTGACAGTTGGGACAGTCTCCTGGCTATGGTGGTGGCTGGAGTATGAGCAGTGATGAGGCCAGTTTGCCAGAGGCAGCATTCTGGGCACAGTCAGCAGCAGCAGGGCTGCTTCAGCGTGATTCCTCCTTGCTGTTGGAGCCTCAGGATCAGCTTTGATGGCTGCACAGTGGGACGGCATCTCATAACCACTTAATCAATCAAGAAGCCACGGATGGAACAAAAACAGAAATGTGTCTTAACTTTGTGTAAATTATTTCTTTTTATTAGTGTGCTTAAAATGGCACAGATTATGGCGACTTAAACACATTACTTGTATTTATGAAAATACAGTAAAATGATGAATTACTATACTATTTACTAAACTATACCTGCCTGTCAAAAGGCATAAGCAGCAAGTGATTGGCAGAGGTAAGCGATACCACAACCATCTGCCACAATCTTTTCACCTCAGAGAAATGGGCTTAAATGTTTAATGTCAAATAGCTTTCCTTCTCTGGAAACAGGAGGAACTGTTTGGTTCCAAAGCAGAGTTGTAGCATATTTGAAATGTCGATTCCACTTTTTGCTCTCTCTCTCCCTCTCCGTACGTCCTGACTTCAAACAATATAGCCCTTCTTTCAATACTGTAGGACCAAAATTTTGGAATTACTCCTCTAATAATACTGTAAATGTACCCACGCCATTTTAAATGCACCAATTTAAGGATGTGCATCACATCCCCCTCTCAACAGCAATTAAGAATTGGCAATAAGTGTTGGCCTTGCAGGCCAAATCACAAATGAAAGAATAAAAAATGCATTAGTTGTAAAAATTCTCATGCTGTCTGCTCAAAGCCTGAAAGACAACTGCGAAATATTGTAGATATCTTAAAGATTTGAATCCAAGACAACATTCAGCTGCATTTTCACTGGGAATGCCCTAAACCAAGCTGGATGTCTTTTCTGTGAGGAATAATGCTAGTGCACTGCACTGCCCATTGCTTTCTGTACCTGCATGTTGACTTTGCTTATGACAACCCGATCCTTACAAATACAAATCTTTCTTAAGCTTTCACCATAAAAAATTTTGCTCTTCTATTTTTGTTACAAAGTGGACTCGTTCACACTTTTAAAACGTTATATGCCACATTCTTTTCCCCTCAGAGTCAGAGTCAAACAGCACAGCAACAGACCCTTTGGCCCACCTTGACCATGCTGACCAGTTGTCCCAAACCTAACTAGTTTCATTTGTCTGGGTTTGGCCCATATCTCTCTAAATCTATCCTATTAATGTACTTGTCCAAATGTCTTTTAAGTGTTATAACGAGACTACCTCTACCACCTTCTTTGACAGATCATTCCATACACGCACAGTCTCCATGTGAAAAAGATGCCACTTGGGTCCCTTTTAAATCTTTCCTATTTAAACCAATTATGAAGAAAAGAAAACAATTTGAAATTTGGATTTCAAAAGTGAAGGCAATTGGATGCAGATCAACTTTGCAAAGCTTTTTGTTAAACCAAGTCAGAAAAACATTTAGTACAATGCATTAATTCTAAGAAAGCATGTCATTGCAGGCAAGTACCTGGAAGAACCTAGTAGCATTAACAAATGGAATATTTATGCTGCTGAGTTGGAAAAATAAAAGAAAGCCAACAACTAAATTTTGATTTCAGAACAGAAGGTGCAAGGTCTCAGTTCAGAAGAACCAGGAGTTCTGCTTAAAGGGGAGAAAATCTTCTCCTAGTAGAAAATAAAGTTTTAGTTTCAGGAAATCAGTCATCATGGTTAAAGTGTTGTTAGTACATTGAGCTTCCAGCGAGCTTGTAGAGAAATCTTCAACTTATCACAACTGAGAAAGTTCATGCCATCAGAATTGTGAAATTTCCAGGCCTGCAGACTTGGAAAGGAAATGTAAAATTGTAATCACAGAACAAGGAAAAGAAAGGAGTCAGTCAGCAAAGCAGATTGACGCCAGAGTGAAATTCCTCTGCAATTGAGTCTCTGTGAAAGGACATGTTGGGATTACATTGAAACTTGGTTTTACTGTCCAAGATCTTTCAAATTGTCTGGAATATCCCCTTTTCCCCCTTTTGTATAATAAATACTTGCTCTGTTGTTAAAGAGCATCTGCAGTCTTGTGCAAATATATTTTATTGACAAACTGCCATGGTACCAACTGCAAAAATTTAATATTTGATCCATCAAGCCATCTGCGATCTGATATGTCCAGTATTATCAAATGGGATCATAAAACTATGTACATACACATTTCCTGCTTCCTACTCAGCATACTTTTCCATTTTTATTTAGCTTAATGATGATACATTAAACTTGACATCCTCATTCATATTTTTATTTAATATATAATATATATACACACACAACTAAAAAAAAGTGAAATAATACTTTCAAACACTGATCATTCTGGTACTACACCAATTTACATCCTATCAATCTGAAACTGACCAGTTTATTCCCTTTGTGTTTTACCCTTTCACACAAACTTAAGGAATAGAATTTTGTGTAATGACCTACTGGGTAGCACTTTAATGAATGTTTTCAGAAAATCCAAACACAATACATTCACTGATTCTCATGTACTCTGCTGTGATAGTCTCAGAAAGCATCAGCTTTGGCAAACACAATTTCTCTTTCATAAATTTACGTTGGCTCTCCCCAGTTATATGATGATTTAAGTTCCTGTTTTCATACCCCTAATAAAAGATTCCATCAGTATCATACTCTGCCATCAGGTTTCCTGACCTATTGTTTCCAGGTTCTCTCTTTATCCTTTCATTTCTTTTCTTCTTTTTTTCATTTCATTTCTTACCTTTTAATCCACCAAGACTACTCAAATTAAGAAAATTTTGGAGGATCAAAACCAATACATTCTACTAAGACATGATGTGGAGATGCCATTTTTGCTCTGGAGTGGACAAAATCAGAAGTCACGTGACACCAGGTTATAGTCAGATAGGTTTATTTGAAAATACAAGCTTTTGGAGTGCTGCTCCTTTGTCAGGTGAAGTAATACTTGATGGAGCAGTGCTCCAAGAGCTTGTGATTTGAATAAACCTGTTGGACGATCACCTGGCATTGTGCAACTTCTGACTTTCTCCTAAGATAAACAGACACAAAGATTTTCTTTATGCCCCACTATAATTTCTCCAGTCTTTACCTTTATACCTCTGTGCTGCCAGCTTCCTTTTTACATATCTGTGCAAGCTATTACAATCTTTTTCTAAAGACTCTTGCCGGTTTCCTTTGGCCCACTTCCTTAATTATTATTTCTTGTGGATTTCCAAAATTCTCCCAATCTCTCAGATTTCATTTTTTCCAAGTAACAATATAATCCCCCTCCTTTAATGTTGATTTCTCTAACTATGTGCAGACCACTTTCCCAGAGACATTTTCCCTTTAGGGAGTAGAGATACAATACATTTTTTGCTATTTACCAATGCTTACTACTACTAAATCTTTTAATCCAGTTTTCCAATCTACCATTTTCAAACAGTTCCTCATTCCTATATAATGTACTTTTTAGGTTTAAGACTAGAGTTTTGGGCTCAGTTAAGTCATACTTAAACTCAGTATAAAAATTCCTTCATGTTATGATCACGCTTCCCCAGATGTCCCTTACAAAGTTATTAATTAACCTTGTCTCATTACACAAGACGTGAAGTCATCTCCCCACAAGTGGCTCCTGGACAGACTGGTCTACATAAAACACCTTGAATGCATTTCATCAACTTGCCATCTGCACTAAAACCTCAAATTTTGATTTCCCATTTTTTAACAAGAGAAATACCCATGATTACACTATTACTGTGGTTATATGCACCTATGATTTCCAGATTTGGACTCTGATTGAAGTTACAACTGTCCCATAATCCTGGGACAATCATCTTAAAAAATGGGAAACAGAAATTATCACACAGAGATCCTACACTTTTATATTTGGAGACAAGGAAGATGAAGACAACTGTCATAATTATATCTGATTAAACAGACTAAATCAAAATTAAACAAGTTCCTGCAGTGAATGGATACATGAACAATATGGATTTCAAAACAATTTGAAACAGCAAATAAAAATTCAATTTGCTGTCCAATAATTAGACAATCTTTTAAAACAGCATGGGTATTTGGGCTAAAGTGGGATACATTTTAATTATCAATATTGCAGGTGGACTTTTCAACTCTAAAACTGCATTGTTTAGAAATTCCAAATTTTCTGTAATGTGGTGTAAGTGCAAGAACAATAATGTAATTCACTGCATAACATTCGTTAAAACACCTTAGTTCCAAAGACTTGTGCACAGAACTTAGCATTCCAAATTCCTGCACTGAAGTGTCAAGCTGCCTTTGGGTCGAAAGCATAAAAGCGAAATCTATCCAGGTGACAAATATACTGTGGCACATAGGGAAGTGGAAATTCTTACAAGGTTAGCCACACAAGAACATATTCAAGTACTGTTACAATGAAAGTTTCTACCTTTCCCATTCTTTAAGGCCATGAATTCCAGACCCGACACACTTTAGTCGAAAAGACATTCTCAACTCCCTCTAGTACTTATGCCATTTACCTTTAATCTATATCCCTGGTTACTGACCAAAGGGAGATGGGTTTCTCCGATCCACTGGATCTAAACCACCATCTACCTTTTTTACATATCTCAACCAAATCTCCTCTCAACCTCTGGTGCTCCAGCATATCCAATTCTTCTCCAAAGCCTAAATTTTCTAGTCCTCTTAACAGTTCCAAAACTGTTGTTATTTCTTATATAACCCAATAAGTAAATAAAATCTGAAAAAGACATTTAAAGAAGTTCAATTTTAATACAAAAAATAAACATTCACTCAAGTTTTTCCCAATGTATTTCATTACTTCCAAGGGAATCTTTTACATTGCAGAAAATAGCAAATATCCTCAACAATTTTGAAAGAGCTTATTTTCTTACCTTTAGTTCTTCAGTTTCCATCTCTTTAACATCAGTACTCAGCAGATTGGTTTCACTGTGAAGTGAAATTGCATGGTTACAAGCTTGAAATGAGAATTGGGTTTTTAAAAAGCCAATATCAATTTATAAAACTGTGTTTGCATCTGTTCTTGGAAAATAAGATATCTTCTTCCAAAGAAAGAGCAGAGTAAAGAAGAGTTCATGTATTGTGCTCATCCTCAGAGTGACTGGATGGATTAGGCACAATATTTAACCTGGAGATTGTAAGGACACACATGCTGGAAATCACAATTGATAAAATGTGGAGCTGAAAAAACACAGCAGGACAGTTTTTCCAGCTCTACATTTTACCCACTATATTTAATCTGACCATTTATTATTGAGGGCAGAGGAAAATGTTATGCAGTCTGAAGCATTACAATAAGAGCACAGGGGAGGTTGATAATTTGCGGCTTTATGAAGAAGTGTGATGATTCTATGGCTTTAAGAAATGTATTTTATCTTTTTTTAAAAAATGAAGAAATGTTGAGACAGAGGTATTGAGCAGTCTGCTCAAAGCCAATAGAGCAAACAGTTTGTAAGGCCTTGGGGTTTCTTTTTAAAGTTGGGGTGGGGTCAAGCTCTCCCAGAACCATGATTTTTAGTTTTAGCTTTCAGCAGTTGTTGGGGTCTTGAAAATGGGTGTGGAAACTCTTATTCCTCTCTCTGTTATAGCTAAAAATGGACATTCCATTTCTGTTGCTAGAATTGTAAGTGAGACAATTTTACTAAATTTGCTTTTCCACAAGTGCTTATGGGATATAACTATACTGGAACAGTTAATTAGAAGTAGCTAATATATCTATTATTCTGTTAAGCATTTGATAGTTACTGTTAAGTCAATTCTTTCCACTTTTATTTCATTTGCATTTTAACTGTAGCGGAAAATAAAGTGTGTTTTGCTCAACTCTGAGTAGTTTCACCAGTTGAATTGCATCTGTAATGCAACGCCTATGCAATGCGTAAAATAAGAAAAGGTTAGAGTCTGGACTATCTTCTTAATATATTTTGAGGGGGTTTGGTCTGGCCCACAACAGAAAACATCACTGTCCTCAGGCCTACTTGTACCGCAGCTTGTGCTGCAATTCCATTCCTCCATTAACATATTCAAAACGATTAATGGAAGCTTTCTTACACCATAATTACTTGAAATATCAGACTATTTTCACTGTTTTGAAATGAAAAAGAGACAGCAGAGTTACTCAATTCTGCAATGCTGGAGACAAAACTACTATATTAAAAAGGCACCATCAGGATAGAACTTCACCAATCCTCATCTGGAGTTATGCTTTCATTCACAATGGATTAAGTGATCCAAGTCCATGTTATGTGCCAAAAGCTCCAGTAACTCTACTACCATTCCTTCCCTATAGGAAAAACAGCATACTACAACTAAAATGAATCCTCTGCAGAAATCCAACACTTTAGATTCCAAATAAAATGCATGCAACATCTTCAAAACAATGTGCCACTCAGGCTATTTAATGTTTTATTGCATTCCCTGTTTAATTTGGTTTCCTCTAATACATTTTTCTTCCCCAAACTTATCACTTAAAAATACTAACACCCTTGAATCCTGAAGTGTGTTGAGAAAATGAGTAGTATGCAATTCTTCCAGTATAACTGGCTGATACCTTCATACCTTAATTGTAGGGCAGAATTAACACTTTTTACTCTGGAAGTTCCCAGTCTTGGCTGAGTCATTAAGGGGTGCCAAATACAAAAGAGCTTTCCGAAAAAAAAAGAGGGAAAGTTCGACAAGGACACAACTTACACGCCATTCACATTGGTCCTACCACATTTAGAACCAGGAAACGGAGCACTGAAAACCAACCAGCACGAGTACGGGTAGAACATATTTAAAACAAGCTTTGTTCGTTTGACACCACATTTTAAAAGCCATCTGAAAGGCTTAGTGATTACTACTGCTGGGAAAGGATCCTAATCACGCTGCTTAATAGCTATGTAAAGGACCTCAATGCGTGCTCACATTTGAAGTAGCTTTTTCAATTGACAGAAATGTATAAAACAAAAGTTTTAAAAAATGAAAAAAATGTATAATTTAAATTTAATCTGATATTGTTTTTATATATACTTACTTCCTCACAAATTGTTAAATACGCCAGAGAAGTGAAAATTATTGTAGCTCAGTTTTAATTTCACTGCACTAACGCAAGCACAACTGTCTCAGTTTGTAGTCCAATAGTTTCAGAGTTGTTTTCTTCTAACATTTGAGAAATGTGTACGGATCATTAAGAACTTCAATCCATTTTAAAGGCTTTGATGCCATTCATAAACAGCTTGATGAAGTCACACCAATCGCTTCAGCTGAGGTAATTATCTTACACACACACTTCTTCGAGGCGCTCATTAGATTCCTTTCACAAGGCAGTAATTCCACAGTCAGCACGAGTGACACAGAGTGAAAAAAGTGACGTTAGTTCTTCTATGGGCTAATCTTGATTGGAAAACATCTGAGAAAAACAGACTTTAACCAGTTTGGAAACTTCTATTCCATTAATAAGAAAGTTGGTAAGGGGAAGGCTTAAAAGGGATATAGTGTGTTAGCTAGCCTGTCACCCATATTGCAACACTGTATGGGCATCTTTCCTTGTTGATCTGAGTCTCACTAGCCACGTTTGCTCCTACAACAACATATATCACCTTCAATACAATGCATGTCCCAAGGCTCTTCACAAGGATATTATATAATAAAATTTCACATCAACCTAAATAAGGAGGTAACTGGTCAGATGACCAAAAACTTCATAGAAGCTGAAGGCTTTACAGGTTGCCTTACTGGAAAAAAGTAGGCAGGCAGAGAAATTTGGGGAGTGCATTCAAGAGTTTCAGACCTAGGCAACTGATGGCATGGTCACCACAAAGAGATAAATTAAACTTGGTACAAGAAGCTAGAATTCAAGAAGCTGAGATATGGAGGATTATGAGGCAGGATGAAAATGCCAGGTGCTGGTGGGTGGGATTGTATTGGGATGGCTGGTCGGAATGGATGAGTTGGACCGAGGGGTGTGTTTCCGTGCTGTGCATCTCTATGACATGGAGGATTACGAAAACAAGGTTAAGAAATTTAGTGTCCACATTTCTTTATTGGGAGCTAATATCGGTCAGCAGTTCTGGGATGTTAGGGGTTAGGCAAATGTGATGTATAGATTATAAAAGGGGGCTAAAAGGGAGCAAATTTGTATTTGGTTGTGTTAATCTTCAACTGTCACCCAAGCTTTAGGTAATATTTGTGATGTGGAAATAGCTATGGTGAAATTCTGAAAAATTCAAAAGGTGTTTGGCTTTAATACCTGAAAGCCATTCTGCAGACCTGTCAACAAAACGCCAAGCTCCATTAAAAAAGAAGGCATTAAAAACTAGCAGCTCTCAGAAGTGGACATGAATATCCATATAAACCTTGACTGGGATGTACCAAAACAAGAGAGATATTCCAATGAAGTTTGCACTTAAGGTCAGATGACTGAATTCTGAGAAACTGTTCAACTGTCCGTTTTAGGTGCCAACTGCACTGACAATTCCAAGGTAACTATTATAGGAAATGTAAATTTGAAACTGTAAACTTTCAAAGTAAACAATATCAAAACAGCAAGGAGGAAAAGGTAAGATTGGAACCGAGATGTCCAAGTTTGTCATGGGAAAGAAATGATCAACGAATGCAATAAGCATCTGGGAACAATAATAGAAATACAATTTATTTTACAAAAACAGACAACACTAAAGAAATTCAACACATCCGGCAACATCTGTGAAGAGAGAAACAGCAAATTGTTCTGAAGAAAAATATTAGATTTGAGACATTAACTTTCTTTCTCTGAGGATGCTGTCAGACCTGCTGAATTTCTCCAGTATTTTATGCTTGATTTCAGATTTCCACCATGCAGTATTTTTCTTTTATTTGAAACAACTTATAATCCAGACATACTAACATAGTGGTCCTATTAATTATTCCTGGATCGTGAAAGAGGATTTTTAAAAAAAGCCTTCCTCCTGGAATTACAGTATAGTGATCTTAAAATTGATTTCAGACCTTGCCATCAATTAATCTAGAAATAACAGTGTCTCCACTAAAATTTTAAAGTAAAATAAATATCTGGGCAGTTAGTCACAGTACATTTGATTATTTGGCTCTATGATACCACAAGCTGATGAAACAAAGTGTTGTTATATTACATGGAAACTGCATGTGAACAGGCAATTCAGCATAACCATTTCTATCTAGCGCACAAGCAGGTAGTCTTGTTTGTAGCCATCTCTTTTTTTACCTGAGCTTCCAACTATCACAATCTTAATGACCTTTGACCATAGATATGTTACATCATCTTTATTAACACTGCATTGCAGCTTACGTTTTTAGGTGTTTCACAAGTTGTTAACATCAATTTGAAGTTTCATTTAGACTTCAAAATTGTAAAATTTGGGACAATTAACTGCAATTTGAAAAACACTTTAGCTGCCTTATGTCAAAACCTTTGGTGGACTTAGCAAACAGTCATGATTCCAGAGAAGAATGCCATGGGACACAGCCATCCAGTTTCATTTACTCTTCGAAACTGCCCTCAACTCTGATATTTTTCTCTATGTTAAGCAGTTCTTAATCCAATTTGCTAAACTCCAAAATTCCACATCTCTTCTCCAACGTCATTCAGACTCTCCTTTCTTACACACGATGACAACCTTTATTTGTTCTTTTCCCCTCTCCAAACCTCCGTGGCTACTTTAAAATTGCAACATTCACTTTGATAAAATGTAATTGATCTGAAATATTAATTCTTTCTCTCTCCATTAATGCTGTCTGATCTGTTGACAGTACCTCCAACATTTTCATATTTTATACATTGGATGGTGAACATTTGTAGCATTTTAGTTTTGCAACTCATTTGAGGATTCTAGTCTGGATAAAGTGAATTGACATTTTTCCAAGGGTGGGGGAGTCCAAAACCAGAGGGCATAGGTTTAAGATGGGAGTGGAAAGATTTAAAAAGGTGGTGCGTGTATGGAACAAGCTGCCAGAGGAAGTGGTGGAGGCAAGTACAATTACAACATTTAAAAGGCACCTAGATAGGTATAGAAATAAAAAAGGTTCAGAGGGAAATGGGCCAAATGAGACTAGATCAGATTGGGACATTTGGTCAGCACGGGCGAGTTGGACTGCAGGATCTGCTTCCAAGTTGTATGATTATGACCCTATGTCCATTTCAATTGATTCTTGCTTGAGCTGAGTAAAATAAATTACCTGGCCAAAAGAAATGGTGACTCACACAAGCACAGCTTCTGACCAATGTGTTCTGCGTCATTTAAATCTACCAAATAATGGGAATCAATGTTGACCACACAGAATAACAAGAATCTATGCAATCATTGGTATAAACACTTACAAGACCATAAAAGAGAGGAACACCAGACAAGGCCGTTCGACCACTCAAACCTGCGCTGCTAGTCAATAGGATCACAACATTCCTCGCTTCCACATTCCTGCCCTTACAACTCTGAAGAATTCCAAAGACACTCAACCCTCAGAAGAAATTCCTCCTCATTTCAGTGTTAAATTGGCACCCTTTGTTTGAAGGCTATGCCCTCTGATCCTAGGCTATACAATGTGGGGAAACATTCTCTCAGCATTTACCCTGTAAAGTCCCTGAAGAATCCTATATGCTTTAATGAGATCATTATTGTTCTTCCAACCTCTAGTGAGTAGTTTTAGCTTTTGTTCACAAGACAATCCCTCCATACCAGGGGTCATCCTAGTAAACCTTCTCTGAACTGCTTCCAATGAAATTATATCCTTCCTTCAACAATGGGACCAAAGCTGCTCATAATTCTCCAGATGTTGTCTCATCTGTACAGTTACAGTAAGACTTCCCTACATCCCTGGACAGTACGGACAATTCAGTACAGTCAATGTTTCAAGCTGTCACAAGCTATTTCCCCACATTCTATATCTTTCATGTTCTTCTTCACAGTAAACACGGATGAAAAATACTCGTTTAGAATCCCCCCCATTTCCTGCAGCTCTACACATCGGCTGCCTTGATGATCTTTTGAGAGGCCCTATTCTCTTCCTAGAGATTCTTTTGCCCTTAATGTATTTGTAAAAAGCCTTTAGATTCACCTTAACCTTATTTGCCAAAGGACTCTCATGTCCCCTTTTTGCCCTCCTGATTTCCCTCTCAAGTATACTCCTATTGCCTTTATATTCTAAGGACTCACTCGTTCTCTCCTGTCTGTATCTGACATATCCTTTCTTCTTTTCATAACCAAAACCTCAATTTCTCTAGTCATCCAGCATTCCCTACACCTCCAGCCTTGCCTTTCACCCAAAGGCTCTTCGTTATCTCATTTTTGGAAGCTTCCCATTTTCCACTTGTCCTTTTACCTGCAAACATCTGCCCCCAATCAGCTTTTGAAAGTTCTTGCCTAATACTGCCAAATTAGCCTTCCTCCATTTTCAAACTTCAACTTTTAGATCTGGTCTATTCTTTTCCATCACTATTTTAAAACTAATAGAATTATGACGACTGGCCCCAAACTGCTCCCCCACTGACACCGCAGTAACCTGCCCTGTCTTATTTCCCAAGAGTAGGTCAAGCTTTGCACCTTCTCTGGTAGGTACATCCACATACTGAATCAGAAAATTTTCTTGTACACACTTAAATTCCTCATCTAAACCTTGAACGCTATGGCAGTCCCAGTCTATGTTTGGAAAGTTAAAATTGGAGGTGTAGTCAACAAAGAGTAATACAGCTCAGGAACAGGTCCTTCGGCCCTCCAAGCCTGCGCCAATCCATATCCTCCATCTAAATCTATTTTCTTAGGGTCTGTATCACTTTGCTCCCTGCCCATTCATGGATCTGACTAGATGCATCTTAAACTACGCTCTCGTTCCCGCCCCTACTAACAACCTCTGCGTGAAGAACTTTCCACATATATCTCCCCTAAACTTTTCTCCTCTCACTTTGAACTTGTGACCCCTAGTGAATGAGTCCTCCACTTGGGGGAAAAAAAAAGTTTCTTGTTATCCATCCTGCCTACACCTCTCATGATTTTATAGGCTTCAATCAGGTCCCATTCCCCGCCCCCCCCCCCCCCCCCCCCCAACAACCTCCTCCTTTCCAATGAAAATAATCCTAATCTACTCAACCTCTCTTCATAGCTAGCACCCACCATACCAGGCAACATCCTGGTGAACCTCCTTTGCATCCTCTTCAAAGCATCCACATCCTTTTGGTAATGTGGCGACCAGAACTCTACACAGTAATCCAAATATGGCCAAACCAAAGTCTTATATAACTGTAACATGGGCTGCCAAGTCTTGTACTCAATACCTCGTCCAATGAAGGAAAGCATGCCGTATGCTTTCTTGACCACTCTATTGACCAGCATTGCCACCCTCAGCGTACAATGCACCTGAATATCCAGATCACTCTGTACATCAATTTTCCCCAGGACTTTTCTATTTATTGTATAGTTCGCTCTGGAATTGCATCTTCCAAACTGCATCACCTTACATTTGCCTGGATTGAACTCCAACTGCCATTTCTGTGCCCAATTCTCCAATCTCTCTCTCTTCTGCTGTATTCTCTGAAAGTCCCCTTCACTACCTGATACTCCACCAATCTTTGTATCATCAGCAAACTTGCTAATGAGGCAACCGAAACCTTCCTCCAAATCATTTATGCATGTGGTCCCAGCACGGATCTCTGCGGGACACCACATCAGTCTCAGGTCTCCATTTTGAGAAGCTCCCTTCCACTATTATTGTCTCTTGTTGCTCAACCAGGTCTCGCTAGCTCGAACACTCTGGACTCAGAGTCATAGAGAGGTACATCATGGAAACAGACCCTTCAGTCCAACCCGTCCATGCTGATCAGATATCCCAACCCAATCTAGTCCCACTTGCCAGCACCCGGCCCATATCCTTCCAAACCCTTCCTATTCATATACTAATCCAAATGCCTCTTAAATGTTGCAATTGTACCAGCCTCCACCACATCCTCTGGCAGCTCATTCCATACACGTACCACCCTCTGCGTGAAAACGTTGCCCCTTAGGTCTCTTTTATATCTTTCTCCTCTCACCCTAAACCTATGCCCTCTAGTTCTGGACTCCCCGATCCCAGGGAAAAGACTTTGCCTATTTATCCTATCCATGCCCCTCATAATTTTGTAAACCTCTATAAGGTCACCCCTCAGCCTCCGACGCTCCAGGGAAAACAGCCCCAGCCTGTTCAGCCGCTCCCTATAGCTCAGATCCTCCAACCCTGTCAACATCCTTGTAAATTCAAAGTTTGTGAGAAGATTTGTAGCTCAGGTGCTCGTTGTTGTGGTTCTGTTCGCCACTATAAATGCCGGAGGAAACCTCACAGAAGCGCTTCACAGGAGGCTCCCAAGCACTGAGGGTGTCACCTCAGATGGAGGACGAAACGTCTGCAACACAAATTCCCAGCTCGGCGAACAGAACCACAACATCCTTGTAAATCTTTTCTGAACCCTTTCAAGTTTCACAACATCTTTCCGATAGGAAGGAGAACAGAATTGCACGCAATATTCCAACAGTGGCCTAATCAATGTCCTGTATAGCCGCAACATGACCTCCCAATTCCTGTACTCAATACTCTGACCAATAAAGGAAAGCATACCAAAACACCTTCTTCACTATTCTATCTACCTGCGACTCCACTTTCAAGGAGCTATGAACCTGAACTCCAACGTGTCATTGTTCAGCAACACTCCCTAGGACCTTACCATTAAGTGTATAAGTCCTGCTAATATTTGCTTTCCCAACATGCAGCACCTCGCATTTATCGGAATTCAACTCCATCTGCCATTTCTCAGCCCATTGGCCCATCTGGTCCAGATCCTGTTGTAATCTGAGGTAACCCTCTTCACTGTCCACTACACCTCCATCTGTAAACTTACTAACTGTACCTCTTAAGCTCGCATCCAAATCATTTATGTAAATGACAAAAAAATTAGAGGGCTCAGCACCGATCCTTGTGGCACTCCACTGGTCACAGGCCTCCAGTCTGAAAAACAACCCTCCACCACCACCCTCTGTCCCAACCTTTGAGCCAGTTCTGTATCCAAATGGCTAGTTCTCCCTGTATTCCATGAGATCTAACCTTGCTAATCAGTCTCCCATGGGGAACCTTAGATCACATCTACTACTCTGCCCTCATCAACCTTCTTTGTTACTTCTTCAAAAAACTCAATCCAGCTTGTGAGACATGATTTCCCACGCACAAAGCCATGTTGACTATCCTGAATCAGTCCTTGCCTTTCCAAAGGCATGTATATCCTGCCCCTCAGGATTCCCTCCAACAACTTGCCCACCACCGAGGTCGGGCTGACCGGTGTCTAGTTCCCTGGCTTGTCTTTACCTCCCTTCCTAAACAGTGGTACCACATTTGCCAACCTCCAGTCTTCCGGCACCTCACTTGTGACTATCGATGATACAAATATCTCAGCAAGAGGCCCAGCAATCACTTCTCTAGCTTCCCACAGAGTTCTCGGGTACACCTGATCATGTCCTGGGGATTTATCCACCTTTTTCATCAGCCTACCATGGGGAATTTCATCATTCGTCTTTCTAAAGTCCATGTATATGACATCTACATCCTTTCCCTCAATCAATTTTGTTACCTCTTCAAAGAGGTCTATTAGGTTTGTAAAACATGACCTTCCCTGCACAAAACCATGTTGCCTATCACGGATAAGCCCATTTTCTTCCAAATGGGTATATATCCTATTTCTTAGTATATTCTCCAGTAGCTTCTCTACTCCTGGCATCAGGCTCACAGGTCTGTAATTACCTGGATTATCCCTGCTACCCTTCTTAAACAAGTTTACAACTTTAGCAATTCTCCAGTCCCCCGTTTTCAAGGATGCTGCAAAGATATCTATTAAAGCCTCAGCTACTTCCTCTCACTTCCTTCA
Organism: Chiloscyllium punctatum; assembly: GCF_047496795.1. Lineage (NCBI taxonomy): Eukaryota > Metazoa > Chordata > Chondrichthyes > Orectolobiformes > Hemiscylliidae > Chiloscyllium > Chiloscyllium punctatum. Next base: position 84,936,711 of record NC_092749.1, read on the forward strand.
GCAACCTGGAATAGATCTGATCCGGACCAAGGGACTTGTCCACCTTAATGCCTTTTAGAATACACAACACTTCCTCCCTCCTTGAGCTGACTTGAACTAGAGTAATCAAACACCTATCCTGAACCTCAACATCCGCCATGTCCCTCTCTGCCTGTGAATACCAATGCAAAATTTTCATTAAGAATCTCACCCACTTTCTCTGACTCCATGCATATCTTACCTCCTTGGTCCTTCTGTGGGTCAACCCTTTCTCTAGTTATTCTCTTGCTCCTTATATATGATAAAAGGCTTTGGGTTTTCTTTAACCCTGGACAGCGAAGAAGATTATCTCAGAGTGCAATGGGATCTTGATCAGAAGAGCCAATAGGTTGAGGAGTGACAGATTGAGTTTAATTTAGATAAATGAGGGGTGCAGCATTTTGGAAAAGCATATGAGAGCAAGTCTTATACACTTAATGGTAAGATCCTGGGAAGTGTTGCGGAACAGAGACCTTGGAGTGCAGGTTCATAGTTTTTTGAAAGTAGAGTCACAGGTAGATAGGACAGTTAAGGAGGCATTTTGTGTGCTTTCTTCTATTGAGTATAGGAGGGTGATCATGTTGCGGCTATACAGGACATTGGTTAGACATTGTTGGAATACTGCATGCAATTCTGATCTCCTTCCTATCGGAAGAATGTTGTGAAACTTGAAAGGGTTCAGAAAAGATTGACAAGGATGTTGCCAGGGTTGGAGGATTTGAGCTATAGGGAGAGGTTGAAAAGGTTAGGGCTGTTTTCCCTGGAGTGTCGGAGGCTGAGGGGTGACCTCAGAGTTTTATAAAATCACGAGAGGCACGGATAGGATAAATGGACAAGGTCTTTTCCCTGGGATGGAGGAGTCCAGAACTAGAAGGCATTGACGGGAAAGAGAGTAAAGGGACCTAAGGGGCAACTTTTTCACAGAGTGTGGTGCATGTATGGAATGAGCTGCCAGAGGAAGTGGAGGAGGCTAGTACAATTACAGCATTTAAAAGGCATCTGGACAGGTACATGAATAGGAATGGTTTAGAGGGATATTGGCCAAGTGCTGGCAAATGGGACTAGATTATGTTTGGATATCTGGTCGGTATGGACGAGTTGGATTGAAGGATCTGTTTCTGTGCTATACATCTCTGACTGTAATTCATCTAACCTGCACATGATTGGACTATGGGGAGAAAACAGCAGAAACCCACGCAGAGAGGGAGAGCACGCAAACTCCACTCAATCAGTCCGTCAGGGCTAAAAGCAAACCAGGGTCCCTGGTGAGGTGAGTCAGCAGTGCTGATCATGAGCCATCGTGCTGATCATGAGCCATCGTGCTGATCAGTCTTTCTGATTACCTGCTACACCTGTGCTATCTTTGTTTCTTGCACAAGTACCTCCAAGTCCTTTTGTGAGGCTTCATTTTGCAGTTTCTCTCCATTTAAAATCATACAGTTCTTTTGTTCTCCCTTCCAAAATCAATGTCACTTTTTCCCCAACATTACATTCCATTTACTATTTTTTGCCAGCTTACTTAACCATCAATATCTCTATAAACTGTTTGTATCCCTCTTGAATTCTGCCTTGCCACCAATTTTTGTGTCACTTGTAAATCTGGCTACAGTACATTCACTTCCTTTCTCCAAGTCATGAATTTTTTTGTATGCAGTTGCGATCCCTGTGATTACAAGCTGCAAACCTGAAAAAGAACCCCTTATCCCACTCACTCTTTCCTGACCAATTCCCTACCTACAGCAACAAAGTACCCCCAACACTATGGGCTCTTAACTTGTGACCTAACCTTTTACAAGGTACTTTGTCAATGCCTTCTGCAAGTCCAAATACAACACATCTACTGGCTCTCCTCAATCTACTCTGGTTGAGACTTCCTTGAAAAATTCTAAAATAGACACAATTTCCCTTTCATGAAGCCATGCAAACTCTGCTTTATTGGACTATGATATTCCAAATGTTCTGCAATTACGTATGACTGATTCCAACACATTTTCAACAACAGTTACTAGGCTATTCAGCCTATATAGTTATCTGCTTTTTGCTTCCCTTCCTTTTTGAATAGGGGTGTCACTTTATAGTTTTCCATCGTCTGGTCTTTCTCCAGAATCCAAAGATTTTTGGAAAATTATAACCAATGCATCTCATTATCTCTAAAGCTACATCTTTCTTCAAGGCCAGGGGACTCAACTGCTTTTAGCCCCATTATTGCGTCCAATACAATTTCTTTAGTGATAGTTATGGCACTCAAGTACTGTCCTATATCTTTTTGTATTAAAAGGGATGTTTGAAATATCTACCATAAAGGCTGATGTAAATTATCTGCTTAATGCCGCTGCCATTTCCTTGTTCCCCAAAACTGACTACCCAGATTCATTTTCACCCCTCTTTTCCTTTTCATATATTTAAAGCAGCTCTTATTAGGCGTTTTCATATTCCTTGCTCGTTTGCCCTCAAAGTTTAATCTTTCTCTTTCTCTTAGTGTTCTCCTTTTAGTCTTCCTTTGCCGGATTCGGACTTTATCCCGGTCTTCAACTTTGGCCTCCTTATATGCTTTTCTTTCAACAAAAAAACTCTCCTTTACTTCCTTGGTTAACCAAATTGGTTTATCCCTCTTTTGGAATCTTTCCTCCTTGCTGGTATGTATTTTTGCTGAGTCATGAAATACCTCCCTAAGATTAGATTACTTACTTACAGTGTGGAAACAGGCCCTTCGGCCCAACAAGTCCACACCGCCCCGCCGAAGCGCAACCCACCCATACCCCTACATCTACCCCTTCCCTAACACTACGGGCAATTCACCTGACCTGCAAATCTTTGGACTGTGGGAGGAAACCGGAGCACCCGGAGGAAACCCACGCAGACACGGGGAGAACGTGCAAATTCGCCTGAGGCAGGAATTGAACCCGGGTCTCTGGCGCTGTGAGGCAGCAGTGCTAACCACTGTGCCACCGTGCCGCCCACATCTGCCATTGTTTGCTTACGGTCATTCCTGCTAACAGACAATAGATGCAGGAGTAGGCCATTCTGCCCTTCGAGCCTGCACCATTCAATATGATCATGGCTGATCATCCTTAATCAGTATCCTGTTCCTGCCTTATCACCGTAACCCTTGATTCCACTATCCTTGAGAGCTCTATCCAACTCTTTCTTAAATGAATCCAGAGACTGGGCCTCCACTGCCCTCTGGGGCAGAGCATTCCACACAGCCAACACTCTCTGGGTGAAGAAGTTTCTCCTCATCTCTGCCCTAAATGGTCTACCCCTGCATCTGCCATGCATCTGACCACTCACCTAACTTGTCCAGGTCACCCTGTAATCTCCTAACATCCTCATCACATTTCACCCTGCCACCCAGCTTAGTATCATCAGCAAATTTACTGTTATTGCTAATACCATCTTCTATATCATTAACATATATTGTAAAAAATTGCAGTCTCAGCACTGACCCCTGCGGTACCCCACTGGTCACTGCCTGCCATTCCGAAATGGAGCTGTTTATCACTACTCTTTGTTTCCTATCAGCCAACCAACCTTCAATCCAAGTTAGTATTTTGCCCTCAATACCATGCGCCCTAATTTTGCTCACTAACCTCCTATGTGGGACTTTATCAAAAGCTTTCTGAAAGTCCAGGTACACTACATCTACTGGATCTTTCTTGTCCATCTTCAGAGTTACATCCTCAAAAAATTCCAGAAGATTAGTCAAGCATGATTTCCCCTTCATAAATCCATGCTGACTCTGACCTATCCTGTTACTACTATCCAGATGTGTCGTAATTTCATCCTTTAAAATAGACTCCTGCATCTTTCCCACTACTGAGGTCAGACTAACTGGTCTATAATTTCCTGTTTTCTCTCTCCCACCTTTCTTAAAAAGTGGTACAACATTAGCCACCCCCCAATCCACAGGAACTGATCCAGAATCTATCGAACTCTGGAAAATAATCACCAACGCATCCATGATTTCTCGAGCCACCTCCTTCAGTACCCTGGGATGTAGACCATCAGGCCCGGGGACTTATCAACCTTCAGACCTAACAGTCTCTCCAACACCAAATCCTGGCAAATATAAATTCCCGTAAATTCAGGTCCTTCAGCCACTGTTACCTCAGGGAGATTGCTTGTGTCTTTCCCCAGTGAACACAGATCTGAAGTACCAATTCAATTCTTCTGCCATTTCTTTTTTCCCCTGTTTCTGTCTTCAAGAGCCCAATTTTAGTCTGAACCATTTTTTTGCCTTTCACATACCTAAAAAAAAACTTTTACTATCCTCCTTTATATTATTGGCCAGTTTACCTTCGTACCTCATTTTTTCTCTGCGTATTTCCTTCTTAGTAATCCTCTGTTGTTCTTTAAAAGCTTCCCACTTATCTTTGCTATGTTATACTTTTTCTCTTTTAACTTTATATGTTTCTTAAACTTCCCTCATCAGCCACGGCCACCCATTCCTCCTCCTAGGATCTTTCTTCCTTTTTGGAAGAACTGATCCTGCAACTTCTGCATTATACACAGAAATATCCGCTATTGTTCCTCCACTGTCCTCCCTGCTAAAGTATTGCACCATTGAACTTTGGCCAGCTCCTCCCTCATAGCTCCATAGTTCTCTTTATTCAACAGCAATATTGTCACTTCAGATTGTACCCTCTCCCTCTCAAATTGCAGATTGAAGCTTATTGTATTATGGTCACTACTTCCCAATGGCTCCTTCACTTCGAGGTCCCTGACCAATTCTGGTTCGTTGCACAATAACAGATCCAGAATTGCCTTCTCCCTGGTCGGCTCCAGCACCAGCTGGTCTAAGAATCCCATCTCAGAGGCACTCTACAAAGTCTTTTTCTTGAGGTCCAATACCATCCTGATTCTCCCAGTCTACCTGCATGTTGAAATCCCCCATAACAACTGTCGTAACATCTTTGCGACAGGCCAATTTCAGCTCCTGATTTAACTTACATCCGACATCCAGACTACTGTTTGGGGGCCTGTAGATAATTCCCAAGAGGGTCTTTTTACCCTTAGAATTTCTCAGCTCTATCCACACTGACTACATCCCCTGATTCTAGGTCCCCCCGCACAAGGGACTGAATATCATCCCTTACCAACATTGCCACCCCACCCCCTCTGCTTGTCAGTCTGTTCACTTTAGCTAACTCTATACTCATTTCAGTGTAATTCACTTCATTTAAAGAAAACACAGCTGCTCTGATGCAATTTCTCATTGTTGAAATGAGTATTAAATTTTATTATGTTTCCCATTTATTAAACCTGCCTCAAATCCCAATACCTAATCCAAAATAGCCTGTTGTCTGGGTGGCTCCATGACATCTCCAGTGGACTATGATTTGGTTGTTGTAGCTACTGTTTCCAATTTGATTAACCCAATCAACATGAAGATTAAATCATTTGTTAATGTTATTAAAGAGCAATAGTTACAGAGTTGAATCTGCATCAGGAAAATCAATGGAAATTGGTGACAAAATTGCTTGCAGGTGCACTACACAATCACTTCTTCGAAAGTTTATACTGAGGTATGCGATAATGCTGTCACTTTAAAAAGATTATTTTGTCCATGGTTTTTTTCAAAGAGAGGACGTAAAAGAAGACGTGCTGAGGAGTCTACTTCAACAACAGAAGGGGAGTGGCCAGTTTTCCCAATTCAGGGTTTTTCCAGTTTGTTATTAGCACTAGATGTTGGAGTCCAGAAATACTGCAAGCTTCAGTGAAGGATTCCTTGACCTTCTCTAAAATCACTATGGGTGTTGTTCCCTTCTGCCTGCAAGAATCAGTGTATGAATTTACCTTTTTGCCAAAGGGTGTTTATGGGATTTTACTGCACTAGAACAGTAAATCAGTAATAGTTGCTATATTGAAATGGCATTTCTCACCAACATAAAATTCAGCTGTCAATGGGATATTATAAAAACAATCAAGATATGAAAAATGCAATTAGCTAAAACTTGACCTTCTCTTGGGAAATAAGGCAAAGCAAGCAACTGAAGTGTTAGTAGAGGAACACTGTGGGACTAGAGACCATAATTCTATTAGCTTTAAAATAGTTATGATAAAGGATAACATTTCCATAAATGTTCTCATTGGAGTAAGGCAAATTTTAATGGTAGGAGACAAGAACTTTCAAAAGTTGTTTGGAATAGACTGTCTACAGGTAAAAGAATGTCTGACAACTGGGAAACTTTCAAAAGTGTTATAACAAGAGTTCAGAGGCATTATGCTCCTGTTAGAGTGAGGGGCAAGGCGAATAAGAATTACGAACATGGATGAATAAAGATATTGAGGTTCTAGTTGAGAGTAAGAAAAAGCCATATATTAAATATAGACAATTGGGATTAAATGAACCTCTTGAAGAATATAAAGAGTGTAGGGGCATTCTTAAGAGGGAAATCAAGAAGGCATAGAGGAGATATGAGATAGTCTTGGCAGATAAGGTTAAAGATAATCCAGAAGAGATTCTATACATGCATTAAGAGCAACCGAAGAGTCTGTTACCGTGCTGTACATCTCTATGGCTCTATAACAGAGAGAATAGGGCCCCTTAAAGATAAACAAGGTCAACTATGCGTTGAACCTCAGATGATGGGAGACATACTAAATTAATTTTCATGTCTGTTTTTACTGTGGAAAAAGAAATGAAGGCTAGGGAACTCAGGGAAATAAATATTGATGTTTTTAAAACAGTTCACTTTACAGACTTCATGCTGCGGGTCTTAGAAAAACAAAGTTGAATAAATCGCCAGGACCTAATTGGGTGTATCCCAGGATGCTGTGGGAAGATAGGGAAGAAATTTCAATGCCCTGAACAGAATTATTTGTATCATCTATAACCACGAGGTGCTGGAGCAGTGAAGGGTGGTTAATATTATGCCTTTATCTAAGAAGGGCTATAAGGAGAAGCCTGGGAATTATAGACCTGTGAGCTTGACGTCTGAAAGATAGGATTTACATCCATTCGGAGAGGCCAAGTCTGTTCACTTTAGCTAACTCTATACACTGGGATAGACAGCATGGTTTTTGAACAATGGAAATTGTGTCTCACAAACTTGATTGAGTTTTTTGAGGAAGTAACCAAAAAGATTGAGGAGAACAGAATGGTAGACATTGCTAACATGGACTTTACCATGTGGAACCTTGTCAAACGTTTTACTCTATGAAATAACTGCATAAACGCCAGTATCCCATCACCAGGGCTACATGCAATATATGGGCTCTGACCAGCCAGCTCAGAGTCAGTCCCATGAATTAGGAGACTCTCAGAATCTCCCATTTATATCTGTCAGCCCAGGCACTGATTGGCCAAGGTTAACAACACCAATCAAGGGGCTCAGTCAGTGAGATCCCCCTATTCCTCATTCCAAAATTATAGTAGACTAATTAAAGAAAGTTATATCTCATGGAATTCAGGGAGAGCTTGCCAATTGGATACAAAATTGACTTGAAGGTAGGATACAGAGGATTGGTTTTTAGACTCTGTATACAGAGGGTGATGGAGGGTTGGTTTTTGGACTGGAGGCCTATGAGAAGCAGCATTCCACTTTTGTTTGTCATTTATATAAACAATTTAGATAGGAGTATAGGAGGCATTGTTAATAAGTTTGCGGATGACTCCAAAATTGGTGGTAAAGTGAACAGTAAAGAAGGTTGCCTAAGATTACAAAGATCTCTTGATCAATTGGGTCAATGGGCTGAAGAGGGCAGTTGGAGTTTAATTTGACAGATTTATGGTGGGGCCTGGGTAGTATTGCGGAACAGAGAGAGAGCTAGGAGTTCAGGTACATAATTCTTTGAGATTTGCATCGCAGTTAGACAGGGCAGTTAAGCTGGCATTTAGCACGCTTGCCTTTGTTGTTCAGACCTTGGAATATACGAGTTGGGATATCATATTGAGGTTATACTGGAGGTGAAGCCTCTTCTGGAGTACTGTGTACAATTCTATACACCTGCTATAGGAAGAATATTGTTAAATTGGAGAGGGTTCAGCAATGATTTATAAGGACGTTGCTGGGAATGGGAAGTTTGAGTTATAAAATTAGGCTGAGACTTTTTTCACTAGAGCATAGGAAGTTGAGTAGTGACTTTACAGAGATTTATAAAATCATGAGGGGCATAGACAAGGTAAGGTTTTGTTACCTAGAGTGAATGGTCAAAATTAGGGGGCATATTTTTAAGGTGAAAAGAAGCATTTTAAAAAAGGACATGGGGGGAACCGTTTTTGTTTACACAGTGCTGTGGAATGAACTGCCAGACTAAGTGGTGGACACAGATACAGTTCTAATATTTAAAATGCATTTGGATAAGTACATGAATAGGAAAGATTTGGGGGGATATGGGCCAAACACAGGCAGGTGGGATTAATTTAGTCTGGGAACATGGTCAGCTTGGACCACTTGGACCGAAGAGTCTATTTCCATATTCTATGACTGCATGACTCTGTTTTCATGCAAGATTAAACATAAACCAGAAACCAGTTGTTCATAACTTGATTAATCCTCCTTACTTCTTTTCTGTATTCACAGCAGAGTCTTCTTTCTTTAGCTCTTCACAGCTCCACTTACTTTTAAAGCCACAATCACTTTGAGCTGATGACCTATCCAAAGCTGAAACAAAATCAGAAAGAGTTCAGATGGAAAATAGACAAGCAACTACTTCCTGTCCCTTTAATATGCAAGGATGCTTAGCTAGAAAACACTATTTTGCGACATTAAATTTAGTTGTAAATAGGTATGGAAATGTTCACTACAAGACCATAAGGTAATGGAGCAGAATTAGGCTATTTGGCTCATTGAGTTTGCTCCACCACTCATTCATGGCTGATATATTTGCCAATCACATGCTCCTGCCTTCTTCCTGTAATCTTCGATCCCCTAATAATGGAGAACCTACCTTAAATACACTTAATGATTTGATTTCCACAGCAGTCTGTGGTAATGGATCCCACGGATTCACCAACTTCCAGCTGGAGAAACTCCTCCTCACCTCAGTTCTGAAGAGTCATCCCTTTACTGAGGCTGTGCCCTCAGGTCCTAGTTTCTCCTACTAGTGGAAACATCTCCTCCATGTCTACTCTAGCAGGGCTCTCAGTATTCCCTAAATTTCAATCAAACCCCTACTGAATTGCGATTCTTAAGTCCCTATGTGCTCACACTTCACTGTGAACCAACTTGCATGCAACCAATCTGCATTAACTCAACGACTTTTTGACTGCAACGGAAATTCAGCTTAAGTTCAGCATCTTTACTGACTGGTTCCCATTCACCATTTGCACTTCTGGTTTGATCTATCCATGCCCAAGTTTAATCCACTCCTCTCCTATAAATTCCAAAGCCTGCCCCTCAAAACCTTGCCATCATCAAAAGAGATGACAGTCACAATCAACTGGCCATCTTTGAGTTTCCCACATTCACCGAATAATTGTTTCCTTGCCACATCTCCAAGCTTCAACAATTCAACAGTAACCATTCATAGAGTCAGAGATGTACAGCATGGAAACAGACCCTTTGGTCCAACCCATCCATGCTGACCAGATATCCCAACCCAATCTAGTCCCACCTGCCAGCACCCAGCCCATATCCCTCCAAACCCTTCCTATTCATATACCCATCCAAATGCCTTTTAAATGTTGCAATTGTACCAGCCTCCACCACATTCCTGAAGAAGGGCTTTTGCCCGAAACATCGATTCTCCTGCTCCTCGGCCTGGCCTGCTGTGTTTTTCCAGCACCACATTTTTCAACTCTGGGACTCCAGCATCTGCAGTCCTCACTTCCTCCACCACTTCCTCCGGCAGCTCATTCCATACACGTACTACCCTCTGCGTGAAAAAGTTGCCCCGTAGGTCTCTTTTATATCTTTCCCCCTCACCCTAAACCTATGCCCTTTAGTTCTGAACTCCCCCACCCCATGGAAAAGACTTTGCCTATTTACCCTATCCATGCCCCTCATAATTTTGTAAATAAGGTCACCCTTCGGCCTCCTACTTTGCTTACTACTTTGGCTCTCAAGCTTGCTATTTCTCCAACACACTAACATTTGAAACCTTAAATTCAAAAGCCATAAGCTGTAGCATGGCCTCGGAATAGGACTTCCATAATTCTCTCTGGCACAAAAAAAATAGACATACACCAGTGATCTGATTTGACTACCTCAAGCATCCCTTCCCCATTTTTGGTTGTCAATCATGGGATCAACAGTGTATGAGGCAGTTATTCAGCGAGTCATGTTTTTTTAAAGTCCTTTGCAAAAGCTGTGCAATTTAATCTTGCCTCCAAATATTTTTGCTAAATCCTGCAAATTAGTCCTAAGTACAAATTCCCGAACTGTTTGAAAATTCATATGGAATCTGCTTCCTGTAGTCATTGATGTAGCACATTCCAGATCTCAACAATGCTTTGTGCGAAGGAATTTCCTCTCATGCCCAATTGAATTCAATTGAGATGGTCTTAAATCCATGATTTCCAGCTTAAGTTACATACCAGACAAAACTGTATATTTTAACCAACAGTACTAAAACTCCTTAATTTTCAGTACTTTGACAGGTCTCTGATTCACCTGGTCTTCTCTAAAATCTCATGTACTATAATCTCTCCACAAAACTGAAGATATCCCATCTGGAGTGTCATTCTACAACACATCCTCAAAGCCTTCAAATCCATTCTGAAAGGTGCAGTCTAATTTTGTAAATAATACTGCTGAGATCTGGCCAGAGCAAATTTACCACAATTTGCTGTCTTTTACATATTGATGTACAACATTAAACTTTTGGTATGTGACATGGAAGTACATTATTTTGACACAAGACATATCCCCTGCTTTGTCTTTCAGGGGAGCTGGGTAGGAGCTGGGCTGTCAAAGGATCTAGCATAGCAGACCAGAGTAACACTAGAACCAAGCAGATTACCACAAGAGAAAACCAAACTGAACAGAAACTCTTCTGGTTTGGATAAACTGTTTCAAACTTGTGATGCCCACATGTTCATAGCTGAGTAAATCTGACAGTGCACTAATAAGTGTATTTATACACATCATAATTATAAAATATATGTTTCAGAATGCAAATGGGGTTGAAAAATCTATGCCAAATGGGGTTTTGGAAATCCACCATTTGACAGTGTTTCCAAACTTCAGAAAGACTTGTAAAAAACAAAAAAAGTTTACTGACAGTGGCTTTGACTGGTGGCAGTTCAACGGGTTCCCAGTCGGCTTTTTTTTAAATAAGAAGTCTAAAATGATAGGAGATGGGGGAATATCAAAAATTCCAGTTAAATTGAAATGTATAATTTAAATTTTAATGGACACCAGCCTCAAACAAGGTTTTCTTTTCTAAAAAAAAAGAGTTGCAGTGAAAGTTGATTAATTAACAACCAGTTGAAACTGGATCCTTAAGTGAATGAGCAAAGCCAGTTTCTGTTGAGAGCTTATGTAAGCAGCCAACTTAGCACTGAATGTAGCTTTCAACGCAGTACCAGAGTTGAACATCTCAAAGAGTTAAGTAGAGGTAGGAGACAGATACTTGGTTATATTTACCTAAACAAAGAAGTTGATTGCTAAGTAGGACTGGCGAACATTCCTTACATTGACATTAAAGATTAGGTCTCTAGTTTATTTATTCCTTTTTTTTTAAAATTGGGTTGCAAAGTAAAAAATTGATACTCATATTAATAACAAAGAGCAGGATATTGGAGTGATTAATTGATAAATTAATTGCAGTATGGTGGGTATGGCAGGTAGGTGCTACATTGTTGCTGCAGCATGTGGGAGCTACGAGACACCAAGGTCCAGAGTGAACACATTTGTAGCAAGTATTTGCAGACTGAGCAACATTGTTTAGGGTGTAGGTTTGCTCGCTGAGCTGTAGGTTTGATATCCAGACGTTTCATTACCTGGCTAGGTAACATCATCAGTGGCGACCTCCAAGTGAAGCGAAGCTGTTGTCTCCTGCTTTCTATTTATATCTTTCTCCTGGATGGGGTTCCTGGGGTGTGTGGTGATGTCATTTCCAGTTCATTTTCTGAGGGGTAGATAGATGGCATCTAGATCTATGTGCTGGTTTATGGCATTGTGTTTGGAGTGGCAGGCCTCTAGGAATTCTCTGGCATGTCTTTGCTTAGCCTGTCCCAGGATAGATATGTTGTCCCAGTCGAAATGGTGTTTTTTTTCATCCGTGTGTAGGGTTATGAGGGAGAGGGGGTCATGTCTTTTTGAAGTGCGTGTTACCGTGCAATGCACTCACTGAAATATCAATAAGGCCATAAGGTGGAGGAGCTGAAGTAGGCTTTTTGGCCCATACAATCTGTTCTGCCATTCAATAGAGTTGTGGTTGAATTGATAATCCTCAACTCTACTCCCGTTCTATCCAGATAACTCTCAATTGCCTTATCACTGAAACGCTCTCACAGCTTTAAACATTTTTTTTTAAAAAGCCTCAACAGCTCTTTGCCGTAAATAATTCCACAGATTTGTAATCCTCACAATAAATTCCATAACATTTCTATCTTAAATGAGTGAACCCCTTTCTGTGCGATTATACCCTCTTGTTCTAGACTTTCCTAGAAGGGGAAACAATCACTGTCAAGCCCCCAGATAATTCTGTATTTCAATAACGTTGCTTCTCATTCTTCTAAACTCTCATAAGTACAGGTCCAAACTACTCAACTTCGCCTCATAAGAAAATACCTCCACACCTGGTATTAACGTGTGAACTTTCTTGGGACTGACTCCAATACAAGTACAAATTTTTCTTAGCTAAGGGGTCCAAAACTACTTAATGTGGACTTCACTATTTTTACCCTCTTTGAAATAAAGGCTGACATTCCATTTGTCTTCTCTACTACCCACTGAACTTGTATGCCAGTCTTTTGTGATGTATGTGTGAGGACTCTCAAAACCCTCATTTAAGTAATATTCAGCTCCTCCATTCCTGTCAAAATGCATAACCTATTTTCCAACATTGTGCTCAATTTGCCAACTTTTTGCCCACTCACTTAATTTGGTGGCAGTCTGACACTTGCCTTCCCAGCACACCTGTCTACAATGCATTAAGTTACATCATCCAAGTCACGAATATATATAACAACATAATAATTAAGAGTAGACAATTTAGTCTCTCAAGCCTGCCCGATTTGATATGATCATGCTTATCTTGGCCTCAACTCGACGTTCCTGCCTGCTTTCCATAACACTAACCCATTTACTCAATGTCCCAGCATCCACTGGACTCTGGGGAATGAACAAAAGGGATTCATGCCCCTGCAAGATAAGTAATCTCTCCTTATCTGTGTTTTGAATCTGCTACACCTAATCTTAAAACTATGGCTTCTCATTCTAGATCGTCCCATGAATAAATATCCTTATCAAAGGTCTACTTTGTCAATCCCCTTTAGCATCTTTTATACAATTAGATCTACTCTCATCCTTCTAGACTCAAGAGTATAGGATGAAATTGTTCAGCTTTCTTCATCAGACAAACCCCTCATCTCTAGAATGAATCTAGTAAACCTCTTCTGAACTGTCTCCAATACATTTGTATTCCATCTCAAGTAAGTGGTCTCACTAATGCCTTGGATAGTTACATCAGCATTGCTCTACATTTTCTTACTCTATTCCTTTTACACTAAGTGCCAAAATTTCATTTGCCTTCCTTATTACCTGTATCTGCATTCTATTTGTGATTCATGCAGAATGACACCCAAATCCCTGTGTACCATAGAGCTCTGAATTTTCTCTCCATTTTAGATAATAAATTGCCATTCTATTCCTCAAATCAAAACAGATTACCTCACACTTAACCACATTAATCTTTATCTGCCAAATTTTGACCCATTCACCTCATCTATCTATAACCACTTGTTAATTTCTTATTTCTTGGTTGCAACTTACTTTCCTAACTAATTTAGTGTCACCTGCACATTTGCCGATAGTACTTTCTATTCCTGCATCTAAATCATTAATATAGATTGTAAACAGTTAGGAGTCCAGTACCAAATGTGTGACACTGTACTAGTTACGTCTTGCTAACGAGAAAAAGACCTAGTTATACAGACTTTTCTGCTTTCTTTTGGTTATCCAAGCTGGTATACTATCCCCAACACCATGGACTCTTAACTTCTATAAGATCTTTTGGAAGTTCAATAATATTATATCATTTGGTTCCCCTTTGTCTTTACTGTTTGTGACTTTTTCAGAATTTTAATAAGCCTCTCAGGCATAAATCCCCCTTCACAAAGCTATGCTGTCTCTACTTCATTATATTACGCATTCCTAAATATTGTTATTAGACCCATGATAACAGACCTTCCTCCCCCCCCCCCCCCCCAAGAGTTATGCTTACTAGCTTATTAGTTACCTGTTTTTATTTTGTCTGTCTCTCTTTTTGACCAATCATTGTTTATTGGTAGTTTTCCAATCCTTTAGGAATTTTCCAAAATCTAGGATTTTTGAGACATTACTACTATTATTTAGTATTTTTGGGATGTTGTTAGTCATCTACACAATGATTAAAGAAGAATATTTGTTCATTTCCTGGTTAACCATTATTATTTCCCCAGCCTCATTCCCTAAAAGGCTCATGTTCACTCTTTTCCTTTTTACATATCTAATGACGTTCTTACAATGTCTTTTTATATATTACTTGCTAGCTTATACTCAGGTTTATTTTCTCTTTTGCTTTTCTTTATTGAATTTTGAAACTCTCTCAATCCCCTGGTTTACCACTAATCTTTGACACATAGACTTAAATTGAAAGGAAAAAAATCCTTAAATTAATCAGCACACTGTAGGGAATCTAATCTAATCATAATCAAACCATAATAATTAATTGATCCCTTACCTAAAGGCCTCCTTCCTTGAGTCAAAGAGTCCTACAGCACAGAAATAGGACCTTTGGCCCACCATGCCTATGTCAACCAACGAACACCAAACTACACTAATCTCATTGTTGTGTCCTTTGACCAAGTATACAATGCCCTGGCACTTCAAATACTTATCTCAATACTCCCACAACATTTAGGAAGTATCTGCCTTCACCACCCATTCAAACAGCACATTCCATATTTCTAACACCCTTTGCGTCTAAAAATTCTCTCTCCGATCTCCTCTAAACTGTTGCTTCACCTTAAACTTGTGTCGTCTAGCTTTACACACACATATCATGGGGAAGAGTTTCTCACAACCTACTCTGCCTATGCTTTTCAATTTTGTGTATCTCAATCAGATTCCCCCTTCAGCCTCCACTGCTCCAAGAAAAACAAACCCAGACTATTTCGTCTCTCCTTATAACAGATTTTTTTATCCCAGGCAACATCCTGGTGAATCTCCTCCGCACCCTTTCCAATGCAATCACACCCGCCTGATTATGAAGTTCTGGTCGCCACACTCACTACTTCATCTGTAGCTTAACCAATGTTTTATAAAGTTGTAACAAGACTTCCTTGCTCCTACATTCTACACCTCAGCTAATGAATGCAAGCATCCAATATAACTCCATCACCTCTCGTCTGCCCCCTGCCCACACCCCCAACCCCGTGTAACCATGCCCCCACAACTTTGTCCAACTCCTCCCCCCAACATCTGCACCCACCACACCACCCCCCAGCTTCCCCCCCACCCCACCATCCGGGTCAGCCTTTGGGGTGAGTCTCAAAATAGCACGCGCATGCGTGTGCACATACACACACACACACACATTTTTGACAAGTTCCACCTTTGCCCTTTGCAGGACAATGTTGGAGAGATTACCTGGGGAAGGGGGTAGAACTCTGTAGCACTCCCAGGAAAGTATGAGAGAGCACGCGTGAGATCAGTCATTTGGGCTCCCATCAACATCCAGGTCTGTTCTCGGCAGCATTTCAGTAAGCTGAGTTCACTTTTAATCATTGTGAACAAAAGACATGATCAGTGTTGGAAACAGCTCTTTGGCGTAAATATTTCTATCGAGATTGAGATCTTCTTCAGATAATCAGAAATTCAGATAACGGATATTCATATAATTAAGGTTCCTCTGTAACCCCTTAAAGAGAGAAGACAGAGAACTCATGTCTTTGTGTACATGGGCAATCGCGCTCTCTCCAGGGCTCGGAATAAAGGTGAAGGTCGAACCATATTGTGTTTGAGTGTTTGCTTTGACTGATATGCAAACGGGATGACACGTTTAAGAGACTTTTAGATAAGCACATGAATATGCCAGGAATGGAGGGATTTGGACCAAAAGCAAACGTAAGGAATTAGTTTAAGCTGGCATCATGTTTGGCACAACATTGTGGGCCAAAGGGCCCATTCCCAAACTGTATAGTTGCATGTTCTTTGATCTTAGCAACTGGAGAGTACACAAATAGAAACACCAACTGGACAGTTATTTTCTTTTTATTCAGTAGACATTCCTGAGTATCAAATGTATGAGTTCGGACCAAAGAAATTATTCTTGCTTTATATAATTAAATACCAATCTGACTATATTGAAAATCTGGAAAATACTGGCATCTAAAAACACTTCCAACATTTGAAACCATTCATGATTAAGTGTTACTTCGAAAACAAACTGCTATCTTTCAAAATACAGTTTTTAAAACAATCTTTTCAATTTCCACCATTCTCCTACCGGTTAATTATTACAAAGAATGCGTTTTCAGACTTGAAGCTATTTTGACAATTACAGATGAGTATTACAAATATTACATTTGCAATATTTTGTTTTCTGTTTGACATGAAAAGTTGCACTTCTTGAAATTTCAGGCAATGAGAAATGTGACTATCAAATGTACTGGCTTATAACACAGGTTGCTGGTTAATTATTTGTGTGTGAAATAGAACTTGTCCCTCCCCATTCTTACCTCTTCTGTAAGAATGAGGCTATCAAGAAATAGACATAAGTGATCCTAAGCGAAGTACTGCTGTACTGCTAAAGATGTTCTTCACTGAGATGTTAAAAGTGAGAATCTGACAGCACTCCAAGCTGAACGGAAAAAAACTTGGTATAATTTTGAAGAATAGCAAACTGGGAACATTCACTCCTCTGTCCTGGCCATTACTGTCACTTATCCAATAAATTAGGATTAGATGATATTCAGTAATCATATGGTTTGCTGGAGAGCTTTTAATTGGAGATACATACTCCATAAAAAATGGTCCTGTGAAAAGCGTCTTTCTTTTCTATTACTATATATCTAAAAGGTTAAGAGCCCAAATCTTTCTCTATGCACAAATGAGCGCACATTCTCCTGAAAAAGCTGCAACATTATCCAAACCGTCAACAACAGTATTTCTTGAATCAATACATGAGGAAAACAATCAAAATATCTCAATGTTGATTTACAACATTGAGAAATAACTGTTACTTTTTTTAAAAAGTGTACTTTAGAAACAATTTAAGCAACTAGACTAATCAAGTAAACTTAGTTCAATCTAACCAATTGCATTCTGCTTCCATTGGATACCTTTAGATTTCAACACTTCAGAAAGTAAAAGGAAAGCAAAAAAAGAGAAAATACAAAAAATATGGATGATTAAAAAAATCATATGTTTTCAAGGATTACTCCTTTGCTCCTATAAACAATGCAATGACTAAAAAAGGGTATAAAACCAAAAGCAGCAGATGGGAAGCAGCTTGAAAGACCACAGGAAAACGCATTAAAAAAAACCAACCAAATGTATAGCCAGAGTACAGACATAAAAACATGTATGATTACAAGGTCCGATTATGGACAGATCTCAACTTCGAGCGCCTTGTAAATGTAATGTTTGTTACTTAATCACAAAAAATTTTAATAATTGTACATATGGTAAATTTTTGGGAAAAAATGCTGCAGTAATTAATTCAACCCCCTTCAAAAATTAAACTGAAATTCATTTCCCAGTCATATGCAAGACTTTTACAAAACTATTTACTTGAGTCTATGTAACATTTTCATGATTACTTTAAACTATGTAGGCAATAAAGTACATTTGATGCATTGTCCTTGTAATGTTCTTGTTTTAATGTAGAAATTATAGGAGCCAATTTTCTCATTTATGGGAGCTTGCTATGCTCAAACTGATATTAACTAAATAACCTCCTTTTGCAATGGTTGATTTGAGGACAAAGATTGGTCAGGACAAGAATAACCCTACTTGAAGTGAAGTGGAGTCTTTTGTATCCACTTCGGCAGGCTGATTGAGCCTTAGTTTAATGTCTCATCCATAAAAAAAATTTATGCTTGAAGATTTCCTAATCATGAGTTTTAATGTTTCTTAAATCACAAGGATGGAATCACATTACAAGATTCCCTCAAATGGTTAAAAATGCCCAGAATCCTAAGCTTTATTTGGACGTGAATGCAGTAAAATCATGGTATGTGATGCTAAAACATTTAAACCAGAATACTAAGATCCAAAATAAAACCACAAAATACTGCAAAATTCAGTAGTTTAGCAGAATCTGTACTGGAAGAGCTAATGTTTCAGTTCAGAGTCCTTAAATCATATTTCCAGCATCTGTAGTACTTTGCTCTTACATTAAAATCAAGAATCTGATTACAGTCACCCATGAACCTATTGGTGATCTATAAACTTTAGCATACGGTTCCAATGTGGTCAAATTTTGTTGACTGTCAAACAGAGTGCATAATATGCAGCTGATCTGACCACCTGCTTTGTACTCCCATAGATGACAAATCTCACGTTACATATTCTCCAGAACCATATTGTCCTGCAGAGCAAGTACGAACAAGAGGAAGCTTGTCAAGCCAACTTCTTACCAAACCACAAATATATCTCACCACCTGAGCCAATAGAAGGTAAGCTGCGAGAAACAAAACAAGGTGCCCTTTTGGGACATGGTGATAATGTCTATATCCCTGGACCAGGAGGCCTGGGTTCAAGTCCCACCTGTTCCAGAGGTATGTCATAACATTTCTGAATAGGGTGATTCAAAAATAATTACAAAGAGCAGGGTTAACCCTCTGAGGTACAGTAATAGTTGCAAACATGCTAGGCCTGAAGGCCCGTGTTCAAGTCCCATCTATTTCAGAGCTGTGCTATAACATGTCTGAACAGTCTGGCATAAAACTAACTAGAAAGAGGGCAGACCAGGACACCTAGCTTCAAGTATCACCTGCTCCAGATGTGTGTGTAATGATATCGCTGAATAGATTGGTTAGAATATAACTGATCAACATCTACCAATAAAACAGTTCCTGAGAACTAGTGAAAGGAATGGCAAGGAAAAGTAGTACATATTCCATAAGCATTTAATGGGTTAATTGTCCTTTAATGTGATGTTTTTTGAAAAAGCACGAGATTGTGAAACACAGGTAGTTCTTCAAGAATGCAATGGTTGCATTCTTACGCATCCCTGCATTATAGAAAGATTGTGCTTAGAAACAGTGCTTAAAGTGTTGGTGATCTAATCACATTACAGCCAACACACATTTTAAAAGTTTGCACTTTAGAAACAATGTCCCCAATTCATCAATTGCGTTACAGTGAACTCGTGTTAACAAATTACATGTTGTAGCAGAACCTATAGTGTGCAATTAGTTTTACCTTAGTTTTCTTTCTCAGATATTATTTTGTTCTCCTTTGAAACAGTCCTCACCATTCCTATCCCAAAAAACACCCTTTGTCCCCTGTAAGTTGATGTCCGGAGGCTCATGTAATTTAAGTCTTTTTTTGATAGACTATTTCAGAGGGCAAGTACGAATCAACCAAATTATTATGGGTTTAGAGTCACAAGTCAGCTAGTCTAGGTAAAGATGGCAAACTTCCTTCCCTAAAAAGGTTTTTGTGAACCAGACGGTTTTTACCACTACTGACAATGATTTTATTGTAGTCAATAGACTTTTAATTCCAGATATTTAGTAAATTCAAATCAACATCTGCTTTGGTGCGATTCAGACCAGAGTCTCTGCAGCACTTCTTGGGTCTCTGCATTACAAGCTCAGCAACAAACCACTGCATTTTTGCTGCCCCTTCATACCAAAACGGAGTGAAAATATAATTGATAGCATCTTAATCTTAAACTTTCATTCCCTTCACCAAAATTTGAGAACAGCTTGTACCATATACAGATGCACTGCAGAAACTTGCCAAGTTTCTCTGATAGCATCTCATTCTCATGACCTCCATCTGCTAGTAGGACAAAAAGCATCAGGTGTTGGTGTCCTCATATGCCTGTTAATTCCTCCCCAAACTCCATCCTGTCTTGGCAATATATCAATGATCATTCAACTCTGGCCAAAATTCTGTAATTTTCTGACCAAGAGCTCTGTTAGAACATATACACCATATGGGCCAATACAACAACTCACCATAAGATTCTCAAGGGCAGTTAGGGATGGACAATAAATAGTAGCCTTGCAAATACATTCTATGACAGTCAAAAATAAAAATCATGTTGGAATGGTCATACAACAACATGCTAAATAAATGAGCATACGTTAAAATGCACTTTTTTAAAACATAAGCAGATCAGCATTAATTGAAGCAACAGTCTACAACTGAATTAATAAATATCCACAACTGACATACGCAGCACAATTTTCTGACTTGGTAGATCAACTTCAGAATTAAGAACATCTGGAAGCAATAAATGTGCAGTGTCTGAGCAATAACAAATCAGTTAACCATAAAAATCATCTTGATGTCATGCTGCACCCAATGGCACAGCTCCAAAAATTAAGTATAGAAGAGTCTGGCTGCTTGATGGCATTAAACTTCAGTGTGCTCAAATGGTTTCCAAAGTAGAGATGCAGATTCATAACTGGCTTTTCCAACAGAGCAATACCAGCAGTGAATGAGAGCCAGGGAAGTGTCCGTAAAGAAAGTGAGATTTGACCTTAAGCAGTCATGGCTGAATGGCGAGTAGCATCTTTTACAAGGTACTATTGAAGGCCTTCATATTCATCTTCATAGCAATGAAAGAATAAAAGATGATGATAGAAAGGAAATAATTTATTTACAGAAGAGGGAAACTCTATGAAAACAGAAATCTTAAAATGTGGAACATTCATAATACTCCAGAATGTGAGAATTGCATCCTCTTCTCCCCCAAGAGGTCTAAAGGGAGTGAAACAAATGAAACCCAAATGTATAGTACTTTGTTCAAGATGGGGATTGGGGACATTTAATGCTCCTTTAACAGGAATTAAAAGGGCGCTATGTAGTAATGTTAACCGAAATAGGTCATAATCTAGCTTCAAATAAATTGAACATAGTTAGACCACAAGGTTGCTCCCACACTGTAACCAGGGCCACCTCAATGGTTCCATCTTGTGTACTATGACACATGTAGTGTTTCTACTAGACTCTGTTATGTCTTTATAGATTGAAAGAAAATTGAAATGATCCAAAAGTTTGTGGTTTTGTAGCAGTAGAATTGGAGTTTTAATCCTTTAAAAAGTCTGCCTGAACAAATCTACACGCTAATCTTGAGCTGGGCACTGCAGGGGCTAGGCTCATTTTAAACACATGACAGAATTAAGCAAAGAGTAAGCTGTGGTCTTATAGCCAGTTACAGCAGGAGGGAGAGCACGGAGCATAACATTCACTGAACTTAAACATGGAGGGATGATACCTCAAGTATTTTGCAGAATATTTTGGGCAGCACGGTGGCACAGTGGTTGGCACTGCTGCCTCACAGCGCCAGAGACCTGGGTTCAATTCCCGCCTCAGGCAGCTCACTGTGTGGAGTTTGCATATTCTCCCCACGTCTGCGTGGGTTTCCTCCCACAGTCCGGGTGCTCCGGTTTCCTCCCACAGTCCAAAGATGTACAGGTTAGGTGAATTGGCAATGCTAAATTGCCCAGTGTTAGGTGCAGGGGAATGGGTCTGGGTGGGTGCACTTCGGCGGGTCGGTGTGGACTTTTTGGGCCGAAAGGCCTGTTTCCACACGGTAAGTAATCTGAAACTGATTGGATTTGAATTTGTATTGGCAGCTGAAGTTTTTGAAAACCTATGAGAATGTTACTCAGCAGGACAGACCACATGGAGTGTTGGAATTTTCAGAGGAATACCAGGTTCAGGTAATTCAAAAGGATGCTGCAATTACCAGGCATGTATCTTTTCTAGGAGGTAAAAACAATGACTGCAGATGCTGAAAACCAAATACTGGATTAGTGGTGCTGGAAGAGCACAGCAGTTCAGGCAGCATCCAACGAGGAGGGTCTAGAAACTATGGCTCACTTGGCCTGTTCTTGGAAAAGATTTGGTTATATTTCTTCTGTTTCTTGGTGTATGCAGCAAATACTTTTGGATATCTCATTAACAACTGCTTTTCCTGCAGTAGCAGGAAACATCCTGTATGTTCAAAAGCTCCAGGTGAAAAACTGTGGTCCCTTTCTGCAAGATCTCTACATATCCCCACTGTGAAACTTTCTCTGAGTAAGCATGCAGATTTCTCAACTATTACCTGAAGACAATGAAGTTGAAATCCTTCTTATTGATAAAAGTGAACAGTAACTAAATCCCATCAATAGTTCCCTGCATCCTGGAGAAACCAAGAGTCAAGAAAAATATCTGATTAACTCTTGTCACTGGTGTGCAGCATTGGTCATAAACTTTGGACTCGTATGCCTCAAAGATGGCATGTCAATTGTTGAACGTAGATCAGAGCTACTGGACAGATGTTAGAGTTCGCTCATTCCTTGCCAGAAAAAAAGACTACACTATAGCCATGAAAGCCAGTATCACTTTCAAGAACACTGATTAGGCCATGTAGGTCATAGGTTGATGGTAAGTCTTCATAGAACATGTCACAGACTAACAATTACTCTGCTGTTTAAGCATTGTCCACGCAAGTGCAGGTTTCCCAGTAAGTACCTGAAATAATATTCAGTCCCTCTTCTCTGATATGTAGTGGATTGTCCAAACATAGGAAAGGCAATAAAAACAAAAGCCTTACAAACATACAATAGACACACTTGGGTAGAATCTGTGCACAAATTTTGAAGCAGGGTATGTTAATAATATATATGGAAACATGGGCTTTATAAATTGAGACATGGATTAGCTTTACACAGGAAGTTGTTAGGATCAGGAATTCACTACCGGAGCACAGGGTAAATGCAGATACAATTAGGGCTTTCACAAGAGAATTGGTAAGCACCTTAAAAATTATTATTTACAGGTCCATGGGGAAAGGGTGGTGTAAAGGGCTTTGCAGAGTTGCTCTCGTACAGATCTATCATGGACACAAAAGGCAAAATGGATTCTTCCTTAGCTGTAAGGATTCTATGATGCTATTCACTTATAGACATAGACCAATCTAAATTATTGCATTTCCACATAAAAGCTAAATATTGCATTAAAACGCAATACTATTGCTGCATTCTTGTCTATTCTGCATGTACACAATTTATCACTTCACACTTAGACCCAAGACAAACTTAAATCATTTTCCATGTCTTAAGACAACTGAGACTCCACAGCCAGTATCGTTTTCATTATAGATATTTGTAATCAACCTGTTCAGAAATATTAGAAATCTCTGAAGCAGATGGTTCTTGAACTTGGTCCTCAAACCTGGTCCTCAAACCTGAGCCTTCTGGTTCAAAAATAGTTTCAATATTACTGCACCACAAAAGACCCTCTGCCTTTCATTCTATTCTCTCTCTCATCACTGACACAATTTTATCCCTAATTAGGAAGCCACATCTCTCCCATAATTTTTCCCCATACTTTTTTGCAGCGAGAAAATTCTAAAGTCTGAAGTGCAAAGAAACTTGGGAGCTCTAGACTAGGATTCTCAAGGTAAACTTGTGGGTTGAATCAGTAGTTCGGAAGGCAAATGCAAATATTGACATTTATTTCAAGGGGACTAGAATCTAAAAGCAGGGATGTACTTCTGAGGCTCTATAAAACTCGATTCAGACCACATTTAGAAAATTTGCATAGTTTGGGCCCCACATCTCAGGAAGTATGTACTGGCCCTGGAGCAGGTTCAAAGGAGGTTCACGAGAATGGTCCCAGGAATGTAAAGCTTGACATATGAGGAATGTTTGCGGATTCTGGGTCTATACTCGATGGAATTTAGAAGTTGAGGGAGGAATCTAACTGAAACTTGCCAGAATACTGAATGGCCTGGACAGAGTGGGTGCTGGGAAGATGTTTCCATTGGTAGGAGAGACTAGGACCCTTGGAGTAAAGGGAAGACATTTTAGAAGGGAGATACAGAAAAACTTCTTCAGCCAGGAAGTGGTAGGTCTATGGAATTCACTGCTAAGGCTGAAGGCTGTGGAGGTCATTGAGTATATTTAAGACTGAGATAGGTAGGTTCTTGACTGTCAAGGGGATCAAGGGTTACAGGAGAAAGCAGGAGAATGGGGTTGAGAAACTTATCAACTATGATTGAATGGCTGAGCAGACTCAAATGAGCTGAATGGCCTCATTTCTGCTCCTGTGTCTTATGGCACTACAACCTGATAAATTTGAGTTCCAACTTGATGCCATGTCTCAGTCATGGTGACCACATTATTCTTCCCAAATTAGAATTATTTATTCTATGTGTTGGCATAAAGAATGCTCAAGGTTTATGTAAAGATTTGCAGCTCAGGGACCAGTTGTTGTGTTGGTGGGTATGTTCTCCAAGCTGGGAAGTTGATTTGTAGATGTTTCGTCCCCTGTCTGGGTGACATTTTCAGTGCTTTGGAGCCTCCTATGAAGCACTGCTGTACTGTGTCTTCTGGAATTTCTGCTGCTTCCAATTGTTCATTGTAGTGGCTGGTACATTGACCTATACCCAATGTGCTTGTTGATTGAATCCGTGGCTGAGTGCCATGCTTCTAGGAATTCTCTGGCTGTCCTATGGTCTTTGTGTTGTCCCAGTTGAATTTCTGGTCCTTGTCATCTGTATGTATGGCTACTAAGACAGCTGGTCGTGGCATTTAGTGGCCAGTTGGTGTTCGTGGATATCTAGTGCTATTTGTCTGCCTGCTTGCTCTGTAAAGTGTTTTGTGCAATCTTTGCATAGAGTCCTGTAAATTACATTAGTCTTGCACATGATGGGTACAGGGTCTTTTGTCCTAGTGAGTTGTTGTCTGATCATGGCTGTCATGAATCCAAATGGTCAAAGAAGTCTGGCTGTCAGTTCAGAGACCTTTTTTAAAGTAAGTTAATGTGGCTAGCGAGTTCGGTCGCAGCACGTCCACATCACGTTGTTTGTCTGTTAGGCATCCGCTGGTGAAGTTGCGGGGATCTCTGTTCTTGGCTAATACGCTGTCAAGGTGCTTTCCTTCTTCACTTCTTTGGTCTGGAGTGCTGCAGTAAATTGTAGCCCTTTTGAACAGGGTCCTAATGCAGCTTCTCTTGTGCGTGTTTGGGTGGTTGCTGTTGTAAATCAGGACTTGGTCAGTGTGTGTGGTTTGTCTGTACACTTTTGTGGTGCATTCTGTGTTCTTTGTACCATCTCATCCAGGAATGGGAGTGGATTGTTGGTTTCCTCCTCTCTTCTAAACCTGAGCCCTGTGAGTATGATGTTAATAATCTGGTGTGTATTCTCGATTTCTGTTCTCTTAATGATAACAGAAGTGTGGTTGCATATCTGATCCAGAATTTGGGTTGGATTTGTGATTTGCATTCTCTAATTCATTTCACATTCAACAATCAAATATATGAACAGATCAATGGAACATCTAACATATCTGGGCTCATAGCAGAACCAGTGATGCAAAGATTGGAACAAACAGCCCGACCACAAATTTCTGCTGGACTCAATAACAAATTAATCAGAACAAAAGAGAAAAGTTTGTGTATCAGGAACATTTAGAGAATAACAATCCTAAAATAACACATTGAGGACAAAAGTAAGGCAGGAAGCCAAAGAAACAAACCAAAGAAATTATGGGTAAAGTAGTTAACCCATGTGAAATGTGCTGCACCAGTAAATAGCAGAACTGGGCTCTTGAAAGGAATGCACTCGAACTGTGTAAACTGTAGCACGAGGAAACTGCAAAACAATAAAACAGGAATAATCTTGGAAACATCTGGTGGTGATGACAAAGATGCATGGGAATATGTCAATTGAAGATGAGTGAACTCTGGGAATGAATCTTGGAAAAAGGATTTAATACCCAGACAACAGGTGATTGGCAGTGAGAACCTAGGACCAACATCCAAGGAAGAAGCCTGGGTCAGGGACCCAGCAGCAGAAAGAAAAGGTACTCTACACATACAAATTACAACAGGGATGGAATACTCAGGGATACAAATATTACATTCAAGCAATGACAATGAAACGGCAAACATCTTAAACAATTACTTTGTCTCCCCGAAGAGGCTGGTACAATTGCAACATTTAAGAGGCATTTGGATGGGTATATGAATAGGAAGGGTTTGGAGGGATATGGGCTGAGTGCTGGCGGGTGAGACTAGATTGGGTTGGGTTATCTGGTCAGCATGGACGGGTTGGACTGAAGGGTCTGTTTCCATGCTGTACATCTCTAGGATTCTATAATAACATGACAAACACAACATTGGAAGAGATCAAATGAGGTATGGCATTTAAAGGTAGAAAGCTGGGTGGGGAAAAGAGGGGCCAAGGAGAGATAACGATTTAACTAATTCACATGAAGGAAATGGCTTGTCTGAATAATTACATCCACATATTTTCATATTAGGAACTAACAGAGGCACCATGACATATAGCTTAATACTTCGCAAAAATAGTACGTTTTCTCCCAACGAAATAGTATATACTGAAGTACAAATGAATACCCTCTGGAAGAGAATTGAGAGAATCTCTGTATCTACAAAAGATAGCTTGTTAAATGGTTATTGATAGTTTATGTGCAGTGTATAATTTCAGAATGTGAAGTTTAAACATCACTGAGATACAGCCGTTAGATTAAATAGTTTCTGTTATTGAAATTTTAGTACTAGTAATTCAGTAATTGAGGGTAGCAGATATAATCTCAGAATCTAATTAAAGATTGAAACTCTCAAAGAAATTAAATTTTGCCTACATCTCCTTCAATACTGCTCAATTTGTCTTCCACATACCCCTCTCTAGCTATTAAATTTGAGCATAATCTCATTCACCTTTTCATAAAGCTCAGCTCACTCTCCTTCCCTTTCCCTTCATCTCTCACCCAAGCCCCCGTAACAGTCTTAGTATTCCACTCCGTTCCACTGTCTCAAATGACTAAACTATTGTTCCAGCTTTAATTCCCTCCTTAACAGCATTATGGGTCTACTCTCAGCACATGAACTGCAGTGGTTCAAGAAGGCAGCTCACCACAACTTTTCCAACGAGAGAAAGACAATAAATGCTGGCCAGGCCAGAGATGAATGAATTTTTCTCATTTTAGTCTTAAAAGAGACACCTTTTGGTTTTAGACTGAGCCCTGTTTTATACTGATATTGCAATATATGTCAATTGTAAACAATGTGACCAGTGTAGAGAATCTTCCCTTTTACTCATGATTAAGATTCTCTGCTGTTTTATAACAGACAAGAATATTATCCACAATGTGTTATCCTACCAGTGAAGGAGGGGTTGCCTTTTGGCGGGCACAAAGTCTATCTGATAGTAAGAAAACAGGATTTAAGGCAGTACGACTTTAATGGTAATCCCCTCTAAAGAACAGTCAATATACTCGAAACATTAACTGTTTTTCTCTCTCCAGAGATGCTGCCAGACCTTCTGAGTTTCGCAGCACCTTCTGTTTTTGTTTCAGAGTTTAACAGTTCCTTTTAAAAGGCAAATTTTCAAGTTAAAAATTTACAACATGTCAAAAACACTCTTCATTTCTCCTTTCTCTCCTCACTCTCATCCAACGTGATCATCAAGGTAAATCAAGAGCTACAGATTCTGATGTGTGTGTCAATCGGGACTTGCATATCATGGAGACACAAGCACATACAGGTGGGATTGTGTTAGTTTGGGATTGTGTAGAGGGTCTGTTTCTGTGCTGTATGAGTCAAAAAATTGTGAAAGGACTTTGACTTTGAAGTCTGACCAAGTTATGGAAACTGCCGGCAAACATGAAAGCTGGAAGTAGTTTTCAATACTGTTCATACTCCAGATAAGTAATTTTATTCAAGATGTAATATTTTACCATGTAAAGTACAATGTAATATTCTGTTGCTGCTAAACAGGGAAATGCCTCAGGTTAATTCACAAAAAAAACCACACGTTATTGATCACAAACTTTGCTTTGTGGGAAGCTCATTGTGGAGCCTGTAGCCATTGTCATAATCAAACATCTACTCCTGCAGAGTTTTTTCCAGACTGTAAAGATCTCATGTTTCATGCAATGTAAAAATTTTAATTACAGCATTAGTAACAGGTGATCTCTCATAGTGCACATATACAGAATATAGCACATTAAGTTGAATGCGTACACTTCTACATAAACTGGAACATTTAGTTATGTGTTGCCATATATTATTCCAATGTTAAGGTGAGATTTTGTTCTTTTACAAAAGCAATATTTAATTTCCATTAAATGCCAAGTATAAGAGAAAATATATTTTCTCTCTTGGGAATAAGGCAAACTGAAATGGAAGTTGGACATCTACAACTGAAAAAAAAGGAGAGTTTTGTGACTTAAAAAGCAAGTGCTTCACATCATGGAGCTACGTGATACAAGGTTATATTGACAAGGAGAACAAGAGCCCAAATGACACAAAATCATGTCAGTTCTGCCTGACAACAGCCCTCTGGTGTTAAAAAGCTGCAAGTGTCACTACAACAGAGGAAAGAAAACTTGCCAGAGCCGACAGAATGCTTTCATTTGGGGAAAAAAAGGAAAAGAAAAGAATGCAGTAATAAAAAAATTCTAAACAAAGACCTGGGTCCACCTAATCAACCACTCAATTGAGGAACAACAATAACTGTACAGACCATTATTGCTAAAATCTCTAAAGTACAGAGAAAAATAACTTTCGACCTTATGGTCACTGATCTTAAGAATTTTGCTTTCCTAGTTGATATTCTTTACTCATCTATTGCATCTGTGTTAAACTCAGTCTTTTGTTTCCCTTAATCATGAGTGACCGTATTCATATTTACAGTTTTTAAAAAGGTTATAGCTTAAATTGCAGAGTAGTAGATTAGAAATATTCTCATTTCTTCTTTTCTTAAGGAGAAATATGTAACAATAAATAGTTATATGATTGCTTTTGTCCCGAGAAACAGGAAGGCAAATTGGTTACTTTGGTGGTCTCCTCAGGATCTTTTTCTAAATTATGCATTTTGCGGCAGCTTGTCGAGCAGTGTGGCACAATGCAATGATCAGCATACTCTTTGCAGATAAATTATGGCATAAGTAACAGAGCTCAATTACAATCCTTACTACAGACCAGAACTCTGCCGTTCTCTCAAGATGATTGGTAAGACACAAAGCATTTTGAAATGCCAATTAAGCCATCTTAAATTAATCTTGAAAATTATTCTATTTTTGTTTCTTTAGACTCCCTTGCTTCATGTTCAAAATAAGTGTTTCATATAAATTTGCATTAGACACTTGATTAGCATTCTAGTAACATTTTACTAATGTTCTTCCCTCCCCCGTTCTAAGCCCAAACCTCTCAACATCAAAAATTGACAAAAAAAACTGCCCCAAGTGCCTTAGCTGTCCGTTCACAAATTCATAGTTATATTGCTTTTAATTCATTTTGATATCTTATCCATACACACCCCAGCCGACCCTTGATAAACTTAATTATTCTTCCCAGTATACAACTAATTTTGCTCCGTCAAATATTGCAAACATAAGCATATTTGGTGATCAGTTGGTTTTCATCACTGGATCTAGCTAAAATACAAATCATCAGGTTCTTGTGCTGTAGTGGTAGCGTCCTTGCCTCTGAGCCAGGATACACAGGTTCCAGTCCCACCTGCTCCAGAAATATGTAATAACATCCCCGAGCAGCTGATTAGAAAATGCACAAAGCATTTTAGTCAAGGTCGCCCATTAATAAAAATAACTGCACAATATTCAAAAATCATACAGGAACAGAAGATAACATGAATTCTCCTCCCTCCTCAATCCAGCAGGTCAAACCTCTCTCAACCTTATTCTTGTTCTAACCTTAAATTCAAAGCTGTCTCTAGTCTCTCCCTCATCTCTCCATGTGCGTAATTGTCCCAAGACCCATTTCCTGCCATAATAAAGCATAATTTGCCATACATGCGACATTAGCTGAGATAATAGTTCTTTCCCTTCAGAAACAATCCCTCTTTCTTCAAACCTGCTATCTCCCCTACACAAAAAAAGTCCGCTCGTGCAAACTATCCATCTTGTACCTCCTCAACCTAGCCAAGATCCTTGATCTTGTTGTTGCCTCTAAAATCCAGATCTACCTATCTCAGGAATTTCTTTAATGAACACCTGCAATCAAATTTCCCCCAATAGCACAAGTTTTTTTTAAGCAAAGTTATAAATGAAATCCTCATTGACAGTGAAAAAGGATAAACAGCCCTTTCTCACTCTTTCTGCAGCTTCTGATGTTCTTGATCATGAAATTCCACTCCAGCACCTGCACCATTGTGCAGCTAGGTGAGATGCTCTTGTCTGCTTTCATTTGTACTTATCTTGTCATTGCCAGAGAATTACCTACAATGGCTTCACTTCTCACTCATGCATCCTGTTGTCCTTCAAATGAAGGAACCTGGGGGGGTCTGTTTTTCCCCCCAAGCTATTGGTACCCAGTTCTGTCTCTCCTCTATCTTTCCACGCTATCTTGCTGTTTATCCAACAACCAATATTGAATGACTGGAATTTCCTCTATTTAAATATTTGGCAAATAAACTATGCTCTGTGGTTCCCGTAACTATTCCCTTTATACCACTGCCACCTCTAACCCTGGCAACTGACTGGACTGTTCACAATCATGATATCCACACAAATTCAAATTGAGCTTTCTACCACAAGTTAACAGGACTACTTATTTCCAACTTTCCAAAGCTTTTACAATTTGCTTCAAATCATCTGTCATGGAAAACCTTATTCATACCTTTATAATCTACAGACTAGATTGTACCACAATAATCCTTGCTGGTCTCTTGCATCCCATTCTCATATACTTGAGTTCTTTCAAAATTCTGCTAGTGCCCCCTAAATCATAAGTCCTAGTCACTCATCTCCTCTATGCTCATTGATCTATATCGCTCCACAGCTTCCAATCACTTCAGTATTTCCTATTTTGATCACGCCACCAGTGCCAGCTATGTTTTCAGTTGTTTGAACCCGAGCTCTCGAATTCCATCCACTTTTTTTTCCCTCCTTAGGATACTCAAATCTACTATCTTGACCAACTTTTTGGCAATCGAGCTGAATACCTCATTAGCCGGCTTGGTGTTCAATTTTGTTCCTTTGCGTTCCTTGAAAATCCCTTAGGATGCCTTATTACTTTAAAGCTGATTTATAGAAGATTTTCATAGAATTTCTACAGGAATCCAGAGCAACCGACAAAACAACCCATGCAGACATGGACAAAAATCCACACAGACAGTCACCTGAGGGTGGAAATGAACATGGGTCCCTAACATTGAGACAGCAACGCTGCCCCTTGTTGGTTATTGTTGAATTGATGTGTAGATAACATCCACTATATATAGTAGTTTTAATTCTATCACAATAGAGAGAAAATTATGCCAGTAATCTATCCAACTTTTGAATTTGTAATTTAAGCAACTCACGGGTAATTTTCTTTTTCCACGAGATTGTGCGCAGTTTGTCAGTTACAACACAGCAACATTAGAGCTTTCAAGATCAGCAGTAGAGTTAAAAAAAAGGGTGTGAGATGATGCCAATCCTCTTTGGCGCATTCTCCATATTGCAATTGTACACTTCTGGCAATTCACATGAGGGCATACAGCTACATACCAGAGATTATGGTACCCTGTTTAACTTGGCAAGTTCATGGCAAAACCCAACTGCATAAAGTTGGCCTCCTCCATCGCAGGGTCTGGCGATGGAGGAGGCCAAGGACCTCCTCTCCTATATCAGCACTCTGGAAAGACCACTCTCTCCGCGATTCCCTCGTCAGGTCCACACCCCCCCCACCAACTCAACTTCCACTCCCGGCACCTTCCCCTGCAACCACAAGAAATGCAAAACTTGCGCCCACACCCCCCCCCTCACTTCCCTCCAAGGCCCCAAGGGATCCTTCCATATCCGTCACAAATTCACCTGCACCTCTACACACATCATTTACTGCATCTGCTGCACCCGATGTGGCCTCCTCTACATTGGGAAGACAGGCCGCCTACTTGCAGAACATTTCAGAGAACACCTCTGGGACACCCGCACCAACCAACCCAACCACCCCTTGGCTGAACACTAACTCCCCCTCCCACTCTGCCAAGGACATGCAGGTCCTTGGACTCCTCCATCGCCAGATCCTGGCAACATGACGCCTGGAGGAAGAGTGCCTCATCTTCCGCCTAGGAACCCTCCAACCACAAGGGATGAATGCAGATTTCTCCAGCTTTCTCATTTCCCCTCCCCCCACCTTATCTAAGTCCCAACCCTCGGACTCAGCACTGCCTTCTTGAACTGCAATCTTCTTCCTGATCTCTCCACCCCCCACCCCCTCTCCGGTCTATCACCCTCACCTTAACCTCCTTCCACCTATCGCATTCCCAATGCCCCTCCCCAATCCCTCCTCCCTACCTTTTATCTTAGCCTGCTTGGCACACCCTCCTCATTCCTGAAGAAGAGCTTATGCCCAAAATGTCGATTCTCCTGCTCCTTGGATGCTGCCTGACCTGTTGCGCTTTTCCAGCAACACATTTTTCAGCTCTGATCTCCAGCATCTGCAGTACTCATTTTCTCCAACAGGGGGATTACTTAGGCCACAACTGAGAAGTGTGGACCAACAACAAATTGACTGGAAGTATAAAGTTCCAAAGTTCCTCACTTAACAGTAACTCAATTGAGTGGGTTATGTGCACCTAATGGACAATAGCCATGCTTCCAAAAACATGCCATTAGGAAAGTCACCAGTGAACAAAACTAACAGGTAATTAATATTTGAGATACAAGGACATCTGTAAGTGAGACCTCAAGTTAATTGGAACTGGAAACAAAGCACAATAAGTCATTCCTGACTGGATTGCCTGTGTTTGGGAAGACCATAGAAAAAGCAGAAGACCAATGCAATGACCAGGTACTGGAAGCAGGATCTCAAAATTGATAAACAATTTGTATCAGCACTGGAAGGGATTATATGAGTGTCAGTTTCTACTGCCTAAAACAAACAAATTTAATTTCACAAGCTGCATCCACCCAGGCACAATCTATTGTCTCCTGAGATGGCCAATTGCTAGTTAACATAATGTAGATTTTGTTCAGCACACTTTTTCTAATAGCAAAAACAAGTGCAAAGCCAAACATTTTACATAACACACCATAAATACACAGAAAATTAGAGGGAATATAGGCAAGAGTAAAAACAACATTTATTCAGCACCCTATTGAAATGAATTTGACAAAAATGGACTCAAACTTAAAATGATTTGTACATTTATCCCAATCCCAAAATTGAAGAACTTTGAGACCCAAGGTCGAACTCAGATTGTTAGTAGTGACTCTGTATGTGAACAGTCGCATGGGAAGGTGGAGAAACAACTGGTACACTTATTTACCTTACTCAGTACAATAAAAGTATGTTTTAACCCAACATGGATCAATGACAGTTGTCGCTAAAGGTACATAACAATAAAAGGCCAACTAAACAAGGAAAGCTAAACAAAACAAAATTTAAATGCTTTACAGTGAAACTGCTTTAAATACCTTATCTCATCCTTTCACTGCAATATCTGGACTAACTCGGACGACAGGTGCTTAAATTGAAATGTCAACATAGAAATATCTTTCTAGTTTACTTGTACTAAAGCTGGAGGACTTCTACCTTGTTGGAGATGGTAAAATTTTGAACTATTATCCTACATATTTGTACACCGTGAGATTACAATTACGTTTACGACGACGTTTAGCAGAAGTAAAATCAAAGCTTTAGAATATAAAACACGTACTGAACAACAGGAATAGAAATGATAACAGTTGTGTGTCGCTGCTACTTCTAACACTTCACTTCCGTACTTTTTTGTTTAAAGTTGACCTACACACAGGACAGTTTTAAATTCGGGTTTCTGTCACTTCTGTGGGCCTACACCGTCTAGAACAAGCCTTTAAATCAACACATACACTGAAACCAATTACCCTGCCCTTTAA
This sequence comes from Chiloscyllium punctatum, assembly GCF_047496795.1. NCBI lineage: Eukaryota > Metazoa > Chordata > Chondrichthyes > Orectolobiformes > Hemiscylliidae > Chiloscyllium > Chiloscyllium punctatum. The sequence goes on from NC_092749.1 coordinate 84,970,882, forward strand.
GGCGCACACAATTTGTGCAAAAACCAGGACATTTCTTTTCCTTCAGCGATAACAAACAAACCGACATTACTCTCTCCAATAACCGATGACGCTAGCTCACCTTCCAAAAGTAGGCTTCTCCTTCCCGCCATTTTTATTTTCAGTCCTTTGTGGCCTCCGGCCCAGCGGTACCGGCGGAGCACGGACTGCACAACATCAGCTCGGCCATGTCAGTGCGCACAGTCTGGAGGGAGGGGGAGGAAGGAGACACCAGGCCGGAACCAACCAATCCGGAACTCAACAGCCGGCACCGGATCTCCCGGGAACCTAGCAGCTGCCTACATATCATGATACTCCGCTGCCAGTCGTCCTGTGCAGTCTTTGATGTGTGTTGTAAATTTTTGTATGTAAAAGTTAGTACTCTCGATTTTTCCCAACGTATGTTTCAGGAATGGTATGCATTTATCTGTATTAAACAAAAACTTTGTGTGGTATATCTAGGGTCTGTAGATTTTCAGTGGTTTGTATTCCTCTAGCAGTTTTTTGTGTCACTCTCCAACTCAATCGCTGAAGCTGTACCTATCTCTTGCATGAGTGACTGTATGCATATTTAGGATTTTTCAAACAGTCATGTGATTTTTTGCAAAGTTAGTAGCTCAGGTTGAGGTTTAGGGTGTAGGATTGCTCGCTGAGGTTTGATATCCAGACGTTTCATTACCTGGCTAGGTAACATCAATGACGACCTCCAAGTGAAGCGAAGCTGTTGTCTCCTGCTTTCCATTTATATCTTTCTCCTGGATGGGGTTCCTGGGGTTTGTGGTGATGTTTGAGAGGAGAAAGATACCATTAGCATTTTTCTAATCCAATGGAATCTTTCCAGTATTCAAGAAATTTTGAATTATAAATCAATGCTATCGCTTCCTTTTAAAACACTGGGATTGAGACTATCAGGACTGACTTGTCTGCCTTTAATTACAATAGTTTGCTCTGTAGTTCTTTCCCTAGTTACTGTATTTGTTTTATGTTCCTTCTTTTCTGTAACTTTTGCATTACCTGTTGCTATGGGGATCATACTAGTATCCTACAATGTGTGAAACTTAAGGCAAAACATTAATTTAGGCTCTCTGCCATTCTGTGTTCCCCATTATTATCTACACAGTCTCATTCTCTGAAGAACCAACATTTAGCTACTCATCCTTTTTTATATACTTTATATGCTTTTTGTAATCTGTTTTATTTTGATCTAGCTTCCTTTCATTAATTTGCCTTCTGTTTCTTTTACTATCTTTATTTTAGTAACCCTCTGATCTTTAAAAGTTTCCCACTACTCCAAACTGACTCTGACCTTTGATATGGTATGTCTAAGTTCTAATTTTCATATTACCTTTAATGTCCTTGCTTATAGCCATGAATGTTTTCCCTCTCTTGCAATCTTTCTTCCACTCTGGAATAAAGTTTAGTTGACAGAAATTGAATATCTGCTTCAATATCTGTCACTGTTCGTCAACTGTCTTCCCTTTTTAGTTGTCTGTCAAGTCCATTAAATCTGCTCTCACATCTATGTAAATACCTTTGTTTAACACCTGAATACTATTGTGGGTCTGAGGTTTCCCGTCCTCAAAATTCCAGCGTGCTGTGGTTTCTCTTCCCTAAGGGATCCTTTACTAGGAGATCATTCATTAATCCCATCTTATTATACAATACTAAATCCAAAACAGCCTGCTCCCCTTTTGGTTCTCCCACAAAATATGTTCCAAAAAACGAACTCAAATACACTATGAAATCTCCCTTGAGTCTACCCCCTTGCAATTTAATTAATCTAGTCTATATGCATACTAAAATCACCCATAATTATTGTCACAGCTTTCTTATGAGCCTTCAATATTGTCTTATTTATAATGTGTCCTGCTGTGGAACTACAGTATTGTTAGGAGACCTATAATACTCCCACCAGGGACTTCTTTTGTTTGCTATTTTTTATTTCTGATTCCACATTTTGATCTCCTGTGCCAAAATAAATCTGAGCACTGATCATATCTTTTACTAACAATGCTACACCACCTCCTTTCTTTTTTTGAAGTACTGAATACCTTTGGATATTCAACTCCCAGACCTGGTCTTCCTGTAAACTTATCTCGGTAACTGCCACTAAATCATACCTGTTTGCCTTTAATTGCTCTGAACATTCATTAATTTTATTCTGCACACTTTTGCACATTCAAGTACAAAGCATCAAAGATTGCTGTATTATCAATCTTCCCTAATATTGCATGATTCTTTGGTGAAATATGATGTTTACACACTCGGTCTCTTCCTTTCATTTTCTGTAAACAATCAGCCTCATCAATAACCTGCACTCCTGCCTTCTCCTTAGTTTAAGTTTTCCGTACAATTGACACCTCCCATCTCCACTATTTGGTTTAAAGCCCTATCTGCAGATCTTGTGAATCACTAGGACTCTAGGCCCAGCATGATTCAAGTGGAGCCTGTCCGAATGGAACAGTTCCCTTTTTCCCCAGTACTGTTGCCAATGTCCTATGAAATCAAACCCATTTCTCCCACACCAATCTTTGAGCTCTTTAGTCTCATTGACCCTGTGCCAATTAACTTCGACCTCAGATAGTAATCTGGAGATTATTACCTTTGTGGTTCTGCACCTCGCTGCTTATATTCCATCAGCAGAACCTCTCTCCTTGTTCTGCCTATATTGCTGGTACCTACAAGGACCCCAACAATGAATCTTTCCTCTCCCAGTCCACATTCCTCTGCAGTACAGACGAAATATCCTTAACCCTGACACAACATATCTTGGGACTATCAATCCTGGCTAACTCAGAGACCTGAGTGATGTAGAATTATGCAACTAGTTTTGTTAAGGGGAAGTCATATTGGACCAATTCGAAGGTGTTGCCTTTTTGTAAGATGAACAAGGGCAAGACTTGCACAGTAAATAGTAGGGCTCTGGGGATTATTGTAGAATAGAAAGACCTAGGGGTTCAGATACGTAGTTCATTGAAATTTGTGTCAAAAGTTGAGAATGACAAAGAAGCCTTTTGCTTGCCTTCATTGCTCAGATCTTTGAATATAGGAGTTGGGACATCATGCTGAGGTTGTACAAGGTGTTGGTGAGGCCACGTTTGAGGTATTGTGTACATTTCTGGTCACCCTGCTATAAGAAGGATATTACTAAATTAGAGAGGGTGCAGTAAAGAGTTAAGGATGTTACTGGGATTGGAGGGTTTGTGTTATAAGGAGAGGCTGAATGAGCTGGGATTCATTTCACTGGAGTGTAGGAGAGTTTGAGGGATGACCTTACAGAGGTTTATAAAATCATGAGGAGCATAGATTAAGTGAGTAGCAAAGGTCTTTTCCATAGGATTTGTGAGTTCAAAACTAGAGCTCCTAATTTGAAGGGGAGAGGAGAAAGATTTCATATAGAGGGTGAAATGTTTTCATGTAGAGGATGCTTCATATGTGGAATGAACTTTCACAGAAAGCAGTAAATGGAGGTACAGTTACAACATTTAAAAAACATCTGTAAAGGTACATGAATGGAAAGATTTAAAAGGATATGGGCCAAGTGCAGGCAAATGGAATTTAGTTTGGGAAACTTGGTCACCATAGTCAAATTGGACCAAAGGGTCTGATTCCATGCTGTATGACTTGACTATAACTTGATTGAATTTTTCAAAGAGGTAGCTGAGTGTGTAGATGAGAGCAATGCATTTGATGTAGTCTATTTGGACTTTACTGAAGTTTTTGATAAGGTCCCACTGATAGCAAAGTCAAGAGGCTATGGGATCCAAGGAAATTTGGCTAGTTGGATTCAGAAGTGGCTGAGTAGCAAAAAGCAAAGAGTGATGGTTGAAGGGTGTTTTTCTTGAATGGAAGTCTGTGTCCAGAGGGGGTCTGCAGGAATTAGTATTGGGATCTTCCCTGTTTGTGGTGTATATAAATGATTTAATCTTGAATATAGGGAGGCTGTTCAGTAAGTTTGTGAATGATACAAAAATTGATGGGATGGTAAATAAGCTAAAATATTGGGTGCAGTTCTAGAATCCACACAGAAGAATGTTATTGCACTGGAAAAGGTGCAGAGATTTACCAGTACATTGCCCAGGCTGGAGAGTTTTAAATATTAAGGGAGAATGGACAGACTGAGATTGGCTTCCTTGAAGCACAGGAGATTGAGGGGGGCATGATTGATATGTATGAAATTATGAGGAGCACAGATAGAGTATACAGGAAGAAACTTTTCCCCCTCGGTGGAGGGATCAATGACTAGGGGCATACATTTAAGATAAGGAGCAGAAGGTTTAGAGGGAATATGAGGAAATATATTTTCAGTTAGAGTATGGTGGGAATCTGGAACTCACTCCCTATTCAGTGGAAGAGGCAGAAACTCTTATACTTACATTTGTGATCTTAAGGCATTACAAGGCTATGAGCCAAGTGCTGGATAATAAGATTAGAATAGCTCGTGGTTGTTTTTGACCAGCAGTGTTCAATGGCTCAAAGTGCCTTTTTCTGTGCTGTGGACCTCTACACTAAGACGTTATAACAGAAGGTGATCATTCAGCCTAAGATGCATCTGTTGCTGTTTTTGGAGCTATTCAATTGGTCCTATTCCTCTGTATTTCCCATTGTCCTGTACTTCAGTTTAAATAATTCATTATGATCCCAATTAGAACTTTTATTTTGTAATTTAGTGGAACTGTTGCCTCCACTTCTCCTCTCGCTGTCTATCTTCTATCCTTCATCATTTCTAACCCCTCCATTCCCTACTCCACCCCTTCCTTAATTTATATTAGATTACCTACAGTACGGAAACAGACCCTTCAGCCCAACAAGTCCACAGTGGCCCTCCGAAGAGTAACCCACCCAGACCCATTCCCCTACTCCCTACCAATGCACCTATCACTACTGCACCTATTCACCTGAATTCCACATCTTTGGACTGTGGGAGGAAATCGGAGCACCCGGAGGAAACCCAGGCAGAAACAGAGAATGTGCAAACTCCATGCAGACAGTCATCCGAGGCTGTAATCGAACCTGGGTCCCTGGCGCTGCGAGGCAACAGTGCTAACCACTGAGTGACTATGCTGCCCCATGTCACAATTTACAACTTTTCAAGCTTCTCTTGAGTTCCCACTGACTTCCTTGCCATCCCAGCTTCATATCCTAAACTTCCACTACCCTCCATTATCTTTTTGCCCCATCTTTAACTCTACTTGACCAAATGCTGCACTGAACTTGACTCTGTAGGGAAGCATTTAGATTAATTGAACAGAGCCAATTTGTTGGAACAATGAGAAATACAGAGTGGTGAACTATATGCAGTCACAGGCATACCAAACATTGAGCCAATTTTATGGAAGCTAAACATACTGCATGCTTAATTGTGAAGGCAAGGTGTGATAGACAAGGCTATGTAATCTCAAAGCTTATAAATCAGATAAAAGCTGTCTAGCCCTTCCACATCGAGCCATGAATAACAAATAATTCATTTGGTGAAGAGGCTTTGAACACCTCTATTCTCAATGAACAGTGGACCAATCATTTCAGTACACAAGATGAGACTGAAGCATGTAGACCCATTTTCAATGAGAAGTACCAGGTAGATGATCAACCTCAGCAACTTGAGATCCACTCCATTACAGATGCTTCAAAGGTAACCCTATTTCCATTTTTTTATAGGTATGTTTATTGAAAAAAGAAAATTTTAAACTTTTTTTACAAAATTACAAAAGTAATACAAAGAACTATAACCATCAAAATTAAAGAAAATAAATAATAATCAAAAAATAGGAGAAAGAAAAACCCAACTAACTTAACCCAATCTATCCTACAAACAACCAACACATAAAATAGAATATCATACATAACTAGCAATAAACAACAAAATAATTAAATAACTAGATACATGCTCAAAATAGATTTACATCAAGACATAATAAAACCCGTACTTATATGGGATTCCTCCTACTGGGTGTCCCCGAACCAGCCAGAACCATTACCACAGCGAGCTAAAAGCCCTGGTCAGTATGGCCGAAATATCTGTCAATATAGTTCAAAAAGGGCTGCCATGTTTTACAGAATAATTTCATTTTTTGGTGCACCATATTTGTGAGGAAGTCAAGAGGGAAATATTCCATGACTAACCTGTGCCTATTCGAAAGTCCTGGAGGGCCTTCAGCTACCCAGTTCACTAAAATACTTTTCCTTGCACAAAAGGAAAGAATGGTAAATAATTTCCTCCCGTACACATCCAGGGAGGGAAACTCTGAAGAGCCCAAAAGCAGGGACACTGGATCCAATCTAATCTCCATACCTAAGATCTCTGTCAAGGCATTTGCTACTCTATCCCAATACCTGCGGATCTTATGGCATGTCCATAGACATGCATGAGAATGCCAACTTCTGTTTTACATTTATGATACATTGGGGATGCTCCTGCCTTGTATTCTGCGAGTCATTTAGGTGCTATATGAGCCCTGTGGAGTATCTTTAATTGAATAGCCTGAGTTCTATTACAAATAGAGATCTATCTGGCATTTTCCCAGAAGTCCTCCCACATTTCTAATGAGACTTCCAACCCTAATTCTTGATTCCAGGTTTTAAATAATCATTCCATCTCCTTGGATACTTTATTATATAATGACTGATAAAGAGTACTAACCGAGGGGGGCCCCAATCGGCCATCGCACTCTCCTTTCCCTATCCGATTTGTAGGGATTAATTATCAGTGTGGTCTTCTTTTGTATATAGTCTCATATTTGGAAATACCGATAAAGGTCCCTGTTAGGCAATCCAAACTTCTGGTGCAACTGCTCAAAGGACATCATAAGCCCCCCATCAAACAGGTCTCCCAAGTAGGAGATACCTCTGGACTTCCAAGTTTTAAATGTATCTGTCACCCCTGCCTGAAATCCTGATGCTCCCATTATAGGAGTATAAGGGGAGGTTTTTTGCAGGTTACCCTTATCTTGTTGCATTATCCTCCAGGCTTTAATTGTATTTTATACAATCGGGTTTTTACAATAGTCCATAATAGCTCTCATCTTGTCCATAAATAAAAGATTGATGAGGGGACATTTTGCTTGGGAGGTCTCAATATCTAACCAGAGTGGGTCTCTTGTGACTCACAATCAATCAGCTACATAGGATAATAAGGAGCTCAATTGATATCTTGTAAAATCTGGAAAGTCCAGTCCTCCCCTTGCTTGTGGAAGCTGCAGCTTTTCTAATTTGATAAAGGGACCATCTATGATTCCAAATAAAGGAACCGAGCCAGCCGTAAAGCTTACCCAATGCCTGTCTCGGTAGCATCAGGGAGAGCATTCTCAAAGATATAGAAAACTAGGTAGAATATTCATCTTAACTAGGCTACTCTGCCTAACCATGATATTGGAAGATCTCACCAGCATTGAAGGTCCTGTCTTATTTTCTCTAATAAGTGCATGAAATTAGCTTTATACAACTGTCCCAATACTGGGGTGACAAAAATACCTAAGTACAGAAAACCTTCTGTCCGGTAAATTGGATACACTGGCATGACATCCCATTGGCATAGCCTCAGATTTCATAAAATTGATTTTATAGCCTGAGAACATACCAAATAAATTGATCACTTGGATTAGGTGGGGCATGGATATCAAAGGGTCACTTAAGAAGAGGAGGATATCTTCCGCATATAGAGTGATTTTATGTTTGCCCAATCCAACCCTTGGAGCCATTATGTTAGGGTCAGTTCGTGTAGCTTCTGCCACTGGTTCAATCACTCATGTGAATAATAATGATGAAAGAGGACATCCCTGACAACTCTAAAGCTATCAGAACGTAAACCATTGGTGATCACCGCTGCTTTGGGATCATTATAAAATACTAAAACCCATTTAATAAATACCTCTCCAACACGAAACCTTTCCTGTATATAAAAAAAGATATGGCCATTCTACCTAATCAAATGCCTTCTCTACATTCAAGGAGACAGTTAAACCCAGTATTGTTCCCTGTTGACAAGCTTGTATCATATTTAAGACCCTTCTAATATTATCAGTTGACCTGCGGCCCTTTATAAATCCCATCTGGTTCTCTTTTATGATGTATGGTAAGACCGTCTCCAATCTTAATGCTAACTTTTTAGAAAAAATTTTGAAATCCACATTTAGTAAGGATATGGGTCTATATGATGAGTAATCTTCTGGGGCCTTTCCGTTTTTAATAATAGGAGAGATATTTGCTTCTCTCAATGAAGGCGGGAGGCAGCCCTGACTATGTGAATAATTATACATATTTGTGAGTGGCCCGGCCAGTTCCCCTCTAAATTCTTTGTAGAACTCAACCTGAAATCCATCTGATCCAGGCACTTTGCCACTCTGAAGCTGCCTAACCGCATCGAGTACTTCCTGGGTTGTCGGGGGGGTGGCGGCGTTCAAGATCGACATCTGCTCAGAGGTTAAGCCTGGAAGGGCCAAATTTTTAAAGAAGGATTCCATCTTCTCAATTCTATCCTCACAGTCCTGCGATTTATACAGTTCATAATAGAACTTTCTAAAGGATGTACTGATCTTTTTACAAGTCAGGGTACCAGCACTTTACCTAATGGATGTAATGGCTTGAGGAGCCTTTTTCTTTCTGGCAAGGTATGCTAGGTATCTGCCAGGCTTGTCGCCATATTCAAATAATCTCTGCTTTTCGAATAATATTTCCCTCTTTGCTGTTTGGGTAAGTGCGATATTCAAGGCTGCCCTAAGGGCTGTGATCCTTTGTAGCTTAGTAATGGAAGGCCTGTTAAGATACGCTGTCTCAGCTCCTTCAAGTGAGCCTCGAGCAGGTGCTGTTGCTCTCCCCTTTTGTCTTTTCCAGGTTGCAGAATATGAGAATATGAATTCCTGCAAAAAATACTTTATAAATTTGCTATCTTTCAATAAGAAGGGATCCATTCCATGGGGGCCTATCCCATCATCCCTAATCTTGACTTCCATATATACTGCGGTATGATCAGACATAGCTATATTACCTATTTTACAAGAAAGTATGAAATTCAAAAGGGTCGAGGGGGCAAAAAACATATCAATTCTGGTATGGCACTTGTGTGGGTTAGAGTAAAATGTAAAGTCTCTACCCTGGGGGTGAAGGCACCTCCATACATCCACAAGCCCTAGCTCCTTTTTCAGATCCGCGAGTTGTCTAGATCTCAGAGATATACCCGTTGTGCTCTTAGGTATTCTATCTGTCTCTGGGTCCATAATACAGTTAAAACCTCCTCCTATAATTGTATGGCAGACTCCAAGAGCCATCAACTTAGAGAATGCTTCCGTTACAAATTTAAAGGGGTGCGCCAGGGGGGCAATAAAGATTCAAAATTCCATATTCCTCTCCATGTATTAGGGCTTTGATCAATATATACCGTCCAGACTCATCTTTTATCTGGCTTAACATTTGGAAAGGAAGATTCTTCCGAATAAGAATGGCTACTACCCTACATTTTGAGCTGACCGATGAGAAAAAAGCCTGATCAAATCCACCCAGCTGTAGTTTTAAACGTTCTTTGTTAAGTAGATGTGTATCCTGTAAGAGAGCCACATCAACCCTTTCTTTTTTGAGACTTGATAATACCTTTTTCCTTTTAATTGGTGAATTACTCCTCTTGACATTCCAAGTGCACCACCTAAGTGAATGGCTAGCCATGATCATCCAGGCAAGCGCGAGACCCTCCAGGAGGAAGATCCCCACTCAAAGTACCTTGAATAAAGACTGTAGAAAATTCACAAATACAAAAATTCTTTAAAACATTTAAACCAACACAATTAAAAGCTATTCCTAAGTGAAAAAAACAATGCAAAACATATTTGAAAGGAGACTTTCCCCCCTTGCTCCCAAGGGGCACAACTACCTATCGATAACCCCACCATTCTATAATGCCTTCGGCCCAGGTATTATAGAATGGAGTAAACAAAATCAAGTATTTTCTATAACCAGAGTTATAAGTGAGTAACCATTTCCCCTCTTCCCCTCCCCCTCCCCCAAACCAACACCAACACCTGGGTGTGTTTAGCAAACACAGTACAAAATAGAAATATATAAAAATTACAAAATTACAATCCCAGCAAGTATTAGGCAACTAAGTAAAATGAGTAAAGAGGAAAACCTCGTTCTTAAGAAAAGGACGACACAAAACAAACCCCCCCCGCCCACAAATCGAGTAAGCCGAATGAACTATAAAGAGGAAACCAAAAGGAAAAAACCCCAGGGAAAAAAAAATGAGTGGAAGAAGGATAAAGAAAAAAAAGAAAACAAAAAGGGGTGTTAACAAAGGGGGGACAAAATAAAGTCATTATCCATACGGTTCAAGTCCTGCAGTCTATTTAAGAGAGTCCAAGAATTATTTTGCTTTTTCTGGTGACTCAAAGTTGTAAACGGATCCTCCATGGCTGAAGGGCAGTGTTGCTGGATAACGCATGTAGTATTGAATATTTAGGTCTCTCAGACGCTTCTTCGCCTCGTTGAATGCCCTCCTATTGCGGACCACAGATGGAGAGAAGTCCTGAAATAACATTATTCTGGAACCCTCGTGCATCATGGCCTGAGGATCCTTCCCTAGGACTCTGGAGGCTTCCAGGAGCATTTGTTTTTCTTTGTAGCATTGGAGTTGGATTAGAACCGAGTGGGGATGCTGGTCCGACCCGGGCCTGCGTACAGCAACCCAATGGGCCCACTCCACCCGCACCCGGCCCAGTCCCAACTCCAACTTCAATAACTGTGGGAGCCATCACTCCAGAAAGTCCACAAGCTGGCCTTTCTCTTCCCATTCGGAAAGGCCCAGCAACTGAATATTTTTCCAATGGACCCGATTGTCGATGTCGTCAATGCGCTTCTCCAGGGTCTGGATTCACTGCTCAAGAGCCTGGACCTGACCTACGGACGACTTGGCAGCCGTCTCCGATGCCGCGGCCCATTACTCTGCCCCACCGACGCGCTGCTCAAGTTTTTCGATTTTTCAGTCATGCTTCTACAGCATGACCAAGATTGACTCCCACCTGGACCTCAATAAAAACGTCAATCTTCTCTTGAAGTTTGGTGATCCCAGAGAGCAGGCTTGCCTCCACAGGTAAGTTCCCCGAGACAGCCACGAACGTCTCTGCTGCTGCGGGAGGGGGTGGGGAAGGGTCCCTGCCTGTTGCAAGCTGCAGGAGTTTTTGCCCTTAATTATTTTAAAAACAACACCAAACTATCCAAGTTTGATGTAAAATGACTAACTATGCTGGGCAAAAATTATCTTAAAATGATTTAAAGGGTGAGGTGAAGGCGGGTGCTCAATTTACCAGAGTCTTAGGCAGAGCACTACAGACTCAGACTTACTGGGTTGCTGCCATCTTGAATCTGCCCTATTTCCATTTTACAATTTCTTTATTCAGTTGGCACAGATGTACTTGATATTTTTTGGCAAATGTCTGCAATCACTTGATGCTATCTTCTTTGGTTAGTATCTCCTTATGAGACATTTAAACAACACAGCTCATTTACTCTTTAACCTCATGCATTCAACAGCCTCATGGGATGTCTTCCTATATAACACCTCAAATCCTTCTGTTTCTGAAGCTTTTCCTAATTTCTTTTAAAATTCTGCCTTTTCTATTTTGGAGACTGTTAACAGCACTGCTGTAGACCTGTTCTCTCTCTGAAAAAAAATCTGCCACCACACAGATCTTCAACATAATTCTTGCTAAAAGGAAACTGATTTCTGTCTCTGGGTTGGAGACACCTCCCTTTTTCTTCCCCTTTTACCCTTTATGAATTATTAACTTCAAGGGCTTTTTAAAAATATCCTTATTTTAATGCATTTGAATGACTTTCCTCACAACCCTGCACTACTCAAAATGAAACTAAAACGGTGTCTCTTTTCTTAACACATAAAATAGAAATATAAATCAAAATTAAACACAAATCTAGTGAACAAATCCAATTTATCCAATTACTGTCCCGTTGGTCTACGCTTGAATACCAGTGAAGTGAAAGGAGAAGTCATTGATAATGTTATGATCAGTGGATGGTAATATTGGACAAGTGAAACCTGGCTTGATAGATCATAAGTTTTATTGTTTGCAATTTGCTTTTTGTGGTATTCAGTCATGGAACAAATTCACAAGAGGCTAGCAATACACTTTCAGCAAGAGACTGTCAAAGTTTATTCTACACAAATGAAAACAAAAATTCAAACTATGCACACTACATAAGAACTATTTGAAACAGTTTTATTACAGATCAAAGAAATAAAGATTCTACCCCTTTACCTTCAAAAATAATCTAAAAGGACATTATTGTAGGAGCTCCTGGAGTTGTATCCTAGTCTAAACAATTTATGTTCATTTATCAATGACCTTCCATCAAAATAAGTTCAGAAGAAGGGATTGCTGATTGCTCATTTTTCAGGACCATTTTGGTTATTGAAGCAGTCTGTACATACATGCAGCAAGGATTAGACAACATTAGGTTTGGGCTGCTAAGTCGCAAGTAATATTCACATTACAGAAGTGCCAGACAATGACCTATTTCTACAGGCATCAAGATATTTCTTTTGTCAGGACTCAGATCTTTTTGAGGTTATCTTGTGGGTTACGTTTTGCTTTTTGAGGGCGATCTTTGGTTTTTATTGACTGCCTTTTTTCATTCTACCTAACGCCTTTATCAGATAGATAAGGTAGCATTTGTATATATACTTAAAATGTCTATGCATATATATTTAATATAGTTATGTATTTTATCCCTGATCCAAAATGGTAAGGATAAGAAGAAAACACAGAATCCCTACAGTTTGGAAGCAGGCCATTCAGCCCATCGTGTACATAATGATCCTCGGAAGAGTATCCTACCCAGACCCTGCCCTCTACCCTTTCCCATGGCTAATCCACCTAGCCTGCACACCCTGAGGCAATTTAGAATGGCCAGTCCACCTAAGCAACACATCTTTGGACTGTAGGTAGAGCACCAGAAGAAACCCATGTAGGTACGGATAGAATGTGCAAACTCCATACAGAGAGGCACCCAAGGGTGAAATCGAACCTGGGTCCCTGGCATTGTGAGATAACAGTGCTAACACTCAGCCACCAAGACTAGATCTAATTGGAATACTCCTTCAATTTGGCACAGGGAAAATGGGTCAAATAGCCATCTTTTGTGCTGTAAAACGTAATGGAATAATCATATCCGTCCTCAGTTTTTTATTAACTTTTTGGCTTAAAGCGTGCAGCCAAGCATGCAGCATCATTTCAGATCAATGTTTTTTTGGTTTGCCATGAGATAAAGACAACAGTAATAAGGGCAGGTCTTTATTGATTAATCTTAATGGCATGATATCACACATTTTCATCATTAAGGGTGACTTGAACCAGGTACTAACAGCAATGCAATTCTGGTGGCATCTCCTTGTGGTCAGAGGGCTGATCAAGGTTATTGTTTTTAATAGAAAGTTGTTGTAGTCTTCTTAGGCAAAAAGGGTAAGAGTCTGATCACAATGGTGGAACTTGTTAAAGTCTCTGCCTTCGGCACTAATACATGGTGAATGATTTGAAGGCACAAATAAAGGTAATTGGATAGGATTCGATTGCCATGACAAAGATGTGGTTATAGAGTGATCAAGACTGGTCAATGTTCAAAAATATTCATCATTTAAGAAGCATATACAAAAAGAAAAGGAGGTGGGATACAAGATAAGATCAGTACTTGAGTGAAAGAGAATCTGGGATCAAAGAATTAAGGTGTAGAATCAGTTTGGATGGAACTAGGAAACAGGAAGTGTGGCAAATATTCTGTTCCTTATCAGCCATCAAACAGTAGTTGTAACAGTGAGCATGGTATAAAACAGGAAATTACAGCTCCACGTAATAATGGGTGACTTAAATTTATATACAAAGTAGGTAACCTAATCTGAAACTAACATCTTAAACTTTAACAAAGAGAAGTACAAAGATTCAAGGAGCAGGCTGCCTACGGTGGATTGGAAAACACATTGATAGATTTGATGCTAGACTGGCAATGACTAGTACTTAATGGCCTCCAACAAATATACATTCCATTAAAACATAGAAACCCAAAATGAAAGGTGAATTAACTGTGGCTAACAAATTAAAGATGGTTTTAGTTAAAAGGAAACTGTCAGAAGTGAAGATTGGGAGCAGTTTATAATCCAGCAAAAGATGATCAAGATAAAGAAGAATATGAATGCAAACTTGTGAAATACATAAAAGTAGACTATGAAAGATTCTTTAGGTATATGAAAGGAAAATGTTGGGAAGGACAATGTGGATCTATTACAGAGAAAGGCAGGAAGTATTTTTAATGGATTATAGAAAAATGATAACAAAACTAGACAATTACTTAGTGTTGTCTTCGTGGAGGAAGATACAGAACATCTCTTAGAAATGATAGGGAACCAAGGGACTGATATTAATAGTTGGTTCTCAAAAAAAATCAACTGGATTGAAGGATGTAACTGGACAGAATCAACATGGATTAATGAAAGGGAAATCATCTGTGATAAACCTATTCAAGTTTTTGAGGAAGTTACTTATAGCAGAAATAAAGGACAACAGTATTTGGAATGTCAAAAGGCTTTTGATAAAGTCACATAAGACCATAAGACCATAAGACATAGGAGTGGAAGTAAGGCCATTCGGCCCATCGAGTCCACTCCGCCATTCAATCATGGCTGATGCGCATTTCAGCTCCACTTGCCAGCATTCTCCCCGTAGCCCTTAATTCCTCTAGACAACAAGAACCTATCAATCTCGGCCTTGAAGACATTTAGCGTCCCGGCTTCCACTGCACTCCGTGGCAATGAATTCCACAGGCCCACCACTCTCTGGCTGAAGAAATGTCTCCGCATTTCCGTTCTGAAATGACCCCCTCTAATTCTAAGGCTGTGTCCACGGGTCCTAGTCTCCTCGCCTAACAGAAACAATTTTCTAGCATACACCTTTTCAAAGCCATGTATTATTTTGTACGTCTCTATTAGATCTCCCCTTAATCTTCTAAACTCCAACGAATACAATCCCAGTATCCTCAGCCGTTCCTCATATGCTAGACCTGCCATTCCAGGGATCATCCGTGTGAATCTCCGCTGGACACGTTCCAGTGCCAGTATGTCCTTCCTGAGGTGTGGGGACCAAAACTGGACACAGTACTCCAAATGGGGCCTAACCAGAGCTTTATAAAGTCTTAGTAGTACATCTCTGCTTTTATATTCCAACCCTCTTGAGATAAGAGACAACATTGCATTCGCTTTCTTAATCACAGACTCAACCTGCATGTTTACCTTTAGAGAATCCTCGACTAGCACTCCCAGATCCCTTTGTGCTTTGGCTTTATTAAGTTTCTCACCATTTAGAAAGTAGTCCATTCCTATATTCTTTTTGCCAAAGTGCAAGACCTCGCACTTGCTCACGTTAAATTCCATCAGCCATTTCCTGGACCACTCTCCCAACCTGTCTAGATCCTTCTGTAGCCTCCCCACTTCCTCAGTACTACCTGCCTGTCTACCTAACTTTGTATCATCGGCAAACTTCGCTAGAATGCCCCCGGTTCCCTCATCCAAATCATTAATATATAATGCGAACAGCTGTGGCCCCAGCACCGAACCCTGCGGGACACCGCTCGTCACCGGCTGCCATTCTGAAAAAGAACCTTTTATCCCAACTCTCTGCCTTCTGTTAGATAGCCAATCCTCAATCCATCCCAGCAGCTCACCTCGAACACCATGGGCCCTCACCTTGCTCAGCAGTCTCCCGTGTGGCACCTTATCAAAGGCCTTTTGAAAGTCCAGATAGACCACATCCACTGGGTTCCCCTGGTCTAACCTACTTGTTACCTCTTCAAAAAATTCCAACAGGTTTGTCAGGCATGACCTCCCTTTACTAAATCCATGTTGACTTGTTCTAATCAGACTCTGCTCTTCCAAGAATTTAGAAACCTCATCCTTAATGATGGATTCTAGAATTTTACCAACAACCGAGGTTAAGCTGATTGGCCTATAATTTTCCATCTTTTGCCTTGATCCTTTCTTGAACAAGGGGGTTACTACAGCCATCTTCCAATCGTCCGGGACCTTTCCTGACTCCAGTGACTCTTGAAAGATCTCAACCAATGCCTCTGCTATTTCCTCAGCAACCTCTCTCAGAACTCTAGGGTGTATCCCATCGGGGCCAGGAGATTTATCAATTTTAAGACTTTTTAACTTTTCTAGCACTATCTCTTTCGTAATGGCAACCATACTCAACTCAGCCCCGTGACACCCTTTAATTTTTGGGATATTACTCCTGTCTTCCACTGTGAAAACTGACGCAAAGTACTTGTTAAGTTCTCCTGCTATTTCCTTATCTCCCATCACTAGGCTCCCTGCATCAGTTTGAAGTGGCCCAATGTCTACTTTTGCCTGTCGTTTGTTTCTTATGTACTGAAAGAAACTTTTACTATTATTTCTAATATTACTGGCTAGCCTACCTTCATATTTGATCCTCTCATTTCTTATTACACTCTTTGTTATCCTCTGTTGGCTTTTGTATCCTTCCCAATCTTCTGATTTCCCACTGTTCTTAGCCACTTTATAGGATCTCTCTTTTTCTTTAATACATTTCCTGACTTCCTTTGTCAGCCAAGGTTGTCTAATCCCTCCCCGGTTAATCTTTCTTTTCTTGGGAATGAACCTCTGTACAGTGTCCTCAATTATACCTACAAACTCCTGCCATTTTTGCTCTAGTGTCTTCCCGGTTAGCCTCTGCTTCCAGTCTATTTTAGTCAGTTCCTCTCTCATGCCCTCATAATTACCTTTATTCAACTGTAACACCATTACATCAGATTTCGCCTTCTCCCTTTCAAACTCCAGACTGAACTCTACCATATTATGGTCGCTACTTCCTAAGGGTTCCCTTACTTTAAGATCTTTTATAGAGTCTGGTTCATTGCAAAGCACTAGATCCAGAATAGCCTGCTCTCTTGTGGGCTCCATGACTAGCTGTTCCAAAAAGCCATCCTGTAAGCATTCCATGAATTCCCTTTCTTTAGATCCACTAGCAACATTATTTACCCAGTCCACCTGCATATTGAAGTCACCCATGATCAATGTAACCTTGCCTTTCTGACATGCCTTCTCTATTTCCCGGTACATGTTGCGTCCCTGGTCCTGACCACTGTTAGGAGGTCTGTACACAACTCCAATTATGGTTTTTTTGCCTTTGTGGTTCCTCAATTCCACCCACACAGACTCCACATCATCCGACGCTATGTCATTCAATACCATAGATTTAATTTTGTTCTTAACTAACAAGGCAACTCCACCCCCTCTGCCCACCTCTCTGTCTTTTCGATAAGTCGAAAAACCATGGAGGTTTAACTGCCAGTCCTGACCCCCCTGTAACCAAGTCTCTGTGATGCCTACTACATCATAATCATTCACTATTATCTGTGCCATTAATTCATCGGCTTTGTTATGAATGCTACGAGCATTCAGGTAAAGTGCCTTAATGCTAACTTCCTTATTAGAGATGTTGTAAGTCATATGTCCTAAGTTATCCTTGCTTTTTTCTGCATTCTCAGTCTGCCTCAATTTTAAATCCGCCTGGAAACATGCTATCCTGCTGCTTATCTTTCCATTTACCTCCATACTCCCTGTTGCTTTCACTTTCCCTTCCCCCCAACTCAGAAGTTTAAAGTCCTACTGACCACCCTATTTATCCTCTTCGCCAGAACATTGGTACCTGATCGGTTCAGGTGGAGACCGTCCCAACGGTACAGATCCCCCCTGTTCCAAAACTGATGCCAGTGCCCCATGAAGTGGAATCCCTCTTTCCCACACCAATCCCTTAGCCACGTGTTTACTTGCCTAATTTTCTTGTCCCTATGCCAATTGGCACGTGGCTCGGGCAGTAATCCGGAGATTATGACCCTTGAGGACCTGTGCTTCAATTTCCTTCCACATATAGGAGGCTAGTAAACAAAATCGCAGCACATGGGATTGGAGGTAATATACTGGTAAATATTGAGAGCTGGTTAACAGATAGATAACAAGCAGGAGGCATAATTAGGCCAATCTCATGGTGGCTGGCTGTTACCAGTGAGTTATCACAAAAATGTATGCAAGTTCCATAGCTGTTCACAATTTATTAAGAATGGCTTGAATGTGGTAACTAAATGTAATATTTCAAAATTTAGTGGTGTTGCAGACCTAGGTGGGAACCTAAGTTGTGAGGAGGATGAAAGGAGGCTTCAGGTGGATTTGGACAAACAAATTGAATGGGCCAGAATATGGCAGATAGAATAGAATGTAAATAAGTTTGAAATTATCCACTTCAGTAGCAAAACAATAGTAAGGCCAAGTATTTTTAAATGGTGAGACGTCAGGAATTATTGATATTCAAAGAGACCTTGATTTCCTTGTTCAGAATCTTCTGAAAGCTAGCTTATTCGTGCATCAACCAATTAGAAAAGCACGTCACAAAGGGATGTCAATACAGGGATACTGTTGCAGTTGTATGGAGCTTGTTTGTCAAAATGTGTCAGACCGATCATCTAAAATAAATAACTGCTCTAGTTCCTCCACTCTCAGGTTCTATCCCTTGCAATCATGTGCTCCTATAGTATAGGTTTGTCTCTGAAGAAATAGTAACAGCAGGATGGGAGAGGCCTATAATTGGAGGAACTGGAGCAGCAAGCATGAAACAGATGGAATCTTTGATTGATGGAAGAGCTGCATGGTTCTCTCCCATGCTCAGTACAGCTCTAATCAAACTCAGTGTTATTTCCCTGTGTCCTAAGGAGACAACTGCTCTTATTATTGTTCAGTCCTTTTGGGCCATGGAAGACCCATATTGTTATTGTACAGGTACAAGATTTCTTGAACTTCTTGTGAATTGACTTGCTTTGTGTGTTCGATACTATTCCAGCAAAAGAGATTCTGATCTCCACCTCTTGGTAATCAGCAGCATTGTCATTGCTGGATATCCCACCAGCAAAATCTTGGAGAGTTACCACTGAGCAGATATTGAACTGGACCAGCCATAGTTGTACCTAAAAAAGCAAGACAGAGCTTGGGAATTCTGCGGGGAGTAACTCATGTTCTGATTGTCCTCAGTCTGTCCACCAGAGGTCAGGAGAATAATGGAAAATTTTGACAGTGTGTAGTTCCCAACAACATTCAAGCAGCTCAACACCATTCAAGAAGTATTATCTGCCTATTTGGTATTTTATCTGACTCTATGACCTTAAACACTGACTCCCTTCACCACAGGCACAATGACAGTATTCTGTACCATCTACAAGATGTAGTGCAACACCTCGGTAAGCTTCTTTGACAGAAGCTTTCAAATTTGTGATCACTACAACCTAGGCAGGACAGGAATGCAGATGTGTTGCAATAACACCACCAGGAAGATCCTTTTCAAACTACACACCATTCTGACTTGGAACTAAATTGCCATTCCTTATTGACAGCAGTCCAGTCAGGGGCAGCACGGTGGCACAGTGGTTAGCACTGCTGCCTCACAGCGCCAGAGACCTGGGTTCAATTCCTAACTCAGGCGACTGACTGTGTGGAGTTTGCACATTCTCCCTGTGTCTGCATGGGTCTCCTCCGGGTGCTCCGGTTTCCTCCCACAGTCCAAAGATGTGCAGGTTAGGTGAATTGGTCATGCTAAATTGCCCATAGTGTTCGGTAAAGGGGTAAATGTTGGGGAATGGGTGGGTTGCGCTTCAGCGGGTCGGTGTGGACTTGTTGGGCCGAAGGGCCTGTTTCCACACTGTAAGTAATCTAATCTAAAAATCCTGGGACTCACTTCTGACTGTTGTGGACACAAAATCAATTCACCATTACTCTATGAAACACACTTAAGAATGAAAAAGAAATGCTGACTTTGCCAGCGATGTTCAAAATCCAACATTTTTTTTAAAAACAGCATTAGGCTTTCAAACCAGGCACTATCAGAATGTTCACCTTGTATACAAGTGATAATCACTAATTTGATGGAGTTAAAAATCACACAACACCAGGCTATCGTCCAACAGGTTTAATTGGAAGCACTAGCTTTCGGAGCACTGCTCCTTCATCAAGTGGTTGTGGAGTACACAATTGTAAGACACAGAATTTATTGCAAATTACATCACATTTACAGTGTGATGTAACTGAAATTATACATTGAAAAATACCTTGATTGTTTATTAAGTCTCTCATCTGTTAGAATGACCATGTTAGTTTCACTTTTATATGTAAATCACAAAACTTTTTTTAAAAGTTACATCCTCAGGTTAACTTTAACAATTGCACACAGCACACAAGATTTTTAACTTTGTACATCCCAGTCCAACACCAGTCTCTCCAAATTATAATTTGATGGAGAAATGCATTAGTCACTTTCCTATTGGAAATCACATGTTCAAGCAAAAAAAATCACAGAAAATCTTTCAGGGACAAATGTTATCATAATTTCTATCAATTTTTTAAGATGCTGTGACCATGACAGGCTCTCATCAAACTTGGGAATGAAATAGGCAATCTTGAATACTTGAGCCCTTAAGTCTGAATTAGGTCTTACTAGAGCTACCTTCAATCTCCCTTCTCAGTTCGAGCTGTTTCAATTTAACTCCCTTTCTCATTTTCCTTCATGGAATTCCCTTTCTTTCTCCATCCTTTGTGCTGTCTCTACTTCTTTTAACTAATTTTGTTTTCCTTTTTCTTTGGATTTTTTGTTCCAACCTTAGCTGTTCCAATTTTACAAGATGTGTTCTGCAATCCTTAGTTTCATCTCTAGGTACTTTGTTGCCTTGCAATTTCTTTTTCCTGACTTTTGAGTAGAACTCAATCTCTAAGTGCCTAGATAGCCCTTTTAATTCTTCCAAGGAAAATGTTTTTAGTATTTTGTCATTTTTTCTGCACTAAGCAGCATTAATGGCAAATGTGAACACCTTAATACCTTTCATATTAGATTCAAGAAAATTGTGTTGCAGTCTCTCTATTTGTTAAACCAATGTTTGAAAGAACAATTTATTTTCCTCATGAGCATTCACTTCTTTGCCTATGAGAAAAATGCTGGACTCAAAGCCTCAAAATTTGTTAGTCCAGGTGGAGAGGAGAAATTAACTCCCCTCTAAATCCCAATAAATGTTTTTATTTCTTTTTAGCATGCAGCTTTCATGCTTCAGTTAGAATATAATTAACTAAATCAAAGGAAGGAGCCAATTTCAATGGTTTGCTACATGAAGGAAAACTGAATTTTATTATTTTATTACCCATACTTAAAACATAACATAACTCAAACACAGGTAAAATGTTGCAGTGTTCCATCTAAGTTCCCTAGATTTGCCTCAATCTGTAGTTAGCTGAGCACTAAAACCATTTTACGTTATCATTTGTTCTCTTGAAAAATCTCAGCCCATGAAGTCTTGAATATTAAAATGAGACAAAGGTATTTGAAAATCGATATTCTTTGTACACCATTATTCTACAGTACCTTTCAACAGAAAAACACAGGGTGGAAACTTTGCGGTCCCTGAACTAGGCTATGGTTAGAAAGTCTGGGAAAACCACCCGAGATGTCAAGTGAACCTTACTCGACAACCAGATGAAGTCACATTTTCCAAGCAAGTCCTCTAAATAGAGACAATTCTTATGAGTGTAATGAGAAGCTTATTATTGTGGTTAACACTCATCACTCTCCATAGTACCTATTTTCCTCATTAATGAACTCTCCCATTCTCCATCTACCAGATAAAAACTAGACACTAATTGAATAAAGATTCGTGCACTTTGTGTCCTTCACTGTGTTTTACACCTGCGCACACACACACACACACCATGGGTGCTGGGGAAAAAATAAGCACTACCGCACTTAGGCGGTAGTGTGGGGGTTTAAAAAAAAGAAAAAGAAAAAAAAAATAAACAGGAGATTTTTTTGATCACACAGCATTGCCCTTTAGAAAAAAGAAAATAAAGCTAGACTATCTGCCCTTTAGAAAATAAAAACTAGACACTAAGAATTCCTTAACAGGTACCTGGCAATTCCAGTTCACCTCCATACCTTTATTTAGGTACTCACATTATCCTGTCATGAATAATCCAGGAATACTGCCACATCTGTTAGTCAAACTGGGTTGCACAATGGAAATCAAGCCCGCTATTCTGATTCACCTCCATCTCCACTCTTAGGCTTGTGGGAATTTAATACAAGGAAGGTGGATATGCTTCCAGACAGGATCCCTAAATATTTGAATATTTAACTTTCTCCACTTCTTGTGAGGTAATTTTGAAACAAATTTATTCACTTTGCTTAAAGCAAAATTGACATTGATTTAAGGCACCAGTAAGTTTATTAAATCATGCATTCGTTCACAGATAATGAACGACCATTGAATATCTGCTAATACTGACAGTTTATTTATTTTAAATGCGTGATTTTAATAGAAGGCAGATTATTTATGGGAATTGATTCACTGATGGGATGGAGCGCACGCGCATGATATTGGTTTGGCAGAGGGGTCAGTTTGATGTGAAGGACGCATGCGCACTTTGATGCTTGGCTGGAGCGGGTAAGTGAAGGTGAGACTGATATTATAAAGTAATCGGGCATCAGTACAGAAATGAGGGTCAATTGGGATTCGTTGCCTATTTAACTATGGGGCGTATTTCATGTCTGTAGGCGTTTGTATTATCAGTAGGATGCACGAAGAGATTTGAGAAAAGGTTGGGTAACTGGAGAGAAACCGTTACAGTGAGTGGTGATTTGTCCCGAAACGTTACTCTCTTTGTTTCTCCAGAAACGCTACCCCACCCGAGTATTTCCAGCAATATTTTTTTCTCTCTGTTTCAGATTTCCATCATCTGCTTTTGTCAGGAAATATTAACGGGCAGTCGAAAGCGTTCCACCATCTTGTGTTAGGAAGATGGGTGTTTCTCTGCCTCGTACTGCGCAGCCGTTCCGCCATCTTGAGATAGGCGGGTGTGACTGTCATTACTGCGCATGCGTTCTGCTGTCTTGTGGGTTGGCAGTAAGGTTTTTTTTCAACGAGGTAAAAACAATGACTGCAGACGCTGGAAACTAGATTCTGGATTAGTGGTGCTGGAAGAGCACAGCAGTTCAGGCAGCATCCAAGGAGCTTCGAAATCGACGTTTCGGGCAAAAGTCTTTTTGCTCCTCGGATGCTGCATGAACTGCTGTGCTCTTCCAGCACCACTAATCCAGAAAGTGAGTTTTTTTTTGTCTCTGGGTAGTTGAAAACTGGATACAATGGGTAGGTTTTAGAGATTGTTCTGCCCGGAATTTAGGCATTCGTTCCGGGGTGAGTGAGCGTGTTGGTGAATGGATGGTTTTACTTAAAATGCTTATTCCTCAAGCTTCAAATCGTCGCGTCGTAGCGTGGAATTTGAATATTGCCGAAGAGAGGGAGACTTTGAAGCCTTTTGCCCTGTATTCATCACAACGAAACTCGGAAAGGCAAATATCTCGAGAATTTGAACAATCAGCAAAATCGTCCCCGTTCAGGTTGCTGTCGTTGCAGTGGCTACCCAAGGCTTTCCAATCACGACAGTGTTGTTGACTCAAAAAGTTGCTCTGCTTATCATTTGATCAAGTAACGTTGTCTGAATTTCAATTTTTGTGATGATGGTTACTTAGACCCAACATTTTAGCAGAATGGTCCTTTGATTGCTCGTAATAGAGACAGGTCAGTCAAGCTCTTGGTTACAGTGCCCAAAGCGAACTAACTCTATGTTGATGGCTGTGACCCTGTGATTGGGCAATACTTGTCATATGACCACGTGTGTTTAGTGCCAGTGTGAGATAATCAGTTCAGCTCGAGCATGGATTACACTCGCCCGAAGCAACATCATTCATATGTATCCATTTTCTGCAAACAAATGAAATGTGTTCAAACCTGTTACCTGGGATCTTGAGGACCCTATTGTCCCTCCCACCATAAAATCTTTATTTCCAGTCTACTTCAGCCAAATCCTCCCTCATTCTGTTTCAGTCTCCCTTGTTTAAGCACAGGACTGTTGTATTGGATTTTATCTTCACTCTCTCCACCTGTATTCTAAATTCAACCATACTGTGATTGCTCCTTCCAGAAGATCCCTAACTATGAGGTCATTAATTATTCTGTCTCATTACACAGGACCAGATCTAGGATCGCTTGCTCCCTTGTTGATTCCATTACATACTGTTGTGGATACACTCAAGGCTACCCTGTCCGAGCTGGTTCGACCAATTGACATGTAGGTTAAAATCCCCCATGATAATTGCCACACAGTTTTTACAAGCTTTAGTTATTTCTTTGTTTATTGCTTGCCCCAGTACGCTGTTATTATTTGGTGGCCTGTAGACCACAATTTCTAATTTCCACCCAAATGGAGCAGGATTTTCAAAGCAATTTTTCAAAGCACTCAGCAAAAGTTTATTCCAGCTGTAAATAAATTCAACGCATGTACATCTTTTGACATGTAATT
Source organism: Chiloscyllium punctatum (assembly GCF_047496795.1). NCBI lineage: Eukaryota > Metazoa > Chordata > Chondrichthyes > Orectolobiformes > Hemiscylliidae > Chiloscyllium > Chiloscyllium punctatum. The sequence continues at coordinate 84,995,348 of NC_092749.1, forward strand.
CAGGGCGAGTTGCTGCTATTGTCTGTAAATTTTTACTGGGATGGAGAAAAGATGATTCCAGAAAACTGTTAAAATAGTCTGTATGAAGGGAGTATTTGTTTATCCTCAGACTTAGGTGGCACAGTAGTTAGCACTGCTGCCTCACAGCGCCAGAGACCCAGGTTCAATTCCCGCCTCAGGCGACTGACTGTGTGGAGTTTGCACATTCTCCCCGTGACTGCGTGGGTTTCCTCCGGGTGCTCCGGTTTCCTCCCACAGTCCAAAGATGTGCAGGTCAGGTGAATTGGCCATCCTAAATTGTCTGTAGTGTAGGTAAGGGGTAGATGTAGGGGTATGGGTGGGTTGCGCTTCGGCGGGGCAGTGTGGACTTGTTGGGCCGAAGGGCCTGTTTCCACACTGTAAGTAATCTAATCTTAGACATGTGGTGCTTCAGAGTTGTTCATATCAGCGTATTCGCGTTCAGCAACGGAGCTGAATTATGAAGGCATGCTGCAATTCATTTGGACCAATCATGGTTGGGAAATTGCACAAAGAGAAACAACCCGAATCACCAATTTGATCAATATTAAAGAGAAAGTATCTAAAATAAATGCTTTCTACAATTTCATCCAAATCTATTTCTGCAAATGTGGCAAGTGGCAATTCCCATTTCATATGCTCAAGATGAAAGCTTGAGTCAGAAATCCTGCTGAATAAGAAAGCAGAATTTCTATGAATAAAACAAAGAACTGTGGATGCTGGAGGTTCTACAATAGAAACAAATTGCTAGCAAAACTCAGTCTGGCACCATCTTGTGGAGAGAAAGCGGAGTTAATGTTGAGTCCAGTGACTCTTTCGGAGTTCTGATGAAGAGTCACAGGACTCAAAATGTTAAGTCTGCTTTTTTCCACCAGATTAAAAATCTCACAACACCAGATTATAGTCCAACAGGTTTATTTCAAAGCACTAGCTTTCAGAGCACTGATCTTTCTTCAGATGGTTGTGAAGCAGGACCATAAGGCACAGATTTTATAGCATTCTGTGTCTTATAGTCCTGCTTCACAACGACCTGAAGAAAAAGCGGTGCTCTGAAAGCTAGTGCTACCTAATAAACCTGTTAGACTAAAACCTGGTCTTGTGTGATTTTTAACTTTGTCCACCCCAGTCCAACATTGTCACCTTCACACTATTCTTCTACCACATACTGCCGGACCTGTTGAGTTTCGCCAACAATTTCTTATACTTGGTGTTGAAGTTTCTTGCAAAACTTATACTTGGTGTTGAAGTTTGAAAAACATGACGTTTGCCAGCTATACTGTGCTTCATTCTATGTTCTGATTGCTTACAATTCAGATTTTGTTCTTTGTTCTCTTTCACCCTTCTTTCCTTTATTCCTGATACACTTGTTTAGAGAGTGAGCATTCATTTGGTTGATTTTCTTTGGATTGAAAATCGTCTACCTGTTTTGCCCATCTTATACTTAGAATGTAGGTGACATGATGAGGTGCCAGTATTGGACTGGGGTGGATGAGGTCAGAAGTCACATACACCAGGTTATTTACTCTCCGTCTGACACTTTTGATCACTTGCAGATTTACTCACACTATATGACACTTTTCAGTGTCGACACTCCGCTCACATGATTTGTATGATCTTTTGATCTCTGCCTATAAATTCTGTGCCTGTGTGCTTCTCTTCACTTCACTTGGCAAAGGTGCAGTGCTACGAAAGCATGTGATTTCAAATAAGTTTTATGTAGGAGGCATTCATTCTTCACTGTGAGTTTCTCTTTTCCCTTTCACTGCTGCTAATTTATTAAATAACAAAGCTGAGTTTGGAGTTAGGTTAAAAACAAGGACTGCAGATGCTGGAAACCAGATTCTAGACTAGAGTAATACTGGAAAAGCACAGCAGTTCAGGCAACATCTGAGGAGCCGGAAAATCGACGTTTCGGGCAAAAGCCCTTCATCACGAATAGTTTGGAGTTACCTCATTCATTCAGCCTGATAAGAACTTTGCACTAGTTTGGTTTAAAATAAAATAATTTGCCTGTTTCTAAGTACACCCATAATAAGGGGTGGTGTCTTATTTTTCTAATAGGCAAAACAGATTTCTTTGTAATAGATAAGGTTCTAAAATCTTTAAAAGCTAATTTGGTTAAAATTCAGCTGATCTGGAATTTTTCTCCCCATCGCTGGAAAAGCCTGTTCCTGCTGGTGGAAGCCTTGGGAACAGCAGCATGTAAATTATGGTAATTGGTGTTAGAAGTCAAGGAGAGACATATTCATGCAACAAGTGGTTGGTATCTGAAAATTCAAAGCTTAGGTGTGTAGTGAGGTAGGTTCAGTCGAGACATTTATTTGGGAATTGGATATTTCCCTGAAATACAGGGCTACAGGGTAAAGCCAGAAATGGGATTTGATACATCGCTGCTTAAGAATGGTTGACTGGCTTCCTCCTGTGTTGTAACCATTCTGTGGTTCTGTTTAATTCTGGTTTGTTCATCCTGTTTTTCTTTCACATCCTAACAAATTTGGGAGTTCTGTCCAAGAATTACAGAAATAAACACTCATGTTTAGTTAACCATCAAAAAGCCTTTGTTACTCCTTTGTGTAGATACAATAATCAAGCATCAAAACACAAATTTAGAGTGGTAAAAAGGAACATGCTACCTATGACTGGTCAGAGATATTTGAAGAAGACTTTTAATTGATTGGATTACCTCAGAACTGCAGCCATAACATTTAAATGTTGATGTCTTATATAGTTATAACCAACATGTGCTAAATCAGGCATATGGATCTTCACTATCTGGTTGCCTTTGTTTTTATTTCAGATCAACTAAGTGGGCAATTGTCCAGAATACTTAGTTATCAGAGCTTGCAAGTGCAATTAACTATCAGGAATATATGCACACATTTGCATTTCCAGACTCCTAATGCCTATTTCAAAGTTATTTGATAAGCTTCCATTGTCTTAGTAGTGATACAACTAGGTGCAGAAATAGGCCATACAACCCCTTTGTGTCTGCACCACCAGTCAATTGTTCATGACTCGGCTGATTATTCTGAACTCCAGTTTCCTACCTTTTTTCTGTAATGCATTCCCTTATTTTTAAAAAAAACTAGCTTAGCCTTGGGCTTACTTAACAACACAGTCTTGACAGCCCTCTGTTAAAGAATTCCACAGATTCATTATCCTCAGAAATTCTTCATCTTCCTACCAAAGTGCATAACCTTATTTTGCTACATTGTATTCTATTTGCTGAATTTTTTTCCCCATTTTGTTAAACTATCTATATCTCTCGGTAGACTCATCATTTGCCTTCTACGTAGTTTTGTTACCTCTACAAACATGGTTATAACACATTCACTTTCCTCACCCAAGTCATTAATATACTTTGCAAATAATGGTGGCCCCAGCACTGATCCCTGTACACACTACGAGTTACCAGTTGCCATCCTGAAAATGCTAATCATCTATCCATATCTACATCACCATGGATTCTTTATTAAGTAGTCTCATATGTGGTACCTGAACAACTGCCTTCTGAAAATCTAAATATAGCCAAAGTTTCCAATTTGTTTATCCTGATTGTTACCACCCAAAGAATTCTAATAAATTTGTCAGGCAAGTAGGTCACTTGGCCCATTGAGTCTGCTCTGCTATTCAATGTGATCATGCTGACTTGATAATCCTCAACTCCACTTTCCTGCCATATCTCCATAACTCACGACTCTATAGAGAGATGACATTGTTTTGCTTTGTACAGCAATAACTTAGTTTTCAAGACAAACTGCTCAGTCTTGAGGGGAAAAAAAAACAAGTCATGCTGCTTTCAGTGTCCAAAAGTATGATAGACTAATTTGGTGAAGCTTAAACACGGTGTATCTGTTTATCATTGTTGTGTAGCTTCTGCAAGTCTTGAATTAAACTACAGTTCATCTAGCTGTTGCTTTCAGAGCCTCACATTTGGGAAATCAGCTTCTGCCTTCAGTACCTGTGTGGTTAACGTTTTGGCGAACCAACAAAATTGAATCTATAATTCTGACAACAGGCTAAGAAAATTAAAATTAACAGAGCAAGCCTATGGGAATGGCTCACTGTTGCATTAAGATTGAACTGGACTCAGGATAAGCTACCTCTTTCGACCTCCTGGACGAATACAACAGCTTGTTCTTTCAACAAAATAAAATCTTCTCATGTATTGCAGGATTGAGGGAGGATAGTAACTGAGTTTTTGCAGTTGCATTATAGTTTGATACAGATCCCATTTGAAGAAATTTGTTTATTATTCAGCATAAGATCTGACCCATACTATGAGTTATTTTGCTCTCCCAACTATTTAACCATTCCTCTAAAACAACTTCTGAGGACATTAAAGGAAGAATTTGCATTATTATGGTGCCGTTAACATCAGGTACTTCTCAGTCTTCACAGGAACATTATTCGACAAAATTTAATATTATATTACATATGGACATATGGCAAAAAGAGTTAGGTTTTAAGCAGCATGTTAGAGGGGAAAACAAAAGTTCAAAATTCTGGGCAGGAATACTGGGTGTTATGACTTCAGCAGCTGAGAGTATACCTTTCAAAGACATTTAAAGTCAAGAGTGATGCAAAGAACCAAAACCGAGATATATGTGTATATATATGCAAAATGTGCGACTGGAATATGTTAGAGATGGGTAGGTATAATGACCTAGGGGGCTGAAAATAAGGATGCAAATTTTAAACTCATGACCTTGTTTAACCAGGAGCCAGTAAAGGTCTTGGATAATAGGTTTTGATGCAAATTAAAGTACAGACAGCAGAGTTTGGATAAGCTTATTTTTAAGGCAGGATATGGGAGGCAGCCAGGAGTGCCTGCAGATTTTTTTCAAGTTGAGAGGCAACAGACATAGTTGACAGTTCCATAAGCAGTTGAGGAGGAGGTGAAAATAGATTCATTCTGCGGCAATGAATTTTCCAGGTCGAGATTGAACATTTCTTAGAATAACTAATGTGTGTTGGAAGAGGAAAGTTTCAGCAGAACAGAAACAAAACAAAGTCCACAAATAAAAATAAGGCTAAATGGAAAATTTGAGAAACTGAGATATTAAAAGATGGAAGGCTAGAATTTGTAAAATTAGCACAGTAGCAGGAGTTGCCTCTGCTGAAGCTTTATAATGCAATGGTCAGACTACACTTGTGGCATTGTTCAGTAAATGCAAGGATTTAAGCAAAGCATATAAGTCGATCCCTCCAGTAATTAAGATGACTTTCAGGGAAAGGTTACAGAAGCTTGGAAAGAAGTTAAAATGTTAATAAAGTATGGAGTAAACCATATTGAAGTGAACCTAGACTTGTACTTCTCAACTGTGTAGCATCAAGGGCAGGTGGAAATAAGGAAGAAATAAATTTTAGTATATCTTTACCGAGAGTGATAATATTTCCATAAACTGTCTGGTGAAGTACTTTAGGTTAAATACATATGTATTAAAGGGAGCATTTGAATTGTACTGTATATTCAGGCTGGAGTCTAATGATTATAATACAGTAGTTCACAGTTGGATTTACAATAAGTGCATGCAATCATTTTAGCTCAGCACCAAAAAAGAAGTTCTAATTGAATAATACAGGTAGTTTATATCTAGAGTAACAGTATGTTTATAGTGATTTGGACTGCAATCCAATGTTCTTCAGAGTGTTTATACATAAAACAGGTGGCAGAGAGCTGGAATGTAGTTAATGTGGACTACTAGGCATTCAAGCATTTTTAGTTGATCACTTTAGGTGGTTCATTTAAAAATAAACGAATATGTGATTTAGATTATTCTATCGACTAATTTCCAATTTGCATATTTTTAGACTTGGAGAAGTCTAAAACTAGATGGCATAGTTTTAAGGTGAGAGGGAAAGATTTAAAAGGGACCTCAGGGCAACTTTTTCGTGTAGAGGCTGATGCTTGTATGGAATGAACTGCCAGAGGAAATGGTGGGCTGATACAATTTCAACATGTAAAGGCATGTGGATGGGTATATGAATAGGTTTGGTTTAGAGGGATATGGGTCAAATGCTGGCAAATGGACTAGATTAATTTAAGATATCTAGTTGGCATGGACGAGTTGGACTGAAGGGTCTGTTTCAAGACGCCATTTACCAACCAAGGAACAAAATTTGTTTAAGACCAGACTACAAAGTTAATATTCAGTTCACTAATGGATTCTCTGATTGGCCGTACACACTGATGGGCCAAATTTACTCTTGTCCCACTTTCCAGCACTTGGCCCATAGCCTAAAATGTTTAGTTATTTCAAGTGCTCATCCAAGTACTTTATAAAGGTTGCAAAGTTACCTACCTCTATTACTGTTCCAATCAATGAATTCCAGACCCTCCAGATGTCCTAGCAGCCCTGCCATTTTTCTAAATAATAGATAATAAATCTTACTATTTTAAAAAAAGATATACTGTTGCCAATAAGCTTATTTAAAATTGCTAGGTGGGACTCAGTAGTTACTCCTTTCCCTTCTCCTAGCATAGGTCTGGTCCATAACTGTGGAGAAAAGGCAACGCAACAGTAATACTCTGTATTAGTTCCTAAAAAAAACCTCAGTACTTACACTCCCCCTGGTCATTCCTGATGGCATGGCCCCTATCTCCACTCGTCAAAGTTCAAGATACAGTGAGTTAAAAAGATGTGGCAGACAACTGGTTTATCCTTCCACAGACTAATTTAATTGGATCACATAGAGTAGTTCTGGGTATTGTTTGTGTCCTCTAATACTGTTCACTGCTCAGGATCCTATTGGAACCCAAAGCTATTGGCTTCTTTTCTCTCCTGCAAAGTGTCTTTTCAAAATTCTGTTCCTTCAGCCCTTACTTCAATAATAAATGTGAGGAACTCATGGATTTCTTTAGTAACCGATGTTAAAGCCACTTTATCAGTACCTCTGCTGTGTTTCTCCCCTTGTCCAAATTTCAAAAATGCCCCTCTGCTCTGGCCCTGAACTTGTATCTTTCTTAAATTTTGCATCTCTCTTTCCCTTTCTGTTCTCATTATCCACCTTTACTCCCCTGATTTTATTCCCATTAAACTGCTGGCCACCCAACTTCCCCTCCTTGTTGATGAATATTGTTGATGACTCTTGCTTCAGGATTTCATCCTCTCTCCTTTATAGTCTGTTACCACCCCTCTCAAAGAAAAATTGATTCCTTAATCCCAGCATGGCTAATCTACCTAACGTATTCATCTTTGGGAAAGTTTAGCATGGCCAATCCGCCTAACCTGCACATCTTTGGATTGTGGGAGGAGTTGCTCAGTGATTAGCACTGCTGCCTCACAGTGGCAGGGAGTTGAGTTTGATTCCAGCCTTTCGTGACTGTTTGCATGTTCTGAGTGTCTGCATGGGTTTTGTCTGAGTGCTCCAGTTTAATTTCAGTCCAAAGCTATACAGATTGGCCATGTTAAATTGCCCTATAATTTCCAGGAATGTGCAGGTTTGGTGGGTTAGCCATGATAAATGTGGGGTTATGAGGATAGTGTTGGGGACTGGGTATGAGTGAGCTCTCTTCAGAGGGTCAGTGCAGACCTGATAGGCTGAATGTCCTCTTTCTGTACTGTAGGGATTCTTAGGATCATAGAATTGAAACAATATCCTTGCGAACTTCCAAATTCCCATTCCTTTACAAGGAGTTTGAACATGTTGTTGCCCCCCTAAATCCATGTCCATCCTGACTAATATTCCATGTTTGAAACCTTCTAACCTTTTCCAAAGCATCAGTGTGTTGGTATCCTACATTTTAAAGCATGTTCTAATCATGCATTTTTCTTTTAGTGCAGTTTGTAAATAGTGGAATATGACTGAGTAGTGCTGACTTCATGTTTGTTTCAGTATAGCCACTGCATATGCACCAAGAACCTTTTATATCTATCCATGCTCAATCTTTTTTTAATCAAAGACAGACGCATACAGAAGGTGGTGCGTGTCTGGAATGAGCTGCCAGAGGAAGTGGTGGAGGCTAGTACAATTGCAACATTTTAAAAGGCATCTGGATGGGTATTTGGAGGGATATGGGCCAGTTGCTGGCAGGTGGGACTAGATTGGGTTGGGATATCTGGTCGGCATGGACGAGTTGGACCAAAGGGTCTGTTTCCATGCTATACATCTCTGACTCTAAATGTACAGATTATTTCTTAAATGGTGAGAGGCTGGAAAGTGTAGATGATCAAAGGGCCAGAGGTATGCTTCTCAAAGTCACTGATAGTTAACATAGAGGTTCAGAAAGCCTATTGGATGTTAGTTTTGATTGCAAGAAGATTTGAATACAGGAGTAGTTCAATTATGCTTCGATTGTAAAGGAGTTTGGTCATACGACACCTGTTCTGTGTGCAGTTTTGGTGTTTTTATCTCTGATAAGATATTTTGGCTACTGAGGGAATGCAACGAAGTTCACCAGACTTGTTTCCAGGATGGCAGGAATGCTCTATGAAAAGAGATTGAGCAAACTGGATCTGTATTCTCTAGAATTTCAAGAATGAAAGGTTATCTCATTGAAATCTGTAAAAGCATAAATGTTTTTACTTAGAGGATTGTGAATCTTTGTAATTTTCTACCATAGAGAGCTATGAAAACTCACTGCTTGTGTATCTTTAAGGTAGGGATTCGATACATTTCTGATTACCAATGATGTTCAGGATTTTTGAGGTTCGTGGGCAAAAGGTGCTGAAGTGTTCAATCAACATTGAATGACAGAGACTGATGGGCTGAATGGCTTACCCTACACTTCGCAATACCCCTGTTTATACTGTAGGAATGTTTGTAGTTTAAATCTAAGGACATGCCTGTGGCCTACCCCATTACTCATTCTAAAGTATGGCTTCAAGCCCTAGACAAAAAGGTAAAAACAATGACTGCAGATGCTGGAAAGCAGAGTTTAGATTAGAGTGGTGCTGGAAAAGCACAGCAGTTCAGGCAGCATCCGAGGAGCAGTAAAATCGACATTTCAGGCAAAAGCCCTTCAGGAAAACAGCTTTTGCCTGAAACGTCGACTTTTACTGCTCCTCGGATGCTACCTGAACTGCTGTGCTTTTCCAGCACCACTCTAATCTAGACTTCAAGCCCGAGACGTACACTTTCAACTGGAACTTATATGGTATTAGCTATTGAGACAAGTAGAATATTGCCATGTCTGGCTGAAATTATTTTTGAATGCTTTATCACCTCTTTCTTCGCCCTGTCAATTGCACTCCCAATGTGCCCATTTTCACCGTACACCTGCTTCATGCCCTAACAAAGCAATCGGGCGTTTTGTTCGCAATAGTTTTTAGTTGACAGTCAAATAGCCTTTCTCCTCATTCAACAATATTATACAAATAAGCTAAAGTAGTTCAGGTATACAGTAATTTTCAATGACATTTTACTTTATTTTTCCGCTTGCTTGTGGCAGTTTTGAGAAGATTAATTTTTAATTCTGGAGACTCCAAAACAAACCTGAAGAGTTGACAACCCATGTGGAAAACATTAAGTTAAAATGTGGAGAGACATGATTAAATGAAGTATAAAGTAACTACACAATATATGCAAGGTGAAAAGCTGGATTAAATTACGCTTTTATGGACAGGCTCTCAGACCCTGCAGAAATCAGGCAGCTGAAGGAAGGGCTAATGAAGGAACAAATCACTTCCTGGGTTAAACTGAAAAAAACGTAGGGTATGGCTGTTAGCTTGCACATCAGGCTACAAAGCAGCCAGAAGAAAAATACTCAGATTCTGCAGATCGCCTGATTCTTAATTTGCAGGGAAATCAGTGGCTATAAAACACAAGAAAGGAAAGAACAAAGAAGGTAACTGATCAAAGAGCAGAAACAAGCAGAAAAAAATCAAGTGATTGAACAAAAGCAGTCAAGAAGGAGACAAAGAAATTAGGTAAGTCTCTGGATTGTGAGGGACACAGGGGGAAGAACAAATATTGCCAAATATGAAAGGAACGAGCTTTGAGGAATCATGAGAGATAATTGAACTTTACATTCTGTGAAGAAAGCTGTAATTTGAGAGGGAAGATCCAGTTGAAATATTAAATGTTTAAAATTAAATAAAGGAAGGACCAGCAGACAGCGTTCAATGCTAGAATAAAGCATGTTTCTGTAAAAGCGGTTTCTCGTGATAAATGGTTTCAAAATTGCACTTCACAAATAATGCATTTTGAATAAGTTGGCACGGAGAGTAGCCTAGTTAGAAGTGCCAGAGTTTTTTTTTCGAAAAAAAGAATGCAGTTTCAGATGATCCGGGGAGTTCAGAGAGCTTCAATGTTATCAACATTTTTACTTCTTTAATTGGATTAGGTAGATGAGTTAATTGAGGTGACATGGTTAAAGTTGCAGTAGAAAGAGATAAATAAGGTATTATGAAAACAAAAGCCACTAGACTTTAGAACAATGAATGAACTGAAGTGAATGAAATGAGAAATTAACACAGACCTATTGATCAGCAATGGAATTTTATGACTAAGCTATGGACAGCAAAGTAGAGTATGATGAGAATAAAAACATTTATCTTAAAGAAATGCAAGTGCTCTATAAATTTGTCAGATTTTTTAAAAGAAATGTTAAATGTGAAAAGTCCAGGAGAGGAGTAAGTGGTAGTGGAAAAAGGTTAGGTAATCATCAAGAATTGATAACTGTAATTGATTACAATAAATACTTTGCTTATGAAAGTGGTCTTGGGAAGAGTTAATTCCTCAATTGGTTAAAAGGGAGATGAAATGCAATGATAGAACACGTCTGGAATACTTTCAGCAATTTTGACAAAACATTTCGGCAAGATCTATTAGCCTTAGAGGTGATGATTTGGAGATGTCGGTGTTAGACTGGGGTGTACGAAGTTAAAAATCCCACCACACCAGGTTATAGTCCAACAGGTTTAATTGGAAGCACACTAGCTTTCAGAGTGCCGCTCCTTTATCAGGTGGTTGTGGACCACCTGATGAAGGAGCGGCACTCCGAAAGCTAGTGTGCTTCCAATTAAACCTATTGGACTATAACCTGGTGCTGTGTGATTTTTAACCTTTTTTAGAGGTGATGGAGCATAGAATTATTAGAATAATACTTGGTCTCTCAGGATTAAGCTAAACTAGAGGTGTACTGCCTCTGTTTTAAAAGGTCTATAGGGTTATTGAATTAAGTTTTGAATATATTATGGGGAACAGATAAAAGGAACTTGCAAGAAGTTGCATCAGGACACTATTCAAAAGGGCCACAGCACACTGCAGTACACCAGAACTGCAAAAAGAGGAAGATGAACACCTATACGATGTATTCGCCAAAAACAGATACCTGCGCAATTTCATCAACAGATGCCTAAGGGAAAGACAACGGAATGAGGACATGCCACAACCCAAAGGACTAGCCACACTACCATACATCAAGAGCATTTCCGAACTGACAGGCAGACTACTGCGACCACTAGGACTCATAACAGCACACAAACCAACAGCCACTCTCAGACAACAACTCACTGGATACCCAGCATGAGCAAAACCAATGTAGTGTACAAAATCCCATGCAAGGAATGCACAAAAACACTACATAGGACAAACAAGAAGACAGCTAACGATCCACATCCATGAACACCAACTAGCCACGAAACGACACGACCAGCTATCCTTAGTAGCAACACACGCAGATAACAAGCAACATGAATTCGACTGGGACAACACTGCTATTATAGGACAAGCCAAACAGAGAACAGCCAGGGAATTCCTAGAGGCATGGTACTCATCCACAGATTCAATCAATAAGCACATCGACCTGGACCCAATATACCGATCACTGCAGCGGACAGCTGGAACTGACAACTGGAAGCGGAGGATTCAAACCACTACAAATGCCGGAGGAAAGATCACAGAAGTACTTCACAGGAGGCTCCCGAGCACTGAGGATGTCACCTAAACAGGGGACGAAACGTCTGCAACACAAATTCCCAGCTCAGCGAACAGAACCACAACAACGAGCACCCAAGCTACAAATCTTCTCACAGACTTTGAGTATCTTATCTCACTCAACCAATTCAGAACAACTTTTCTTTTGTATCTCCCTTTGCTTCTGTGGCAGCAGCATCAGAGAAGAATTCGGGTTCCTGGCAGCTTCTGCACCGTCAAAGCGGTCCTAGCACCGAATCATGGCTGCTGCAGAGTTTAAGTTCCTGAATGCATCTGTGTCCAGTGCACCTTCAAGGAGGTGACAGCAGAGGCGGGTTTGGGCCAGTAGGAGACCCTGCATATCAGCAGCGGCTACATTGGAGAGGTTGGTCTGAAGCAGACTCGTGACAGTAGTGGTGTCACGTTTGGGTTGGTGTGATACCTGACAGCAGCTGTGAGGTCTGTATTGGTGAGGTCCATCAAGGACTCATAGTGGTGGGGGCATCTGTGGAGGCTATATGGTGCCGAAGAGGGGCGACTTTCATTTCAGCAGCACGGCAAAGGAGACTTGTGCCTGGCTACCAAGCCCGTGGCCTATGATGGCGCACTTTACATGAAGGACTGTAAAGTTGGATACTATTTTATTTCTTCCTTTTTTCTGCCTTTATATTCTTTGTTTAGGTTCAGAAAAGATTTACAAGGATGTTGCCAGGGTTGGAGGATTTGAGCTATGGGGAGAGGCTGAACAGGCTGGGGCTGTTTTCCCTGGAGCGTCAGAGGCTGAGGGGTGTCCTATTAGAGGTTTACAAAATTATGAGGGGCATGGATAGGATAAATAGGCAAAGTATTTTTCCTGGGGTGGGGGAGTCCAGAATTAGAGGGCATAGGTTTAGGGTGAGAGGGGAAAGATATAAAAGAGACCGGAGGGGCAACTTTTTAACGCAGAGGGTGGTATGTGTATGGAATGAGCTGCCGGAGGAAGTGGTGGAGGCTGGTACAATTGCAACGTTTAAAAGGCATTTAGATGTGTATATGAATAGGAAGGGTTTGGGGGATGTGGTTCGGGTACTGGCAGATGAGACTAGATTGGTTTGGGATATCTGGTCGGCATGGGCGAGTTGGACGAAAGGATCTGTATCCATGCTGTACATCTCTGACTCTATAACACTTTTCACTGTGTTTTATAACCAGATACATGTGAAAATAAATAAATAAAATCAACATGCTACAAATTTTTGTATGGCTGCAGCATGACTTTCAACTCTTGCAATCTACTCTACTGTATATAAAAGCCAGCATTTTGTTAGCTTTTTGGTTATTTTATGTACCTGTACATTCAATCGTCTGTGTGTCTGAACCCCCAAGATTCTTTACTCCTTCCCTGTTTCTCGCATGTCGTCATTTAAAAAGTACTCTGTTCTATCTTCTTTTAGGTCCCAAGTGGATGATATCGCATTTGGCTGCATCAAAATCCATATGCTACAGTTTTGCCCATTCTGTTATTCCATCAAAAACCATTTGGTAACTTTCTGCTGTAAGCCTTGTCTCGTGTGGTCAGTTCTCGGTCCTGATCATCTTGCAGCCATGTCCCCTTAATGGCTACTGTATCGTAGTTTTCAAGCTGAATCTGTGTCTGTAATTCATCTAATTTGTTTCTTGTGCTCTGTGCATTTGTATAAAGAATTCAAATTTTGGCTGTATGCTCGATCCTGTTCTTGGGCATCTTTTTATTATTTCTCCCTCCTGTAATACTCAAAACACCTTTTTATCGTCCTGCCTTGTTCATTAAACTGGCCTCCTAAGCCATACTAGTTTAACCCATCCCAAGTAGCATTCTCAAACCTCCCTTCAAAGATATTGATGTTCCTCCTGTCTAGGTGCAATTGTCCTTTGCGCAGGTCCCACCTGCCTTGGATGTGATCCCAATGGTCCTGATATCTGATTCCCATTCTCCAAACCAGCTCTTTAGCTACATATTCATCTGTACTACCTTCCTATTTCTGGTCTCACTAGCATGTGGCACAGGGAGTAATCCCAGGATTGCAATCCTAGAGGTGCTGCATTTTCATTTTCTCCCTAACTCCCTTTTGCAAGATCTTGTTATGCTTCCTGTCTATGTTGTTCATTCCATTATGGGCCATGACCTCTGACTGTTCACCCTCCCCCTTCAGCATATCCTGTTGGAGCTAACCTGGACTGTGGCATCAGGAAGGTAACACACCATCCTGGAGTCTCAAGTGTGGCCAGAAAACTGCCTATTTGCACCCTGACTATAGAGCCCTCAACTACAAATACTTGCCTGCACTTTGACTCTCTTTGCTGTACATGAGCCAGCTTTGGTGCCACCATTCTAGCTACTGGTATCGTCACCCCTATATAGGCCAGCCAGCCAGCACCCACCATCACCCTGAAACAGTATCCAAAATAGTATGCTTGTTTAAGAGAGGAATAGCCACAGGGGTCCTCTCCTCGCAGTCACCCATCTATCTGCCTCAACTTTGAGCGTGGCCACATCCTTGAAACTCTTATCCATGATGCTTTCCTCTGCCTTCATCCTGCAAAGTGTGTCTAGCTGTTGCTCCAGCCAATCTGTGCAGCCTGAGAGGAGCTGCAGACAGACACTCTCTTCCTGCAGATGTCGGTGTTGAAGCTGTGCACACTATCCATGGTTTCCAATATCTCCCAGAGAAGTGTATCACGCCACAAACTGCCTCTTCTAATCCTCTGGTATTACTGTATTTAAAAAAAGGAAATAAATGGATAAATCTTCTCTACCTTTCTACTGATCGATCATATTGTTCATGAATGTGGTGAACAGTTGAGGTCCCACCATAGATTCTTGAAAGATGTCACGTTAGTGTTTACCCATTATTCTTACTGTCAGGCCCAAAGATTCTGAACAGGTTTGGATACTGTGTCTGTGTCTGATCCTGATCTGATTTTTTAAAAACCCATTTACCTTTTGATGACTTAGGCGCTGAAAATTTCTGAACAAGCATCTCCGATTACATATCTGTTCAAAAATTCCATAATTCTGCAGTATGGAAGTACATTGCTGAAGCCAGCATTCATTGCATTGTATATGTATTCTAAAGTTTAAATGTCCAACAAACAGTTTGAAAGCTACTGAATATGTAAGATTAGTAAGGACAGAGTTTGGGAAATGGAGTGGGGTGGAGGGAGGAATCATAGGAGCAAGTGGATTAGGGTTGGTGGTGCCATGTGAGTGGGTAGTGGTGGGATGCCAAATGTGTGAGAGCATTTACAAAGCAAATATGTTGGAGTGGTGCGTCAAGTTCAGTGACGGAGATTGGTTGAGTCCTAAAGAGGTGGGTCAGTTCAGGCCTTGGGGGGGGGGGGGGGGGGGGGGTGGAGAGGGAGATAGGGTTAAAGGGCTGTCTAGGTATGTGGCAGGGGTGGCAATGTTCATGATTGCAAAGAAAAAAGAACAAGAGGGCATAGATTTTAAAGTGATTTGCAAATGAAGGAAGGGTAATGTGAGAAAAAGCATTTTCACAATCGGTACCCTCACCTTTAACCAGTTGCGGCAAGAGAGTAGTGTCACTCTCCAAAGCATTATAACAGAAGTTTGGCCCATCTCAAAACAATTTTTGACATGGCAGTCATAGCCCTGAAACTCCCGACTCTATTTGTCACCTAACAGCACCCGTGCTTCACATACTTACCCTTTCCTGGGAATTTTCAATGTATCTTCTGTACAGCTGGACCTTTAAAACTCAAAATGCAGCATGCTGACGGCTGAAAAAATGATGGTAGTTTTCTTCAGTGCAGATTTTTTTCAGTGCTTGATTTGTAATTACTAGATATGCTAATCACAGGAACCCCATGTTCAAGAGTCTCCAGCACAAGCTTTTGACTGAGTACATAATCGAAATAAGATTAGAGTATTTGGGCCAGTGGCTCAGATGCTTCAACAGAAGGAACTGAGGTGAGAGAAATTGAGTAAGATTAAGAGCTAAAAGGGCAAAGATAGTCAAATAAGATTTTTGTTTTAAAAACTGCACAGAGCATTTTGGATATATTAGTACTCATTCGACAGCAAGACCATTTCAACTTTAAACCAATACCCTGCTAGTAATATAACTCCATAGCAAAGACCTTTTCCTGATACTCAGATTATTGAAATGTTAGTCATGGGTGAGGTACACCTTAATGTGCTGGGCACAATATTTACTCAAAATCCAGTACCTAAATACCGATTATATATTCTGTACCCATTCTGACAGTTATCCATTGAGTGAGTAAATTGGAGCTGGTTGGCTGGAGAGCGACTTTGCAATGCAGAGTGTTGCCAACATAGGTTTGATTCATGCATCAGCTGAGAAGGACTCTCGCTCTCAACTTCTCCTCTTGTCTGAGGCCTGGTGACCCTAGGGTTAAACAACCACTAGTTGACTCTCCCAGATGGGAGCACAGCCATATGGTCTGGTGGGGCTATGGCAGCTTTACTTTTTTTTAAATCTGAGTCTTGAAACTCTAATGAGAGTCAGTTTCCTCCACTCAGTGTTTGGTTTCTACTCAAATTATTATGGTAATGGAGCTAGTTAGTAGATATATGTTTCCTAAGTTTTTAGCAATCCATGATATAGAAGTCAAATGTAACTACAGTGACTGTCCAGGGCTTTGATGGCATTGTACAATGATCCTGGAATTTGGTATAAATGAATGTCCTGAATTTCTGACTGATGAGGCTGCTGGAATTTTGTTCTGAGGAGCAGTGAACTGATTACTTTGCTTTTGGAAGCTGCAACCTTTTCCAGTTAACACTACTTGGCAATAGGTACATAAGTTCTATTACTAGGAGGTAATTTTTCTCAATCCTCTGTTGATCATTTCTGTGTATAATGTTCACCATATTGTTATGCCTTAAACGAAGATCAGAATGCAAATCCAGGCCTAGGTAGCATTGGAATGTTCTATTTAATGTGAGCACTTTATATTTTGTGATTAGCTTCTGAACATGCAAGTATCTGTGTTCTGTGATTTAAGACCCACTGTAAAACCTATCTCTTTTACCAAACTTTAGCCTCCTTGCTCATCTTTTGAATTTGTCAATTTTTTTCCAAGTGTTCCACAAAGTAATTTAGGGCTTTTTTCTATATCAAAGATAATTTTTGGATCTATCTTTGTGTTTTTAATGTAGTTCTGGTGTAATGTTAATTAAAACCTGTAAGTATTCTAATTTATGAACAATAGACAGGTAATGAGGGGGACTATTTTTGCTTTCATGATTGGAGTCCAACTAAAATGAGGCTGAGAAAATAAACCAAGTCTCATAACTTAATATAATCTCTGAAGTTTATATAATAGACTTTTTTTTTCCCCGTCTTGTAATGAATAGTGTTTCTTTTTCTCTCTGACGTACATATTTGCCAAGTGTGTTTTCCAGAATACAGCTTTTGAATTTTGTATTCTTTATTTTTTCTTTTAAAAAAAAGTTAATTGATTTATACATTCCTTATCATCCAGTAAAATAAGTCTCCTGCAAAGTGCCTAGATACATCAGACAAATCAGAATTACATAGCCAATTAATAAGATATTTAAAAATTCCCAAAACTAGTGTAGCGATGCAAAGAAGTTTGGGGAGAGTATTCAAGAACAAAGTTTTTCCCCGCTAACCCTACTTGAGGCTTGAAAATTATGACAGCCCTTTGGTAAGATTCTTTGGTGTCAAAGAGTGTGTGTGAAGAAGATCTGTCAGAGCAGTTGAGGTTTCCAATCCTCAACAGTGTGAGATGCAGACGATAATTTTCTTTCATGCTTCTGGACAGGGTTGGATGGAAAGTCATCAAGACATTCTACTCCTGCTTACTAATGCACTGATTATTACTGGGCATATAGTTATGAAACTGGAAGCTAATGAAAGGACATAATCCAATGACCTAGCAGCTTAACCTGTTTAAATGTTATGACCTGTTTAAATGTTATGAAATCTTTCTCAGCAAGGAATCAGAACCTTGTAGAGAAGTGTAGAAAAACTGACTAAAATAAAATACTGTTTTGTTTTTCAGAAGGACCATTCTGCATAGAGGAGGCAAGATGAATACTGCAGTTTGTGCCACATCGCTGCCCGAAGAACAATTTCATGTAGTTGTCTCAGGGGAAAGTGTTAAGTTTCTGAACAGCCTAACCCAAACTGAAATCTGTCAAGAAGGAAAACCAGATTCTACAAATTCAGCTGATCAGGGTACCGGTGCTGCTACATTGGAACTGAAACTATACAGTAGCACCTCTGAAAAGAGTATTTTCCAAGATGTTGCTATAGGATATTCTTCATTTCAGGAGACACCTTGTGAGACTAGTAATAAGTTGCCCATGTTTCCGGGAGATTTTGTGCAACATGACGATTTTAAATGCTCCCGTTGCGAAAAGACCTTCAAAGAGTTATATTTATTCACTGCTCATCAACGCTTCCACAAGAATGAGGATGCATTGAAATGTAAGGTGTGTGACAAAGTGTTCATGCATATGTCGAGTCTCCTGAAGCATCACCGTATTCACACCGGTGAGAGGCCATTCAAGTGCGAGGTGTGTGGAAAGGCCTTCTCCGTTTCATCAAGCCTGTTGCAGCATCAACGTATCCATACAGGTGAGAAGCCCTTTCAGTGTGATGTCTGTTTGAAGCGCTTTACTGAATCCTCTTCGCTTAAAACACATCAACATATCCACACGGGTGAGAAGCCATTCAAATGCTCTGAGTGTGGGAAGGGTTACAGCAGGTCATCACAGCTGCTCATCCATCAGCTCACGCATACAGATGAGAAGCCTTACCAATGTACTATTTGTCTGAAAGGTTTCATCCAGTTCACCCACCTCACCAATCACCAGCGGGTTCACACTGGTGAGAAGCCATTCCAATGCAACCTCTGTCAGAAGCGTTTTGTCTCCTCCTCCTCACTTGCATCACACCAGTACATTCACACTGGTAAAAAGCCATTCAAGTGTGAGATGTGCGATAAGACCTTTACGCAATCATCAAATCTCCTGAAACACCGACGCATCCATACTGGTGAGAAACCATTCAAATGTGAGGTATGTGAGAAAACCTTCACCGTGTCCTCAAGTCTTCTGAAGCACCACCGCATCCACACTGGTGAAAAACCTTTTAAGTGTGACGTTTGCTCAAAATGCTTCATTGATTCCTCTTCTCTGACACGGCACCAGCGCATCCACACAGGAGTGAAACCATTCAAATGTGAAGTGTGTGGCAAGGTATTCACAGTGTCATCAAGCCTCTTGAAACATCAGCATATGCACAAAAGGTAGAAGACCTTCTGCTCTGACACCTGCCAGAAATACTACATTATCTCCTTTTTGGATGCAGTAGTATATCAACACAGGAGGGAATCTATACAGCTGTTTCAGATTTAGGAAAGGTTTAAGCACATCATACACATTAGCATTCATTCACATGTGACTATCTCCAGTTTTTCACTGCCATAGATTGGCATCACTATGACAGAAAAGTTACAGGATCAGTAGGTGAAGTTTCTACTCATATACATTAGTAATGTCAATGTAATTTGGACAGGGAGGGGGGCAATCAGCAGAACCAGTGCAGAATGTTGGGCAATTTTTAAAAACTGAATTATGCCCAAATCTGCTTAAGTTTGTGTTTTCTGTACTATTTTATGTTAATTCAGAACTCCATTAGCTAGAATCTGGTCCTGTCCGTAAAACCCTCAGTGGAAGTTGCAAGATCTCACAAATTGCTTTTGTTCAGGAAAACTCTTAAAGTTGTACTAATTTTCTTAGATCACAGCATTAGTGGGCATGTTTTAAATTAATTCCTTTGTTAGTCATTTTCAGTGGTTTTAATTAAAATAACATAGAGGTAGAGACTGATTAAAAATGCTTATTTTTGCTGATTAAAGATTTTCAGCTGTTTATTTTAGAAAGAAAACTGCATCAAAGAATATTTTTTACCAAAAAGGAGACAAAGAAGCCAATTTTAATTCTTGTTTGACTCATGGGCATCATCGACAATACTGGCAAGTGTTGTCCATCCCTAGTTGTCCTTGATTGGTTTTCTAGGCCATTTCAAAGGGCAGTTAAGACTTAACCACATTACTGGAGGCCTGCAGTGACACATAGAAGCCAGATCAGGTAACAATGTCAGATTTCTGTCCCTAACATATGCAAGAGATTCGGATGGTTTTTACAACGGTGTTTACATTGTCATCATTAGACTAACTCTTAATTCCAGAATTTATTGAATTCAAATTTTTCCGGCCGCCATGGTGGGATCTGAACCTTTGTCCCCAGAATATTAGCCTATGTTTCTGGACTGCTAGTCTAGTGACACTACCAGTCCACTAGGTAATTACTACCTATCTGCCCTAGTTTCCTGCCAGACTGTGCTGGTTTATAGAAAATGTAACATTTTTGTTTGATCATGCAATTGAATTTGAGCAGACTATTGAACTATAATCACATCAGTGCAATTTCCATATAGTCCTTCTGCATTTATATCACAGCCTTCAATCAGTCACTCATTTCATAATTAATAAAGGTTTGGAAGCTTACAAGAAATTCAGAATCACTTAAAAAAAGGAGTTGTTTTTGTATAGCTCCTTTCATGATCTTAGGATCTTTCAAAATACTTAAGTGCAGTTACTACTATAATATAAGAAACAGGGCAGCCACTTTCCAAGCAATAAGCATGAAATAAATGACAAGGCTGTCTATTTTAAGTTTGACTGCAAAGTTGAAACCCATAGAATGAAAGAGTGACAATGGGAATACGTAGGCATCTGAGTATCAGGAAATAGAGTGTGGTTTTGATTTTAGAAACCCAAAACAAAGCATGTCATTCCATGGACCACAGGTTCTCTTGGTGCATATTAAAGATGTATACTTGGGTGTGCAGGGTACAGTTTGAAAATTTGCAAGTGGCACAAAGCTTGCAAGTATTGTGAATGGTGAAGAGAGGACATAGACTAGTGGAATGGATAGAAAATTGGCAAATGACATTTCTGGGAGAGGAATGTGAAATAAGAATGAGGAGAGACAACATAAAATAAAAGATATAACACTAAAAGAGGTACAGAGGTAAAGGAATTGGTCGTAGATGTGGAAATCCTTAAGTGTCAGTGCAGGTTAAGAAACTAGTTAATAATGCATTTGAGATCCAGGTTGTTCTCAATAAAAGTGTCAGCAAAGTTGTGGTTTACTGGATAGCAGTGTTGTCTCTTAGCCAAAAGATTTGCAGTTCAGCTCAAGTCTCATTCCAGAAACTTCAACATAAAAATCAAGGCAAACACTGCCAGTGTATAATTCGGGAATTTCTGCAATGTCAGAAGTGTTGTCAGTCAAATAAAATGTTAAACTGATGCCCTATCTGAGGTCTCTGGGGGAGGTAAAATAAGTGATCAATAGGTCTTGTGCAGCAGTAATGTTCCTACCTCTGTAGGAGAAAGTCAAAGTTCAAATCTCACCTGTCCCAGAGGTGTGTCTAACCAGGTTATTGTGTGAAAACAAGAAAGTTTTAGTGAAACCTTACAAAACACTGGTTCAGTCTCACTTGATGTGTTGTGTGCAATTGTGCCATGACACTTTCAGAAAGATGTGAAAGATATCATCAGTATACAGAAAATTTATTTACAAGTATGGTTCCAGGCTTGAGAAACATCTGTCACATAGATGGATTAGAAAAGCTCCTTTCCTAGGGAACAGAGATGTTGAGAGTTATGCTAGACATGCTCAAAATCATGAGATGTCTGCATAGAATAGAATAGGAGAATCAATTCCTGTTGGTGAATGGTTCAAGAACCAGAAGGTATGGTTTTAGCGTGAATGGCAAAAAGAACCGAATGCAGTATGGCAATAGACCTTTTAGGCTGTGAGGTGTTAGGATCTGGAATGCCCTGCCTAAGAATGGGATGGAAGCAGATAAAATTCTGGCTTTCATAAGTGAATTATATCATTATCTAAGGAAATAGGGGAAAAAAATACTTGCAGGGCTACAGGGAAAAGACAGGTAAGTTAGTAATGGATGAATTTCTCTGGCAGCAAGCAGACTTGAGACAATGGACCTTCTGTGCTATAACCATTTATGTTTCCAGGTGTTAGTTGAGATAGAAAAATTGCAATCACTGCTGCTTAACTTGGGAACTTCATCTCCTTTTGTTATCAGGCCCGAGGTTCTTATTTAAAGCTATGGTATGTGAACACAAGCATTTCAAATGGCAGTTATGACTGATCCTTCACAATTTGTCAATCAGTGGCACCTCTGTTTAATTATGGAATCTACAAAAGAAAATTTAGCTATTCCATGATTTATTCAGAATGTTTCAGCAAAAAGTGCATCACTGACTATCTTGCTGACACCTTAAAATAACTCAAATATATAGGAAGAGATGGAATGTAGAGGATCAAATGGCAACACAAGCACTCCGAAGTCTGCTGTGTTACTGATGCATGTCTGGTTCCTGCTGCAATTGCTTGTTAGAAGCAGGAATTGGATTTCTAAATTCTGACTGCATTAAAACAAGTGTGAAGAACCATTGCTTAATTACAGTAGCTTTCTTTTGTTATGTCCAGTGAAATAGTGTTTGTCTTTGTTGCTGATCAATTTTTAAATGTAACAGATAATTAAAGGGACTAAACACAACTATTAAAATAATGCTTTACTGATGTGATTTTTCTTCACCTCAAATCTATGTAATATTTAGCATGGAAAATCATTGAAAGAGATGGAATAAAATAGCCTGAAACACAATCAGTTTTTCTGGAGAGGTTGATGGCTTTGAGTATATGTTCCTCCATT
The DNA here is from genome assembly GCF_047496795.1 of Chiloscyllium punctatum. Classification (NCBI taxonomy): domain Eukaryota; kingdom Metazoa; phylum Chordata; class Chondrichthyes; order Orectolobiformes; family Hemiscylliidae; genus Chiloscyllium; species Chiloscyllium punctatum. Next base: position 85,018,018 of record NC_092749.1, read on the forward strand.
TATATTCGTGAAAATGTTATGCAGACGATTTGTGAACATTAGCAAATGAATGCAAATACATCACATGGTTAAAGAGTGGCTGGATGGGATTCAGCTTTGAAAACCTTCTGAGCTTGATGGACTGCCTGCATAACTGTTTCTTGTGCTGGTCCTGTCCTTTGTTTTAATCAGCCTCCAGTTTAAGTCAATATAATGTAAAGTTTATCTTCTCCCAGTTGTTCTAATAGTCTCTTCCTTCTTGGTGCTTGCTAGTTCTAGCTTAGTTTGTGCTTGTAGTTTTACTTCAGGTGCGTTTCATCCCACATGAGTCACGGGGTCCCACTGCCTGTTTATAGATTCAACTTCTGATTGTTCCCTATGGTTTTTATTTCTCCTAATGTTACATTGTAGACAGTGATGTTTCTTTTGAGAGCAAAGTTTGGGATCCTGTAGCTCCCATTTCTATGCTCTGTCGATCATGATCAGATAAAGGTAAACAACAACCTGTCTACATCTGTGAACTGTTCAATGCTATCTTGTGTAAACTTAAATGATGCATTGAATTGCAGAACAATAACTGGTATTTAAAGGGCAAGTGTTCTGAATCATTTTTACTTGCCTGATCTGTTTAAGGTGAACTGTCTGATGAAGCAGTTCAACTATGGTGGTATGGGGCATCTGGTGTCTCGTGTGTGTTCATTAGCATTTGTTTAACTAGAATGGTTCAATATTTTAAATAAACTCTTAAATCATCTTGAACTCTTAATAAAATATGTCTCTTAACATCAGGTGACAGTAACCTTTTTATCCTGTTAAATTTCTACCATCTAGCAAAGCTACTGTAGTGGAATGTGTGGAAATTTCCCTGAATATTTGAACTTTATTGCTTGCAGTTTTCTGGCATTAAATTACACACTTTCATAATTGGTCATGCTTTGCAAAAGCATGACTAGACTGGAATCAGAAGATTGTTCTAACACTTGTGACGTATGCAATGACTTGCCTGCATAGTTTCATTCAACTTCATGACAAAAGGCTAAACATTTAAACATGGCTTGTATAAATCAAATTCTGAATACTGTTGTAGTTAGAAATTTTGAGACTACACCACGTATTCTGTTATTGTCAGTTGTGATTCACTAATAGTACTCTTACTATTTGAGGCAGAAATTTGTTGGTTCAAGGTCTATTGTAGAAACTGAGCACATACTATACTGAAGAAAATGTACTAGAGTCATAGAGATGTACAGCGCGGAAACAGACCATTCGATCCAACTTGTCCATGCCGACCAGATATCCCAACCCAATCCAGTCCCATCTGCCAGCACCCAGCCATATCCCTCCAAACCCTTCCTATTCATATACCCATCCAAATGCCTTTTAAATGTTGCAATTGTACCAGCTTCCACCACTTTCTCATTCCATACACGTACCACCATCTGCGTGAAAATGTTGCCCCTCCGGTCTCTTTTATATCTTTCCCCTCTTACCCTAAACCTATGCCCTCTAGTTCTGGATTCCACCACCCAAGGGAAGAAATTTTGTCTACTTACCCTATCCATGCCCCTCATGATTTTATAAACCTCTAGAAGGTCACCCCTCAGCCTCCGATGCTCCAGGGAAAACAGCCCCAGCCTGTTCAGCCTCTCCCTCTAGCTCAAATCCTCCAACCCTACCAACATGCTTGTAAATCTTTTCAGAACCTTTTCAAGTTTCACAACATCTTTCCGATAGGAAGGAGACCAGAATTGCAAGCAATATTCCAACAGTAGCCTAACCAATGTCGTGTGTAGCCACAACATGACTTCCCAACTCCGGTACTCAGTAATCCAATAAAGAAAAGCATGCCAAACGCCGCCTTCACTATCCTGTCTACCTGCGACTCCACTTTCAAGGAGCTATGAACCTGCACTCCAAGGTCTCTTTGTTCAGCAACACTCCCTAGGACCTTACCATTAAGTGTATAGGTCCTGCTAAGATTTGCTTTTCCAAAATGCAGCACCTCGCATTTATCTGAGTTAAACTCCATTTGCCACTTATTAACCCATTGGCTCATCTGATCAAGATCTGTTGTAATCTGAGGTAACCTTCTTCCCTGTCCACTACACCTCCAATTTTGGTGTCATCTGCAAACTTACTAACTATACCTCTTATGCTCACAGAGAAAATGTTGCTTTATTGGAAGTGCTGTTTTTCAAATGAGATGCTAAACCGGGACCCTATCTGCCTTCAGGTGAATGAAAAGAATCGTGATGAAAGGGGTTGGGTGTGTTGTCACTGGTGTCTTGGTAAGTTAATCTCCCTCAACCAACATCACTAAAGTGGCCTTGCTATGTACAATTGCTGCACTGTCTCCTATGTTGGGACAGTGACTATATTTCAGAAGTATTTCATTAATGTCTTGGGATTACCTGAAGTTATAAGAAGTACAATGTGAACACGTTCTTTCAGTGTCTTGAATATCATCTAATCGATAAACTATCTTTACTGCCTAATAACTAGTCAGGTGACAGCATAACTGGAACTATTAGGTTGTTTCTCCCAGTGTACATTGTAATGGTACTACAGATGTGCCTGGAAGTCTGTCTCTCCTGTGTTACTGAAGGAGCACTCTAATTAGGCAAGCTTATCTCCAGTTTCCTCCCACAGTCCAAAAATGTGCAGGTTAGGTGAATTGGCCACGCTGAATTGCCCATAGTGTTAGGTACAGGGGTAAAATGTTGGGGAATGGGTCTGGGTGGGTTGCTCTTCGGATGGTTGGTGTGGACTTGTTGGGCCGAAGGGCCTGTTTCCACACTGTAAGTAATCTAACTGAAACCCCTTACTTGAAATCATGCGTATAACTGAATATGTATTTACATAATGAATTTTGACTACTTCCTATTGCTCAGATAATATAACTATTTCAGGTTTTATTTTTAATTGAAAAGTAATTCACTTCACAAGTCAAAATTCTCACTGAAAGCAAAATTTATCTAATTCGTTGACTGTTCCCACTGAAATTTGCACAATCACAAAACTTTCTTCTCCAGGTAGCATCCTCAATTATTCAAAGACTCCAAATCTAGGTGCCACTATGGTTTTACTGTGGGTCAGGGAAAAGATGCAGATCACAAATCTTAGCTAGAACAGGGTTTGAACCACACTAATGTGGTTCTAATCAATTGAGTGAAATGCCCTGCTTTCTGCCTCCAGACCCAAAAGTACAGGTCCGTACATTTCTGATGTATTGAACAGAATACTGAACCTACCCAAAGATCAAGATCTTCCTCTTCATTTGCTCATTGATCCTGTACCTTTAAAGTTAATTGGCTAGAACCAGTGTGAACTGTTATGAAGATGAGCAATTGCTCGAGATCTAAGTCTTGCCTGACACTCTTAATGAAGTAAAAGCAAAATAATGCTCTCCTTTCACCTGATATGTGGTGACTGTCCACTTAAACCACCACCCTCATTTCTGTGAAATAGGAGAGCAGCCCTATGGTTTGGTAAGACTCTGGTGATTTATTTTTCCATGTGAGGCATTTCAAATATAGCGACCCCTAGCAGTAGAAAAAAAAATTCACATCCTTGTGTCCGAGAATTTCCTTCTATTTTCCATAGAATCCCTACAGCATGGAAACAGAGGCCCTTCAGCCCTACAAGTCCACAATTAACCCTCCAAAGAGTATCCCACCGAAACCCATTACTCTACATTTACCCCTAACCTAAGCTCACTATGGGCAATTTAGCATGGCAATTCATCTAACCTGCACGTCTTTGGATTGTGGGAGGAAACCCACGTAGACACTGGGAGAGTGTGCAAACTCCACAATCGCCCGAGGCTGGCGTTGTGAGGTCGCAGTGCTAACCACTGAGCTACTATCCTGCCCTTATTCAACAACTCAGCACCGCAACTTGAGTTGATGCAATAAATGCTATTTTCAGTTTATTCAGTGTCCTGGAATGGATGGTGTCTAACAACAGAGTATAATGTACTGGCAAGCCCTTTCAACACACATTGTCACCCCATCTACCTTTAAATGGTCCAATAGAACTTTTGGTATGTAGTATCAAATCAATAATCATTAAGTACAAGTAAAAAAGCAAACCTTTTACATTGATTTCTTGTATTTTTGTGCACACCTTATGCTCAGAAGGCAAATGAGTGATTTGCTGAACAACTAGGCAAAGAACATTCTTCTTCAAAATCACAGGAGAATGAAAATGATTCACAAGTGAGCAGGAAAATAGCTGCCCAACTGTGTGCTGGAGTGTGAGGACAGGTTGGCAATATATGTACAAAATATTCGAATTGCAGTAAAAGCTTCTAAAATATGCATCCACTCCATAATCATAAAAAAATCATTTCTTGATCATTGTGATACATTGTGAAGGAACAGAAGACATCGTGTACAAAGAGGGTGAAGAAGACCATTGATGATAATTGTGCAGCAATGTTGAATGACAGCAGTCAGCGGTAAGGCAACAAAGTTGTCAAACAAGTGCAACTGAACACAATACATACTTCTTTGCATGGGTGTATGATTACCAGATTAGGACAAGGTGCCAAACCTCCAGAGTGTTTGTCTTTTAAACTCTGTTTTATTGGTTTGTATAATAATTGAATTGGCAACACATGCTTATGTGCAACCATGTATATCTATTAGGATTAAGTTGTTGTGGTTCTGTTTGCCGAGCTGGGAATTTGTCTTGCAAACGTTTCGTCCCCTGTCTAGGTGACATCCTCAGTGCTTGGGAGCCTCCTGTGAAGCGCTTCTGTGCTGTTTCCTCCGGCATTTATAGTGGCCTGTCTCTGCCGCGTCCGCTTGTCAGTTCCTGCTGTCTGCTGTAAATGCTGGAGGAAACAGCACAGAAGCGTTTTACAGGAGGCTCCCAAGCACTGAGGATGTCACCTAGACAGGGGACGAAACGTTTGCAAGACAAATTCCCAGCTCGGCGAACAGAACCACAACAACGAGCACCCCAGCTACAAATCTTCTCCCAAATTAGGATTAAGTTTTTAATCTTAGTTTAAAAAAAAGTGTTGTTTTTCATGGTCAGTATGCCATATGCCTTTTGAGGCATGCTCATGATATCATCATTGTATTGTAGGATATGGTGAGGGTATAAACATTACAGACTCCACCTTGCATTGGATCACTTGAACTATGACACCAGACTGGAAGAGTGCTCCTCTGTTATAAACTATTAGCTTAGTGTTAGCCTAGATACTTGGGTGTCTGAAGAATCAAACACTTTTACATAATAGTTAATTATAATAAATGTCTCTGGAGTTCTTCAATCCCAGAATATCCATATCCACATTCTTATGAGAGATAATTGCACAAAACACCAGAAGATACCTATGTGATTTTCTTTCAAAAAAGTTGCACATTGAAAACTACATGATCTCAACAGAGTGAAAATTTTGTCAAGCGGCAAGGGGGTTCCAAATTGGAAACAGATTTGCTATGGACCATAGTATGATCCATGCACAAGCAAATATAAGTACCTCATTGCAAAGAAGCTCACCAAAGCCCAGTTCCCTCATCATGCTGTACATTACCACTATGTTCCCAGTTATTTGCAACTGGTCCCTGACACAGGCCACATCCTCATTTGCCTTATTTACTCCATCTGGTGCTGAAAGAAACAGACATACCAGTAGCCAGGCGTAAACTCAGCAGGAGGCTGAAGTCTCACAGTCACAATAGTTGGGGGGTGGAGAGGCAATAATCTGGTTGAGGCATTTTAACTGGACAAAGCAGCACTAAAGCAATAGGGTTTTACAGTATAACAAGCATTTTCCAGAGCAGAAATGTCTTACTGATGTTGAGAGCAATCCGGGAATTTGAAGTCAAAAATGAGAGAAAATCTACAGCCAAGTCCTTTCAAGATCTTTACTAAAACTCACGATAAATCCACCAGCTCCCTCAGCCTAATCCCTAAACATTGGAAATAACAGAATTAAATTAAAGTCATGAATGAAAACACCAAGATCCCACAGTGGTATCTCTTTTCAGTCAACACCCCAATGCTAGCCTCTCAACTACCAGTCACCAAACCTATGGTATATCGCAGTGCCTCATCAAGCTTAAAGGTAACCGTAATAAGCACCTCTAAAGAGGATTTCTGTCTCACACTCTGCCAAGAAACATCAAGACTGGTTCACTGAAAATGACTAAGAGATACAGGATCTAATCAAATGTAAGTGCAAAGCTTTTACAAACTTATAATGTCATCATACCCCAAGAGTCTAAACACATGTTGCTTGCATCTGAGAGAAATGGCACAGAATATAGGAGCAGGGCATATAGAATAGAACATAGAGCAAGTCTTGTTGCAACTTTATAGAGCATTGGTTGGGCCACAGATAGAAGACTGCATGCAGTTCTGGTCATCACACTATCACAACAATGTGAATGCATTGGAGAGGGTGCAGTGGAGATTCACCATGATGTTGCCTGAGATAGAAATTTTCCATTACAAGGAGAGACTGGAAAGGCTGGGCTATTTTTCCTTGAGCAGAGGATACTGTGGAGGAGGGGAGCAGGGACCGCTATCTCATTGAGATATTTCTAAGCTCAACCCATATAGCTTCATTTGAAGAGTCTTCAAAGATATCTTCCCTCATTAGTGTAGTGACGATGTCCTTTATAAATAATGCAATGCCCCACCTCTCTTATATCACTCCACTATCACGTCTGAAAAGTCTTCACTCTGGAATGTTGAGCTGCCAGCCCTGTCCTTCCTTTAACAGTCTTTCCTTTAAATGGTTTGGATGTGACCATAAGAGTATTGTTAGTCAATTTGCAAATGACACCAAAATTGGAGGTATAGTGGACAGCGAAGAAGGTTACCTCAGATACAACGGGATCTTGGTCAGCTGGGCCAATGGGCAAGTGGCAGATGGAGTTTAATTCAGATAAATGCAAGGTGCTGCATTTTGGGAAAGCAAATCTTCGACACTTAATTGTGAGGTCCTCGGTAGTGCTGCTGAACAAAGACACCTTGGACTGCAGATTCATAGCTCCTTGAAAGTGGAGTCACAGGATAGTGAAGAAGGTGTTTGGTATGCTTTTCTTTATTGGTCAGCGTACTGAGGACAGGAGTTGGGAGGTCATGTTGCGGCTGCATGACATTGGTTAGACCATTGTTGGAATATTGCTTGTAATTCTGGTCTCCTTCCTATCGGAAAGATGTTGTGAAACTTGAAAGAGTTCAGAAAACATTTACAAGGGTGTTGGCAGGGTTGGAGGATTTGAGCTACAGGGAGAGGCTGAACAGGCTGGGGTTGTTTTCCCTGGAGCGTCGGAGGCTGAGGGGACCTTCTAGAGGTTTACAAAATCATGAGGGGCATGGATAGGATAAACGGACACAGTCTTTTCCCTGGGGTCAGGGAGTCCAGAACTAGAGTGCATAGATTTAGGGTGAGAGGGGAAAAATATAAAAGAGACCTACGGGGCAACCTTTTTACACAGAGGGTGGTTAGTGTATGGAATGAGCTGCCAGAGGAAGTGGTGGTGGCAAGTACAATTGCAACATTTAAAAGACATTTGGATAGGTGTATGAATAGGAAGGGTTTGAAGGGATATGGGCCAGGTACTGGCAGGTGGGACAAGATTGGGTTGGGATATCTGGTCAGCATGTACAGATTGGACCAAAGGGTCTGTTTCCGTGCTGTACATCTCTATGACTCTATGTACAGGTCTCAGCGGTTGCAACAATATTATATTCCCATGCACTGATCAGTGCTCTAAGTGCCATCTGCCTTCTCAGACAGGTTCCCTGTCTTAAAATAGATACATTTTGGCTTTCTGGTCCTCCCATGTGCCTTGTCATGCCCATGTCTCCTCCACTGACTGAAATGTCCTAGCAGTCCTTTTATATCTGATTTAACCTTGCTTCTGACTTTACATCTATTCAGGGAACTGGAAGTGAGATTTGCAGGATGCAAGTTCATAAATAAATTGATTGCCAGTATCGTTAAAACAAAAACACCTAAACAAATCTCAGACAAACACAGACTCCCGGTAAGCACCCCGACGGAGGTCCAAACCCCAAACGAGTCAATCACAACTAACGACTTGCACGACTCTGAGGCGGAGAGTGTCCAGGAAAATCCCAACGATCAGAACCCGCGCCAAAGTGCCAGCCGAAAAGCACTAAGCACAGGGACCCCTTTACTTGCCTTCAACACACTTCATCCACCTGGACACCATGCCTATTACCCGCCCTCGATTTCTTCATTTCCAACTGCTGCGGAGACATTTACAACCTCAAACTGTTTACCCCACTTCAACCTCTCACCCTCACAACGCGCAGCCCTCCACTCCCTCTGCTCCAATCCCAACCTCACCATCAAACCAGCGGTTAAAGGGGGTATAGTAGTAGTTTGGCACACTGACTTCTACACTGCTGAAGCCAGATGCCAACTTGAAGACACCTCTTCCTACCACCCCCTCGACCATGACCCCACCCCCCCATCACCAAACCACCATCTCCCAGACCATACAGACGCTCATCACCTCAGGAGATTTCCCACCCACAGCTTCCAACCCTGTTGTCCGGAAACCTCACACCGCCTGATTCTACCTCCTTCCCAAGATCCACAAGCTGGACCACCTTGGCTGACCCATTGTTTCAGCCTGCTCCTGCCCCACTGAACTCATCTCCACCTACCTTGACACTGTCCTATCATCCATAGTCCAGGAACTCCCACATACATTTGAGGCACTACCCACACCCTCCGCCCCCAATGCCTCATCTTCACCATGGACATCCAAATCCCTCTCCACCTCCATCCGCCATGACCAGGGCCTCCAAGCCCTCCACTGATAGTACCCTTCCACTGACACTCTCATTCGTTTGGCTGAACAATTTCTCCTTCGAATCCTCCCACTTCCTCCAGGCCAAAGGGGTAGCTATGGGCCCCAGCTATGCCTGTCTCTTTGTCGGCTATGTGGGACAGTCCATCTTCTGTAGTTACACCGGCACCACTCCCCACCTCTTCCTCCGCTACATTGATGACTGCATCGGTGCCATCTTGTGCTCCCGCGAGGAGGTTGAGCAGTTCATCAACTTCACCAACACATTCCACCCTGATCTTAAATTCACCTGGACCATCTCTGACACCTCCCTCCCCTTCCTGGACCTCTCCATATCCATTAATGATGACCGACTTGACACTGCCATTTTTTACAAACCCACTGACTCCCACAGCTACCTGGATTACACTTCTTCCCACTCTATCTCCTGCAAAAATGCCATCCCATATTCCCAATTCCTCCACCTCCACCGTATCTGCTCCAAGGAGGACCAATTCCACCACAGAACACACCAGCTGGCCTCCTTCTTTAGACACTGCAATTTCCCTTCCCATATGGTTGAAGATGCCCTCCAACGCATCTCATCCACATTCCGCACCTCTGCCCTCAAACCCCACTCCTCCAACCATAACAAAGACAGAACCCCCCTGGTCCTCACCTTCCAACCTACCAACCTTCGCATAAACCACATCATCTGCTGACATTTCTGCCACCTCCAAATGGACCCCACCACCAAAGATATATTTCCCTCCCCACCCCTTTCTGCTTTCTGCAAAGACCATTTCCTCCGTGACTACCTGGTCAGGTCCATGTGCCCCCCTACACCCCACCCTCCCATCCTGGCATCTTCCCCTGCCACCACAGGAATTGCAGAACCTGTGCCCACACCACCTCCCTCACCTCCCTCCATCCAAGGCTCCAAAGGAGCCTTCCACATCCATCAATGTCATTTATTGTATCCGTTGCTCCCAATGCGGTCTCCTCTACAATTGTGAGACTGGACACCTCCTTGCAGAGCGCTTTAGGGAACATCACTGGGACGCCCAGAACAATCAACCCCACCGCCCTGTTGTCCAACATTTTAACTCCCCCTCCCACTCTGCCGAGGATATGCAGGTCCTGGGCCTACTCCACCACCACTCCCTCAACACTCGATGCCTGGAGGAAGAATGCCTCATCTTCCACTTCAGAAAACTTCAACCCCAGGGCATCAATGTGGACTTCACCAGTTTCCTCATTTCCCCTCCTCCCACCTTACCCCAGTTCCATCCTTCCAGCTCACACTGTCCCCATTACCTATCCTACCTGTCCATCTCCCTTCCCACCTATCCACTTCACCCTCCCTTTTGACCTATCACCTCCATCCCCACCCCCATTCTCCTATTGTACTCTTTGCTACCTTCTCCTCTCCCCCCCCGCCTCCAACTTCTCTCCACCCTGGAGGCTCCCTCCTCCATTCCCGATGAAGGGTTTTGCCCGAAACATCGATTTTCCTGCTCCTTGGTGCTTCCTGACCTGCTGTGCTTTTCCAGCCCCACTCTGATCTAAACTACATCTATTCAGTGCCTCATCTACTTGCCATGTTAGTTTAAAATCTCCCCAACATCCTGAGCAAACTTCCCAGTGAAGATATTGGACTCATTCTGGTTCAGGTGCAACACATCCAAATTGTACAGGTCTGACCTACCCCTGAAACTATCTTTTCTTTAAAAATGTACTCGTTTCTGGGGATGTGGGCATCACTGGCTGGCAAGCATTTATTGCCTGTCCCTAGTTGCCCTTGAGAAGGTGATGGTGAGCTGCTGCCTTGAACTGCTGCAGTCCATATGCAGTGGGTTGACCCAAAATGCCATCAGGGAGGGAATTCCAGGATTTTGACCCAGCAACAGTGAAGGAACATTAATATGTTTCCAAGTCAGGATGGTGGGTGACTTGGAGGGGAAGTTGAAGGTAGTGGTGTTCCAACATATCTTGCTGCCCTTGTCTTTCTAGGTGGAAGTGGTTGTCGGTTTGGAAGGTGCTGTCTGAGGAACTTTGGTGATTTTCTGCAGTGCCTCTTGTAGATAATGCACACTGCTGTAACTGAGCATTGGTAGTAGAGGGAGTGGATGCTTGTGGATACAATGCCAATCAAGCAGGCTGCTTTGTCCTGGATGGTGTCAAGTTTCGCGAGTGTTGGGGCTGCATTTATCCAGGCAAGTGGTAATTATTCCAACACACTGCTGACTTGTACCTTGTGGATGGTGGACTGACTTTCGGAGTCAGGAGGTGAGATATTCACTGCAGTATTCCTAAGCCTCTGACCTGCTCTTGTAGCCATTGCATTTATGTGGTGAGTTCAGTTGAGTTTCTGATCAATGATAACTCCCAAGATGTTGATAGTGGGGGACTCAGTTGTGGTAACACCATTGAATGTCAAGAGGAGATGGTTAGTTTGTTTCTTATTGGTCATAGCCTGACATTTGTATGGCACAACTGTTACTTGCCACTTGTCAGCTCAAGTCTAGATATTGTCCAGATCTTGTATTTGGACATGGACTGCTTCAGTGTCTGAGGCATAGTAAATGGTGCTGAACATTGTGCAATTATTGGTGAATATCCCCACTTCGGACCTTATGATGGAGGGAATGTTATTGATCAAGTAGCTGAAGATGGTTGGGCATAGGACGCTACCCCGAGGAACTCCTACAGAGATGTCCTGGAGCTGGGATGACTGACCTGCAACAATTCCGACCATCTTCCTATGTGCCAGATCTGACTAACTACCAGAGAGTTTGTTCCCTGATACCCAATGATTCTAGTTTTGTGAGGGCTTTTTTATGCCATACTCACTTGAATGCAGCCTTGATGTCAGGGCTGTCATGCTCACCTCACCTCTGGACTTCAGCTCTTTAGTTCATGTTTGAACCAAGGCAGTAATAAGTCAGGAGCTGAGTGGCCCTGAAGGAACCCAAACTGGGTATCACTGAGCAGGCTATTGCTGAGCAGGTTGATGATACCTTCCATCAGTTTATTGATGGTCAACAGTAGACTGTTGCGGCGGTAATTGGCTGGGTTGGATTTGTCTTGCTTTTTATATACAGAACATTTGTGCGATTTTCCACATTGTCTGGTAAATGCCAGAGTTGTAACTGTACTGGGAAAGCTTGCCTAAATGAGTGGCAAGTTCAGGAGCACAAGTTTTCAGTCCTATTGCTGGTATGGTGTCAATGCCCATAGCCTTTGCAGTATCTAGTGCCTCCAATCAGTTCTTGTGGAGTAAATGAATTGGCTGCAGAATGGTATCTGTAATACTGGGGACTACTGGAGGAGGTCAAGATGGATCATCCACTCAGCACTTCTGGCTGAAGATTGCTACGAAAGCTTCAGCCTCATCTTTTGCCCTGATGTGATGGGCTCTTCCATCATTGAGGATGGGGATAGTTGTGGAGCCTCCTCCTCCTCCAGTGAGTTGTTTAATCATCCATCACCATTCACAACTGGATATGGCAGAACTTCAGAGCTTAGATCACTTAGCTCTGCTTATCACTTGCTGCTTATGCTGTTAGCATGCAAGTAGTCCTGTTTAGTGGCTTCACCAGCTTAACATCTCATCTTCAGGTATGTCTGGTGCTACACCTGGCATGCCCTCCTGCAATCTCCATTGAACCAGGGTTGATCCCAGGGCATGATAGTGATGGTTGAATGGGGAAGTGCCAAGCCGAGGTTACAGATTGTGCCAGAGTACAATTGTACTTCTGTTGATGGCCCACAGTGCCTCATGGGTGTCCAGTCTTGAGTTGCTAGATCTGTTCCAAGTCTGTCCCATTTAGTTTGGTGACAGTGCCACCCAAAATGATGAAGGTTATTCTCACTGTGAAGATGGGACTTCATCTCCACAAGGATTGTGCAGTGGTCACTCTTATTGATACTTTCATGGACAAATGCATCCAAGCTGGCAGATTGGTAAGGATAAGGTCCAAGTATGTTTTTCCCTTTTGTCGGTTCCCTCACCGCCTGCTACAAATCCAGTCTGGCAGCTATGTCCTGCAGGACCCGACCAGCTCAATCAGTAGTACTGGTGCCAAGTCACTCTTGATGGACCTTGTAATCCCTCTTCCAGGGTACATTTTGTGCCCTTGCCTACTACAGTTCTCCCTCTAAGTGTTGTTCAACATGGGGGAGTAACGATCCAAAAATCTAAAGCTCTCCTTCCTGAACCATTCTTTTAACTACGTGTTCATCTGACCTAACTTCTTTTTCCAATACTCAGTGGCAGGTGATACCTGAAGTAACCTGGAAATAATTTTAGTAGTCCTCCTCTGTAACCAACTACCTCTCTAAATTCTTTTTGCAGGACCTCATTTATGTTTTTGCTCATGTCAATTGTATTGAAATGTACAACTGTTTGTTATTCACCCTCTCCCTGCAGAATACCATGCAGCTGCTTTGAGACATCCCTGACCCTGGCACCAGGGAGGCAGCATACCATACAAGAATCTCATTTGCTGTCACCGAACTGCCTGTCCGTTCCCCTGAGAATCAAGTCCCCTATCAGTGAAGCTGTCCCACTCTTTTTCTTCCCCTGCAATGCAGCAGAGCCAACCAAGACACCCAAACTTGGCTGTTGCTATTTTCCCCTGAGAGGCCATCCACCTCTCTAACAGTATCCAACATGGTATATTTACAATTATATCAGGCGTTTGTGAGATCCCATCTGGAATATTGTATCTAGTTTTAATCTCCTTACTTGAGGAAGGATGTTCTGGCACTGCAAGCAGTTCAGAGGAGGTGCACAAGTTTGATTCCAGAAATGAGAGGGCTGTTGTTCAAGAAGCGGGTGATTAGCTTGGGCTTGTACTCGCTGGAGTTCAGAAGAATAAAGGGAGATCTGATTGAAGTACATTAAGTGCAAAAGCGGATAAGATGAATGTTGAACAGATGCTCCCTCTTGTGGAAGAGTCCAGAACCACATGTTATCAAGATAAAGTGAGAGAAGGTAGGTTCAAAACTGAAATAAAGAAAAACTATTTCTCTCTGACAGTTGTAAATCTGTAAATACAGAGTGCAGTGGAGGTAGAATCAATCAACAGATCCAAGAAAAAAAGTCAGTGAATCCCTATAGTGTGGAAACAGGCCCTTTGGCCCCAAAAGTCAATTTCAACCCTCTGAAGAGCATTCCACCCAGACCCATTTCCCTAACTAATGCACCTAACCTACACATCCCTGAACACTACTTAGTATGGTCAATTCACCTAACCTGTGCATCTTTGGATTGTGAGAGGAAACCCACGCAGACACAGGGAGAATGTGCAAACTCCACACAGACAGTCGCCCAAGGCTGGAATTGAATCCAGGTCCCTGACGTTGTGAAGCAGTAGTACTAACCACTGAGCCACCGGCCCACCCCCCCCCCCCCCCCCCCCCCACCCCCAGCTATATTTCTGATGAAAAGTGAGATGGGGAGCAGGCAGGAAAATAGAAATGAGACTATGATATGTTCAACCATGATCATGTTAAATGTCAGAGTGGACTTGAAGGGCTGAATTACTTACTCCTGCTCCTATTTCCAATGTGCTGTGCATGACATCCTCAGCATCATGGATGCTCAGTAGTGAGTCCATCCACAGTTCCAGCTACTCTATGCGGTCAATCAGGAGCTCTGGCTGAGCATGCACTTACTGTAAAAATGGTCACCATGGATATTGGAAGTGTCCCTGATTTCCGACCTATTGCAGAAGGAGCATTCCAAGGGGCTGAGTTCTCCTACCATTTCAAACCTTATCAAGTACATACAATGAACTAGGAAGAAATTACCTTAACTACTCACTCTCTCTATTTCTAACCATCTACAAACCACAAAACTTTATCCCACCCGGTTCTAATTCTCAGTACCTGAAGCTGGTTCCCAAATAGACATTCATCTCACTGCTTCCCTGTTACATTACCCCAATTGTTTCTCCCTTGTCAGAATGAATAAATATAATCTTTATTCAAACCTGTTTGTGAAGAACAGTCTTTGTAGAGATTGTAATAAGGTCAGCCAGCTGGACCTCATACAACATGAGTTCCCTAATTGGGGCTGTTAATCTGGTCCAACCAGGAACCCTGGTTGCCAGATTAAAAAATTGAGTATCTTCCTGGTGGTGGAAATGGAATAAAGATTCGTGCACCTTGTGTCTCTCACTGTGTCTCACACCTGCACACACACACCATGGGTGCTGGGGAAAAATAAGCACTACCGCAGTTAGACGGTAGTGTGGGGGTTTAAAAAAACAAACAAAAAAAATTGCAGTGTTAGACATTCTGTTCAATCTGAGAAAAAAAAGGAGAAAAAAGAAAAAAAAGAGAAGAAAAAAATTAAAAATAAGTATCAGAGATTCTGGCGCTCTAAGAGTTTTTATTTCAAAAATATACTTTATTCATAAAATATTTTGATGGTCTGTACAGTTGGTCACGCCATACATACGCAAACATTCCATTTCTTTGCATACAGAGATCAGAATTTATCATTTGTATATACAGGTCTGTACGTTTATCAATCATATGCCCATATATTTAGCTGAGGTATCAGCAGAGCCCAAATGACTGTGTGGGCCCCCTGTTCTTCTAAGGCAAGCAGATGTTACACAGTGGTCTTTCCCCACCACGCCTTGGCGGCAGCTGCCCCAAGTTTCAGCCTGTCCCTCAATCCTGGACTTGGAATGTGCCAGTCTGCAACACTCAGTCGGGGTCAACTCCTTCACCTGGAAGGTCAACAGGTTTCGGACTGCCCAGAGAGCGTCCTTCACCGAGTTGATGATCCTCCAGGCACAGTTGATGTTCATATCGATGTGAGTCCCAGGGAACAGACCGTAGAGCACGGAGTCTCGCGTCACGGCGCTGCTCGCGATGAACCTCGACAAACACCACTGCATTCCTCTCCAGACTTCTTCTGCATAGGCACATTCCAGAAGGAGGTGTGTGACAGTCTCGTTCCCCCTCGCAGCCACTTCAAGGGCAGCGTGCAGTGCGGGAGAGAGTCCGGGCATGCATAAAGGATCTCACAGGCAGAGCCCTTCTCACCACCGGCCAAGCCATGTTTTGGTGCTTGTTGGAAAGTTCTGGCGACGAGGCATTCTGCCAAATTACTTTGACAGTCTGCTCAGGGAACCGCTCAATAGGATCCGCCCTCTCCTTTTCCCGAAGGGTCTCAAGGACACTACGTGCTGACCACTTCCTAAAGGACTTATGGTCATGGGGTTTTTCTTCATAAACTTCTCCACGAAGGGCTTGTGATATGGAGCTGTCCAACTACTCGGAGTGTTCCGCGGCTGCGAGGCCAGGCCCATCCTTTGCAACACCGGGGACAGGTAGAACCTCAGTATATAGTGACACTTGGTGTTTGCGTACCGGGGATCCACGCACAGCTTGATGCAGCAACACACAAAGGTGGCCATCAGGGTGAGGGTGGCATTGAGTGTATTTTTTCCCCCATTGCCCCAGATCTTTATACATCGAGTCTCTTCGGACCTCGGCCCATCTTTGATCTCCATATAACATGGAAGATGGCCCGGGTGACTGCAGCAGCACAGGTTCTGGGAATAGGCCAGACCTGTGCCACGTAAAACAGCAATGACAGTGCCTCACACCTGATGACCAGGTTTTTTTCCCACGATGGAGAGTGACCGTAGCTTCCATCTGCCCAGTTTCTGCCTCACTTTGCTGATACGCTCCTCCCAAGACTTGGCGTCCACCCTAGCCCCCCCCCGCACCAAATACCCAGCACCTTTAGGTGGTCGGTCCTGACGGTAAAGGGGATCGAGAATTGGTCGGCCCAGTTCCCGAAGAGCATGGCCTCACTCTTGCCTCGGTTGACCTTGGCCCCCGAGACCCATTCGAACTGGTCACATATGCACATGAGTCTGTGCACGGCCAGCGGATCTGTGTAGAAAACGGCGACGTCATCATCTGGCACTCTGAGAGATGACTCTGAAGAGGCAGTACAAGAGTCAAGGACTTGAGAGTAAAGCATTTTCCTGAAGAAACTCCCTCGCAACAACCATCTTTGAGTTGGGGGTGACCCTTGGATGCTATCTGACCTCCTGTCTTTTTCTAGCACCACACTTTTCAATTTCTAACTTCATGCCTTTGTTTGGGAAGCTTAACCATTTAAACCTGCCATTGAAGACTGGGCCCAGTATGTGGAAAGAATGCATTTTTTTTTTGGCAAATTACATAGTGGCAGACGAAAAGGAACAAATACTTTTCCTGACAGCCAGAGCTTTTTGTCATTCGGAGCCTAAATTTCCCTGAGGCACCAGATAGTAAAACTAAAATTTCAAGAATTGATGAACGTAGTTAAGGAATATTATGACCCCAACACTCCTCTAATTCTCAGATGCTATCATTTTTACTTGGTATTTTGAGAAGCGGGGACTCCATGTCAGGATTTTTGACTAGTTTGAAGGCAGAAGGATATGAAGGTTTAACTCTTAATGAGATGCTTAGAGACCTTTTGGTATGTAGGATTAATGATGTAATTATGCAAAAATGTCTACTAACTATGAAGCTCAACTGGACTTCAAACAAGCACCACAACTGACTTTATCATTAGAAAATGTGGCATGTGGAGCATATCCTAATGGAAGTGGACACCCTTGCCAGGCCAACAGACCTTGGGGGACACTACTTGAGCGAAAGCATTTGCACAGCCTCACTCAGGACATATCCTGAACAGATGGACTCTAGTCCAGCCCACAGCAAAACCCCAAAACAAAGCCAAGCCTTGACCAGTTACAATTTTCTGTAGGATTCAGGCCAGCCAGCCATTGTAGTTGCTGCCGGTAAGCAGACTTGAAACAGCTGGAGTCCTACCAGACCAAAATTGAGTAAGATACCTCAGTCCGATATCCATGGGAGTTCATACCCTGGAAAGTCCACCTTCATCTGATTAGGACCACTTAAACTGATTAGTGACACCCAAATCAGAACCAATCACAATAAATGTCTAGTTAAATCCAGTTCTAATGGCGGTCGATACTGGCTATGCCATATTGCAGAATTTTAATAAAATTCGCTCTGGATCCCAGCCCTTATGTTTGTGCAAGATCTTGGCCAAGCCGAGAATATATACCGGGGAACCTTTGCTGATTAAATTTATAACTTTGATTCCAGTCTCTTATGAGAAGCAACTGGTTCAGTACCAGTGACTGGTTGCAAGATATTCACCAAGATTGACTCAACATTTTTCAATTAGAAAATGGCTGCCTGAATGAAGTCCTAATTAAATACCTGGAAGTCTTCCAGGAAGGTCTAGGGACTATCAAAGGAACCAAAGGCCACCTTGTAGTTTGCCTAGGAAGCAATTCCATGATTTCACAAGTCCTACCCAGTGCCATTTACTTTACAGACAAAAGTAGAGGCAGAAATGAGAAGCCTGGAAAATGAAGGAATCAAACCAGTCCAGTTTGCAAAATGGGCAACACTTATTGTACCGATTTTGAAGCCCAATGGGTCAGTTTACCTTTATGGAGATTTTAGAGAAATGGGTAAGCTACTTTTTGCAGCTGGATAAATACCCAATCCCTCACATGGAGAATTTAATGGCAGTACTAGCAGGGGAACTGTACTTCACTAACCTGGACATGTGCCATGCATACTTTCAATTGCACTTGGGCAAAGATTCCCAGAAACATGCCATAATTAATACCCATAAGGGCTTGTACCAATAAACGAGACTGCTATGTAGATTATTGTCAGCCTGTGCAATTTTCCTTTGGATGACAATGAACATTTTGCAAGTTGTACCTCAGGTCACCATTTATCTAGATGACATTCTAATAACAGGAAAACAAATAAGGAGCACTTATAAGGCATCATGGCAACCCACAAACCCATCAACATACTAAAACAGCAGCTAATGAACTTGAAAGACCCAATACAGACAACAAGCAAAAC
Organism: Chiloscyllium punctatum; assembly: GCF_047496795.1. Taxonomy (NCBI): domain Eukaryota; kingdom Metazoa; phylum Chordata; class Chondrichthyes; order Orectolobiformes; family Hemiscylliidae; genus Chiloscyllium; species Chiloscyllium punctatum. Next base: position 85,036,725 of record NC_092749.1, read on the forward strand.
TCATGTCATTTCAAAAATACCGTGCAAGGACTGTAACAAACACTACATTGGACAAACAGGCAGAAATGCCCAGTTTAGTACTTATTGTTACTTTACCTACAAGAATAACTTATTTTCTTTATATGTTAATGTCCATCTATCCTTCAGTCTCCTCATGTGTTCAAATTCTACCCACACTATGCTATTTATGCTCAGTGAGTTGCAATTCCATGATATAGTTATACAGTTGCTTCAGGATCCTGAAGTCCTTGAAGAACAAAATGCTCTTTGTTCAACTCCTGGAGGAATTGCTGAAACTGGTACTGGGAAAAAAGGTGAGTCTAAATGTCCATGGGTCTGCGGGAGGCAGTTGCTGTAAGATTGAATTCCCAATGACTGATTTAAGAGAATTACGTAACATTTATTGTAAGAAGGAAACTAAAAGGACAACATAAGCTACTGCAGGACAAGTGTGCCTTTAATTCTGGAGTAGAGTGGTGCTGGAAAAGCACAGCAGTTCAGGCAGCATCCGAGGAGCAGGAAAACCTGACGTTTCAGACAAAAGCCCTTCATCAGGAGTCCTGGAAAATGATTTTCCTGCTCCTCGGATGCTGCCTGAAATGCTGTGCTTTTCCAGCACCACTCTACTCCAGAATCTGGTTTCAAGCATCTGCAGTCATTGTTTTTACCTAAGTGTGCCTTTAAGTCTATTAACGTGACCAGTAATTCCCCAATCACATTCTACATTACAGCGTGTTCTCCACAGCTTACAGTTTTTAAAGGAAACAGTCTAAGTTCACTCCAAGTTTCTCATTTCCCAGCAGCTATCTCTTTATGGTCAGGACCTTGAAAGGAGGCAGCACCTTTTGAGTTCTCCAGTACACATGGCAGTCTCTAAGATATCTATTTAAGACCACCTAAATTTGGCATCAATGGTTAAATATAATGAGTGCATTGTTGCAGTTGAAACATTTTCCATTGACAAACTCCATGCTTTGGTAATAGGGTACTCCCTTCAGCTCAGCACCTTTCCTTTTGCTATAACTTTAATTCAGAGAGCGTGCTGGATGTCAGATCAATTGTTTATTGTACTAGGGATTAGATGGATGGACAATGATGGAGTACTGGCATTATAAAAATAACATTGATTAAAGAATCATGAGGGAAGAGAACAACTAGCATGGATCCGCTCTCACAGGAAATGCATCCATTGAAACAACCTGTAATCTCTAGATTTATGTTTACAATGCAATAACATGTGCTTTATTATTTAATAATAAAATTAAGAAAACACAAATAATAGAATAACTTAATAATTGCTCTTTATTTCCCTGAAAATTTCATTGGGCAACATCAGTGTCTGCACAAATGTAAGTATCACAGCCTTGGGAAAAGCCAACCTAGTATTGATGGAACTTATATGTTGCTAGCACAAAGTAAAGAAAGTCACTTAACTAAGAAGTATGTATTTTTGTAAGAATCAGTAAGATGCACCTTGTTGGATATTCATATTCAACTAGAAAACAGCAATCAATTTACCACAACAGAATCTCACATTACAAATGCTTCAACCACTGAAGACTAGTTTTATTTTATAGCTATTTGCCTGTGTTCAACATGGGCATCAGCTGTAGTTATTTTTGTGAAGACAAAAGTAATTCAGTAATTATATTCTCCATCTTTTATTAAAATAAGCAAATCTATCACCAGAGTCTATATTCATATCTGTCCTTAAGGAAATGAATGGAGAAACTATTCTTTTCTACCATGGTGCAATGGTGTTTCTAAAGTCCAATTCATAGCAGAGCCCTGAGGTACAACATGGGTTACTGTGAGTGGGAGAGAGGTGACCAGACTGTACAATTCTCATCTGTGTACTCCTCAGTTTCAATAATTTCAGATTATTTCCAACTTTGTCCACACGCCTCATACTGTGCCCACTTCATGCTGTTTGAAGCAATCAGCTCATCCCTGACAGTAGCAGCTTGTTTCCTGGTGCATTTCCAGCATAGATGGCTATTAAATTGCCATACCAGATGCCAGGCATTTCTTCCATGCAAATTTAACACCCACCTATATAGTGAATATGCATTGACTTCCCGCACAATATCTATTACAGTTTTGCAGAACTTTAAATATTTCAGGCATTGGTAGAATTTCTAACATTCTACTAGTTGCATACATACCAAAGTCAAATCATTATTTTTTCTTGAGTACTTCAATAGACTATTTTTATATTTCAACATCTTTTGCAAATTTCTACATGTGCTATTAGATGAATGATGGTAGTTCTTATGTTTCCATGTTTTGAGACTATCATTGTTGTTTCGCTATGTGACTGATGCTAGGCAATCTTTGGAGAGCTCTAACTGTGAGCATGGTGAGTAAAACCATTCATTATGATGTTGTGTACTGCTTTTGAATCATATATTGTAATAAGTTATTTAAATAACAGGCGGTTGGGCATACTGTTAAATATTTAAGTAATCAACTGTCCCTCAGAATCATTAAGCTTGGAGATCAGGAGGAATTCCTGCAACCCTTATTGATGTTGCATGATTATGTCAAAGATAAAAACCTTAGCCACCATGATCTTATGACTGAGCAGGCACACATTACATCAGCGATAACATGTCTTGAATAAAGTAGATGTTAAATGTTATTGTCAATAGACATAGCATATAGCCACCTTTAAAATCTTTAAAATAGAATAACAATGCTGGTAGCAGAAGTGTGTTCAATTGGAAATAAATGTGAGTTGCTGTATACTGCTGTGCTTCATGATTCAATCATTTAATTTCATATTGATCATTGAGTTCATTGTTGCTTAAAAGTCCATGTGTCATCATTAATCTCAGAAAGAAAGCAAAAGAAAGTTTAGAAGTGTTAGATTGAAGCCAGTTTAATATACGTGTGAAGAAAAGGAACCAATTTTTTTTGTACAACATTACTTCTTTAGAAATACATCATTAAGTTAATATGAGCTGGACTGGGGCCATATAAATAAACTAGCTTTTTCAGGAATAAAGTTAGGAAATATTGTACACAGAGAGGATGATATAATTTTGAAACTCTGTTCTGCAAACAACTAGTACAATTGCTCATTATAAAACTGAAATTTTATGAATCAAAGCTTTTAAGTGATAATAATTTATATCCCTGAGAACAAAAAGCTACACTTGGCAGCAAAAAAAAAGTCATGGACAGGTAAAGAGATAAGGGGCAGCATAAAAAGAAAAGAAAAGCCACAAACCAGAAAAAATCCTGTGGTATGGAAATGTACAAAGACCAGCAAAGCGCCACAAAGCAGCTTTTAAGAGCAACTAAAAGGGTCTATGAAAGGAAACTTGCCAGACACATCAAAATCAGTAGGAAAACATCATATAGTTACATAAAGGGAAAATGACTTGGAGGTGCCAGTGTTGGACTGGGGTGGACACAGTTAAAAATCACACAATACCAGGTTATAGTCCAAAAGGTTTATTTGGAAGTACTAGCTTTCGGAGCACTGTTCCTTCATCAGGTGGTTGTGGATCATGCTCACAGAATTTATAGCCAAAGGAGTCCAGTGTCATGGAGATGTGATATAGTAAACAATCTTAGATTAAAACTGTCATCTTTTATAATGGGATATGCTGGTTTCTGTTCTTTGATATGTAAATCCCAGAACGACTTTCAAATTACATTGTCAAGATAATTCAGCTTTTTACACAATAGGGTGGCACAGTGGTTAGCACTGCTGCCTCACAGCACCAGAGACCTGGGTTCACTTCCTGACTCAGGCAACTGTCTGTTTGCACATTCTCCCCGTGTCTGCGTGGGTTTCCTCCAGGTGCTCCGGTTTCCTCCCACAATCCAAAAATGTGCAGGTTAGGTGAATTGGCCATGCTAAATTGCCCATAGTGTTAGGTGAAGGGGTAAATGTAGGGGAATGGGTTTGGGTGGGTTGGTCTTCGGAGGGTTGGTATGGACTTGTTGGGCCGAAGGGTCTGTTTCCACACTGGAAGTAATCTCAATAAGTGTGAAGTCTGTCTGTGTCCCAATGCTATGTCAGACTGACAAACCTTCTGCATAGTTTTACACAGAAAATGGGTGGTCAAGAACAGTGTTATCTCACTAAAGACTGAAAGTTAGATATTCTCAAAGACAATATATTGAACAATTACTTTGTCCTAGTATTTACAGTAGAAAAGGGGGGTAAATTGCCAGAACTCCTGCGGAAATTAGTAGTGCATCAGGAGCAAGGACTGAATAAAATTAACATAAGTAAAACATCAGAAATGAGAAAATTAATGAAATTAAAGAGTGACAAATCCCTGACATTTGATGTTTTCCATCTGAGGATGTTAAAGAAAGTAGAGGAGCACATTCTAGATACCCTAACTATAATCTTCCATTATTCCTATGGAGATGTTGCTCTGGATTGGAAAATTGCATGTCACTCTGCTTTTTAAGAAGTGCCAAAGAGAAAAACCAGGGATTTACAGATCAATTGGTTGGGAAACTGTGGGGAGTGCATAATCAAGGATGGTTCTTAGAGGCTGGGACATTGTCAGATGCCAATGTCCATGGACATATTGTTAGTGCTCACAAAGTTTGCCCTAAGATACTGGTATCCAGTGTTGTTCGGAGCAAGAGGTAAGCTGGATCCACCAGTGCTCACTCTGGTTTCCTCACTGAGGTCTCCCAGCATCGAGCTTGCTTGGTGAGTTTGGTAAGGTAGGAGGCTGAATATTAATGAGGCAGTTGTGTTGTTAACAAGGCACTTAGCAAGGCACAGTCAACATCATTTGGCAATTTGTCATTGCTTAGTGAAAATCTCACCACATTATTTGTGAAAAGCACAAAAGATGGCACGAGTTGCTCCCAATATTGAGATGGGCATGGCTGCAATCGTCACTCAGTTCTACCACATGTCTTGCCATGGCCCACATCGCTCAGACATACCCGTGCTTGGTTTTTCTTCCTACTGACTTTTCCAGATTTGCTGAATTGTTCCATTTACTTCAATTTTTATTTTAGATAGCCAGCAGCATTTCCTTTTGCAATAGTACACTTCAAAAGTATTTAATTGACTGAAGGTCTTTGAGTCATATGAGAATGTGCAAATTTTATATAAGAGCACTTTTTTTAATAAGCTGTACTCTGGTACAGAGGGTTGAGAGAAACATGATTATTATATCAGACTGCTGATGTCATGCTATACTGATGGCTTCAGCAAGTTGTCATTCATTACAAAAAATTTCAGATCAGCTTACAATATCTAAGCTTACAATGTGAATGAATTTCCAAAATAAGTTGGTTGATTTACCACTGAATGGCGATCGCTATCTCTGCTAGCCAGTCTCAGCATCATTCAGAGATGTAGAAATTGAGCACAAACTATTTGACTTTGCAATCTAATTTAACTGTGGATTTCTAATGTGTCAATTACTTCAAGTAGTTACCATTCAAACCTTGGAGTTACTCCATTAGCAAAATAAGAGGCAATTACCTTCCACTTGCAGGAGGTATGCAAAGTAACAGCTATCTTGATGTTCTAGGTGTCCAATTCCAACAACAGAATTTACTTTTTAATCCATGACCCCTGTGATTTACTGAAAATTCTTGTGTGATCTGGCAGCATATGTGGAGAGAAAAATAGTTCAAGTCATTCTCTGAAAAAATGGGGAATAGTTAAGGGAGACAACAGGAATCAAACTCACCACAGAGACAGGGTTAATGAGATTACCATGCCACTCCCAATTGGGAAAGCCTGACTTACCAAGTGCAACTCAAGCACCTAGCTAGACAGGAGAGGACCCCAGGGGTGGAAATCTCATCCACCCAAATCTACTTGCCAATCAGAGATACAGCTCTCTGTGAGCTACAGCATCCCGAGGAGGTACTCCTAGTATGAAACCTACCTGAAGCTTAGGATCATTGCTGGATTCCTAGGCACAGACGTGGGATGATGCGGAATCTTTGGGTATGAGTTGCAGGTGAGGGGAGGTGAAAATAAGGGTGGGAGTGGCTCCCAGGGTGCAGTTTGTTAGGTGTCCGGGGAGAGTTTTTTGACGTCTGTTCCAAATAGTCCAATTGGGGAAGTAGCCATATTAGGCCTGGTATTGGGGAATGATCAGGTGATCAGTGTTTCAGTGGGAGAGCATCTCTGGAACAGTGACCATAATTCTTTAAGTTTTAAGATACTTATGGATAAAGATAAGAGTAGTCCTCAGATGAAAGTACTCAATGGGGGAAGGCTAACCAACACAATATTGGACAGGAACTGGGGAATGTAGATTAGGGACAACTGCTTGAGGGTAAATCCAGATACGGCATGTGGGAATCTTTTAAAGGTCAGTTAATTAGAGTTCAAGACCAGCATGTTCCTGTGAAAATGAAGGATAATGATGGCAAGATTCTGGACCTTGGGTGACAAGAGAAATTCAGAGTTTAGTCAAAGAGAATAAGTAGGCTATACATAAAGTTTAGGAAACTGAAGACAGACAGAGCCCTTGAAGAATAGAAAGATAGCAGGAGACAACTCAAATAAAGAATTAGGAGGGCTAAAATCATAAAATGTTTTTGGCAAACAGGATTAAGGAAGACCTTAATGCATTTTATACATATACAAGGAGCCAAGAGGATTACTATGGAAAGGCTAAGTCCATTCAAGGAAAAAGGAAGGAATTTGTGCATGGTGCCAGAGGAAGTGGGTGAGGTCCTTAACAAATGCTTTGCATCAGTATTCGCAAAGGAGAAAGACGTGGTTGATGGTGAGTCCTGGGAGGAATATGTTGTTATTCTATGGCATGTCAGTATAACAAAAGATGTAGGGTGTTATGAAAAGCATTAAAGTAGACAATCTGGTGGGATCCATACAACAATGCTGAGGAGGATAGGTGAGGAAATTGCCAGGGCTTTGTACAAAATCTTAGTATCCTCTTTAGCATTCCCAGAGAACTGGAAAATAGTCAATGCTTTTCCGTTGTTTAAGAAGGGAAACTGGGATAATCTAGGATTTTACAGGCCGGTGAGCCTTATGTCAGTGAAAGGAAAATTATTGGAGAAGATTCATAGGGATAGTTACATTTGGAAAAATATGGATTTATTGATACTAAGCAGCATGGTATTGTGAGGGGAAGATCATGTTTCACAAACAGTTTTTGACTGTTTTGAAGAAGTGACAAAGATGATTAATGAGGGTAGGCTGTAGATGTTATCTGTATGGATTTTAGTGAGGCCTTTGACAAGTTCCTCCATGGTTGGCTGATCCAAAAGGTGAAATCACATGAGATCTGCAGTGAGCAGGTAAAATGGATACACAACTGGCTTGGTCGTAGAATTCAGAGAGTAGCAATGGCAGGATGACTTCCTGATCTGTGACCAGTTGTGTTCCACAGGGATTAGTACTTGGATCCTTGTTGTTTATAAAATGTATAAATGAGTTGGAGAAGAATTTTGATGGCCTGATTAGTAATTTTGCAGATGACACAAAAGTTGGGGAGCTGCGGATAGTGAGGAGGATTGCCAGAGGATACAGCAAGATATAGATAGGCTGGAGGCTTGGGCAGAGAAATGACAGATGGGGTTTAATCCGAACAAATGCGAGGTGATGTATTTTGGAAAATCTAATGCAGGAGGGAAGTCGACAGTAGCATCAACATTCAGAGGGATCTAGGCATACAGGTCCACAATTCGCTGGAAATGGCAACACATGTGGATAAAGTGGTTAAGAAGGCAAATGGAGTTGAGAGATCATGTTGTGGCTGTACAGGACATTGGTTAGGCCACTTTTGGAATATTGTGTGCAATTCTGGTCTCCTTCCTATCGGAAAGATGTTGTGAAACTTGAAAGGGTTCAGAAAAGATTTATAAGGATGTTGCCAGGGTTGGAAGATCTGAGCTACAGGGAGCAGCTGAAATTGCTGGGGCTATTTTCCCTGGAGCGTCAGAGACTGAGGGGTGACCTTATAGAGGTTTACAAAATTATGAGGGGCATGGATAGGATAAATAGACAAAGTCTATTCCCTGGGATTAGGGAGTCCAGAACTAGAGGGCATAGGTTTTGGGTGAGAGGGAAAAGATATAAAAGAGACCTAAGGGGTGGTACGTGTATGAAATGAGCTGCTAGAGGATGTGGTGGAGGCTGGTACAATTGCAACATTTGAGAGGCATTTGGATGGGTGTATGAATAGGAAGGGTTTGGAGGGATATGGGCCGGGTGCTGGCAGGTGGGACTAGATTGGGTTGGGATATCTGGTTGGACCGAAGGGTCTGTTTCCATGCTGTACATCTCTATGACTCTATGCCATCATCAGTCAAGGCATAGACAATCAAAAATGGCAACTCATTTGCAACTGCAGAAACCTTTAGTAAGGCCACATTTGGAATATTTCATATAGCTCTGATCGCCACAGTACCAGAAGGATGTGGAGGCTTTGGACATAATGCAGAAACATTTTACCGGGATGCTGACAATTTTGGAGGATATTAGCTATGAGGAGAAATCAGGAAAACTTGGTTTGTTTTATCTTGAATGTCAGAGGCCGAGGGGAAATCTGATGGAAGTATACACAATTATGAGAGGCATGGATAGTTGGAGTTCTTCCCAGGGTAGAAATGTCAATTACTAGAAAACATGGGTTTATATTAAAAGGGGTGCGGGGTGGTGAGTTTAATGGAAATGTGAAAGGCAAATGTTCTACACAGAGGGTGAAAAGTGCCTGGAATGTGCTTCCAGAGAAGCTGGTAGAAGCAGAAATAATAGCAAAATTAAAGAGGCATCTTGCCACATATATGAACAGGCAAGGAGTAGAGGCATATGAACTGTGCAGAGGCAAAGGTTTTTAGTTTAGAAAGACATCACGTGTCGGCGAACGTTGGGGCCAATGAACCTGTTCTTATGTTTTTTGCTGTGCTTTGCTGTTTGAGTAATTCACCTCCTGATTCCCTAAAGATTGTTCACCTGCCACAAGGCACATGTCAGGAGTGTGATGGCATGCTTGCAACTTCTCTGGATGAATGCAGCTCCAACAGCACTCAAAAAGCTTGAAACCATTCAGGACAAATGCAGTCACCTGATTGGCAGCATATCCACAAGCATCCACTTCCTCTACCACCAACACTCAGTAGCAGCACTGTATACTGTCTGCAAGATACACTGCAGGAATTCACCTAAAATCCTTAAACAGCACTTTTCAAACCCATGACCACTTCCATCCAGAAGGACAAGGGCAGCAGACATATGGGAACACCACTATCTTCAAGTTCCTATCCAAGCCACTCACCATCCTGACTTGGAAATACATTGTTATTCCTGCACTTTCATTGGATCAAATTTGTTTAACTCCTTCTCTAGTAGCCCAGGTATTGTAGGTTGACAACAGCCTAATTTAGCATTTCAAGAAGACAGCTCACCACCACCTAATCAAGACAATAAATGCTGGGCCCAGCCAGTGATGCTCACCTATGGTAAGTGAATTAATGTCAAACATTCTTACATATTTCATGTTTGACAGCAGCTGTCAAGTGGTTGCCAGGAACTTTAATATGATAATATGACTGCTTTGAAAAGGGGAAGTGCCACTTGTTACAGACTAGACAAATCCCACCTCCCCTCTTTAAATGCATCAGGAGATAGACAAACCTTAACTTTTTCTTATTTAGAGGCAGGTGTAAGGTATGGTGTTCCAGATCTAATTCAATTGGTCAAGTTAATCAGCTATGAGAAAAACACACTTTATTTCTATTCTACAGTTAAAATACAAATAAAAGAAAAATTGGTCTAACTTTAACATATTGAAAAACTTAACAGAATAATAGATTATTTAACTCAGAAACAGCAACTGTTCCAACACTGTTACTTCCCATAAACACACACTTGGCAAAGGCAAATTCAATAAAATAGATTGCCTCACATGCAATGTTTCTCCAGTCCAGGAGGAAAGAACATCAAGAGAAAATACTGGCAGAGACAGAGAACTCAAGCATTTTGCTGTAGCAAGGAGAGATGTATGGCAGCTTCCAAACCCAACAACTACAGAAAGCTAAACTAAAACCCTGGTTCTGTGGGAGCCTGAAACCACCCATTAATGCTGCCTGTATTGTTCCAGCTTAAAAACAAACAAGCTGTTTACTCTATTGTTTTGGACCAGGTAGCTTGATACCTATGGTTCAAAACTTCTCTTAAAAAAAAGGATAAGATGCACCTCTTAAAGCCATAATATCATCACACGATTCCTGGAAAACATGCGCCAGTACTTTACAGTTGGTGAAAACTTTTAAAGTGCACTCATTCTTGCTGTGTAGGTAATTTTCACAGCCCACTTGTACACACCACACACTGAACTAATTGCCTGTGTTGGTGACATTGACACTGGGTTAGAAAGCAGGGGCCACTCTATCAGGACCCCTGATCCAATTCTATATCAATGAGCAACTACCTTTTTACCTAAACGTTTAAATGTTGGAGTGAAGGCATTGGCTCGCCTGCTCTAAGAGTTTAAGGATAATAAGCCCATCATTAATTGACCATTAATTGACCAATTCGGAGAATTCTCGGTCAGGTGATTGATCCACCATACAGTACTGGTGCCTGCCCGCCATTTTTTCTGAATCCTTCCTATAGCAGGGTGAACAGAATTATACACAGTAATCCAAATTTGGCCTTACCAATATTTTGTACAGCCACAATATGACATCCCAACTTCTGCACTCAGTGCCCTGACCAATGATGACAAGCGTGTCAAACAACTTCGTCACCACCCTTTCCATGCGGTGCCACTTTTAAGGAACAGTGCATCCCTAGGTCTCTCTGTTCAACAACACTCCGCCAGGGCCCTAACCTGCCCTGAGCAAGTCCTTCCCTAGTTTATCTTAACAAAGTGCATTATCTCACATTTATCGGAATAACCTCTACCTGCCATTCCTTGGTCTATTGGCCTAGTTGGTGAAGATCCTATTGTACTCTTATATAACCTTCTTTACTTTCCACTATACACCAATTTTGGTGTCATCTGTAAACCTACTAACTGAATCTCCTATATTCCGATAAGTGCATTTGATTGGATTTAGTTTCAATTTCAGTCAAACTCTTGAACAAGTCTTATTACTGTACTGTCTCTTTAGACTGAAATTAATAATTCATCACAGAGTTATTGCTGAAACTCCTTCACATTTTCAATAAGATGAATTTTAAAAGCACTCTCAGTCCATCACCGGAGTTGTGCGTTCTAATTCCTGAAATGTCAGAAATGTTTCTTGGAACTGTTAGATGTTTAGATTTTCAGATAATTCAAAACTAGGCCCCATGAGCTTTCTGATGAACACAAAGGTGGCGCTTTGAACATACCAAGTGGTAATTCATGCAGCAACCCAATTATATACAGATTGTTACAAAATGTGAGACTGTATGGTGAAGGTCCAAAGTAAACTGTTAATTAGTTGTTTCAAAGTATTTAGTATATTGAACAAGTCAGTTCTTTATGGAACAGGAAATTTATTCAATCAGTGAGGGCCTCTGCTTGTTAGATCCTGAACATCAGTGGAACATTAAGTTAAGGAGTCAGGCAGTTCAAGCTGTCTGTTATTCATTGAAATGTTGCAGTTTCAAAAATGCATTCCATGTGTTTTTTTTAAATGCACATAAGTAACAAGATATGCAAGGAATTTGTTGCAGAGTTTTACAGCAAAATGTGGGCGAAAACTTCAGTTATTTAGTTAGCTCAAGACACCTTCATGGACATACAAATGTTATGTGTACTTTCTTTGATTGCAACTTTCTGCACAATTTATTACTTTGCAATACTCCATGAGTTAAGTTCCAGTTAACTTTGTGGGATACCACGATATGAAGTTATATTTGTGACTTGATTGGATAGCTGCAGATTGATTGTCAGGGAGAAGTGAAGTCTCCGTTAATGGAATTGCTCAACAATACTCGGGCCTTTGAAAATGAACCTAGTTTCCAAATGTGTTATGTAACCTCTCTTTCTGAGAAGATTGGATCATCTCTTTGTTTCTCTGGGCATTGTGTGTCTACAAATGCATTGTGAGTCTCCTCTCTTTTTACTAGACCTTTAGTCTCTAGCATTCCTTGTTTATCCTTATCCTATGCTTTCTCACTGTTCAGCTGTACAACATTTTATTTCTACTTGTGTATGTACAGTTTACGAAGCACAACCCTCTAGTGTGGGGTATTACCCATCCTCCATTGCCTGCTTCTCTTCGCTCTGCTTTTTTCCAGAGTAACAGAGCTATCCTTTGCATATTGCATTATGCTATATCTATCTCTGAACTTATCTTTTACATGATTTACATAAATCCAGCAACTTATTTAACTATTTCCCTTGTCATTGTTAGCATTAACATGATTATCATCATTTACCCTCTTAAGGTCTGACTCTGAAATAACGAGATGCTTTAGAACTCTGATTGCTTGCCCTTGCTTTCCACATAAGGGTGATGTTTCTCCATTACTCCTGGAACTGCCGTATCAATCTGGTATTTTGTGTAGGATGTTTGTCTGTGTTCCACATTCTGTGGTAATCATACTTCTTGGCTCAAGTAAGATCACTGCCTTCCAGTTTCTCTTGAACAGTCTATTAAATATGTGTGCTATATGAAATATATTAAGTAAATATCATGTGTAAACCAGATATGATCATGGTTGATCTGTTCCTTTAAGAAATGTTGCCTTTACCTGACTGTTTATTATCCACGCTTCCTAACTCGGTGGCAAAGTAAATAGTGTTTTTGCCCTGTCTTGTGCTATACCATTTCTATTCCTTTCTTCTGTGATATTTTTTCCATGTCCTTGACTTTTTCATGGTCCTGAGATTGCACCTCAGCAATGACATTCCATTTTTAACATTCTTCCCATGATTAGATCTGCAATTGAGTCATGCTGATCCCAGTCTGTGTTCTTGTAAATTAGCTACTTTAAGGGTTTTAACCACTCTCTCTGCTTTTCCGTTTTGCTGAGGATGAAGTTCGGTTCCCTCCCACAATCCAAAAATGTGCAGGTTAGGTGAATTGGCCATGCTAAATTGCCCATAGTGTTAGGTGAAGGGGTAAATGTAGGGGAATGGGTCTTGGTGGGTTGCGTTTCGACGGGTCGGTGTGGACTTGTTAGGCTGAAGGGCCTGTTTCCACACTGTAAGTAATCTAAAAAAAAGTGAATAACTTGTCATCTGGAAGTTGCCTGTTTCTATGGTGAACTTCCTGAAATTCTTTCTCACAGATTGAGGTCTATAATCCAGAACTGTTTCTTCTGGGAAACTAAGTGTAGCACAGGTTCATTTCAATGCTCTAACCAGTGACTCCACTGAAGTTGTATGAAGTCACAAAAATTTGATTCGTCTTGAATACGAATCTATCAAAGTGTTCGGTTCCTTTGAAGAGATATAGAAGGAATCTGCCTCTAATGCATTACATTCTTCCTCAATTAAGTGATTATGCAAAGTGTAGTCTCACCCATATCCTGTATGACTGAAACATAACATCCTTAATTTAGTATTCAATTCCCCTCATGATGAATTATAGCATCTTATGAGCTTTCCTAATGACTTGCTTTACCAGCATTGTAACATTTTGCAATTAATGCAATCTCTCACGCTTTAGGTAATATGCTTCTTTTATATTCATCCTGTGATGAATGGATAATTTCACATTTTAGATTAGATTAGATTGCTTACAGTGTGGAAACAGGCCCTTCAGCCCAACAAGTCCACACCGACCCACCACCCAGCCAGACCCATTCCCCTACATTTATCCCTTCATCTAACACTACGGGCAATTTAGCATGGCCAATTCACCTAACCTGCACATTTTTGGATTGTGGGAGGGAACCGGAGCACCCGGAGGAAATCCACGCAGACACGGGGAGAATGTGCAAACTCCACACAGACAGTTGCCTGAGGCGGGAATCGAACCCGGGTCTCTAGCACTGTGAGGCAGCAGTGCTAACTACTGTGCTACTGTGCCGCCCACATTTTCCTAATTTATATTCCATTCGCCAGATCTTTGCACACTCACTTAACCAATATATATCTTTTTTGTAACATCCTTCTGTGCTCTTCACAACTCACTTTCCTACCTATCTTTGTGTCATCAATAAATTTGGTAGCCATACTTTCCATCCCTTTATTTAAATAATTTATTTAGATTATAAACAGTTGTGATCCCACACTAATCCATGTGACACACCACTTGCCAGCATGAACAAGATACATTTAAACCTACTCTGCTTCCTGTTAACCAGGTAAAAACAATGACTGCAGATGCTGGAAACCAGAGTCTAGGTTAGAGTGGTGCTGGAAAAGCACAGCAGTTCAGGCAGCATCCGAGGAGCAGGAAAATTGACGTTTCGGGCAAAAGCCCTTCATCAGGAATACAGGTTAACCACTCAGGAGCCACCCAGTCTTCTGTCCATGGGTGTCCCCTATTTTATTTTCTGCAATAACCTTTACAGTGGCACCTTATCAAATGTTATCTGGAAATCCTTGAGTACACTACATCCACCTGTTTCCCTTCATCCAAAACATATGTTATTTCCTCTATGATAGTCAATAAATTTATTAAGTATGATTTATTTCTCACAAAACCATGCTGTGCTTGATTAACTTTGAATATATCCAAGTGCCCTGCTTTCACAATCGTTTCTAACCTTTTCAATATGACAGATGGTAAGCTGGTTGTAGTTTCTTCCTTTCTGTCTCCCTTCCTTTTTGAATAAAACAATTATATTCATTACTTTCTAATCCCAATCTAATGAGACCACCCCCAAATTATGGAGATTTTGGAAAATTATTACTAATGCAAAAAGTAACTCACTGCCTATTTCTTTTAAGATCTTATGATGAAGTCCACTAGGGCCCAAGCACTCACCAGTCTATAGCTCTAACAATTTATCAATATTACTTCTTTGGTGATTGTGATTTTCCTGAGTTTGATCACCTTTTGCATTTCCTGATTTTGTTGCTGTTTCTGGGATGTTACTTACATCCACTATATTGAAGACTGATATAAAACATCTGTTCAATTCCCCTGTCATTTCAGTATTTTCCATTATTAATCCTTCAGTCTGACCTTTTCTTGGACTAGCATTCATATTGTTAACTTTTTTAGATGCAAATTAATATAGATTATTCAGAATCTCATTAACTAAATATAAATAATTATAGAAGCTCTTACTGTCTGTTTTTATATTTCTAACTAGCTTTCTCTCATTCTCACAATATTTTTCTTGTATTTTTCCATCTTTGTAAATTTTATTGGGTCATTCTTTGCTTTTTTTATATTCTGTCCAATCTTCTGACCTGCTTTCTGTCTTTGCACAATTATATGCCTTTTCATTGAGTTTGATACTATCTTTAACATTTCTATATAACTCCGGGATGGGTGAGCCAAATTGATAGGGTTGTTAAGAAGGCATATAATGTGTTGCTTTTATTAGCAAGGGGATTGCGTTTAAGAGCTACGATGTTATGCTGGAGCTCCATAGAGCTCTGGTTAGACCATACTTAGAATATTGTTGTTCAGTCCTGGCTGCCTCATTATAGGAAGAATGTTGAAGCTTCAGAAGAGGTACAGAGGAGATTTATCAGGATACTGCCTGGACTGGAGGGCATGTTTTGATTAGATTACTTAGTGTGGAAACAGGCCCTTCGGCCCAACAAGTCCACACTGACCCTCCGAAGACCAACCCACCTAGACCCATTCCCCTACATTTACCCCTTCACCTAACACTATGGGCAATTTAGCATGGCCAATTCACCTAACCTGCGCATTTTTGGACTGTGGGAGGAAACCGGAGCACCCGGAGGAAACCCACGCAGACACGGGGAGAATGTGCAAACTCCACACAGAGAGTTGCTTGAGGCAGGAATTGAACCCAGGTCTCTGGCACTGTGAGGCAGCAGTGCTAACCACTGTGCCACCATGCCGCCGTGTCTTATGAAGAAAAGTTGAGGGAGGTAGGGCTTTTCTCATTGGAGCAAAGAAGAATGAGAGGTGACTTGATAGAGGTGTACAAGATGTTGAGAGGCATAGATAGAGTGGATAGTCAAAGACTTTTTTCCCATGGCGGAAATGTCTATCACAAGGGAGCATAATTTTAAGCTAATTAAAGGAAGGTTTAGGGGAGATGTCAGAGAGAAGTCCTTTACGCAGAGAGTGGTGGGTGCATGGAATGCACTGCGGGCAGTAGTAGTAGAATCAGACATATTAGACATTTAAGCAACTCTTGGATAGACACATGGAAGATAGTACAATGAAGGGTATGTAGATTAGTCTGATCTTAGAGTAGGCCGGCACAACATTGAAGGTCGCAGGGCCTGTACTGTGTTGTACTGTTCTATGTTCTATTGGTATTATCACTGGAATGTTAACCAAGAGACCCGGATAATGTTCTGAGGACCCTAGTTCAAATCCCACCATGGCAAATGGTGGAATTTGAATTCAATCCATATCTAGAACTAAAGAGTCTAGTGATGACCGTGAATCCATTTTCGATTGTCAGAAGAACCCATCTGGTTCACTGATGACCTTTAGTTGGTCTTAGCTGGTCCGGTGTACATGTGACTCTAGACCTACAGCAATATGGTTGATTCTTAAATGCCCTCTGGGCAATTAGGGATGGGCGATAAATGCTGCCTGGATAGCGATGCCCTCATCCTGTGAATGAATAAAGAATAAAGGAAGATTCAAATTCAAATCCAAATCCATGTAATCCTGTGGCCATATCTTTGTAATGACTACCAGATCATACATGGTGAGGACAGTGCAGGAGGGAGAGAGAGAGAGAGAGAGAGAGAGAGAGAGAGAATGAACCTGCACAGTTACTGCCTTTGCTGTTTGAATTCATGTATCGCTGGACATCAGAGTGCATCTGGGATAATTAACAAACAGTAAAATTCACAGCTAATCTTGGAGGAACTGTTGGGTGAAGTAAACAGCACAGAATCAGATAAGTTAATTGTTGTTTTAAGTCTGTCCAAGAGAAAGGCTGTATTAGTGAGTGCAGTGTGTTCTTTCTTGATTATATGTTTTTTGAAGATAAGTCTCTTGATTAAACTTAAAATATAAGCCACAGCTATTAACTTAACCTGGGGCAGTGTTTGTAGAGGAATAAGGCAGTGTTATTTTCTGGGTCTGTAGATTGTGAAGGAGCAAAAGTGGCCTTTGCAGTGATATGTACTTCTTGTCAGATGTGGGAGTTTAAAGAGAGTTTAAGGGTTGCTGCAGATTATATCTGCCATAAATGCTGTTGGATGCGAATCTTATCAGATTAAGTGGATCGGTTGAAGAGACAGACAGAAACGATGAGGAATTTGCAACAGCAACAGTATGTGATGGATGGCAGTTATAGGAAGGGGGAAAGTCTCAGATACAGTCACATAGATGGGTTAACTCCAGGAAGGGTAAGAGAGGTAGGCAGCTAGTGCAGGAGTCTTTTGTGGATATACCCATTTCAAACAGGTAAGCTGTTTTGGAAAATGTAGGGAGGTGATGAATTCTCAGGGGAACGTAGCACGAATAGCCAAGTTTCTGGTATTGAGACTGACTCTAATGCAACGAGGGGTACGTTGGCTTCCAAGAGATCAATTGTGTTAGGGGATTCTGTAGTCAAAGGTACAGACGTTTCTGTGGCCAACAGAGAAAAAGCAGAATGGTGTGTTGTTTCCCTGGTGCCAGGATCAAGGATGTCTCAGAGAGGGTGCAGAATGTTCTCACGGGGGAGAGGGACCAGTAGGAGGTCATTGTCCACATTGGAACCAACGACATTGGAAGGGAAAAGGTTGAGATTCTGAAGTGAGATTACAGAGAGTTAGGCAGAAATTTAAAAAAGGAGGTCCTCAAGGGTAGTAATATCTGGATTACTCCCAGTGCTATGAGCTTGTGAGGGCAGGAATAGGAGGATAGAGCAGATGAATGCATGGCTAAGGAGCTGATGTATGGGAGAATGGCAGGGAAATTTGCTAGAATTGCTTGGGAAGATTTAAACTAGTAACGTGGAGGGGTGGGACCCAGGGAGATGGGGGGGTGGGACCCAGGGAGATAGAGATGCAAGAGATCGATCTGAGATGGGCAGAGCTGAGAATAGAAGTGAGTCAAATAGTCAGGGCAGGCAGGGACAAGGTAGGACTAATAGATTAAACTGCATTTATTTCAATGCAAGGGGCCTAACAGGGAAGGCCAATGAACTCAGGGCATGGTTAACAACATGGGACTGGGATATCATACCAGTTACAGAAATATAGTTCAGGGATGGGCAGGACTGGCAGCTTAATGTTCCAGGATACAAATGCTACAGGAAGGATAGAAAGGGAGGCAAGAGAGGAGGGGGAGTGGCATTTTTGATAAGGGATAGCATTACATCTGTGCTGAGGGAGGATACCCCCGGCAATACATCCAGGGAAGTTATTTGGGTGGAACTGAGAAATAGTAAAGGGATGATCACCTTACTGGGATTGTATTATAGACTCCCCAATAGTCAGAGGGAAATTGAGAAACAAACTTGTAAGGAGATCTCAGCTATCTGTAAGAATAATAGGGTAGTCATGGTAGGGGATTTTAACTTTCCAAACATCAACTGGGACTGCCATAATGTTAAAGGTTTAGATGGAGAGGAATTTCTTAAGTGTGTACAAGACAATTTTCTGATTCAGTATGTGGATGTACCTACTAGAGAAGGTGCAAAACTTGACCTACTCTTGGGAAATAAGGAGGGCAAGTGACTGAGGTATCAGTGGGGGAGCACTTTGGGGCCAGCGACCATAATTCTATTCATTTTTAAATAGTAATGGAAAAGGATAGACCAGCTCTAAAAGTTGAAGTTTTAAATTGGAGAAAGGCCAATTTTGACGGGATTATGCAAGAACTTTTGAAAGCTGATTGGAGGCAGATGTTCGCAGGTAAAGGGGCGGCTGGAAAATGGGAAGCCTTCAGAAATGAGATAACAAGAATCCACAGAAAGTATATTCCTGTCAGGATGAAAGGAAAGGCTGGTAGGTATAGAGAATGCTGGGTGACTAAAGAAATTAAGGGTTTGGTTAAGAAAAAGAAGGAAGCATATGTCAGGTACAGACAGGATAGATCGAGTGAATCCTTAGAAGAGTATAAAGAAAGTAGGAGAATACTTAAGAGGGAAATCAGGAGGGCAAAACGGGGACATGAGATAGCTTTGGCAAATAGAATTAAGGAGAATCCAAAGGGTTTTTACAAATATATTAAGGACAAAAGGATAACTAGGGAGGGAGTAGGGCCCCTCAAAGATCAGCAAGGCGGCCTTTGTGTGGAGCCACAGAAAATGGGGGAGATACTAAATGAATATTTTGCATCAGTATTTACTGTGGAAAAGGATATGGAAGACATAGACTGTAGGGAAATAGATGGTGACATCTTGCAAAATGTCCAGATTACAGAGGAGGAAGTGCTGGATGTCTTGAAATGGTTAAAAGTGGATAAATCCCCAGGACCTGATCAGGTGTACCTGAGAACTCTGTGGGAAGCTAGAGAAGTGATTGCTGGGCCTCTTGCTGAGATATTTGTATCATCGATAGTCACAGGTGAGGTGCCAGAAGACTGGAGGTTGGCAAACATGGTGCCACTGTTTAAGAAGGGCGGTAAAGACAAGCCAGGGAATTATAGACTGGTGAGCCTGACCTCAGTGGTGGACAAGTTGTTGGAGGGAATCCTGAGGGACAGGATGTACATGTATTTGGAAAGGCAAGGACTAATTAGGGATAGTCAACATGGCTTTGTGCATGGGAAATCATGTCTCACAAACTTAATTGAGTTTTTTGAAGAAGTAACAAAGATGATTGATGAGGGCAGAATGGTAGATGTGATCTATATGGACTTCAGTAAGGTGTTTAACAAGGTTCCCCCTGGGAGACTGATTAGCAAGGTTAGATCTCATGGAATACAGGGAGAACTAGCCATTTGGATACAGAACTGGCTCAAAGGTAGAAGACAGAGGGTGGTGGTGGAGGGTTGTTTTTCAGACTGGAGGCCTGTGACCAGTGGAGTGCCACAAGGATCGGTGCTGTGTCCTCTACTTCTTGTCATTTATATAAATGATTTGGATGCGAGCATAAGAGGTACAGTTAGTAAATTTGCAGATGACACCAAAATTGGAGGTGTAGAGGACAGCGAAGAGAGTTATCTCAGATTAAAACAGGATCTGGACCAGGTGGGCCAGTGGGCTGAGAAGTGGCAGATGGAGTTTAATTCAGATAAATGTGATGTGCTGCATTTTGGTAAAGCAAATCTTAGCAGGACTTATACACTTATTGGTAAGGTCCTAGGGAGTGTTGCTGAACAAAGAGACCTTGGTGTGCAGGTTCATAGCTCCTTGAAAGTGCAGTCACAGGTAGATAGGATAGTGAAGAAGGCGTTTGGTATGGTTTCCTTTATTGGTCAGAGTATTGAGTACAGGTGTTGGGTGGTCATGTTGCGCTGTACAGGACATTGGTTAGGCCACTGTTGGAATATTGCGTGCAATTCTGTTCTCCTTCCTATCGGAAAGATGTTGTGAAACTTGAAAGGGTTCAGAAAAGATTTACAAGGATGTCACCAGGGTTGAAGGATTTGAGCTACAGGGAGAGGCTGAACAGGCTGGGGCTGTTTTCCCTGGAGCGTCGGAAAATATGTTCTGACTTTCATATGATCGTCTGAGATCTCCTACACTGCCATCATGGTTTAACATGATCTTGTTTCTGTATGTTTTATGTTATCATCACTTTTCAAGCTTTGTGTGCACATTGGATCACCTCTTGTCTCTCTGGGCATTGGGAATCCGCATGCATTCATTAAGGCTACTTCCTTCACTCTAGGCTGCCAGTCTTCTTGACCTCTAGCATTTCATCCTTATCCAAGAGTAAGGCTGTCTGTCTGTTCATTATTGTAACTCACTTTATTGCTCTAAAATACAACTCACCAGTATATGTCTTAAATTTGCTCTATTCCATGTTTCTGTCTGACTTGCTGTACTGGTGACAGACTAAGGGCCTCAATCAAGTCATTGTATCTGCATTTTCATATTCCGTTATGCAACAAAGATTATCAGGACAACAATCATACTCAGAGATGAACTGTGGCCGTATGAACAAGATGCCTGTGATTGACCAATACCATGGAATCTATAACCCAGCAAAAAGACAGCAGAGGAGAAAATTAGATTACTTACAGTGTGGAAACAGGCCCTTCAGCCCAACAAGTCCACACTGCCCCGCTGAAGCGCAACCCACCATACCCCTAACCTAACATTATGGGCAATTTAGCACAGCCAATTCACCTGACCTGCACATCTTTGGACTGTGGGAGGAAACCGGAGCAAACCCACGCAGACACGGGGAGAATGTGGAAACTCCACACAGTCAGTCACCTGAGGTGGGAGTTGAACTTGGGTCTACTGGCACTGTGAGGCAGCAGTGCTAACCACTGTGCCACCATGTCACCCAGTGGGAAATAAATTTCTTTCTATTAAGAGAACAGCTCTAAGCCAGGTACAATTGTTTTTCAGAAGAAAGTGTGGACTGCAGATGCTGGAGGTTAGTGTCGAGAGTGTGGTGCTGGAAAAGCATATCAGGTCAGGCAGCATCTGCGGAGCAGGAGAATCGACATTTCGGGCATAAGCCCTTCCTGATGAAACATCGATTCTCCTTTTCCTCAGATGCTGCCTGACCTGCTGTGTTTTTCCAGCACCACACTCTCAACAATTAGTTTTCAGGCATTGAATGAAGTGTGCATACTTTATAAAGCTCAGGGTGGTATGTCAATAGTTGAGAACTTAGGGAAATCAATCTGACAAGATACAATCTATGCATTTAATGTAAAATAGAGCGAGCAGTAGACATTTCATTTTTGTCCTTCTGTTCATAATTTATTCTAAATTAAGGTGACCTGCACTTTGCAAAGTATTGTCATTATTTGTATCCTGAAATATTCATAATTCTTCAATTACTTTATTCCTTATTTTAATTTTAATAATTGTTTCTGGCAATGTCATGGGTCATAATTACTTGTTTTATTTAAAACACCATCACCTGCGGTCATGGTGACTTCTTAATAAACCAATTATCATGTGTTCCCACTGCAATTTTCTATTTCATACCTTTGTATGATTGAGTTGTGTAGCAGCTTAAGTTACAAAATAAATCAACCAGCAGATGTCACTATTTTTTTCTGAATTATTTACATTCATTCATCTGAATACTTATTGCACTTTTTTCATATTGATGTTTCAAATATGTTACATCAATAGAATGTTTGTAAGTTGCACATGTAATTGTTTGAAAGGAAAACTTGGAAGTCTTCTCAACTCTGGCGCAACGAAGCAATACAATTGAATTTCAGTGGCATTAAATCGTTGATGTGACTGATTTATACCTTTACAGAAGTCAGAGTAGACTCATAAAGCTAATCGTTCACTACTGCAACATAGCTCTCTGCAATTGAAACTAATGTGCAGAAATGAAAATTAACCAACAGATAACTACATATTTTAAACAAGTTTAGTTGAGAATTCTGATAACAGACATGGTAAACTGTAAAAAGGAAACTGCACCTTTATTCAATAAGCCAACATCATTTCATTGGCAAAAGGAAAGGTTGTAATGGAACCATTAGCTTAGCCAGAGACCACATTATGACCTAGTGCTAATCAGCTTTTCAAGTATCCAACTTTGCTTTCCTCCTGTGATAATAGAATGCAGCATTGTTAACAAGAAACTTTAACTTAAAAAATTCTTAAATGTAATACATCAGCACGAAAAGCAATTGCAAGAATGTATCTTTTACTTGCTTTGTCTTGAAAATATTTTACTTCAATTAATTGCACTCCTTGTGCCAGGATCACATTGTTGAAATGGGATATGATGTTCCGTATGGACATCGTAAGAATTGTAGTGTGGTTGATATTTGATTCTATAATCACAGAATCACAGAATATGATGATGCAGAAGAAGACCATGCAGCCCATCATGTCTGCACTGGTTCACCAAAAGAGCATCATGTCTTATCAAAATTCTCCCACCTTTTACCCATAATCTTGCACATTATCTAATGCAACCTTGGATATCTCTATTGAACCTGCTTCCACCATACTTCCAGGCAATGTATCCCAGAAATAAAACCACTCAGTTTACATTTAGGTTTTTTTCTCACATTGCATTTACTTCTTTAGCAAACACTTTAATTCTGTACCTAGGATTTAAATAAAGTCTTAGATATAGTATGCTTTATTAATTGATCTTTTCACTTATTCCGGGACATTTAATGATCTATGCATATACATACCCAGGTTTTGCTGCCCCTCCACACTTTTTCATGTTAGTGAAACAACAAAAGATAAAGTGTACTATGTTCTTTTTGCTAAAATGTATCGCCTCACTCTTATCTGTGTACGTCACTAACTTGTGAATATCCTTCTGAAGTATTACACTGTTCTCAATGCTTCCAAGTTTTGTATTGCCTGCAAGCAGTGAAACTGTTACTTGCACACCAAGATCTAGATTGATTGATTGTATATATATCTCAGGAAGGGTCCCTTACTGACCCCCGGGGAACTCCACTACAAATTTTCCTCCAGCCTGAAGGATATCCATTAACCATTACTTTCTTTTTCCATTCACTCTGTCGATTCCTGAAAGTTAGTTAAACATAATTTTCCTTGATGAAAACCATACTGGCTTTTTTCCAATTAGTCATATTAGTCCATGTGACTATTAATTTTATCCCAAATGGTTATTTCTAGACATTTCCCCACCACTGAAGTTAAATTGTAATTGCTGGATTTACATTACAACCATTTTTGATCAAAGGCATAATGCTTGCAATGATTCAGTCCACTGTTACCCTTCCAAGTTCATGGAAAATTATGGCCAGTGTCTGTGCAAATTCCACTCTTACTTCCTTGGATGCATTTCATCTGGTCCAGGTTCAAGGTCAATTCTGTGTGTCAACAGACTATTCAAAACCTCCATATCAGTTTGAACCCTTCTAGAGACTGAGCTTCCTCCTCTGTTACAATTGTTTGGATAACATCTGCATCCTTGGTTTAAAAACAACACTGATGCAAAATATTGATTTACCACTCTTGCCTCCAAGTATAAATTTCCTTTTGATACCTAATCAACCGTACTCCTTCTTTTACCACTCTTATGCTATTTATGTGTCTATGGGACACTTTGGGATTCACCTTTATGTTAGCTGCCAATCTTTTTTCATAATCCCTCTTTGAATCTCTTATTTGCTGCTTCAACTCACATCTGAACATTTTGTATTCAGCTTGATTCTCATTTGCATTTTCTCCCTGAATCCTGTCAGTATTTGAGGGAGTGTTTGTGCCCTGCTCAGTGTTAAGCTTCTTGGGTGTCAGTGAACTACATTCATTCAAGCAACTGGAGAGTATTACACTACATGCCTTGTAAATGATGGAGGCTGGAGGTGAGGTACCCACCTTGAAATTCCCAGCCTCTGACAGCTCTTACAACCATAGTTTCAAATGGCTGGTACATTTCAGTTTTTGCTCAAAGTAGACTGATTTTTAACCTTGAAGCAATACAGGAAAGAGAAATTGTAATTTCTTTAAAATACCTGTGGAATCTGTAATTGTTTTAAAGAATGTTTCAAAGGACAATTAAAAGTTTATGCCAATTGTAAAGGGATGATTGATAATCTTATTGAAGAATAAGAAACACTGGCCCATGTGACCAGATGACACTTGATATTCCTTTGAAAATGGGAACAGGCCAAGTTCAAACAGAAATCATATGGCCAGATACAAGTAGGATAGGCAACAAAGCTACTTTTGTAAAGGACAAAGTAGAGCTAAAGCACTGAAGAGTAAAGAAGGCACGTTTACAAAGAAATGGGTGATGGTTTAAAAGGACAGGAACAAAAGACAGGGTTAAAGCAGTAATTGTGAATTGGACAATTCAAACGCTATGCTTTAATTTTGCCACAGCTGACCAGACCATTTAGTCAGGTTCCTGCAAGGGTAGGCCATGTGGGTGACAATTGTCTCCAAAGGTCTCTAATTAAGTGGAGTTACCATTGCAGGTGACCTTAGGACCAAATATATTGAATAAGGAAAGTGAGAAATCTTATGTCCTGAAGGCCAAATTAGAAACACCGTGAGAATGCACATTGTATGAAGAGTAATAGGAAAGCTTATAACCACATGACTTTGTCTTTGTTATATCTGCTACTTTACATGGAATTTATTTTTTGTGCAGATCATAATTTACACTCAAATGTTCATCAGTCATCAAAAGCATTTGTTAGCTTTTCAACCTCTATTTTCCTTTTGCCATCCCTTTGTATCTTTGGCAGTCTGGTAATTGAATTCTCCAGGGCTTTTTGAGGGCTTTTGTAGAATAAATTTATCAGCCACTTCTGTGTATTTTGAATGTTGAACCAAATTGCTCGTAACAGAAAATTTAAAGTTTTTGAACATTGTTATAATCACAGCTGATGTTACAGACAGGCAAGTCAGATCCCAGGATTTTTTTAATTCTCTTGTGGGACATAGGCCTCTCTGGCTGGTCAGCATTTATTGCCTATCCCTAGTTACCATAGGACCATAAGACCATAAGATATAGGAGCACAGTTAGACCATTTGGCCCATCAGGTCTGCTCCATCATTTGATCATGTCTGATATGTTTCTCAATCCCCTTGTCCTGCCTTCTCTCTGTAACCTTTGATCTCCTAATCAATCAAGAACATATCTTTCTCAGTCTTAAATACACTCAATGATTTAGCCTTCACAGCTCTCGGCAGCATTGAGTTCCACAGATTCACTACTCTCTGGCTAAAAAAATTCCTCCTTATCTCCATTCTAAAGGGCTGTCTCTTCACTCTGAGGCTGTGCCTTCAGGTCCTAGTCTCTCTTACTAGTAGAAACATCTTCTCCATGTTAAATCTATCTAGGCTCTGAATGTTCTTTAAGATTCAATGAGATCTACCAAATTCCTTCGAAAATCCTCTTCATAAGATGAGCTTTTCATTTCCATGATCATTTTTGTAAACTCCTATGGATCTGCTGCAAGGTCAGCGCATCCTTTCTTAGATACTGGCTCCAAAACTGCTCAGACTATTCCAAATACCTTTGAGAAGGTGGTGGTGAACTGCCTTCTTGAACCACTGAAGTCCATGTGCTGTAGTTTGACCCACAATGCTTTTCACAACTGACACGTTGATCTCATTGGCCAGCTGCAATTTGAGAGTTAAGGTGCTTTCTTGCTCGTTAAACTTTGTCGACAGCTCAACTTGTCCCAGCTTTATGTTCAGCTTTCGGATCTTGTCAAACTTGCCAAACACAACAGATGTACTGGAATCTCAGAAATCCTTGCAGGTACCTGAAGGTGCAGGAACTGGCTCTCCATTGCAGCCATCAACCTGTCTATGGAAGTAAATAGATGGTCATGTGACTGTTGCATCTCCAAGGCAATAAGGGCCATGATTTCCCACATGCCTATTTGCCACTCCTGTTCCTGATCGTGCATTTGGACAAAGTTCCTGATTGCCCCACCATGGGGTCCTCTCCTGCCTGCGGCTGAACGAGCACCTGGTCTCTGGAAATCCTCCAAGTGCCAGTGACCTGGGCATTCCTACAACCACCAGCTGTGGAGCAGTGAGGTGCTTACTAGATTCTGCTCCCACAGTCTCAAAGCCTCACACACCCACTGAGCTGTGAGTATCTGAGCTAGTGGGTGTGCTTTGGTATTTTTATTGCTAGAAGTTCAGGAGGTAGTTTTGGGGAAAAACGGACATTCTCTGTTTCATTCTCACTTTTTCTGACTGGAGGTCTGTGGCCAGTATTGTTCGGCAGGTATCAGTGCTGGGCCCTCTGTTGATTGTAATATATATAAATGAGCTGGAGGAGAATGTAGGTGGCCTGATTAGTAAGTTTGCAGATAATACAGAGATTGGGCGAACTGCAGTTAGTGAGAAGGACTGCCAGAGAATACAGCAGAATATAGATAGGTTTGAGACTTGGGCAGAGAAATGTCAGATGGAATCTAATCCAGGTGGATGAGAGGTGATGCATTTTGGAAGGTCTAGTGCTGAAGGGAAGTATACAGTAAAAACTATACAGAACCCTTAGAAGGTGTTCTACGCACACAGATCCACAGCTCCCTGAAAGTGGCAACACAAGTAGATAGGGTGATCTAGAAGACTTATAGCATGCTTGCCTTCATTGGTTGGAGCATAGAGTCTAAAAATTGGAAAGTCATGTTGCAGCTGTATAGAACTGAGCTCACATTTAGAATATTGTGTACAGTTCTGGTTGCCACACTATCAGAAGAATTTGGAGGCTTTGAGAGAGTATAGAAGAGAGAGGGAGCAATTGCACAAACTTGGTTTGTTTTCACTTGAATGTCGAAGAATGAGGGAAAGACCTGATAGAAATTTACAAAATTATGAGAAGCATGGCATTGAATGGATAGTTGGAGTCACTTCCGCTGAGTCAAAATCTCAATTGCCAGGGCTATAAGTTTTGAGTAAAAAGAGGAAAATTTAAAGGAGATGTGAGAGTCAAGTTTTTTACATAGAGGGTGATAAGTGTCTGGAATGTGCTGGCAAGGAATAGTAGAAACAGGTATAATAGTAGTATTTAAGAGGCATCTTGACAGGTACATGATCAGGTAGGGAATAAAAGGATAAGGACCTGATTGTGAGAAAAAGTTTTTTTAGTTTGGAAAGGCATTATGTGTCAGCGCAATCTTGGTGAACTGAAGACTGTGTTCCTGTGTTGTACTCTTGTGTTCTTGTGTTGTACTCTTCTTTGTTCTTTTTCTCTGTGGAGGTTGTGCGGGGCTGGCTGAACCTGCAAGACATGAGAGAGAAGATATCGTGACAATTGGTTTGAAGTGATGTGCAAAGAATGCTCTGATCATGGGGTTGATGTTATGTCTGAGGGGAATGAAGAATGGTATTTGCTCAGTTGATCTTTTCCAGCAAGGCCCAAGGTTTTCTCCTCATCGGGGCTGAGGATCCTAAGGTTGGGGTCACTCACTCACGGACTTTCATATTTGGTCTGCCCTACAATAGGCTGTCTTCCCCTGTAATATGACAAAGGGAGAAATTGAGTTAGGTGAACGTGGATGGCACAGCCGTTGTACTGGTGCAACTAGTTGAAAGGTGGTGATGTGTTCTGAGGAAGTGAGGAGGCAGTGCAGACAGTATATAAGGTTTGTGGTACCAGAGTTTGGATGGGGGGGGCGGTGTAAGTTCATGAGAATGAATGAAGGAATATGTTGCAGTCAATTGTGAGAGAGACAGAGCATAAGTCTTGATGGAAAGTGGGTGCAAACAGAAATGGAAGTTGAATGGGTTTGAGGTAGTGAAGAGAAGAATGTGGCACTCACTCTGAGAAGATCATTGTCCTTCTTTCAACACTGCTGGCTGTTATTCCACGCCCTGGAGACTGCAGTGACCTGGATGACGACCTTGGACCAGGCTGAGGAAGAAACACTTGACCTGAAATGTTAACTCTGACTTCTCTCCACAGATGCTGCCAGACCTGCTGTGTTTTTCCAGCAATTTCTGTTTTTCTTTCTCATCCTAGCTTCTGCTAAGCCAATGGCTTAAATTTTAAGATAAGAAAAGAAAGTTTTCTCTTATTTCTTGTAAAACCCCACAGTATAAGCAAACTTCAAGTTTCTATTCACCCTATGTAGCTTAGGCTTACATATATGTTGGTCCTAATCAGTGAAACCTTACAAGGGCCTAAACAACTTGGGCTAAAGTGAAATTTGTGGTAGAATTGTAAGAGATTTTGGCAGAGGCTATCATGAAGTCAGGAGCAACCCACTACATCTTTTATGTATCTGCCAGGTGATCAGGTGAGCTTCTCTGCATGTTACCAGTTGAGGGGGATCATTATTCATTAAGTGCATTATAAATGGCACAACATTGCCATATGTTCAGCTTCTTGTTTTACTGAGAACACCGAAAAACGTAGATATGGAGATTTCTCGACATAGTCATCAAAGCAGGTAGCTGAAGAATTCAGCTCGGCTGCTTGCTCCAAATGACCCTAAAGTTGAATCCTGGGCATCAATGCCTCAGGGCACATCTCTGATTCACTCTTAAAGGAACTTCCTGCACTTCAGTACTGCACCTCTGGCTGCACCAGCAACATCATTGTAATGCTGCAGCTATGCAGTCGGCTAGTAGAGCAGACTGGGCTCTGTGTTCGGCCTGTTCTTTTTCCATCATGGTATTCACTCACTCTGAGCTGGCCTGGACACTCACAGCATTCCTACCTTCCATTACCCTGCTGTTTTGTGTCTTACCTTCTCCAACAGAGATTCAGGCACACATTACTGCTATATTGTCGTGCTGTTTAGCATGGACACAAAAGCCTATCATGATCATCAGTAGGCTTCAATCAAATCGAGGGACACTCAGGGGTTCCCAGCCTCTGCTACAAGTCCACTGGCTTGGTTCCAGTTACTCAGGCTGTCAGAATCACTCTCTCTGCATAAGGAGCAAAGAACTGAATATTGAGCAGCATGTCACTTGACATGATCATTTCTGCCCTAGTTGGGACTGTTTCTCCCATGGCAAGAGACTGAGACAGATATTAAGGAAGATGAAAGTGGATGGCACAGCTACTACTGTTAGTGTGAATATTTCACCAAGTGAGTGAGTTGGCAGAGCTGAGGGCAAAGCAGGGTTAGTGTTTCTAAGGGATAAAATAGATGAAGGAAGATGTTGGAGGCAACAGTAAGGGAGATAAAGCATAACCCTTGGTGGGAACTGGATGCAGTAACAAAGGTAGAGTGAATGTAAGACTGTGGACAGAAGAGTGTGTCACTTGACTTGGTAGAATGGAGGAGACAATAAAGCCATAAGAAATAAGAACAGGAGTAAGCTGTTCAGTCCCTGGAGCCTGTTCTACCATTCAATAGGTTTATGGCTGATCCAGCATTCCTCATGTCCCCTTTCCTGCACTTTCCTTACAGCCCTTGATTTTCCTATGGATCAAGAATGTATCTATCAGAGCCTTAAATATACACAAGAACTCTGCCCAAGGACTGTCTGTGACAAGGAGTTCAAAAGAAGAAGAAATTCCTCCTCATCTCAGTCTTAAATTGATGTCCCTTTATTTTCAGAATATGCTTCTGGTCCTAGAATTTCCCATGTGGGGAAACACCCTTTCAGCGTTTACCCTGTCAAACTCCTTAAGAATCCTACATGTTTCAATAAGATCAGCTCTTATTCTTCCAAATTCCAATGAGTAGAGTCCCAAACTGCTTTGCTTTTGCTGCTAAGACAATGCTACCATAGCAGGGATAACTCTTGTGAACCTTCTCTGAACTGCCTCTAATGAAATGACAGATTTCCTTAAATAAGGGGATTAAAACAGCTCACAGTACTCTAGATGTGATTAGATTAGATTAGATTAGCTTCAGTGTGGAAACAGGCCCTTCGGCCCAACAAGTCCACACCGCCCCGCCGAAGCGCAACCCACCCATACCCCTACATCTACCCCTTACCTAACACTACGGGCAATTTAGCATAGCCAATTCACCCGACCTGCACATCTTTGGAGTGTGGGAGGAAACCGGAGCACCCGGAGGAAACCCACGCAAACACAGGGAGAATGTGCAAACTCCACAAATGTGCAAATTCCTGAGGCGGGAATTGAACCCAGGTCTCTGGCACTGTGAGGCAGCAGTGCTAACCACTGTGCCACCGTGCCGCCCAAAATGAGATGTGATCTCATCTATACCTTGTACAATTCCAGTAAGACTTCCTTAGTCTTATATTCAACCTTTTTGAAATAAGACCAACATTCCATTAGCCTTCCTGATTACTTGCTGCACCCATGTGCTAGCCTTTTGTGTTTCACATAAAAGTACTGCCAGGTCACTTTGTGTTGCAACTTTCTGCAGTTTTTCTCCATTTAAAAAGTATTCTGTTCTTTTGTTCTGCCTTCCAAAATGAACAACTTTGCATTTTCCCCAATTATGCATCATTTGCCAGCTTCTTGCCCACTTACATAATCTATCAGCATCTCTCTGTAAACTGTTGATATCCCTCTCACAACCTGCCTTTCTATCTATTTTAATGTTATCTGCAAATTTGGCTATAGCATATTCCCTTTCTTCCTCCAAGTCATCAATATATTGTAAAGACTTACAGTCCCAGCACTGATCACTGTGACATTCCACTGGTCACAGGTCACCAACCTAAAGAAGAGCCCCTTATCCCCACTCAGTTTCCTGCACATGAACCAATTCTGTATTCATCCCAATATACCACTTCCAACACCACGAACTCTTCTGTTTTGATTTAACATTTTATGAGGTACTGAGCTTTCTAATCACACTGTTGGCATAGCTCTGGACTGTGAAAACTGTACTGACCCAGCTGGTGACCTCAGGCCTGATTACCAGGACTGGTGACAGGGCCTTCTCTGATGATTCTCTGTGAAGAGGACATCCAATTTTCCTCCATCCGAACCAGCCGTTTTCATTTCACTCAATCCCTCCCTTTGGCTCATTAGAAGAGAAAACGGCTCACAATTGGGTGGACAGATTGAAGGTGGGTGCTGGGATGCTTGACAATCATCTTCTCACCTCCTACAAGGAGAGGATTTTTCAGTTAGCGGGAGAAAATCAAGATTGCTTATATGGAATGCGAAGACCTTATTTGCTGGTGAAATAACTCCACAGAGGCTGGTATTCCAAACCAAGTCATCCTTTATTTACACATGGAAAATCTTTGATGCTGATAGACCCTCATCAGAGTCAACTCCCAGGGTGTCACTCCTGACACTCCTGTTTTAATCTGTCAGCCAAAGATCCCTAATTGGACCAGGTTAACTGCCTCAGTCAGGGGACTCATAATCTATGAGGCCAATCTGGTTGACTTTGTTACTATCACTGCATCCCTCCCTTTTAAGTTGGCGGACATAGAGCAGTTCCTTTTCTTGTAGCTCCTTCTGTGGCATTTTAGCAACAGGTCATGTCCCTCTGTTACTGCCTTGGATACAGGCAAATACAATAACTCGCCTTTTGTGCCCTGAGTAATTTGGAAGAAATTCTGCAAAGCCATGCCCATCTCAAATTCCGAGATCTCTTCAACACTTGATAGAGAGGGAGAACCCAATGGTTCTGCAGTCTTTCCAACTATTCCGAGGAGCTGGACCCGTTTTGCTCCCAGACAGTTTGCAGCTTTCATGTGGTCCACGTGCTTGTTCAGCATCATTGCACATACTCAAACTTAATATGTCACTGGACTAGGCATCATGTCGTCCATGCCTCCTAACCATGCAGGGCCATTCTCATGGTTCCTATACCAAACTTCTTCCCCTGAGGTAAACTGTTCTCTCTCACTTAGTGGAGTCTTCTGGCCGGCACTGGCGTTCCTGCTGCTGTTTCATCCACCTCCTCTAGGATTTAATCTGGTGCAGAGTCTTCTCCTCATTAGCAACATTGCTGGAGCTATCTCTTTAGTGGTATGAGCGGTAATCTTATAATCAAATAGGAACCAGGACAGTTCAGTATCTAGTGAAGCTGTAGGCTGTTTCTTTAAGCTTGCCTTCAAAAGTTTGGACTGCTCTTTTTGCCAGGCCATTGGATGATGAATGGTATGGAGCTGTCTTTATATGTCAAATGTCATTGGGCTTTAGGAAATACTCAAATTCCCTGCTGATAAACGATGGCCCATTATCTGAGACCAACATTCCAGGGAGCCCATGAATTGCAAAGGATGCACGCAGTTTTTTTTAATCATCGTCTCCGTGTTTGACAAATGAACTTTATGCATATCCAACCACTTTGAGCAGATGTCCACAGTAACAAAGAACATTGAGCCCAAGATGGACTGCATGATCGATGTGTAACCAAATCCAGGATTTATCTGGCCATTCCCACAAATGTTGGAGAGTTTAGATTAGATTACTTTACAGTGTGGAAACAGGCCCCTCGGCTCAACAAGTCCACACCGACCCGCCAAAGCGCAACCCACCCATAACCCTACATTTACCCCTTACCTAACACTACGGACAATTTAGCATGGCCAATTCACCTGACCTGCACATTTTTGGACTGTGGGAGGAAACCAGAGCACCCGGAGGAAACCCATGCAGACACGGGGAGAATGTGCAAACTCCACATAGTCAGTTGCCTGAGGCAGGAATCGAACCCAGGTCTCTGGCGCTGTGAGGCAGCAGTGCTAACCACTATGCCACCATGCCGCCCACCAGTTGCTGGTGGTAACTATTGTCCTTGTTGATACTCTGGGCTGTGCCCCACCAATATGGCTGTGTCTGCATCCACCCGTGGCCGCCAGGCATAATTTCTCACCAACATCTTCATTTTGGAAACCCTTGGATGACCCTAGTAGAGTTGAGCCAGTATCTGGGTGGTAACATGTGCTCAGAACAATTACTCCTCCTCTCCACAATAATATGCTATCCTCTATTGTGATCCGGTCTCTCCTGTTCAAAAGGCTTCAGTTCTAGTTATGACTGTCTTTTAGTTTTCCCCATCAACACCAACCATATCAGTTTTACCAGGACCGGATCTTGCTGTGTCCATAGTCTGATATTGCCGGCTGTGACTGGAAGTGTGTCCAGAACATATAAAACTGTTACAAACTCTTCCGATGGGGTTACCACTCGCAGTGTATCTGCCAGTGGGAGGTAGCTTAATGCAAAGGCATTCATTACTTGGCCTCCGGGACAGCTACAACTTGTAATTATACACACTTGGTATCAGAGTCCACTGCTGAATTCAGCCTGAAGCTATGGATGGCACTACCTTTCCTCTTCAAGTAGACCTAGTAGGGATTTGTGGTCCATTATAATCACAAATTTTCATCTGTAAAGGTATTGGGGGAACTTCCTGACTTCAAATATGACCACCAAACCTTTCTTCTTTATCTGTATTTACTCTCTGCGCTAGCCTAAGTCTCGGATGCATACCCTATTGGACACTCCTCCCCATTGGGCCACCTATGAACTAACACTACCCTGATGGCATACAGGGAGGTATCACATGTCAATACCAGATCATAGTGTATCAATACCTTAGAGGATGATAGATATTTCTTCACTTCCCTGGAAGCTATGGCTTGGCTGCATGACCATTTCCATTGCTGATCCTTTTTTAGGGGTTGATGTGAAGTTTCCAGGATGGAAAGTATGAACTTTTCATAATAATTCACATGCTCAAGGAAAGAGCTAAGCTCCGATGTAGGCGTCGGAGTTGGGGCACTTTTGATCGTCTTCACTTTATCTTCTAATGGGTCTAACCCAGTCTTGTTGACTTTGTAGCCCAAGCACTTGGGATGCCTGTAACAGACATTGTTCCCTTCTTAGGCATATGTCTGCTTGGAAGAATACATCTAAGGACTACATCCAAGTTTTCTAAATGCTCTTTATTGATCTTCCCAGTTATTGGCACGTGATCTAGATAAATGGTGACCTGGGGTAGACCCTGAAAAATGTTCTCCATCATCTGATGAAAAAGTGTATAGGCTGACAATATTCCAAATGGCAGTCTCATATATTGATACAAATTCTGGATGAGAGGTGCTGGAAAAGCACAGCAGTTCATGAAGCATCCGAGGAGCAGTAAAATCGACGTTTTGGGCAAAAGCTCTTCATCAGGAATGCAAACCTTTATGGGTATTAATTATAGCATACGTATGGGAATCCTCATCTAACTGCAATTGTAATGACACATGGCTCGTATCCAGCTTTGTGAAGGACAACTCTCCTGCTAGCTTTGCATATAAATCTTCTATGCGAGAGATTGGATATTTATCCAGCTGGAAAAAGCAGTTTGCTGTTTGTTTAGTATCCCCACAAAGGCAAACTGACCTGTGGGCTTCAAAATTGGTATGATGGGTACTGCCCATTGCATGAACTAGACTGATTTGATGATTCCTTTGCTTTCCAACTTTTTGATTTCTGCCTCTACTTTTGCCCAAAAGGCAAATGGCACTGGACAAGCCTTGCAGAATTATGGAATTGCGTCTTAGTCAATACCTTGGATAGTCCCTAGACCTTCCTAGAACACTTCCGGATATTTAATTAGGACTTAACTAAGGCAATCATTTTCTAATCGAAAAATGTTGAGCCAATTTACCTGAATCTCCCTCAACCAATTTTGCCCCATCAAACCTGGTTAAAGCCTTTTACTATAGTCACTGGTAATGGAACTAGCTGCTTTCCATAAAAGAGTGGAACTGAAGTCATACCCTTAATCTGTAAAGGTTCCCCAGTATAGGTTCTCAGTCTAACCCAGGTCTTATATAAGTTAAAGGGTTTGAGTTCAGAACGAGTTTTGTTCACGATTGGTTCTGCAATCACTGATACAGCCACGCTGGAATTGACCTCCATTAGAACCAGATGACCATTGAACCAAACATTTATTTTGATTGGACCTGATTTGGATGTTGTTAAACAACTTATGTAGGTGAACTTCCAGTTGTGTGCACTCTCCTGGATACTGACCTATGTGTTCTCTTAATCCATTTAGGTTTAGCAGGACTCCTTTGCTGTCATGAGTCTGTCTACCGGCAGCAATTACAATGACTTGCCACCCTGGACCCTAAAGAAAATTTTAACCTTTTGGCCAAGGCTTGGCTTTGTTTTAGGTTTTACTTGAGCTGACCTAGAGTCCCTTTGTTCAGAATATATCCTGAGTTTTCAGCAAAAGCCCTTCGTCGTTTTTCCTGCTCCTTGGATGCTGCCTGACCTGCTGTGCTTTTCCAGCACCACTCTAATCTAGACTTTGATCTCCAGTATCTGCAGTCCTCACTTTTGTCTACATCCTGAGTGAGGCTATTCAATTATCTGCACTCAAATGGTGCTTCCCAAGTTCAGTCAACCTGACGAGGGTGTCCACTTCCATCAGAATACCCTGCAGCTCATATGCTCCACTTGCTGTACGTTCCAATGTTGTTGTGCCTGTCTGAAGTCCAGAAGATGCTTTTACATGGCTATACCAGATAGCAACTGGTTCCTCAGCATCTCATTAAGGGTTAAACCAAAGTCACATGCCTCTGCCAGTCGTCTTAACCTTATCGAAAATCCCAACACGATCCCCCGGTTCTTGAATTGCGAGTGAAAATGATAGTGTCTCAGATTTAGACGAGGCTTGAGGTTGTAATATTCCTTAATTAAATCTGTCAACTTAGGCCTCACTCCCAGGGGAACCAACACCTTCATCAAAAATGGAATACAGATTAGCAACAGTATAGACTCAGGGGATTTCTGCAGAAGGATCTATGACCCCATGACAGCGAATACGATAAGCAGACATAAGCAGCTTGCTGACCCTGTGCATTAGTCTGATTCTCTGAGACCCATGCTGTAACATTATCACTCTCCAGTTGGGGTCTGCGATGGCCCTGGGACATCTCTTGCCTTGTTCACCTAGGACAAGCCTTGTAATGTTGTAGAGCTTACAGTAAAAGTGAAGATAATGCATACATTGAAAACATTTCACTAAAGGCAGGAAATTCACTCTGACTAGAGGCCAAAGACCAAATCTTCAGTTGCATGCTTGCTATATGTGGTCAAGACACGGCTAGAAGATTGTCTGGCCTTTTAAAGAGGGAGGTCTGAACTACTAAAGTTTACCTCAATGACAAGAATCTGATTTTGGTCTCTTGCCAGTTTGAATCTTTACACTCACCTTGGAGGTGAGGCAGGAAGATCACGCATCTCGCATTTAATTTGAATGCCGACAGGACATGGTGGGGTTCTGGAAGGCCAAAAGCAACCTATTTAGTTGTATTCCTACCATTCTAATGGAATATTCAGTTTGACAGGTATCCGATCAAAAAAAACGTATCATATTCCTTTTCCACTCAATGAAAGTGTAAAAAGCCTGTTACTCCATTGGAATTGTCAATAATCCATACAATAGTGTTAAGGATATCATTATCTCTTAACGCATTACAGTGTTTCAAATACATGTGTTGGCCTCTAAATAAACATTGTGTTCAGCACACAATGTTGCTGGTGAACAACTTCACTCATGTCATTGAACACTAACCCTAATATCTCTGATTATGTTTGGATTATATTGGTTGCAGTTGTACATTTATTTTTCAGGAGTAGTAGCAATAACAAAACAGCAGCCTACTGAACATTTGTGGAGGTGCCGGTGTTGGACTGGGGTGGACAAAGACAGAAGTCACACGACACCAGGTTATAGTCTAACAGGTTTATTTGAAATCACAAGCTTTCGGAGAACTGCTCTTGTATCAGTTGAAGTGGAGGAAAGCGCACAGGCACAGGATTTATAGGTGGAGATCATTGCAAGATAATTCTAGGCGATTAGGAGTGTCAAAAGATAGTACAAGTGGTGTGAGTGGAGTGTCAACAGACTGAATAACAAGTGTCTGCAGGTGATCAAAAATGTCAAACGGCGTGAGTAAAGTGTCAACAGCTGAATAGTAAGTGAAGGGATGATCTATGATCCGATTAATTAAGGCAGAGAGCTAATTACAAAAAAATCAAAAAATAAGATGGTGCTAGAGACAAACCAAATGGCTGGAATAACATGATGAGGGTCTAACCAAAGTAAGATGTAATCTAAAACTGTACAGACTACTTGAGGTAGAGAAGTAACAACAAGTTATCAAGGTGAAAACAACAGTAAGGAAAGTTTTGCAAACACAGAACAGTGTGGTGGAGACATATATAGCAAGACATGAACCCAAGACCATAGTTGAGGCTGTCCTCATGGGTAGAGAATTTGACTATCTATTTCTGCATTTGTTGTGTATCTTGAAGGCCGCCTTGGAGGAAGTTTACCTGAAGCAAGGAGACTGAACATCCCTGACCGCTGAAGAGACCTCCCGACTGTAAGGGAACATTCCTGTCTGGTGATAGTTGCACAGAGTCCATTCATCTGTTGTCATAACATCTGCATGGTCTTGCCGATATACCATGCCTCGGTGCATCCTTTCCTGCAGTGTATGAGGTAGACAACATTGGCTGAGTCATATGAGTACCCTATCGTATATGTGGTAGGTGGTGTTCCCATGTGTGATGATAGTATCCATGTTGATGATCTGGCATGTCTTGCAGAGGTTGCTGTGGCAGGGTTGTGTGATGCCTTCTCGCTGCTTTCCTGATGTTCACTATAAACGATGGTTTGTTTGAGCTTCAGCAGTTGTTTGAAGGCAAGAAGAGAGGGACAGACAGAGAAAGGGAGAGAGAGAGAGAGACAGACAATGGGAGGAAGAGAGAGACACACACAAACAGAGGGATGGAGAGAGAGAGAGAGAGGGACAGCCAGAGGGAGAAAGAGAGAGAGACAGTCAGAGGAGGGAGAAAGAGCTGAACAGACAGAGGGAAAGTGGGAGAGAGAGAAAGAGAAAGGACAGACAAGGAGAGAGAGGGAGATAAATGGTTGTGGGGTAGAGAGTGGGAGAGAGACAGTGACAAATGGAGGGAGGAAGAAAGGGAGGGACACACAGGAGGGAGAGAGAATTCAAGAGGAGAAAAGAGAGAAAACGCCATGGGGACAGAAAGAGACAGAGGAAATATCATACTGTAATAATTACTAAGCAGCACTCCACCCCCTCTCCCTGGCACTGAATTCAAATCTGACCCCAGGGAGAGACAGAGGAATAGAGAGAGACACAGGCAGACAAAGAGTGCAACTCCCAGAGAGATAAAGAGGGGTAGAGAGAGACAGGCAGACAGAGAGTGCAAACCCCAGAGAGATACAGAGGGGTAGAGAGAGACACAGGCGGACAGAGAGTGCAACCCCCAGAGAGAGATACAGAGGGATAGAGAGAGAGACACACACAGGCGGACAGAGAGTGCAACCCCCAGAGAGAGATACAGAGGGATAGAGAGACACAAGCAGACAGAGAGTGCAACCCTCCGGGAGAGAGATAAAGGGATAGAGAGAGACATAAGTAGACAGAGAGTAAAACCCCCAGGGAGAGATACAGAGGGACAGAGAGACACAGACAAACAGAGAGTGCAACCCCTGGGAGAGATACAGAGGAGTAGAGAGAAACAGGCCAACAGGGAATGCAAGCCCTAAGGAGAGATACAGAGAGACACAGGCAGATGGAGAGTAAAACTCCCAGGGAGAGACACAGAGGAATAGAGAGAGAGCAAGTAACTCAGGTAGAGACAGACAGAGACAGGGAGAAATCCCAGGGAGAGAAACAGTGCAAGACAGAGAGAGAGAAACACAGAGAGATGTGTAGAGGGGAACAGAAAGATCCCAGAGAGAAATAGAAGGACAGACAAAAGAGAAAGAAACAGGGACAGTGAGAGTGTGAAACCCAGGTGGGGAAAGAGGACAGAAAGGACAAAGAAAGATAAAGAAAGAGAGTGAGAGAAAAACAGTCAGGGAGAGAGACAAATGGAGGAGAGAGAATTATCCCAAGGAGAGTGACAGAGAGAGAGAAGACAAAAACACAATGGAGAGAGATAGAAGGACAGACAGAGGAAGGGAGAGAAATCCCATTGTGAACAAGGAAAAGGGCAGAGAGGGAAAGGGAGAAATAAACCCAGGGAGGGACAAATAGAGAGAAAGACGAAGAGGGAGAGAGAAATCCCAGGAAGAGAACGGGAAAGGACAGATAGTGAGAGAAATCTCAGACAGCGAACGAGAAAGGACAGTAGAGAGAGAGAAAAAACCCAAGGAGAGAACGGGAAAGGACAGATAAGAGACTGGGAGGAGAGACACAAGGACAGAGAGGAATCGAGGGAGAGAAGAGCAGACAAGAAGATGTCATCGAGAGCAAATGATGGAGGGACAAAGAGTGGGGATGCTGATAGAATGACCCTCTGGCAGGAACAGCAAAATCCCACAAGGCAGAGAGAGAGAAACGTGTGGAGAGAGGTGATTGGGGAAGCTCAGAGATCAGAAAGACTGGATGACAGAACAGTTCCACAAAAACCCGAGGAGGGGTGAGAGAGTTGGAGGTTGGGCTCTGCAGGGAGGCGGGTGGGGGGTGGGGGAGGGGAGGTGGGAGGGAGTGTGGATGCGGAGAGTGAACAGAGAGGAGATGTGTGGGAGACAGGGATTAGGCAACTGTGCGAGGGATAGGCAACTGGAAATATGGAGGCAGAGAGAGAGACAGGGAGGCAGTGAAATCTGTAGGATTAGACTGTGCAGCAGCCCATTTTTGTCCCTTTGTTCACACCCCTGCAGCCCAGAGCTCACTCCCTTATGGTACAAACCCCAGAGAAAATAGGTTGGGGCTGTTTTCCCTGTAGCATCAGAGGCTGAGGAGTGGCCTTATAGAGGTTTATAAAGTCATGAGGAGCCTGGATAGGATAAATAGTTAAGTCTTTTCTCTGGGGTGAGGGAGTCCAGAACTAGAGGGTATAGGTTTGAGGTGAGAAGGGAAGGATTTAAAAAGGACCTAAGGGGCAACTTTTTCATGCACAGGGTGGTGCATGTATGGAATGAGCTGCCAAGGAAGTGATGGAAGCTGGCATAATTGCAATATTTAAAAAGGCACCCGAATGGGTACAGGAATAGGAACAGTTTGGAGGGATATGGGCCAAATGTTGGGAAATGGGACTAATTAATTTAGGCTATCTGGTCAGCATGGATGAGTTGGACCGAAGGGTCTGCTTCCATGCTGTACGTCTCTATGACTCTCTGATAAGTGGAGGAATAGGAATGGCTTTGGAGAGATGTTCGTCCTCATCTATGACGTGTTGAAGGCTACTGAAAAATGTGTTGCTGGAAAAGCGCAGCAGGTCAGACAGCATCCAAGGAGCAGGAGAATTGATGTTTCGGGCATAAGCCCTTCTTCAGGAATCTTCAGGCTTATGCCCGAAACGTCGATTCTCCTGCTCCTTGGATGCTGCCTGACCTGCGTTTTTCTAGCAACACATTTTTCAGCTCTGATCTCCAGCATCTGCAGTCCTCACTTTCTCCGTGTTGAAGGCTATGACGAACATGGCGTAGTTTCTTCACTCTGAGGAAGTACTGTATCTGTTGTGTCCCATGTCTGTCTTCTGAGGAGGTCATTGTACTTTTTCTCTGTGGCACATCAATGAACTGGTGATCGATAAGTTGAATATCACATCCTGTTCTTATGAAGACAGCTTTCAGCATCTTTAGGTGTCAGTTGCATTCCTCCTCATCTGAGCTGATTCTCTGTGTACGCAGGGCTTGTCTGTAGGGGTTGGCTTCTTTAATACGTTTAGGGTGGAAGCTAGAGAAGTGAAGCATCGTGAAGTTATCCGTTGGCTTGTGGGAGAGTGAAATTTGGCAATGTTTGGGTACAAAATCTTATCTAATCAATAGATTTCATTTGACCACATCCATCACCCTGCCAACGTGCTACTCCCATTGTTCAGTGATAAAAGTTCAGAAATGTTATGATGAGGTAAAAAAAGAACTGCAGATTCTGGAGGTCTGAAACAAATAAAAACAGAAATTATTGGAGAAACATGATAGATCTGGCAGCATCTGCAAAGGGAAAACACCAATAATGTTTTGAGTCAAGTGACAAATTTCAGAATGAAAGGAGAGTCAATGAGTCCTGGGACTCTACACTTTGATATTGCTTTTTGATGATTATTCCTATCCTACCTTATTTTCACTGTCAGCAGCAAGACCTCTCACAAACATACTATTCCGTTTGCACTTTATTGTATTTTGCAATTGTTCCCAGAATATTCTTTCCCATTTCCCTTGGCAACTTCTGCTACTGATTTTTATTTTCAGAACTGGAAACTTGAGCTTTCATTGTGTAGCCTAACTACAACCTCTGATCTATTGTCTTTTGTTTTTCTATCCATATATTCTGCAATCAGTATATCCAACACCTTTTTGTATGGAAGCAAATGAAAGATCTCTTTGACAATCTTTGCTTTCAACTCAGGACTTTTCCTGTTATATATGTAACTTTTTTGCTGTATTCAATTTGTGGATCTCCAGTTTTAGGCAATTTGTGACTATTATACTGTTTCCCATATTATTATTATTAATCTCATATTATAACAGTATCTCAGTATTGGGCATGTCCTATGATAGGTGACAATCTTCCTCATTGGTCATTTATCACAACTGCATTCAGGGCCTTCCTATAGGGCCACACTTTGGTTGTCACATTTTTGCTTTACCACAGTAACTATATTCCCTCTGCTTCAACTTCTTTTGGTTTAGTTGTGTCAGTATGACAGATGATTATTCAGAATCTGTCAATATTTATATGGGTGACTTTAGCTAAACCTCTGGGCATAATTTAGTGAAATTGCAGCACTGGTAATGAAAACTGTTAAGTAGAAGGAATCTAAACATGGTTCTTGGATTATTTCAAATGATGGGAGTTTGATTATTTCCTTTGGCAGCTTGTTCCATTATGGGATTGCCTTCAGAAGGAAGGATTGTTGATACACTGTTTTGGAAACAAATGCTGATTACTTAATGTTTTCTCATTGCCATAGGAAACCAGATCTTATGTCGGTTCTGAATAGTCCATTCCATATTTTATGGAACCTGGTCAGTTTACTTTTCTCCCAATGGTTCCTGGTAACGATTTCCATTCCAAATCTTTGATCAAGGATGTGACACTATTACAAAATTGTGCAGCATGTCTTTAGATCACTTCAATCTTATTTGTATCATTAGCCATATCGGGAGCCTTCACACAACTTACATCCTCTGGGACTTGGAGGTGCCTGTGTTGGACTGGGGTGGAAAAAGTTTAAAATCATACAACACCAGGTTGTAGTCCAACAGGTTTAATTGGAAGCACTAACTTTCAGAGCACCGCTCCTTCGTCAGATGGTCAGATGATCAACTACCTGATGCAGGAGCAGTGCTCTGAGAGCTAGTGCTTCCAAATAAACCTGTTGGACTATAACCTGGTGTTGTGTGATTTTTGACTACATACACCGGGTTTGGCAAGCAAATGTTTGGTGAGTTATAACTCTGATATTTTTGTAGCAATAGCAAAGATTCTTCCTCAGAAATCTATGAACCCTGTTTGTTTTGATGTTATTTGCTAAATATAGAATCCCCATTGAAGATTGTTTACTAGATGAACTGCCAGGTATGGTTATGTATTCTGCCTCATAGAGTCATAGCACGGAAACAGACCCTTCGGTCCAACTCGTCCATGCCGACCAGGTATCCTAACCCAATCTAGTCCTACCTGCCAGCACCCAGCCCATATCCCTCCAAACTCTTCCTATTCAAATAACCATCCTGTTGGAAAATGTGCTTGTAGAACTGAAAAGTTACCTGTTGGTGAATCCTTTTTGTTGTTGATGCACATAATATAGCAATTTTTTGCATTGAATGCCATCTCCTATTGGTCCTGGCCTTTTTTAAATTTCAGAAGATAATCTTGTGCCAATTCATATAATCTTACATGTTTCCTGATATGTAGACCACACATTCATCTACAAGTAGCTTAACTTTTGTTTTTAACTTGGAAGGTTGCTAATGTAAAATCAAGAAAGCAAAGGTTCCAACATAGTTCCCTGGGGCAATCTGAGCAGGACATCACAAGTAGATAATGATTCCTATCTCATACCACTAATGGGCTCTTTGTTAGTTAAGAGTTGCCGGATCCAATTTAATAATACCCTTCTAATCCCAAAGTAGTGGACTTTCTACAAGATTTTGGATGAGGAAATTTTTCAAAGTCTTCTGCGAAATCTTGTAATGCCATTACAATAGTTTAATCTCTTTCAAGACTTGAATCAAGATTATTGAGAGTCTGCAAAGGTTGTGTTTCAATAGCTCTTTTTAGCTAAGAAATATTGTGACTATTTATGAGGATTTTATGTGCTTCAAAATGCCCATGAATGATTCATTCAAACAATTTCCAATTCTTATGTACTCATAGAGTTAGAGAAATGTGTAAGATGGAAACATACCCTTCAGTCCAACTTGTCCATGCTGACCACACATCCTAAATTAATCTAGTCCCATTTGCCAGCATTTGGCCCATATCCCTCTCAACCTTTCTTATACCCATCCAGATTCCTTTTAAATGTTGTAATTGTACCAGCCTCCTCCACTTCCTCTGGATGTTAATTCCATTCATGCACCACCCTCTGTGTGAAACAATTGTCCGTTAGATCCCTTTTAAATCTTTTCCCTCTCACCTTAAACCTATGCCCTCTAGTTTTGGAATCCCCTACCCTAGGAAAAAGAATTTGACTATTCACTTCGTCCATGTCCCTCATGTTTTTATAAGGTGACGCTCAGCTTCCAGTGCTCCAAGGGAAAGAGCCCCAGCCTATTCAGCTTCTCCTTCTAGATCAAACCCTCCAACCTTGGCAACATCCTTGCCAATCTTTGCTAGACCCTATCAAGTTAAATGACATCTTTCCTGTACTAGGGAGACCAGAATTAAACACAATACTCCAAAAGTAGTCTAACCAATGTCCGGTACAGTCACAACATGACCTTCCAACTCCTACATTCAATGCACTGACCAATAAAGGAAAGCATACCAAATGCCGCCTTCACTATCCTAACTACCTGTGTCTCCACTTTCAAGGAACTATGAACTTGCACTCCAAGGTTTCTTTGTTTGGCAACACTCCCCAAACCTTATCATTAAGTATATAAGTCCTGCCCTGATTTGCCCTATCAAAATGTAGTACCTCGCATTTTTCTAGATTAAACTCCATCCATTGGCCCATCTAGTCGAGGTAACCTTCTTCGCTGTCCATTACACTTCCAATTTTGGTGTCATCTGTAAATTTACTAAGCAGACCTCCTATATTTACATCCAAATCATTTATATAAATGACAAAAAGCACCAATCCTTGCAGCACTGCTGATCACAGGCTTCCAGTCCAAATACCAAGCCTCTACCTTCACCCTCTGTCCTGTCTTTGAACCAGTTCTGTATCCAAATGGCTGGTTCTCTCTGTATTCCATGTGATCTTACCTTGTTAACCAGTTACA
Source organism: Chiloscyllium punctatum (assembly GCF_047496795.1). NCBI lineage: Eukaryota > Metazoa > Chordata > Chondrichthyes > Orectolobiformes > Hemiscylliidae > Chiloscyllium > Chiloscyllium punctatum. Next base: position 85,081,593 of record NC_092749.1, read on the forward strand.
AGAGGATTAAATGGATTGGTCAAGTGGGCAGATCTGTGGCAGAAGGAATTTAATCCTGATACATGTGACATAATGCACTAGGAAGAAGGGACAAAACAAGGGAACCTCATCGAATGCCTTACTGAAGTCCATATAGACAACATCTACCACTCTGCCTTCATTAATCCTCTTCATCACTTCTACAAAAAACTCAATCAAGTTACTGAGACACGATTGTTCATGCACAAAGCCATGTTGACTGTCCCTAATCAGTCCTTGCCTTTCCAAATACATATAAATCCTGTCCCTCAGAATCACCTCTAATAACTTGCCCACCACCGATGTCAGGCTCACCGGTTTCAAGGCTTTATTTAACCCATTTCTTCAGTTTAGCTTCAAGTTTTCTTTTACTCCATCGATTGTAAAATGCTTTGGAATATCTTGGCATCATGAAATATGCAATATAATTAACAAAAAAAGGTAAGTTAATTCATTCATCAATAACATTGACAGCATCAACAGTTTTACATCTGTCATGAAATTCTCAGCATCTGTTACTCAAGGTCATCATATTCTGTGTATGCAATAATCAATGTGAAGGAAATTAGCAGGAGTTTTGTTCAGAGATAGTTAGCATGGCTTTGATATAGAGGAGGTCATGCCTAAAAAACTGATTGAATTTTTGAGGAGGTGACCAAATGCCAGGATGAGGGTAGTGCAGTTGATGTCATTTACATAGTTTTCAGCATGGACTTTGACAAAGTCCCACATTCAGAAGTGATGAAAAAGGTGAACACTCATTGTATCCAGGTAACTTGCCAAGATAGATATAAAATTGGCTTAGTGGCAGGAGACAAAGCGTGGTGGTAGAAGGCTGTTAGCATGACTGGAGGTTCGTGTCCAGTAGCGTACCATGGGGATCAGCGCTGCATCCCTTATTGTTTGTGACATATAGTTATAAACGACATGGATGAGAATGTGGGGTATGATAAATAAGTTTGTGAATGACACAAAGTTTGGCCAGGTGGTTAGTGAGGAAGAAGGTATTAGGCTATAGGTGGTTATAAATGCATCGGTCAGGTGGGCAGATTGAATTTAATCCTGATACATGCAACATGATGCACCTTTGGAAGAAGGGACAAAACAAGGGAATACTCAATAAATGTCAGGACAATAGAAAACTCAGAAGAACAGAGGAAACTTGGGTTGTTTGTTTACAGATTCCTGAAGGTGGCAGGGCAGGTTAATAGTGTAGTTAAGAAGGCAGAAAGGATACTTGTATGTTGAGGCATAGATTATAAGAGTAGGGAGGACATGTTGGAGCTGTACAGAACTTTGGTTAGGCCCAGTTGGAGTTCTGTGTGCAGCCTGGTCACCGCATTGCAGGGGGTGCACAAGAAGATTCACAAGGATGGTGCCTGAGATGGCATACTTTAGCTATGAACAAAAGCCGGATAAACTTGGCTCGTTTACTTTTGAGCAGGATGGTAGTTGGGGGGGGGGCACCTTACTAGAGGTATATAAGATTATAAGGGGCATGAACAGGGTGCATAGGAAGAAGCTGTTCCTTGGTATTGAAAGGCCAATAACAAGCAGGCACATTTCTAGGCGAAAGAGTAAGAAGTTTAGAGGGGATTTGAGATAAAAAGCATTTCACCTAGAGATGGTGAGTGTCTGGAGGGTAGTAGAGGCAAGAAACCTCAGTTTTAAAAACGTACCTGGATGAGCACTTGCAATGTCATAACATTCAAGACTGTGGGCTCAGTGCTGGAAAGTGGGTCCAGTGTACATTTAATGTAGTTTTGGCAATGCTGTTTCAGTTGGCCAAAGAAGGCCTCTTCTGTACTGTATGATCCTGTGATTTTGGTCTTTTTTGCATCTGTCATTTGCTTGAATTAAGAGCATTCTCAGATGTATTACTCAAAACAAGGGTGACCTTAGCACTTATAGCCCAATTGAAGCCATTCTCAAGATACATTCTTCAGTGTCAGGGCAGTTTGAGGATATGTTATTGAGTGTCAATATGAGCCAAGTATCTATTTTTCAACAGCATGGCATTCTCGGCATCTTCTGTTCAATTGCTTAATATAATGGTATCCTCAACATCAATGAGTAACTCCTGGTTGTCAACTTTGTTTTAAATCCTTCTATGCCCTCCCTGTTCTCTAACCCTGTATTTGCTAGAACCATCCAAGATGTCAGAACCTCTATAATTCTAGCTTCTTGAACATCTCAGACTTTAATTGTCCCAGCTTTGGTGACTGTGCACTGGAATACCCACCTTGTACCCCTCTGCTGTATTTTATTTTCCTTCTTTAATGCATTCTTTAAAACTATCTCTCTGTCCAAGCTTTTGGTTACTTAATCAATAGCTCCTTTATGTGGAGTCCTGTTATATTTTGTTTTGCTGTGAAGCATCTTGGAACACTTTATTATGTTAAACGTCTGTATAAAAGTAAGTTATTGTTGTTACATTCTCAGTATCAGTTGCTTAATGACATTATATTCTCAGGATATGCTATCAATGGTGATGCAAATTCTCTATTTATTGCTCAACGTATGGACATTCTAAGGCTCTCTCATTCTATGTCAGAACACTCTCAACTTTTGCTCCCCAATATCAAGACATTCACATAAATCCATTGTTCAAAATCATATTTAATTAATTAGATTTTTTTTGATAAAGTAACACGTAAAAGATTGATGAAGATGATACAGTTGATGTAATGTGCATAGACTTCCAAAAAGCATTTGTGAAATACTGCATAACAGGCTAATAAGTAGGAAAGGAACAGTAGCTACGAAAGTTCAAAATTAACCAACTGACAGCAAAAGTATGTAATGGAAAATAGCTATTTTTTGGACAGGAGCTTTGTCTTGAGCTCTTTTCATGAGCAATGTTTGGGTGTGCAAGGCACTGTTTCAAAATTCGCCGATGACAAAATACTGGGAAGTATTGTGAACTGTGAGAAGAACAGTAATGAATTTCCAGAAGACATTGACAGGCAGGTGAAACAGGCAGAGAAGGAATAAATTAATTTAATGAACAGAAAGAATAAATGATACGTTTTGGTAAAATAAATGTCAGGAGAGGCAATATAAAATAAAAGGGACAACTTTAAAGGGAAGCAAAGATGCTGAGGATATTGAACTCTTCTTATATTGCCTTTGCCTCCATGCCAACCTTTTTGGACAGGCATCTTCCCTCTGCTCCAGGGACTCTTTCACTTAACTCAAATATTTATTGCCCATTCCTAGTTTCTCTTGGCAAAGTGGATGTGAGCTGCCTTCTTGAACCATTGCCGTCCATATATTGTAGGTAAACCCCAATGCTACTGAAAAAGACTTCCAGGATTTTGACCCAGTGATCTTCCAGGTGGTGGTGTTCCCATGTATATGCTGTACTTGTCCTTCTAGATGGAAGTGGTTGTAGGCTTGGAAGGTGCTATCTAAGGAGCCTTGGAGAATTTCTGTAGTGCATCTTATAGATGGTACACTCTGCTGCTGATGAGCATTTGTTGTGGAGAAGATGGATGTTTCTGGAGTTGTGGAATTGCCCTTGAACCTACTGTCCTGATTGGCCATTAGAGCCGGCCACATTTTGGTAGATCTATAGGCTAAGTGAGGATGGCAGATTTTCTTCTGTAAGGGGCATTAATGAACCAATTAGATTATTTTAGCTCACCAATACTGAGACCATCTTTTGATTCCAGATTTATTAATTGAATTTCAATTCCACCAGCTGCCACTGTGAGATTTGAACCATATCTCCAGAGCATTAGCCTGGTGCTAGTCCAGTTGCACAACTGTTACTTTTCCTTTCCTTTTTTTCCAAACCATTGCTCAATATCAAGGCATCCAAATTGCTCAATGTCAAGGGATTAAGCATCTATTTGTCAATATTGGGGAGTGTCAACATTGGTTTCTCAATGCCAATACTTTCTCAGCATCTAATGCTCAATATCATTGCATTCTTGGGACCTATTCCTAAATGTCTGGGTATTTGCATAATGTATTTCTCCATATCAGAGAATTCTCAGCATCAGTTATTCAATCTTAACACATTCTCAAGATATAGTGCTGAATGTGAGCAGTATTGTAACATCGGTTGTTGAATTCAGGCCATTTCAGCACCTGTTATTCAAGGTCTGATCATTCTGAGGATATAATGTCCTGGTCAGACATTCTGAGAATGTATATAGATCAATGCACTATCAGCATCTATTACTTAATGTTAAAAATTATCTCAGGATATACTGTTCTATATCAGGTCAATCAAAGCATCAATTATTAAAAACAAAGCGTGATAAGTATCAATTGCTCAGTGTCAAAATATTTTCATTATCTATTGATCTATCTCTGGATAGATCAAGACAAATAGTTTGATGCCAGGACAATCTCTGTATCTGTGGCTCTACTTTGATAAGCTGCATCACTCAATATCAGTGCATTATCAGAATACATATCTCAATATTCAATTTGCAGGATGATTTCTCAACATCATTGCATTCTAAGGATACATTCCTCAATATGAGTACAGTTTCCAGCACATTGACACCTATGCTTTGGGCACTTTGACCAGTTTATATACTGAAAATGCATTATCCAAACACTCTTGTTGATGAGACAGACAAAAGGACACAGAATTTGGTGTTCCATTCAACTCAATTTTTTTAATAAAATATTCTTTATCAAAACCCCATGTGAGCACTTCCCAAATTCCTACACTTGTTCTATCCAGCTTTATCCATCTGCGAAGTGATATTACATGCAATGATCCAAGTCTTTGAGCTGGTTCGTTAGAATCTCCTTCCTTTCTGAGGTAGGGCTGGCTTTCTTCCACAAAGGCCTGTCTCCCAGATTAGGGCAGATCCTCTCGTGGGTCTTCTTGTGTGTCACACAGTATTTTACCATGGGTCTTGCTGTGGGTCTTCACTGAGGTAGTGGCATCCAGGTGTGTGTTTTTATGCACCCTCACCCTGGACTTTCATGAATGTTCTGTGGCTTTTCGCCAATGGAGTCATGAGCGTGGTTCAAAGCATCCAATGGGGTTGTGCCCATAAACTTCACTGTTGCCCTTTTGGGGAGGCATAAAGTGCATGTCCTCAGGCACTGTTTGGAAGTCAAGGTGTCATAAAGTCTGATTCTCCAATACATAACACTCAGGTTAGTACTAATTAGTTCTTCTGAACCTTTATGACATCTTTGTCCTTGGTTTCCACTGTTCTCTGTAGCTGACAGCTACTGGCTGCTGTTGAATTTAGTTTTGGCTAATTTTCTGTCAGGCTTGATTTCTCTGGTTGTGGATCAATTTAGAATATCTAATTTTGGGCTTATGATCGCTTGACCACAACCTTAATTGTGCATTTTTAGAATAAATTCCTCAATATTAGAACATTCTTAAGATCCTGTGATCAATGTGCATGCATTCCCAGGATCTATTCATCAATAACGATTTGTGCATTTTCAGGATCCAGTGCTCAATATCAGTGCTTTAGCAGGATGCTTTGCTCAATATTGGTGCATTCTCTGGAAGCATGGCTCGATATCAATGCATTTTTGGGGTGCATTACTCAATAACTCTGCATTCTCAGGCTACAGTAGTCAGTATTAGTGCATTTGCAGGATACATTGTCAATATCAATCCATTTGCAAGATGGAGCTATTGATTTGTTCTCCGGATGCATTAATCAGCAACAGTGCATTTGCTGTTTCCATTACTTGATACTCATGTATTCATAGGATACATTGCTCAATATCAGCTTTCACTTGGGTCGAGTATAATTGTCTTCCATAAGGACATCTATTTGTGGGTCTTCAGATGGCTGAAGAGGGCATTCCGGGATCCATAACTTCTATTGTAATGTGGGCTTTGGTTGGTGGTAATTTTGGTTGGAGGTGGTGGTGAGTGGACCTTCCTACTGTTCTGAGATCATTTTCACGGCATATAGCTCCCTGCTGGATGATGTTTCACCAGTGATTCCAGTTTGTAGCCGTGTCCTCCCAGTTGTTGATGTTGATATGCAATTGCATGAGGTTGATTCAGCTGTTATCATTGAAGCGTTTCTTTTGGCCACTGGGGAATGGTGACCTTTCTTTAATTGGGAGTACATGATCTGTTTTGAGAGACATAAGTTAGGCATTCAGATGTCACGGCTGGTCCATCGGAGTTGCTGTTGAATTATCATGTGGTGATGCTGGCTAGGTTGGCCTCCTCCAAGACGCTGGTGTTAGTGCACTTGTCTTCCCAGGTGTTCCGCAGGCATTTTCATAGCGATCTCTGGCAGTGTTGTTCCAGTGCTTTAAGTGTCTACTGTAGGTGGTCCATGTTTCAGCTCCATACAGCAGTATGCGACGGTCAACAACTTTGTAGACCAGAAGTTTAATTTGGTCCTGTAGGTAATGTTCTTCAAACACCCTTCTTCTGAGTTGGGCATATGCTCCACTGGCACAGCTCTGGTGGTGTTGTATTTTTGTATTGATGTTTGCCTTGAAAGCATCTCCCCTACCCCCACCTCATCCCAGGTCCAACCGTCCAACTCGGCACCACCTTCTTGAACTGCCCTACCTGCCCATATTTCTTCCCATCTATCCACTCCATCCTTCATTCCGACCAATCACCATCACTTCCCCACCTGCATCTACCCATTGCCTTCCCAGCTACCTTCCCCCAGCCTCAGCTCCAATTTATCGCTCAGCCCCCTCCCCACCCCATATTCCTGATGAAAGGCTTATGCCCAAAACATTAAGTCTTCTGCTCCTCGGATGCTGCCTGACCTGCTGTGCTTTTCCAGCACCACACGTTTTGACTCTGATGTCCAGCATCTGCAGTCATCACTTTCTCTTTGGAAGCAAGAATGATATCAAAATATAGTAAGTGATTCACATTTTCAAGGGGATGGTTGTTGACTCTTATTTTAGAGGGCTGGAGGCTCTGTTGGGTATTGGTTGCTGAAGTATTTTTTCAGCTAAGGAGGTGGCCTAGGAGCTTAGATACCTTGGCAAAGCCATCCAAGATACACTGCAGATCTTCTATAAAGTGTGCTGCCATGGCATTGATGTCAGCATATTGAAGCTGCGAGGAGGAGGTGGTGGAGACCTTGCTCTTGGCCTTGAACCTATCAAGGTTGAACAGCCTGCTGTTACCATTTATGTGGTAAATGGTTTGAATTCTCTTGGGAGGTCTTGGCCAGTGAGATGGAGGATGGTGGCAATGAAGCTGGTGAACAGGGAATGCAGCTCTGCTTGATTCCTAACTCCATGGTGAAAGGCTCAGACTCCAACTCACAGTTGCTAAGCACTGTCACAGACATTTCAACATGCAGCCGCCTCAGCAACCTGAACTTATCAGGGAGCCACATCATGACAGTATCTGCCAGACCGCCTGGCTGTTAACTGTGTCAAAGGCCTTAGGGTGGTGAAGGCCACGTAAAGCCGTTGTTTCTTTTCCTGGCATTTTTCTTGTAATTGAGATACTGTGAAGATCATGTCTGTTATTCCTCTGGATGGATGGAAGTCACACTGTGATTCAAGGAGTATTTCCTCAGGTAATGGCTGAAGTCTATTGGCAAGGGCACATGCAAGTACTTTGCCAGCGGTTAACAGAAGGGAGATGCTTCTGTAATTCGCACAGTCAGCCTTGTCACCCTCTTTGAATATAGTCACAATCAGAACATCCCTGGGCTCCAAGGGGAATTCTTCTTTGAGCCAAATCTTCAATAGCAAAGCATATATGTATTCATCCAGAGTTGGGCCACCCTTCTTTCAGATCTCTGCAGGAATCCCTTCAGGACTAGCAACCTTGTTGCTTTTTAGGCTCTTTATGATTCTTGTACTTTGGTCACATTGGGAGGTTCTTCCATGTCATCATGCATGGATCACTGGGTGATTTCATTGGTGATTTCCAAGTTAACATTGGTATTATAATTGAGGACCTCTTGAAAATGCTCTTTACAATGGGTGTTTTTTGCTTCATTGTCCTTTAGCAGTTATTGTCCATCTTTAAAGTGCAGAGGGTTAGACTACAGTACCTTTGACTGTGTACTGCCTTGGTGGTGCTGAAGAAGTCTCTTGTGTCACTGACATCTGCCATTTGCTGGATTTATAAGGCCTTATCAGTCCACCATTTGTTTTTGACTTCCCGTACCTTCCTTTGGACATCAGCCTTAACTTAGATATCAGCCTCTTATGGTGTTGCAATTGATGCCACTCTGCTCGTCACAGGAGACTGTCCTTTTTTTTGGAGAATGTGAGTACTGCAGATGCTGGAGATCTGAGTCAAGAATGTGGTGCTGGAAAAGCACAGCATGTCAGGCAGCATCCAAGGAGCAGGAGAATTGAATGAGGCCTCACTCCTGATGAAGGACTTTTGCCCGAACATCAATTCTGCTCCTCAGATGCTGCCTGATCTGCTGTCCATTTTTCAAAGGTGAGCTTTCTGTGCCATTCTCATTGTATCAGTCCTGATGGATTCTGGACTTGTAGCAGAGGATTATGTTGGGCACTGAGAGTGGTTGATTTAAGTATTCTCCTGGACATAGGTCTCCTATGTCCTCTGGGTATTCCTGAGGTAGGTTTTTAGCAAGTGTGACCAGGAGGTGTTGCGTAGTGACCATGTCACTTCGGCTCTCGATGTTGAATCTTAGCTGGGTCTGCTTCTTCTGAATCTTCATACTTCTATGTAGTCAGCTGGACATGATGGAACAGATAAGGTGGTGATCAGTCCAACAGTCATCTGAGCCAATCATAACTCTCGTGATATTCACGCCCTGAGCAAACAATGACATGGTCAATGAAATGCCATTGTTTGGAGCATGGGTGCCTCCAAGATGCTTTGAATTTATTTTTCTGATGGAGAAGAGCGCATTTGTACTCAGCACATTTTCTCTTCTTTTAGTGCTATTCCAAATGCTGGGTAATCCAAGTTGGAGGACGGAAAAAATTTCTGGCTGTAAGAGCTGCTCCTTTTTTTGAGGTATTTTAGGTGTTGGAGGTGATTCCCTCGAATTCCAGGAGCAGCAATTACTGTTTTATATGTTGTTGTATTGTTTTGGAACTTTGGGAAAAAAAAGTAAAAACAACAGCAGTTTAAAAGGGAGAAGAGCAGACAAAGGAAGCGCATGGTGAGGACAGTGCAGGAGAGAGAGAGACAGAGAGAACCTGCACAGTTACCGCCTTTGCTGTTTGAATTTGTGTATCACTGGACATCAGAGTGCATCTGGGAAAATTAACAAACAGTGAAATTCACAACTAATCTTGGAGGAACTGTTGGGTGAAGTTCACAGCTCAGAATCAGATAAGTTAATTGTTGTTTTAAGTCTGTCCAAGAGAAATGCTGCAGTAGTGAGTATAGTGGATTCTTTCTTAATTATATGTTTTTGGAGATAAGTCTCTTGATTAAACTTAAAATATAAGCCATAGCTATTAATTTAACCTGGGGCAGTGTTTGTAGAGGAATAAGACAATGTTATTTTCTGGGTCTGTACATTGTGAAGGAGCAAAAATGGCCTTTGCAGTGATATGTACTTCTTGTCAGATGTGGGAGTTTAAAGAGAGTTTAAGGGTTACTGGGGATTATATCAACAATAAATACTGTTCGATGCGAATCTTATCAGATTGAGTGGATTGGTTGGAGACAGATAGAAGCGATGAGGAATTTGCAACAGCAACAGTATGTGATGGATGGCAGTTATAGGAACGGGGGCAAGTCTCAAATACAGTCACATAGATGGGCTTACTGCAGGAAGGGGAAGAGAGGTAGGCAGCTAGAGCAGGAGTCTTTTGTGGATATACCCATTTCAAACAGGTATGCTGTTTTGGAAAATGTAGGGGGTGATGGATTCTCAGGGGAACGTAGCACGAACAGCCAAGTTTCTGGTATTGAGACTGACTCTAATGCAACGAGGGGTACGTTGGCTTCCAAGAGATCAATTGTGTTAGGGGATTCTGTAGTCAGAGATACAGACAGACGTTTCTGTGGCCAGCAGAGAAAAAGCAGAATGGTGTGTTGTTTCCCTGGTGCCAGGATCAAGGATGTCTCAGAGAGGGTGCAGAATGTTCTCACGGGGGAGAGGGGCCAGTAGGAGGTCATTGTCCACATTGGAACCAACGACATTGGAAGGGAAAAGGTTGAGATTCTGAAGTGAGATTACAGAGAGTTAGGCAGAAATTTAAAAAGGAAGTCCTCAAGGGTAATAATATCTGGATTACTCCCAGTGCTATGAGCTAGTGAGGGCAGGAATAGGAGGATAGAGCAGATGAATGCATGGCTGAGGAGCTGGTATATGGGAGAAGGATTCACATTTTTGGATCATTGGAATCTCTTTTGGGGTAGAAGTGACCTGTACAAGAAGGACGGATTGCACCTAAATTGGAAGGGGACTAATATACTGGCAGAGAAATTTGCTAGAACTGCTTGGGAGGATTTAAACGAGTAAGGTGGGGGGGGGGGGGGACCCAGGGATATAGTGAGGAAAGAGATCGATCTGTGATGGGTACAGCTGAGAACAGAAGTGAGTCAAACAGTCAGGGCAGGCAGGGACAAGGTAGGACTAATAAATTAAACTGCATTTATTTCAATACAAGGGGCCTAACAGGGAAGGCAGATGAACTCAGGACATGGTTAGGAACATGGGACTGGGATATCATAGCAATTACAGAAACATGGCTCAGGGATGGGCAGGACTGGCAGCTTAATGTTCCAGGATACAAATGCTACAGGAAGGATAGAAAGGGAGGCAAGAGAGGAGGAGGAGTGGCATTTTTGATAAGGGATAGCATTACATCTGTGCTGAGGGAGGATATTCCCAGAAATACATCCAGGGAAGTTATTTGGGTGGAACTGAGAAATAAGAAAAGGATGATCACCTTATTGGGATTGTATTATAGACCCCCCAATATTCAGAGGGAAATCGAGAAACAAACTTGTAAGGAGATCTCAGCTATCTGTAAGAATAATAGGGTAGTCATGATTAGATTAGATTAGATTACTTACAGTGTGGAAACAGGCCCTTCGGCCCAACAAGTCCACACCGCCCCGCCGAAGCGTAACCCACCCATACCCCTACATCTACATTTACCCCTTACCTAACACTATGGGCAATTTAGCGTGGCCAATTCACCTGGCCTGCACATCTTTGGACTGTGGGAGGAAACCGGAGCACCCGGAGGAAACCCACGCAGACACGGGGAGAACGTGCAAACTCCACACAGTCAGTCGCCTGAGGCGGGAATAGAACCCGGGTCTCAGGCGCTGTAAGGCAGCAGTGCTAACCACTGTGCCACCGTGCCGCCCAGATAGGGGATTTTAACTTTCCAAACATCGACCGGGACTGCCATAGTGTTAAAGGTTTAGATGGAGAGGAATTCTTAAGTGTGTACAAGACAATTTTCTGATTCAGTATGTGGATGTACCTACTAGAGAAGGTGCAAAACTTAACCTACTCTTGGGAAATAAGGCAGGGCAGGTGACTGAGGTGTCAATGGGGGAGCACTTTGGGGCCAGCAACCATAATTCTATTCGTTTTAAAATAGTAATGGAAAGGATAGACCAGATCTAAAAGTTGAAGTTCTAAATTGGAGAAAGGCCAATTTTGATGGTATTAGTCAAGAACTTTTGAAAGCTGATTGGAGGCAGATGTTCGCAGGTGGAAAATGGGAAGCCTTCAGAAATGAGATAACAAGAATCCAGAGAAAGTATATTCCTGTCAGGGTGAAAGGGAAGGTTGGTAGGCATAGGGAATGCTGGATGACTAAAGAAATTGAGGGTTTGGTTAAGAAAAAGAAGGAAGCATATGTCAGGTATAGACAGTGGATCCTTTGAAGAGTATAAAGAAAGTAGGAGAATACTTAAGAAGGGAATCAGGAGGGCAAAACGGGGACATGAGATAGCTTTGGCAAATAGAATTAGGGAGAATCCAAAGGGATTTTACAAATATATTAAGGACAAAAGGGTAACTAGGGAGAGAATAGGGCCCCTCAAAGATCAGCAAGGTGGCCTTTGTGTGAAGCCACAGAAAATGGGGGAGATACTAAATGAATATTTTGCGTCAGTGTTTACTGTGGAAAAGGATATGGAAGATATAGACTGTAGGGAAATAGATGGAGACAGCTTGCAAAATGTCCAGATTACAGAGGAGCAAGTGCTGGGTGTCTTGAAACAGTTAAAGGTGGATAAGTCCCCAGGACCTGATCAGGTGTACCTGAGAACTCTGTGGGAAGCTAGAGAAGTGATTGCTGGGCCTCTTGCTGAGATATTTGTATCATTGATAGTCACAGGTGAGATGCCGGAAGACTGGAGGTTGGCAAACGTGGTGCCACTGTTTAAGAAGGGCAGTAAAGACAAGCCAGGGAACTATAGACCGGTAAGCCTGACCTCAGTGGTGGGCAAGTTGTTGGAGGGAATCCTGAGGGACAGGATGTACATGTATTTGGAAAGGCAAGGACTAATTCGGGATAGTCAACATGGCTTTGTGCGTGGGAAATCATGTCTCACAAACTTGATTGAGTTTTTTGAAGAAGTAACAAAAAAGATTGATGAGGGCAGATCAGTAGATGTGATCTATATGGACTTCAGTAAGGCGTTCGACAAAGTTCCCCATGGGAGACTGATTAACAAGATTAGATCTCATGGAATACAGGAAGAATTAGCCATTTGGATACAGAACTGGCTCAAAAGTAGAAGACAGGGTGGTGGTGGAGGGTTGTTTTTCAGACTGGAGGCCTGTGACCAGTGGAGTGCCACAAGGATCGGTGCTGGGCCCTCTACTTTTTTGTCATTTACATAAATGATTTGGATGTGAGCATAAGAGCTACAGTTAGTAAGTTTGCAGATGATACCAAAATTGGAGGTGTAGTGACAGTGAAGAGGGTTACGTCAGATTACAACAGGATCTGGACCAGATGGGCCATGGGCTGAAAAGTGGCAGATGGAGTTTAATTCAGATAAATGTGAGGTGCTGCATTTTGGGAAAGCAAATCTTAGCAGGACTTATACACTTAATGGTAATGTCCTAGGGAGTGTTGCTGAACAAATAGACCTTGGAGTGCAGGTTCATAGCTCCTTGAAAGTGGAGTTGCAGGTAAATAGGATAGTGAAGCGTTTGCTATGCTTTCCTTTATTGGTCAGAGTATTGAGTACAGGAGCTGGGAGGTCATATTGTGGCTGTACAGGACATTGGTTAGGTCACTGTTGGAATATTGTGTGCAATTCTGGTCTCCTTCCTATCGGAAAGATGTTGTGAAACTTGAAAGGGTTCAGAAACAATTTACAAGGATGTTGCCAGGGTTGAAGGATCTGAGCTACAGAGGGAGGCTGAACAGGCTGGAGCTGTTTTCCCTGGAGCGTCGGAGGCTGAGGGGTGACCTTATAGAGGTTTGCAAAATTATGACGGGCATGCATCGGATAAATAGGCAAACTCTTTTCCCTGGGGTTGGGGAGTCCAGAACTAGAGCGCATAGGTTCAGGGTGAGAGGGGAAAGATATAAAAGAGACCTAAGGGGCAACGTTTTCATGCAGAGGGTGGGTACGTGTATGGAATGAGCTGCCAGAGGATGTGGTGGAGGCTGGTACAATTGCAACATTTAAGAGGCATTTGGATGGGTATATGAATAGGAAGGGTTTGGAGGGCAGGGGAGACTAGATTGGGTTGGGATAACTGGTTGGCATGGACGGGTTGGACTGAAGGGTCTGTTTCCATGTTATATATCTCTATGACTATAAATGCTGTGGTCTCATGGGAAAGTGTGAGGTCATGCAATTTGGTAGAAAAAGTAGAATCATCGACTTTTCTCAAAATAGGGAGAAAATTCAGAACTCTGAGATGCAAAGGGACTTGGGAGTCCCAGTCCAGGATTCTCTTAAGGTAAGCTTGCACGTTGAGTTGGTAGTTAGGAAGGCAAACACAATGTTGACATTTATATCATGAGGACTAGAATATAAAGCTGGGATGTACTTCTGAGACTCTATAAGGCTCTGGTCAGTCCATATTTAGAGTACTGTGAACAATTATGGCCCCATATCTCAGGAAAGATGTACTAGCCCTGGAGTGGGTCCAGAGGCGGTTCACAGGAATGATCCCAGCAATGAAAGGCTTTACATATGAGGAATATTTGAGGAATCTGGGTTTATACTCAACGGAGTTTAGAAAGGTGTGGAGCCTTAGAGTAAAAGGAATACCCTTTAGAGTGAAGGTGAGGAGAAACCTCTTCAGCCAGAGAGTGGTGAATCTATGGAATTAATTGCCACAGAAGGCTTTGGAGACCAGGTCATTAAGTATATTTAAGACAGAGATAGATTCTTGATTGTTAAGAAGATCAAAGGTTACAGGGAGAAGGTTGAGAAGCCGATCAGACAGGATTGAATGGCACTGCCAAAAGGGAGGATGGCCTAATTTCTGCTCCTATGCCTTATGGTCTTATAGCATTGAAGTCTCCAGAAGAATGATCTTGTCCTCCTTGGGAAAACTTGACAATGTTTGGCAAGGTTGGCATAGAAAGTGTTATTTATTTCCTCCTCCAAGTCAATGGTAGGGGCATTCAGAACTGTAGTGGTTCTGGTTGTGGTGAGCAGTAAGCGGATGGTCATGAGTTTGTCATTGATTCCCACAGGAAGTTCAAAGAGAAAACTGTTTCTTAATTGTGAGTCCATTGCCATGAATTCAGGGCTCATCAGCAGCTTTCCTTTCCAGAAGATGATGTAACTACTTTTTAATCTCCTTCAGTTTCCCTTCATCTGCAAGCTGGGTTTTGGAAAGAGCAATGAGGTCGATCGAGCATCTCTTTAGTTCTCTAGCTGTGATTGCAGTTCTTCTCTCATGTTGGTCACTGTTAGCTGGGTACCTCAGGGTTCTTACATTCCAGGCTCCAACGTTTATTATTCTTCATTTCTAACTGCATGTGGGTGATCCTTCTCGACTTGGTAATTCAGTCAGGAGTTTTGATGGAGGCTACTTTTAGAGAAGCTTTTCCAGCTGCCTCCCCTACTGGGATGAGCAGAGCAGATCTTAAACAGAATGCTAGGTTGTGGGTACAGCTGCCGAAATTCTCTGTCTCATCCAGGAACAAGAAAAATGAATCTGACACCACCATCTAATATGTCAGTTTGTGACTAGGGGCTTCCAGGTATCACAGGTTCTGCCACCAGCTGATCACCATAGGACGTTTGTATGGGATATAAGGTAGGTTGGATACCTCTTGGGTGGACGCCTGTGTGTTACTCTTTAATGTCAGGAGGCTGGTGCATAGGCCCCCAAGAGATCCCATGCACCTTGGTTGATAAGGGTCGAAACCCAGAGGCATTGAGACCAAGAGGGCTGGCGGTCCTTCTCTTTAGCAGCCTTCATTTACTCTTGCAACTGTTATGATGCTCTAATTTAAGTTCAACTATTATCCTCCACCTGCTCCACCATTGAGATCTTCATGGAAACTCCCCTCTGTTTGGAACCTCCACCTTGACCTTACCTTCATTGATGACTAGGGTGCTAACTATAAAGAATGGTTGAGTAGATTAGGATTGTTTTTATTAGAAAGACGGAGGTTGAATGGTGACCTGATTGAGGTCTGCAAAACCATGAGAGGTATAGACAGGATGGATAGCAAGAAGCTTTTTCCCTGAGTGGGAACTCAATTACAAGGGGTCACGAGTTCAAAGTGAGTGGTGAAATGTTTAGGGGGAGATACACGTGGAAATTTCCTTACAGAGGGTGGAGGGTGCCTGGAACACATTGCCAGCAGAGGTAGTAGAGATGGCATGATAGCATCATTTAAGAAGAATCTAGACAGATACATGAATGGGCAGGGAGCGGAGAGATACAGACCCTTACAAAATAGGCAATAGGTTTAGATAGAGGATCTGGATTGGTGCAGGCTTAGAGGGCCTAAAAGCTGTAATTTTCTTTGTTCTTTGACCCTGTCAGGAGCTATACTTCAGACAGTTTAGGCACGCACAAGCCTCGCCACCACAACAAGGTCACTATCAATGCTCAGGCAGGATGCATTGCTTAGATTTGGTGCATTTTCCAGATGTATTACTCAATATCAGTAGATTGTTAGTATCCTTTGCTCAATAACAGTCATTCTCTTGACAAATTGTTCAATATCGTTGTATTATCTGTGTACATTACTCAAAATCAATACATTCTTGAGATGCATTTCTCAACTTCAGTCCATTATTTGGATGTAATCCTCAATATGATGCCTTTACTGGAACATTTGCTCAACACTGGTGCATTCACAGGATTAATTGCTCAATATTGACACATTTTTAGGATGGATTGCTCAATATCAGTATTCATTGTTTAATATCAGTGTGATTGCAGGGTGCATTACTTAATAATGATAATTTCTCTGAATGCATTCTTCAACATTGGTATATTCTCAGCTTCCATTGGTCCACTTCATTCTCTGGATGCATTGTCCATTATCAGTCTGCAGGTGCATTGCTGATTTTCAAGGTAACGTCCTGATGTATTGTTCAATATCAGACATTCTCCAGATATATTGTTTAATATCAGTAGTTGCTGAATATTGCTTAATATTCACACGGTGCATGAATCCCTTGGTCAATATCAGTGCATTTGGAGAATGCATAACTCAATAACTGCATTCTCAGGTTGCATTCATCAATGTCAATGTAATTGCACTATGCATTGCTCTGTATTAGTACATTTTCCTGATGTATCAATCAACATCAATGCATTCTCAGGATCCACTGTTCCATAGTGGTGCATTTGCAGATGTCTTGGATCACAGAGTGTATCCAAGCGATTCTTTTGGATTTGGTTAAATGTAATTAAGACATGACAACAGAAATTTGCTTAAATATGAATGATTATTAAGTAATAATAAAAGATGTAAAAGGAAAGAGAACACAATAATAAATTATGATAAAGGAAGGAGAAGAAACAATAGGCCTCACACATGTCTGCATGTCAGGGATGCCATAATCGATGCCTGGTTTGAAAGGTCAGGTTTGTTCCTGGCACCGCTAGTGATCCCGGTCCAAAGTGAAGTCCAGCCACTTGGAGCAAAACTCTCTCTCTCTCTTAGGCAGTGTAACAAACAGCCTGCACAGAAAAAAACAAGCTACTGGTGCTGTCTGCGGCCCACAAAGGAATGTTCACAGGACTCATTCAAGGTCATGCAGCTGTCAAATATCATCAACAATTTTCACCCTTCAGCCCATCCTATACAATCCACCCCGAAGATATTTGACAGCAAGTGTTACAATTACAAGTGCAGGCGTAAAGCAGCAATAGCCACGCGAGAATGCAGAACAAGCATATGTAACCTACAACAGAAAATTAAAACTAGAATGAAAATAACCATCACCAATTGGAATAATATAACAATAGGGCATATCATAGGGCGGCACGGTGGCACAGTGGTTAGCACTGCTGCCTCGCAGCGCCGGAGACCCGGGTTCAATTCCCGCCTCAGGCGACTGACTGTGTGGAGTTTGCACGTTCTCCCCGTGTCTGCATGGGTTTCCTCCGGGTGCTCCGGTTTCCTCCCACAGTCCAAAGATGTGCAGGTTAGGTGAATTGGCCATGCTAAATTGCCCGTAGTGTTAGGTAAGGGGTAGATGTAGGGGTATGGGTGGGTTACGCTTCGGCGGGCCGGTGTGGACTTGTTGGGCCGGAGGGCCTGTTTCCACACTGTAAGTAATCTAATCTAAGTAATCTAATCTAATCTAATCATCAAAGTAATGATCGCTGTGAAATTAAGTACAGCAGCTGCCAACTGCAATATCCGTCCATAATAAATTGACATGGTTCTGTGAAGAAATCATGTCATATCAGTGGGCAATCTTTGACAACTCACTCTCTTTAAGTTAACTTCACTTTGGTTCTTCCTGCCCCAATATCAGTAGCTAATAGGTATCACCTTGTCCATGGACAATTATTTCATCAGGTTTTGAAGGGTTTTGTGGGTGGCCCCTGCGCAAGGGCCTTTGGATGTTGTAAGTTTATTGGGAGGATGTAACTGGTCACCTCCTTTAAACATTCTGCTCATGAGTGTCCCACCTTTCAGAATATTCAGATTATACAATGCCTATGGCAACACTTTGAGCCACAGCTGTAATGTATGGTTAGGTGGACTTCAAGTGGCTGGACTTCACCTTGGACCGGGATCGCTAGCGGTGCCGGGAACAAACCTGACTTTCCAAACCGGCCATCGATTATGGCATCCCTGACATGCAGAAATGTGTGAGGCCTATTGTTTCTTCTCCTTCCTTTATCATAATTTATTATTGTGTTCTCTTTCCTTTTATGTCTTTTATTATTACTTAATAATAATTCATATTTAATTTAAATAATTTAATTTGTTGTTTTAAAAACCCATTCATTCATTCTGCAAGGTCAGCTGCTTGAGGTAATAAGGAACGTCGAACATTCAATGTATCCCACTGTCTGCAGCCCACTGCTGCACCTGTTAATGTGAGTCATTATCTGATTGTATTTCTGATGGGTCACCATAATAAGATATCAACTGCTCTGGACCCATAACAGTATTACTCTGATTTGCTTTGTTTGTCGGGAAAGCTATTATTAGTCTCGAATAAGTGTCCACCACAGTTAACAGATATTAATATTGTTGTTGTAATGGTAATGCTCCAACATAATCAATCTGCCAGATTTGAGCAGGGTGACCGTGATTGATTTGTGCCATTGGCTTTTTCAACAGTGATACGTGTTTGATCTTCTGACATATTTCACGCCTGCCAATGATTTCTTTCATCAGATTGGGGGTAAATGCAAACCTCCATCTCTTGCCTGTTACACAAGGCCGTGTAACCCTAAATGTCCTAATTTTTCATGAGCCCATTTTCCAGTGTGATACTCTTCAGATGTATCTTCAACTGTTCTGATTTTTACTATTCCATCCACAGCATTGTTATGAGCAGCAGATTCCAAACCATCCTTCACATGAGCATCCACATGGTATTTGGTAATTTCCATGTGCTGTGCCTTCGCCCATAATTTGTTTCCATAGTTCTGTTCCCCACAGGGGCTTTCTGGCAATCTTCCAGTTATGTGACTGCCAGATTGGCATCCGTACAGCCATCCCATCCCCGAGTCAGTTTAAATATGCAGACGCTATCTCTTCTTCTAGTGCTAGGACCATAACAGCTAATTTGGCTCGATCCTCTATCTACTTCACTTTGGATAATTGTCTGTGTGAAGGGATTAAACACAGCCATTCACCACTGTGAACCAAGCACAGTGACAAGTATCTTCGGGCAGTTGTTCAAATGGACCATCCCATTGAACAGGAGATGCAGGTATGGCCAGGTTGGAACTCGGGGTTTGTTCACCTGGTGGGTATTCAGCTATTTGTTCATGGAGTTTGGCAACCCCATCCTTTCCCTTCTTGGGCTTGATCAGCCATAAAACATTTCCATTTTACAATGGAGCTTTGTTGGGCTCTACCAACTTCATGGGTCGAAATGTCAGATAACACCCATGTCAGAATTGGTAATTCAGGTCTGAGGGACACTTTGTCCTTGCCGGTCAGCTCTTCAGTTTATACTAGGCCCAATAGCAGGTCAGAAGTTGCTTTTCAAATGGTGTGCAACACGTAGCTGGACGTTTCTGGACCAGAATCCCAAAAGTATTGCTTTCTCCTTTTGTCTCTGCCATAAGCTCCATGTGGCTACATCTTGGACTATTGATACTTGTAATTCAAAGGGTAAACCAGTATCTGAGGAGCCAGGGGAAGGGCTAGTAGTATGACCTCTTTAGAGGCTATAAATGCCCCCTTCAAACTGACATTTCTTTTGAGTAAAGGCATAAGTCTTATGTAATGTGTTCAAGTGAGGTATATGATTGTGCTAATATCTGAGCAGACCTATAAATTTCTGTGCCTCAGGTCTGGCTATTGGAACAGCAATTTCTTTTATTAATTCTTTACTTTCTCAGGGATGACTCTATCCCCTTTTGTCCACTGAATGCCTAAAAACTTCATTGATTGTGCTGTTTTGGGTTCACTTCCCAGCCTCTGTCTCACATATGTTGTACTAGTGAAGCTAGAGATTCTGCCACTGTGATTTCTGTTGGTCTGCGGATCAGGGTGTGATCAATATAATGTGCTACATGAATGTCCAATGGCAGCAGACACATATCTAAGTCTCTTGCTACTAATCCATTGGCATAAAATTGGGCTGCATGGGTATCCTGTGTAGATAGCCGACAGAAGGTATATTGGTGACCTTCACAGGTGAAAGCAAACTGAGCTTGTGATTCTAGGGCTATCAGTATTGCGAAAAAGGTATTTGCTAGATCAATAACGGCATACCAGGCATCTGGCCTGTGGCAAACTTTCTATAACAGTGATCGCATCAGGTACACCCACTGACCGTGGAGGAACATACTTGTTGAGTTGGCGGTAATCAACTTTCATTCACCAATTTCAATCTTTTTAGGCAATACAGGGCAATCGTACATAGATACTGCATGTGTCACAATCCCTACAGCTAACAGGCCCTGTATAGTATCCCCAATTTTGTTGTGTCCTCCTAGAATATGATACAGTTTCATTGAAACCACTCGTGTGGGCGGAGGAATAATGAGGGGCTCCTATTTTGCCTTGCCATCCGTAACAGTCACAGCTGGCATACCAAAAGGGAACTTGCCTAATGGGGTTTGCAAGGTGGTCCCTCTTAATAAGTCCATACCGATAATATTTTCTGGTATGTTGGATATCAATACTGGGACCACTTGTGGGGTCCATCCCCCAAAACTACTCTAATATTTATTCTAATTGCCAGTGTTACTGCCCCACCAAATCCCTTAATAGTCATTTTAAGCCCTATATGTCTATGTGGATTGCTGTGTATAATAGTAACTTCTACCCCAGTAGTAGTGCAATATCTCTTGTACATTGCCTTTCCTCTGATAAACGGTGGTAGGGACATGAGGCCTTGGGTCTTACACAGACCCCAGAATCCCTCCTCACCCTTAATTGATTGGCTGACTGGTTCAACACAACTGCCCGCCCTCCTCCATGCTCGGGCAGAGTGATGTTGAGGGAGATGTAGTCGCTTTGGTTTCCTTTCCTCCCTCCACATCTGAAGAGCAATGCATCCTCCACATATTGTACATGGCATCCATAGGTATTCTATGTATCTTACTCCTCTCTATTCCTGCTTTCAATAATTCTGCAAACATTTCTCTTCTGGTTATCTTTTCACCTTCAAAACCACCCTACCTCTACCTTGTTGTCCCTGTTTGTTGCTTGCTCGGGTGGGCCTCAGTCTTCGCTTACCAGCCTCCATATCCTCTAACTGTCCCAACAACAAGCATATTTGTCCCACTGCCTGTCCATGGGCTGGTCCTAATTGAGCTAATAGGGCACTTCTTATCCAGCCCAGACTACATCACATTAGCCTGGTTCCTCATTCCGGCTATGAAAGCTTCATGGTCAGGACCCTGAAACTGTCAAGATTACATACCCCGCTTGTGTAGCCAAATCCTTCAAACATTTTATACCTTCTGGAATGTTCTCTCCTATTTTACAACATCACCTTCCCAATCTATCAGAGAAGGGAACTTGTTTGCTACTGCTTGTGTTAGTGCATTCCATAATAATCCAGTCTGCCCTACATTTCTAAAATCACTATTCACATGTGAACCGACACTTAATGCTCCCAGATTTCCTTACTCTGTAGAACTCAGCATAACGTGGTGACACGCCAGTCCCATAACCACATCAACCAAGAGGCCAAGGGTTCACTGTGGATTTTTGCTTAAAGCGTGACCCCAAGTCCTGCAACTCAGACATAGATTGATCTCTCACTATTCTCGAATTTTGTGGGTATTGTCCTCCTATTTGTTTTGCCTTATTTGTTATTAGGGGTCATGCTGTTAGTCCCTTTCCTGAGGATGGCTCCGGAGGTGCAGCATCCCCTCCCCCATCTGTCCATTTATACTCTGAATCAGAAAAATACCACATGTCTCCATCCCAATGGTCAGGGTCCCACTGTGATGTTAATAGCGTGCACACTTTGACTGGGTCAAATTTCCAAATGCACATTTTGTTCTCTCTTTCTGTTGTACCATTGCCAGACGGTATACTACCTGGTTCTGTTTCTCCTCCACCTTCTTGGCTCTCTCCTGCGCTGAGCAAATTGTGTCTATTAGAGCGATGTTACGCTGGTTTACCATCATCAACACGGCTCAAGCTGCCTGTTCTTGGTCTAACACTGTTCCAATTTCCTACACATAGAACACAAAGCTTTTAACAATATCCATCCTATTTGCAATACACTGTCCTTGCTTTTGGGGAAGCCCGCTTCCTGCAAGCAGTCATGTATGGCAGCAAGTATAAATAACCCTCCTTTCTCTCTTTCTCCAGTTATTACCGTCCCCCACTCTTCCAAGGATCCTAACTGTGCTAACAGATTAGCTACAGACCCAAATGCAGAGTTTGTCACATTCCATCCTGGAACATGGAAGGTCTCCAGAGCATTAGGCTGCCTTTCCCTTCTCTTAAACATTTTCCCAAATCCCATCCTCATCGTGAAGAATGTTTTGGATCACAGAGTGTATCCAACTGGTTCTTTGGTTAAATGTAATTAAGAGAAGGCTCGACATCAGCAATTTGCTTCAATATGAACATTTATTAAGTAATAATAAAATTTGGAAGAGAAAGGAAAAACACAATAATAAAAGATGATAAAGGAAGGAGAGGAAACGATAAGCCTCATGCCCTTCTGCCCATCGGGGACACCTCAATTGATGATTGGTCTAGAGGGTTAGGCTCAGTCCTGGGACCATTCATGATCCTAGTCCAAGGTGAAGTCCTGCCACTTGTAATGAAGTTCTCTCTCTCTTAGACAGTGTGACAAACAGCCTGTATAGAAAAACAAGCTGCTGGTGCTGTCTGTGACCCACAAAAGAATGTTCACTGGACTTATTCATGGTCATGCAGCTGTTGAATATCATCCACAATTTTCTTCCTTCGGCCCATCCTATACAGCAGAATGAACGCTCAGTATCAGTGTATATCCAGGATGCAGTCAACAATAACTGTGCATTCACAGGATGCACTGCTCAATATCAGTGCATTCCCTGGATAGATTGCTCCGCATTCATTGTTTCTGGATATATTGCTCAATATCAGTGCATTTTCCGAGTCCATTGCTCAGAATCAATGCGTTCTTAAGATGCATTGCTCAATATCGGTGTATTCTCCAAATGTATTACTCAATATTACTGCATTATTAGGATGTAGTAGTCAATGATAGTGCATTCCCCACATGACTTACTCAATATCAGTGGATTCACTGCACACATTGCACAATTTCAATACAATGTGCTGCTCAATATCAGTACAATCTCTGAATGTGTTGTTCAATATCATTGCATTCACTAAATCTTCTGGTCAATGTCAATGCATTCGTTAGGACCATTGTTTAATATTAGTGGGAAGGAAAAGCCAGAGAACTATAGACCAGTGAGCCTGATGTCAATGGTGGGCAAGCTGCTGGAAGGGATCCTGAGGGATAGTATTTATGTACATTTGGAAAGGCAAAGATTAGGATTAGTCGACATGGCTTTTTGCATGGGAACTCATGTCTCACCACCTTGATTGAGGTTTTGAAGACGTTACAACAAGAATTAATGAGGGCAGAGTGGTGGATGTGATCCTCAGTAAGTCGTTAAACAAAGTTCCTCATGGTAGACTCGTGAGCAAGGTTAGATCTCATGGAATACAGGCAGAACTAGCCATTTTGAAACAGAACTGGCTTGAAGGTGGAAGACAAAAGGTGAAGATGGAGGGTTATTTTTCAGACTGGAGGCCTGTGGCCAGTGGTGTGCCACAAGAATTGGTGCTGGGTCCACTGCTTTTCATCATTTATATAAGTGATTTGGATGTGAATATAGGAGGTATGGTTAATAAGTTTGCAGATGACACCAAGATTGGAGGTGTAGTGGACAGGCAAAGAAGGTTATCTCAGAGTATAACAGGACCTTGATCAGATGGGCCAATTGGCCAAAGAGTGGCAGGAGTTTAGATTAGATTAGATTACTTACAGTGTGGAAACAGGCCCTTCGGCCCAACAAGTCCACACCGACCCGCATACCACCCAGACCCATACTCCTATATTTACCCCTTCACCTAACACTACGGGCAATTTAGCATGGCCAATTCACCTAACCTGCACATTTTTGGACTGTGGGAGGAAACCAGAGCAACCGGAGGAAACCCACACAGACATGGGGAGAATGTGCAAACTCCACACAGACAGTTGCATGGAGGCGGGAATTGAACCTGGATCTCTGGTGCTGTTAAGCAACTGTGCTAACCACTGTGCCACCGTGCTGCCAAATTTACATTAAATGTGACTTGCTGCATTTTGGAAAGGCAAATTATGGCAGGACTTATACACTTAATGGTAAGATACTGGGGAATGTTGCTGAACAAAGAGACCTTGGAGTGCAGTTTCATAGCTCCTTGAAAGTGGAGTCACAGGTAGATAGGATAGTGAAGAAGGCGTTTGGTATGGTTGCCTCTATTAGTCAGTGCATTGCATATCAATTTTAGGAGGTCGTGTTGCGGCTGTACAGGACATTGGTTAGGTAACTTTTGGAATACTGCATGCAATTCTGGTCTCCTGCTGTAGGAAGGATGTTGTGAAACTTGAAAAGAGTTCAGAAAAGATTTACAAGAATTTGTCAGGATTGAAGGGTTTGAACTGTAGGGTGAGCTGACTGGGACTATTTTCTCTGGAGGATTGACGGCTGAGGAGATGTTTATAAAATCTGAGGGCATGGATAGGGTGAATGGCCAAGGTCTTTTCTCCAGGGTAGGGGAGTCCAAAACTAGAGGGCATAGGTTTAGGGTAAGAGGGGAAAGATTTAAAAGGGACCTAAGGGGCAATTGTTTCATGCAGAGTGTGGTGCGTGTAAGGAATGAACTAGCAGAGGAAGTGGTGGAGGCTGGTACAATTGCAACATTTAAAATGCATCTGGATGGGTATATAAATAGGAAGGGTTTAGAGGGATATGGACCAAATGCTGGCAAATGGGACTAGGTTAACTTAGGCTATCTGTTTGGCATGTACGATTTCGACCGAAGGATCTGCTGTACATCTCTAACTCTGCAATGCTTTCACAGAATGCTTTACTCAATATCAATGCATTGCTGCATATGCAGTGCTGATATCGGTGAATTTGCTGGAGGTATTGCTCAATATCAATGCATTCTCCGGCTATATGGTTGAGTTTCTGTACATTGTTCTATTGCATTGCTCAATATTGTATTCTCTGGATGCATTGTTCAATATTGGTACTTTCACAGGGTATTTTGCTCAATGTTGGTATATTCTCCAGATGCATCATGAATATCAGTGCCTTCTCAGGATCCATTGCTCAATATCAATGCATTCTCCAGATGCAATCCTTAATGTCAGTGCATTCTCAACCTCTATTTCGTTCCATCGTGGAGTTTAAATCACCAAACCAATCCACAATATGATCACTGAGTTGAACTAATATAATTCATTTACAGCGTTTTTATAAAGTGGAATCATTTAAATAAAAGTAGACCAGCTGTCCAGCTTTTGGTCTGAATAAGTTGATTGCTAGTTTTGTAGAAGTTGTACCAAAGGTGCCTTAAAAATAAAAAGATAAAGCTTTTAGCAAAAAATTACAGGTGTTACTTGATTCAAACAAGTACAGATAAGTCAGAAGAGTACTTATATGAAGCAAATCCAAATAAGCTTCTGTGGCATATTAATTGGACCCTTTTTTTGAGTTCCTTATTGCTGAAGTGAGGAGGTAAATCTTGAAGCAGCTGCATTGGTTCCTGTAGTTTATATAGTTGGTATCTCATTGTACAGCTAGAAACAATTTCTGAGTGGGAGAGAACAATCCTGGTTTCTGGTTCTGTGGGCTTGCCAGTTTTAGCTGCCTTCTGTTGCTTTCTACAACAGACCATTAACTAGATCAAGATATCTCTCTCTTTCATTCTGGAGATGAGTTTCTTACAAATTCTTCAAGGTGGAATCTCTCGTTGTCACGGCACCTTGACTTTTTTATATCACTTAATGCTTGCAAGCTAAGATGGACGTTGTTACCAGGTACCTTTGCAAAAAGTTAACTCACAGGCTTTGAAAGCATTCCAGAAACAGCCTTTCTTCCACCTGTTGTTCTTAGCTTTTGCTGTGGTCAATGCCCAACTTACATTCTAATAATGTGTCATGAATTAAGGTGGTGTTACCTAAATAAAAGCAAAATACTATGGATGCTGACAATTTGAAATAAAAATATTATCGTCTGGAGAGAATATTTTACACATCTGGGCATGTCTCAGTAATCCACTTCGAGCTTGGATTTGAATAGTTAAGTGACTGATAGCAGCCGTGTTTTTATTTTCTGGTGTACAATTACAGTCAGATCAACATTTTTCCTAAATATTGCAGTATTTAAAATCTCTTTTTTTCCTAAAATTACACAATCACTACAATGGAATTCTCAGCATCTATTGTTAAATAACAAGCCATTTTTTAACAATAATTGCTGAATAACAGGGCATACTCAGAATCCATTGCTCATGTCAGGGCAATTACAATCCCTATTGGTTGAGATTGTTGCAACCCAGTCACTATAGCTGAATGTCAGTGTTTCTCAGCATCTAGTACTCAAAGTCAAAATATGTCGCTGAATTTCTCACCATTTTAAGCATCCATTGCAAAAGTGGTATTATCGCTAGATTAATGACCCTGAGACACAGATAATAGATTGGAGTGGTGCTGGAAAAGCTCAGCAGTTCAGGCAGCATCCGAGGAGCAGTAAAATCGACGTTTCGGGCAAAAGCCCTTCATCAGGGATACAGGCAGAGTGGCCTGAAGGGTGGAGAAATAAATGAGAGGAGGGTGGGGGTGGGGAGAAAGTAGCATAGAGTCCAATAGGTGAGTGGGGGAGGGGATGAAGGTGCTAGGTCAGGGGGGAGAGGGTGGAGTGGATAGGTGGAAAAGAAGATAGGCATGTAGGACAAGTCATGGGGACAGTGCTGAGCTGGAAGTTTGGAACTGGGGTGAGGTGGGGGAAGGGGAAATGAGGAAACTGTTGAAGTCCACATTGATGCCCTGGGGTTGAAGTGTTCCGAGGTGGAAGATGAGGTGTTCTTCCTCCAGGCATCTGGTGGTGAGGGAGCAGCGGTGAAGGAGGCTCAGGATCTCCATGTCCTTGGCAGAGTGGGAGGGGGAGTTGAAATGTTTGGCCACAGGGCGGTGTGGTTGATCTGCTAGGAGGCGTCCAGTCTCTCCAATGTAGAGGAGACCGCATCGGGAGCAACAGATACAATAAATGAAATTAGTGGATGTGCAGGTAAAACTTTGATGGATGTTGAAGGCTCCTTTAGGGCCTTGGATGGAGGTGAGGGAGGAGGTGTGGGCGCAGGTTTTGCAATTCCTGCGGTGGCAGGGGAAGGTGCCAGGATGGGAGGGTGGGTTGCAGGGGGGCGTGGACCTGACCAGGTAGTCACGGAGGGAACGGTCTTTGCGGAAAGGGTTGGGGAGGGAAATATATCCTTGGTGATGAGGTCCATTTGGAGGTGGCGGAAATGTTGGCGCATGATTTGGTTTATGCGAAGGTTGGTAGGGTGGAAGGTGAGCACCAGGGGCATTCTGTCCTTGTTACGGTTGGGGGGGGTGGAGTATGAGGGCGGAGGTGCGGGATGTGGATGAGATGCATTGGAGGGCATCTTTAACCACGTGGGAAAGGAAATTGCGGTCTCAAAAGAAGGAGGCCATCTGGTATGTTCTGTGGTGGAACTGGTCCTCCTGGGAGCAGATACGGCAGAGGAATTGGGAATACGGGATGGCATTTTTGCAGGAGGTAGGGTGGGAAGAGGTGTAATCCAGGTAGCTGTGGGAGTCAGTGGGTTTGTAAAAGATGTCGGTGTCAAGTCGGTTAATGGAGGTCGAGAGGTCCAGGAAGGAGAGGGAGGTGCCAGAGATGGTCCAGGTAAATTTAAGGTCAGGGTGGAGAATGTGTTGGTGAAGTTGATGAATTGCTCAACCTCCTCACAGGAGCACGAGGTGGCGCCAATGCATCCATCTGCGGTCATTGTTTTTACCTACACAGACAATGTCCTGGGAACTCAGGTTTGAATCCCGCCATGACAGATGGTGGAATTTGAATTCAATTTTTAAAAAAAGTTTGGAATTAAGAATGTACTGGTTAAAAATTCATCTGATTCAGTAATGTCCTTCAGGGAAGGAAATCTGCTATCTTCACCTGGTCTGGCTGACATGTGACTCCAGATACACAGCAATGTGGTTGACCCTCAATTGCCTTCTGAAATATTTGGCCTAGCAAGCCATTCAGTTGTATGAATTGTTACAAAGTCTCTCCAAACCCATGACCACTTCCATGTAGAAGGACAAGGGCAGCAGATATATGGGAACACCACCACCTTCAAGTTTCTCTCCAAGTCAATCACCATCCTGACTTTGAAATATATCATTGTTCCTTCACTTTTGCTAGGTCAAAATCCTGGAATTCCTCCCTAATGGAGTTCGACAAGATTCCCCATGGGAGACTGATTAGCAAGGTTAGATCTCATGGAATACAGGGAGAACTAGCCATTTGGATACAGAACTGGTTCAAAGGTAGAAGACAGAGGGTGGTGGTGGAGGGTTGTTTTTCAGACTGGAGGCCTGTGACCAGTGGAGTGCCACAAGGATAGATGTTGGGTCCTCTACTTTTTGTCATTTACATGAATGATTTGGATGCGAGCATAAGAAATACAGTTAGTAAGTTTGCAGATGACACCAAAATTGGAGGTGTAGTGGGCAGCGAAGAGGGTTCCCTCAGATTACAACAGGGTCTTGACCAGATGGGCCAATGGGCTGAGAAGTGGCAGTTGGAGTTTAATTCAGATAAATGTGAGGTGTTGCATTTTGGGAAAGCAAATCTTAGCAGGACTTATACACTTAATGGTAAGGTCCTAGGGAGTATTGCTGAACAAAGAGACCTTGGCATGCAGGTTCATAGCTCCTTAAAAGTGAAGTCGCAGGTAGATAGGATAGTAAAGAAGGCATTTGGTATGCTTTCTTTTATTGGTCAGAGTATTGAGTACAGGAGTTGGGAGGTCATATTGCGGCTGTACAGGATATTGGTTAGACCACTGTTGGAATATTGTGTGCAATTCTGGTCTCCTTCCTATCAGAAAGATATTGTGAAACTTGAAAGGGTTCAGAAAAGATTTACAAGGATGTCACCAGGGTTGGAGGATTTGAACTGTAGGGAGAGGCTGAACAGGCTGGGGCTGTTTTCCCTGGAGCATCGGAGGCTGAGGGGTGACCTTATAGAGGTTTACAAAATTATGAGGGGCATGGATAGGGTAAATAGACAAAGTCTTTTCCCTGGGTTTGGGGAG
This sequence comes from Chiloscyllium punctatum, assembly GCF_047496795.1. Classification (NCBI taxonomy): domain Eukaryota; kingdom Metazoa; phylum Chordata; class Chondrichthyes; order Orectolobiformes; family Hemiscylliidae; genus Chiloscyllium; species Chiloscyllium punctatum. The sequence continues at coordinate 85,110,960 of NC_092749.1, forward strand.
TCCAGAACTAGAGGGCATAGGTTTAGGGTGAGAGGGAAAGACAGAGGGTGGTACGGCTATGGAATGAGCTGCCAGAGGAAGTAGTGGAGGCTGGTACAATTGCAACATTTAAGAGGCATTTGGATGGGTATGAATAGGAAGAGTTTGGAGGGATATGGGCCGGGTGCTGGCAAATGGGACTAGATTGGGTTGGGATATCTGGTCGGCATGGACAGGTTAGACTGAAGGGTCTGTTTCCATGCTCTACATCTCTATGACTCTATGACTCTATAATGGCATTATGGGTCAACCCAGAGCAGGTGGACTGCAGCAATTCAAGAAAGCAGCTCACCACCATCTTCTCAAGGGCAAGTAGGGACAGGCTATAAATGCTGGCCAACCAGTGATGCCCATGTCCCACAAAATGAATAAATATAAAAAATGTCAAAGCATGTCATTGCACAATGTCAGTGCATGTCCTGCATCTGTTACTTGAGGGGAGGGCATTCAGTTTTATCTGCTCAATGTCTGGCCGTTGTCAGATTATGTTGCTCAACAACAAAACACTCTCTTTTTTTATCAACAAAAGGTCATTCTCAAGTGTTAGGGCATTTTAGTTGCTTCCGCTCAGACTGAGATCATTCTAACTCTTGGAAGTTCAACATCGATGAATTCTCATTGATGAAATATCAACGTATCATCAGCATCAAATTATTCAATGTTGTGGTCTTGCACAGTGACTGGCACGGACACAATGGGCTGTAGGGCCTTTTTCCCTGCTGTAAAACTTTATGGTTCTATTGACCTATTTATCATTCAATGTCACTACAGTATCAGCATCAATTGCTTAATATGCTAACTCATTCTCATCACATTTCTTCAAGGGCACTGTATTAACAGCTCTGTTTCCACAATGTGACTGCATTCTTTCCATTGCATCACTGCATTCTCTGTGTCACTCCTTTCTTAACAGCATTTCCTCAAGGTTATGGCCCTTGCAGCTTTTTTTTCCTCACTTTCTCCACCCTATTTCCTCAATGACACTGCATTCATTGGAACATTTCCTCAATGTCACCACATTCTCAGCTCCATTTCCTCAATGTCACCACATTTGCAGCAACACTTGCTCATTGTCACTGCATTCTCAGCAGTGTTTCCTCAATATGTTCTGACCCAGCTGATAGTAAGTCTGGACAAATCAGATCCCAGAACAATACCTGACTTGATAGATTATATATTTAATTTTTTGCAGTTGGTAACATTGTGGGTTGTCTCTGAAAGCAGATGTCCTTTAACAGCAGAACAAACATTTATTATACAAAAAAAAGACAACGAACAGACGATTACAGTTACAACAATCAGATATGACTTCTAAGGAGAAAGTGAGGACTGCAGATGCTGGAGATCAGAGCTGAAAATGTGTTGCTGTAAAAGCGCAGCAGGTCAGGCAGCATCCAAGGAGCAGGAGAATCAACGTTTCGGGCATGAGCCCTTCTTCAGGAATGAGGAAAGTGTGCCCAGCAGGCTAAGATAAAAGGTAGGGAGGAGGGACTTGGGGGAGGGGCGTTGGAAATGCGATAGGTGGAAGGAGGTTAAGGTGAGGGTGATAGGCCGGAGTAGGGGTGGGGACGGAGAGGTCAGGAAGAAGATTGCAGGGGTTAGGAAGGTGGTGCTGAGTTCGAGGGTTGGGACTGAGACAAGGTGGGGGGAGGGGAAATGAGGAAACTGGAGAAATCTGACTTCTAACTCAACTTTTAAGTTGCTCCTTAATTGAGTCCTTCTAGTTTCTTTTCCTTGAATTAAAGACACAATTTTATGATTCTTTCCAAGTCAGATAGCATGAACCGCTCACAATCCTGGTCACCCAAATTTTTTCAGTTCAAAAACCGTGATGATTTTTATCCAAACTGTCCAGGCTTGGAAATTGCACTGACAAAAAAACACTTTTGCTGAGGCAAGTTGTTTCCTGAACTGAACTGGACTGCGTGAAACCTCTGCTAAGAAAGAAGCCTTTCACTTTTGAAGTATGTTCTAATTTTCTTCTGAACTGAAGTCTAAGCAAAAGTAATGGCTTTGTTCTGTTTACTTGGTTAGAGACAAAAAAAACTGCAGATGCTGGAATCCAAAGTAGACAAGCAGGAGGCTGGAAGAAGACAGGAAGCAGCATCAGGAGGGGGAGAAGTCAACACTTCAGTCCTTAAGAAGGGTTACACTCAAAACAATGACTTCTCCACCTCCTGATGCGGCCTGATTTGCTGTGTTCTTTCAGCCTCTTGCTTGTCTACTTTGTTCTGTTTACTGTCTATCATAAACTCATAAGTATTTTCTCTATTAACAATAAGGCATAAGTCATATGTCTTCTTTGAATGATCCATTTGACTCTAACCTGGCTGTTAAAAGAAAAAGCTTCACAGAACTAACCCACACCAATCTACCTCTGTTTTGAAATCAAAATATACTACATTATAAGCATTTAATCATAATTGTCTTAATTTTCTCAATTGTCATTGCATTCTCAGCACCATTTTCTGAATGGCACTGAATTCTCAGCATTTTTTGCAATACATTCCTGCATTCTCATTCACTGCTATTGGATTCTCCATTAATGTTTCAAGTCCGGTGACTCTTCATCAGAACAATTCTGATGAAGAGTCCCTGGACGTGAAAGCTCAACTCCATTTTCTACCCGTACATGCTGCCAGACATGCTGAATTTCTTTCAGATCGCAAACATTTGTAGCTTTTCATTTTAGATTATTGCATTTGTATTGTTTCCACAATGTTAGTGCATTTTTGTCACCATTTCATCATTGTCACTTCACTCCCTGCAGCATTTCCTTATGTTCAGTGCATCGTCAGCACTATCTCTTCAATGCCAATGCAGTCCATTTAGAGTATCGTACAACTTTGAGTATCCGAACATCAATTTTCCGAATTTCGGATTATCTGAACAAGATCTCAAGGTCCCGTAAAAATAACATTAGGCAACTCAGCATTCAGTTCTCAGTTAAACAGCGTCATGGTTTGCATTGCTGGAGAACTGAGAAACGTTCGGATAACTGGCACTCATAAATTACCGCTTGTTTACCAACAGATCAATTATCTGAGTGATCAATTATCCAAACACAATGCTCCCCGTCCGTCTCGTTTGGATAATCGAGGTTCTACTGTAGTTGTTAAAAGCAAGATTTAGGATTTTCACTAACTAATAGTAAAGGAATGGTAATATAGTTTTAACCCTGGATGTTGTGTGGTTTGAAGTTAAATTTGCAGGTAATGGTGTTCCCTTTTGCTGCATTGGTTCTTCTAGGAGGTAGAGGTTGTGGGTTCAGTAGATTTTGTTGAAGAAGCATTCTGAGATGATTTGGGAACTTTCTGCAGTTTCACAGAGGAGCCCGGTATCCTTTAATACTTACTGTGGTCCAGCATAATCTGTTGATAAATGGTACACCAGTTGTCTATAATACCCTTTACAGTTTTCAACCCATGGATTTCTGGGAAAAGGGATGAAACACACAATAGAGGCTATTTATTAAGGTAAGAGAGAAATAATTTTAATAGCGAGGACATGAGACTGTAATCAAAAGTGTGAAGCTGGTAAAGCACAGCATATCAGGCAGCATCCAACAAGCAGAAGAATCGATGTTTCGGGCATGAGCCTGCTCCTCAAATGTTGCCTGACCTGCTGTGCTTTTCCAGCTCCACATTTTTCAATTTTGATCTCCAGCATCTGCAGTCCTCACTTTCTCTCATGAGAATGTAGATGAGTAAATCTACAGAAGCAAAAATGTTATGAATGGAGAGCCAAATACAAGACAGCAGGAAAATTGAAAGGAATAAATGAAATTGGGAACTGTGGATTCTGCAAATCTGAAACAAAAATCAAAATGTTTATTGAAACAGCAGGTCTAGCAGAGTTAAGCCAGTTTCTCTTCATCAGAACTGATGAAAGTTGAAAGGGCTATTTTAAGTGAATTATAAGAGAGAAATATATACATATGTACTGAGAGGGAGAAATCAACATTGAAAGGAAGATACACAAAAACGAGAACATAAATCAATGTTTGTGTTCCCTCTCTATAGTTTCTGCAGCACCAAATACTGATGTCAAGGTAAATACAGTTAAGTAAACTACACAGCTACTGTGCCTACAATAAAACAGGGTAAAAGTCTGAGAAAAGTGGGAATTAGCCAATAATTCATGATCTTATAAAGTCATAGAGATGTACAATAGCTAATAGCATGCTGGCCTTCATAACAAGAGGGATTGAGTATAGAAGCAAAGAGGTGCTTCTGCAGCTGTACAGGGCCCTGGTGAGACCACACCTGGAGTACTGTGTACAGTTCTGGTCTCCAAATTTGAGGAAAGACATTCTGGCTATTGAGGGAGTGCAGCGTAGGTTCACGAGGTCAATTCCTGGAATGGCAGGATTGCCTTACACGGAAAGACTGAAGCGACTGGGCTTGTATACCCTTGAGTTTAGAAGACTGAGAGGGGATCTGATTGAAACGTATAGGCTTATGAAAGGACTGGACACTCTGGCAGGAGGGAACATATTTCCGTTGATGGGGGAGTGCCGAACCAGAGGACACAACTTAAAAATACGGGGTAGACCATTTAGGACAGAGATGAGGAGAAACTACTTCACACAGAGAGTGGTGGCTGTGTGGAATGCTCTGCCCCAGAGGGCAGTGGAGGCCCAGTCTCTGGATTCTTTTAAGAAAGAATTGGATAGAGCTCTTAAAGATAGTGGAGTCAAGGGGTATGGAGATAAGGCTGGAACAGGATACTAATTAGGAATGATCAGCCATGATCATATTGAATGGCGGTGCAGGCTCGAAGGGCAGAATGGCCTACTCCTGCATCTATTGTCTATTGTCTATTGTCTATTGTCTATTGTCTATTGTCTATTGTCTATACAACATGGAAACAATCCCTTCAGTCCAACCTGTCCATGCCGACCGGATATCCCAACCCAATCTAGTCCCACCTATATCCCTGCCCATATCCCTCCAAATCCTTCCTATTCATATACCCATCTAAATGCCTTTTAAATGTTGCAATAGACTCCCCTCTGTGTCTATCTAGCCTAATATTTTCAACCCTTGCATTCCTTTCATGGTCAGATTTTCTGGATGTCTCCTCCAACATGGACAGGCAGAATAGTCTATTTTTCTGTGCATTAGAATTATTGAATGGAATATCGTGATTCTCTGATATGTTCAGTGGATCAGGTTCCCTAATGGTGAGGCATATTCGGGAAATTACCCTTAACAAGTAGTTGTAATGCGTATGTTTGTATAAAGCTAAGGGTCTTCTCATTATCTTACTTAATGCAAGATTAATCACTAGTGATAGCTGAGAGGCACACTAGAATAAATTCAAATTTGTACATGCCATTCTAAAATGTTTCAGAAATATAAAGTAAACTAAACTAACATGCATTTCCAGTGAATGTTCTTGCTTGTTGTTTCTTATAGAATTCCCGACGTTGTTGATCTCTGAAAGCATAGCAATCATTGCACACAGCTCTGTGTCAACCAAAACTATGTCTTTTTTTCACGCAAAGTGCCCAAATTTTGTCACTCAAATTTTTTGCTCACTGTCTATTGATGTCATATGCAAAGAGCCAGGGGTTCTGCATTTGTGGACAATGTCGATCTTCACTGATCAAATAGGAGCTGGCATGAAGAGGAAAGCTGAATAACCTAAAATAGTGCCTGTATGCAGATGAAATATTTGGCCAGAGGCCACAGAAGGATTTGATGGTTTCACTCCTTCTTTCCTCAGTATGTGGCAGTTTGGCTGTAACTCCTCATAAGTCAGAACAGCTCAGCTGTTCTATAGCAAAGAGAACTGCTACAAAGTTTTCAGCTGTTGACAGGCTTGACTTGCTGAGAACACGGGTTAAATATAACTCAGGGGAACTGATTGCTACATAGCCACTAGTGTCACAGTATCTGAGGGCTGTATCAGCACCGACAGAGGAAACACAGCAGTGAGACATTAAACAGGAGAGCAACAGATTTATTTTCCAAACACTAACAGTTTCTAATCGGGAGCCTGTGTGGACTTTTTATGCTGGCCAGCCTGTCTAAAAGAAGAAACATACTCTCATCCTGTTTTCCACTATTTCCTGCATGATCTCAGCAGATGGTGGGTAGAGAGCATAAAGGAACTCATCTTCATCTGTTCTATACTATAGCAATGTTTGCCTGATCTATACTTACCCAAAGATTGTGGAACAATCTCTAATCACTGAACCTGTGCTCGATTAGATCTGTTCTGTGTCTGATAACATCAGGTAAGAGAAGTTTCTTGTTATCTTTTCCTTCTAAGTTATCAAAATGAAATGAAAAGTAAAATAAAATCACAGATTCTACCATTAACAGCCTCTATTGTTTACAGATAGTGAAACATACATTGTCCATTTATCTCAAGTAGTGATGTGTATCCTTTAAACTGTGAAAAGGTTGATACAGTACTTTCCTTTCAAAATTGGAGGTATGAACAGAAATGGCCAATTTTTTTCTAATAATGTTCTAATTGTATTATATCTATTCTAATATAGCACACATAAACTAGATCAAAGTAGCCCCAATCAACATTAGAGTCCAGAATTTGTTTTGTAACAACACAACAAAAAATGTTAATAAAATTGAGAACTCTTATTCTGCTCTTCCTCACTGTCTTTTCAATACAATAACATAAGTTTTTGAGTATTGGACTGGGACTTCTTTAAAAAACGTAATGGCAATGTTATATTTTAAAAATGTTGTGTATTTCAGTCAAATGGTTCATATCTTTAAAGAAACCAAACAATGCAAAACAAATTCTCATAATGAAAAATTAGTTATTAGAAATCTTTGCAATTTACTTCACTGTAATTTGGATATTTCATGGGACATGATCGACAACACTGTAGCTCAAGCAACTACCATCTGTTTAATGTTTTGTTCTGCTTTGCTGTGAATATCCAAGACAGACATAATGGATGTGATTGGTTATACAGACCACATAGATCCTTTCTTCACTCACAGTCTTAGCCAACTCTTTTATGTAAAGGCCAGTTACGGAGCAATAGAAATACTAGCCCGAGCAGATGCAACGTCAGTCATTGGCCTATTCCTTGAGACAGTAAAGAAGTCTGTTACTTTCAAATAAGAGTCATGTAAATTATGTCTGGAATTGAATCCACAAATGTACTATGTATAGATGTCACAATACAAAATTTTGAGTCAGTTCATCATTTCTAAGATCCTTTTATGAGGCTGTGAATTTTCCGTTATTCTGAAACAATCAAGAGTACAGTATTCCCATGATTTATTTTTTTTCCCTTTGGAATGATTCATTTTATTGGTGTTGTTGACTGCCATTTTAACACCATTGTGTCATTGTTGCAGATTCTTCAGCAGTTATTTGGCAGTAACTAGCCATCATTTACCAGAAAGAATGTCTTACAAATGTTAACCCTTTGAAAACCATATTGAAGTTTTTATATGTTAGGAATTAAAGCAAATAATTATTTTTTTAAATCTTTCAATTGGCTAAATAAAATGAAAAGTTGTTGTTTTGGAAGTTTGAGTTGGTTATCTGAATTCTAAAGAAAATCAATTATGTATATATTTTACTGTGAAGACCATGGGTACATTTTGAAAGTTTTGTCATTGAAAGAAAGATTAATTCTGAGAAGTAAAAAAGTTATTAGCTATGGTGACATCACTTCAAGTGGCATGGAAGAATAAACTCTAGAGAATGTAATTTGTCAAAAATCTGCTGGACACTAACTTCAGTATGACATTAAGCCATTTAGAAGTTCATCTTCTTCATCCTACAAAGATGGAAACAAAAACAGAAATTGCTGGAAAAGCTCAGCTAGTCTGGCAGCATCTGTAGCAAGAAATCAGAATTAATGTTTCAGATCCAGTAATCCTTCCTCAGAATCTGAAACGTTAACTCTGATTTCTCTCCATAGATGCTGCCAGATCTGCTAAGCCTTTCTCACAATTTCTGTTTTTGTTTCTGATTTCCTGCATTTGCTGTTCTCTCAGTTTTACAAAGATGGAAGATGGTTTCTATTTTAGAATGCATGACAGGCTTTATACTATGCTAGAAAATACAAACTAACTTAAGGTAAGGACTTAAAATCACGTGATATTTATTTGCTGAATTTCCACTATCTTATCCCACATATCTTTAAGATATTTTTAAAAAATACAAAAATTCTTTCATTATCCATTAATCCAACCTTTGTTTGACTACATTCCAACCATCTGACCCCGGTTAGTGCCGATAAATGTTAGTGATGTGCTAATTACTTACTTACATTCTGGAATACATAGATCTTTCCATGTGCTAAATTTGCATGGTGCTTGGAACTGCCAGAAAACATATGGAAGTGACTGAACAAAGCACAATTTCATTAAAGGTATTCACAACAAATAGAAACTCTGAATGAGTATTGAGACTGCCTCAGTACAGAGCAAGGTAAAAGCTAACCCTATTCATCCTTCATAGAGGTTCCTGTTTACCAGCAGATGCGTCCACACCAGTTGATCTTTACTCAGATTGCATTGTAAAGTTATAAATAACAACGAGCAACATCCATGGCCTCAGTTCTTTAACATTGACATCCTACGTCTTTTTGAAATGAAACCCATTAGGTCATTGCATTACCATGAATGGGATTGAAATGATCTGGTACATTATGTTAATGGCACTGACCCCTATAGAAAAGTTATTTGGCTTCGGAAGTATGTCTCTCTAAAACCTGTGTGTTGGTTTGTTCTAGCAAAGAGGTTAAGTCAACAAGCGAAGTGAAACTAAATAGTGGTTAAAATGTACATCTGCATGAGCCATCAAGTAGGATCTGTGCCACACATAAGGGGACACACAGTAGCATTGAGTGAGTCACCTTGTATTTTAGTAACATGTTGTTGTGGATGAAGAAGTGAAATAGCTCAGCATGAGATGAGAAGTGAAGCCATTGCAATCTTTACTCAGGAAAAGTCTGGAACTTCTCATCATTTTGTAGAGGAATTTCACTGGTTTCTTTTGTTTTGTTTCCTATCAGTAACCAAACTTTAATCAGATTAAAGAGCCTACTTTTTTTTCAAAAGAAAATAGTCTTGCTTGCAGAGAGGCTTTATCTTACAGTTGTAATTTATTGGACAACAGGACTAGTTTGTGGAACATGAGAAATTAAATTACACAGTACAAAAGGTCAAAACTTTTTTTATATATTTGTATATAGATATAATGCACTTTTACAATCCATGCTTATGTACAAAAACTGTTTCCAGTAGTAATTTTGGGGAATTATAAAGAAAATAAATCAATGCTAGTATAGTTTGTGTTCAGGTTCATTTATTGACAACAGTTCTGCTGGGAATTCAACAGTCTTGCCATTTTGAGACAAAAGGGGTGACCTTTACTTCTATCCCAGAATGATGGTTCATCTTAAAGAACTGTTGACATTTTGGTGGCCATATTGTTTTGCAAACATGTTGTATCTTTCCCCATGATTTTCTTTGTCAATTACTTCCCTCTACTCTCAGAACTGTGAGGTGCTTTGCCTCCTCTTAGTTCACAACAATTGACACACTTGTCAAAAACCTGAAATCATATGGGAGCAACTTGAATTCCTGCTCTCAACAACAGGACATCGACCTCGCTCTGCAATCTAGGCTGGCACATGATGTACCTTCACTTCTGCCATTTTTGGGAACATTGACAACAAAAAATTTTATTTGATATTGTTTCCAAACCAGTTCGTAGGCCCTCTTCTGAATTTGGAGCTAAGACAGTTTACTGGCTACTGCAAAAACTCACTCTCCAGATAACTACAGAAAATGTGTACTAGACACTTGATGTTTATACAAGGAAGGTGTAGGAAAACATCATTTGGTAAACATTCAATTCTTCAATTCTTTATGTTCCTTCCTTTGATGAACAAACAAAGGCAATCACCATTCTCCTGACCTGCCTCCCTAGTCTTGAGATAGACTGTTGAAGCACAATGAGCAATATGTGGTGTCAGAATTCATCTGGCTTTAAAGACATTCACCTGATGAAGGAGCGGCGCTCTGAAAGCTAGTGCTTCCAAATAAACCTGTTGAACTATAACCTGGTGTTGTGTGATTTTTAACTTAGAAAAATTGCACCTTCTTCCAAGTTTAATTTAGTCCAGACATCCCACCAATCAGGATAATCTTGATACTAATGTTTGGGGAAAAAAAATACTCATACTGACTTGTAAAGAAAGAAGAACCTTTATTTTTTCAAAAACAAACAAAAGTAGAGATTGCTGGAAATGCTCAACAGGTCTGTCAGCATCTGTGGACAGAAATCAGGGTTAACGCTTTTTGTCAAGTGACCCTTCCTCAGAACTTTTAATAATGAGATTATTGCACAATTTCCAAGGGATTTGATGGTGTTTAATACTAATTTGTTATTGAGTTATGGATTTCTGAACACAATGAAGAGTAATGCAGTAATGCCTTGTGTTATGCCGAAGGCCCTATTGACATCACAAAAAAAATGTGTGGGAGATGGAGGTTGTTTATCACATTCGGAAAGCATGAGTGCACCTTTTCAGTCAGTTAATGATACATCTTCCATCCAGGTCTGAAAAACCTGTAAGAATGTAAATAAGGGACCAATTATTTCTTTAGCCAGCAAGTGTTTGAAATGTGGATCACGCTAACACATAGAGAGATTTGTATGGAAAATAATGATCAACAGATTAGATGGACCCAGCATCCTATTTCTGGGCTATAATTTCAATTTTAGATTAGATTACTTACAGTGTGGAAACAGGCCCTTCGGCCCAACAAGTCCACACCGACCCACCAAAGCACAACCCACCCAGACCCATTCCCCTGCATTTACCCCTTCATCTAACACTATGGGCAATTTAGCATGGCCAATTCACCTAACCTGCACATTTTTGGACTGTGGAAGGAAACCGGAGCACCCGGAAAAAACCCACACAGGCACTGGGAGAATGTGCAAACTCCACACAGTCAGTCGCCTGAGGTGGGAATTGAACCCAGGTCTCTGGCGCTGTGAGGCAGCAGTGCTAACCACTGTTTCTCTTCATCATGCTGTTGTGTGTGGTGATTAGGAACCAATTTATGAACGATCAGTTTGGTTCTAGGGAAGAGGATTGAGATGAACATGTGAAGATAATGAGTGAAGTAGGAAACAGTAAGTGCCTTCATGTATCTGGGGTCAGTGCTAGCAGAAGATGGAAATATGGGAATTGAAATTAAGCAAAAGATTAGCTTGATTTAGAATAATTGGAGGGTATAAGATTAAGTTTGAAAGGGTTAAGTTTGGAGACCTCATTAGTCCACACCTAATCTGATGATGTCACACATTTTGTCTCATTCAATGTCACAATGTCATTAGATGCATCCTTGCCAGTTCCTGATAGACTGAGTAATGATGGCTTACTAGTCAATGTAACTTGCACCTAACATGTATGCAATTAACCGTATCATGTTGTTAAGACAAGTACCTCTTCTGTTAAGACTTACTAATGGTTGATCTGCTAATGTTTTGTTTAAAAGAGTCAAAAGGAAGATTGGTGGTAGTACTCTAAACCATTTCCTGGTAGTGGTTACTTCTGCGAACATTTGACTGAGTGTTATGTTTCAGGGGTGTTCAGCAAAGATTGCAGAAGCATTGACGGAGGTAGCTCTGAGGAACTTGAAATGATATGGTCAGCTAGTTCATTGGGAGAGAGGAAGAGAAATAGGTAACTGACAAGAGAAGTTGGAGAAGGATGATCAACCAATATTGTGGTGATCCCAAGTGAAATTGGAGAAGCTGACGGGAGAACAGTAATACAAAGAATGCAAGTTTCATCTGGCAACAGTGGGTTGGAGGAGGAGTTAACTGCTATCAATGAGAATGGGACTTACAGAAACAGAGGGGAGTGGCTATGGCTAACACACACGATATCACAGTTAACGTAATGATTGCCAGTTTAGTACTGTGTTTATGAATGCTGAAACTATGTTTCAAATTGCCAGGAACCATTAGGTCATATTTTTAAATAATGTTCTGATATGTTTTGACAATGCAGTGAAATGCTTTGCAGAGTCCTGTGTAATTGCCAAGCTTCCTAATTTGTTCCGAAGTTTCTAGAGCATGTACTGTGTCCCACATTGCGCTCACTTGTAAGGCCAAATATGTCATAGTTTTTGTCTCTATCACAGTTCTCAGCCCTACTGCTGCATTTAAGAGGTACTGAATTTCTGGGAGCTACACTACAGAGTGGGAAAGAGGAATTTAAAAAAAAACACATGATGTGAGATTAAAGCACTACTTCAGTACATGCTCCATGATGCATAACATTGGGAGCTGAAGAAATATTAGCATAGATTCCTACAGTATTGAAACAGGCCCTTTGGCCCAACAAGACCACACCAACCCTCCAAATAGTAGCCCACCCAGACCCATTCCCCTACATTTACCCCAACTAACACATCTAACACTATGGGCAATTTAACACGGCCAATCCACCCTAACCAGCACATCTTTGAATTATGGGAGGAAACCCACACAGACGCAGGGAGAACGTGCAAACTCCACACAGATAGTCACCCAGTGCAGGCATTGAACCAGGGTCCCTGGTGCTGTGAAGCAGCAGTGCTAACCACTGAACCACCATGCCACCCCAAAATTAGGAATGTCCTTTCACAATGCAGATATTCACACACTTTCAGTGATTGTGAGCAATACCAAACCAAGGTATTTCATTGTTAGATTTTATATTTCAGTTTAATTTTTATGTGTGGAGCCCATTTATGTAAAACAAAACAGGGTTTAAGTTGGCTAACCACTGAAAACAGGGATGGGGAGAGCAATATGGCTAAGTGTGCAGTTAGACAATGGTGGTGTTGACATCAAATTAACATTAAACGTTGATTTAAATAATAATCTCACTGGTCTGTATTCTGCTGGTGGTCATTAGATATGCGCACACAAATTTATTTGTTGTCTCTGGTCTGTTACCCGTGCCACGTGAAAGAGAGTCGAGGAATAGGGAGAAAGAAGAGTTAAATGCGTGGCTACAGGGATGGTGCAGGAGGGAGGGATTCCGGTTTCTGGACAACTGGGGTTCTTTCTGGGGAAGGTGGGACCTCTATAAACAGGATGGTCTCCACCTGAACCTGAAGGGCACCAGTATCCTTGGGGGGAGGTTTGCTAGTGCTCTTTTGGAGGGTTTAAACTAGCTCTGCAGGGGCATGGGAACCTGGACTGTAGCTTTAGGGTACAGGACCTTGAGTGTAGGGAGGTTAGGAACAAGGCATCGATCTCGAAGGAGGGTGCCGGTAAACAGGAAGGTGGCTTGAAGTGTGTATACTTCAATGCCAGAAGTATAAGAAATAAGGTAGGTGAACTTGCAGCGTGGGTTGGTACCTGGGACTTCAATGTTGTGGCCATTACAGAGATGTGGGTAGAACAGGGACAGGAATGGCTATTGCAGGTTCCAGGGTTTAAATGTTTTAGTAGGGTCAGAGGTGGGGGTAAAAGAGGGGGAGGTGTGGCATTGCTTGTCAAGGATAGTATTACAGCGGTGGAAAGGACGATGGAGGAAGACTTGCCATCTGAGGTAGTTTGGGCTGAGGTTAGAAATAGGAAAGGTGAGGTCACCCTGTTAGGAGTTTTCTACAGGCCCCTAATAGTCCGAGAGACGTAGAGGAAAGTATTGCAAGGATGATTCAGGAGAAGAGTGAAAGTAATAGGGTGGTTGTTATGGAGGACTTTAACTTACCAGATATTGACTGGGAAAGCTATAGCTCAAGTTCGTTAGATGGGTCGGTGTTTGTCCAATGTGTGCAGGAGGGTTTCCTGACACAATATGTAGACAGGCCAACAAGAGGTGAGGCCATACTGGATTTGGTTCTAGGTAATGAACCAGGCCAGGTGTTAGACTTGGAGGTGGGTGAGCACTTCGGGGACAGTGACCACAACTCGGTGACTTTTACTCTAGTGATGAAGAGGGATAAGTGTGCACTGCAGGGCAGGAGTTATAGCTGGGGGGAGGGAAATTATGATGCGGTGAGGCATGACTTAAGATGTGTGGATTGAAAAAATAGGCTTCAAGGGAAGGACACAAATGATATGTGGAGCTTGTTCAAGGAGCAGCTATTGGGTGTCCTTGATAAGTATGTACCAGTCAGGCAGGGAGGAAAGGGTCTTGTGAGGGAGCCGTGGTTTAATAAGGAATTGGAATCCCTTGTAAAAGGGAAGAGGGCGGCCTATGTAAAGATGAGGCGTGAAGGTTCAGTTGGGGTGATTGAGAGTTATAAGGTAGCCAGGAAGGATCTGAGGAGAGAGCTAAGAGCAGCGAGAAGGGGACATGAAAAGTCCTTGGTTGGTAGGATTAGGGAAAACCCTAAGACTTTCTTTAGGTATGTCAGGAATAAAAGGATGACTAGGGTAGGTATCGGTCCAGTCAAGGATAGTAGTGGGAAGTTGTGCGTGGAGGCAGAGGAGATTGGAGAGACACTAAATCAATACTTTTCGTCAGTATTCACTCAGGAACAGGACATTGTTGCTGATGTGAATATTGAGTCACAAGTGATTAGAATGGATGGCTTTGAGGTATGTAGGGAAGAGGTCCGGGGAATACTGGAAAGGGTGAAAATAGATAAGTTCCCTGGGCCTGATGGCATTTATCCTAGGGTCCTCTGGGAAGCTAGGGAGGAGATAGCGGAGCCATTGGCCTTGATTTTTATGTCGTCGTTGTCTACAGGAATAGTGCCAGAAGACTGGAGGATAGCGAATGTGGTCCCCTTGTTCAAGAAGGGGAGTAGGGACAGCCCTAGTAACTATAGGCCAGGGAGTCTCACTTCTGTTGTGGGCAAAGTCTTAGAGAGAATTGTAAGGGATAGGATTTATGAACATCTGGATAGGAATAATGTGATCAAGGATAGTCAGCATGGTTTTGTGAAGGGCAGGTCGTGCCTCACAAACCTTATTGAGTTCTTTGAGAAGATGACTAAGGAAGTGGACGAGGGTAAAGCAGTAGATGTGGTGTATATGGATTTTAGCAAGGCGTTCGATAAGGTTCCCCATGGTAGGCTACTGCAAAAATTACGGAGGTATGGCATTGAGGGTGCATTAGAGGTTTGGATTAGGAATTGGCTGGCTGGAAGGAGACAGAGGGTAGTAGTTGATGGTAAAGGTTCATCTTGGAGTGCAGTTACTAGCGGTGTTCCACAAGGATCTGTTTTGGGACCATTGCTGTTTGTCATTTTTATAAATGACCTGGAGGAGGGGCTTGAAAGCTGGATGAGTAAGTTTGCGGATGATACGAAAGTCGGGGGAGTGGTGGACAGCGAAGAAGGATGTGGCAGGTTACAGCGCGATATAGATAAGTTGCAGAGCTGGGCAGAAAGGTGGCAAATGGAGTTCAATGTAGCTAAGTGTGAAGTCATTCACTTTGGTAGGAGTAACAAGAAGATGGATTACTGGGCTAATGGTAGGCTACTTGGTAGTGTGGATGAGCAGAGGGATCTTGGTGTCCATGTACACAGATCTCTGAAAGTTGCCACCCAGGTAAATAGTGCTGTGAAGAAGGCATATGGCGTACTGGGCTTTATTGGTAGAGGAATTGAGTTCCAGAGTCCTGAGGTCATGTTGCAGTTGTATAAGACTCTGGTGTGGCCTTATCTGGAGTATTGTGTACAGTTTTGGTCGCCATACTATAGGAAGGATGTGGAGGCACTGGAACGGGTGCAGAGGAGGTTTACCAGGATGTTGCCTGGCATGGTAGGAAGATCGTATGAGGAGAGGCTGAGGCACTTGGGGCTGTTCTCATTGGAGAAAAGAAGGTTTAGGGGCGATTTGATAGAGGTGTACAGGATGATTAGGGGTTTAGATAGGGTTGACAGTGAGAACCTTTTTCCGCGTATGGAGTCAGCTGTTACTTGGGGACACAGCTTTAAATTAAGGGGAAGTTGGTATAGGACAGATATTAGGGGTAGATTCTTTACTCAGCAGGTTGTGAGTTCATGGAATGCCCTGCCAGTATCAGTGGTGGACTCTCCCTCTTTATGGTCATTCAAGCGGGCTTTGGATAAGCATATGGAGGTTATTGGGCTAGTGTAGGTTAGGTAGGCTTCGGTCGGCGCAACATCGAGGGCCGAAGGGCCTGTACTGCACTGTATTTTTCTATGTTCTATATTCTATGTTCTATTTACCAAGAAAACAACTTGCAAACTTTTAAACATGTGTTCTTTCTGGTCATGGGGACATCACTGGCAAGGTTGACATTCATTGCCTATCTAATTGTATTTGAACCAAATTGCTTGTTTGGCTATGTCAGAGAGCAGTTAAGAGTCAACCGTATTATTGTAGGTCTGGAATTACATGTCACCCAGACCATGAAAGGATGGCAGATTTCCTTTCCAGAAAGGACATTATTGAACTCAGAGGGATTTATGACAATGGTGGCTTCCCGGTCACCATTACTGAGACCAGATCCAGATTTTGGAATTGGATTTAAAGTTTGTGGGGATATGAACATTATGGGGATATGAACATTATGGGGATATGAACATTGGTTGGATATGAACCATGTCCCCAGGACACTGGATTAGTAATCTAGAATTATCATCACCACACCATTATTAACACCACTTCACATCCCAAGTGCACATCTACATTTTGAACACAATTTATGAGTATTAGCTGGCCATGTAGCATACAAAACCTGGCTGTAGAAAAGTCCAAACTAACCTCTAACAAAGTAATTGACTCCTAGATCAGTTGTGTCTAATGGCACTGATTGTTCCTTGTACTTTACTACTGTAATTCTTGTTTGAAAAATATCTCCCAAATCTGTGACCATTCACTACCTGGAGGAATAAAAGCAGAAGATTCTCAGGGAAACACATTGGGTGAACAAAATATCAATGTTCCTTCAGCATTGTCAGGTCAAGGTCCTTGAACTTGTTCCTGAACAGCATTGTTCCGCCACCTCCAAACGGACCCCACCACCAGGGATATATTTCCCTCCCCTCCCCTATTAGCGTTCCGGAAAGACCACTCCCTCCGCGACTCCCTCGTCAGGTCCACACCCGCCACCAACCCAACCTCCACCCCTGGCACCTTCCCCTGAAACCGCAAGAAATGCAAAACTTGTGCCCATACCTCCCCCCTCACTTCCCTCCAAGGCCCCAAGGGATCCTTCCATATTTGCCACAAATTCACCTGCACCTCCACATTCATCATTTACTGTATCCGCTGCAACCGATGTGGCCTCCTCTACATTGGTGAGACAGGCCACCTACTTGCGGAACGTTTCAGAGAACACCTCTGGGACACCCGGACCAACCAACCCAACCGCCCTGTGGCTGAACACTTTAACTCTCCCTTCCATTCCGCCAAAGACATGCATGTCCTTGGCCTCCTCTATCGCCAGACCATGGCCACATGACGCCTGGAGGAAGAGTGCCTCATCTTCCACCTAGGAACCCTCCAACCACAAGGGATGAATGCAGATTTCTCCAGCTTCCTCATTTCCCTCCCCCCACCTTATCTCAGTCCCAACCCTCGGACTCAGCACCGCCGTATTTTTTACTGCAATCTTCTTCCCGACCTCTCCGCCCCCAACTCCTCTCCGGCCTATCACCCTCACCTTAACCTCCTTCCACCTATCGCATTCCCAATGCCCCTCCCCCAAGTCCCTCCTCCCTACCCTTTATCTTAGCCTGCTGGACACACTTTCCTCATTCCTGAAGAAGGGCTCATGCCTGAAACGGCGATTCTCCTGTTCCTTGGATGCTGCCTGACCTGCTTTTCCAGCAACACATTTTTCAGCTCTGAGCCCCAGCATCTGCAGTCCTCACTTTCTCCTGAACAGCATTATGAGAACACCTTCATAATTTGACCACAGTTGATCAATCAGAAGGTTAACCTTCTCAGACAACTACATTTAAGCAATAATTGCTGCCTCATCAGTCATTCCATAATCTGAGAATGATTTTTTAAAAAATAAAATGCAAAGGTAGAGTCACAGTGGGACCAGAACCCCAATGGACAACAATCACGAGAAGGAAAACTGACTAATTATCATAACTTACACGCAAAGGCAATTCCAGCTTTCTGTCTACCACTCTTATTGAGATCATCCAGCCTCTGGAAATACTTCTGGTTGTACAGTCCAGTTCTTCACATATTAAACTCATTAAGCAATTAGCAGAATTAAAGCGCTTGATAAATGTGAGCCAATGGTCTCTAGATGGTTCTTCAGAAGCCTAATCAAAGTTCATTTTTCAGCTTCGTTGTGATGTTGCTGAGATGTGTTTGCCCCACAATACAAATTCATGGGAGGCACAGGAGCTCAATGATTAGCGATATGGTATCACAGCGCCAGGGTCCTGGATTTTATTGTACTCTTGGGTGAATGTCTGTATGGAGTTTGCACATTTTCTCTGTGTCTGCATGGGTTTCCTCTGGGTGTTCCAGTTTCCTCCCACAGTCCAAAGCTGTACAAGTTAAGTGGATTGGCCATGCTAAATTGCCCATAATGTCCAGGTGTATGCAGAATTGATGTTTCAGGCATAAGTCCTTCATTCCTGATGAACGGCTTATGCCCGAAACATCAATTGTCCTGCTCCTCAGATGCTGCCTGACTTGCTGTGCTTTTCTAGCATCACACTCTCCATTCTAATCTCCAGCATCTGCAGTCCTCACTTTCTCCAGGTATATGCAGGCTAGGTGGATTAGCCATGGGAAATGCAGAGTTACAGGCTGAGGGTAGGGGGGAATGGATCTGAGTGGGATGCTCTTCGGAGGGTCAGTGTGGATTCAATGGGCTGAATAGCCTGCTTCCACGCAGTTGGGATTCTACCAGCGCTGAAGAAAGATTCGATTAAACCACGTGGTCTCAAGATGTGATTTCGTTGTCAGTTTAAAGAGTAAGGTTACAGATTTTCATTCTTCATGTTCTGATTTATGATAATTTTTCAATTTTAGGGACATGTTGACTCAATCTTTGAGTTTTTGGACTAAGGGTCACAGTCTTAGTATCAGAGTAACACTGCTATTTCCACTATCTGCAGATATTAACACAAAATAATTAAGAAACCACACCTTAGGAGCAGTAAGGAAAGGAAGACTGCATTCACCAAGCAATTTTCATTGCTCCTAGACATCTCAAAGTGCTTTGCAATCAATGATGTGATCACTGTTGTAATGTAGGAATTGCAGCAACCAATATGTGGGCAATGATCTTCCACATGTCATCATTATTGACAGTCCCTCGCAGAAAAGGATCCTAGGTTGATTCTGCAGAGACTGATGTGGCTACCACAGACTCTGTTACACTAGGAGCAGATGGTGGTCACAGGAAGGGTGGCTGGGGATTGGTGTGGCAGGACGGTCCTTTCATTGTTTTCACCTGGCTTCCTTTTTCCTCCCAATGCCAAGTTTTGAGGTGCTTGATGCCTTTCCAGTTGCTCCTCCTCCACTTTGGATGCTCTTGGGTCAGTGATTCCCAGGTGGGAATGCTGCACTTTGCCCATGAGGCCTGGAGGGTATCACTGAAACGCTTCCTCTGTCCAACGAGCTTCCACATATTGCAATCTGATAGTGACTACATAATCTGCTTTCATGATCTATATCAATCAACTGAGGGATAAATATTGGCCCGGACATCGGGGATACCCCTACTGATCTTCTTATGAGTAGTGTCACCCAAGAAGGCAGAAAGGGCTACCAATTAATTTTTTTAAATTCACAAGACAATATCTTCAATGATGCAGCAGTCCATTCAGACTGCACTACACTGGTGTGGTTGATCAAACCCTAGAATGGGACTTGAACTCAAAATTTGTGACACAGTGTGAGAGTGTTGTCAACTCAGCCAAGGCTGACAACTTAATCAGAGGATTGTCAGTCAAATTGAACACCATGCACTTGCCTGATATTCAGTCATACTGACATTTGTCCAAGAGCATATCGAACTGACTTGATTTTAATTTTATTGTCGTGTGTGCTCAATATAAAAGTATAGGAGTACAGTGAAGCGTGTATAATGTCACCACACAAGGCACCACCTTAGTACATACCTAGGTACAGAATCTTAAGAACAAGGTAGAAAGAAAGAACAAAGTTAAAAGTTAAACATTGCAATAATCACAGTGTAGAGTAGAACATACGAAGTAAGGTTAAAAGTTACACATTGCTGACCGGACATGTAACAGGCGTCCATTCTATGTGAGGAGTCCTTTCTTTGTTACCACGTGAAATCATTTCTATCCTGTTGTAAACAATGTGAAACTTATTAGAACTTCCCATTGGATTGGCTTGTTGCTAATGTACTATTTGTTACATGATGGAAGCCGATTACTTGCATGTTCAGCAAGCTTAAAAATAAAAGCTCCTGCAAACTGTAACAAGGTAACAGTTGCTAGCAACTTTAAATGAAAACATTGGCCAGTGTTATGTGGGTGCCTGTGGCCTAATACACAGGGTCCCTGTGACAGAAAGCTGCAGCTGCTGTCCCTCCTATAGTTCAACTGACAGCTCCAGCTGCCAGGCTTTTTATTGGTCTCCTTTGAGACGAGCTTCATGTGAAAATTACACTTTGAAAAACTCTAGTTGGAATTCCTTCCAACCTGTCTTTCCAATAGCTTTATTTCCAGTGGACTGGTTCAGATAAATAGCGCATTAAAAAAAAGTATTTATTATTTGTTTATTTAGCAAATGCACATCCCCAGAGCCAAATGAAAGCTTCTTCCTTTGTTGAGTTTAATATGCTTGGTCTGAAATTTAGTCTGTCGACAGGGACATGCCTCAGTAAGATGCAGCATTGTCTGTGTCTTCCACAAGTCCATAAGGGGTTTATACTGCAGTCCCAGTTGCAGAGGTTGATTACTAATTTCAAACCTGTTCCTTGCTGGAGTCCAGTTCCCGGATTTCTTACACTCTGCCATTCTTCATATTACTGTCACTTGATGATGGATATCACAGGCTTTTTGAATGTCACCGGTTTCATTGCTAAGTGGAATTCTGTCTCATCCATCTACCATTTGTACAATTTTCTATCCAATTTCACTGCACAGTGATCAGGCATGTAAAATTTCCCTTCCCCGCCCCTGAGGTATTTGGGTTAGCTCCCACTTACACTCCAAAGCTGCCTTCATATTATTAGGAATAGAATTTATCTGACAAGTCGCTGTATGCTCAGCATTGCACACATGACTTTTTATTTTAAATTGAGGTAATACATGAAGGTTTATAGATGTGATTACTTAATGTGAATTATATTGCAAATTTATCTCTTCCTTTACATCAGCGTGTGTGATACTCAAACTGTAGAAAATCGTTCAATTAATAAGAAAGTACAATGTATTATTCTGTAGTTGAGTACATTATTCAAACAGACCTGGCAGTAGTTCCAGCTTTTCCTTTACTCTTTGGGGAATATTTTACCTTTTCCACCACTGTCCCTCAGCATATACCAGTCAAGTCAATATGAAACAAAATCACTCAAACAGTACAAAGTTTATGTCTAGCTATTAGATTGATTTAAATACCCTGCAAATGTGTTCATTTTAACGAAATATCCTTGCCTAGAAGTACACTCTAGTTGTGGAGTGGCCATTCAAATGTCAACTTGGAGGCATAAGTTGCTATTTAACATAAATATGCTTTTCATTAAAGTTTACAAACATGTTGGAAGGTTCTCAGTGGGCAAGCACAATATTGGAGATGCCAGTTAATCATTCATTAGTCAGGTAAATACCACCCCATATTGCCAGATGGTTTCATTTTTGGCTCTTAAACCAAAGATGACAGCAAGGTGGAAAATCAAGCTATCAAGTGTCATAGATGAGTATTGAATGATTGCTAGTGGCCCTTGAACTGCACTATGGAAGTCAATGAGCTGAATTATAGAGCAATAAAAGGTAAGCAAAAGTAATGCAGTGGGCAATTAGAACAATCCAAGAACAGAGAGCAATGTTCAAAATATTGGAAATACGCTGAGTCAATTGGAATTCTCAGTTGTCCAATCCCTGGGGTGTGCTTGGGTTCAAACTACCACATTCCAATTTCACAGATGAGACTCCATGTTTAGATCATAGTTCAGAGTGGAACATGCAGCATACCTTGCAACAGGGGCACAATATAGCAAGCAATAGCTCAAATTTAGAAATAGATAATTGCACTTGTTCCGTAGAGATGGATACAATTCTTTCTCACCAATGGAGACAAAGGATAGAATAAATTCTCGGCAGAAGATTCATAATCAGAAGACTTCATTTCAAACCTATTTCACCCACTTTAAAATTCAGTTAACTTGGCTTTATTTTCCTTTAACAGTGATGTAGGATGAATTCACTTTAACTGTAAAAGTACATCCTTGAAATATTTGAAAAATTGCTGCTGAATACCTTCAATCTCAGGACCACAGCAATATGAAACTAACTTGTTGTTAAATTGCTATTCCCAGTCCAATAGAAACTAACGCGATATTCCCTTCTAGTAAAAGACAGTGTGTAGTCTTGACACACTGATTGTGCAAGTAAAATGTTATTGAAGGACTGAATTTCCCCAGAGCTACAGGGTTTTTACCACCTTTCTGTCCTGCAAATGGCAGTGGAGTGGAAGAAACTCGAAAAAGATTCCAGACAAAAGTCTCTGCAAAACTTTTTCAAAACTACTGTCGAATTGAAAATTGAAGGAAATTCAGTCACAAGTGAACTACACTAGTTCTTATACTTTACCAGAAATTCCTTCTTATTTAAACAAGTTCCACAAAATCTTTGCCAAGATCCTTTGCTGTTCTTAATGCAGCCTACTCTGAGGAGCATATACAGCTCAAACTAATGTCTACAATTTATGACATTTTGAATGAAATATAAATTTATGACTAAATTTTAAATGAAGCATAACCCATAATTCTGGTGTTTATGATGCTTAAACACAATTATACATTTCTTCTTAATTAAACAGAATATTAACATCTTTTTTACTACAACTTCATGGCATCAGAAAGGTTCGTACTAAAAATTGCAAAGCTTCCTGATTGCATTTCCATAAACATGCTCAGCTTAAAATGTGTAAAAGGTGGACTGATATCTTCAGACATTAATGTTCATCTATGAAGGGAGACATAGAAAAGGAATGTGTGATAGATGTGGTACTTTGCCTGGGGTTTTACTGTTTCCAATGATTTCCACATCTTCTAATGTTTGCAAATGAAGTTCTCAAATATTTCTATGAAAATCTGGCAGATGGAAAGAAATGTCTGGATGATCATTCTCCCTTTTCACATTTCAAAAAAAAAGTCTTTATCAGTCCAACTGTTCATAGTTAGTAAAGCACACATCCTATTCCCTGGCCCCATAGTTCTATGCAGGCAACATTTCAAAGCCCTCACTCCAGGCTATTTTTAAAATTCCGCTTGGCACTTAGTAACTCCCCTTTTGCTTACAAATGATAGACGACACAATTCTGCTGGGAGAACAGGCCTCCCATAATGATCGCAAAGGTACAACTTACAGTTTTTTCAAATCACAAAAATTTTGACTTTCTCCAAAATTAATTTGACCCTGAAGGGATCTTAACTTTTAAGCCTGGCTATGCTACAGGCATTCCATTGGCTAAATAGCCAAGATTATCAAGGTATGTTTGTTAGTGGCAGCAACCCCTGGTGAAATTCCAACTAATGAAAGCTGTAACTCAATCCACACATATGCTTCCCCTGGGTGGTATGCTAGATATCAGCTTTAGCAACAGGAGATTGTTGATCTGTCCTGTACTAAAATCGCACCTTATTTTTGTCATGTATCATTGCATATTAGTTCCAAGTCATAAATTTGTGTTGCCTGTTTTAATTGATTCGTGCATTCTGTTGTTGTCACTTAATTACCATTATTATTTCTGCTTGATTGTATCTAACATCTATCCAAGCAATCTGTTGATTAAGAAAGGAGCAGGCTGTGAAGAACTCTGAGATTGCCTGGTATGCTTCTTAATCTTGAGTGATTAACTCTGCTATTCACAGTGGGATGCAGTCGTACAGGATTACATTGCATACTTTATGAATAGAGGTATACCCCACTCCCATTTCCCCCCTCCTTTTAGCTCCCTTCTTATCAAATGTCATTCTATCGAATATGATGTGCACTCACAGCAGAACATCACTCTCATCAAAGTTACACAACTGACGTCTACCAGGCAGTTCATCCTTTCCCTTTGGCAATTACAAACCTTTACTCTCTACCTCCTCCTGGTAGCTTGATCGTGATAAGGGTTTCACAATCTGGATGGCCGATTGATACAATTAGGGCCCCTGAGGCATTTTATCTCATCAGGAGGGATGGCCATTGTATAGAAAGACTACCAGAAAAACCCTTGCCAGCCTCCCAGTTGCATCTGTCTGTTATGGCTGGTCTAACATCCTTTGGGAGATATGGGTCCCCGACAGCAACAGCCCCAACAGCCCCATGGCTTCTGCGCCATCACAGTATGGCAACATGTCCCCAGTCACTTGAACCTGCCTGCCTTTCCCCAGGATCAAACTTAACTCTTCTTTGAGGGCACCTCACTATTGAAGCATTCCAACCTTTGTTTGGCAACACCATAGTGGTGACACTGCCAAGGCTGCCCATCCTCTGAGTACTGCTGGGTGGGCCACCAGCCTCCATTGCAAATTTATCCCAGTGCTAGCCTCCTAGTTGGTTGTTGCAAGTAAAATGTCATCCCAGGATTAGAATTCCATTATTGGAACATATTATCTTTCAATAAAATTCAGCCTTTATTCTGTACTGCAGATTTATTTCATGAACCTAATTTAAATTCCCTACTGCTTTGGCAGGCTGAGCTCATGATTCCATATCATGGCCTGATTTTAACAGTGTTAAAACCAGCCCCATGAATTATTCCAGGTCTCTGATTACTGCACCAGTAACGTAGCCATGGTGCTACATTATGTCTAGCCTAAAAGATGTCTAGTCTTGGATCTAACCTAAAAGATGACTATGCATTAATAATTAAGAGCTAAATCGCCATCTTCAAAGTTGTCCTCACAAAGAAGATTATTCTATCAGTGAAACATTTGGACATGGACTGTCCTACTATTCTTAATTGATTTGTATAAAATATTCATGAAAATCAACTGACAAGTGCACCTGTGAAAACTAATACAAGGAACAGCAATATCTTCACCTATACATACATGTGTGTTCACAGCAAAAGACTCAAAATTTTTCTGTATCATGGAATATATCACTTGATATAATTATCATTAATTCATAACTTCACTAATTAGGTAATGCTATTAACATACAATTGCATACACATTTTGTTTAAATTATAATTATCCCACTTTCTGATTACAGAATGATAAAATCATAGAGCTACACAGCACAGAAACATACCCTTTACCCAATCCTCCCATGCTGACCAAATATCCTAAATTAATCTAGTCCCATTTGCCAGCATTTGGCCCATATCCTTTAAATCCTTCCAATCATGTACACATCCAGATACGTTTAAATGTTGATATTATACCAACCTTCACCAGTTTCTTTGGCAGCTCATTCCATACATGCACCGCCATCAGCATGTAAACATTGCTCCTTAGGTCCCTTATAAATCTTTTCCCTCTCACCTTAAACCTATGCCCTTTAGTTTTAGTCCCGTACCCTGGCAAAAAAACCTTAGCTATTCACCCTATGCATGTCCCTCATAATTTTATAAACTTCTATAAGCTTACCCCAGGGAAAACAGCCCCAGCCTATTCAGCCTCTCCCTATAGATCAAACCCTCCAACCCTGGCAACATCCTTGTAAATCTTTTTTGAAACCTTTCAAATTTCACAACATCCTTCTGATAGTAGTGAGACAAGAATTGAATGCAGGATTCCAAAAGCAGTTAATGTCCTGTACAGCCTCAACATGACCTCCCAACTTCTATATTCAGTGCACTAGTAGTCCCTGTCAATACTACTTTAAGGGAGTTGGTGTAAGCTAACTGGAGTTAGGCCTGCTTTGTCTGCCAATATGGCAATTGGATATGCAGATACTGAGCTGGACAAATTAGAAACTCTTTTTCTGAGTACTGGGACATTGGTCCTGTTTGATCGATAATTATGAAGCTCCTCAAACTTGCCTTTTATTTCCTTCAACCCTGTGATTCCCCTCAAGTATTTCCAACCCATCCATGCTCACTTACCCATGTACCTCTCAGGCTAACGCATCTAGTGTCCACTATGTATAGATTTCTTGAGCCCTATTATCACTTGGGAGCCATTGCGATGCTCATAAAACTGACAAGCTAAATTAACAGCCTTTCAAAACCCACTTGAGAAAAACTTATAACTGGTCATAAAATCTAAAAGATAAACAAATTGATATTTCCAGCTTTATCAATAGCCCAATTTCATGATGGGATTTTGCAACTCAAATGTAAATTATGTCAACAAAAGTACCAAAACTGAATACATTAAAGCTTTTGATGTCAGTCTCAGAACTTAACCATCCGTTCAAGCTTTAAAGCTGGAAAAAAGGAAATATAAACTATCAATAACATAACTAATCTAGGTGTCAATTGCTAGTCAAATATGAATATCAATATTTTTTGATGCAGAAGAACACATTACACTATGGATAATAAATCACAAAGAGTCAGCATATCGGCACAGTGAATATTTAAGAAGTGAAATGAAATGTTATTTTATTTTGCAAGGAGAAGCGAGATGGAGTATGAAGTAGGGAAGTCTGGCTACAACTGTATAGGCCAACTATACAGATCACACATACCCTACTGTGGACAGTTTTTGTCACTTTACTGAAAGAGTGAAATACCTACATTGGAAGCAGTTCAGAAAGGTTCATTAAATTTACTGTGAGATGAGGGATTTATCTTACGAGGAAAGTTTGAGCTAGTCAGACCTATACTCGCTGGAGTTTAAAAGAATAAGAGGTAATCATAAGGCAGTATTAGAGAATATAGAATCGGGATGCACAATTTAAAAATAAAAGATGTCTCATATGTGATGGCAATGGGGAGGACTTTATTCTCTCAAAGAGTTGTTAGTATTGGAGGACTCCACCCTTATGACTAGTGGAGGTTGTGCCATTGATTTTATTCAAAGGTAATGTCAGGTGGATTGTTGATTAACCAAGTTAAAAATCGCACAACACCAGGTTATAGTCCAACAGGTGTAATTGGAAGCACACTAGCTTTTGGAGCGACGCTCCTTCATCAGGTGATTGTGGAGCGCTTGATCGTAACACCGGCATCTCCAAATGTTGATTGACCAGGAGTTGTGGATTAGGGGAGGCAGGTGGGACAAGGAGTTAAGGTCACAATCAGATCATCTATAGAGTTATAGAGATGTACAGCACGGAAACAGACCCTTCGTAATCTTACTAAATAGTGAAGCAGGCTGAATGACCTACTCTTATTTCTTATGTCCTGTGCATCTGAAGACTTTTTCACTGTCACTTAGTTTTTCAGAGCAAAGTTCAATTGTTAATCACTGCGTTTGACTGGGGATAGTGTGAAGGTGATGCACAGTCTTAAAATTTCCTAGCCTTTATGAAGCAGTGGAGTTCTTCACTTGTCAACTGGACACTACTGTCGCTCACCTCAGTGTCTGGAAAGTCATATTGACTGGATTGCACTTTCAAGTAGATCACAGAATCCCAACAGTGTGGAAGCAAGCCATTTGGCCCATTGAGACTACACTGACCCTTCAAAAGGCATCCCCCCAGACTCAACCTCAACCCTGTAGCCTTGCATTTCCCTTTAGCCCTGCATTTCCCATGGCTAATCTACCTTGCCTGCACATCCCCGGACACTATGGGCAATTTAGAATAGCCAATCCACCTTACCTGCACATCTTTGGACTGTGGGAGGAAACCAGAGCACCTGGAGGAAACCCACGCAGACACGGGGAGAATGTGTAAACTCCATGCAGTCACCTGAGGATGAAATTGAACGCAGGTCCCTCACACTGTGAGGCAGCAGTGCTAACCACTGAGCCACCATGCCACCCCTAAGTATCCTATAATCTCACCAGCAGTCAGTTAAGCTAGCTCCTAATGGTCAGAATAATCATCAATATTGACAAGATAATCAGTTCCTCTGAGAGTGAAGCAATCTACTTCTTCTGAACTGAAGAATGGTTCTGAAGACGCATCATATTCAACTTGGATCATTAACTCTGTTTTCTCCACAGATGTTGTGGGCGACATGGTGGCACAGTGGTTAGCACTGCTGCCTCACAGCGCCAGAGACCCAGGTTCAATTCCTACCTTAGGCGACTGACTGTGTGGAGTTTGTACATTTTTCCCATGTCTGTGTGGGTTTCCTCCGGGTGCTCTGGTTTCCTCCCACAGTCCAAAAATATGTAGGTTAGATGAATTGACCACGCTAAATTGCCCGTAGTGTTAGGGGCAGGGGTAAATGTAGGGGAATGGGTCTGGGTGGGTTGCGCTTCGCAGGTAGGTGTGGACTTGTTGGGCCGAAGGGCCTGTTTTCACACTCTAAGTAATGTAATCTAATCTAAAATTGTTGCCAAACCCATTGAGTTTCCTCAGCACTCTTGGTCTCTATTTGAGTTAAAGGCTCAGCATGTAACTAAGCAAGGGGCTTCATGTTCCATTCTTTCTGGTAGACTTTGTTGAGACCATCAGTATTGAATGTCCACACATTTCCACACACCTCTTTGAATTGCACTTAATCTTTCGACATTACCCACAAACCCTGGTCCTACAGCTTAGTCATGCATTGTGCTGAAGTGTTCTCCCATTGAAGCCAGGGTAGTTGTGACCATTGATGACCACCAGTCATATGGTATACCTATTTCCTCCCATACTTCATCATCTCCCCCTTACACATTGAGTTTCCTTTCTTTCACAATTATTGTCCCTTCTGCATCCCAGAATATTGCCCCAATCCCCAGAATTAATTTCCTCAACTTCCATTGAACTATTAGAACTGACAATGGTTTACCTCTGATCGACTTGGAAGTAAGGTCCAATTGATGACAGAACAGACTCCTGACTGATTCCTGTGCAGCACCACATCTGACTTCCTGTGAATTCCCAGGCTATTTGCACTGGACCTGCCAGACTGACCATAGCCCATATCCTGGACCATAATGATATGGAACCATGTATCCTGACTGCCCACATGGCCAACTGACCATGTCCAAGTCCCTGAACTGATATCAGACGCTGCCATCATGGGAACCTCTGACTGATTACTTATTCCCTTGGCCTGATGGAGGAGTACTCCACACAGACTTTGAGCTTAACCGTTTGGATGAAGCCCATCCACAATGTTTGCTGCTGACATGTGGTGCAGGTGTGAAATTGAGCATGATCCCATACAACACAGCACCCACCTGCTTGATTAATCACTGCAGATAACCATATGCAAGTTAGGTGAAAGGGCATAAAACTGACAGGAAGATAATGAGTGAAAATGTGAGTGTATGCATTTTGGCGTGAAGAATAGAGGAACTTAAAGTTATTTAAATGGAGAAAGACTGCAGAAGGCTACAACACAATGGGTACTGGAGTCCTTGTACATGAAACACAAAAAGCTAGTGTTCAAGTTCAATTGGAAAAGGGAAAGGCAAATGGAATGTAGGTATTAGTTTCAAAGGGAATGGAGTTTAAAAAGTGGTAGGTTTTGCTAAGATTAAGCAAGCAATGAATTATACCAACCTATAATGCTGTGAACAGTTTTGATCCTCCTGACTAAGGAATTATACTGATATTGAAGGCAGTGAACTTATTACGTGGTGTCAGAGTAAAGCTGAGATTGAGTGTTGAAGAGCTGTTAATCAGCTGCATTGAACAGGCCATGCATTTGCTTGCCCTTTACCCTGAGCTTTGTTTCAGCTCATAGTTATCTGCTGGGCAGAGGAAATGCTTTAAGGACACTCTCAAAGTCTCTGTGAAGAAGTACAACATCTGCACCAACTCATGGCAATCTCTTGCCCAAAAATGTCCTTCTGGAGAAGAATCATTTGTGAAAGTGTTGACCATCCCTAGCATTTCTGACAGATCAAGATAGAGACCATAAGCACCCACCTGACTGCCCCACCTGACTGAATCCAGAATTGGATGTTCAGTCATCTCAGAATCTTCGACTTCAGGGTGGAGGATAATACCCTTAGTCTTGAGGGACTGTCTAGGAAAAGATAAAGAAGGCAAAAGGATGGATGCTTACAGCGAGTACCTCGAAGTGGAGGTCACACGACTATGACAAAACAGGGGGCACATGAATTTCTGTCCATAAGAATGCTACTTAACATTTTAATTAATTATGTGAGTTTAAAGGAAGGTAGATTTCAAAAACAACAATTTTTGTGACATTGTACACTGATTAATATCATGATCTGCCTCCACGTCATACTAGGTAAAAACAATGACTGCAGATGCTGAAAACCAAATACTGGATTAGTGGTGCTGGAAGAGCACAGCAGTTCAGGCAGCATCCAACGAGCTCCACGTCATACTGTCAGTGGATGTTAAGTGTGCAGCCATTAATTAATTTCTTTTCCAATATGGCATTTACCTGCTTCATGCTAGAGGTAAACCATAATCATATGAAGACGCTGTTGTTGGACTGGGTGTTCAAAGTTAAAAATCACACAACACCAGATTATAGTCCAACAGGTTTATTTGGAAGCACTACCTTTCTGAGCGCTGCTCCTTCATTTGGTGGTTGGAACTGTAAGGGAATTTGAAGCATTCATAAAATATTCATTACTGGGTCCCACTCCACAACAGAATCTAATCTCACCCCCATGGGACAGCCTTTTTTTGATGTTGGAGATTCCTGTCTTATCACTCTAAGATTTGGTGAGGTCAGTCCTCACTGATACCCTGCAGCTGAAAGTGGGAATTCTACTCCTAAGTCCCACCTCAGAGAGCTATTGACCCAGGAGGTGAATAGGTGAGGAGAGGAACACCCACATCTGGAAAAGGGGCCTATGATGGAGGAGCCCAAACCTTTCTTGTCTGACACTCAGATGGCATAATCTATCAGGCTTTCCCATGTCCCTGAATGCCTCCTGCCAGCAGCCAAAGAAGTGGCCATGAATAGGGCAGCAATTAGTCACTTACCTTAACAGGGGAGGGGTTGGGCTGGTTACCCTAGGCCTGTGAATAGGTCTCCTGTAGACAAGAGGTTGCCAGAAAGGATACCAGGATTCTCTCTGGGGGGACATTATGATATTCCCTATAGGCTCCAGAAATCCATAGGATTTCAATTTCATGCACATTTTCAATGTCACTGTCTATAACTGTCATTGTGTAAAAATAATTAGTATATTTGAACTCAGGATTTCTACTTGCTGTTCTGCTTCTTCATCTCAATCACAACCCAAGGGTATATTTGTGTTTGTTCTACTTGAATGCTTTTACCATAAATCTTAATCTTTCTGTTTGAATACCAAGTAGGTGGCGAGGCAAGTGGAGGGGAATGTGGGGCATGAAAATTGAATGCAGAAGTTTTTTTTAATGATAAGCTTAGTGTGAAACTTAATTGTCATCAGCTATCATCAAGTTCAACATCCTAAAATTCTGACCCTTTAGGTTAGTTTGTTGAATTAAGCAACAAGAAGAAGAAACAATAGAATCTTCAGAACATTTAAACTGAATTAAGTTGGTAACATGTTTCTAGAAAAAACCTTAGTTTATCTTTGAAATTGGACTTCAACCTATACATGTCTAAGGAATGTGAAATAATGATATTTTACATCTTTTACATTAGATTTTGATCTGTCATTGATGTTCAATAAGGTAAGCACTGTTGTTTATGAAATGGCACATTCTCTTATTTTCTAATTTGACCTGTTGAATTCCTGATAATATTCAGTTACTGTCTAAGGCTATTTCTTTCACAATCCCTGCTAAGTATCATATACTTGGAAATAGCAGAATTTCTATGAAGCACTAATTTGATTTTTAATTAGTCATGAACAATAGCCTATATTGATATGAATTATGAATTAGAATTAACATTAGAATTAGATTTTATTGTCACCTGTACTCAAGCATAGGAATACATGAGTACAGTGAAAAGCATACAATCTAACCTCCACTTACTTAGTGCAGGGGTTAACAACTTTCTCACCTGAACAACGGTTTTTAAGAAAGCCGATCTTAACAACTATTGGGAGTTACAAGATGAAAGATCCATAAAGTGACAAATTGACAAATGCCTCTGATTGAATGCATAACTTGCAGATTTAATTAGTAAAATGCATCTTTCGAATTTTTGTGTGAATACAATATGAAATTTAAAGAGAAAATGCTGAATATTGATTTTTAAATTTTATTTACTATAATTTTGCTCATAAAGTCATAATTAAAATAAAATTTAACTTAAGATGGGTAGAATTAAGACAATGTTTTGATAATTGATCCTGGTGATTTAGCGAGGAGAAAGTGAGGACTGCAGATGCTGGAGATCAGAGCTGAAAATGTGTTGCTGGAAAAGCGCAGCAGGTCAGGCAGCATCCAAGGAACAAGAAGGGCTGATGCCCGAAATGTCGATTCTCCTGTTCCTTGGATGCTGCCTGACCTGCTGCGCTTTTCCAGCAACACATTTTCAGCCCTGGTGATTTAGCTTCTACCTTCAGAATATTTTATCATCACAGCTTTATTAGAAACAATAATGGCCATAACCATAAAACCAGCTTCTTGAACCACAGAAATTATCAATACCTACTGAGTAACTCTATCACTCAAACAATTTCATTTAAAGCACAATGATTATTTTGTTAATAATAATTACTTGAAAGAGTAAGGTGCAGTAGAGTGGTTAGTGTTTCTTCCCTATAACAAAAAGAGACTCTTACTTATCTTCACATTTAGTTAGACTGATTCATGTTAACTTGATCAATAAATGAGATGCTTAAGAATTACATGTGACTCCAAACCTAATGTCTTTCATGTACTCAGTGCATCTCTAAGTACCATATTGCAATTAATTATTTTCAAAGTTTGTAATTATTGCTGTTTGGATGCAGTTGCCAACTTAGATACAAAGTTGTGCCACCAAGCAATGAGATGAGTAACCAATTGATCCATTTTGCGGCCATTGTTCAAGAAAAACATTTTTCTCAGAACAGTTGAAGAATTACTCTTCTTCTTTCTTAATACAATACCATAGATGTTGTTATATCTTTCTCAACAGGCAGTCAGGCCTCAGTTTAATATCTCAAGTGAAGAAAGCCTCAGTTTAATATCACATGTATCTCCATCAATATAGGAATCCATTAGTACAGCATAGTTCGTGAATTCATATGATTACAATTCATTCATTATGTGCAAAGTTAAAAATCACACAACACCAGGTTATAGTCCAACAGGTTTAATTGGAAGCACTAGCTTTTGGAGCGACGCTCCTTTATCAGGTGGTTAATTATGTGCAACAGCCAGTGTTATCTGATGGCCAAGATCCTGGCTGGTAATGAGATTGAGTCTGTGTTTTCTTGAGGATCTTCACCTTCCTTATAGATTTAGAGCTTGTTGTTTTAAATAATCGACAAAGCATGGTTCTTGTGGCACAGTGGTAGTGTCCCTACCCCTGAGCCAGGATGCCTGGTTTCAAGATATGTCATAATATCTGTGAAAACTTTATTAGAAAATGTCAACAAAGCATGTGGACTGTGCTGGCCTACAGGCCTGGCTATTATTGTGGGTGGGTTACAGAGGAAAGAGAGTGCATCAAGGTGAAGTTTCAGACTGGGTACCCTCATTTGGTTTCCAGTTGACCAGAGGCACTTCAGAAGAAGTTTCATTTAAGGTATTATAGACTTCAATGTAATTAGAATGTTTATTCCTAATTTACAAGCAGCTTAATGTTAAAAATGATTTATTCTGTGAACTTACAGATCAATTCCCACCTCAGGCGACTGACTGTGTGAAGTTTGCACATTCTCCCCATGTCTGCGTGGATTTCCTCTGGGTGCTCCGGTTTCCTCCCACAGTCCAAAAATGTGCAGGTTAGGTGAATTGGCCATGCTAAATTGCCCATTGTCTTAGGTGAAGGGATAAATGTAGGGGAATGGGTCTGGGTGGGTTGCGCTTTGGCGGGTTGGTGTGGACTTGTTGGGCCGAAGGGCCTGTTTCCACACTGTAAGTAATCTAATCTAATCTAAACTAAATAGCTGAATAAAATGTAATAGAAATAATCCAGTGTTATTTGTGGTTCTGTATTTACTGGATAATTTTCAAATCTGGCCTATTTATTACAGCTAATGGACTGCATGCGTAAATTCACTGGAAAGGTAAAAAAGTTCACTACTTAATAACATTTTTTAATTCTGTTTTTTACGACATTCAATGCACTGCAATGAAATGTTATTTATTTATTTATGTTTGTTCTTGAATTTTGTGCACATTAATGAGGTGTGAGCTGGGGAGAAACAGGATTTTTGCCAAGGATAAGTGGAGCACTTATAGACACTGTAAACAGTAACTTTGAGGTTGACTTTCACACAAATTAGGAATGGTTTTCATTTCTCAGCCATTGTAGGCAATTGACTGTTTTAAATGGAGGTGCTTTAGGCTGAGGATTATACTGAAAGACAGAAAAACATCAATTTGTGTCCTGCATGAGAATTAATTCACTTGAAACTGACAGACAAGAGTTCCCCCACTGAACTGAGCTGACCATTTATACCACAGTTAATGTCTAATATGTCACAAACCACAGTCTCAACAGATAATACAATTCTTCTGGGGAAATTTGACTTTGTGCAATATTTTAAAATGAATGATAGTGAATTAACCATCTGTTTTACATCTGTCCCAATACTCAAATCAATTTTAACTGAAGCCAATGGAAGCAGAAATTGTGAAAATTGTAAAATGAGCTGTTGATCCTCAAAGCTCATTGTACACTATCAAACAAAATCAAAATTACCTCCTTGTATTTTGTATTGCTGCTATTTATATTCTCCATATTGCCTTCAATCCAGTAATCAGTGTGCACTAATTTAATGATGGCATCTGTATAGATTGGAGGGTGTTTTGGTTTGCGTTATTTTCCAAGTATAATCAATCCAATTTTCTTTTCATTCAAAGTATCAAATCTTTGAAAATGAAATGATCAGTAAAAAACTTGGGGAACAGTTCAAATGAGGGTAAATATGAATCCAGCAAGTGGCCTTGAATCAAGATTCAATTAATTTAACTTTCCAGCAATTCTCCTCTCGGTGTTAATCCTTCCAGATCCATAAACAATATTCCCCAGCAGCTTTTTTTCTTCATGATTAACATTATACATTTGCGCAGCAAATTACATTTACCATTCCCTATAAATATGGAAGACTGGAAGTTTGCCAGTTGGAGGGCTGTTGCTTTGTATTCCCTTCCTGACAGTCCGAGGTCTTTATGTCTCTTTAAACCAGAGAAACTGGAATCTCTTGGATTTCCTTAATGGAGGACATCTTCACTGCTGTAATAAGCAATTTCTTCTTAGTGGTATGTTGAGTATTTGGACAATGGTCATCCTGTCTCAGTCGTGCTTCCTTGTCAAGTTTTGTTCACCACATCTTCAATCTGGGTCAGCAGACTTTATTCTCAATCAGTCAGTGGATTTCTGCTGAAGCATGTAATTTTTTTTACTTGCACTACTTGAGTGGTTTGGACTCTCATTTACCTCCAGTAATCTCAGTATTGGTGAAACTAGCATGTTCACAATCTCACGGTGTTGTACTCTGAGTTACCTCAGTTCCAAACTTTTAATTTGGCTCTGGTGTAGAATGTTATTCATGGCTATCTCACTGTTTGGTTTGCCTTGTAAACCTTGCTGACTCCTGCAGTCTGAGTTTTCTTCACAGTTAATGGAAATGGAAAACATTTGCACCAATTTAGTACAGACACTGGTTCCCATCTCATTGATCGTACAAAACAAATTCTTTTGTACTAACAGAACTAACTTCATTCAGTTGGAAATTGCAGAGCCGTTGGCAATGATCTTCTTGTCTTCACTGGCAACGAGGGTGGTACCAGGGGACTGGAGAGTAGCGAATGTTGTGCCCCTGTTCAAAAAAGGGAATAGGGATAACCCCGGGAATTACAGGCCAGTTAGTCTTACTTCTGTGGTAGGCAAAGTAATGGAAAGGGTACTGAGGGATAGGATTTACGAGTTTCTGGAAAGACACTGCTTGATTAGGGACAGCCAGCACGGATTTGTAAAGGGTAGGTCTTGCCTTACAAGTCTTATTGAATTCTTCGAGGAGGTGACCAAGCATGTGGATGAGGGTAGAGCAGTGGATGTAGTGTACATGGATTTTAGTAAGGCATTTGATAAGGTTCCCCATGTTAGGCTTATGCGGAAAGTCAGGAGGCATGGGATAGAGGGAAATTTGGCCAATTGGATAGAAAACTGGCTAACCGGTCGAAGGCAGAGAGTGGTGGTAGATGGTAAATATTCAGCCTGGAGCCCAGTTACAAGTGGAGTTCCGCAGGGATCAGTTCTGGGTCCTCTGCTGTTTGTAATTTTTATTAATGACTAAGATGAGGGAGTCGAAGGGTGGGTCAGTAAATTTGCAGATGATACGAAGATAGGTGGAGTTGTGGACAGTGAGGAGGGCTGTTGTCGGCTGCAGAGGGACTTAGATATGATGCAGAGCTGGGCTGAGGAGTGGCAGATGGAGTTCAACCCTGCCAAGTGTGAGGTTGTCCATTTTGGAAGAACAAATAAGAATGCGGAATACAGGGTTAATGGTAGGGTTCTTAGTCAGGTGGAGGAACAGAGGGATCTTGGGGTCTATGTACATAGATCTTTGAAGGTTGCCACTCAGGTGGATAGAGTTTGTAAGAAGGCCTATGGAGTATTATCGTTCATTAGCAGAGGGATTGAATTCAAGAGTCGTGAAGTGATGTTGCAGCTGTACAGGACTTTGGTTAGGCCACAGTTGGAGTACTGTGTGCAGTTCTGGTCGCCTCACTTTAGGAAAGATGTGGAAGCTTTGGAGAGGGTGCAGAGAAGATTTACCAGGATGTTGCCTGGAATGGAGAGTAGGTCGTACGAGGATAGGTTGAGAGTTCTCGGCCTTTTCTCGTTGGAACGGCGAAGGATGAGAGGTGACTTGATAGAGGTTTATAAGATGATCAGAGGAATAGATAGAGTAGACAGTCAGAAACTTTTTCCCCGGGTACAACAGAGTGTTACAAGGGGACATAAATTTAAGGTGAAGGGTGGAAGGTATAGGGGAGATGTCAGGGGTGGGTTCTTTACCCAGAGAGTGGTGGGGGCATGGAATGCGCTGCCCGTGGGAGTGGTAGAGTCAGAATCATTGGCGACCTTTAAGCGGCATTTGGATAGGTACATGGATGGGTGCTTAATCTAGGATAGAAGTTCGGCACAACATCGTAGGCCGAAGGGCCTGTTCTGTGCTGTATTGTTCTATGTTCTATGTTCTAATTGTTTTCTATTAAGGTTTTTATTAGGCTTTTTCATTCATTCATGGGATATCTTTGGCTGGGTCAGCATTTAATGCCCATTCCTAGTTGCCCGAGAAGATGGTGGTGTGCTGCCTTCTTGAACCGCAGTCCAGGTAGACCCACAATAGCATTAGAGAGAGAGGTTTAGGACTTTAACTCAGCAATAATGAAGGAATGGCAATATAGTTCCAACTCAGGTTGATGAGTGGCTTGGAGGGGGACTCGCAGGTGACAGTGTTCCCATATATCTGCTGGCTCTTGCCCTTGTAGACGGATGTGATTGCATGTTTGGCGGATGTTGTCTAAGAAGCTTTGATGGCTTTCTGTATTGTTTCTTACAGATGGTACACACAGCATCAGCGGGTGGGAGCAAGTGAATGTGGATGTGGCTTCAAACAAGCAGGCTGCTTTGTCCTGGAATGTGTTAAGCTTCTTGAGTATTAGAGCTACACTCATCCAGACAAGTGACCTTGACTTGTGTTGTGTAATTGGTGGACAAGCTTTGGGATGTCAGGAGGTGAATTAATCACTGCAGGATTCCTAGCTTAAGATTTGCTCTTGAAGCTACAGTATTTATATGTTGAGTCCAGTTCACTTTCTGACCAGGATGTTGACAATGGGGGAATTCAATGATAGTAACAACATTGAATATCAAAGGGCGATGGTTAGGTTACCTCTTGTTACCTCTTGTTAGCAATGGCCACTGTCTGGCATTTATGTGGTTGAAATGTTACTTGTCACTTGTCAGTCCAAGCCTGGATATTGTCTAATTGTAAGCTGCTTTGTCCTGGGTGGCATGGAGCTGCTTGCTTTTCTTCAAAGTATAAGAGGCTTGGGATGAGTTGGGGGATATGATTTGGTAGCCAAAACCTGGATATTGTTCATATCTTTCTTTATTTGGACATGGACTGCTTTATCATTGAAAAATCATGAATAGTGCTGAACGTTGGGCAATCATCAGTGAACATCCCTACTTTTGACCTTATGATGGAGGGAAAGTCATTGATGAAGCAGTTGAAGACGGGTGTGACTGGGACACTACCCTGAGGAACTCCTACAGAGATGTCTTAGAGTGGAGATGAATGACCTCCAACAACCACAACTATCTTTCTATGTGTCAGATATGATTCCGATCAATGGCAAATTTCCCCCCCGATTCCCATTGACTCCAGTTTTTCTTGGGTTTCTTGATACCACACTCGATCACATGCAACCATAATGCATGGGCTGCTACTGTCACCTCACATTTGGAGTTGAACTGTTTCATCCAGCACATCGTTGAACCAAAGCTGTAATGAGGTCAGGAGCTGAGTGACCCTGGCAGAATGAAACTGAACATCACTGATCAGGTTATTGTTGAACAGGTGCTGCTTGATAGTACTGCTGATAACATTTTCCATCACTCTACTGATGATTGAGAGTAGACTGATGGGATAGAAATTGACCAGGTTGGATTTGCCCTGGTTTTTGTGTACAGAACATACCTGATAATCTTTTCACATTGTTTGGTAGAGTTAGTGTTGCGGCTAAACTGGCACAAATTGATTAAGGGTGCAGTTAGTTCTGGAGCACATGCCTTTAGCATAAGTGTGGAGTGAATTGAATTGGGTGAAGACTGGCATCTGCAATGCTACTTGGGACCTCTGGAGGATGCTGAGACGGATCATCCATTCTGTATTTCTGGCTGAAGATTGTTGCAAATGTTTGAGCCTTATCTTTTGCACTGTGCTGGGTTCTCCCATCATTGATTATGGAGATACTTGTGGAACCTCCTCTTCCATTGAGTTGTTTAATTGTCCACCACCATTCATGACTGGATGTAGCAGAACTACGGAGTTTAGATTTGATCTGTTGGCTCTGGCATCACTAAACTCTGACTATCACTTGCTGCTTATGCTGTTTTGCATACAAATAGACCTGTTATGTAGATTCACCAGGTTGACACCTCATTTTCTGGTATGCCTGGTGTTGCTCCTGGCATGTCCTCCTGCACTCGCCATTGAACCAGGGGCTTAGGCAATAGAAAATAGATAATAGGTGCAGGAGTAGACCATTCTGCCCTTTGAGCCAACACCACCATTCTTTATGATAATGGCTGATCATCCTCAATCGGTATCCTGTTCCTGCCTTATCTCCATAACCCTTGATTCCACTATCCTTAAGAGCTCTATCCAACTCTTTCTTGAAAGTATCCAAAGACTTGGCCTCCACAGCCTTCTGGGGCAGAGCATTCCATACACCCACCACTCTCTGGGTGAAGAAGTTTCTCTTCAACTCTGTTCTAAGTGGCCTACCCCTTATTTTTAAACTGTGTCCTCTGGTTCGGGACTCACCCGTCAGCGGAAACATGCTTCCTGCCTCCAGAGTGTCCAATCCTTTAATAATCTTATACGTCTCAATCAGATCCCCTCTCAGCCTTCTAAACCCAAGCGTATACAAGCCCAGTCGCTGCAATCTTTCAGCGTAAGATAGTCCTGCCATTCCGGGAATTGACCTCATGAACCTACGCTGCACTCCCTCAATAGTCAGAATGTCTTGCCTCAAATTTGGAGACCAAAACTGTGCACACTATTCCAGGTGTGGTCTCACCAGGGCCCTGTACAGCTGCAGAAGGACCTCTTTGCTTCTATACTCAATTCCTCTTGTTATGAAGGCCAACATGCTATTAGCTTTCTTCACTGCCTGCTGTACGTGCATGTTTGCTTTCATTGACTGATGTACAAGAACACCTAGATCTCATTGTACTGCCCCTTTGCCTAAATTGATTCCATTTAGGTAGTAATCTGCCTTCCTGTTCTTGCCACCAAAGTGGATAACCACACATTTATCCACATTAAACTGCATCTGCCATGCATCTGTCCACTCACTTAGCCTGTCCAGGTCACCCTGTATTTTCCTAACATCCTCCTCACATTTCACCATGCCACCCAGCTTTGTGTCATCAGCAAATTTGCTAATAATACTTTTAATACCTTCATCTATATCATTAATGTACATTGTAAAAAGCTGCGGTCTCAGCACTGATCCCTGTGGCACACCTGCCATTCCGAAAGGGAGCCGTTTATCACTACTCTTTGTTTCCTGTCAGCCAACCAATTTTCAATCCATGTCAGTATTTTGCCCCTAATACCATGTGCCCTAATTTTGCTCACTAACCTCCTATGTGGGATTTTATCAAAGGCTTTTTGGAAATCCAGGTATACTACATCCACTGGATCTCCCTTGTCCATCTTCAGAGTTACATACTCAAAAAATTCCAGAAGATTAGTCAAGCATGATTTCCCCTTCATAAATCCATGCTGACTCTGACCTATCCTCTTACTGCTATCCAGATGTGTCGTAATTTTGTCCTTTATAATTGACTCCAACATTTGTCCCACCACTGAGGTCAGACTAACTGGTCTATAATTCTCTGTTTTCTTTCTCCCTCCTTTCTTAAAAAGTGGGACAACATTAGCCACCCTCCAATCCACAGGAAGTGGTCCTGAATCTATAGAACATTGGAAAATGATCACTAATGCATCCACGATTTCTAGAGCCACCTCCTTCAGTACCCTGAGATGCATACCATCAGGTCCTGGGAACGTATCAGCCTTCAGACATAACAGTCTCTCCAACATCATTTCCTGCCAAATATAAATTCACTTCAGTTCAGGTCCTTCAGCCAATATTACATCTGGGAGATTGCTCGTGTCTTCCCCAGTGAAGACAGATCTAAAGTACCAATTTAACTCTTTTGCCATTTCTTTGTTCCATGTAATAAATTCACTCATTTCTGTCTTCAAGGGCCCAAAATTTAGTCTTAACCTTTTTTTTCTTTTCACATACCTAAAAAAGCCTTTACTATCCTCCTTTATATTTTTGGCCAGTTTACCTTCGTACCTTATTTTTTCTTTGCGTATTTCCTTTTTAGTTATCCTCTGTTGTTCTTTTAAAAGCTTCCCAGTCCACCAATTTCCCACTCATTTTTGCTATGTTATACTTTTTCCCTTTTGTCTTTATATGGTCCTGAATTTCCCTCGTCAGCCACAGCCCATCCTGCCTCCCCTTAGGATCTTTCTTCCTTTTTGGAATGAACTGATCCTGCAACTTCTGCATTATACCCAGAAATATCTGCCATTGTTCCTCCACTGCTGAGGTATTGCACCACTGAACTTTGGCCAGCTCCTCCCGCATAACTCCATAGTTCCCTTTATTCAACTGAAATATTGTCACTTCCGATTCTACCCTCTCCCTTTCAAACTGCAGATTAAAGCTTATTGTATTGTGGTCACTACCTCCTAATGGCTCCTTCACTTCGAGGTCCCTGATCAAATCCGGTTCGTTGCACAACATCAGATCCAGAATTGCTTTCTTCTTGGTAGGCTCCAGCATAAGCTGTTCTAAGAATCCATCTCGGAGGCAAACTACCTTTCTTGGGGTCCAGTACCATCCTGATTCTCCCAGTTTACCTGCATGTTGAAATCCCCCATAACGACTGTAGTAATATCTTTGCGACAGGCCAATTTCAGCTCCTTATTCATCTTACACACTACATCCAGGCTACTGTTAGGGGGCCTATAGATAACTCCCATTAGGGTCTTTCTACCCTTAGAATTTCTCAGCTCTATCCATACTGACTCTATATCCCCTGATTCTAGGTCCCCCCCGCGCAAGGGACTGAATATCATTCCTTACCAACATGGCCACCCCACCTCCTCTGCCAGTCAGTCCGTCCTTACAATAGCATGTATAGCCTTGAATATTCATTTCCCAGGCCCTGTCCACTTGAAGCCACGTCTCAGTTATCCCCACAACATCGTAACTTCCAATTTCCAAATGAGCCTCCAGCTCATCCATCTTATTTCTAATGCTTCGTGCACTCATATATAATATTTTTAATTTGTTACTCCCCTCACCCTTCCTATCAATCCCTATTTCACTTGACCTTATCCTTTTTTGAGCTTTCTGCTCCATTGATTCCGTTGTCTTTCTTGACTTCTCTTGTTCTAACTTTCTCTTTAACTTCCTTCTTAAACTTCCAGTTTGTCCCCTCCCCCCCCCACTATTTA
Source organism: Chiloscyllium punctatum (assembly GCF_047496795.1). Taxonomy (NCBI): domain Eukaryota; kingdom Metazoa; phylum Chordata; class Chondrichthyes; order Orectolobiformes; family Hemiscylliidae; genus Chiloscyllium; species Chiloscyllium punctatum. Next base: position 85,153,450 of record NC_092749.1, read on the forward strand.
GTTTAAATGCAGCTGTATTGCAGTGGCAAACCTACCTGCCAGAATGCTGGTCCCCCACCTATTAAGGTGCAGCCTGTCCCTCTTGTATAATTTATCCTTACCGCTAAACATACCCCAGTGAACCAAGAATTTAAATCCTTGCTTCCTGTACCAGTTCCCCAGCCACACATTCAAGTCCATTATCCTCTCCAGCCTGAGGAGCTGGAAGCAAACCAGAGATAACCATCCTGGATGTCCTGCTTTTCAGCCTTCTTCCGAATTCTCCGAAGTCCCGCTGTAGAATGTTCATCCTCTTTTTCCCGGTGTCATTTGTGCCAACATGCACCACCACGTCTGGCTCTTCACCTTCGCACTTGAGGATTTCCTGCACTCTTTCCAGTACTATGCCAAACCATGAAGTTGCAGATTGTGTTGCACAAGTCTGCTGCTGCTGCTGATAGCCCACAGCACTTCGTGGACGCTCAGTCTTGAGTTCCTACATCAGTTTGCAGTCTACTCCATTTAACATGGTGATAGTTACACTCAATATGATGGGATGACAGAACTGTGTCTCCACAAAGAACGTGCTGTCGTCACTCACACCGATACTCTCATGAACTGATGCATATGCAGCAGGTAGATTGATGAGGATGAAGTCAAGTATGTTTTCCCTCTATTTTGTTCCCTCACAGTCTTCTTCAAATCCAGTCTAGGACCCTTCCCCTTTAGGACCTGACCAGTTGGATCAATAGTGGGGATGTTGAGCCACTCTTGGTGAGGGACACTGATGTCCCCTACCCTGCACCCTTCCCACACTCAATGGTTCCTCCAAGTGCTGTTCAATGTGAAGGAATACTGAATCATTAGCTGAATGGGAGGCAATTATATAATAATCAGCAGGGAGTTTCCATGTTCAAGTTTAACCTGATGCCCAGGGGACTTCATGAAGTTGCAAGGCACCACCTTGCTGCCACCTCTTATGTGTCTGTCCTGCCAATGAGACAAGATATACCCAGGAATGGTGATGATGTTGCCTGGGACACTGTGTAATGTATCATTCCATGAGTACAGGTACAACAGTCTGATGTTTGACTCGCCTGTGTTTAGGCCCCTAAAGGACATTACATTGGAGAGCAACATGGGTTTTTATAACAATAGATTTATGGTCATCATTTGATTTTTTAATTCCAGATTTGTATTGAATTTAAATTTTGCCATTTGTTATGGTGGGATTTGAACCCATATCCCCACAAATTTATCTGGATCTCTGGATTATATGGCCAGTGACAATACAACTTTATAGTCTCTTCCTACTTGGGTTTTTACTGGCGATTCCTACTTTTTGTGACCTTAGTAAAGACCCCCTTTTCTTTGCTGAATTTTTTTTCTTCCTCAGTTTAAATAAATTATTCCTGTCTTTATTGAAGCTCTTATGAAATATTTCCTGCAATTTCTGTGATTGTAACATAGATTTCTAAACTTTCTATTCTCTTTAGAGTAAGCCTGCATAGAATTTTAATCTGCAAAAAAATGTTATCACTTTAATAGTTGGCTTCACGAGTTTGTGACCTTCATTCAGTATTTCTTATGAGGCTCTTTACTTTTCTCTCAGTGGTGTGCGTCATGGTGTCTGCTTGTTGTGGTGGCAACGCTTGATTTGAGCAGCAGATAACTTTTGAACCTTGCTTTTCCTGCCTGGAATAATGTGCTTCTTTAAGGTTTCCCCTTGCCTACCAGGAGCTTTTAATTTTACTAACGAAGCCTCCGATGACTGTTCACTCACCAGCTGAACTGTGATTCGGAATTACACCTCGCACCGCAACCACCTCACAATGCACCGTGCATCTGCTTTGGAGTTACTAATTCCCTTTCTCCAATGAGTTGTTATTTTTCCTGTCGCAGTTCATTTCTTACCAAGTCAGAAACCATTCTGAGGGCTGCTACAAGAGTTTCTTCTGTTCAGTTTTTAAAGCTTTAACTCTTGCCTGCTGCTGTGTTGTATGTGCTGGTAACATAAAGTTAATGATTAGATTAGATTCCCTACAGTGTGGGAACAGGCCCTTCAGCCCAACAAGTCCACACCGACCCTCTGAAGAATAACCCACCCAGACCCATTTCCCTCTGACTAATGCACCTAACACCAAGGGCAATTTAGCATGGCCAATTCACCTGACCTGCACATCTTTGGACTGTGGGAGGAAATTAGAGCACCCAGAGAAAACCCACACAGAGAGAATGTGCAAACTGCACACAGACAGTCACCCAATGCTGGAATCGAACCTGGGACCCTAGTACTGTGAGGCAGCAGTGCTAACCACTGTGCCACCCCACTTCACCACCCTGTCCCTGCCACCCCCTTTATCTTCATTAAATCTGAAGATGACACACTTCTGCTCACCATGAGTTAAATCAAATCCGCACTGCTGCTTACCATGTATTATAGTAGACAGACAGACAGAAGTCGACATTTCGGGTATAACCCTTCTTAAGGTGTGGGTGTAGGGGGGGGCTGCAGATCAAGGGGGTGTCAGGGGCAGGGTGTTGAACAGGGGATAGGTGAAGACAGGTAGAGAGTGCGACCTGGTAGGTCAATGGGAGGGATGAGTCTGGTGGGTGGCAGGGAGGAATGGAAGGGAGCGGGAGGGTGAGGGACTGGGAAAGGGGTTGGGAGATGGGAAGGGAGGTTATTTGAAATTGGAGAACTCAGTGTTGAGTCCTGCAGACTGTAGGCTGCCCAGGCTGAAGATGAGGTGTTGTTCCTCCAATTTGCGATTTGATTTGTTGTGGCAATGGAGGAGACCATCCCCTGACTCCTTTCCCAGCCCCTCCCCCTCCCTTCCACTGCTCCCTGCCACCAACCGGTTTCATTCCTCCTATTGACTAACCAGGTCATACTTTCTACCGATCTTCACCTATCCCCATCACCACCCTGCCCCCGCCACCCCTTTTATCTGCAGCTCCCCCTACACCCACCCCCAGGCCTGAAGAAGGGTTACACTTAAAACATCGACTTTTTGACTCTCCAACACTTATCCATCATCTTAAAGGCACACATCAGGAGTGTGATGGAATACTCTTCACTTGCCTGGATGGTTGCAGCTCCAATAACACTCAAGAAGCTTGATACTGTCCAGGACAAAGCAGCTTGCTTGATTGGCACCTAATCCACAAACATCCATTTCTTCCCATCACTGACGCTCAGTAACACTCAGTACTATCGACAATATGCACTGCAGAAATTTATTGAACCACTCTGTCATCCATCTTGATGTTGAGATCGTCTTTTATGTTTTTCAAAGTGGAGGGTGAGAACCTCTCTAGGCATTGGCAAGATTCCAATTAATGCTTGCTGAATGCCTTGTTAATGTCACAAATCACCTGATTAATATTCAGATTCCCATCTGGCCAAATGTGCCAAACACCCAAACAAAGTGATCTCATACCTTGCACCGAAGAATCTTCATGTTCCTATGCCCAAACTGTACCGCGATCAATGAGGAATAGATAAATGTGCTCTTCCTCTGCAGACATGGACATCCAGCACCTACTAACTCATCAGAAGCATCCCCCCTGCTCCAATTGTTCACACAGTGCGCTCTGGAAGCACTAACTTGCAATACAGGGTGCACCCAATAATTTATGTTGAAATGCTGCAGCTTGGATAATTTGCACACAGAGATAGGCTCACAGACTGGGCCAGGCTACATCTCAGTGATGTTTGCCTTGCTGGCTTAGTGCTTGCTCACGTAGCGCCCAGCACCATGCTCACAGAATCCATGCCTCACCTTGGCTTGATGTGCCGCTTAGCGCAGTCACGCAACCAAGCAGCTTGCCTTGCTGGGCAGCAGTCCTCACTCAACGGGGAGTACATCTTGTTGTGTGTTATATCAACCTCATACCATGCACCATGGGGGCAAACACACTGTGTGTGCAGCAAGTAAACAGTCATGTCTCACTGAAGTCTAGAGAGGCATCCAGTAATCATGGGTTCCCGAAACAATAAATCAAGCAAAGCCTCTTAATACCACTCAAGAGGATGGTCTACTGTCAGGCATCCAGTCAGGGTGGTCTCGGTCAAGGGGTCTGCACTTCTGCAGTCAACAAGTCAGTCATGGTCAGTCCATGAGTTCTATAGTGGCAGATTCTGGGGTGGTGGTGGTGGTAGTTCGGGAGGGTGGTTGATGTAGGGGGGAGTGAGGAGGAGTGGGGAGGTTGGGAGTTGGTTGGATAGAGCTTAGGAGATCTCAGCAGCTTAATCTTTGGGACTGGGGTATGCAGGCTCTGAACAAGGGGCACTGTAGAATTGTGGAGGGAGACAGCAGAATGTGCACAGGGACATACTATAAAGAATCACTGAGAAGGCTGCAATGCAGGATGGAGGTGTTATCCATAGCCAGGAGTACTCTGGCTTGCGGATGAATGGGACAGCTAATGTGGTCACCTCATTTGCTAAAGTCTGGGTGGGAAGGGTCGGCAGGAGCAGGTTTATATAGATACATTGGTCCAGGACTGGGAGAAATGTCAATCCCATGGGATTGAAGTGATGGGCTTCTTGGAAGGGGTGTACAAATATGGGGGCTCACCTGCAAAGTCACTGGAGACCCATGGTGCTGGAAATTGAAAGCACAAAATACAACGGCGGCACGGTGACACATTGGTTAGCACTGCTGCCTCACAGCACCAGAGACCTGGGTTCAATTCCTGCCTCAGGCGACTGTCTGTGTGGAGTTTGCACATTCTCCCCATGTCTGCGTGGGTTTCTTCCGGGTGCTCCGGTTTCCTCCCACAGACCAAAAATGTGCAGGTTAGGTGAATTGGCCATGCTAAATTGCCCGTAGTGTTAGGTGTAGGGGAATGGGTCTGGGTGGGTTGCAGGTCGGTGTGGGCTTGTTGGGCTGAAGGGCCTGTTTCCACACTGTATGTAATCTAATCTAATCTAAAAAAAAAGGGGAAGAAAATAGTTGTGAGCACTCTCGGACTGGTTGGGGTAAGTGTCTCGACCTGTGTGGGAATCATAGTGAACATCCATCATAGAGTTTTTAAAGAGGAAGAACGTTGGTTACAGGCCTATATAACAGCTTTCCAATTGCCTGGCCATCTTACAACACTGACCATTTTTGCATGTTATTGCACACTCACTGCTTAACAACTCTTTGACAGCTACACCTTTGTGCACAGAGGAAGCCAAAGACTGAGAATGTCGAATGAAGAGAGACATGGGTGTGAGCAGGATTCAACGCTACGTACATGCATGTTCCCCAGCCTCCAATGTCTCAGTAGCCTCTTAACATACATCTCCATCCAATGAACCTCGTGTTTGGCCATGAGCTGGTGTCAGCTGGTGTGAAAGTGTGTTTAGCTCTTAAACAGGAACAGTTGCAAATGTATACAACATCAAGAATATTTCTGCAAAGATTAGTATTAACTAATAAACCTTCTTTACCCATGTCACCAAAACGCCCTCAGTTGTATTTTTTATAATTTCTCCCTCCCATTGTGTCTCAGTATATTTCCTGGTTCCACGGCTGGGGTTGGAGGGATCCTGCATTTTGTGGATCCCATTGGCCCTAGTGGATTAATGGAGTGCCCCATGGGGCTCTTGCATCTGGACATGCCAGACATGCTTCTTACCAGATGCATGTTGACTCTTTTTGATGAGTAGTTTCAAGAGCTGAAAGGGACTAGGCAGATTGAAGATGGAGGACATGGCCACTTCTGCAATATCCAGAGTGGAGACTGCGAAGGAGGCTCTTTGCAATTCCACTTCCAGCTGGGTGTTTCCTGACACTGCCCTATCACCTTGTGAGAAAAGGAGCACCTGGATTAGGGTCAAGGTACCCCATCCCGCTGTCAGAAGCCAATCTTCAGTACTGAGGACTAATGGCTGGATCTGTGGAGTCCAGGCACCAGTGTCTCTTAAGCAGCCAACCTCCCTGAGGGTGCTGGGCCTGTCGCTGAATGCCAGCCACTTACCTGTCTATGGGGGAAGGGAGACAGTCATAGGACTCACTGCACTGATGCATCTCCAGAGCAATGAACACCAACGTGTCATTTCTGCTTGTCTGCTGCTGCTCTCTGTGTATTTGCATAAAGTCCCTGATTATTGATGCTACAGCCTCATCTCATGCCTGGTCTTAAGCGGGCACCTGGTCAAAAGCACTGCTCCATATGCCAGCAGTTTGGGATGTTTCTTTCTCAGCTAACTGAGGAGCTGTCACAGTGAGGATCTCATCAGACTGTGGTCTGACACTCTGTCTGTTACAGTTCCCATTGAAGTGTCAGTATTTGGGCTGGTGGTGAGAGTGCAGGAGGCAATCTTGCCAATGACTCCTCAAAAAACAGGTTGTTTTCATTCTTAGAGGTCCAGGAAGGTGCTTCTCAAGAGCTTGGAACATTGGAAATTGCAAGATGAAAGAGAAAGAAGGCATCTAGTCAGTGGTTAGAAGTGGTATGCAATGACTGAGATAGGCATCAGGGTTAATGGGAGAGTGGCAGTGGCATGGGAGAGTGATATGTACTCAGTTAGCAGGATGTGTATGTCTCAGCATCTCCGGTAGAGCAGTCTCTGCCTTTTCCTACGAGAGCCGATTCTGTTCTTGTAGCTGTGATGGAACAGAAGCCGGATATTTCCAACCTATAAGGGCTCGCCCTGCTTTGCAATGGGCTGTCTTTTCCTGTAATGGGAGTAAGGTTGTGGGGGTGATGGGAATGCGGGGGTTGGAGGGATGCAGTGGAAGTGTGTGAGCTGACAATGGGTGGAACTGGTGTTGTGTATTGAACAAAGGTGGAGTCAGCACCGATGGCATGCAGGGTTAGCGGTGTGGTAGGCTGAGGGGGAAAGCAGATGAGGGAAGTTGTTTCAGGGCATAGTGGGATTGGAAGAGCATGAGCAGCATGAGCAAGTTGGGCCGAAGGGCCTGTTTGCATGCTGACACCTCTATGATTCTATGACCCTTGGAGAGAGCTGAGTGCAGTGACAGAGATAGAAGACAAATGCAAGAGCAGTTAATAAAGCATACAGTGTCCTTGGCTTTATTAATCAGGGCACTGTGTACAAGAGCTTGATGTTCATTTTGTTAGACTTTGGCTGGAGTATGGTGTATCTCCACATTGTAAGAAAGATGAGAATGTATTTGAAAGAGTGCAGATATGGTTTACAAGAATGGTTCCAGGAATGAGAAACTTCAGTGATGAGGACGGATTGATGAAGTTGGGACTGTTTCCCTTGGAGACAAGGAGGCTGGGAAGAGATTTGATTGAGGTTTCAAAATCACGAGCAGGCTGGATACATCAGATAGGGAGAAGCTGTTCCCACTTGTTAAAGGAACAAGAACAAAAGAACATTGATTTAAAATAGAGAACAGAAGCAGCAAGAGTGATATGAGAATGTTTTTTCACTCTATGAGTAATTAGGGTATGGAATTCACTGCCTGGAAGTATAGTGAAGGTAGATTTAATTGTGGCATTCAAGAGGGCGTCAGATAATTATTTAGATAAAAATAATGTGCAAGGGTGTGGGGAAAAGGCAGTAAATTGGCAAGAGGTAATGATGCTCGTTTGAAGAGTTGGTGTAGCCACAATGGGCTAAATAGCCTCTTTCTGCACTGAAACAATTCTGTGAAAGAGTGTGAGGTAGCAGAGAGAAGAGTGTAATACTTTGTGTGATGGAGTAAGAAGCTTAGTGACCATCCTTCTGCATTGCTGAAGCTTCCTCTGCATCCTGGAGATAGTACTTACCCTGGCGATGACCTCAGACCAAACTGGTAGCTCATCCTCTTCTGGCGATGCTCCAGGAAGAGATTACCTTTTTGCTGCACCTCCCCTTTGACTAGAGCTTCCAGGTCCCTGTCAGAGAATTGCAGTAGCGTCTTGCCCTTTTCTTGATATCCTGTGCAGGGTAGCTGCACAATGGCTGTACACACCATTGTCCAGAGCTGCTTTTTAAAGATGGCACAGGTGCAAGAAATGCTAGTGTTTCAGTGGATTCCCACTGAGTAGCAAATTGTTCCAAAAACAGAAACAATGGTGACATGAATGGAAACGAGATATGGGAGATACCAAAGGGGCAGGGTAGGTAAGAAACCCCATTGAATCTGCTTTTCCATGCAATATGATCACAACCAATCCTTCACATCAAAATCATATTCCCCCTCTAGTTCAATGACATCACCACTATGCCACCATCTCCCCATAATCCGTGATAGAATGACCATGTAGAGATTCTAGATAATGTAAACCTAAATAATACACCAGAATTGCTCATCCATGTTTGGCAGTTCATCTATTTTTAGTTAATGCAGCTTAAACTGAAAAATCTTCTGGAACAAGTTCAATTTGTGATCAAGCCCAGGTATCTTTCTGTGTTACAGAGTATTACTATAAAATATAATTCAGTGTTGATTGGAGTTATTGACATCCTTCCGTTTTTATAGATCTGCAATCAAAAATACTTGACACATTAATAGTGAGCCAACTCAATAAGATTCAGATATCTGGATATATTGAAGATTACAATTTCAGAAACCAAAAGAATGTACTCCAGCAATTGAAAAAACGTACAATTGGCAAATACAAATGGCAGCAACATGTGTTGGGGGGAGGGAGGGCGAGACATTGTAAATGTTTATTTAACCACAGAAAAGATTGTGTGGCTTAGGTTCTTGGCTTCAGTTACCTCCCCTTATCCACAGATATGGAGTTTTCCATAATTCATTTTCAGTTCCATGCTGCATAATGCGTAGGTCAGACAGAATGTCTACAAGTTGTTCTCAACCAACTTTGTGGATCCAAAACAAAATTAAAAATTGAGCTAAGCAGTTTGAAAATAAAGGGAAAGTTTTTTTTAGAAACAACTGTTTGATAGTTTCATAGTACACGATTTGGCTTCAAGAAACATTGCAGTTCCAATTGCTGTTATGAGGTTTATAAGCTTGTTTACGCTTTAGAGATGTGTCTTTAAGCTAAATGAAAAGGTTCATGTGAATTGTTCTGAAGTCTCCCTGACAAATCTAGTTGGCTTGACTGTTAGAGATTAAAGGGGTCTTACAAAGAACCTTCCAACATAGGAACAGACCCTTCGGCCCTCCAAGCCTGCGCCGATCCAGATCCTCTATCTCAATCTGTTGTCTATTTTCCAAAGATCTGTATTGCTCTGCTCCCTGCCCATTCATGTATCTGTGTAGATATACCTTAAATGACGCTATCGTGATGCCTGTACCACCTCCGCTGGCAACGCAATCCAGGCATCCTCCACCCTCTGCGTAAAGAACTTTCCACGCATATTTCCCTTAAACTTTTCCCCTCTCACCTTGAAGTCGTGATCCCTACTAATTGAGACCCCAATCTGGGAAAAGCTTTTTGCTATCCACCCTGTTCAAACCTCTCATAATTTTGTAGAGTAACGTGGTTTGACAGTTAAGAAAATGCAAGGTATTTACATTTGGAGACAGTGCAGCAGCAAACAGTGAGTCTCCAATGAGAATATCATGTTGAAAACAGTTGTACTTTAAACTGCCTATTTACTTCCAAGAGAGTAAATGAGAATGTAAGTCTCCAGGATAACTGATCAGCACCTCTACCTGGATATAAAATGCATTTGGTTTCTGTTGGCACGGCAATGAGCTTTAAGATTGGAAAGGTAGAGTGGAAGTTTATGAGATGTTGGGTTACCAGTTTTCCTAAATTATCACAGAATATCACAGACAAGTTAATTTGTCAGGATCAAGGAGAGAGGGAGAGAGAGAGAAAGAGCAGCAAGAGGCTGGAAGTTTCCATTGTTTCCCCTATTCTGGAATGCGGATGAAAGCTTTTGCTTGGATTAGAAAGACCAAATTCAAAGGGAGTCAAAATGACGATGGAAAGTTTGCCTGGCTTTAGTGAGAGGGCGAATTCCCCAAGAAAATTTGCACTTCTGGTGTTAAAACTCTCCAAGCTGTAAGGTAAAAATATGGAGAGTAAACCCTTGGGAACATAGGATCGTTTTGGATTGAATCTGGGAGGATGAATGTGTCCTCAAAAGAATACATAATATAAATCTAATCATTTTTCTTGTGTTGCATTAAATGTTCTGTTTTGTGGTTGAAGTTAATGTGGCCTACAAAACTAGCCTGAATACTCCAATGACTACATGATAATTGGAATAGTGCAGACAGGAATTGTGAGTTGGGACCAAATGGACTCCCAGTTACAGCAGAGTCCATGGGAATTGACTGGAAAATTGATGACTTCACTGAAAACTTTCCTACCTCTGGAACCCTTGAAGAAATCTCTAAATCCATGAGAATTTAGAGGGTTCCACTTCTGATAATTTACTAGTTACCTAGGAAATGTTACACAATTAAAAGCTTAGTTAAAATCCCATGCAACTATGATGTTGAGCCCCAACTTGTCACACGCCCCTTCAACTGCACCTCTCCTAGCCACTTACACCTCCTGGACCCAAGACAACCAATTCAGTCCTGCTCCACACCAACTGGCTCATCCCCAACTGAAATATCTTATCGATTTTCAGGGAAGGCTTCTCTCCAGGAGGATCTTTTGCCACATCTTACCGAACTTGCCTCATTTTTACCGCACGTCTATGGCATCATCCAATTCTAGCCCAGGGTTACCACTTGCTGTACCTGGAATGGCTTTCCCCTGCCAGGATGTCGCTGAATGGTCTGGCTTCTCGGGCATCTGTACTAACTTTAAAGGCCATTGAGTACATGGACTAATACTGTAAGTCCAGATCTGACCCAGATGGTTCCTGACATTTGCCCCAGGCATGGCAGACCAGTGAAAAGTGACATTTCACTTTGTGGACAGGGACCTGGCAGATGAGATGATGTAGAGTCAGATGTCATCTTCTCCTGGACCAGCAGAGGGTGCCACAACACCAGACCACACAACCTAGATCAGTGTAGTTTCAGCCATCTGGAGGGAGGCACAGGTATGTAAGATGAAGGTCAATGTCTTTTTCCCACTCCACCAGTATAAGTGCCAGCTTCATCTGACATTCACTCTAGTTCTGCTTCTGCACACACCCCCCACCAAGACTCATATACTGCCACTCTTACGAGGGCCTACAATATCTCTGACCCACCTCAACTCTTTGCAGGTCCTCTGTGCTGCTTGGGAAACCTCCCCACCTGCACCAAAAGTAACAGTAATGCCATCCACTTTCATCTCCCTAAATAGAGTCATAGAGTCATAGAGATGTACAGCATGGAAACAGACCCTTCAGTCCAACCCGTCCATGCTGACCAGATATCCCAACCCAATCTAGTCCCACCTTCCCCAGCACCCGGCCCATATGCATCCAAACCCTTCCTATTCATATACCCATCCAAATGCCTCTTAAATGTTGCAATTGTACCAGCCTCCACCACTTCCTTGTCTCGTTCCAGGAGAAAAACTGCCCCCAACTTGGAAGAAAAACTCAAGATAGGTACTGGGCTGTCTCATATTTACATCCTCATCCTTTCTGAGAGGATCCTAACTCTCACCTTGACTTGAGGGCTGCTGACAACCATGACAAGTAATGATTGGCATGGGAGAAATAGACTCTAATTCGTGAGGCACTGGCAGCAGTTCTGGTGAAAGAGAGATGAGATGGGCTTCATTTGAACAATGCTGGAACCAGTTTCTGGGGCTGTAAACTAAATAGTGGGATGAGGATTCAATTGAAGGCAACTTCAGAAAAATCAAAAAGAATCAAGAGAGATGTGCAGTGTAGTGAAGAGGTGAACGATAATCAAAGTGCAGAAACCAGAGGGGGTAATAATAGAAAAAAAAAGTTTAAGGTTTTTTTGGAACTTATGCAGAATTTGTTGGAAAATGATGAGTTGACTGCAGATACAGAAATAAATTAATATGACCTTATAGATGTTCAAGACATGGTTATAAGATGACCGAGGCTGCACACTCAATATTCAGAGGTATTCAACATTCTAGAAGAATAGGTGAAAAGGAAAAGGGGATTGGATAGCTTTGTTAATAAAGGAAAGTATCAGTGTGGTGGTGTGCGAATGGGAAGATCTTGTAACAATCTCTATTATGAGGCATAATGTACGTGACAAGGTAATGGGACTACTCTTTGAGGATATCTCACACTGTAGACTTGGATCTGAAATGGAAAGTGTACATACTCTGTTGATGACCTGGATATATAATTCTATGAGTGGAGAATGAGACTAGCTGGATAAATCTTATGGGAGCCAGTACAGACGTGATAAGCTGAATGATCTGCTATACTGTAAAATTCCATGATTCTATGACAAGGCAGGACCTAATTGCCTGGTTTTAAAGGAAGTGGCTGCAGAGATAGTGGAGGCATTGGTCAAGATATTTCAAAATTTATTGGATTCTAGGAGGGTCTCTGCTAATGTGACACCCTTGTTCAAGAGGGAGGGAACAGAAAACAGAAAACTATAGAGTTAGCCCAGCATCTGTCATTGGGAAAATGCTAGAGTCCATTTTCAGGGAAGAAATATCAGGGCACTTAGAAAAGCTTCGCACTATCAAATAGAATCAACATGGTTCTGTGAAAGGGAAATAATGTTTGTAAAATTTGCTACAATTCTTTGAGGATATAACAAGCAGGTTTAATAAGGGATGAATACAGTGTATTTGGATTTCCAAAGAGCATTCAATAAGCTGTCACAAAAAAGCTAATTGCACAAGATATGATTTCATGTTATTGGGGGTAATGTATAAGCATTGATTGAGGATTGGGCGCCATGGTGGCACAGTGGTTAGCACTGTTGCCTCACAACACCAGAGACCTGAGTTCATTTCCCGCCTCAGGCAACTTTCTGTGTGAAGTTTGCACATTCTCCCCATGTCTGCGTGCTCCGGTTTCCTCCCACAGCCCAAAAATGTGCAGGTTAGGTGAATTGGCCATGCTAAATTGTCTGTAGTGTTAGATGTAGGGGAATGGGTCTGGTTGGGTTGCTCTTTGGAGGGTCGTTGTGGACTAGTTGGGCCGAAGGGCCTGTTTCCACACTGTAGGTAATCTAAAAAAAACACATAGGAGACAGTGAATCGGGATGAAGGGATTTTCTTCAGGTTGGAAAGATTTAACAAATGGAGTATCATGTCACTCAGTCCTTGGGCTCAATTATTTACTATTTATATCAATGATGTGAAGGAGGAGGTAGAAAGTAATGTATTCAAGTCTTCTAAGGTTACAAGGTAAGTGGGAGGGCATGTAATGGGTCATAAAGAATCTGCAAGGGGCTATAGATAGTTGAGTGAATCAGCAAAATCCTGACAGATGGAGTTTCATGTAGGAATGTGTCACGTCAAAGAATTTTGGTCAAAGAATCAAAACACAGGCTATTGTTTAAATGAAGAGACAATCCAAAAAAGTGCAGTTTGGAGAGATTTGGGTGTTCCTGTGCATGAAAACTGAAATGTAAGCACACAGGTGCAGCAACTAATTAAGAAAGCAAATTGAATTCCGGCCCTCCACAGTGGGTGGAGGGATGGTGGTGGGTTTCAAAACCAGTGACGTTTTGTTACAACTGTGTTAGGCTGCACCTGGAGAACTTCGTGCAGTTTTGATGTGCATGTTTAAAAAAGAATATATTGACATTGGAAGCTATTCAAAAGAGATTTACTAGGCTGATTGAAGGGGCTAATTTATTAAGCATGGCAAAACAGCTTAGAATCTTTATTCATAAGAGAAGAATGAGGGTCAATCTTACTGGAACATACAAGATTCTAAGGGGACTTGAGAGTTAGGTGTTGCGAAGATGTTTCCTCTTGTTGGGGGTGCGGGGTGAAATCTTGGCCTAGGGGACATGGTTACAGAATAAGTGAATACTCACTTAAAGCTGAGGACAAAGGAACATCTTCTCCCAGAGGATGGTGAATGTCTGAAATTCTCTACCCCAGAGATTTGTGGAAGTTAGATCACTGAGAAAAAATTAAAGAGGAGGTGAATAGATTTTGTAACTATTAGGGAATTGACAGTTATAAGGAGCTGGCATGAAAGAAGAATTGAGGCTTAAGGCAGATTGGCCATGATCATGTTAAATGGTCAGACAGGCTTGAGGGTCCAAATGGCCTACTCTGTTCCTATTCTTAAGTCATTATGCTTTATGTAAGGTTCATGCCTTGGTGTTTGCTGTAAACGGCAAAGCAGTAAGCAACATTGTGTGCCTGCTGTCCCTATCTAAGGGACAACATGCAAAAGGTAAAGTCAGGTAAGGCAATGCAGAGATGTTGTGATTATTCAGGTCAGCTCAAGCTGAGTGGGTGCTAAGAGAGTGAACAAACAGCTGGAGATGCAGCCAGGTCCGGGCGTGAGCTGGATGCATGTTCCTGAGAACATAGTCTCCTTGTTGTAAAATTGAAATACAGAAGAATGCACTACGTGAGTTGGAGATTTTACATCAAGAGGATAGCACATGTTGGATGATAATGTCCATGAAGAATGCCCTGAGATGTTACTGCATGGTGACCAACATTGAGGGTCTTGACAGCTAACAATGAGCTGACATCCACAGGTTCCCACTTTAACTTCCATGGTGAGAATTCTCAGTGTCTTTTTGCTCACTGCAGATGGTGAAATAGAAAACTAAATATTAATAAAATGAGATGCACAGTTAATAAGAGTTTTAGCAAGCAGAGGATATGCTGATATAGTGGTAGTGTCACTGGGCTAGTAATTCAGGATAGTGTTCATGGTTTGAGTCCACCATGGTAGATGATGCAATTTGAATTCAATAAAAAAAGGAATAAAAACAACCTAGCCTAATGTCAACCATTTGAAAACTGTAAATTGTCATAAAGCTCATCTGGATCACTAATGTCCTTTAGGGATTAAGGAAATCTGCTGCTCTTGCCTGGTTTACCCTACAAGTCACACCAGCCCCACAGCAATATGGCTGACTCTTAACTGCCCTATCGGAAATTAGGAATGGACAGTAAATGCTGGCCTAGCCAGTAATATCCATAAACAAATTTTTTAAAAATTCCCCTCAATAGGCAACTCGCCACTTCCTAGTAAGAATCTCACCTCTCTGACTGGAACTAAGTGAAAAGATGCAGCAAGTTATTCCTGAGACTGAAAGAGACCTTTCTGGACTTCTCACATCATTCTGCCACATTTCTCACCATAGCCCATGTTGTTCAGGATTCCACCCACGGTGTTCAGTCAAATGCTTTTAGCCTATTACAATAAATGTTTTCAAATACAAAACCTTGTTATGTCAATGTTTGGCTCTGTAATGTAAGATCAGATTTCTTTTTTAATGTTATTGGTCTCTATGGGGATTGTAACACACTCAATAATTTAGTGACAGTTGTTTGACAGGCTACTTTAAAAGTTAATGTCTTATTTATAACTGAAGGATGCATGCCAACACAGTTATGAAAGCTTTTTTTTCCTTGGGCAGCTTTCTTACAATTAATTGACAAAGTTAGTTGGAAGTAGTTTGCTCTGTATCACATTGATGATTTTAGCAATCAGTTGTAACACATTCAAATACAGCTAGGCACGATTTGCAGTTTAATTTTCCTGACATTATACAGATGTGATGGATGGATTGTACAGTTGAACTGAAGTCATGATAGATATAAAATGAAAACCTGTAAATCCCTGAGTGAGTCAAGGCAAAAAGGAATTCCACCTTGAATTTCCACATGAAAGGAAGTTGCAATCACTGTTACAAGACATTTACTTCAGGGAGGAAATGTTAGAGGAAGCATTGTACATTATATTTTATTCTTCTGAGGATTTGAAAGCCGCCTGCCAGATTCTACTTCATTAAAGATGGTAAATGATGGATCTCAACATCTGTTTAGCACCAGACAAAAAAAAAATTAAAAGTCTGTCGTTGATCAAAATGGAGTAATTGTCTGAATATCTGAAAAAAAATTAATTCAGCAAATCTTTTTTGAAGTTGAAGGTTTTAGTGATATTGATCACAAGACCATTATTGTGTTGGGTCCATTCAATACAATTGCTTGAAAATGATATAGACAATTGGGTATTATCATTTCCTGGTCATAAAGGTGGTATCATTGGGAATTTAAGAACTTAGGGAACTTAAGAGCTCCAGTTTCACTATGGATGACCATGTTTACTAAAGCAAAGAGGGAATGCCAAAACTAGTTAAATCATTGATTAGACCACACTTTGAATATTAGTGGTCTTTTGACTTTGGGCAATTGTGTGAGATGGGTGATTATCAGATCAGTGAAAAATTGTTAATGTTATCATTGGAAGTTAAAACTATTCCCAGTTTCAGGTGCTTTGGTTTGGGAAAGAAGTCAAGGCCTGCGTGTAGAGGAGATTCTGCCATTCCCAAATTACAGTCTTTAGTTATGAGGAGAGACTGGTGAGGCTGAGTTCTTTTTTATTTTGAAAGCAAACAAGGGTTAAGAGTAGAATTAATTAGCCTATTCAGAATAATTAATAGTTTTGGTAAAGTTAATAAAGTAAAAATTCTTAATTAGTTAGTGAATTTGTTTTTGTGGCAGGGAGCCATGTCCAGTGGGGTTCTACAAGGATCTGTATTGAGGCTCTTGCTGGTTTTGGTTTATATAAATGATTTAGGAAGGTTGGTCAGTAAGATCATGGATGATACAAAAATTGGTGGGGTGGCAATTAGTGAAGAGGATAGCCTAAGATCACAAAAGGATATAGATGAGCTGATTTGTGGCAAATGGAATTTAATCTGGCTTAGTGTCAGGTGTTGCACTTGGGCAAGAAGAACAAGGTAAGAGAACATATGACACATGTTAGGATCCTAGGAAGCATGGAAGTTTAGCATAGAGTTTAGGAGCAGGAAGGTTGTGCTGGAGCTGTATAAAATGTTGGTTAGGCCACAGCTAGAATATTGTATGCATTTCTAGAATTCACATTATTAGGGGGATGTGGTAGCATTGGAAAGAGTCAAAAGGAAATTTACCAGGCAGCTTCATGGGTTGGAAAGGATAAGTTATGAAAAGATATTAGATAGACTGGCATTGTTTTCCTTGTAGCAGCAGAAATTGAGGGGTATACGACTGAGATTTACAAAATCATGAGGGACATTGGTAAGGTTCATAGGAAGGAATATTTTCCCTTGCTGGAGGGGTTAATGACCAGAAGGCATAGACCTAAACAGGGGGCAGGAAGTTTAGAGGGAATGTGAGGAAACATGTTTTTACTCAGATGCCCTTATCTTTCTAGATGGAAAGGGTTTGAATCTTTGAATTTCTGCAGTGCACCTTTGTAGATAGTAGCAGCAGTGCATACGAAACATCAGTGCAGAGTGACTGAATACTCATGGATGCAATGCCAATCAAATGAATTGTTTTGTATTGGATGGTATTCAGCTTCTTGAGCATTTATTGGAGCTACACTCAGTGATACGGGTAGGGAATATTCTTTCACAGTTATTACTCCTATTTTGTAGATGGTTGGTAGGCATTGGGGAGTTAGGAGATGAGTTACACACTGCAATATTTTCAGCCTCTGATCTGTTCTTGTAGCCATAAAACTAATTCAGTTCAGTTTCTGATCAATGGCAACCCCAAGGATGTTGATGATGGGGAACTTAGTGATGGTGTCACTATTAAATCTCAAGGGGAATTATTAGATTATCTTTGTGAGATGGTTATTGCATGGCATTTGTGTGGTGTGAGTCTTGCTTGTTACTTGAACATCTCCACTTCTGACCTTATGATGGAAGGGAGGTGCTCATTTTACTGGTACAGGCTCAGTGGGATGAATGGCCTTTTTCCATGATGTGGACTTGTGTGACTCTGTGACAAGTCTCAGACCAACCTTAAGGAAAAGAACAGATAGGTTAGGAGACATTCATTTCTGGAAGACACGATGAGGCATTTGATAAGGTACTGCATGTATGCTACTAAATAAAATAGGAGCACATGGTACTGAGGATGGTATATATATATATATAATGAATAGAAGATTGGCTAACTAATAGAAGGCTATAAGAATTATCTCAACTGATAGAATTGGATTAAGGGGAGCATTTTCAGGTTGGCAACCTAGGTAGAGTGCCACAGAATCATTGCACAGCCCACACTTATTTATGATATATACTAATAAGCTGGATGAGGAAAGTGTTGTCAAGGACTGTTGTCAAATTGCAGGTAATGCAAAAACAGGCAGGAAGGCAAATAGTGAGGATGATAGAGTCTACCGAGGACTATGGATCGGTTAGCTGAGTGGGCAAAATCTTGGCTCATGCAGTGTAAAATGGGAAAATATGAAGTGATACACCAAAAAGAGGAAAGAGCTGAATGTTATTCAAATGGAGAAAGATTTCAGAAGGTCACAGCACTGATGGATTTGAGGGTACTTATGCATAAATCACAAGGAAGCTAGCAGTTGGAGTCATAAAGTCATTTTGAGATAATGATTACAGTGTACAGTATAGCTATGTAAAATAAAATGTGTGAGACAATTTGACTGCATCAGATCTGAAGAAAAGCAACATATTTATTAATGTATATTCATGTTCATTTAATGCTACAGAAATCAGATGGAAGAAAGATTAACTTGGAGCAGTCATTTGCGGAGCATAGATCTGAACATTTTAAGTAATATTTAGTTTTTTTCCTAGTTAGCTTCACTGGTGTCATTTTTCACCAGTGTTTCATAGCTTTCTAATAATATTTACAAATGTTTCAGTCTATTTAAAGTTATACTTCTCATTTTCTTCCAATATAACAGGATTATCATCAAATGGTTAAGTGTGCTTTATAATAAAAAAACCCACTCACTATTTTGTTCTGTCCACAAACACACAGTGTTAATTTTTTTATCATTGTCCCATTTGTTTAGGCATTATTGAGACAAACCAAAAGTGTTTCTGCTTTCCTTAAAAATAATACCTTCTGAATATACTCCAATTTAAAAGGTGCCCTTTTAAATATTTAGCAACAGCAGATTCAGATGTTTGGCATTTGAGCATTTAATATGATGTCATTATGCCCAAGAGACCCAGACATGTGCAAAAGAACAGTGAGAGGGAGCAGCCACATGTCAGAAGCCAATTTATTGTAAGGTTGAACATTTAACAGCAACACAGATCAAATATCCAACTACAGGGAATTCCTCTTCACAGCCAACTCATTAACCTGTTAAAACTTGGCTCAGTGGTAGCACTTTGTCTCTCAGTTAGATTGGGATTAAATTTAAAACAGAATTAAAGTAGATTTCTGTCCAGATATGTAGATTAGTTTTGATGGAATGCTACATTGTCAGATGTGTTTTCTTTTGGATGAAGTATTGAATGAAGGCCCTAATTCTGTTCTGTTGAATATAAAATATGTTTGGAGATTTTTTTAAATAAAGCAGATGGTGTTTCTTAGTGTCCTGATTCATAAGCCTCCCTAACACAGCAAAACAGTTTAACTTTATCTTCTTCAAACTGCTTTTTGTGCAATGTTGTGTAGGAGTTGACTGCTACATTTTCAATGATAATAGCACTGACTACATTTTGGAAAATAGCTCATTGGGTTTTAAGAATCCAGATTTTATGAGGATTTCTTACGTGTCTATGAGAAAGAGTAGGATAGTAAAAGGAAAAAGTGAAAGGAAACATACTTTCTGTTTTCCTATTTCAACATTATGTTACTCTGATTAACATGTAAAAATGTAGAGAATGATGTTTCAACCTTTTTTTTACAAAATTTGTGTTGTAATATATACTGTTTTGTTTGGGAGTATTTCTGTGTTTGTTCCAACATAATATGGCATTACATCAGCTTTAAATATTTATTTTATTAACATGATGTTTTTGCCACGTGTTCCTGTGAGAACACTCCACCCATGGGCAGATTGACTTCCAGCAGTCAGTAACAGAATCAACATGGAGTTACAGTTGAACTGGTGAATCAACCTGAAATGTTAGCTTCGTTACTCTCCATAGATGCTTCCAGAACAGCCAAACGTTTCCAATAATTTGTGCTTTTATTTCAGATTTCCAACATCCATTGCACAGCAATTTGTTGTAGAAAAAAAAAGAATATATTCACTGTTGTAATGTTATAAACATGAGCCAATTTGTGCACAGCAAGATCCCGTAATCCCCAACGTGATAATAAGCAGTTAATCTGATTTTTTTACGTAATTCAGTACATTCGGTTCTGCTATAAGACATGTTTCTTCAATGCGAATTAGCTTTAAGACGATTGAAGAATTTAGACTGTTGTTTGTTGAATGCAAACTTTCCTTACCTGTATTGGCTATAATGCGATTCCTGCCTCTATTAGTTTAAATGGCACAGCTATTGTGCAATACAGGTAAAGCAAGATCGCACAAGAACGGAACTATTGTGTTACACCAGAACTAACTGTATTTTTAAAAGTAATGTAGTGATTTAATAATGTAAATTTGAGATATAAATGTTGGCCATGACTTAGAAATAATGCCCTGATCTATGAAATAATGCCATGAAGGTTTTTTTAGATGCAGCTGAGAGAGCAGATAGAATCATCATTTAACATCAACAAAATAACAATACTTCATTGCGTCACCCAAATCCTGTTCAATCCAAGGTGAAAGTGCTACCAACTGAATTGGTTTGATATTTTTAGAAAAGCTACATTTGTTTTACTAGTGTTCTTTGAATACTATTGCAGAACAGTGCTGTTGGAATTGTATCTGTTAATAAATGTACCTTCAAACCAATTTTACATACTTAAACAATGGCTAAATCAGTATGAAATGAGATCATGGTGATATTTTTTGGAAATAGTATCATTGAAAATGAAAAGAGTAAGATTCAAGAACTGAAAATTTCGAAATATAAACTTTAGAATATTGGAAATACTGAGCAGGGCAGGCAGCCTCTGTGAAAAGGAACAGTTAACTAATTCTGATGACAGGTATTCAACGTGAAATTATTCTTTGTAATTCTTCTGAAAAATTTTGTCTGATTCCCTGAATAGAGACTTGAAGATTACCCAAAATGAGGTAAAGAGAGTCATATTTCAAACTAATGCTATCAAAGAACCATTATAAGCACTTAACTAGGAGTTGTGGAAGATGAAGTTCCAAAGGTACAGAACAGCCTCAGATCTGTTTAAAGCAGTAATAATTGAAGGTTAGAATTTTCCTTTATGCAATGGCCCCAGTGTCAAACAGATCCTTAACAAGCAGCTATAGAAATCAGAGAGAGACACTTTGATACATTTGAATGAATTGGCTTTGAGGAAGAGGAAGTTTTCATGAGCTTGGAAGTGGATAAATCTCCAGGTGCCAGCTGCTGTAAGAAGCAAGGATGGCAGGAGCTTTGACATTAATTTTCAAATCCTCTCCCTCCACAGGAGGGATGCCAGAGGACTAGAGGACAATTAATAAGGTAACATTATTTGAGAAGGGTGGCAGGAATAAACCAGGAAACTACATGCCAGTGAGTCTAACATGAGTGGAAGGGAAACTATTGGAAGCAAACTCTGAGGGGCAGAATTAATCTGCACTTGGACGGGCAAGGACTAATCAAGAGTAGTAATTATGGCTTTGTAATGCAGAGATTATATCTAATAAACTGAGTTTAATTTTTTGAGGACAGGAGTATAGATGTCTATATTGGCTTCAGAAAGGCTTTTGACCAGGTACCACATGGTACAAAAGTTAAGAAGCTAGGCTTTTTGGCAGATAGGACCATAGAATTGGTTTAGTGACAAGAAGAAGACGGTGATGGTCAAAGGATGCTTTTATGACCTGAAGCCTATGTCCAGTGCCACATCACAGGGTTTGGTGCTGGGGCCCTTGCAATTTATGTGCATTAATGGTTTAGACATGAATGTAAGAAATACAATCTGTAAGTTCACAGATAACATGAAAATTTATGGTATGGTAAATAGCAAGTAGAAAAGCCTTAGACTACGAGATGATATAGATGGATGAGTCAGTTGGGCTGAACAGTGGCAAATGGAATTTAATCCTGAAAGTTTGAGGTGATGCATTTTTGGATGACTAAGAGGCATGGGAATACATAATGTATGGCAGGAGCCTAGGAAGTTCAGAGGGTCAGAGGAACCTTGTTATGCATGTTCCTTGAAGGTAGCAGGTCAAGTAGATAAGGTGATTACGAGGGCAAACAAGATATTTGCTCTTATTAGTCCAGTTCTTGAATACAACAGCAAGGAGGTTATGATGGTCTGTTGGTATCAATAGTTAAAGCCACAGCTAGAATAATGTATGCAGTTCTAGCTGCCACGCAACAGAAGGATATGACTGCACTAGAGGGGGTGCAGAAGAGATTCACCAAGATGCTGCTTGGGATGGAATGATTCAGCTCTGAAGAAAGACTAGGTAGGTTGGGATTGTTTTCCTTGGAGCAGAGAAGGCTGAGTGGGGAACTGATTGAGAAGTACAAAGTTCTAAAGGGAATAGACAAGGGAAACTTTTCCCTTTAGTGGGAGAGATTAATAAATAGTTTTAAGGTAAAGAGCAGGAGGTTTAGAAGGCATTTGAGGCAAAATCTTTTCACTCAGAGAACTGTGGATATCTGGAACTCACTGTCTAAAAGAGTGGTAGAGGCAAGAACTCTCAAGACATTTTACAACAACTTTACAAGAGTATTGGAAAATGAATGATGATTTATTGTCACTTGTACTCTACAATGAACAACATCGGTCAAGTACAGTGAAAAGCTTCAACTGTGGCCACAATCCCGCACCATTCAAATACTTCAAGAATATAAAGACAAAGCCGAATGAAAGTCATCTTCACTCTACCACCTCCACCATGAGAGCTGAGCCCTGAGCCGGCTGACCAACAACACCCTTGTCACCATTTTGCCGGATCCCCAAATTTCAGAGTCACCACTCTTTAGGTGCCATCTCTTCATTGCTGGGCCCACCCTTCTGGCGGGGCACTGATGGTGGGTCCTTTGCTTGACCCACACTTGCCCTGCAACCAGTGCCTCGCCGACAACCAGGAGACCCCAGCTCCAGCCCTACCACAGCCAGAGACTGTCGCCACCACAATGCAGAGGACCAGGAGTGCCCACTTTGGGCTTACCCTAACCAGATGTCCCTGCCACCACTTCAGCTGCAGCCTCACAATGCCTGGAATCCCCACTCCAGATGCACCACAGCCACGGGTCCTGGGCTGCAATGCGAGCACAGGCCACCACCTCGCCAAGAGTCCTGTGCTGTCTGTTCTGCTCCACAACGTCACTCTCTCCTCTGTCACTGACATGAAGAATACAATGAAAAAGAAATGGAAACAAGACCACAAGGGTAAGGAAAGAGGGAGGAAGTGACCACCTTGGGCAGATGGGCCCAGGAGCCCAAATATTGCCAATCTTATCAGCACCGCCATCTTGGATTGATGAAGATTAGATTAGATGGATATCTGATGATTGGTAGGAACATCATGTGATGAAAGTCCTCTTTCTGTCATGTAGACAAAATTATGACTCTATGACACATATCACGTCAGTCATAAAATGAATAAATGTGATATGCAAATAACAAAATATCAATTGCCATAAGAACAGAGTGTTAGACTTAACAATACATCACCTAAGGAATGGAAGAGTTGTGCCAAGTGTTTCAATTAATGCTCAGGACAAATGTTCAGGATGTACTAGAATGAAGGAAAATGAATTACAGATTAGGGAGAAAATCGTATGGAATGGAGTCATGTTCCACCAGGACCATAGCATTTCTCTCTATTAAAAAGAGGCAACTAATTATGTTTAGTTTGAGGAAGCATGTGGTAAGGTAATCCGGCAGGACTCCGTGAAATATTATAATCGATGCAAGGATTGAACTTGTAAACCTAAGCATTTTTTTGCACCACACACTAATTATCCAATCAACTGAGCTAACTAATACCACGCAGGGTGCCTAACAAATTGTTAGTTTTTATCTAGTTATTCCAATGTTACAAACTCTGCAGGACATTTGGGCAATAACTGAATAAATAGTCAATTCAAACAAGTGGGCATCTGCTACATATTGCGGCTTAAATTAGAATTTTGTAGAAGTAGAATCTTCACTTCTGGAAATTACAATAATTTTTCACGTTGCTTTTATAAACCTGGAATTGAAAATGGATGCAATTATTGACCACTTGTAATAAAACATGTAGTCTCTTTACCTCTATATGCTTTCTCCATTGTAGGTTGGAATGAGATCCCGGAGCAGTGGAGAGTCGCCATCTCATGGGCGTGTGTCCAGGGACCACAACCATGAAGGTGAGGAAAGCACTTCTGTAGGCAGTAAAAAGAAGAAGAAGACTCATCGCCAACATGATGGAGAAAAGTTAATGGGGGTATCAGGTCCTGCAAAGAAACAGCAGAAATCAACTGAAGAAAATGAGCAACAAAAGAAGTTACTGGAGCTCTCGAAAGACGATCTCCTGCGTCTGCTCAGCATAATGGAAGGGGAAATTGAGGTGAGATTTGAGTAGCAATGTCTTCTAACATTTACAAATTTATTTTGTAGGCTACATACTGCTATCTAATTGTGAACCAGAAGATTGGAACAGATAGTGTCATCAGGTTGAGTTGCTAATCTTAACATTACGCATGGAATAAATTCAGAGAGAACGTTGCCAGCTGAACATTACCACACACTTTCTAACAGCCATTTCGAATCAGTGTGAGCAGAAACCTGGAAGTTCCCTTGGATGCAATGAGTGTTATGGGTTGGAAGTCTAGAAGAGCAGAGGAAGGAAATGATTGAGAAAGAAAGGAAAGGACAGACTTGGCCTAAAAAACAAACTGTAAGCAATTCAAAGTCCCATAAAAATATATGAGACACATAATTCTGTACATAAAGTAAGTCTTGGCCAGAAGAACAGACGACAGTCAGCAATCCATTACAGACTCACAGTTACAAAAGTGGTTTTATTGCAACACAATATGAATGAGATTGATTACAAATGCACTCAGAAAATGTTGGCAAATTCTTAATGAAAATATTAAAGACAACAATTTTCCATCAACTGTAGGGTTTAGGATCCAAGGAAATCAAACAACAGTCCAAGAATTCTCTTGTCAGTACAAACCCTTATAGACATAGACATAGAATCCTTACAGTGTGGAAACAGGCCCTTCAGCCCAACGAGTCCACACCGACCCTCTGAAGAGTAACTCATTCCCCCGAGCTTATACTTACCCCCAACTATACGTCCCTGAGCACTATGGGCAATTTAGCATGGTCAATTCACCTAACCTGCACATCATTGGATTGTGGGAGGAAGCCCACACAGACACGGGGAGAATGTGCAAACTCCACACAGTCACCCGAGGCTGGGATTGAACCTGGTCCCTGACTCTGTGAGGCAGCAGTGCTAACCACTGAGCAACCATGCTGCCCCAGTGGTAAAGAAGAAACCTGCAGTTATGTAGCAACATATATATCCTCAGGTCATGCAAAATGTTCGACAGTGAATGAATTCTTTTTGAGGTGTGGTCTTTGATTCCTGTGGACACGTGTGACAGTTTGTACATAGTCAGGTTCCATTGCCACCACAGTGATAAATTACTACTTTGCCATTGATTAAGAGATATTCATTGTCCGAACTCCAGGAAAAGGCTTGGCTCAGCTTCAAATACCACCATGGGGTCTTTTATATTTGTCTGAATTGGCAGACAGCAATTCAGTTTCACAGCTCAAAAAGTAGGGAGGCACAACTAGTAGTACACTAACAACGGCAAGGAAACTGACCCTTCGGTCCATACCAATCAGATATCCCAACCCATTCTAGTCCCACCTGCCAGCACCCGGCCCATATCCCTCAAAACCCTTCCTATTCATATGCCCATCCAAATGCCTTTTAAATGTTGCAATTGTGCTAGCCCCCACCACTTCTTCTGGTAGCCCATTCCACACACACACCACCCTCTGCCTGAAAAGGTTGTCCCTTAGGTCTCTTTTATATCTTTCCCCTCTCAACCTAAACCTATACCCTTGAGTTCTAGACTCCCCCAAGCCAGGGAAAAAACCTTGTCTATTTATCCTATCCATGCCCCTCATGATTTTATAAACCTTTATAAGGTCACCCCTCAGCCTACGATACTCCAGGGAAAACAGCCTCAGCCTATTCAACCTCTCCCTATAGCTCAGATTCTCCAACTCTGGCAACATCATCTGCACAAACTGTACCTCTTAAGCTCACATCCAAATCATTTATATAAATGATGAAAAGTAGTGGAGACAGCACCAATCCTTGTGGCACTCCACTGGTCACAGGCCTCCAATCTGAAAAACAACCCTCCACCACCACCCTCTGTCTTCTATCTTTGAGCCAGTTCTGTATCCAAATGGCTGGTCCTCCCTGTATTCCATGAAATCTAACCTTGCTAACCAGTCGACCATGGGGATCCTTTTCGAACATCTTACTGAAGTCCATATAGATCATGTCTACATCTCTGCCCTCATCTTTGTTACTTCTTCAAAGAACTCAATCAAGTTTGTGAGACATGATTTCCTACGCACAAAGCCATAATGACTATCCCTAATCAGTCCTTGCCTTTCCAAATACATGTACATCCTGTCCCTCACGATTCCAACAACTTGTCCACGACTGACGTCAGGCTAACTGGTCTATAGTTCCCTGGCTTGTCCTTACTACCTTTCTTAAATTATAGCACCACATTAGCCAACCTCCAGTCTTCCAGCACCTCATCTGTAACTATTGATGATACAAATATCTCAGTAAGAGGCCCAGCAATCACTTCCCTAGCTTTCCACAGAGTTCTAGGTTACACTTGATCAGATCCTGGGGATTTATCCACATCTATGCATTTTAAGACATCCAGCAGTTCCTCCTCTGTAATATGGACACTTTTCAAGATGTCACCATCTATTTCCCTACATTCTGTATCTTCCATGTTCTTTTCCACAGTAATTACTGATGCAAAATACTCGTTTAGTATCTTGCCCATCTCCTGCAGCTCCATGCAAAAGCTGCTATCTCATGTCCCCTTTTTACCCTCCTGATTTCTCTCTTAAGTGTACTCCTACTGCCTTTCTACTCTTCTAAGGATTCACTCGATTCCTCCTGTCTATACATGGCATATACTTCCTTACTTTTCTTAACCAAACCCGCAATTTCTTTAGTCATCCAGCATTCCCTATGCCGATGAGCCTTTCCTTTCGCCCTAACTGGAATACACTGTCTCTGAATTCTCATTATCTCATTTCTGAAGGCTTCCCATTTTCCAGCCATCCCTTTACCTGGCAACATCTGCCCCCAATCAGCTTTTGAAAGTTCTTGCCTAATACCATCAAAATTGGCCTTGCTCCAATTTAGAACTTCAACTTTTAGATCTGATCTACCCTTTTCCATCATTATTTTAAAACTAATAGAATTATGGTCGCTGGTCCCAAAGTGCTCCCCCACTGACACCTCAGTCACCTGGCCTGCCTTATTTCCCAATAGTTGGTCAAGTTTTGCACCTTCTCTCATAGGTACATCGACATGCTGAATCAGAAAATTTTCTAGTACACACTTAACAAATTCCTCTCCATCTACACCCTTAACACTATGGCAGTCCCAGTCTATGTTTGGAAAGTTAAAAATCCCTTACCATAACCACCCTATTATTCTTACAGATAACTGAGATCTCTTTACAAATTAGTTTTTCAATTTCCCTCTGACTATTATGGAGTCTATAATGCAATCCCAATAAGGTGATCATCTCTTTCTCATTTCTCAGTTCCACCCAAATAACTTCCCTCTAAGTATTTCCAGGAATATCCTCCCTCAATACAGCTGTAATGCTATCCCTTATCAAAAACGTCACCCCCTCTCCTCGCTAGCTTCCCTTTCTGTACTTTCTGTTGCATTTGTATCCTGGAACATTAAGCTGCCAGTCCTGCCCATCCCTGAGCCATGTTTCTGTAATTGCTATGATACCCCAGTCCCATGTTCCTAACCATGCCCGGAGTTCATCTGCCTTCCCTGTTAGGCCCCTTGCATTGAAATAAATGCAGTTTAATTTATCAGTCCTACCCCTACCTTGTTCTCTGCTTTGTCCCTGCCTGCCCTGACTGTTTGACCTGCTTCTTTTCTCTACTGTACCAGTCTCAGATTGATCTTTTTCCTCACTATCTCCCCTGGGTCCCACCCCCCCCAACTCACTAGTTTAAATCCTCCCAACCAGTTCTATCAGATTTCCCTGCCAGTATATTAGTCCCCTTCCAATTTAGGTGCAATCCATCCTTCTTGTACAGGTCATTCTACCCCAGAAGAGATTCTAATGATCCAAAAATGTGAATCCTTCTCCCATACACCAGCTCCTCAGCCATACATTCATCTACTCTATTCTCCTGCCCTCACCACCTCGCAGCACCGGGAGTAATCCAGATATTACTATTCTCGAGGGCCTCCTTTTTAAATTCCCGCCGAACCCTTTGGATTCTCCCTTCAGAATCTCACCCTTTTCCCTTCTATGTCATTCATTCCAATGTGTACAGTGACCTCCTGTTGGTCCCTCTCCCATTTTGAGAATATTCTGCACTGTTTCTGAGGCATCCTTGATCAGGGAAGCAACACATCATTCTGATTTTTTGTTGGTGGCCGCAGAAATGTCTGTCTGTGCCTCAAACTAGTTGTTTTTGAATCTATAATTCTCCCAGACTGGAGCTCTATTACTTTAATTGAATTCCGTTGAGTTTATATTGTGGAGTGTCCATCAGTTCTATGCATGACAATATTGGCCTTGTATTGACTGGTATAAAGCTTTGTTCAGAGCGCAGTGACACTGTACATTCTGGTAGTAAGTAGCACATATGCATTATTCTATTTTATTCTCATAATGATCTACTGCCCATTGATTTCAAACAAAAATATATCATGAAAATGAGTTCAGACTTTTGAATATTTTTGGATTGTTTTCTTAGCAGAAAGAACAGAATAGGGATACCCATGATGCCTACTGGCAAGCAGTAGTCTATAAGTACAAGCAGTTATGCATTAGAAAAAACGTGCGGACAGGATGTAGGGGGTATTTAATTGTGTGGGGTTGGGGCACTACTATTTTCTTCTCTCTGCTTAAGTCCACAATGAGTTTTCCTACCCGGACATTCGTTGCGGCTGTCTAGGGGGCAATTAATGCCCAATCTAGCATCAGATTTTAAAGTCACCAGTCGGAAGGACGGTCAGGCGGGGAGAGGAAATAACAAACACCTTCAGGTTTATTCAATAAATTTTGGGTCAGGATATACCTACTTGAGGGATGCAGAATCTCGAAAGAGGAGAGGCTTTGAGCATTATCTTGTAATCAAATGAGCACCCTCCTCTCCAGCCTGCAACTTTCTCCCCTTGACCTCTATCCTATTTTCACTCAAAAATGGCCTGGCTCCTTTGTCAATCCTAGTCCTTTGGTTAGTGACAGCAAGAAAACTCAGGAACACCGCAATGCTGACCAGTTAAACCCCAGGTGGACTTTTAATTCCAATGGGCCTTCACAACAGAGCAACATGGAGCCCAGTTGCTGGTTAGACACCCTCATTGCGATCACCCATGTTAAATTTAGCTGTACTCACTTCGCACTACCGTATCGAACACCATCCCTCCATCCTTTTTTTAAAAATTTGTTCATGGGATTTAGACATTGTTAGCTAAGCCAGCACATCCCTAATTGTCCATCCAGGGCAGTTAAAAGTCAAGCACATTGCTATGGGTCTGGAGTCACATGTAAACCACACCAGGCAAGGATGGCAATTAGCTTCCCTAAAGGACATTAGTGTATCAGTTACATTTTACAACAATCAACAATGTTTCTGTGGTTGCCATTTTTGTTCCTTTTTTAAATTGAATTGCAATTTCACCATTACCACAAACCTTTGTCCCAGAACTTTGACCTGGGGTCCTGGATTGTTAATCCACTGATACTACCACTGCACCACTGCCTCTCCCATCCTGGAAAGAGTCTACGATATTTGAACCCTTGATATCACATTTCTGCCTGATACCGAACTTGTGGATGCTGGAAATTGAGAACAGAAATTGTTGTAAAAGCTCAGCAAGTCTGGCAGAATCTGTGGAGAGAAATCAGAATTAACATTTTGGGTCCATTGCCCTTTCAGGTTGCAAGGTAGAAGTTGTTTTTTATGCAGAAGATTGGATGGCGGGAAGGATAGGTGAAGATAGAGCCCAGAGAGAGAGAAGAATAGTTGGACAGACAAAGGAGTGGACAACAATCAGCTTAGAGAATGAATAGCTACTAATAGGGATTATTAGTGGCTAACAATGAGTTGTGTATAATAACAAAACATGTGATGACACAACCTGGTGTGGGGGGGATTCAGTATTCAAGGCCAGCCTCCAGTGTCAGACCAGGAACATGGAAATGGTTGGTCAGCCGCTTTGGGATGGTCAGAATCAAAATATTCTCCAGTAGGGGATGAGGAGCCAAATTTCAGGCAACCTGCTGCTGGTCTTCACCCTTACTGCTTGACTGGCAGCTGATTTCCTCTTGGACTGAGAGAGGCAGATTATTAAGGGAGAAGAAAGTTAGTGATGCCACTATTATTTTTGGTGCAGGTAGAAAGGTGTCCATAGCAAGTAAGTAGGCAGTGCAGTAATGTGGGTTGGGGTGGGTGATTAGTGAGTGAGAGAAGATCTTGCAGATAATAGTGAGAATGGTAGAAGTTGGGTACAATAGCAGAGATGAAGTGAGTGTGAAGTATCAGAAAGAAGATGGCGGCACTCCGCTTAGGCAGAGTGCAGAAGGTTGTTGATTTTCTTCTTACACTATTGTACATTTTTCCAGTTGGCTGGAACTACACCTCGGAGAAAGTGAGGACTGCAGATGCTGGAGATCAGTGTCGTGAGTGTGGTGCTGGAAAAACACAGCAGGTCAGGCAGTATCTGAGCAGGAGAATCAATTCTTCTGCTCCTTGGATGCTGCCTGACCTGCTGTGCTTTTACAGTACCAAACTGTCGACTGGGACTACATCTACCCAGGTTGCAACCTTGGGGCAGGTTAACATAGTTTGGTGTCATGGCCTCCATTGCTAGTCCTGGGTAATGAGGAAGTCCTGTGTTAACACCACCCTTACCAGCAGCACCTCCAGGTCCTTGACCACACAGTGGGACACCATTTTCCCCCATTACCATGTCTGGGGCAAATGTCAGGAACTAAGGTGGGCATCTATGAATTGACAGTTTATGTCTGGGTGCACAATGTGCTTTTAAAGATGGCATAGGTGCAAAGAATACTGGTGAATTGTGGGATATCTGCTTAGTGCTGGGTTGTTTTGGGAGCAGTGCATGATGAGATGTGGCTAGAATTGGATATGGGCACAACACAGCTGTGGTTGTAAATAGTTAATGAGGCAAGATTTGTTAGATATGAGAGAAATTCACAAGGCCTCATAATGGAAAATAAAATCCAACAAAATCGATGCAGCACAAACTTAGCCAAAATAAGTCAGATTTAGTCCATTGAGTGTTATATTCATGCTGTTTGGTGCACCTGAAGACATGATTTCAGTCGCTAGGCTACAGTATACAGGCAGAACATTGAGGGATTTGTCAGCTAAATGAACTGTGACCCATATGATGTTCTCCACATTACCACAGATCAAACAGACTGCCAAGTGAATAGCTTAGACCATTAAATCACCTTGGGACCCTCCAACCACATGGCATTAATATGGACTTCACCAGTTTTGTCTTTTCCCCTCCCCCCACCTTATCCCAGTTCCAACCTTCCAACTCGGCATTGCCCTCATGACCTGTCCTACCTGTCCATCTTCCTTCCCACCTATCCAGTCCATCCTCCCCTCCAACCTATCACCATTACCTCCACCTCCATGTACCTATTGCATTTTCAGCTACCTTCTACCCCAGCACCACACCCCTCCCATTTATCTCTCACCTCCCCAGCCCACAAGTCTCATTCCTGATGAAGGGCTCTTGCCTGGAACATCAATTCTCCTGCTCCTCAGATGCTGGCTGACCTGCTGTGTTTTTCCAACACCACACTCTCGATTTTGGTCTCCAGCATCTGCAGTCCTCACTTTCCCCATGAAATCACTTATCCCAAAGTGTAAGATCAATTCAAAATAAGATTTTCATGTTGCTATGTTATACCTCAGAGCTACATCTTTGGGTGTAGGGTGACCATCAAGCATAGATCATGTTCAGAAGCCAATCAAGACCAATATTTCCAGGCCACCATCTATTCAAATTTTCTGAGATCCAAGATGTAATTCCTAGAAAATAAGGAAGGATGAAAGTAGTGTGTGACCAGCGGGCAGATATGAAAATATCTCAATTACACATGGGGCACAAGGTCAGAGTCGTACCTCACACTGGGAACATGGTTACATGCACAGGTTTTCAAATTATGCAAGGAGCCTTTATGAAGCCATGATACTGAATGGCGCAAGAATGATGAAGAGCAGAAGCAATTTCAGAGATTTTATTTATTTATTTACTATCACATGTATCTTGTTACAAAATACAGTGAAAGGTGTTATATAGTGTTGTCATTCTCTGCCGTCAGCTTAAAACAGAGAAATAAACCAAAACATAAAAAAAAGAGCAGAAAAATGGATAAGTAAAGTGTCCAGCTTTATAGTCCTTGTTAAGTGATCTGTCACGGAAGACACGAATCCCCTCCCCTTGATTGAAAGTCGCCATTCTTTGGTGCCATCTCGTCTCCACCGATGTAACTGATGCCATCTTGGTTACACACTTGATTACAAAACTGGAATTTAAAAAAAACTGCAGAAGTAAAGGAAACAAAGCCAAAAGGAATGAGAAACATCCAGATATTAAATTCTTATTTAAGTCTTATCTCCACGCAGGCACCCAGGCCAAGCCACAGCCTGGAGTCTCAGGAGGACCTCAGTACTTTCTGCAGTTGACGTTACCACCTCCAACTGCTGTCTGCTGCCTCTGATTCTATAACTACCAGTGCCACAACTGGGTCCTGGGACATGCTGTGACAGGGCCCGCTCACAGCCTCCGATCGCTAGATCCCGGGACATGCTTGGGCAGGGCCCATCATTAATGCCTCACAGAAGTAAAACGTTTTAAACAAAAGGGGGAAAGAAAAGAGCAAAATAAGTTTTATAAAAAGGAGATGGAAGTGAACCAGCTCTGGAGCTCAAACGCAGCACTGCTACTCTGCCACCATTTTGGTGCCATGTGGAAGTGAACAAATGTGGCTGTGCACAGGCAACACAAAACAACACAACTAGATGACAGGGTGATGGAAATCATATAAAACAATCAACACACTGATGACACATCTGCAGGCAAAAATAGCCAAGGTAGAATCCACACTTCCAGAAAGGTACAGCATAACAAGATCTGGTAGAGCTGGCAACCACAGAAATGATATATAGAATCTTACCTGTACTCAAATTTAACAAAGCTACCTCTGCATAATTAATTTCACTTGTACCATACAAGATCTATCTTTGGGAATAAATGGGTGAGTGTTGCACATTTGGAATAATGTCCTTTTGAGAATGTAACATGCAGTTGAGCCAAATACCCGGCTCTCTTCACGTTAGCACTCAAGGCACAGGCTGTCTGGAGATTACTTTGCATTGCAGATATGTTTTCACTTCATGTAAACCTACCAGATGTGTTCATGAGAATCAATGTACCTCATGATTTACATTTAAACTACACAAGAATATTATTCTATTTGTAGCTTGCTAGGAACTCCTGTTAACTGACTGGAAGCAAATTTAATTATTGTGTATAATGATTGCGTTTAATTATAGGAGTGGGTATAGATGTGGGTGGGTGTGTTTGCTTTTGTGTGTGTGAGTGTGCTATATTGTATGTGAACACCTTTCTGTGTATTTGTGTGTGTGAGTAAAGCCATAAATTCACCTTCTTACAGGAAAGGGACAATGTGCAATTCTTTGTATAAGGTTTGTTTTGGAGACAGTATATTGTGTGGCAATTTATAGGATGATAATTAACAACGTGTTGGTTGTCCAGCTGGTTTTACTTCTAAGAAAATTTGTTGGGCTGTTAGAAGTGTTTTCAAATGGTCATTAAATACAAATAAATTGATAGACAAGTTTATAAATTAGCTCTTAATCCATATGTTTATTTAGTTCTAGTGCTTTAAAATGTCTGCTCCATGCTTCTGTCAGTCTGCCTCAGGTCAGTCTCAATCTGTAATTAACCGCACCCAGCCTTAACTGATCACAATAGACAATAGCCAATAGACAATAAGTGCAGGAGTAGGCCATTCTGCCCTTCGAGCCTACACCACCATTCAATATGATCATGGCTGATCATCCTTAATCAGTATCCTGTTCCTGCCTTATCTCCATAACCCTTGATTCCCCTATCCTTGAGAGCTCTATCCAACTCTTTCTTAAATGAATCCAGAGACTGGGCCTCCACTGCCCTCTGGGGCAGAGCATTCCACACAGCCACCACTCTCTGGGTGAAGAAGTTTCTCCTGATCTCTGTCCTAAATGGTCTACCCCGTATTTTTAAGCTGAGTCCTCTGGTTCAGTATTCATCAACAGAAACATGTTACCTGCCTCTAGAGTGTCCAATCCTTTAATAATCTTATAGGTCTCAATCAGATCCCCTCTCAGTCTTCTAAACTCAAGGGTATACAAGTCCAGTCGCTCCAGTCTTTCAGCATGAGGTAGTCCCGCTGTTCCAGGAATTGACCTCGTGAACCTACGCTGCACTCCTTCAATAGCCAGAATGTCTTTCCTCAAATTTGGAGACCAGTACTGCATACAGTACTCCAGGTGTGGTCTCACCAGGGCCCTGTACAGCTGCAGAAGAACGTCTTTGCTTCTATACTCAATCCCTCTTGTCATGAAGGCCAGCATGCTATTAGCCTTCTTCACTACCTGCTGTACCTGCATGCTTACCTTCATTGACTGGTGTACAAGAACACCCAGATCTCTTTGTACTGCCCCTTTACCTAAATTGATTCCATTTAGGTAGTAATCCGCCTTCCTGTTCTTGCCACCAAAGTGGATAACCATACATTTGTCCACATTAAACTGTATCTGCCATGCATCTGACCACTCATCTAACCTGTCCAGGTCACCCTGTAATCTCCTAACATCCTCCTCACATTTCACCCTGCCACCCAGCTTAGTACGTCAGCAAATTTGCTAATGTTATTACTAATACTATCTTCTATATCATTAACATATATTGTAAAAAGCTGTGGTCCCAGCACTGATCCCTGCGGTACCCCACTGGTCACTGCCTGCCATTCCGAAATGGAGCCGTTTATTACTACTCTTTGTTTCCTATCAGCCAACCAACTTTCAATCCAAGTTAGTACTTTGCCCCCAATACCATGTGCCCTAATTTTGCTCACTAACCTCCTATGTGGGACTTTATCAAAAGCTTTCTGAAAGCTTTCTGAAAGTCCAAACAGGAGATTGGCATTAAGTGAAAATGCCGAGAAACAGAGCAAACATGAATTTACTTGGTTTAAGAAGGCAGCTCTCCAATACTTTCTACAGGGCAATTATGGAAGGACAACAAATACTGGTCTTGTCAGCAATGCCCACAAAGGGTCTCGGAGTTTTACAGCATGGAAAGAAGCCCTTCAACTCATCAGTATGAACTGGTAAAAAGCATCTATCTGTTCTATCAAGTTGCACTTTCCACACTAGGCCTGTATGTAATGGCATTTTCAGTGTCCATCTAAATACTACATAAATGTTGTGATGGTTCCAACCACTGCTACCCTTTGAAGCCAAATAATCCCCTTTCTTCAAAGGAAAAAAATTCCTCCTCAAATCATTTCTTGCTTCTTACCTTCCATCTATGTCCCCTGGTTTTAGACCCCTCAACTGAGGGGAAAGATTTCTTCCTCTCTACCCTCTCTACCCTCTCTATGTTTGTCACATTTTTATACACTCAAGTGTACCCCTTAGCTTTCTCTGCTCTAGGGAAAACACCTGACTATCTAGTCTCTCTTCATTGTTGAAACACTTCAGCCCAGGCAACATCTTGGTGAATCCTCTTTGCAATCATATCCTTCCTACATAGTCGTGACAAGAACTACACACATACTCAAGCTATGGTCAAACTAATATTAAATGCAGCTCCATCATAACCTCCTTATGCTTGTATTCAGTGCCTCTCCTAATTCCTTCTAATCCAACTGTCCTGTTGTCTTCAGGGATTTGTAGAGATGCACTCCAAGGTCCATCTGAGCCTCTGTACTTCCTACGGTCACCCAGCCCCCAGAATGCATCACCTTATACTTCTCAGGATTAAATTCCATTTGCCACTGTTCTGCTTGTCTGACCTGCCCATCTGTATCGTTCTGCAATGTAAGATTTTCTTCCTTGCTATTTACCACCACCAGCAATCTTTGTGTCATCTGTGATATCACTGATCATATCCCCTATATTCATGTCTAGATTAATGTACACTACAAACAGCAAGAGACCCAGCACTGAACACTGCAGTACTCTGATGGGCATAGGTTTCCAGCCACAAAAACAACTTTCGTCACTCTTTGCCTCCTGTCACTGAGCCAATTATGGATTCAATTTGCCAAATTTTCCTGATGGCATGACTCTTATCTTCTTGATCAATATGCCATGCTAAACCCATTCAAAGGCCTTGCAAAAGTCCATGTAGATTATATTACGTTGCACTACCCTTATCTATATACTTTGTCACTTCCTTGAAGGATTCACTCATGTTTGTTAGACATAATCTCTCCCTGACAAACCACGCTGACTGTATTTGATTAACCTTTGCTTCTCCAAGTGGAGATTAATTGCCCACAGAACCTTTTTCAATAGACTTCCTATCGCTGTTAGACTCAGTAGCCCATAGTTTCTTGGTTTATCCTTGCCACCTTTCTTGAATAACAATATCACATTAGCTGTGATTCAGTTCTCTAGCACCTCTCTTAGATCCTGAGTGGATTTGAAAATGAATGTTAAGGTTCTGCAATCTCCTCCTTTTCCTTCCACAGCAGCTTGGAGTACATCTCATCTGGGCTGGGGATTTATCCATCTTTAAGTCTACTAAACCTGCTAATACCTCCCCTTTTCATTCTAATTAGTTCAAGTATATCATAGTTCCCCTCTGATTTCTATATCTATATTATCCTTGTCTATGGATCCCAATAAAAAATTAAGAAAAATATTAAACCTACTAATGAAGAGTCCCTTTGCCTTTGACCATCACATCATTTTCTTGAGTCAAAATAAAAATAATTTCAAAATAACCATTTCATACCAAAGCTATAAATAGAATCACACCATATTGTGCTCAAATATAAGGGAATGCATAACAATGATTAGTTTATCACCTGCCTTGCAGGTGTATTTACCTGTCTTGATGTTACACGACTGGTGGAAGTTTTCTGATTTTTGGATAGACTTTCAAAACAAAGATGAGAATTTCACAATTTATGGACTTAACCATGTCTCAGTATAAGTCAATGTTGATACGGTAATGTAAGTGTTTTGGCTCTTTCCTAACAGTTAAGGAACCAATAAGTGCCACAGTGTCACCTACTTTTATGAAGGCCACACCACCACCCCCCTCCAGATTAAGTGAAAATCAGGAACTTGTCCTGGCAATGATGAGTGGTCCCCTGGGTCATGAACCCTGGGAGGCAGAAATAGCTGCCTTCCCCTGAGAGCTGCTAGCCAATCAGAGGCTTGTAGCTTTACATTCCACAAAAGTGCCACCAGACAGGCAGAGGCTGTGCCAGTAACTCACCCACCTGAGAAATAGGATCTCCAATGCATCCACGTCAGAGGTAAATGGTGGTAGATAGTTGTCAGAGGAGGGAGAATAGGAAGAGTAGTCACTCGCAAGAGTAGGGGGTTGTTTTTCAGTGGGAGTCCCCTTCCTAATTTGGGGTCTGATCATCCAATCCCTCCTGCTTGATTGAATATACTCCTAGCACCAAAATCATAATGGGAAAAGGCACTAAATTCCACCTTTGATAGGTGGTCATACTTGGTGCAACTTAGGATATGGGTAGAGTTTTCAGATGACCATGTTTATGGAGGATAGAATATCAGGAGACTGAAGAGGTGATCACTGAATAGTCAACTTTTCAGGTAAAAGAAAGGCATGCCTTTGGAGGTCTTACTGATGACGTGAATATGGGATTGGAAACTTCATCTTGGTATCAGGTGTGACACTAATGTTTGAACACTTTGGTTCAGTCTAAGAAGACATTTGCTGTGAGCAAGATGGAATTGGTAATCAGAATAGAGTAGGAGCCAAAGACGTTGACAAATGACTAATTAGAAGAAAACTTTGCTCACTTGGTCGTAGCTGTCAGACAAGCTATTTTATAATTAGGCAAAAGTTGGAGGACTGGAGAGGGTCCAGACCGGTATGTGAGCTCTTGGCAAAAACACTTCATTTATTGTAAAATGTTTTGGGTCATGCTAAGATTGTAAAAGGTACTGTACAAATGCAAGTTGTTCTATTTATACAGGACAATTTTAGTCTATATTTTTATTTGGATTCATCAACGAATACCAAGAAAGAAATAGTTGTTCATGAAATTTCAGCAATTTGAATTATTGGGGAAATTGAACACCACCTCCCCTTTTCTCACTTTTTTTTAGAAATGCTTTGAATTATCCAAAAGTGATTGAAGAGGCTTCAGGTTATTGAGTGCCCTCTAACAGTTCAAATCACATGTAATTACCTCATTCGAGATCCCTGTCAGTGAGAAAAGAACATGAATTCAAAAGTACCCCAAGTCCCTGCTCTTCTTTTTCATTCTCTGACAACTTTCCCAAACCCTAGTGTTTAATTTTTCCATTGGATTGCAGCTTTGAGTGACACACTTCATTATTAGAATTAAAATAGTTAAACCTCAGGAGCTGCACTGATCTGACGGCCTGTTGTTATTTGACGGAAAATCACTGAGTGAACCAGCCTTTAATACCATATTGGCTACGTCAGTGAATGAATTATTAACATCAAAGCTGAAAGCAAACCTGTTGCCTCTGAATTGTAATTGGTTTGTTCTCTGGCCTTCTTTCAGAACACATCATGAAGTGACAGCAGTCAGGATAGTAAACGTTTGTTGATACTAGGCAGCATTTTTGCTTAGCAAGCCAGGAGGAACAGAACAATAACAGGTTATTTGTAAATCACTAGCTAGGTCATATCAAACACAATGACACAGTGAATTTTGTGGTCTATGGCTAGGCATTAGATCTTGCTGCTGATTCACAGAAAGCTGTCTGTATTGATCTGGTGATCACTGTATTGAAACTTTCTCCTTTCCCAAAGGCAGTTTACATCTGGTTATAATTCAGAGGAATGCCTTTACATGCTACAGCAATGATGGTAGCAAACAGGTACCAAATGAAGAAGTTAAATTCACATAAAAATGTTCACTTTTAATGTAAGTTTCCAGACAGTGCAATAAATGTATTAAGATAGAACTAACAGAGAGATACAGTTTAAAAAGAAAAAAAAATTAATAATGTTTAACCACTGATAAGAAACTTGACTTTCTGCAAATATAAAATCAGCATTTTAAAGGTTGTTTAGCAGAAATTGTTAAAGAAAGTTGTAAAAAGAAAACCAATTACACCTCATTCAACACAGTGCAAGTTTTTTCAGGATTTTTGCAACCCCACAAGTATTGGACCATAAGACCATAAATGTAGAAGCAGAAGTAGGCATTCAGCTCATTGAGTCTGCTCCACTACTCAATGAGATCATGGCTGATCTGATCTGATAATCCTCAACTCCACTTTCCTGTATTTTACCCATAACATTTGATTCCCTTAGTGATTACAAATCTCTCTCTCTCAGTTTTGAATATAAATAACGACACTCAACAGACTTCCTAGGATAAAGAATTTCTAAGATTTCCTATCCTTGAGAGAAGAAATTCCTTTTCATCTCTGTATTAAAAGTGCAATTCCTTATTCTGAGATAATGCCCTCTGGTCCTAGACTCTCCCACAAGAGGGGAAACAACCTTTTCACCTCTACCTTGTCAAGTCCCCGGAGATTCATATATGCTTCAACAAGGTTGCCTCTCATTCTTCCATATTCCAATGAGTACAGGTCCAACGGTCCAATTTACTCAACTTCTTCTCACAAAGACAATCTCGCTGGACCCGGTATGAACCTAGTGACTGACTCCAATGCCTATTATTCTTTCCTAAAGACATGGGGCCAAAACTGTTCACAGTATTCCAGTTTTAGGTCTGACTTGTGCCTCGTACAGTTTTAGGAAAACCTCCCTACTTTTATAATCCATTTGCTTTGAAATAAAGGCTAACATTCCATTTGCTTTCTGTGGTCGTTCTCCATTTAAAAATATTTAGTTCCTCTATTCTTCCTGCTGAAATGAATGACCTCACATTTTCCCACATCATCTTCCATCTTCTACGTTTTTGCCCACTTACTTAACCTGCATCTATCCCTCTGCAGACTCGTGGTGTCATCCTTACCACTTCCCTTCACATCTATTTTTATGTCATTCTGAAATTTGGCCATTTTCCTAATCCAAGTCATTAATATTACATTGTAAATAATTGTGACTGCAGCACTGATCCCTATGGTATTAAAATGTAAGTTTCCATCCATTAATAATTGCAAGGGAGCTAGCAGTTAGTGGGACTCTCAACACGACACCTTATCAGTACAGAAACTGCACTGACAATAATGTTTGGATTTTCATGACACTCACACATGTCCAAACTCCCAAAGTTGCTGTCACTTTCAGTGGAGGAATAACAGCAAGTGCTGACAGATTTGCCATAATTACCTAAGTAAAATCTGGGCCAATGAATATCAGACACTGCATGATGCCTGCAAACTAGGAAAACAATAACTTTTGTCAAATAGCATCATATGAACACATTCAGTGGTTGACTGGTTACAGCCTAGGTCACTCAGTCGACACACTACTTTGATAGCTTTTTTTGAAGTTCACAGATTGTATTTCACTTACAATTATTTTGTTGTGTGTTTTACTGCCACATGGTAAGTTTTGTGTTCATGGCAGATGGGTCAAGAAGAAGGCAAGCCAAGGACTGGTTTCTATTTCAAAACAGTGCTACTTATATTACTTCATACTAAATACAATGACATATCTTACAGTAGGCTCTAACTTATAATTACATTATGATGACTAAGCTATCTTCTTCAAATGGTCATATCCATTTGCAGGATGTGTCTCTTTAAAAGAGTCACATATTCCAATGTATTTCTTCCAGTGTTCTTTAAAGTGTGTTCTAATTCGGCCCTTTCTGTGGTAATTATACTCAATGATGTGCAGTGATGTGACATCACAGTAGGGTTGCTCCAGCGTCCACTTATTCTAACAAACATGAAGATCTGGCCAGCTATTGCAGACTTTCACCTACACCTGAACTAGTATACCATAGCCCAATGTCACTTAACCAAGGGTGGTTCTGGCCATGCAGAAAGTTTAGAGCAATGCTGTACTTCAGTCCTACAAGAGTATGATCTCATCCTTCAGCAGATCTAAGTCTTTCCCATAGAGATCGAAGACTATCAGAAAAATGCAGGCTTCACACTGACCAAATATATGTTGTTCTTGGCAAGGAAATGTTCCCTAAAGGTTCCACAAACAGCAGCCATTAATCCGCAGTAATACCCACACTGATTTTAAATGTTTCCTCATCAGAGGCCTGAAAGGAAACAGGAAACAATGTGTAAAAGTTGTACCAGACTCCTTAGCTATCATTTATTTTTTGGTAATGGGGGTCTTTTATGAATGTTTTATTTCCCTGAGGAACATGGATCTATCCGGATCTATATTTATTGGTCACAAATTTTGCCATTTCAGCTAAGGCCAAAAGCTGAACTCAGAGTGTCTGACAGATCTGTCTCATTTAAGCTTTCCAAATAGATTTGGGATAAAAAAGGACTGTATGAGTTATTTTCTGTTTGAAAACAATCAGAAGTCTCATGCACACATAATAACTCTGATTTGTTGAATGTATGAAGAGAGTCTTATTGTGAGACCTGGTTTTTATCAAGCCTAGGAACATTCTTGGAGCACAGATTTATGAGTGTTTCCTGTGATTGGCTGTATAGCTAATCTTAAAGCATCAGAGCTGTATGTTTCCTAAGGTTTAACAGTTTGAATTTTAATGGTAAGTGTTACTCAAAGTTTCAACAAAAGGGAGAAAATAAAACACTAGGAATTGGAAATGTTAAAGCAGATGAAAAAGAGGAGGAGGGGAATGAGGGAGATTTTGAATTAACTCTACAATAGCCAATATCCTGTCACAAAGTCACACTTTATTTCCATGTGAAAAGTCCTCGATACTGACCAAGCTTCCTCAGAGCCAGCTCACAACTCAGAACTGCTGATACTCCAGTTCTTATCTGTCAGCCAGGGCACCCAATTAGGGAACTTATTCTATAATGTGCACCTGGCTGACCTCATTACAATCACTACATTCAAAATGGTTTTGTGTTCAAAATAGAATGGAAACAAATCAAGACTGTGACTGACTCCAGTGAGCAAGATTATCCTGTTTGCTGGCTAAAGAGAAAGAGAAAAGGCTGTTTTTATTTTTGTGTTCAGAAATTCACTGTTGTACTTGTTCCACTCACTTGATTCTATGTTTATTAAACAAGAGATATGAATCTGCTCTTACTTACAAAGATCATTTTGGATGTGGGTCACTCTGGTAAAGTTGTATTGAATGTCCATCTGTAGTTTTTCTGAGAAGGTGGCATAGGATTTCTGCTTGAGATGCTGCAATCCTGTGGTTGTGATTTGGAGATAATTCCATAACATCAACCTACCAACTTTAATTTGGGTCCAAATCATGATATTGTACATCTTGGAGGTAATGATGTACTCAAAGCCATGCTGCTCCTATCCTTATAGATTGAAATAATTTGGTGAATTCCTGCAAAAAAGTAGATCGCACATGTTGCAGTGCACAAAGTAGGATGTGTGGATCTTGAATTCTTTTACAAGATCTCCAGCTACATTGTTAATCTTGATTCTGGTTGCATGCATC
This sequence comes from Chiloscyllium punctatum, assembly GCF_047496795.1. Lineage (NCBI taxonomy): Eukaryota > Metazoa > Chordata > Chondrichthyes > Orectolobiformes > Hemiscylliidae > Chiloscyllium > Chiloscyllium punctatum. The sequence continues at coordinate 85,196,334 of NC_092749.1, forward strand.
CAGTGATGTCTTCGATAATGGTTGACTCAGTGACTGATGCAGGCCCAGTCTAGTGGCTATGACTCCCAGGTTCCTGCCTAGTTTGTCAGTGATGGTACCACTGAACCACTCCTGATGTTAAACACTGAGGTTCCCTGCTCAAAGTGCAAGAAACGTCCCATGCATTGCCTTCTCTTGGAGCTTCTTCCAAGTGGAGTTCAATGTGCAAGACGAAATGAGAGGATTCCTGATGAAGGGCTAATGTCCAAAACATTGATTCTCCTGCTCCTCGGATGCTGCCTGACCAGCTGTGCTTTTCCAGCGCCATACTCTCGACTTCAATGTGCAAGAGTACTGATTCATCAGTTTGGTGTGGGAGGACAATAGATATTGATCAGCAAGGGAACTTTTTGTCATTGTTTGACTTGGAAGTCATAGCATCTCATTACAATACCACCAGGCTGTATATCACTATGCCCATATTGCTGGAGAGTTTACTCATCTGGTAGAACAAACTTGCTGATGGGTGCTGATGGTCAAGTCTAACATTTTGGTTGTTAGATATAACACTGTAAACATGACTACGTCCTGCTATGTACACAAGTAGTGTGTTGTACAGTTCCACAACCGAGCAAAGAAGGCTTTTGAGTGTCAACCGGGCCAGGACTGCCGGAATCTTGACCTCATTTGATGTTTCGGGTGTTGGTCACTACAACACATACTGGATTCATATGTAAATTCAGGTAAATCTGGCACCAACAGCAGAAGTCTCTGTTACCTGGCCAATATATTCAGTAGTTTAAAAAGACTGTGTGATGTCAGAAATAAGAAGCAATTAATACTTGTTTCAAATGATCCAAATTAAAGTTATTGATGCATTCAATAAATATACCAAAATTCCCTATGTTTTAATACCGAAGATTTGGGTTATTGAGGAATACCTGTCACTTTTATATTAGGAATTGCAAGATTGAACTTTTCCAGCTAAGCTCCAGAGGTTTGTCTGTATTAATCACAGCATTATTGTGCTGAATTTCATGTTGCTGAGTTTAAGGCATGTGAAAAACGTGCTTTGTTCCAGCCGTTTTGATCACATTATGTGACCTACTGAAAGGGCCATCCTTTTATGGGCGGCACGGTGGCACAGTGGTTAACACTGCTGCCTCACAGCGCCAGAGACCCAAGTTCAATTCCTGCCTCAGGTAACTGTCTGTGTGGAGTTTGCACATTCTCCCTGTGTCTGGGTGGGTTTCCTCCGGGTGCTCCGGTTTCCTCCCACAGTCCAAAAATGTGCATGTTAGGTGAATTGGTTATGCTAAATTGCCTGTAGTGTTAGGTGTAGGGGAATGGGTCTGGGTGAGTTGCTCTTCGGAAGATCAGTGTGGACTAGTTGGGCCGAAGGGCCTGTTTCCACACTGTAAATCATCTAATCTAAAACAAATTTTAAATTTGCAACACACTGACATTATGATGGGAAGCTTGTGTTACACAAAATGTAGAAGGTGATTGATTCTGCTTGCTGAAACAAGGCTGTAAGCTGATATTCATTGCAAATTAATGAAGAAGCATCAGACATATAGAAGTTGCTGGAGCATAATATCCAGTTTAATCTGAGGTTGGAGGGAGAGTGGAGACATGGGAGGGAAGGTCAGATAAATCATGTGTAGCACAGGAATGTCAATTCCTATCTTTACAGCTGAAGTACTAGTCGGTCTACTGTTGCTCATTGTTTAATGTGGGGTTGTTCTGTTTTAATTAAATACATCAGAATTATTTGATCATTGCTTATAGTATCAGTTGGATGTACTACAAAAACACTTTTTGTAATTTCATCTTTTCAAAGTCATTGTTTAGATTTATATTTTACATAATATTTGTATTTGTTTTTATACAAGAAGTGTTACGAAAGCTTTATTAAATCCTCTTTTGCTGCTATTTTCTTCTCTATGGATTGTCTTGGTGATTGTTCCACCTTTTGTTTTTCATTCTACATGATAGATCAAGGAATACTCATTACTCAATGGTACCTGGTCATATTATAAATATTTACACAACTGTTTCTGTTTGTCCAGATTCTCCTCTCCAGGTAATAAAAATTAGAGGTGTAGGTCATATAAAACTCAAGTATAATCACTTGTTAGGTTTCAATATAACCATACAGTAGTTTTTTTTACTGATAATGTCTGTTTGTCTGGTATGCTTTTGGTTGTAATTTGCTCCTACAGAAGTGAGTGCCATTGCCAATTATGAGATTTGAAATTAAAGTGCAGCACATGGGTGTCACTGTTAACAATTGTCATCGTTCTGCTGTATTTGAGGAAAGAGTGAAAAGACTGTGGCCCAACTCTTACTAGCCCAAACAACGTGGGTAATGGTGAATGAGTTGAGAAAATATGGCAAGATCAGCAGAATACAAAGATTCTCAACATAGAGGAGAATAAAGTCAGATCTTGCATCCCAGTTTTGAACAGTGAGGAGAGAATTGTACTGGCAGGAAGTGAAAGAACTGTTCATGTGACATTAATAACTAATCTCGCCTCAATGAAATATATTTTCTGATTCACATGTCAGACTGAAACTAGATGGCAACAAATCCCAACCTGATGACTGCAGCTCACCACATGCTCTGCCAGTCCTCCATCTTGGATAGCAGTTCCATGAAGTAATTCTGGTATCCCATCACCAAGTCACACTTTATTTACAGGTGGAGAATCTTTGACCTCCCTCAGAACCAACTCTCAGAGTGAATAGGATGTCTGAGACTTCTGTTCTTTTTTTTCTCTTTCTTTTCTTTTCCTGAAAATCTCAAGGGTGTTAGTGGACACTGCTCATTCTCCAGGGACACCCGGGCTCAAAACATTCCTGTTTACTTTCTTTTTTATACACTGATCCAGCTCCTTCAGAGGCAGCTCTCAGAGTGAACAGAAAGTTTGACACTCCTGTTTATTTATTTTCCCCTTTCTTTTTTAACCCCCACACTACTGCCTAACTGCGGTAGTGCTTATTTTTTCCCTGTGTGTGTGCAGGTGTGAGACACAGTGAGAGACACAAGGTGCACGAATCTTTATTCAATTTCCACCACCAGGAAGATAGGAAAACACCCGAGTGGCCAGTGACAAACAGTGCCCTTCACAAAAGGGCAATGCTGTGTGATCAAAGAGTGAAGGGGAGGGTAGGGAAGAGACTTCTGTTCTATTTTTTTTTCTTTTGTTTTCTTCAAAAAGGGGGAAAACATCCGAGTGGCCAGTGACAAGCACTGCCCTTCACATCAAAGGGCAATGCTCACATCTATTTATTTATTTTTTCTTTTTTTTTCCTTTTTTTTCCCAGCACCCATTGTGTGTGTGTGTGTGTGTGTGTGTGTGTAGGTGTGAGACTTCTGTTCTTATCTGTCAACCAGGGTTCCCTGGTTGGACCACATTAATAGCCCCACTCGGGGAACTCATATTCTATGAAATCCACCTGGCTTACCTCATTACGGCCACTACATCCCCAACATCCCTGTGGGCAGTGACCACTCACAGCTACATGATTGACAAACATTGGCATTAGACATTCAATACTGTTTCCACATCCTCATGGCATATCTCTGCTCAGACAATAACGTTGTGCACTTTAATACTGCATTTTGGAGCACTTCAGCACTTTCAGCGAATGCTGCTGTGGGGACACTGTGTGGAGGGACACAAACTCATCCCCTTCATTGGAATAGGTTACATCTTAAGTCTCCACACTTGCACTCTTACCATTCACTCACTTTGCACTTATTCAAATGCTCATAGCACCTCTGCCTTGCCTTGTGTCGCCTTTTTGCACTTTGACCCTCATGCAGAACTTAAAGGCTCACAGTACGTCTGCCTTGCCTTGCCATTTAGTGCAGACTCAAAGCCAAGCAGCTTGTCAGTGCTGATCAGGAAAGGGACTGGACATGTTACTGTGGGGCATCACGCCAAGTCAATCTCAAACCCGCAGTACGTGGAAATAGCTTATGCAGTTTACTCTGCATGTGCCTTAACCAAATGGCTATGTCACAAAGTCTATGGAGAGTGGTTGTCAATCAAGTCACCGAAGATGGCCTTCAGTCAGGGGATCCCAGCAGAGTAAGTCAAGGCCAGTGTCTGATATCAGTCCATAGACTTGGACGTTGTCAGTTAGCTGCTTGTATAGGCAGGGTGTGTATCACTGTCTTCCAGGAAGTGGGCCACGGTCATTCCTGCAGGTCCAGCCAACCAGTTCTTGAATTTGCAGATGTCATTCAGAGAGGTGCACAGAGATCAATCAGGTATCCGGTCTCTCATCAGCTGGGGTTCCCTGTCCAAATTCACCTTTTACCTTTCCACCTTGGTTGTAGCGGCATCGCGACAGCGGACCCTGCACGGAATGGCGGACGAAGATTGGGCCCCGGGGAGCAGCAAGGCTGAGTGAATGACAAAGGAGAAGGCATCTCCAGTAACAGTGGCAGCAACACCAGGGTGAGGCGAATGATATGAGCGAGGTTCGACCCTAGTTCGAGGTCTCCTGGCAAGCACAGAGTAGATTCCAGACTTAATTGCTCAGTACAGACTCACAGGCTGAGCTGACGCTCCAGGTCAGTGGCTAGGCCCAGATATCTAATGGCAGAGGCATCAATATCAGTGAGTTTGGTCCCAGCACAGGACCCAGCAGCACCAGCGGCAGCGGCACCAGCGAGGTTGGCCAAGTGTGAACTCATGGGAAGAGTAGCATTGGTGGTGGCAAGATGGCGCTGGAGACTGGCAATTCTTTATTCCAGCGAAGCGTGGTTGCAGCAGTGTCATCGGTTTAGCAACTGGGACTTGAGTCCAGGCCTATAACTGAGCCAAAAGCAGGAGCTGTTCCAAAGACCACCTAATTTTATTGAGTTAAAAATCACACAACACCAGGTTATAGTCCAACAGGTTTAATTGGAAGCACACTAGCTTTTGGAGCATCGCTCCTTCATCAGGTGGTAGTGGAGGGCTCAATCCTAACACACAGAATTTAGAGCAAAAATTTACAGTGTGATGAAACTGAAATTATACATTGAAAAATACCTTAATTGTTGAGTCTTTCACCTGTTTGAATACCATGATAGTTTCACTTCTTTCATGTATAAATCACAAAACCTTTTTTTTTAAAGTTGCATTCTCAGGTTAGCTGCAACAATGGTGATAGCTAGACAATATGTTGAAGATGTTGGCCCCCTGTGTTCTCTGTCTATGTCATGATGTTTAGATTGATTCTAATCTAAAAAGTGAGATAATGGAGTTTTACATGAATTCATGCAGTTTTTGAGCAAAGTACCATGTAACTCTGCAAGTACAAATTCACCCCACAAAATATATGTGTGCATGTGGGTCTTTGTCTGTGTGTGTCTGTCTGGGTTGGGGGTTGTGTGTGTGTGTGTGTGTGTGTGTGTGTGTGTGTGTGTGTGTGTGTGTGTGTGTGTGTGTGTGTGTGTGTGTGTGTGTGTGTGTGTGGTGAGTGTAGAGAGTCTTAAGTCTGTGAGTGTGGAAGTGTGTGTGCATGTCTGGGGTGGTACACTCTCTCTCACACTCACAATGTTAACAGCTAACCTGAGAATGCAACTTTTTAAAAAAAGGTTTTGTGATTTACACATGAAAGAAGTGAAACTATCATGGTATTCAAACAGGTGAAAGACTCAACAATTAAGGTATTTTTCAATGTATAATTTCAGTTTCATCACACTAGATTTTTGCTATAAACTCTGTGTGTTAGGATTGAGCCCTCCACTATCACCTGATGAAGGAGCGTCGCTCCGAAAGCTAGTGTGCTTCCAATTAAACCTGTTGGACTATAACCTGGTGTTGTGTGATTTTTAACTTTGTACACCCCAGTCCAACACCGGCATCTCCAAATCATAATCACATACACGTGACAATAAATCAAATCAAGTTGGTCATGAAACTGGGTCTTAAATCTGTCGTGGAGGGTCTAATCAATAAAAGTGAAAGGGGGCAAAAAGGGGGCATGAAATAGCTTTTGGCATATAATGTTAAGGAGAATCCAAAGGGATTTTACAAATATATTAAGGACAAAAGGGTACCTAGCGAAAGAATAGGGCCCCTCAAAGATCAGCAAGGCAGCCTACATGTAGAATCACAGGAGATGGGGGAGATACAAAACGAGTATTTTGCATTAGTGTTTACTGTGAAGAAAGACATGAAAGATATAGAATGTGGGAAAGTAGATGGTGGACATCTTGAAAAATGTTCATATTACAAAGGAGGTGGTGCTGGATGTCTTAACATGTATAAAAGGGGATAAATCCCCATACTTGATCAGATGTATCCTAGAACTCTGTGAGAAGCTAGGGAAGTGATTGCTGTGCCCCTTGCTGAGATATTTGTATCATCGATAGCCACAGGTGAGGTGCTGGAAGACTGGAGGTTGGCTAACAGGGTATCACTATTTCAGAAGCGTAATAAGAAAAAGCCAGGGAACTACAGACCAGTGAGCCTGACGTCAGTAGTAGACAAGTTATTGGAGGGTGTACATGTATTTGGAAAGGCAAGGACTGATTAGGGATAGTCAGCATAGCTTTGTGAGTGGGAAATCATGTCTCATTAACTTGATTGAGTTTTTTGAAAAAAGCAACAAAGATGATTTATGACAGCATAGGTGGACGTGATTTATGTGGACTTCAGTAAGGCGTTCAACAAGGTTCCCCATGGTAAACTGGTTAGCAAGGTTAGATCTCATGGAAATCAGAGAGAACTAGCCATTTGGATACAGAACTGGCTTGATGTTAGAAGTTAGAACTTAGAAGAAGGTGGTGGTGGTGGAGGGTTGCTCTTCAGACTGGAGGCCTATGATCAGAAGAGTGCCACCAGGATCGGTGCTGGGTCTTCTACTTTTCATTATTTATGTAAATGATTTGGATGTAAACATAGGAAGTATAGTTAGTAAATTTGCAGATGACACAAAAATTGGAGGTGTAGTGGATAGCAAAGAAGATTACCACAAAGTACTATGGGTTCTTGATCAGATGGGCCAATGGGATGAGAAGTTGCAGATGGAGTTTAGATAAATGTGAGGTGCTGCATTTTGGGAAGGTAAATTAGAGCAGAACTTATACACATAATGGTAAGGTCTTGGGGAGTGTTGCTGAACAAAGATACCTTGGAATACAGGTAGATAGGATAATGAAGAAGGCGTTTGGTATGCTTTCCTTTATTGGACAGATTATTGAGCGTAGGAGTTGGGAGGTCATGTTGAGGCTGTATAGGACATTGGTTAGGCCACTTTTGGAATATTACGTGCAATTCTGGTCTCCCTCCTATTGGAAGAATGTTGTGAAATTTGAAAGGGTTCAGAAAAGATTTGCAAGGTTGTTGCCAGGGTTGGAGGATTTGAGCTACAGGGAGAAGCTGAATAGGCTGGGGCTGTTTTCCCTGGGGTGTCAGAGGCTGAAGAGTGACCTTATAGAGGTTTCCAAATCATAATGGGCATGGACAGGGTAAATAGACAAAGTCTTTTCCATGGAGTGGGGGAGTCCAGAACTAGAGGGCATAGGTTTAGAGTGAAAGGAGAAAAATTTAAAATGGATCTAAGGGGCAACTTTTTCACACAGGAGTGGTACGTGAATGGAATGAGCTGCCAGAGGAAGTGGTAGAGGCTGGTACAATTACAACATTTAAAACCATCTAGGTGGATTTATGAATAGGAAGGATTTCAAGGGATATGGGCCAAGTGCTGGCAAATAGGACTAGATTAGGTTAGGATATCTGATCAGCATGGACGAGTTGGACCGAAGGGTTTGTTTCCATGCTGTACATCTCTATGACTCTGAGTGTTTTGTTGTCTGAGGGAGTGGGCTCTTTTGTGAGCGATGTGAGGCCCCTTCAAGGATATTTGTATTTATCAAGCATTTACTACAGGTTGAAGTCAATTGTTATGATACCCTGCTTGCAAAATGCATGCAGTGTCCAATTGTGAGGGATACAAATTCTGGTCATGCATAATCTTGACCATGTCCTTGGTCATTACAGATTGATCACAATCATCTCCGTGAGGCAGAAGTAATCACAGATTACCTTAAAAGTGACACTTGTGAGCCACAATTCACAAAGACAATTTCATTGGCTGCACAAGGGCAAGGAGCTGAATTCCCCTCACCTTGAACCGTAAGTATTTGCCAACATTCTCTATTATGAAATGTTGCTTTTCTTGGGTGACATGGAGAGACAAGTTATCAGTAATCATACAACATCAACAATCTCCTACTGCATTTGCTCCACATGGCTTATGCTGCATTCATCAAAATAAGGTCCTCTGTCAAAGGTCTATGTACAGGCATTCTATGGCTCGCCTTGTCAGAGTCCTCCAGGAGCTGCCAAAGGCCTCCAGCATGAAGAAATTGAAGTTGAAGGTAACCTCAGGATGTGGAGGTGATACAGAAGGCCAGAGTCTTTCATCCATGATGCATTTTCTCCAGATCAGCCAGGCACAGTGTTGTCGCAGACTGAGAATATCCAGAACATGGTCACAGAACTACACCAGCTGCTGGAGCAAGACTTGGGACCTGAAAGAGTGGGTGGTCATCCTGTCCTGGGACTGTCAAGGTGAGAGCTGTACTAGACATTTATGCAACTGACTTCTTCTAAGGTTCCGATGGGCATCTTTGTGGGATCTCTCAATCCTCAGCCCACAGATGTATCAAGGCTGTTACTAATGCAATTTATAGCAGATCTCACAACTTCATCTCGTTTTCCTGTGATGAGTTTAGTGCATCAGCTCAGGAAGCAGTCCTTGTCAATATAGTTGGGTTCCCCCACCTGCAGGGTGCCATAGGCTGTACACAGCACGAATGAGCACCATATTATAATGGTGGATGGCTTCACCAAAAGATTCCAGCTTCCATTCTTTTAATGTTCAATCATCTATGATCATCAGTACCACATCTTCCATGATGCGTATGTACTTCAGCACTCTCAGGTTCCTGCTTCATTTGAAGGGCCAAATGCCTTATGGGTACTGGGAGACTGGGGCTACCCTCTGTGACCATGGCTGATGATTCCATTCCACAATCCCTGACAGAAACCAAGCAGAGATACAACACAGCCATTCTTCAACCATGGCTATGGTGGAGCAGGTGAGACATTTGCTGGGGAAGAAGGAAGCTTGCTGAACATTCCAGACAGAATGTGCTATATAATCCTAGCATGTTGTGCTCTGCACAATGGGAACAAACAAACAGAGGACATGATAGACGCTGAGGAGGAAGATGAAGAAATTGAGGAGGAAGAACATCACCATCAGCACAATAGAGCAATGCAGCATCAGGTACAACAAGCCAGACGGGGATTAATTGACACCCGGTTTCAATAGATATAAGCTGGTTGCGTTGATCATTCATTGACTATAAATTTGTTGTTACTTGAATGGCAAGTAGTCCTTGTTTGTTCCCAGAGATAAATGCAGTTTTACTTTGTGGAAAAGCAGTGGTCCCCCAGATGGGCTTCCAAAATGGGGTAGTGCTGAGGACACGTAACTTGAGAAGCTTGATTCTTACAACTGCAGCTACAATGACTGTGACTTCTGCATCAATAATACATCACTCCAGGCTAAATAACACTCAACAAAATGTGTGAATGTGAAAAGACATGATCAATGTTGCAGTTTTAAAACAGATGGTGGACAATGGAGAAATCTCCAAATTGCAATGGGTGGATAGCAGCATTCAGCTGGCTAACTGTTTTACAAAGAAAGGAGCAAGCTCGAAGAAATTGTTGGACATTCTGGAGAAAAGACATTGGAAATTTAATGCGCAAAGTAAAAAACAGAAATATAATGTGTTGATTTATTGATAATGAAAAATGGAATCTGATATCATATGGTCTGAAAGAATAAGGGATAGGTGACGGATTTACTAATTGAGGGGTAATTTGGTATAAACTGGTTGTGTAAATTTGGGGAACAAATAATCAGGCATGGTGGGGGGAGGGTGGGGTTGGGGGGGCTGTTGGGGGCTGGGTGGGGGGCAGTGTCTATGGTGTGTGCTTTACCAAAATAAAGTTCTCACTAAAAATGTGCATGTTGACTCTTTCTACCATGCATCATCTGGAGTATAACAAAGCTGAGCACTTTTTAAAAGTTTGATTTTCAGAGACATTTGGATATGCTGGCAGATATGTTATGGAAAATTAACATGCAGGTGCAGCAAGCAGTTAAGAAGGCAAATAGAGTGTTAGCTTTCATTGCAAAGTAGTTGGAGTATTAGCATGGAAGGTGAAATTTGGCTTGATAGCACACATTTTCCTTGCATAATCTCTCATCCTCACATTGTGTGCACAATCCTACAAAGCTTTCATCCTCAAATACCTGTCCAATTTGCTGTAACAACTATTAAAGAAATCAGCTTCTCTAACCTTTTCAGGTAGAACTCCAGATGCCAATAATTTTGTCAATAAAACAAAGTCTCTACCTCTCCTCTAGATATGTTGCAATTGATTTTGAATCAATGACCTCTATTTATTTACTCATTCATCTTGAATCTTTCATTAGGTCACCTCGTAACCTTCTCTGGTTCAAGAATATCACTGATGTTTCTCATCTCTGGACCCCTCCTCTGTACATTTTTTACTGCCTCTGTATCTTTACTGAAGTACAGTGTCCTGAATTGTCCACAGACTCAAGTTGAGCCCGAACCAGTGACTTTTAAGGTGCTAAAATGATTTTATTTTGTTTCATCCCTGTATTTATAAACTCAAGTAATCCCCATGCATTTTTAATGATCTTATCAGCATATCCTTGCCACCATTTGTGTTTGTAAACACCAATGTCTTCCACTCATCTACGCTTGTCATTATTTCTCAAATATTTAATATATTACACTATCTTTCCATATTAGGCCTCCTAAAGTATATCACCACACTTCCCTGTGTGCAACTCCACCTACCATGTCTATTCCCATTCATTAGCCTATCCAAATAATCCTAAATCCTAAAACTAACCTTATCACTATACACTGCATTGCCAAGTTTCATATCATACACACACTTTTTAATACTACTTATGCACTGAAATCTTAGCCATTTAAAAATGTCACTAAGGGCAATGGAATGAAAACTTGGGGAGAAGATGTGTAAGTCACCTCCCTACCAGAAAAGCATTCATCCACCAATACCTTTGCATTCCTAACACTGGGACAATTTTGTATCCATACCACACGTTCCTCTAAATTCTGTTTTCTTCTAAACTGCCTTCCAAAAGTCCATATGTACAAAATCTACTGCACTGTCAGGATCAATCTTTTCTGTACCCCATAAATAATTCAATGAAGCTAGTCAGACCTTTAACAAATCCATTCTCTTTGATTGACCAATGCCATTGTAAATGTAGTTTATGTTATCTCAGATGATACTTTTTCCCAAAATCATATTCAAAGAGGAAAAGTTGTTGATACTCTGTTAAATGAATTTAGCCTCATATTAAATTATGCTATGGTTCAGTCATGATGTTTAGCTGCATTTACTGTTCAGTTTGATGTTTATAGTCATTTCACATGGCCACCACATAAGGAGAAAATTCCTCTATTTGGTGTTTGCTGTGAAATTATTTGAGAGTTCTGATTCTCTGCGAATAGCGAGAATAGATCTTACTCTCTGTGTGCTGTGACTGGACTGTGAATTTGAAATGGACATTGTTTTTGGCTATAACTCTGTAAATAATCATCACTTATTTTAACCTTTATCAAGGACGTCACTGGCACTTGACTGCATCATGCAGAGAATGTGTAATAATCAGTGACTTCTTCAGAGACTTACCAAGCTTCATCTGGTTTACTAAAGATCACGAGCAGGTTCAGGGCAATGTCTGATATACAAACTCCTTTGGAAACATTACATAGCTTCATTTTAAACATTTCTGAAGTTCTTATCTCGAGAGTGTGGTGCTGGAAAAGCACAGCAGGCCAGGCAGCATCCAACGAGCAGGAGAATCGACGCTTTAGGCATAAGCCCTTCATCAGGCCTGAAACATCCATTCTCCTGCTCCTCAGATGCTGCCTGACCTGCTATGCTTTTCCAGCACCACAGTCTCAACTCTAATCTTCAGCATCTGCAGTCCTCACTTTCTCCTGAAGTTCTGATCTCTATGATATGCTACCAATGAATTGGGTTAGGAAAGATGAAGTGGGAAGATCAAGATCCAGGATTAAGGACATTATAAAGGTAGCAAAGTTTAGGAGAGAGTAAGCAGTAATTGTGTCCTGCTAATCTTGTAGAGAATGGAGGAAAGAAGTTAAGGGAGCTAATGGGTTTCACAGCCTTGAGGCTCTAGGAAATTATTAATTAAAGTAGAAGCCTATGCAATAAGTCTGGATCCAACACAGTAAGCTTGCAGGAAGCAAGAACAGCTTGCAGGCCATGTATTTGGTGATAAAGGTGAACAATATTGGACAAGCGATGAACACATTGCTGAAATAAGCATAGTAAAAGATTGAGAGGGAGTACCAGAGGTGAGGGAAGGAACAGCCATCAAGCGATAACTATTTTTCTGTCATTTACTCAGAAGTGTGAATGAGGTGTTTCAAGAGTCTCCCAAGACATTTTAGCTGTTTGCAGTTTAGCATGTGCTGAGTTGTTCCAGTGTAACAGCTTGTGCATGGGATTAAGTGGTGTCTGTGAACTCCTCAGGCAATTCAGTAAAATTGTGTGCTATGGTGAAAAATTGTACTGTCATTCTTTTCATAATTGGATTTGATTTGCAGCCTTTAAAATGAAATCTTTCATTCAATCTCACATTTTTTTAGTTTAAGTTGTCCCACTGGATTTTAATTTTAAAACATCCACAGTGTCTGGGTTTTCTAAATGGCTTCTTGCTGCTCTCTAAACAGCTACATTGACGATGAAATTATGACATCAACATCAAAGGAATAGGAACATTGTGAAAAAAACAGATGTTTCTCCATGAACAGTAAAACCCGTCATTGGCCTTAACTTTACCGGATTCAACATTGCTTCGTTTTGCTATTAATTCCGCACACGACCCTGGTTGTAGAAAAATGTACAACAATGGGTTTGCTGTTAACTAATAAAATCAGAAAGTGCTGGAGAAACTCAGCAGATCTGTGGAGACAGAAATTGAATTAATGATTGGAGTCCTGTGGCTCTTCTTCAGAATATCAGACTCAAAATGTTAACTGTTTTCTCTCTGTCTTTGATTTCGATTTCTAGCATCCACAGATCTTTGTTTCATTTTGCTGTTAACTCGTTTGTTCAGCCAGGCTTTTGAATTCATCTTTGATCTCAAATTATTATTTTGTTGACATAAGAAGAACTGCTTTTGAGCAATCTGACCCCACTCCTGTCCCCTTCTCACCCTCCAAATGCATTTCTCCTTCCTTGCAGCCATCTATTCAACTTGGTTTGTCAAGTAGTGAATCACAGACTTGGGCAGCTGAGCAGGAACTTTCTTCTAATGTTTAAAAGTTGTCATAGTCCCACAGTTTTGTTCCCTCCTTAGACAGAGACAACTGATGGACAGTTCAACCTCATGGTCACCACTCCATGGGTGAGGGGTGAGGTTGAGGAAATAGGACCTTCACGGTAACCTTAGCCAGTATAGAAATTGAAGCCATAGGGTTGGCATCACTCTGCATCATCAACTAGCTGTCCAGCCAACTGAGCTAACCTTTCCTTTGCCTCTCCACCATCCTCAATTGAATTGGGAACTGTCTCCATGCCAATTATAGAGGGACTCCATGAAAATCCCAATGAGTGTCTGCCTTCCCCATCTCTATCCCTGCCCCAGTGTAGGTTCAGAACCTGAAAACAGTCCTGGTTTGTTTCCTGCTACTGTAAGGATAACCCAATTGTTGAGCTAACAAACAAATCGTTGCGCTACCATCATAAGTTCTGTCATGGTTTATTTGACAAAGGCACTGCCTAAGAAGATATTGTGCAATATTGGTCCACTTAGTCATTGATCTATATTGAGTTTGCTGATCTCAATCAAAGCAGCAGTTGCAGAGCTACAACTGGTCTCAGGTAGGACTTGCACTTCCAAATGTTATTGGAAGACTCCTAACGGAAAGATTAAGTAAACATATACTTTGGGTAACAATGGAATTGACTCAACTATGATTGTCTCTCTATGGGGCAATAGCCTAGTGGAATCATTGAGCGAGGAATGGCGATTGATATTACAATTGGAACATGCGTTTGTATGAATACACCTTTCAAGACAGGAAGTGGCAGAAATCAGTGAGGGAGACAACAAAGATACAATAAATAAGAAAGGGTTGGCTTATTTTCTCAATGCAAAGACATCATGGAAACTAACTGCTAACCACCCGATTTTGTCTCCAACATTAATTCTCAGCATTTCTAGATTTCTGTGCATGCAAAATATCTGAAATTTTCCACAGTTGTTGAGAAGTAGCAGAAAATACTACTTAGATAATACTATCAGATAAGTTGATAATACAGTTCTCATATCATACAAACAGCCTGTCACATTTATTGGCCAAATTGCTAACAGTTGTACTGTTGATCCATTGTAAGCAGAGTTTATCATGATTCCTTACCAGACAAGTTTACTTATTGCTCTTTCCAAACCACCACACTGTTAGGGTTAATGTTCAGGGACTTGCATCATCTTATGGTTTGGTCGAAGGCCAACATGCAAATAATTAATTACATTAGCTGCTTAACTTCACTGTTCTGAGAAAAGTGACATCATCCCATGGAGTGTTTTGGCAACAGAGCAGAACAAACTTTCATAGACAGGAAATTTATAAAAAAAAGACAAATGTCTCTGAATGCTTAACCAGCCCATGTGGAACGCACAAACCCATTTATAGTGAAATAGAAATTAAAGTATTTTCGAAAGTTATGAAGAAGCTGACATTTGGAGTGTGTGTTTATCAAGGTGAGAGATAGCTGCACTAGAAATTGGGAAAAAATGTCTCCACTTCCCAATTAATAACCATCTCTCAGATTATGAGGTCAGGAATGGGACAACTCAAATATAATGTAAAGTTGCCTTTTATTTTGAGAATTTCAGCCTTAATATTAGTATATAAATTAGACTATTGTGATGTTTTTTCTGTTTCTGGCCTCATTGGCTATCAGAGTGCAGAGCACTGATGTCCGTTCCAAATTGGATGATACATAGATTTTTTCTTGGATGAAATAACAACTGAAAGCAGGGCAGAACATATTCTGCACCTGGCTAATCTGTAATGTGCTGGCTTCATCCATAGATTGAGTCAGCCTAATTGAAATATCCACGATAAGCACTATTGTGAACAGGAGCTAACTTGACTTGAATATCTTATGATTTCAAGATATTATAAAATGGGCTGAAAGCACAACTATTTAAAAATGATGTCTAGCAGGTTTGCAGGAGATCAGAGGGCCCTTGGGCTTTCAGATGAAGCTGGGGCAGTGTGGAAGTGGTGTAGAAGAAGGCAATTCATCTTGGCACAAAGTGATGAACGAGCGATTGAAGACGATGGTCAGGTTAGTCATTGTCAACTTTATGACCGGATGCATGGCCGGACAGTGCATGGATAGGTTAAGTTGCCAAGGTAAGTGAAGCCAGCCATTTTTTTCTGAGAATGTACTTTATGGACCCTGTCCACAATTCACAATCATCTTCCTTCGTATTATGTTTAAATGCTTGAACAGCTTAAACTCACGAACTGAGCCTTCACATAGAAGTATTCCTCCTGGAACATGTGCATTTATCCAAGAAAAGATTTACATAGAATCATAGAAAATAGGAAACAGAGTAGGCATCTTTGAGCCTGATCAGCCATTCAATATGATCATGGCTGATCATCCAACTCAGTAGCCTGTTCCTGATGTCATTCCCTATCCTTTGATCCCTTTAAACCTAAAGACTAGGTTTTATATCCGTTGTATCCGTTGCTCCCAATGCAGTCTCCTCTACATTGGGGAGACTGGGCGCCTCCCAGCAGAGCGCTTTAGGGAACATCTCCGGGACACCCGCACCAATCAACCACACCGCCCCATGGCCCAACATTTCAACTCCCCCTCCCACTCTGCCGAGGACATGAAGGTCCTGGGCCTCCTTCACCATCGCTCCCTCACCACCAGACGCCTGGAGAAAGAACACATCATCTTCCACCTCGGAACACTTCAACCCCAGGACATCAACGTGGACTTTAACAGTTTCCTCACTTCCCCTTCCCCCACCTCACCCTTGTTGCAAACTTCCAGCTCAGCACTGTCCCCATAACTTGTCCGGACTTGTCCTACCTGCCTATCTCCTTTTCCACCTATCCACTCCACCCTTTCCTCCCTGACCTATCACTTTCATCCCCTCCCCCACTCACCCATTGTACTCTATGCTACTTTCTCCCCACCTCCACCCTCCTCTAGCTTATCTCTCCACGCTTCAGGCTCACTGCCTTTATTCCTGATGAAGGGCTTTTGCCCGAAACGTCGATTTCGAAGCTACTTGGATGCTGCCTGAACTGCTGTGCTCTTCCAGCACCACTAATCCAGAATCTGGTTTCCAGCATCTGCAGTCATTGTTTTTACCTTGTTGCACCTATATGCTTACTTTCAGCAATTAGTGTACAAGGACACTTGGGTATCATTGTATCTGCTCTTTTCCCAATCTGTTGCCATTCAGGTAATAATCCACCTTCATGTTTTTGGTATCAAAGTGGATAACCTCACACTTATCCACATTATATTTCATCTGCCATATATTTGTCCACTGACTCAACATGTCCAATTCACACTGAAGCATCTCTGCATCCTCCTTACAGTTAGTTCACACTCGCTCTTACCTTTGTGTTGTCTGCAAACTCAGAGATATTATATTTAGTTCCCTCATCAAAATCATAAATATATTTTGTGAATAGCTGAGGTCCAAGCAGTGATCCCTGCAATACTTTGCTGATTACTGGTTGCTACTCAAGATGTGACAAGTTTATTCATCTTTGTTTCCTGCCTGCCAGCCAGTTCTCTATCCATGTCAGTGCACTACACCCCCCATTCCATACACTTTAATTTTACATACTAAGCTCTTACATAGGACCTCATTGAATGCCTTCTGATAGTCCAAATAAACCACATCTGCTACTTCTCCCAATCAATCCTACTAGTTACACCCTCAAAAAAGTCCAGTAGATTTATCAAGCATGATTTCCCTTTTGTAATCTATGCTGATTCTGTCCAATACTGTCACAGTGTTCCAAGGGCTCTGCTATAAATTCTTTTGTAATAGATTCTAGCACTTTCCCTCCTACTGATGTAAGGTTAACTCGTCTATAGTTCCTTATTTTCTTTTTGCTTCTCTTTTTTAAATAGTGATGTTACATCAGTAACCTTCCAAGGTAGGTTCCATAGAAACTGTTTCAGAATCTAAAAAATTGTGAAAGATGGCCATCAATGCATCTGCTGTCTTCAGGGTTGTTGTCTTCACTACTCTGGGATGTAGATTGGCAGGCCCTAGGGATTTGTTAGCCTTTAATTCTACAATTTTTCCTAATACCATTTCCCTATTAGTACTGGTTTCTTTCCCAAACTATACTTGTAATGTTGGGAAAGGCAACTAGGCCATGCATTCCCCACCATTTTGGCATGTTACGTGTATCCTCTTTTTTGACAACAAAACCAAAATATGTGTTTAATTTATTCCCCATTATAACTTCCCCTGTTTCTGGCTGTAAGGGTCTTACTTTGGACTTCACTGACTTTGTTCTCTTCACATTCCTATTAAAAACTTTAACATTCAGTTCTTTGCAAACTTACTCTTGTACACTATGTTTCCTACCTTAATTGATTCTTTTGCCCTCCTTTGCTGAAATCTAAACCCAATTCTCTAGTCTACTGTTCTTTCTGGCAAGCTCGTATGTCCCTTCCTTGGAACTAATATTATTCCTAATTTCTCTTATTAGCCTTGGCTGGGCCACCATTCCCATTTTACCTTTGTGCCAGACAGGATGAACAATTGTTGCAATTCATTCATGCATTCTTTAAATGTTTGTAATTGCCAATCTACCATCATCCCTTTAAGTAATGTTTCTCAATTTATCATAGCCAGCTCGCATCTCATACCAGCATAGTTTCTTCTATTTAGATTCAGAATCAGCTACATCACTTTTGATCTTAATAAAGAATGCAATCAAATTATGGTCACTCTTCACCAAGAGACCTTGCACAGCTAGATTGGCAATTATTTCTTTCTCATTACATAATACCCATTGAGAATGGCCCATCCTCTCATTGTTTCCTCAGCGCATTGATTTAGAAAATCATCTTATACACACTCCAGGAATTCCTCCTCTACTCTACTGGTATTGATTTGAATTGTTCATCTTTATACAGAATAAAAATGGTCATAATTACAGCTGCCCCTTTATTGCTTATAGCTCTAATTTCATGTTTACTGCCTTTCCCAATATTACCAGTACAATTTGGGGATCTATATGCAACCCCTACAACTGTTTTCTGTTCCTTGGTATCTCTAAACTTTACTTATACAGATCCTAATTTACCGAACTAATATTCTTCCTCTCTATTGAGTTTATGTCCTCTTTGACCAGCAATGTTACCCCATCTCCTTTTCATCTTTGTCTGGCCATCCCAAAAACGGAATACCTCTGAGTATCCAGTTCCTATCCCCAGCCCTCCTGAAGCCATATCTCTATAATCCCAACTGTATTGTATCCCATTTTATCTATTTACATGACTAATTCATTCACTTTATTGCAAATGCTCCGCACATGAAGACACAACGCCTTAAGTCTTGTCTTCTTAATATGTTTAGTCCTTTTCACATTATTTAGCACTGTGATTTGAATTCTCTGCCTGTCATTTTTCTTTTTTCTGATTCTGTCCTTTATTTTTACCCTTGTTGTTTCCCTCTCTTCTATCTTCCTGTATAGAGATTAAAAGCATGTCTGCGTAATATAAGATAATGTTAGATGTTCTATTTTTTGCTCAAGGACTTGAGAAGCCCAAAATAGCTGAAAGAGAAATGTGATAGTTGACAGACCCCCAAACGTCAGCCACCTGACCCCTTCTGCAGAGGAAGCTCTCGAAATCTTCAGTCAATGATATAATACAGGAAGGGGAGTAGGAGCTCAATTGCAACTGTGGACTTACAAGAAATTCTAAGCTAGGGCAGTTGGTGCTGAAACAAGAGGAGGGAGATCTTGTGGATAGATCAGAATATACCAGAGCCAGATTTCAAGGGGTTTGATTTTAAAAGCAAGATGCTTGTACAGCATCATATGTTTCAGCAAGAACTGGAGACTGTAACAGTCAGCAGGCTGCAGAAATGGAATTTCTAAATCATACATGGAATGTTTTGTATACTGCAATCTTAAAACAGCTTTATATGGAGTTGAATTACCGTAACAAAAGCTCCAAGGGTAATTTGTGTTGTTCCATAGACATTCAGAGGCCTGGAGTTTGATATTTGAAAGAACTTGATGGGTGGTTACGGATAACATGACACAAGAGCTAAGTGAACTCATTTTACCCTTCAGGTTGGTGGCTCACTTAAGAACTCTTTCCCATTCTAAATGTCATTGGTCAAAGCACTGGGTATAGGAGTTGGCATGTCATTTTGTGGCTGTACATGATATTGGTGAGGCCACTGAACTATATACAGTTCTAGTCAACCTGCTACATGAAGGATATGATTAAACTAGAAAGGGTGCAAAAAGGATTTACAAGGATCTTACCGTGACAGGAGGGTTTGAGTTATAGGGAGAGGCTCGTTAGGTTGGGACTTATTTCCCTGGAGCATAGGAGGCTGAGGGGTCATGTTATAAAGATTTATAAAATCATGAGGGGCATTGAGAAGGCAAACAGAAAATGTCTTTTCGCTGGGGAGTTCAAAACTAGAGGGCATAAGTTTAAAGTAAGGGGGAAAGATTTAATAGGGACTTGAAAGACAACTTTTTCACATAGAGGGTGGTGTGTATATGGGATGAGCTGCAGAAGGAAGTGGTAGATGCAGTACAATTACAAAACATAAAAGACGTTTGAAAAGGTACATAAATAGGAAAGGTTTAAATGTGTATGGGACCAATGCAGGCAAATGGGACTAGGTTAATTTGGGAAACCTAATTGACATGGTTGGACCAAAAGGTCTGTCTCTGTGTTGTATGACTCTATGACTTTATGTCACTGAAACTGTAAAATGTTCCAGTGTGGACTGGAGAACTGAAACCAAATTACAAGGTATTCCAGCTTGGGGTTGGCTAGCGCAGTTGGCTGGATGACTGATTTGTGATACTACCAGCAACGTGTGTAATTCCCTTACTAGCTCAGGTCACCATAAAGGCTTTGCCTGCTTAGCCTCACTCCTTGCCTGAGGAGTGGTAATACTCACATTAAACTCACCATCAGTCTCACTCTAATGAGAGTGCAGCCTCTGGGACTGCACCATGTTTAGAAGTGCCATTTTTTAGAAATCTAGATGATGATAGTGTTGTAGCAGAAAGAAAAAGGAGCTCATAATCTGTTAATTCTTCACCAGGTGTGGTAGTCAAGAGATGATCTCCTCCATAGCTTCCTATATCCTACCTTATATCAAGTTCCCTTCACTGCAGTAACTCACCAAGGCTTCTTCAACAGTATTATTCAAATTCGTGACATTTACCATATCGATGGACATGAGTAGCAAATGCATACAAGCACAACCATCTGCAAATCCCCTTGAAGCCATACAGTCCTAACCTGGAAATACATAGATGTTATTTCACTGTCGCTGGGGCAAAATCTTGGAACACCCTTGCTAACAACATCTAACAACACCCTACATCATATGGATGTCATGAAGGCAACTCTTCATTACCTTCTGAAAGGCAATTAGGGATGGGCAACAAATGGTGGCCTAGCCAGTGATGCCCACACCCCATGAAAGTATATCTATTTTTCAATTGTTTTGAAATGTTTATGGCGACCCACCTTATTTAACCACCAGTGCAGGTAGCTCTATTATGTTATTAGGTAGGAGATTCCAAGATTTTACGAAAGCAATAATAAGGGAATGGCAATATATTTACAAGTCAGAATGGTACATGGCTTTTCGATGGAGATCACATGTTGAATATTACTGTTGAAGAGCCTTGTTAAGTCCCCAGAGTGCGTCTTGTAGATGGTACACATTGCGGCCACTGTGCACTGGTCTTGGAGTGAGTGAATGTTTAAGATATTCAAACTGCCAGTGTAACTTCCTTTTCCTCCATTACTCCTTGTTTGAATTTTCAAGGTATGAAAATAATGTGAACATCCAACTACAAAAGGTCTGAGCTGAAGCATGTGGACCTAGGGAGGAAATGACTCCCTCATAACAAATAACAAACAGGCTGATGGAAAAATAGTATTCAACAGAAAAAAAAGAGAAAAATTACAAATGGAGATTATTTAGAAATAAACAGCTAATTATGCATATCAATATTTAATTGTTAAAACCAATTTTTTCCTATTCCAGAGTATTGTGCAACCTTGAGCATTGCATTTTTATCTGGCTGTGAATTTGATTCAGTTAAATGATGTATAAGTAATACTATTTATACAATTTTCATTGTCAGGCAAATAAAAATAACAGAAATAAGATGCATAATTGTCATTTCCACCTAACTTACATTGAATTGCCAAAACACACAGGTCAATCCCCCAACAAACAACAATAACTATGGGAAAAGGGATGGATGTGAACGTTGACTCATAGAGATGTACAACACATAAACAGGCCCTTTCCTAAATGTATCTAGTCTCATTTGTCAGGATTTGGCCCATATCCCTCTAACCCTTTCCTATGGTGGTGATCGATTCTCCATTGCTCCGGCAGTTCTCTGTACAATGTCTCGTCTGCACTAAGTTCTCTACTGAAGGGAAGTGGTATTGTCAAAGGTGACATCTTTACAATGGAAAGTTAAAGCAAGGTGTCTGACAACTTTGCTGAATGTAAAATGTTGGCATTTCAGACACCGTGGGAGAGGTTCCCACCAGTAGCTATCCCTCAAGCAAAATCAATCAAACAAGGACCAACAGCTCATTGCTCCGCTAAGATCAATTCCTGCCTTTCCTACATTACAGCAGTGACTATGGTTGCAGAAGTACAAAATTGGCTGTAACACGTTCTGCAACTTAAAAACTGTATGAATGCATATTTTTTCTTATATACTGTCTGGAGATTCATTAATTTTTTTGTACATTGGGCAGACTTCACATTCAGATTGATTTCAAAAGGTGGCAATTTTAAATTTACTCTTTGGGTGGATAAAAGCCTTTTTTCTGGGAAATTGGCATTTCATCCCTTTGTTTACTAATCTGAGGCAGGATTGCTTGATCATTTGGGAAAATATGACAAGATCAGCACAATTGAGAATCCTTCTGAGAAAATGGCAAATTCTGCAATCAAACTTTGAATGGTGAGAGTAGAATCTCACTCGTGAGTGATAAGAGGCATATTTGCAAGCAAATGCATGAAATTGGTACTTAATCTCACCTAATTTATTTGCATTTTCCTTTTCTCCCACATGCCAGATTGAAACTAGATGATCAGTACTACCGTGAAAGTGGATACCCGACAACTCCATGACTTTTCCCTTTGAGCCTCCAACTTGGGACAGCAGTCCCAAACATCTCAGGGCATGCTCCATGGGTAGTGATGGCCCATTATCCACCATCCCCACGTTTTGGCTTCAAAAATGCACCAGTCTCTTTGCATCTTCATGGCACATCTCCAAAGTTGCAATCACCTTCCAAGGTCTCACAACCTGCACAATGTACAGGAGCTGCTTATTTCAGATCTTTGTCTATAAAATATCCACATTATTATTCTACATGCAGTGCTGCCTTTCTTGGGTACTGTGGGGTTTGGGAAGGCGGGAGGAAAATTCTCATTACTGTTCCTATATGTACAATGTCTGACTGTGGGCACCAGAAGACTGGAGCAGCAGACAACTGAATGAGGGCAATGATGGGCAATGTAGAGACATCCCACTTGCCTCCTTGTCAGGGACCTTCTTGTCCCAATGCTTAGAGAATGCTGTTTAAATGTTATTTGTGTGTGCTGTAACTACTGAGTCATTATACTATGAAGAGATGCTTTGCTTCTGATGTTGACCATATAAACTCCTTGGAACCATCCTCAATGGATCTAGGCATAGATGTGGGTGTCTCAGTACCTGTTGCACTAAGAGCTGCTCCATGAAAGGATAAGAAATACATGTTCCTGGAAGATCAGGACCAGCATTGACCTCCAGTGACTATGCAGCCACCTCCTACTGAGGAGCTTGCAGTTGCAAACACTGCCATAATGCGACAAAGATGCAGAAGCACCACCATCGCTGGTCTTCCACAGAACACTGCGCAGAGAGAAGGGCAGTGGTACAGTACTTTGTCCAGAGGTCATCTGTGTCTCATCCATGTCCCGCATCTCGTCCTCAAACACTATCCCTCCAACTGCAACAAGGACAGAACCCCCCCCCCCCAACCCCGGTCCTCACCATCCACCCCACCAACCTCCGTATAAAGCGCATAATCTGCCAACATTTCTGCCACCTACAAACAGACCCCACCAGCAGGGATATATTTCCCTCCCCACCCCTATCCACCTGCCTCAAAGGCCATTCCCTCCATGACTACTTGGTCAAGTCCATGCCCCCCAACAACCCACCCTCCCCTCCTTGCACCTTCCCCTGCCACCGCAGGAATTGCAAAACCTGCGCCCACACCTCCTCCCTCATCTCCATCCAAGGCCCCAAAGGAGCCTTCCATATCCATCAAAGTTTCACCTGCACATCCATCAATGTCATTTATTGCATCTGTTGCTCCCAACACGGTGTCCTTCACATTGGGGAGACTGGAAGCCTTCTCACAGAGCGCTTTAGGGGACATCTTGTGATGCCCGCACCAATCAACCCCACCGCTCCGTGGCCGAACATTTCAATTCCCCTCCCACTCTGCCGAGAATATGCAGATCCTGGGCCTTCTCCACCGCCACTCCCTCACCATCTGACGCCTGGAGGAAGAACGCCTCATCTTCCGCCTTGGAACCCTTCAACACCAGTGCATCAATGTGGACTTCACCAGTTTCATCATTTCCCCTCTCCCCACCTTATCCCAGTTCCAAACTTCCAGGTCAGCAATGTCAATCTTCTTTCCCACCTTTCCGCTCCACCCTCCTCTCCGATCTATCACTTTACCCCTTCCTCCATCCACCTATTGCACTCTCAGCTCCCTTATCCCCAGCCCCAACCCCTCCCATTTTTCTCTCCACCATTCCCCCCCCCCCCCCCCACCCCACTAAGGCTCCCTGCCTCAATCCTGATGAAGGGCTCCTGCCCAAAACATTGATTTTCCTGCTCCTTGGATGCTGCCTTACCTGCTGTGCATTTCCAGCACCACTCTAATCTTGACTCTGCCCAGAGGTGTCAGCTGGAACAACATGTGATCTTCCTTCAGGCAGAAGCTACAGAAGCTTGAACATACACACCAACAGGTTCAAGAACAGCTTCTTCCCTGTTGTTATTAGAATGCTGAATGGACCTCTCTAATTTCAAATTTAATGTTGACCTTAATTTTGTGCACTTCCTGTGCAGTCATAACCTTGTATGCCTTGCTCTGTCTAAGAACTCAATGATCTGTATGCCCTTGTTTATAATGGTCTGCCTGTACTGCTGGCAAAGCAGAACTTTTCACTGTACTGAGGTACACGTGACAACACTAAATCAAATTCTGTTCAGCATTTCTCCAGTGTAACAACTTCTTCCACTGGGGCCAATGAAGGACATAGGATGATCCCTTGACATCAGGTTTCCATGCAGATTATTTCTGTGGCTTCACACCAATACTATATAGACAGAAGACACCACTTAATCTTCAGAATTGCTGTTCCAAACAAACAAAGAGCTTATTAAGGCTATGAGGTGGATAGTGTGGATTGAAGAGAGGCAAAGAATAGAGCCGAGTAAGAAGATAAGGGTGTTTTTCAGATAGAACAACACCTCCAGCACCCTACAGTACAGCAACCATGGTAAAAACAATGCAGGCAGGACTTCTTTGTGAATATCTTTCAAATGGGTTGTGTGAAGTCATCTTTCACAGACTGCAAAGTAGAGGTGGAAGACCTCTGGAGTGTCCAGAGAGAAGATTTCAAGAGGGGTCCTGTATGTACTTACTCCTCCAGATGGGTGCCTAGTGCCATAACTTCATCTCCTTGTGAGGAAGGGGCACTGGAATGATGTCAAGATCCTACCACTTTACCATTTTTACTGAGCACCAAAGAGTTAGTAGAGGCTATGCTCATACCCAGTAGACAATGAGTGTATTGGACCTAGCGCTCCATAGCAACTACTTACCTATCCCTGGACGCAGCCAGACCGCAGAACGGATATTCTTGTGAATCTAGGATAACCTCAAATTAGAAACCTACATTCCTCCTTTATGAAATCTGCTTATTATTCAGCTTTCAGATGTCATGTTGAGTTGGGCAAAACAAAGAGCAAATAGGTTGGTAGTGCTCATGTTTATCCAAGGGGAGGAGAATAAAAGGAGTTCCAGAACACTTTTCTGACAACCTGAATGACAGGAGCAAAGGAATACAAGAAAAGAGAGAAATGGTGTAAAACCAGCTTTACAAGGAATTAACTTATACAAAGAAAGAGGCTAAAATGTTTACCACAATGTGTCAGGTGCAGGATGCATTTATTTGGATGATATTAGCCCAACATGGCTAAGCACTTAAAAAAGACTGCAGTGTTGAACTTTTAACTTTATTCTTTGATTTTTCTGCGTTCCACCAAGAAGGACTTTACTATTGAACTTTTAACAATTTTTTTAATGTTTCTACTTTGTACCTAAGATTTTATACCTAGGTATCCTTGTCCCTAAGATGGTGCTGGGAATGGTGACATTGCATACTTTTTACTGTACTCCTCTATCCCTGTACTGCAGTACATGTGACAATAATACCTAATCCTAATTCTAATTCTAAATGTATGAATGAGACAAGTCACACCAGCAACTCGATAATTTTCAACGTTTATCTTACTCAATAAAAGCACAATAGTCTGCTTAACATATTGCAACAATTTGCTAGTTCTTTTAAGTGTTAAAATATATCCTGTATCTAAAGATGAAGGTATTTGGCAGTGAAATTTATTAACCTGCAACATCTTTGTTGGCCTTTAAGATTTCAACTTCACTAAAAGTTAAATCTGCAAAGAGTCAGCCTTTATTAGCTTCTTTAAAAGTGCTGCATATGGTAGTTCTAATTGAATTACATCACCATGAAGTAATTTTCACCGTCCTCTGGAGAAACCGAAATCAGAAAAATGCTTTCTCAGGTTGAATATAAAGATATGGACAGGACTATTCTATACTAATATTTGTCAGAATATTACTTCATAGAAGTGAAGAAATATCACAAACATTTTACAAACTGGAATTGTACCAGTTACAGTAACTCTTAGGTTATGGCTGCCAAAGGGCAACAGTCTCACTGAGCAAAACAGTCCTATAATCATTTGTCTTAAGAGCCATATTGTTGAAAGTTTAATACCACAGCAAGTTGTATTTATATATATATGTTCTTCACGAAAATAATAAAGTCAACATGGAACCTAGGAGGAAGTGAATGAGAAACAGATCTTAACATTACACTGGTAATGTTAATGTTAGAATAACTTAAAAAGTGTAATATTAACTCCATATTACAAAATAACACATAATGGAAAATATGAATTGAACTTTTCCTTCTATGGGTTTGCTTTCATTTTTCCATTTCTCTTATTTTAAATTCTCCATTTGTGCTTATTTTTATTCACACATGGGATGTGGGTGTTATTGGCTGGGCCAACATTTATTGGTCATCCCTAGTTGCCTTTGAGAAGGTGGTGGCAAACTGCCTTCTGAATGGCTGCAGTCCATGTCCTGTAGATGGGTGCTTAATGCTATACAGGTGGGAATTCCAGGATTTTAACCCAGTGACATTGATGGAACAGCAGGTATATATCCAAATTAGGTTAGTGAGTGGCTTGGAGGGGAATTTGGAAGTGGTGAAGTTCCCATTCATCTGCTGTCCTTGTCCTTCTAGATGAAAGTGGTCATGGGTCTGGAAGGTGCTGTCTCAGGAACCTTTGTAAATTCCTGCAATGAAGTTTGTAGATGGTACACACTTGCTAGTTTGCATCAAAAGTAGAATGAGTGAATGTTTGTGTGAGTGGTGCCAAACAAGTGGGTTACTTTGCCCTAGATGGTGTCAGGTTTCTTTTGCATTTTTAGAGCTGCACTTATCCCGGTAGATGGAGAGCCTTCCATCACACTCCTGACTTGTGCCTTGTAGATGGTTTGGAGAGTCAGAAGGCAAGCTACTCATTGCAGAATTTCTAGCCTCTGACCTGCTCTTGTAGCCACTGTTTTGTACGATTAGTCCATTTCAGATTCTGGTCAATGATAATGGATGTTGACAGTGGAGGATTCAACTATGGTAATGGCATGGAATCTCAAAGGGCAATCCCTAATCCCTTAGAATCATCCCTAATTGCTCAGGGGGCACAACATTGCTCTGTGTTTGGAGGTGTGTGCAGGCCAGACTAGGTAAAGATGGTAAGTTCCTTCCCTTGGGACAATAGTGATCCACATGGGCTTCATTGTCAAAAATCGACAGTAGTTTCATGGTTGCCATTAGGCTAGCTTTAAATTCCAGATTGTTATTGAATTCAGATTTCACCAGTTGGCATGGTGGGTTTCAAACCCATGCTTTCAGAAAAATATCCTGGGACTCTGGATTACTAGTTCAGCAAGTCTACCACTCTGCCACTATCTCTCTTGATGGAGTTGGTAATTGCCTGATACTTGGGTGGCATGAATGTTACTTGGCCACTTGTCAGCCCAAATCTGAATGTTATCCATTTCTTGTTGCATTTGAACATGATTGCTTCAGTGTTTGAGGAGCTGCAAATGGTTCTGAATATTGTGCAATCATCACTGAAAATCTCTACCTCTGACCTCACGGTGGAGGGAAGTTCATTGATGAGGAGCTGAAAATGGTTGGACCTAGGATGCTACCCTGAGGATTTCCTGCAGAGATAACTGATCTTCAACAACCACGATCATCTTTCTATGTGCAAGGTATGACTCCAATCAGCAGAGAAAAGTTCCTCCCCGATTATCATTGACTCCAATTTTGCAAGAGCTCCTTGATATTATACTTGATCAATTCCAGCCTAGACATCTAGGGCAGTCACTCTCAACACTACTCCCTGAGGTTGATTTAATTTTTGTTTACATAGTTTTGATTATTTATAAACTAGTTTCATCCATGCATTCAAAGCATTTTACACACAATAAAATTTAGCTTAAACAATATTCTGACATTTAAAAGTCTTATTGAATTAATCAAATTATTTGTTTAAAATTATCTGCACTTTCAAACATCTAACATCTATATACTTACATGATGAAATGGGACAAAATGTTCCATGAAAATGTTCTGATCAGAGACACCTACATTCTTGGTCCTTCAAAAATGTTTTATTAGATTCATGACTCCGATGTGATTACATTTTGAGATGACCTAACATCTTTCTCTGTGTCTCAGCAGTGGTAATCTTTCACATAAGGTTGCCAACTCTAGAGCTGACAGTATCATTGGCCTGACACTATCAGAAACCTGCCTTGATCAATGAGTTAGGATGCAGCCTAATTAAGAGACCACCTTCTGTAAAATAGTTCAATGGTCTGTCTCCCAGGAGGTGCAGGCTTTGGACCGTCAATTGGTCCTAAAATTGTGATTCTGAACATTTGGGAACTTCTGCCTATTATGTCTATCCCCTGAATCACACCCCCTATTACTGGAAAATGGGGTCTGAGATGTGTTCTCACACTTCTGATAGGAAGTGTGCTGGACAGCATCTTGATAAAGGGATTTGTGTGAATGCACATAATAACTACTGAGAGCATAGATAGCTGTCTTGATATCAATCATTATGCAACTCACTGATTTTACTCCAGCATTTCAATTTCCAACAACTACATGTCCTGCCTCGCACAGCTGAATATGTTAAATAGCATATACCTCCACCTGTACAATTTAAAGGAAATATTAAACATTCATACGTTAGTTGTTGTGTTGTTGGTGCAATTGTGCACGTTTTGCTAAGCATTTCCATAATTCCCAAAGTTTGAGCATTTTGCCTGGCAAAGTCTAGCTGGTACAAAATATTATTTAAAAGCATGTGCTGAATCCATTTGCTTCCAGACATGAGTGGCCTGATTAGTCTTCATTTTGGAAATTAGCATGGTTGGAAGAATGAAAAGAACCCAGAGAAAGCAGAACAAGCTTCTGGAGGAGGAGCAGGGTTGGGAGATGAGTTCACAGCAGGCGTCATACTCACCGAGAATGTTAAGGGCTTTAATTCTCTTATCTCAAGTTCAGAAATGGCTGACAGTTCAGAATTTGTTGCTTCATTAATGTAGTAATGACAGAATTCTGTGAAATCTTGCAGCCACCAATGGAGCCTCAAGCAGGCAGGAATGCTTTGGTTCCAGTTGTCAATGTTACCCTGGATCTTTGCTTTTCTTATTCTAACTCCTTCTAATGCTACTGGAGATATCGGCAACATGTCACATTTTGCAGTACATTGCTATCTGAGGGAATGCACTGAGGCTTTGTAGAGACATAGCCTCACCTCATTCCTACTTGCCACAGAAAAGCAGACAGAATGAGCCTTGGGGTTTGGAAATGTTGTCGGCCTCCCAATAGTGCAGGGTACCATTTAACTACATCCCGTCACTTTTCAGGAGTGTCTTATGAACTCAGCTATTTTCGTGAGTTCCAGTACCTCAATATGGAAATGGTTTTGAACGCAGTCCATTATTTAAGCAGAAATAACAACTCCTTCCCCATGTGATGGGCATCTCTGTCAAATACATTGGATACATATTCAAAAGTCAAATGCTGGTTTGTTTACTCATCACATGGCTCATTACTGTATTCAGATCCCTTGCACAGTAGGAGATGTTCAATGAGAGCCATTCTTCCTCAGGGAATGTTATAGGGTACACTCATCGGCATCTTCAAGCAAGTCTATGATTATCCTGGAGGAATACTGCAGGAAAGATTCGAAAATGTTCTATGTTACGGACCAGACCAAACCCCTCAAAATATGTTAAAAAGATAGTCTAGACCCTAACGTTTTCTTATTTTAAAGGTAGGTGTAAGTTGGTGCATTCCAGATAGAATTTGATTGGTCAGATTACTTAACATTAAGCAAAACACGTTTCACTCATACACAAATAAAATACAACAAAACAAAAAGATATAGAAAAGAATCGGTTCAGCTGTAACTATCGAAATGCTTAACAAAATAACAGATACAGTAACTATTATTAATTAACCGTTCCAATGTAGTAACAGTCCGTAAACACACCCTTGACAAAGGCAAATTCAGAATAACAGACAATCTCATCTGCAACTCCAGCAGCAAGAAGAGAACCCCCAACTTTTAGCTGTAACCAAGAGAGGGGTAAAAGGCTTCCACTTCTTCAAGACCCCAGCATCATATGCTAAAAGCTAAAACTAAAAATCCTGGTTCTTTGGGAGCTTGACCACACCCATTCAGGCTGCTTCTATTGTTACAACTTTAAAAAAAAACTCCAAGGCCTCACAAGCTGTTTACGCCAGCGGCTCTGCATGGATTGCTCCGACCTCTAACTTAGAACCTCTCTTCAAAAAAAAAGGACAAAATACATCTCTTAAGGCCATAGTATTGTCACATCTAGTAGTAAGCTGCATGCTGTATACCCTTGTCATTGTGATGGAAGAAATCCGTGGTCATGTGTTGGTTCACAGTGAAGGAATGAAATCCCTTTAAGTTTAAAAAATTCTTTTAATTCCTTACTGCACACATATTAACCACCATACACACATTGTGAGGTTCATAGAACCCTGGACCATGGGCACTAACCTCAATGTAATGTAGGAGAAAGTGAGGACTGCAGATACTGGAGATCAGAGTCGAAATGTGTGGCACTGGAAAAGCACAGCAAGTCAAGCAGCATCCAAGGATCAGGAGAATTGATGTTACGGGCATCAGGAAGGGTTTATGCCCAAAACATCGCCCCATCGTTTGTGGGCGGCATGGTGGCACAGCACTGCTGCCTCACAGCGCCAGAGACCTAGGTTCAATTCCTGCCTCGGGCAACTGTCTGTGTGGAGTTTGCACATTCTCCCCGTGTCTGTGTGGGTTTCCTCAGAGTGCTCCAGTTTCCTCCCACAGTCCAAAGATGTGCAAGTTAGGTGAATTGGCCATGCTAAATTGCCCATAATGTTAGGTGAAGGGGTAAATGTAGGGGAATGGGTCTGGGTGGGTTGCTCTTCAGAGGGTCGGTGTGGACTTGTTGGGCTGAAGAGCCTGTTTCTACACTGTAAGTAATCTAATCTAATCTGCAAGTATTCTAATCTAATCCTCCTTCTCAGATGCTGCCTAACCTGCTGTGCTTTTCCAGCACCACACTTTTTGACTCACTAAATGTAGATGATTCTGCAGTTGGAGATTACACCAGAATGCATGCCAGTTGTCATTTAAATGGTCAGGTTGGATAGTAGGTGTGAGGAGAAGGAAGGGTTGTGGGCCATTGTCTGTACTTGTAGTTTGTTGAGAAGCTGGGAAGACTGTTGTGCAGTTAGGTGGTTGGGATGGGGATGACCTTAGTGAAAAGGTCCTGGGGGATTTGAGAGAGCATGGAATTCCCAGGGCTGGAAATCATGATAAATACTTACTTTTTAAATTCTGTGCTATTTAGTACTGGTTTCCTAGAGGTAACATGCATTACTGCTGGCTTCCTCAGGGAAAACCAAAGGTGCAGCAGGGGCCAGAAGCAGGCTTTGGTTCCTGTTTTCCCACTTTCAAGCACTCCAACACCAGCTTCAGGCATGGTGAAAGGATATCACCAAGATGGCCTCCTGTGCATTTCCTGTAAGAAGTGTGCATGAGAATCTTAGACCTCATCCTTATCTAAAAACAGATGCTATGTGGTTTAGTCTACGCTCTAAGTCCATAAAACACAAGAATAACTTGTTTAAAGCATAGTATAGGCAGTTCTGCGACAACACATGTTTCTTCAACATGTATTGGTTTTAACGCAATTGAGGAATTTAGACCATCATTTATACAATGCGAACTTTCTTACCTGTATTGGCTATAACATGATTCCAGCCCTATTAGCTTAAAAGGCGGAGCGATTACATGATCTTCTTACAACACGAGATCGCACGAGAATGGAACTATTGCATTATATTAGGACTGATTGTACATCATTTCTTTAAACATAATTCTTCCTTTTTTAAAATGTGCCTTTAACATTTTTCCCACTATGTGATTCAATCAATGGAAGAAAGTGATAAATAAAAAATGCTAGTTTGATCAGCAAAAGGCTACTCTCATTATGATTTATTAACTAATAATGGCTTCAAGATATTTTATTTACTAATCAGCAATTTTGGAAATGTTATTACACACCTCTGGAGCAGGTGGGACTTGAACCTGGGTCAGCTAGCCCAGATGTAGGGATACTACCATTGTACCACAAGTCCTCTAGTCGTGGTTGCAATAATTGCAGTCACCTTGTAACTTTGTGGCAGAATAAGAGTGAGATATCGAGGAGCAGTTTTATTGGGTACTTGGCAGAATCTACATTCCATGGTTTGTCACTAGAATTTTAGATTAGATTAGATTAGATTACTTACAGCGTGGAAACAGGCCCTTCGGCCCAACAAGTCCACACCGACCCGCCGTAGCGCACCCACCCAGACCCATTCCCCTACATTTACTTTGCACCTAACACTACAGGCAATTTAGCATGGCCAATTCACCTAACCTGCACATTTTTGGACTGTGGGAGGAAACCGGAGCACCCGGAGGAAACCCACGCAGACACGGGGAGAATGTGCAAACTCCACACAGTCAGTCGCCTGAGGCGGGAATTGAACCCGGGTTGCTGGCGCTGTGAGGCAGCAGTGCTAACCACAGTGCTAACTTCAAAAGGTTTCTGGCAAAGAAGACACAGTGTTAAAATTCCTCATGCAGAGTAACAGGATGTTGGTTTCTACTCATGATACTCAG
This sequence comes from Chiloscyllium punctatum, assembly GCF_047496795.1. Lineage (NCBI taxonomy): Eukaryota > Metazoa > Chordata > Chondrichthyes > Orectolobiformes > Hemiscylliidae > Chiloscyllium > Chiloscyllium punctatum. The sequence goes on from NC_092749.1 coordinate 85,229,407, forward strand.
TAATAAAGTTCCTGCTCTCAAGATTGCAGAAAGGGACACCAGAAATTAATTTTTATTGATCTAGCAGACTCAGTTTTGGACTGTGATAAACATCTAAACATTTTCCTGTTAGCTACCTAAAACATGAATTGGATTCCTTAGATGTATAAATGTGGTTTCTAAGAGCATACTTGGGTCCCTTCAGAAATTGGGCTGAAATCAGGGGCAACCATCAGCTTTCATGGTTCAATTCCTGCCCTCTTCTGATCATCACCACCCAGCTCTTATCACTTTCTCGCCTTTTGTGTTTCTGCTAATGAAGCAAGAACCTAATATTTGCTGATATAAATGCAAAACCTACCTTTGAAGACAAAATGGCAAGTCACAAATTTCACTTTTGTGATGTCTGAGTCCCAATATCAGGTCAGGATCCTAACTGGAAGCTGCACTCAAATCAGTGTTGGTCCTGAAAATAGGCTGAGGTGAATTTCTACTTCTAGGCACTTCTCTGCAGGAGATAAATACATTCAACCTAAACTGTCTATATGCTTCTAAATGGATCTACTCAAGACTAATGGAGATAGAGACTAATGTTTAGGTGGTCGTGAGGGGACAGAATGTAGATTAATGTGGGGAGAAACAAAGAAATCTGAAGAGACAGAATGAAAAATTAATTGAAAGATTTAGGAAATGGGGATTACCATTTGTAAATCTGAATTTAAAGGATGAAAGTGATGATTGGTCATGCCATTATTTGGACATAACTTCAAATCAAATTCTTATCTCCACCTTGTTAATGGATGCCTAAGTCCATTAATAGCTCTGGTAAAGTAGCAGTTGGAGAAAGTTCTTCTGAGCACATTGTGCTCATATGACAAGATGGCTGGGAATAATTTCCAGCCTGACACAGTATGTATAATTTATGCACAATATTCTGTGATATTTGTGGGTCTTGTGGTACCATGATTTTTAAGCCAAGTAATTCCACATTAATTTTATAACTACAAAATATAGTTCACAGTTAAAAGTAGAGTGGTTCACTTTAAAATAAACTTATGAATGACATATTTCTGATCTCACTCAATTATTTATTTTTCAATATATCACAGCTCTCTTTCATTTCCCATTTATATAAACGATCAGAGAGAAGGATGGGAGGGAGAGGCTCAGTGAACAAGGCCTGCTGTGACATTAATCCAGGTTTTTCAACCATTTCAGACCAAGTGAGGATATTTGCTTTTTCCAGTGATCTAATTTCAGTGTTTTATCTAGTTGACACAAGATTTTATACTTCAATGACCACATAGATTCCATGTTTGTTTAAACAGTTGAGGAAGAAGCGTCTTTGTCTGGCCTTGTGTAAACTAGAATGAGAACTAACTCTTTAATCATACAATCACTGAGTTGTTGTATAATTAAATATCTAGAACAAGGAAGTTGTGCAGAACATCCATTTTTATGATTTGGTTTATGAGACTGCAAGAAAATAGAAGCATCAAATCAGTAGTTAGAAATAAGAATCATGTTGTTTGATAATGCAAATACATCACCACTCGCAATTTTGTAACACACATTACAATTGGATTTTCAATTGGGGTGCAGGTACACAATAAAAATTGCCATCTTGGATGGTCACTAGAACAACAAAACAAAGTAAAGGCAGAAACAGGGAGCCGTCAATTTGGACATCTCCAATTAATATCTTGCTGAGCTCATTAATAGTCTATGGGGGCAGCAGATAGAGGAGCAATGGAAAATGGAGAGTATGGGATATGTTAAGTTGCAGCTGTCATGGACACAGTGTAGAGCTGGATGGGCTCATGAATGCATACTAAATAGTAGTTCAAAAAAAATGGAGATTTAACCTCAACAAGTTGCACAGAGTTTGCCAACATTGGTGCTGAGAGTTTACATTTTAAGCAATGAATGGTTGGGCTCATGTAGGGATATGAAAATGCTAGCATTACTTAGGTGTCAGGTGAGTAGACAAAGCTGTGGTCAACCAATAAGGATGAGCTGAACAAATTGAGATGGGAGCAAGATCTTCTGTCATTTGTGTAGTGAGCTTCAGCTGTTGCAGTCTCATTACTTTGGAGGCTGAGAGGTATTGCTGTGAGAGAAAAGAAAGCTTCTCATAACAAAAATATTTCAATGTAAGAAAATATTGCATTTTACTGAGTTGTACAGAATGTTACTGTTTTTCCTGCTTACTCCTAGCCCTTGAAATGAAGCATTAACTTGTGAGCTAAATGTAAACATGTTTTTACTCAATTTCTACAGGCTCGAGAGGATGTTATTCACTTGCTGAAGTCGAACAAGATTAATCCGGAGTCTTTAGAGGCTTATTATGGTCTGGCCGTTCCTGAGACAATTTTACGGACATTGTACAGGGATGCCAATCAAGCCCAGGAAAAGAAGACAGGTGAAGATGTTTATGAGAAACCAATGGCAGAGGTATGCTTTCAGGTTTAGATTATTCATGTATCGTGCAGGAAACCCTTAATCTGATGCATCACATCTGAGTGCTTTCACCTGGGCCCAATAAAGGATTAGTAGCCCATTTTAGGATGGGACTATCAAAAATGTTCTAATATTAATTTTAGCCAGAACTACACTGTGCAAGTTCTGACTAGTTCCATGTGTAATGTAATTGCAGAGATTCAGCCACTTTGAAAAATATCCCTGTCAGATTTAAATGATGCAGAGTCTCAGAATCTATTGAGAAACTTAAAGATAATCCCATCCTATAACAATGATGTAGGATATTTCCATAATGTTAGATGGTTAAGCAGATGGTGAAGCATCTGCTTCACAATCACTCCTGTAATGAATAGCTCCATAGCATCCTATCAGAAGCTCATAGAATTTTCGGGTTTTTTTTCTCAAGTTCCTTGTCAATTTCTCTATAATTTTACAGCTGGCACTTAAAGCACAGGGTTTACAAATGTAAAAGCCACAAGTATGTAAAGCCGATGGGTTAGGAGTCCTTGTGGACCATGCTGGTGTCCATAGCTCCAGGACAGAAGAACTGGGTTTGAGTCCTACCTGCTGTACATGTATCATAACATCTCTGAAGATGTTGTTTAGAAAATATCTGTTAGGCTAAAGTAGGAACCTGAGACCAGGCATCCTTGCTGAAATATGTACCAATGGGCACATCCGACAAGAGAAAAGGCCAAAGCATTTGCAGTCATCTTCAGTCACAAATGCTGAGTGCATGATCTACCTCCAGCCACAATCTCTATCCTCACAAAGCCTAGCCAATTCAAATCACACCACGTGATTTGAAGAGAAGGCTGAATACACTAGATGTACTGAAGGATATAAGTTCTGCCAACTATAAGGAGAGGATGAAGTGGCTGGGGCTTTTATCCCTGGAGCATCGGGTGACTTTACAGAGCTTGGTAAAACTATGAGGTGCATGGATAAGGTAAATAGTCAAGGCCTTTTTCCTAGGCTAAGAGAGTCCAAACTAAAGGGCATAGATTGAAAGTGAGAGGGGAAAGATTTAAAAGAGACCTGAAGGTCACCTTTTTAATGCAGAGGGTAGTGCGTGTATGGAATAATTTGCCAGAGGAGGTTGTGGAAGTGGGAACAATTACAAAAGGCATCTGGTTGGGTACATGAATAGAAAGGGTTTAGAGCAAAATGGGTGAAATGTTGGCAAACGGGACTCGAATAGTTTAGGATATCTGGTTGGCGCAGATGAGTTGGACCTAAGGGTCTGTTTCTCTGTTGTTAATCTCTGTGACTCCATGACTCTATAGTGCTGAAAATCTATTCTATACTAGCCAAGCTCCTAGTACAGTTACAACACCTGCATTTACTGGACAATGTGGACATTTTCCAAGATATGTCCTGCCCACAAAAAAGGGAGAAGTCTGCTCCAGACAATTACTGGCCAATTACCCTAGCTTCAATAGAGTCATAAAGATCTACAACACAGCAAAAGGCCCTTCAGTCCATTGAGTCTGCACCAGTCAAAAATAACCATCTAACTATTCTAATCCCGTTTTCCAGCACTTGGCCCATAGTCTTGTATTCCTTTGTATCACAAGTGCACATCTTAAATGTTATAAGGGTTTCTGCCTCTACAACCTTGCAGGCAATGAGTTCCAGATTCCCACCACCTCCTGAGTTGACATGCTTTTCTCTTGCATCTCCTCTAAACCTTTGCCTCTTACCTTAAATTTATGCTCCCTGGTCATTGATCCCTCTATGCCTCTCTCCTGTCTACCCTATCTATGCCCCTTATAATTTTATACATCCCAATCATGTCTCTAGCCAGTCTTCTTTGCTCTTTGGAAAACAGTCCCAGTCTGACCAATCTCTATTCATAACTGAAACTCTCCAGCCTAGGCAATATGCTGATAAATCTCCTCTGCATTTCTCTCCTATAATGTGGTTCCAGAAGTGCACACATTACTCTAGATGTGGCCTAATCAACATTTCTTACAGTTCCATCATTACCTGTCTGCTCTTAAACTCTATTCCTGATTAATAAAGGCAAATATATCATATACCTTGTTAGTCACTTTGCCTGCTTGACCTGATACCTTCGGGGACTGTACATCCTCGGTGCTTCCAAGATTACTATTGTTCGTCATGCATTCCTTTGCCTTCTTTCCCCTGCCCAAGTGCAACAATTTATGTTTATCCAGATTGATTTGCCTCTGATTAGTCCATTTGACCAGCCTGTCTGTATAATCTCTTGTAGTTTAAGCCTATTCTCCTTACTATTTACCACCCCACCAATTTTTGATTCACCTGTGAACTTACTGATCAATATTTCTACATTCAAGTCTAAATTATTTATACATACCAAGGGTCCTAACACTAACCCCTGTGGGACCCCACTTGGCACAGAATTCCATTCAGAAAAACAACCCAACCAGCATCCCCTGCTTTCTGACAGTTGTGGATCCAAGTTCTCAAATTTCCTTGGTTTCCAAGGGCTCTTACCTTTGCTATCAGTCTGCGAAGCAGGCCTTATCAAAAGCTTTTGTAAAGTCCAATTAGACTTCACCAAAAGAAAGTCTATGTCTATATATCTGGTCACCTCTTTGAAAAATTCAGTCAAGTTGGTCAGATGTGATTTCCCTTAACAAAACCATGCTGACTGTACTTGATTTAATCCCTGCCCCTCCAAGTGCAGAATAATCATTGTCCCTGAGAATTGCTTCCAATATTCTCTCCATCACTGAGGCTAGACTTACTGACCTGTAGTTTCCTGGTTCATGTAATAAGTTCATGGAAGCTGTCATAAACTGTACCAACATGAACCACTTACTCAGCAATAACCTACTGACTGATGCTCAATTTGGGTTCATACTTCAGGACTCAGCCAGTTCATGAGTACTGGAGCTAGCAAGCCATCCTTGGTGATGACTTTGAAGTCCTCCATTCAGACTACATCTTGTGTCCTTACCATCCTCAGTGCCTGCCCCAGATGTTATACAATCCAAAATGAGATTGGATTCCACAAGTGACATGAAACTAACCGGCTGTGACATCATCACAATGTTTGTCCAAGTGCGATATCAAGCTGTTTATTGAATTCAAATATGCTATGGTAGGATTTAAACTCTTGCCTCCAAGATATTAACTTGGTGTTCTGGACTACCACTCCATTAACATTACCACTATGCCACTGCCTCTTCCAAGAGTGGTATCAATGAGCCCTACCATAATTGAAATCAATGGAAATCAGGGTGAGACTCCACTAACTGGTGTCGTACTTTGCATAGTTAGGAAGATGACATTGGTTATTAGTGATCAATCATCCTTTTTCCAGGCCATAACTTCAGAAGTTCTTGAGAGCAATGTGCTAGGCCGAACTATCTTCAATTGCTTCCTCCATGACGTTCCCTCCATGGTCATGACAGAAGCGGGAACTTTCACTTTTGATTGCACTGTGTTCAGTTCTGTTCACAACTCCTCAGACATTAAGCAGTTCATATCTACATGCATCAAGTTCTAGGCAACATTCAGCTTTGAGCTCATTAGTGGCAAGTAACCTTTACATCACACAAGGGCAAAGTCATTATCTTTTCTAGCAAGAGCGTCTAACCCATCTTCTATTGTCATTCAATAGTATTGCCATGGGTAAATCACCCACAATTAACAAACACCTAACTGGATCAGCCACACAAATACAATGGCTACAAGAGCAGGGTAGAGGCTGGGAATTCTGAGCAGCTCATTGCCTGACTCTTCAAAACAGTGCAAGACACACCGTAGGAGTGCAAGGGAACACTCTCCACTGACCTCTAACCAAGATCACACATAGCACGAATAAAATATCACATTTAGTTTGAGAGTAAAAATATGGCTGTAAAACAAGGATCTTAAACCTTTAAATGCAATTTAGAAGCAAGAAACGGTTGGCTAAAGTGGAGTTGAAAAATAGGTTAAAATATAGGGTAGCAGTGGCAGATATTTAAAGAGCTGCTTCAGAACTCTTAAAGATGTATTCTGTCCAGAAGGAAAGAATATGTGAAGGATACAGCATCTGTAGCCAATTGAAGATGTCAAATCTGATATCAAATTGAAAGAAAAATCAGATAGGGCTGTGAAAGTTAGTGATAGTCAGCATTAGGCAACTTCTTTTATAACAGTAAAAGATGACTAAAAAATAAGTCGGAGATTTTAAAATGTGAAATTAGCAAGAAAAATATGAACAATAAAAGGTTCAATATGTGTACAAAAAGGAAGAGAGCAGAAAAGTAAGCATCAATACAGTACCTTAGAAGGTAAAACTAGTGAACAAATAATAGGAAATACAGAAATGGCAGACACTGCATAAATATCATATATCCATCTCTCGAAGACATAAATCATTCTAAGAAAAGCAGAAAGTCAAGTGGCAAAGGGAGGCAGGAAATTAAAGCAAATATAATCACTAGAGGAAAGTACAAGGAAAATTAATGTAGCTAAAGTCTGATATTTGTCCTGCATCTCAGGGTCTTAAAAGAAATGGCAGTAGAAAGTAGAAATATTGGTTAAATCCCTCAAAATTTCCTAGATTCCCAGTGGACTGAAAAACAACAGACATAAATCTCTATTCCAGAAAAGGTGAGGCAGAAAGCAGAAAATTATGAGCCAGTTAGCCTAGCCTCTGCCATTGCGAAAATAATCTATTATTAAGAAAGTAAAGCAGGACATTTCAAAAATCATAATAAAGTCATCCTGACACACCTTGACTGAATGTAAGAAAAATTGTAGTTGACAAATTTGTTAGAATTCTTTGTAGATGTAACAAACAGGTTGGATAAAGAAGAATCAGAAGATGTAATGTATTTGAATTTGTAAAGTATATTTATTAAACTGACGCAGTGGTAATGTCATTAGGCTAGCAATCTAAAACCTGGGCTGATATCCTGTGCTGGATTTCATCACAGCAGGCGGTGAAATTTGAATCCAGTAAGATGCTGGCCTAATGGAGGCTACATAACTACTGACAGTTATAAAATAAACACATCTGACTCACTCATTTTTCTGGAAAAGAAATTTGCTAACCTTATCTGGTCTGGCCTACATTTAACTACAGATCTACTGCAATGCGGTTGATGCTTAATTGCCCTCTTAGACTAGCCATTGATGTCACAAACAAATATAAACTTAAGGTGCTGTGTAAATGGTTAATATACAAGGGAAGAATTAAAAATGCAGGGAGTGATATATTAACTTGTATAAAGGACTGGCTAATCAACAAGAAAGAGTAAGGGTAAGTGAGTCATATTCTGTTTGGCAACATAACTGGACTGCTATCTGTTGGAGTTAGAAATGGTGAACTGTTCTAAGCGACATTTAGGTTCAGAACAGTTCTAGAATTCATTTGTGGCATGCTTATTGGATTGTTCTTCATCTTGGGGGGGGGGGCTGGAGTGAATTATTCCCACTCTGATACTATGTTGATTTAATTCTCTCCCTTCGTTCCCCAGCTTTTTGTGTTGTTGTTGCATTGCTCCTCGTCAACAGGAGATTATTTGCTTGGGTGATTAGGTTTATGAAATAGTAAGTTGAGTTCCTCTGCCTTGTTTCCCTGCACCCCCCCCCCTTTCATTTTTTTGTTGTTACACTGCACCTGGTGGGCAGTGTTTGTAATTTGACTGAGTGATTTGAAAATGGATTGTCGAAATAAAAAAACCGAGGTGAGTTCTTCTCCATTGTAGTGTTGACTTCTTCTGGACAGGAAAAGTATGCATAAGAGAAAGGTGGAAATTGATGTTTGTGCGAAACTGTGGATTTGCGAAATAATGCTTGAATATCACAGACTTGCTGCCTAATTCAGCATATGGCTATTGGTATATGAAACACAACCTGGCTGAAGGGACTGATCAATTGCAGTTGTATTCATTGACAAAAAGAAGATAAGGAAAACCAGTTGTGAGGAGGATAGAATGTTTGCAAAGTGACTAAGCTAGGTGAAATGAGTGGGCAAAGTTTTGAGAAGTCATATAAAGTGGGAAGTTGTCTCTTTTTGGCAGGAAGCATAGGAGAGCAGAATATTGTTGAAATGGAGAGAGACTACAGAATGCTGCAGTTGAAAAGGGATCTGGCTCTGTGTTCGTAGGCATTTATTTGACAGAGTGAATGAAGAGAGAATATTACCTTTTATGGGGAAGAGGACAACTAGAAACCATAAATATTAAGAGTCAACAAGATATCCATTTGGGAATTCGGAAGAAGTGTCTTTATCTGAAGAATGTATGAATGTGAAACTTTCCGAGAGGAAGCAGTTAAATTGAAATATATTGACATATTATTTAAGGGGGAGGTGGAGGGAAAAGGTGTACAATGATAGATTTAGGTGAGAGAGATAGGAGGAGATCTAAGTGGCACATTCCGGTTAGACCAAAATAGCCTGTTATTGTACCATTAGATAATCATGTATAAAATCCTTCTCAAAAGCACTGTACATGTCTAAATCTGTGGGCACAAAGGCTCAAAAAGGCCGTACACTATCACATTCTCAAAAGTGATAACTGCTAGTCTTGGCAGTGATTCTCGCTTCCCAAGGATGAATAGATAAAATTTGTCACACAAATTGAATTTTGTTTTTTTACAGTATTTCCATTATCAGTAGCAAGATATTCCTTTATATCAACACTGAGAAAAGACCCAGTAATTATTTGGTTTTTTGATTAGTTTAAGATAGTGAAAAACTGTGTGCAGTCTTCCAAGGAGTCTTAGAATATGAGCAGTTAGTAGTGCGATTATATTTAACAGATTATGTTGACACTGTTTAAATTTTTATACAACAGATGAGCACATTGATCAAAGATCACCCATATGCATGTCTGTGTAAAGATCACCCTGCCTTCCTCTGGTTGTGTCTAGCAGAATACTACTTTTCATTTCTGTTTAATAAGCAAGGGAAAGTGTGTCTACAATGACTGCTTTGAGAGGTGCCCGTGTAGAACTGTTGCTTGAGTCAGAATGGTAATATCACAGTCTGGAAACCTAGTGTTTAATCCAGGCTGATGATTCTGTGTGTGAGAGACAAAGACACCTTTTAGACAATTCTTGAAACTAATTACCTGACTGCTTTCTCAGGTAGATACAAAAGATCCCCTGGGAAACAAAGGGGTGAGAGGGGCCTTTTTATTTGAGAGGAGCTGTTAAGCACCATAAGGAGGGATGCACGGTAGAGAGGGCAGGGCACAGATATTGGAGGCCAGCTAAGGAAGTACAAGAAGGAGAAAATCTTGGGAGGGGCATGGTATCAATTGGCACAGGAGACGGTCAACCGGAGGTATCCACATTCCTTCCTGCCCTTTCACTAATGTTTGAAGATTATAACATACATATTGGCTACTCTTGTCTGCCTTCTACTACTCAGTACAGTAGTATTTTTAATCAACCTGCTAAGACATGTTATGATACACTTTGGAGCAGTTAGGTCTTCTAGGCCAGAGGCAGGGATGCTACTACGGCACCAAAATAATCCCTTTCTTAGCATCTGATATCAGATACGACCGGGTACCTTCATGGGATAGTCAAAGGCTTTTATGTTTCTCTCATCAACCCCAAGCTACACAGTTCTATGCTGGTGGGGGTGGAATGAAATTGTTTTAATTGTCACTTACTTAGGCAGTTAAGGGCCTCAATTAGATCTAAAATGGCATGCCAGCTGGTAACATGTCTCCCTATTTTGGGTAGTTTGAAGTAAATACGAACAGGACTATACCATTCTGCTCCTTGAGCCTGCACCAGCATAAGATCATGACTAATCCAATATTGCTTACAACCATTTTCTTGCCTTTTCCCCATAATCTTTGACTCCCTTGCCTATCAAGGGTCTATCTATCTCAGTCTTAAGTATAGACAAGGACTCCACATGTCTCTGTGGCAAAGAGTTCAGAAGACTCACAACCTTCTGATAAATGAAATTTCTCCTCATCTCCGTCTTAAATTGATGTTGCTTTGTTCTGAGACTGTGTCCTCTGGCCCAGGAGGGAAAATACCTTCTCAGCAATATGCCCATTAGGGGCAATGCAAATTCCTCCCCATTGAATCAGCTCCTTAAATATTAATAAAAATCAAGAGATTTTATTGGCCAGCTGACTCAATGTCATTCATTCCAAGGGATGTTTTATAAGCTAACCCTTTCAGGTACTAACTAATAACATAAGATGAGCTCTGTCCATTAAAGATATAAAAGACTGTACCTGTAGGGATCAATCCAGTGTTCTACTATAGTTCCAGCTGTGAAGTTCATGTAGCTAGCAATAATGTGTACTCACACTTAAATACAACTGACATCTCACTAACGTCTACCATGTTACTCTGAGGTAATGTAAGTAGTTATTAAATACTACATAAGAAGCCTATCTGTTTATCAAGGCGAAGACTTTTTGTAGTCAGCCTTCTGTATTTGGCATCAGTCACTTAGACTGATACCCATGAAAAGGACTGATGGAAGTGAATCTACCCAAGGCATCTTAGGTGGTTCTGCTGGCAGCGCTGGTATCTGAATACATACCATGAGGCACCCCGATAATTTATCATGATCCATACTTATTCATGGCTGCTTCCCTGACCTCTGTGCATGTAGGAGCATGGCACTTAACACACTAGAGGGCCATTTTTAACATTTCACCCCTCAGCATTCTGCTCTGTGTACATTTTGACCAAGGTGGTATTCACTTACGTTTCCCCTCTTGGGAAAAGGACCGTGAGGCAAGGTAGAAGATCAGATGGAGCAGAGCTTCCCACCCTTTGGGTCAGAGATTTCAAGCACCCTTTCAGGACTTGAAAGCTACAGAAGATGTATCATAGAGTCATGCAGCATGGACTCAGTCCAACCAGGTCATACCGACCATATCCCAAACTGAACTAGTCCCACCTGTCTGTGTTTGGCCCATATCCTTCCAAACATTTCTTATTCATTTACTTTTAAAAATGTATTTTAAATGTTGTAACTGTACCCAAGTGGCATTGACCACTTCCTCTGGAATTCATTCCACACACAAACAACTCTCTGTGTTTAAAAAAAAATTGCCCCTCATGTATTTTTTTTAACCTTTCTCCTCTTATCTTCAGAATATGCCCCCAGTCTTGAAATCCTCCACTTTAGGAAAAAGACAACTGCTATTGACCTTATCTATATCTCTCATGATTTTAAAAAACCTCAGTAAGGTCACCTCTCAACCTCTTACACTCCAGTGAAAAAAGTCCCAGCCTATCCAGCCCCTCCTTTCCAGTCCCAGCAACAACCTGGTAAATCTCTTCTGAACCCGTTCCAGCTTAATAATATCTTTCCTATAACAGGTGACCAGAACTGAATATATTACTCCAGAAAAGGTCTCACCAGTGCCAAGGTGTGTCATTATATGGCTAATTAGGATGAAAACTAATCCAAATCCTTCTTCAAATAGGCCTACGGCAAGTGGGCAAAGTGGGAGAGTTTTCTGGTTAGGCAGACCTGATGGTAGCTGCAGTGCAATGTCCTCCCACATCCACAAGATTCCATGTGAAGTTCTTGCCATCCTTACTGTCCTTAGTAGCCACACACACAGATGACAAGCAACATGAGTTCGACTGGGACAACACGACTATTATAGGACAAGCCAAACAGAGAACAGCCAGGGAATTCCTAGAGGCATGGCACTCATCCACAGATTCTATCAACAAACACATCAACCTGGACCCAATATACCGGCCACTGCAGCGGACAGCTGGAACTGACAACTGGAAGTGACAGAGACAAACCACTATATATGCCAGGGGAAACATCACAAGTGCTTCACAGGAGGCTCCCAAGCACTGAGGATGTCACCTAGACAGGGGAATGAAACATCTACAACAAAAATTCCCAGCTTGGCGAACAGAACCACAACAACGAGCACCCGAGCTACAAATCTTCTCACAAACTTTGAGTTCTTTCCATGATAAACATAATCTTCATTCGACACATAGTGCGAGGCAGAGATCTGACAGACTGCATATAAAGAGGGCAGAGCTGTTACGTTTGTAGGAGGCCTTATTGACAGAATTATTTACCAGAGCTATAACCTAGAATTATACTTCATATATGCACTGTTACGTCTGGAGATCCAGTTCCTGTGCACCCCTATTTATTACCAATAATAATCTGTTCCTCTGCCACAATGTATAATGTAAGGCATAATGTATGGTTCCACAAGAACAGTAATGGATTGCAGCACTATCTCAACAGCACATCTCTTAAGCTTTCGTCTCTCTGATCTGTCAATCTACTTGTCAAATATGAGCAGAAATTTTCTCCAGTAAAGTTGAAGAAGATGAAAACCACTTTTTCCACCTTGAAATCAGCATATTTAGCATCATCAGAAGTCCAACCTAACATCAGATTTATCTAAATGTAAATTGTTTTGTAAATGCAGTTGAGCATATAGAACACAGAATGTGACATCCTGGTATTGCAGCAAAAGTGTTTGGCAATTTAAAATAAACAATCTAACATCATGCAAACTCATTCAATGTTCATAATCCTAAAGCATTGACAGTTGTTTCTTGACTTTTAACTGCTTTACAGCTTAATAAGCATGGTGCCTGGTTGAACTCAGGACCTTGGGTGGGGGTAGAACTCCCAGAAAATAAAGGTTCCCTTATTAAATGCTGCAGTAAGCTGAAATGGTTCTAAATGTGACCACTGACCTTGACACTGTATAGCATTGACTTTCATACAAAGTTGGTGAATACCATTGATTTGATATCACTGAGCAGATTAGTCCATTGTGCTCACAACTTACAACAAGTCCTAACAACTTGTAGCACCAAGGTCGAAACAGAGTAGAGAAATAAATGTGGTGAGCAAATTGCTTAGTCCACAATTCATCTACTCTTCTATGTTGAACACCATAGAGTCATAGAGATGTACAGCATGAAAACAGACCCTTCGGTCCAACCCGTCCATGCCGACCTGATATCCCAACCCAATCTAGTCCCACCTGCCAGTACCCGGCCTATATCCCTCCAAACCCTTCTATTCATATACCCATCCAAATGCCTCTTAAATGTTGCAATTGCACCAGCCTCCACCACTTCCTCTGGCAGCTCATTCCATACACTTACCACCCTCTGTGTGAAAAAGTTGCCCCTTGGGTCTCTTTTATATCTTTCCCCTCTCACCTTAAACCTATGCCCTCTAGTTCTGGACTCCCCTGACCCCAGGGAAAAGACTTTGTCAACTTATCCTATGCATGCCCCTCATAATTTTGTAAACATCTATAAGGTCACCCCTCAGTCTCCGATGCTCCAAGGAAAACAGCCCCAGCCTGATGAGTCAGAAGGTTATGCTCAGAGCAACAACAGGAATATCCAGAAATGAGGTGCCAGCCTGGTGAAGCTACAACACAGCATAAGCAGCAGGTAACAGACAAGGCTAAACAATTCCACTCCCAAAGGATCAGATCTAAGCTCTGCAAACCTGTCCCATCCAGTCGTGAATGGTTGTGGGCAATGAAACAATTCAATAGAGAATGAGGATCCAAAAATATCCCCATTGCCAAGGATAAGGGAGCCTAGACATCAATGTAAAAGATAACGCTGAAGCATTTGTAGAAGTGCTGATTAGATCCTTAATCTTGGCCTCCTCTGAAAGCCCTTTATATCATAGTTGCCAGTCTTCAGCCCATTCAATTCACTCCACATAATATCAAGAAATAGTTGATGGCAATAGATGCTCCAAATGCTATGATAGCAGGCTGATAACATGCTGGCAATAATATGATGACTTGTAACCCAGAACTTGCTGCAGCCCAAAACAAGCTGTTTCAGCATTGTTACAATACTGGCATCTACCCAACAATGTCGAAAATATTCCTGAAGAAGGGCGTATGCCTGAAACATCGATTCTCCTGTTCCTTTGATGCTGCCTGGCCTGCTGCGCTTTTCCAGCAACACATTTTTAAGCTCTGATCTCCAGCATCTGCAGTCCTCACTTTCTCCCAATGTCAAAAATAGCCTTACAAATAAAATTACATCATATTCAAACCCAGCCAATTATCGTTCTATGTCTCCTCTTGATTGTCATTAAAGTGCTTAAAAGGGGATATTTGCAGCTTTATAAAGCAGCACTTCATGATCAATAACCTACTTACTGATGCCCAGTTTGTGTTCCACCAAGACCACTCACTCCTGATCTCATTACAGCATTGGTCCAAACATGGACAGAAGTGCCGAATTCCAGAGGCAAGGTGAGAATGACTGCCCTTGACATAAATATCAAATTTGATCAAACGTGGCATAAAGGAGCCCAAGCAAATCTAAAACAATATGAATCAAGTGGAAAACTCTCTGCTGGTTGGACTCATACCTGTTACATGGGGAGATGGCTGTGGTTGTTGAAAGTCAGTCATCTCAGCTGCAGAACATCTCTTCAGGAGTTCCTCAGGATAGTATCCTAGGCCCAACTATCTTCAGCTGCTTCATCAATGGCCTTGCCTCCATAAGGTCAGAATTGAGAATGTGTAATCATCAATGAACAATGTTTAGCATTAATCATGACTGCTCAATGTTGAAGCAGTCCATGTTCAAATGAAGCAAGACATGGACAATATCCAGGCTCAGGCTGACATTTCCAACAAAATAATCTAATTATCACTCCTTGATATTGAATGCTATTACCTTCACTAAATCCACTCACTACCAGCATCCTACTGGTCAGCATTAACCAGAAACAGAACTGAACTAACTATATAAATACTAACCATATAAAGCGGCTCAGTATTTTGCAGCGAGTAACTTGGCTTCTGACTCCCCAAAAGCTATCTACCATCTAAAAGGTGCAAGTCAGGAGTTAATGAAGCTTCAAGAACGTTCAAGAAGCAATCGACATTGACTCTACCAAGGACGTGCAAGTCCTGGGTCTCCTCCACTGCCAAATCCTAGCCATCTGACGCCAGGGGGGAAAATGCCTCATCTTCTGCCTTGGGACACTCCAACCACACAGGATCAATGTCGATTTCACCAGTTTCCTGATCTGCCCTCCCCCCACCTTATCCCAGGTCCAACTCTCCAACTTGGCACCATGCTCTTGAACTGTCCACCTTCCTTCCCACCTATCCGCTCTACTCTCCACTCTGACCTATCGCCATCACCCTCTACCTTCATCTGCCTATACCTTCCCCCCCCCAGCCCCACCCCCGTCCCAATTATCTCTCAGACCCCTTGTCACAACATCCCCACACATCCCTAATGAAGAGCTTCTGGTTGAAGCGTCAACTCTCCTGCTCCTCAGATGCTGCCTGACCAGCTGTGCTTTTCCAGCACCACACACCTAGGGTAAAGCAGCCTACTTGATTGGCACCACATCCACAAATATTGACCTGCTCCCACCAGTGATGTACATGTGCAGCAATGTGTACCACCTACAAGGTGCACTGCAGAAATTTGCCAACGTTCATTCCATAGCACCTACCAACCGCAGTGCAACAAATATATAGAATACCAGCAATTTTCCCCGTAAGGCACTCACCATACTGACTTTGAAATATATGGCCATTTGTTCAGTATTGCTGGGTTAACATCTTAGAACTTCCTCCCTAACAACATTGCAGCAGTTCAAGAAGGTAGCTTTTCACCACCATCTCAAGAGCTACTAGGGACAGGTAATAAATGCTAGTCCAACTAATGAAGCCTGCATCCATTAATGAATTAAAAGAAAGTTCAAATAGCCAACGACAAATAAAATTTTTGTCAATAATCTCCCCATGTTACAACAATGTTTTAACTTAGATGGTGGCAGTATTATTCCATAAAATGTGAAAATCCACACTCTATTATATTTCACAGGTCAGTGCCTGCTTCCTCCTCTGAGACAATGGGTTAATATACTGTCTGATGTGATGATAGCCACAGAACCTGGATGGTGCTGCCTGTCCCTTAATAGCATAGTTGATCTTATCAAAGATCAGCACAGCCTCAGCATTGCTGATTGAAGATGATCAATTGGGGTTCTCGTTCCTTGTTGATTTTAGCAGGTCTTTCGCTGGAAGGTCTGCTAGTGTGGATGATGGTGGAGAATTGTATCAGGATTGACTATAATTCATTCAAGAGGTAATCTGATAGGTTAGGGCAGTCTAGCCTGATTTTAATGAATCTACCCTGTATCTGCAGTTGGATTTGCTGGTGGAGAAGCACAGAGAGACATATCGGCGTATGTTGGAACAATTACTTCTGGCTGAGAAGTGTCACAGGCGTACAGTGTATGAACTGGAGAATGAGAAACACAAGCACACAGACTATATGAACAAGAGCGATGACTTTACCAACCTCCTTGAACAAGATCGTGAGAGGTAAGGATGAAGTGAACTTAGTGTCTCATTGTACAATTAATGGCAACAAATCATTGATGACATGATGTATAAAATAGCCAGAGAAGTATTACATTTCTGTAACACAGCAAATGTTTTTTCCAGAAATTGTATACCGTGGCAGCTAAGCGTATGATTAGATAATTAGCACATTTGAAATACAACGCCGCTCGTGATTGTGACTAACTCTCCATTTGAGACACAAGATAACTTTTTGTAGAAGTTTCAAGAAAACAGAATTACTTGCTTTTCATGGCTCTTTTGACTTTGATACTTGCTGCCATGCTGTGAATTTGGAGGAAAGAAATCTCATAAGAGGAAATAGTCACAATGCTTAGAGCAGACATGCATGCGCAAATACAATTTACTGTCTATGTGCAAAATATTAACACTTAAAAATCACTTCCATCTTCAATGATCAGAGAGGCTACAGTTGAAGTAAATTATATGATCTGTAATAAAAATAGCTGAAACACAATAAAAATTCCGCTCTGTCAGGACCCAATCAATGAGGTAAAAACAATGATTCCTGATGAAGGGCTTTTGCCCGAAACGTCGATTTCGCTGCTCGTTGGATGCTGCCTGAACTGCTGTGCTCTTCCAGCACCACTAATCCAGCAGGACCCAATCAAGACGAGCATTCAAATTACCATACATCGAGACACGTTATTACAAACTGCATGCACTCAACAAATGATTTAATCTTTTGATCGACTGTAGGCATGAAAATTCCTGAAAAGTAATGGAGCTCACTTTTGGCTTTGATCAATTTGCTTAAAATAAACATGTTGGCCACCATAATCTGCAACTTTGAAATTAACATTTGCGCAAAGGATAATGGTTATTGTATTTTTGCCAATGGTCCATTTTAAATGAAAGAAAACTATTGTGGATATCAAAACTCCAAAATAAACCAGTAAATTCTGGAAGTAGTGAAAATCAGGAGCAATGGTCGAACAAACAGAACTTGCATTTAAGATGATGGACTTTCATCAGAACTGGGACACCCACACTGCTCTTCAAATAAAGAGGTGCGACACTGTACACCCACTTGAAAAAGAAGGTGAAGTGTTACTGTCGTTTCTGAAAGACAGCACCTCAAAAAGTGCAATATTTCCTGACATGAGCCATCTGTTCTTATTATAATAGATAAGCTATTTTAGTTTAGTAAAACCAGTTTTGATCAGTAATTATGTTGCTGGATTGCGACCACATTTCCTGGCTCTATGAATGATGTTGTGATAATCTGATACTTCTTTTCCTGGTGACTGAATAATAAAACTCAACTTCTGCACTAAGAACCTCAGTTTCGTGAGGAACGTTCAACTTTCTCTAAAAGCTGGATTTTACCAAATGGACCAAGAGACAAAGAGGTAAAAACAATGACTGCAGATGCTGGAAACCAGATTCTGGATTAGTGGTGCTGGAAGAGCACAGCAGTTCAGGCAGCATCCGAGGAGCTTCGAAATCGACGCTTCGGGCAAAAGCCCTTCATCAGGAAAGGATGAAGGGCTTTTGCCCGAAACGTCGATTTCGAAGCTACTTGGATGCTGCCTGAACTGCTGTGCTCTTCCAGCACCACAAATCCAGAAAAAGAGACAAAGAGGGCAGGAAGAAGGTGTCAAAGAGATAGCCCAAAATCCTCTCGTGGACATGGCATATTATCAGAATTGGGAACCTGGGTGGTGTAGCTGTCCGCAGGGTGACCAAATGAGTTATTGTGTGCTCAATTGATCAAGGGCTTCTTCTCACTGTGGCTGCACTTTACTCCATTTTGGTAGAGTGAATGCTGTCAGATAAAACCTGACAGATTCTCAATGGTACCAATCTGCCAGTATTTCCTTTATGCTCACAAGATAGTGGCACTTAAGTTTGTCTCCTGGCTCCAATCTGCCAACCTTCCTACCGCTGGCAAAATGACATAAGGGCAGTGAGGCATTAAGCACCTCCAATATCTTCACATGCCAATTAGGCCAACGTTCCACTAAAGAGCTGGCAAAACTGTGGTCGTTGATCTCAATGTGGGTAATGGAATCATCACTTTAGATCTAAGACAGACAAACCAGGATATTTACCTAACAATGAAGGATTAGAAACTATGGAGGAGTAAAGAGATTCTGTAGTCAAGGTTAAAAACTCACTCACAGTTTGTACATAGTAAAAACTGTAATCAAAAAGCTGAGGAAGTGTTGGCCTTTTTGTCAAGGGGGTTGAACTATAAAAATGAAAATGTTTCAGTTGTGTAAGGGGTTGATCAGACTCTACCTAGATTTACTTTCTGTACCTCAGGAAGGATGTATTAGCTTTGGAGAGGATGCTGCACAGATTCCCTGGCATGATATCAGATAGGAGAAAGTGAGGACTGCAGATGCTGGAGATCAGAACTGAAAATGTGTTGCTGGAAAAACAACAGGTCAGGCAGCATCCAAGGAGCAGGAGAATTGACGTTTCGGACATGAGCCCTGAAGAAGGGCTCATGCCCGAAACGTTGATCCTCCTGCTCCTTGGATGCTGTCTGACAAGATATCAGAAAGTAAAAGGTTAAGTTATAAGACATGATTTGGAGATGCCGGTGTTGGACACTAGCTTCAGATTGGTACCATTGATGAAGGAGCGACGCTCCGAAAGCTAGTGTGCTTCTAATTAAACCTGTTGGACTATAACCTGGTGTTGCGTGATTTTTAACGCTAAGTTATAAGGACAGCTTGATGGTCATATTCTCTTAAATTTAGTAAGTTGACAGGTGGAGAAATCCATAACAATCTGTAATCTTAAAATGACAGCTGGACCATTCAAGAATGAATCAGGAAGCACTACGTTTTCAAACAACAGCACTGAAAATCTGGAATCTGTTTCTTCCAAAAGGCTGTGGCGACAGGACTGTTGAATGTTTCAATCTTTACATTGTGAAGTCAGGGTGGATAAATTGAGTTCAATATCAGCCTTGATCTAATTGAATAACAAACTAGGCTTAAGGGGTTGACTGATTTATCCCACTTTCTGCATTTTATGTTTTACCTCTCTTTCGTTTGCGATCCACTAGACTTATCTTGTTAAATTTCACCTTGGTAACACATGATCTGCACTTAATTTACCTGATTTTCTGGCTTACTTAGTTCAGTATTGTTGGTCTTCAGCATTGTAAACCTTGGTCTCTCAACTAGATTTCTCAACAGAAGTAATGCAGGTATGTGCCCTGCTTGAAAGGTGTGTGTTATGTAGACTCTACTAAATGTACTTTCCAAAGCTAGGCTGAACTTTCAAATATTCCAGAAGAAGACAAAGAAAATGCTTTGAAGACACTCTGATGCTGTCCTTGAAGCATGTTGGCAGTAAGCTCAATAACTGGGAGGAACCTGACATTTTTAGAATGGTGACAACTTATTCACCAAACTGCATCACACTTTCAGTCCCAATGCATTAACAATAAAACAGAACAGTGGCAGAAAAAGAAAGGAAGCGAATCTTGCATCCTGGATTCTATGACCTTACAGGACACCCTGCCCCATGTGCTTGAAGATCTGTGAATTAAGAATCAACCTGTTCAATCACAAGAAGATCAGTGTGCAGCACTGAGTAAACATCACCTTGAAACTGAGGGACAGACTCAGGCATTACTGGATGAATGTAATGTGAACTGAGCAAGATCACATCATTGGATAATATTATTGAGTATTATGACATTGTGTGTTTGGGATAGCAAGCAATTGTAAAATTATTGCATTCCCACCAGTTTAACCTGAAATAATAATTGTTTAACAATATCCAAATCTATCTGGAAGAAAACAATTTTTTAAAAAAGTTGCACTGCATTATCTACAATACTTATTTCTGTAACACTTTCCTGTTATTCTATGTCCATTGAATTATTTTTTCAGTCAGACTTGTTCCACTTGTCTATCACACTCGAATTGTAGCTATGTATTGTTCTTGGCTGTCATTGAGTCTGAGATTTTTCTCCAGGATAAGGCCACAGTGATACAGATTGCTTCAGCGTCATACTACCTTGTTGCCTGTTCTGTTGTCACGAACCCATTGCCTTTGCCTCCTTTCTCCTCACACTGACATATTTTCATGTTATAGAGTCGTAAAGTTATACAGCATGGAAACAGTCCCTTCGGCCCAACCAGTCCATGCCGAACATAACCTCAAATGAAACTAATCCCACCTGCCTGCTCCTGCCCCATATCCTTCCAAACCTTTCCTATTCATGTATCCATTCAAATGTCTTTTAAATGTTGTAATTATTCCCTCATCCACCACTTTCTCAGGAAGTTCATTCTATACATAAACCATCCCCTGTGTAAAAAGATTGCCTTTCATGTTTTTTTTAAATCTCTCTTCTTTCATCTTGAAAATGACCCCCAGTCTTGAAATCCCTCATCCTAGAGAAAAGACAACCACCTTTAACTCTATTTGTACTTCTCATTATTTTATAAACTTTTATCAGATTGCCTCTCAACCTCCTTTCCTGTGAGGAAAGTCCCAACCTATCCAGCCCTTCTTTATAACTCAAACTTTCCATACCCGACAACATCCTGAAAATCTCTTCTGAACCCTCTCCAGCTTTTGCTTGTTGTCTCTCCCCTCTGTCTCTACAACTGAGGGAAATCTTTTGCTTGGGTGGTCCAGCTAACCTTGCTGTTAATTGTCTCAGACTTCCAAAAGAGTACTCTGAGTCCTCCTCTCCCAAAGTCTGTAACTGATCAACCTTTTGGAAGAGTCTCTCTTGATCACTAGAATAATACATCCTACCAATGCTCAGCCCTTCCAAACCCTATAACTCATTAATCACAATTCCTACTCATCTCATTAGGTTTCCACTCCGCCTTGTTTCCATACTCGCCACCACTATGGGAGGCATGGTGGCTCAATGGTTAGCACTGCTGCCTCACAGCACCAGGAACTCAGGTTTGACCCCAGCCTTGGACGACTGTCTGTGTGGAGTTTGCACATTCTCCCCGTGTCTGTGTAGGTTTCCTCTGGTTGCTCTGGTTTCCTCCCACAATCCAAAGATGTGTAGGTTAGGTGAATTGGCCATGCAAAATTGCCCATAGTGTTCAGTTTTGTATAGGTTAGGTGCATTAGTTAGGGACAAAAATATATGGTTCCATGAGTTGCTGTTTGTAGAGTTGGTGTGGACTTGTTGGGCTGAAGGGCCTGTTTCCACACTGTACGGATTCTATGATTCACTATCACAATTCTGTCAGACTCAATAGTTCTGTGCTATTCTGAGACACATTTAGATTTGGCTAGGACGGAAATTCAGAAGCAAATTCTACATTATTGTCAGAGGCATTTATATTCTTTTTATCAACACAACCACTTAAATATCATTTTACTTCTGGATTCATCATGGATTCTGTGGCAGCAGGTCTACTGAACACAACATGACATTAGATTAACTCCAATATTTAGTGGGCCAATCCAATCACAGAATTTGAAGAACACTGGAAGCAGGAAAAGATTGGCTTTGACAATCGATTCAGGATGAACAAAGATTGCATCCTGTTTAATACACACATCCTGTTTAATACACACACCCCTTCTGGAGACAATAGGAATCAATAAGGAGAGAGAAACCTGGTGCTTTTGCAAAGTGTGCCCAGGAGGTCAATAGCAGGAGTATTGTGTTACATTAATGACCTACACAGTTCAGGACAAGCAGCTACAGTTTTACATTCAACAAATCCTCCTGTGTGTATTACCCTCTCCCACCTCACCATTGGCCTTGTCAGGCCTAAACCAGAACATTGCGTCACAGTGCCAGATTCGAGTAAAAACAGGTGACTACTGAAAATGTGATCCTCACTGCTAACTTCTTAAAAAATTTACTATGGATCTGACTGACATCTTACTGATGGAGCAGAATATCTTGTGGGTATGAACAATACAGACAGAAGCCTTCGGACTACAGAATATAGCGGATGCGTGTGTCTACTTCTTTTGTCTGTCTGTTTTTCCCTCCCTCTCTTTCTCCCTCCCTCTCTTTTTTTTCTTCCCCCCCCCCCATCTTTCTGACCCTCTCTCTCCCTTTCCCCCTCTCCCTCTTTCTCCTTTCCCTTTCTTCCCCCACTGTCTTTGCCCCCACTCCCTCTCTTCCGTCTTCCACTGCTTTTCCCTTTTCCCTTACCCCCCCTCCATCTCTTCCCCCTTTCTTCCCCCTTTTCTTGCCCTTCACCCCTTTCTTCCCCCTCTTTCTCTTCCCCCTCCCTCTCCTCCCCATCTTCCCCCTCTCTCTTTCTCCTTCTCTCTTTCTCCTTCTCTCTTTCTCCTTCCCTCACTTTCTTTCTCCTCTCTACCTCTCTCTCTTCCTCTTTCTCTCTCTCTCCTCTCTCTCTTCCTTCTTCTCTCACTCTGCTTCTCTCTTTCTCTCTCTCTTTCTCCTTCTCTCTCATGTCTCTTCCTCCTTCCTTAAGCACAAAAGGAAGCCTTTTATTAATCTGTTGTCTCAAGTTGTTTTTGTTAGTCAATAATTCAGAGACTTTTAAATTTGTGAACCAGTTGCTCTGTACTCCCATAAAAGCCTACTATAGGAAAAATGTTGTGAACCTTGAAAGGGTTCAGAAAAGATTTACAAGGATGTTGCCAGGGTTGGAGGTTTGACCTATTGGGAGAGGCTGAATAGACTGGGGCTATTTTCCCTAGAATGTCAGAGACTGAGGGGTGATCTTGTAAAGGTTTGTAAAATCATGAGAAGCATAGATAGGGTAAATAGATAAGGTCTTTTCACAGGGGTGGGGGTGTCCAAACTAGAGGGCACAAGTTTAATGTGACCTAAGGGGCAACCTTTTCACGCAGAGGGTAATGCATGTGTGGATGAGCTGCCAGAAGACATGGTGGAGGTTGGTACAACTACAACATTTAAAAGGCATCTGGATGAATAGAGGTATGTGGACCAAATGCCGGCAAATGGGACAAGATTTATTTAAGATATCTGGTCAGCATGGACAGTTTGGACCGAAGGGCCCATTTCTGGGCTGCATATCTCTATGATTGTATTTTGTCAACTCTCCCTGCAAGCAAAATTTCTCATATCCTCATGTATCTATCCACCACTGACAGTCAACCTCACCAAATACACTCCATCTATCAGCTGAACTATTGCAGTCGGTCATACCTGTTTCAACTCCTGCTGTAGTAGAAAGAAGAATGTAGAACAAAACAGAAAGGGAAGGAACCAGAGGCAACAAATGCAGAGGAGGAAATGCAGAAAAATAGATGCATCTTTGTTCTGTGGCCAAGAGACTTTTCAGTTTACTGGTGACAGAACAAAATAACATACACACATGTTTTATATAACAGTCAACTATGTTCTCTTGACTTCAGCAAGCAAGTGAAATTGAATCACTTTCATAATGACAATTTCATAATGACAATTGCAAATATGTGTCTTTTATCTCTCACAGGGCATTAGACACACAACAGAATTCCATGGACCTTATGGGTAATAAATCCTCAGAGGAGATTCCTTCTTCTGATGTTTTACCATCACAAGAATCATATGTGTTTTGCACAAGCTCAGATACTTGCATTTTGCTAAGGACATACTAGGTTAGATGACCAAAAGCATGGTCAATGACACAATTTTGCAGAGGATAGACTGTGGGACATCAACTAGGACTATATTGAAATAATCAAGCCTGACGGTAAAGGTAAAGTCACCACAGTTCCACTCTCTCTTTAGAAAGAGATGACGAGTGGTGGTTTAAACTGAGGGTTGCCACACTTCAAGTGAGAGGAGAGAGTAGGGTTAGGGGAATTGAATTGAATTCAATTTATTGTCACGTGTGCCAAGGCACAGTGAAAAGCTTTGTCTTGTGAGTATTACAGGCAGATCACAGAGTTAAGTAGCATAGATAAGTAAATAATAGGTATACAGTGGCAAAAACAAAAACACAGATGCAGGCAAATGTTGAGACTTTGTGAGTCCATTCAGTATTCTAACAACAGTAGGGTAGAAACTGTTTCAAAACTGGCTGGTGCGTGTGTTCAGGCTTCTGTACCTTCTCCCTAATGGTAGAGATTGTAGAAAAATATTGTCAGGATGGCATGATCTTTGAGAATGCTGGCAGCCTTTCCTTGACAGCGGGCCTGGTATATGGATTCTATAGATGGGAGGTTGGCCTTTGTGATTGGCCAAGCTGAGTTTACCACTCTCTCTAACCATCTCCGATCTTGAATGGTACAGTTGCTATACCACCTAG
Organism: Chiloscyllium punctatum; assembly: GCF_047496795.1. NCBI lineage: Eukaryota > Metazoa > Chordata > Chondrichthyes > Orectolobiformes > Hemiscylliidae > Chiloscyllium > Chiloscyllium punctatum. Next base: position 85,254,395 of record NC_092749.1, read on the forward strand.
TGATACATCCAAACAGAATATTCTTGATGATGCACCTATAAAAGTTGGCAAGGGTATTTGCCATCATGCCAAATTTCCTCAGCTGCCTTAGGAAGAAAAGATGTTATTGGGCCTTTGTAACCAGTGCGTCCACATGAAGAGTCCAAGAAAGTTTGTTGTGGATGACCACTCCCAGGAACTTGACATTGTCCACTTGTTCCACCACTGTGCTGTTAATGTGTAGGGGGGCATGAGTAACATCCCGCCGAAAGCCAATAATGAGTTCCTTGATTTTGCCAGCATTGAGAGCTAGGATGTTCTTAGTGCACCATTTTTCTAGGTCTTCCACCTTCCGTCTGTTGTCTGTTTCGTCGCCATCTGAGATTCGACCGACTATGGTGGCGTCATCAGCGAACTTGTAAATGGCATTAGTCTGGTATTTGGCAATGCAGTCATAGGTATACAGTGAGTACAATAGGGGGCTGAGTATGCATGTCTGGGGGGCTCCAGTGTTGAGTGTTAGTGAGGATGAAATATTGTCTCCGGTCTTCACTGACTGTGGCCTGTAGGTCAGGAAACTGAGGATCCAGTTGCAGAGAGTGGGGCTTAGTCCGAGATCACTAAGTTTAGTACTCAGTCTCAAGAGGATAATAGTGTTGAAGGCTGAACTGTAGTCAATGAGTAAGATTCTCAAGTAGCTGTTCTTGATGTCAAGATGTTCTAGAGAGGAGTGAAGAGCAAGTGATAGGGCATCTGATATTGATGTTTTGGTCCGACAGGCAAATCGGAGTGGGTCAAGAATAGTGGGAAGGCTGGAGTTGATTAATGCCATGACCTGCCTTTCAAAGCACTTTATGACCACCGAAGTTAGGGCCACTGGGCGATAGTCATTGAGACATGCTGCATGAGCCTTCTTAGACACAGGGATGATGTTGGCCCTCTTGAAACAGTCAGGGACAGTGGCCTGCTGCAGGGAGAGTTTGAAGATGTCCGAGGAGACCTCTGTCAGTTGATCTGCATATGCTATGAGTGCACGGCCTGGTACTCTGTCCAGTCCCATCACTTTCCTTGGATTCACATGAAGGAAAACTGATCTGACCTCTGATGCAGTGACTGTTGAGATAGGTTCATCAGGACTTGTTAGGATAGGTGTTACCTTGCTGGTGAAATTCTGCTCAAAGTGAGCATAGAAGGCATTAAGACGACTTGGGCAGGATGTGTCATTGTCTGCTATCTTGAGAATGAGGTTGAGAATGAGAGTCCTTCATTGTAATATCAGCTGGTCCAGGAATTGAACCACGCTGTTGGTTTTGACCTTGCATTGCAAACTGCTTGTCCAGTCAACTAAGCTAACCAACCTCCAATAGTCAAGTGACAAAGAGAGGATAGACTGTTTCAGATGAGACAGCAGATGAGACATGACAAGTGGCAAAGTCAAGCATAGTTTAGATGGATCAGTGGTCATACTGATGACACAAGAAGGAGGTCATAATCATGGGGTTAAATTTAAGGTTGCAATCCATTCACTGTAACCTCAGACCTTTGCCAGGGACATGCATGGAGTCAGTAGATGGGGAACTGAAAACAAAAAATGCTGAAAATCACAGTGGGCCAGGCAGCATCCATGGAGAGAAAGCAAGCTAACGTTTCAGAACATAGTTTGGTGTAGGGACTGAAACCAATGGCTTCAGTCTTTCCAATATTTATTTGGTTGAAATGTCTACCTATCTGGTACTGATCCTTCGGTAAGCAGTCAGATAACAGCAGCAGTCAAATGAATAGCATATATTATTAAGCAACACACCACTCCTGAGGAGTTATGCACAACTAATTAAATATATTTGAATTAACAAAGGTTTGCCATTTGAAGTCATCTTCCTGATATACTCACGTTTTTGACGGCTTTAACTGACTACTCCCCAACCATCTACACCTAAACCCCTGCACAATGTTAGATTTTCCCCTGGAAACCCCTTCTCCCCATTTCCACTCAACAGAATTTGTGTGACTTTCAAATGTTGTCCTATCCCTTGACTACTATCCTAAATCTCTAGACCTCAAACATTATCCACAGGGGATGTTATTGTTATTAATGACAGTTTTCAATTTTATACCTGCCTTTTGTAGTTTTGTGATTATAACAGGATATTATAACAATTCATTTCGATGTTCAATTGACTGAGAGCTGAGAGGATCAGACTGTGGCTTCCATGTTTAATTGTGCTTCCAGTTAGTGAAACTCTGATATTTGGATATTATGATCTGTACTAATGTGAGACAGAGGCTCTGTGTGATGAAATTTCCAAAACTAACTCCTACATCAATGTGAGATTGTGTTAATTCAGTCACATTCTATATCCATTCTTTCCCAGCCAAATTTTGAATGTAACCACAGATTGATTCTATAGCTTGCAAATTTGAGACTCAGTTGGAAAATATATGTTGTAATTTGACATTTAGTTTTGAGGCCAACCTCGTTGTATAAATGAATGGAATTATATACAATTAGCCCTACATATTATGTTGCATGAGAAAAGTAAATTCCTTCTGAGGTGAGTAATTCCTTTTGTGGTTTCTTGAAGAAATAGCTCGTCAAGGTTCAAAGTTACCCTTTGTGGGCCAAGAAAACATTGATTCTGTTAACATTTTCTTTTCCACAACTGATTAAAAATGTCTTGAATAGACAGAAGATAAGAACGTGTGTCTGATGGAAGTATTTTTGACATAAATTATGGGAGAGAAAATGTTGCTGTTTAAAGATTGGATTCTACTTGTTTGCAGGACAATTGTGTTGCTGTTATTTGAGTTGCTGATAAGTGCCATTATGCAGCAATGCCCATTGAATGGGAAACAACAGGATCCTTGGAAGTAAAGACTCATTCCCACCATACAGTTTTCTGATTTTCTCGGCAGATTCTCTGTCCCCTCAGGAATGTACAGGCCAGTCTCTAAGCAATGCATCATTGCACATTCCTTTCTGCTGCTATCATTCTGACTGCTCTTCTGGTGGTGTAATGTTAGGACCAGGTCACTCCTGACAGAGAGTTCTAATCCATAAACAATAAAGGAATGTTGCTGCACCACTAACCACAACCCCCAAATCACACCACCCCCACAATCCCAATCCCCATTCATCACACCTTTTGAAGAACTTCATCATTTCAGTTTTGTAAAATAAAATTATTCTGAATGTCCTCTTTCTGTCTTTAAAGGAGTCTGACTTGAATGTACCAATACAACACTCTCCCTCTACCATTTACATTAGTACTAAGAACTATTTTGGTGCACAGTGGACATCTCTATGACTCTATGACTCTATGGAGAAAAACAGTAATGGACCAGAATATTTACTCATTCATGGGATTTCAGTCATACTGGTTAGGCCAGTATTTATTTCCTATTCCGGATTTCTCTGGAGAAGGTGATGGTGAGCTGCCTTTTTTCCTATCGAGCACACAAAGTCAAACAGGAAAGGTGGCTCAACCATGGTTTACCAAAAAAATTAGGGATAGTGTTAGATCCAAAAAGAAGACATAAAAAATTGCTAGAAAATGCAGCAAGCCTGAGGATTGGGAGCATTTTAGAATTCAGCAAAGGAGGACAAAATGCTTGATTGAAAGAGGGAAAATAAAGTGAGTATAAACTTGCAAGGAACATAAATACTTCTATAAATAGGTGAAAAGAAAAAAATTATATAAGACAGAAGATTAGAAGTTAATGGAGTTGTGGTTAATAAATCCTCAGGGCCTGGTAATCTGCATCCAAGTATTGCCCCTGGAAATATTGGATGCATTTGTGGTGATCCACCAAAATTCTGTAGACTATGGAGCAATTCTCATAGATCGGACAACGGCAAATGTAAATCCATTATTTAAAAAGAGGAATAGAAGGGAAAAACACAACTATAGTCGAGTTAACCTAACATCTGTAGTGAGAAAAACTTAGAATCTATTGTAAAAGATGTGAAAACAGAATGTTTGGTAAACATTAGCACAACTAGACAAAGTGAGCGTGGGTTATGAAAAGCAGATCATGCTTAACAAAAGTAGTGGATCTTTTTGAGGATGTGACTAGTAGAAAAGATAAAGGAGAATCCATGGATATTGCGTATTTGGATTTCAAGAAGCTATTGATAACTATACAAGAGACCAGTGGGCAAAATTAAAAAACATGGGTTTGGGATAATGCATTGGGATTGAAAAATGTTGACAGCCCAGAAACAGAGGGTGGGAATGAATGTGTCTTTTCCTGCTGACTAGTAGTTTACCACAGGGATCACTGTTTAGGCCCCAGTTATGCAAGATATATATAAATGACTTGGATGAGGCAGCCAAATATAATATTTTCAAGACACAAAACTAGGTGGGATTGAGTTGTGAGTTGAGGGCAAATCTAAATAAGTTGAGTGTGTGGGAAATCTCATGGCAGATGCAATATGACATGGCTAAATGTGAAATTATACATTTTGGTGTGAAAAACAGAAAACCAGAGCATTATTTATCTGGTGATTCATTGGGAAATGTCGATGTGCAATGAGATCGGAGTGCTCTTGCACAACAGTCAATGAAAATGAACAGGCAGGAACAGCAAGCAGTTAGGTGGACAATATTGGCCTTCATTGCAAGTGGATCTGAGTTAAGAAGTAGGGATGTCTCACTGCAGTTATGATGAAGAGGTGCCAGTGTTGGACTGGGGTGGACCAAGTTGAAAATCACACAATACCAGGTTATAATCTAACAGGTTTATTTGGAAATATGAGCTTTTGGAGCACTGCTCCTTCACCAGTGGCGAAAATGTGTTGCCGGAAAAGCACAGCAGGTCAGGCAGCATCCAAGGAGCAAGCGAATCGACGTTTCGGGCATGAGCCCTTCTTCAGGAACTTCTCTTTCCAATCCTCCCACTTCACTTCCACTGACACCCTCCTTCGACTGACTGATCTGGTCTTCACCCTGAACAACTTCTCTTTCCAATCCTCCCACTTCATCTCTTCCTCCTTCACCAGTGGGGCAGGATCATAAGACACAGAATTTATAGCACGAGATCATAGTGTCATGTATCTGATATGATATATTCAACAAATTACTGCAGTTATACAGCTCTTTAGTAAGACTGCATCCAGAGGTCTCTATGAGAGGATGTACTTGCCATAGATGGAGCTCAGCAGAGGTTCACTAGTCTGTTACTGGGGAAAGCAGGACTGTTATATAGGGAGAGATTGGTTTTACTGAGGTTGTCTTCATGAGAATTTAAAAGAATGAGAGAACATCTGATTGAAACAAGTAAATCCTAACAGGGTTAGATGCAGACAAACCAGATTTAGGAATGTTGTTTTCCCTTTTTGAGGAATCTAGAACCAGAGGTCATAGCCTCACAATAGAGAGTAGGCCACTTTGGACTGAGATGAGTAAACAAAGCTTCACTCAGAGAATGATGAACCTGGGAAATTCACCACTGCAGAAGGCTGTGGAGATGGTTCCTCACTAAATATATTCGAGAAAGAGATTGATAAGTTATTATATATTAAAGGCATCAAGGCGTTTGGATAGGAAACAGGAACAAAGTTTTGAGAAAGAGGATCTGCCCTGATCATTTTGAATGGTCAAACAGGATCACAGGGCAAATGGTTAATCCTGCTCCTAGTTTCTATGTTTTTTGAAACGTTGCAGTCCTTGGGTATGGGGCTATTCACAATGCTGTTAGAAACAGAATTCCAATTTTTGAATAAGTGACATGGCAGCTTCCGAGTCAAGATGATATGTGGCTTGAGTTTGTCATGTTCCTATGCAGCTGCTAACTTTGTCCATCTAGGCGACTGAGGTTTTAAAAATGCCGTTAGAGGAGCCTTTGTGAGTTACTGCAGTGAATCTTGTAAATGAGCCACACTGCTGCCACTGTGCATTAGTTGTGGAGTGAGTGAATGTTGAAGGCGGTGAATGACGTACTAATCAAGCAGGCTGCCTTACTCTGTGTTGGGCTTCTTGAGCTTTGTTGATGTTGCATTCAACCAGACAATAGCTGTTAAAACATGGGCAAAAATAATAGCACCAGTTAAATGGTACAGCAACTCCAAGTGAGGAGTTGATGTGGTGTGGAATGTGAATATCCACAAGTTGCTGTCCAGATTGCACAACTCTGCAGTTACTTTTACTAGAATGGCATTGCACTTTTGGGCTTTCATTTTTTAGAAAATGTGCTTTCTCGTTAACATGTCCATTACCCTTACCACAAAGTTCATTCTTGTCATCATAAGTGCAGATCTCTTTTTACAGCATGATAATTGTTCATAACTGCCTTTTGCACCAACAATAAACAGTTGCAAGTGTGCAATCTCATTTGTTAAAGTTTGGAAAGTATGGAATTATGTTACAATTTTCCATATTTTCCTGTTTCTTTTTCTCTCATAATCCAATTATATTTGCCGATCTTTTTATTTGTTTTTCTGAATTTAGAATTACCACTCTCTTTTCCACTTAACCTTCTTCCCAGTCTGGTCAGTGCTTACTTCCCAATCCCTAAGTTTGCCCTGTTCACTCAGGTCCCAGATGCCCTGATATGTTAGCAGTACGTGCTTGTTGCTAAGATCTTTCTGAATTGCAGGGTGCAAGAGTAAGTCTACCTAACAGCTTTTAGCCCTGCAACAGGTCATTCTGATCCAGTAAGTCTAGCAGTGTCATGATCCTATTAGTTTAATAATGTTTCAGTCTCATTTCCAAACACTGTTTGTTAGAACCAGGGAAAATACTCAGCTGAGAGAGATAATGTGTGCTTTGGAAATAAATGCTGTGAGCAACTGGTAAGAAGTTGGTATCAAGGAAACATCATCAGCTCTCAGTTAACTGCAGTATTTGTTGTATGGCTGTACTTGTTTCTAGATTAGTGGTGCTGGAAGAGCACAGCAGTTCAGGCAGCATCCAAGGAGCTTCGAAATCGACGTTTCGGGCAAAAGCCCTTCCCGAAACGTTGATTTTGAAGCTCCTTGGATGCTGTCTGAACTGCTGTGCTCTTCCAGCACCACTAATCCAGAATCTGGTTTCCAGCATCTGCAGTCATTGTTTTTACCCTGTACTTGTTTCTAACTCACCTTCCAAGGTAACCCAGAGAAGAAGATTCTAAGAAACAAGCTCCTTTCCATTCTTGAAGGGTCATAAAATTCAAGTCTATGGGCCTAGTGTGGGAAAGTGGGATGAGTGTAAGTAGTAGAATATTTTTGATGATATGGTGTCAATAGGTCCATGGTCCTTACTTTACTGCCAAGTGAAATATTCCTTCTTGTTGAGCAAACTATTCACAAAAAAAGGTACAAATGAAAATAGAAATGGCAATAAGGCAATTGCTTTTGGGAAGTCAGTGGATTTACAGTTTACACAATCTGGAAAATTTATTGTATTTGCTTAACAAGATGTGACCTCTCTGATCAGAATATTAAGCATTTGTTATTGGCATCAGGCGATTGGAGTTCAAAGGAACAAAGGCTACTTATCAAAAACACTATGTCAGCACCTTTTTCCATCCACCTTCTCACAGGTCAAAAATTCTACATGTTATGTGTTGGGGTCTTGTGGTGCAAGAGACAGGACACCCACGATCAAGTTCTATCTCCAGAAGTGCACAATGACATCTTTCCCAAGTTGATTAGGAAGTATTCACAAGGCTTTGGGCCAAGTGCTGGAAAATGGGATTAGAATGGATGATTGTTTATGGACGGTATGGTATCTTAGTGGTAGTATTGCTGCCTCATAGTGCCAAGGACCTGGATTTGATAACAGCTTTGGGCAACTGTGTGGAGTTTGCACATTCTTCCAGTCTCTGCATGGGTTTCCTCTCACAGTCCAAAAGTTAGGTGAATTGGCCATGTTAAATTGCTCATAGTGTACAGTGATGTGCAGACTAAGTGGTGGGAAATGAAGGGTTACAGAGATAGGTTAGGGATGAGATGCTCTTCAGAGTATGGGCCAAATGGCCTGCTTCCACACTGTAGGATTCTGTGATACTAAAGAATGCAGGAGGAAGGAGAAATGAGTAAATCAAAGTGTACAAGAGATCAGCAATAATATGTTATATAAAAATTTAGATGCATACCATCATGGATCCCAGTAATCAACCATTAAGAAGAAACGTTAGCAAAATTGTAGTGGTAGACTTGTAGGTATGACGTTGTGCACTTTGAGGATATGACAAATAAGATCTTCATAAAATCTTAGTGGACCACCCAAGTTAGGTTAGATGCATGTTAGGTGAATTGGCCATGCTGAATCGCCCTTAATGTTCAGGGATGTATAGGTTAGGTGCATTAATCAGGAGTAAATGTTGAGTAATAGGAACGGGTTTGGTTGGGATATTCTTCGGAGGGTCGGTGCAGACTTGTTGGGCCAAAGGGCCTGCTTCCACATTGTAGGGATTCTTTTTCACATCGTGGAGTCCGCTCATTATACATGATCAGCATTGTGATACAACGACAAAACAGAATTATAAGCTCTATGTCTACCCAATTGTAATATTTTAACACTCTAAAATAATTAGATCCTAGGGGATTTGATAGTATCATCAAAGATTTTAAAATAATTGAAATTCAGTTGAGCTTTTGAATTAATCATGTGTGTTCAGGCCATGTACACGAGTGCCAAACATTACATCAGTTATGTGTATAACTGCAAGGTATTAAAAATAAATTCCCACTTTAGCAGAGAGTATTTCTGTTTGTGGTGGGTTTGATTAAAGGGAACTGAAGAATATGAGGAGGAACAGCTGTAGCACCAAATACAACATAAAAAAGGCAGGAAAATGCTGAACAAGCAGGAACTCAGGAGAGCTATTGAAGGACCAAGGGAAAATATGTTTGGAAAAACACTTCTTATTGTTTGAGAAAAGACATACAATGTTTGTCATGAATTCATTTCTCAACTCATCCTTGGGATTTGGGAAGAGCCAGAATTTATTGCTTGCTCACTAATTGTTCTGAGTATGTGGCTGTTCACTGTTTTCTTGAATTTGTGACAATTCAAGTGGTGAAGGTACGTTTGTCAGGAAGGGACTTCCAGGTATTTGGAAGGAGCAACAATGCATGACCATGCCATGATTGTGTCTGTTTTTTGCATAAAACTTTGAGGTGATATTATTCCTATGGACCTGTTAGCCCTGTCCTTCCAAATGCAAAAAGTTACAGGTTTATGATACTGACAGCAGGCAGTTTAAGTATCTAACAGGATGACGACAATAATTTCCATTGTACCAGGTGTTGCTGCTACTTCAAGTTGTTCTAGTAACTGAGCTGGCTAACTAACAGGATCTAGATGGTAGCGTGATTTGAAATGATCCTTTCTACTGTGGCTTTAAATTTGATTCCATCAAATAATAAAGAATAAAAGTTTGGTCCTCTCCTTTCTGCTGTAAAAAAAATTATGTGAAATATGATTAAGCTTTCTCAAAACAGTGAGTACAATTCCAGATCAAAATGTTGTCCAAAATCATTTTTTTTCTAATGCACTCATCAAGGCTACAAGAATGACTGCTGTGGGAAATGATACATTAACAGTTGTTGTTCTGTGGTTTGAATTAAGGAAAATAAGGCTGCGAAGAAGGAACTTTATGCTGCAGCTTTACCTGAACTGGGCATACTTGATGCTGAGGTGAAAGTGAGCTTTAGAATACTTGATGCTGACACTGGATACAAAAAGTTAAATTGTTCTATTTATCAGTACTAATGTTCCTTAATTAACTAAAGACAAAGTAGCTCCAACATAAACAGTGTGCATGTTTTGGTGAGATAGTTGCCATAACCTCAATTACTCAATCTTTTATTGACAGGAATGTATCCTTAGGCCTTGTGAGGGAGATGGCAGCTTACCAATGTTTTAGAAATTTTATTGGTTCCCATAGACAGTTTCATGTGAACCTTTGCCCATGTCTCCATAACAATCTTAGGGGAATACTGGGCAAGTGCTTTCAGGATTCAGAAAAGATCAACGTTTCTGTGGTTGTTTCAACAGTAAGGACTTATAAACCTTGTTTGTTTCTTTGTAATCAAATATTAAAACTTCTGCTCTAGTTATAATTCAGCACTATGGTGAATGGTAGCTTATTATCCAACTACAAAAGCACAGCTGCATGACAATACTGTGTAACCATGTTCAAAGGTAAATGATTCAATTTGGCACAAAGCATCTCAGCACCTGTAAGAAATCAGAGTCATAAAGGAAATTCCATATGTCAGACTCCATACGCTAGGAAGCATTATGCAAGACTACCATCGTGCCTTGGATAACATGGCTGTGATTAATTGAAAGGTGTATTTAATTAAAGTTATTGCAAATCGAGTGTTGTAGAAAGAAAAATGCGAAGTGTTGTTTTTTTTTCTGACAGCACTTGAATTTCTCCAAGTTGATGGTAGGTGCAGATTCCATATCTGGTGTAAGTTGCAAAGTGTTTGACATTGAGAACTATTTGGGTCCACAATTCTTCAGTATTCCCCTAAGATTGTTATGGAGACATGGGCAAAGGTTCACATGAAACTGTCTATGGAAACCAATAAAATTTCTAAAACATTGGTAAGGTGATCAAACAAATTAGCCATAGTTGATTACACTACATCATTCTTTACGCTCTTCTTTAAATTTAAAGGTACAGTGCCATGTATTTTCTTTAAAATAGTGAAAAAACATTGTTTTGTAAACTTTCAATAATATAATCTGTTACTACCGTGATATGAATAAACTCAGACTACTGGTTCTTGATTACAAGCAATCAAGACTTACTTTATTTGTATACTTGAGAATTCTGGACATTGACTGAGGAATAATACAAAGCAGTAATCCAAATTCTAGTGCTCATTTAATCTCAACAATAGCTAAATATAAAACTGATACAATAACACAAACAAATTAACTTCGGCCAAGCCACAGATAAAGAATGGTCCATTTGTCAAGGCTAGGCACCCCCACCTGTACTATACATTTGCAACATTGATTTACCTAAGAACTGAGGTTTGGGAACAGGGTATTTTCAAAGGTTTGTATGCTAAAAAAAACCCCAAAGAAGTCAATAAACAAGGTAATTAAAAGTTAGAATAAGATAAAACAGGAGCAAAGGTGGACGGAATAGCTTAGTCCCTGATCTAGATTGAGTTAACTGATTTCAGCAGTAAGGCAATAAGGGTACTCACAATTTCTGAGTCTGTGTCTTAGAGTAGGAAAGTGTAATTTCCTGATCACAATCTGTTGAACCTCACCAGGATGCTTGCTGATATGAGGCTGATTTTGTCATCCTAATGTTGGGCAAACTTGCAGCAGGCGACTGACAATGGATATGCAGTGAATATAAATATAAAATTCTCTGTCAATTCCCACTAGTTACCATTTGACTAGTATGACAAGCATACCAGTTTATACCTGTTGAGTACCAATAGGTTCTCAAATGCCTTGATCATCTTGAATTTTCCTAAATTTGAGATGCTCAGTGAGGTAGTTAGGATTGTGAAACTTTGTGAAACTTGTGCAGTTAGTCGGTTCATGAACCTTGATGAAAGCCAGTTGTGAATCATTTGTCAGCGAAGTTTAAAGATCTTTCAAACTTCAAATGCTATAATGATATGCTTTCTGATAGGTTACATGTGTTTATAATGCATATAAGCATAATAATCATCGGCCTCTGTCTAAAAAAGATACCATTAAAATGAGTGGCATTGTTTTAGATGCATTAAAATACTTTCTTCAGTAGATAAAGTGTTATTTCACATTCAGTATTGCAAATAATCTATTCATGCATATCTGGACCTAATACACCAATTCTTATATCAATGTATAGTTTAGACTTCTGCTGAAGCTTTGAAAAAACTCACTCCTTGTATTGACAGACCATCTATTGAAAACTTGGGGAAAAAATGACTACCCATCTATTCAATCAACTTCAAAGGCACCATTATATTGAAGCCTAGATGGTTTATTTTGACAGCTTTGGAATGGAATCATATTATGGATATTTTTCCCACTAATAGATTTAGCTCAATAGGGGTTTTCTCTACAGTTCTCAATAGGACTGTCAATTTCATTACGTTGACAGTTTTATGAGCTCTTGATATGATTAAAGTGCATTGAAGAAGTTTTGGCCCAACCCAGATTCTTGAGTCAATAATGAAAATTATGCCTATGAACTTTGAGTGCAAACAAGGTTGGTGATACCCACACACAGAGAGTAATTGTGTTAGCAAGCACTTCATAAGTGGTTAATATTTTGAATTGTTGCCTGTATAGGGCAATTGTAGTGAGAATAACAAAAATATTTGTGAGACAGCTAGGATTGTGATTTGAACTCAACATTTCCAATATCAGAATGAACTGCATGCGTACATGAGATTCCTCATCAACACCAATTTTTGTGATCTATGTTTATTTGAGTAAATTGCAGTCTAATGTTTAACCAGATGTTCATTAAAATCTTTTTAAAGGAGTTAATTGAGTCAGTATTTTCTGCTTTTCACCTTGGTGCATTTTATATATTGACTCAGGTTTATAATTGTTGAGTAAAAATTCTAAGAATGTACTGAGGGTGAGAATTTCCCAACAATATGAGACCAAAGAAAGGCATCATGCACAGCTTCTTCAGAATATCCAGGGAGCAGAGGATCCCAAAACAGACTGGTCTCAAACAATGCAGGCAGTCATTAGCCAATGTGATGTAATCATTGACCAGCTGGCATTGGTACAATGAGGAAGGCTCAATTTTAACATTGTAGATGATTCACAATTGACTCAAGTGCTTCTGGATTTGGGAGGTGAAAGCCTCTGCCCTTAATTTCTATTGAACAATCCTTGCTAGAAATGTGTATTAAAACAAGCTCATATTCTACTCTAATCATTCCTCTGAAGACAAATATCCTACAATTTCACTGTAAAGAAAGATCACTGAAAGCCACAGACTGATACAGACCAAAGGTGACCATTGGCCATTGTATCTATGTAGTTCTTTGGAAGAGCTATCTAATTAATTCTATTTCTATGATCTTTCTGATTTTTAAAAAGTATTTATTCAGTTCTGCTTTGAATGCTACTACTGAATGTGTTTTCGTTATATCATTTCCTTAAGAATAATGGCTGCAGGATGAATGCATTTGTTTATTTCTTTTAGCCGACATAGAGAAGATGCCCTTCAGGGAAAAAAAAAGCCCCTTCCTAGTCATTGGCTAACACCTATAGTGCATTCTCAGAACTTTTACTCAAGAACCTGCCTTAATAATGAACTGTTTTTTCAGAAGATCAGATTGGCTATGCAAATATTATTTTTACGCACAAATATACCATGACAATACACATCTACACTGATACTGATAATTACTGATAATGCTGATAATTAAGCAGCTTTCAATTGTTCATTTTAATTTCATAAATACTTCTTGAAACTTCCTCTTAATCTTTGTGACTAACCCACCTAAATAGACTTTCTTATTGACTTCAAGAAAATTCTTTGGATCCTTTAACAATAAGGGGGTGATAGTTTATGTTTCTGTCACGTAGAGTATATCTCTATGCAATAGATTAATCACACTCACTCTGACACCATTACCTCACTTGTCAGGTGTTTAAAAACAAAATGATTGTCTCTTTTTCCAAGGCTGAGATGATTTATTAGCGTATGAGGTAATGCTCTGTAAATAAATAACATTGATGTCAGTTTGTTCAGAGTCTTGTTTTATGACTGTACAGCAGCTTTTTCAATATGTGGTTAACACTTTCCTCATGAAAACATGGACTAAAAAAAATCTGCCATTAAAGCATTTTTTTAATATACCTCAATCTCTAGAAAGTTTCCATTCAGATTAAGTGCTGCAAGGAATTAGGCACATTGGGTCATTTAGGGTCTGAACTTTTGACGCAATGTCTAGAATTAATATTCCAGGGCTCTGAAGAAGGGTCATTGTACCCAAAAGATTAACTCTGCTCTCTCTCTCTCTCTCTATAGATGTTGCCAGACGTGCTAAGTTTCTTGAGCAATTTGTGTTTTTGCATGTATAATATTCCAACTTCTGATTAAAAAAAACACAAAGGTTAATTCCATGTCAAGATGTTGTGTGGCAAGGAGGGAGCTTGGAGGTTTTTGAGTTTCTATTTGCACTTAATCTTCCAAGCGATGGAGGCCATAGATTTTGAAAGAAGTGTTGAAGAAGTTTAGGAGAGTTGCTGCAGTGCGCTTTGTAGATGGTACGTGCTGCTGCAGTTGTGATGGAGAAATGAATTTTTAAATTGGTTGATGGAGTGCTAATCAAGCAGGCTGCTTTATCCTGGATGGTAATTAACTTATTGAGTGCTATTGGAGCTGCACTCATCCAGGCAAATGGACGTCTTTGATAAATCTTCTGATTTGTGTGTTACAGAGGGATTTTGAAAGGCAAGGACAAAATGCCTTAGGCGTATGCCATTCCCACTCTGTCCATGCCAATTCATTGGGGAATTAGGATCACACACACACACACACACACATACACACACACACACAAATGTGCCTGGTATATGATTGTCAATACAGTTACTTACCACATTGCACAGTAAATCTGAATATTTGAATATCTGAATGTTGGCTTGTTGTCACAACTTCATATTTCATCAAAATCAGCAGTAGTGTGTGCATGCAATATGAGGCAGAGAGATTCCTGTGAGTCTGCCCAGGCTAACACTTTTTAAGTGTTTCATCTTAACCAGATCCTATCATCCAAACATGGCAAATAAAACAAAAAGATTACCTCCTCCCAAGTGATCTGAACATGAGGAACATCTGGACAGAAGTAAGTAGTGAGGGGTCAGGGCTCAAAAGACTTTAGACAGTTTAAAAGTCATTGTTTAGATAAAGAGGGCTGACTAGCTTCAGAACCTCCACATTTGGGATTGTGTGCAAGTGGCCTTACCATGTCAACCCTAGAGACTAGGCAGTTCTGCACTCCCCTTCTCCATTCTCTAGCAGGTGATCAGGATGTGCCTATTTAGATGACAGTCTTCACTGAGGAACTTCAAATATTCATGAACGTTATAAAAGATAAGGATATTCTGAGAGCATCAGGAGAAAGGTCATAGATGTTTACTGTGCTGTTCATATATTAATAAATATTCAGACCCCATTTACTCAAATGTTGCAATCAGGTCTCCCTAAAAGAAAATTTGGTTCTACATTGCCCGAAAAAGATAGCCATTTTAAACAATTTCCAGTGAACTAGACATTAGAATTACTTGAAAACCAGAGACTCCACATTTAGCCAAGTTTAAACTGCAGTGGTGAGATTGAGAGTGCAAAACAGATGGGATTGGGTACAAGAGCTGTTGACTGCCAAGACATCTAATTAAATGGCTCACCTTAGTCCTCTGAGACTTTGCTTGTAGTTAAAGCCCTTGCTCCTCTCACTCCCTATCAAACTCTGTCTACTCCCCACACAACCTCCATGCCTTTCGTAGCTTCCATTATTCCCCTGCCCACCACCAATAGCCCTTTATATCTTTCTTGCCAACTCATTGCATTTTCATATTCATTCACACATTAAACTCTCTGAAGAGAACCATGAACCCTATTGTAACAACAAGAAAATTCTGCTGTTGCTACACCTCCATGCTCTCAATTAACCAGACCACTAAGTATCACAGAAACTGTAAGAACTTGACATCCCTTTGTCTTGTGCAAATAAACATTGAGCCATTGTTAAACAAGATCACAGGGAAGAAAGTGATTTTTATAACATCCTAAAGGAAAGTTTTCACTTTTCTACACCTGTGGCAATAAAACTAAACCTTTTCTAAGAGTCTGGGTTTTCACCAACTGGAAGGTGGATGAGAGTTCATGGGCTGGGATAACAGTTTTGAAGGGCCTTGGAGGTGGGTGAGGAGCATGTCTGTGCATGTGTGTCTTTTGACCTTTCCTTTCAAATTACCTGAATACAGACTTTGGCTAACAACTCCACTGAGGGTCCATGAACCACAAATCATAGAGAAGTCAATCCAACTCCAAGAAACTTGCATGGATCTAGGAGATTACAACTCCCATTATGGAACCAATCAGATCAGCAATATGGGTTCACAACCCACATCTGCATCTCCCACAACCAGGATTTGATGGTGCAAGGAAGGAGGGCCACAAGCAGGTCCCGTCAGCCATTTTTAAATGACTCCTGAGTTTTTCCAACTCTGTGAAAATCTGGCCTACATTCTAGGCCTGCAATCCAGTGTAGTGCAAGAAGACTGGCGCAGTTTTTCAAATGACATCTTAAAGCTGTGTTCCATTTGCCTCAAGCTAGACATGAAGGCTTCCATGGTACTATTCAATGATAAGCAGGTTTGTTCTGTAAGTATCTTTGTTGGCATTGCTCCCTTAATCAACCTTTAAAAAAAATGAGTCATTCATTTAATTTACTTTCAAAGGATATTTACGCAGGTTGGCTGCTGTGCCTACTAAGTGATAGTGATTACACACCAAAGGAAATTGGTTGAAAAACACTTTGTGTTTACACTTGAGCCATTATTTTTAAAAAAATTAAAGTCCTAAGAATGATCTCAATATTTGTGACACTATTGATTCTTTTATTCTGTTTTTTTCAAATATGAGTGAAATCACCCTGGTAAAAAACTGTGTGCTTCAAAACAAGTTAATGAGGAAGCAAGGATTTTGATGCGACAGATCAAAGATTACACAGCAATTGCAAGGAAGAGAAATGTGCACTCCATTAGCATATCAATAACTGTAAATCCAACAATTAAGTAAGTTCCACCTTTTATTTGTCAGGGCTGCAACTGTATGTGCCTTTTAGTCATCTGTTGCAAATAACTAAAATTCATTCTTTTTAAAATACTAAATAGGGTTACATAAAGCTTGCCTTGAATTAACATGAATGAAGTTAAAGACAGGCAAAGTTCACACTGAAAGAGCCCTTTACCAACCCCCTCCCACCTCCTCTGACAAAAAAACCTCCCTGTCCACTAATACAAGTGTAGCCTAGCCTGAGATTTGAGCTTTGTTCCAGCTGGATTCCTCTGTTAGTTCAAGTTCCTTACACTCTGAGCTAAAACTCCACCTCTTCACTGACCAAAGTAAAATTCTACAATGCTGCCCCATATAAGGAAGAGATGACATCATTAGTTCTTGGTTCAGGACTTCTACATACTGTAAAATTCACCTTTCATTGTCTAATGACATGGCTGGAATGTTATGGTTAATTCCTAGTGGGGCAGGGACCAGTGCCTGTTTGGTCTGTGAACACCAGCAGAACACAGTTAAAGCTTCTTAGGCGTGGAGTTAACTGTATCCTACCTCCAAGGTAAGAAAGGAGTTCTCCTATTTTCCTCTCTCTCTTGCTTCATGTTTAAGCTCTTACGCACAGAGTGCTTACCTTTTTTTTCTGTTGGAGCTTGTAAGCAGATAAACTCACCTGGCAACTGTTTTTAACTATTTGGAGTTCTGTGGATATTACAGAATACAATACTAGTTAAAGAGTATTTTTTGTTCTGGGATAATTGTTCATTTGCTGTGTTATTTGCAAGGAGTAAGCAAATGCCCTCAATTTACTTGTCTATACAGTTTTAATGTGGGATCTCGAGATGTTCTCTTTTCTTTCACAGCTCTGCACTCACTCAAGCATGGTGACTTCATGCTGAGAATCAGAGGGGAGAACATTTGTTTAGTCTAAACCTCCTTTGTTCCTTAATATTTTTCAGATGCTCTTCCCAATGTTCACAATATTCTGTTGTGTTTTTACTTTTTCTTAAAGGTTTTCTCATTTAGTTTGCTGTGTTGTTAGAATCCCAGTCTCTGTCTCTCTCTCTCTCATGCACACATATGCAACTGATGGAAGTTTGCTTTAAAATAGGGGGGGAGGGATGGAGGAGAGAAGAAGACACTCAGTTTACCATTAATTCTGGAAAATCCTTCAAAGCTAAGACTGCTTAATTGAAGACTTAAAATTATTGCAATGTGTATTGATCCAGTAATTACTTGTCAATGTGTATTCTTATTGGGTGTATTCTTATTGTGATTACCTGTCTGCATAGTGTAAGTGAGTGTGAGGTAATTTTTAAATATTAATAGCAATGATTAAGGTAAGATTGCAGCCTGAGCCAGATGTTTTACTGCATGGTGCCCAACTGAGGCAAAATTGATCGGTCTTAAATTATTTTTCTAGCTTGTGTTGGTTCAAATAAAAGTAGCTGCAACCAAGTATATGTTGAAGTAAAATGGCCTTTTTATTTTTAAAAAAATTATTAGTAGTTAACTTGGATAGTTCTGAGTATGAATGCTGACTCCAATTTAAAGGAGTTTTACATTTGAAAGGGTATTGTCACTACCAGATTTCTTGAACTCTCACTGCTGAGTTGTCAAAGATTAGCATTGCAACTGGTTTTACTAACTAATATTGGGTTATCATTAAATTCCCTGGCCTTAATTCTCACCCCACAAACTTCCCAAGCTACCCTTTCAGTTTTGAATATTGCATTTATTTTCCCACCAACTGGGTTTTAGAGCTGTGGCATTGGTAAAATGGGTAAACAAAGTAAACTGTGGGAGATTTTGCATGAATGTAGTAGAGCTCTATTTGAGTGCTACCTTCACTGAGAGTTTCATAACTCTGAGAAAGATAGTTCAGTAAACCTGGTCCGACACATGCAAAAACAGAGTCAGTAAAGTTGTGTGCAATTCTTGCAGATTCTCATGCTCTGTCACCATGCTTTACAATTCAGATTTTCTATTAAGTGTGTGTTCAGGAAAGCATTTCTTTTATTTGTAAACAAAACATTTTGACTATACCAATGCTCCAAAGAATTCCAGTGGCAGTTAATCATTTAGGTTGAGGTCTGTTTTTGACTGGAAGAGTCGCACTGCAAACTGTAGGACCCTGGCTTTAACTCAAAGCAGTGGTGATTGTGGAAGACTGTCACTCAGCTGTGATTTCAGGTTGTTAACCAGCCAATTCATGGTTTTCATATGGACCTCTGAAGTTGCAACCAAAACGAAGCACTCCAGTTGATAGAAACAGAAGCTGAACTCTCAGGTAAGGGACAAACCTCTCCAAAATACTCTCCCTATGGTTGTCATGAACTTAAGTAATGTGCTTGGTAGTCAGACCACAAAGTGTAAGAAAACATGCCTATGGGGTATTCTCAGTTGGCAGGCAGTACTAGGTTGCTACATTTTTGTCTATGTGCTTCTCAGGACTTGGATGCTGAAACTTCCAGTTAGCTGTTGACCCATAGGCCTTAATGTGAAATGGTTATTTGCAGCTTGTGTGAAAGTAGTCCCTCCAGACCCTTCTGGGAAAATGGCCCATGGTGGGATAGAGCTGGTGAACTGCTGTACACCTACTCACCTCCATACTGGACCTGATGGGACCTTAAAAAGGCAGATCTAAATTTGTATAAATTGGAGCAATTTGTACTAGTCTTGGTAATTGTATTTAAGAGGTGTAAAAGAATGGATTCACAATCCCATAGTTGTAACTCAACCACACAATGGCATCACACAGTTTCTCTCATTTCAGAAATAGGCCAGAAACAATGTGCCTCATGATCCTCAATTTGTTCTCATACAATGTGGTGAAGTTGGCTACATGCCTATATTATTCTAGTAATTTTGCTGTGCCTAAAGTCCAGACCACAATCATGTTCAGTAAGAAATCATAGAATCCCTACAGTGCAGAAAGAGGCCATTTGGCCCCTTGAGTCCTGCACTGTCCCTCTGAAGAGCATCCTCCCAGACTAGCCCTCACTTTATCCCCATAACCCTGCATTTACTTTGGCTAATCCATATCACTAGACACTGCAGGGCAATTTCACATGGCCAATCCACCTAACCTGCGCATCTTTGGATGACTGCAACTTTGGGGCCTGAATTTTCAGTCCTGTGCCGGGTGCACAATGGAAAACATATCCCAGATCTATGAACCCAACCTATAATATCAGCTGCTTTATGTTGGTCCGATGGTGTGGGATTGGGGCAGGTGGATGCTGGATTATAAATTGGGCAACTGAAGCTGTAGCCAGGTACAGAGGCTGGCTTGCAGGAATGCTTCCCTCAGGGATTTTGCACAGTGTCCAAAGTTTAAAAAGTCGCAGAGTCATAGATTCATACAGCATGGAAAGAGACACTTCGGTCCAATTCATCTGCGCCGACCAGACATCCCAAGGTGACCCAATTCCATTTGCTAGAATTTGGCCCATATCTCTCTAAACTCTTCCTATTCATATACCCATCCAGATGGCTTTTAAATATTGTAATTGTAGTGGCCTCCACCACTTCCTCTAGCAGCTCATTCCATACATGTACCATCCTCTCTGCATGAAAATGTTAGTCCTCAGGTCGTTTTTAAATCTTTCCCCTCACCTTAAACCCATGCCCTCTAGTTTTGGACTCCCCCACCCTGGGGAAAAAAGCCCTTGACTATTCACCCTATCCATACCCCTCATGATTTTTATGACCATTTGTAAGGTTACCTCTCAGCCTCCGCCACTCCAGGGAAAATAGCAGCAACCTATTCAGCCTCTCCCTATAACTCCAAGCTTCCAGTCCCAGCAACATCCTAGTCAATATTTTCTGCACCCTCTCAAGTTTAGCAATAGTCTTCATATAGAAGGCAAACCAGAATTGTATGCAGTATTCCAAAATTGGCCTCATTATTGTCCTGTACAGCCACAACATAAAGTCCCAACTCCTATACTCAATGTTCTGACTAACGAAGGCAAGCAAGCCAAATGCCTTCTTCACCACACTGTCTACCTGTAACTCCACTTTCAAGGAACTATGCACCTGCACCCATAGGTCTCTTTGTTTGGCAATACTTCCCACATGAAACATTCCATCAGCTATCACTGTCACACACTCCTCATTCCTCCACACACTCTGCATTTTTCATCCATACCAAACCATGCCACCTCATGACCCCAACCACCCCCATGGACCCCCATGCTGAGGCATGCCCTTCCCCCAATCAACCTCAATGGCCCTTTGTACCAAGCTATTCCTCTTACGCACTTCCTATGGCCTCATTTACCTCAATGCCAAAAGTAATGCCCTTCATTCCCTTTTGTGGTCCTTTATAGCCACTATGCAAACTTAGTGCCATCTCATACTCCCCACGAACCAATGTTTGCCCTTACATCTACCATGCCAACTGACTAACAACAGACTGATACAGAGCTGCAATAAAATAAAGTTCAATAAAATAAGTTGCTCTGGTCTGAATCAGTTTGAGAGAGACCAGAGCAGCATGGTGGCACAGTGGTTAGCACTGCTACCTCACACTATCAGAGTCCTGGGTTCAATTCCCGCCTCAGGCAACTGTCTGTGTGGAGTTTGCACATTCTCTCCGTGTTCATGTGGGTTTCCTCTGGGTGCTCCGGTTTCCTCCCACATTTCCAAATATGTGCAGGTTAGGTGAATTGGCTAAATTACCTGTAGTGTTAGGTGTAGGGGGATGGGTTGGTGTGGACTTGTTGGGCTGAAGGGCCTGTTTCCACACTGTAAGTAATCTAATCAATTACCTCAACTTAAACAAGGGCATTTACAGAGGAATGAAGAAAGAGTATCTAATGTAAAAATAGTTTAATGGGAAGATCAATAAATGAACAGGGAGACATTTAAGCAAATGTTTTATAACAGTCAGGAAAAAATTATTTTGGTCAAAAAGAAGGACTTGATGGGAAGTATGAACCATCCATCATTAACATGTGCATTCAAGGAGAACATTGAAACAACAACTAAGGCAATGCAAAGCCAATGCAATGGTCGGCCAGAAGATTGGGAATTTTGGGAACTAGCAGTAGATGACCAAAAAGGCAATAAAAAGGGAGAAAACTGTTTATGAAAGTAAATTGGCAGGAAATATAAAAAGAATCAGAGCTTCTGCAGATTTCAAAAAAGAGAATGGCTAATGTGAGTGTGGAGAATGCAACTGGGGAATTGATAAAAAAAAGGAATAGAGAAAATGAAAGATAATGTCAGGTTAGGTTTATTTTCCTTGCAAAGAGAAGGATGAGGGGATAGCTGCTTGAGGTTTACAAAATTATTAGAGGCATAGAGTAGATCATGAGAATCTTTTTTTTCCCATGGCAGCAGTGTCTAAGACCAGAAAGTATATGTTTAAGGTGAGGAATAAGTAGTTTAGAGGAGCTCTGAGAAAAAAAAAACATTTTCACTGGTGAAAATATGGAATATGCTGCCTGACACAGTGGTGAAGTCAGGTATTCTCACAACATTTTAAGAAGCATCTGGTTATAGTGGGCTATGGCCCGAATGGAGGTAAATGGAATTAGTGCTGTTTGGTGTTTGTTGGTCAGCATAGATATGGTGAGCCAAAGGCTTGTTTCTATGCCGAGTGGCTATATAACTGTATGATTTAAACTAATACTTTTCATGGGTCTTCATGGTGGTAGACGTCAGAAATATCACAGATATATTCGATCAGTTCAATAAAGCTAACAATCTCAATCATGAGGGTCAAAGTATTTGATAAAATAACAGGATGAAAGGTAAACAAGTTGCCAGGACCTGATGGCCTGCATCTAAGGCCTTTAAAAGAAATGGCTACAGAATTAGTGGAGATATTGGTTGAGATATTCTGGAACTCACTGGATTCCAGAAGGGATCTGCAGTTCAGAAAACCACTAACTTGATGCTCCTGTTCAAGAAGGGACGGAGACAGAAAGCAGGAAACTGTAGGCCAGTCAGTTGAACAAGCTGTTGCTGTGAAAAAGCTAGAATTCATTATTAAAGAAGAAACAGAAGGACATTTAGAGAAGCATAACATAATCAAACAATCAACATGGGTTGTGAAAGGGAAATTATGTCTGACAAATTTGCTAGAGTTGTTTGAGGATATAACAAGCAGAGAAACTGATAAATGTAGTGTAATTTTCAGAACGAACTTGATAATATGCCACATAAAAGGTTAATACACAAGTTAGGAGCTCACAATACTGGGGTAATATATTAGGATTGAGGATCAGTTAACACATAGAAGTCACTAGGGCCTTTTTCAGGTTGGAAGGTTATCTAAAATTACAAAGGAAGCTTGATCAATTGGGCCAATGGGCAAAGGAGTGGCAGATGGAGTTTAATTTAGATAAATGTGAGGTATTACATTTTGGTAAAACAAACGAGGACAGGACTTATACAATTAACGGTAGAGCCCTGGAGAGTGTTGTCAAATAGAGAGAGCTAGGGGTTCAGGTACACAGTTTGTTGAAATTTGTGTCACAGATAGACAGAATGGTAAGGAAGACATTTGCCTTCATTGCTTAGAGTATAGGAGTTACAAGACGTTGGTGAGGCCACTTTTGGAGTGCTGTGTACTGTTCTGGTTGCTGTGTGACAGTAAGGATATTATTAAGTTGGAGAGGATGCAGAAAAGATTTACATGAACGTTACTGGGACTGGAGGGTTTGAGTTACAAAGAGAGGCTAGATAAACTGCGACTTGTTCACTGGAGCATAGTAGATTGAGGAGTGACCTTATGGAGATTAATAAAATCATAAGGAGCATAGATAAGGTGAATGGCAAGGCGGTGCTTTCCCTAGGGTTGGGGTGTTCAAAACTAGAGGGCATAATTTTGAGGTGAGAGGAGAAAGATTTTAAAAGGATCTGAGGGGTAACTCTATCACATAGAGGGCAGTTTGTTTGTGGAATGAATTACCAGAAGATGTGGTAGATGCAGATACTTTTACAACATTGAAAAGGCATTTGGGCAGGTACATGAATATGAAAGGTTCACAGGGATATGGGCCAAATGCAGATAAGTAGGACTAGTTTAGTTTGGGAAACTTGATTGGCATGGACGAGTTGGACTGAAGGGTCTGTTTCTGTGGTATATGACTTTGACTGTATGACTCTATGACTCTGCCAGCCCGATCAAAGCTGAGTAATTTGTCAGTAAAGTCTCAGCCATCTGCAGGAATACCCATCAGTATTGGATGAAAGACACTGACCTTCTGTGCTCTACCAGGTGAAGTGCTACTATCTTCTCTCTACTACCTCACAATCACTTTGTCTTTGCTCCTGCACCCTTGTCCTTCCAAGACTCATGTTCTATCACTCTCACTATTGCATGCAACATCTTCCCTTACTTGTTCCTACTCACACAGTACTCCCACACCACTAACCCCGCATTTCCTTTCTTCTGTCAACGTACTTACTTGAAGCATCTCCTCACTTTCTTCCAACTGCACTAACATTAATAGCTATGCTTCCCATATATATCACTTAATCCTTTATTACAATTGGGCAGAAAGAGCTAAGACAGGTGGTCGGCTGCATAATATTTGGCTCTTCACACCAAGCCAGCATAGAATTATGAACCCGATTGCTGAGTGCCCGAGCCCCTGGACTGATGTCTGAGGATGACCTTGACTACTATGCCTTGATTAAGGGGTATCTCTATTGACGTGACTGAACACTGCTCTCCTAAGACTTTGAGACATGGCCATTTGCTTGAAGCACATGCTGGAATATGATAAAAATGTGGGACTGATATAGCACAGTGCTGTATACCAACACGTCAACTCCCTCAACTGATGACTGTTGACAGCCATAATGAGTTCCCTGTTTTTGTGTCTATGCTAAAAGGCAAGTTAAGACATAAGTTCTATGCTCCTATTAGCTGTGGCTAAGAGGGTCGTGTTAAAAGGTAAAGCAAGGCAGAGATGTTGTGAGTATCCAGGTAAGTGTTAAGGAATTGAACACTTAGAAAGCAAGCGAGTAGTCCTGAGATATAGTCTGTTCCAAACCATGAGCTGTCAAGTTTGATAGTAAGAGCCTCTTTAAATATATAAAAGGGAAGACAGAAGCCAAAGTGAACATAGGACCTTGAGAATGAGGCTGGGGAAATAATAATGAGGAACCAGGAAAAAGCAGAGGAATTGAACAATTATTTTGTGTCAGTCTTCAAAATAGAAGACACCAATGGCATTCAAAAATTACTAAATATGCAAGGGACAAAGGAGAAGAAACAAATACAATAACTATTGCTCAAGAAAATGTGTTCAGGAAATTAATGGGACTAAAGATGGTTAAGTCCCCTGGACTTGATGGGATGCATATTAGAATATTAAAGGGAGTAGCTGCAGTGATAGTGAATACACTGTAGTAATTTTCAGGGAATCCTTAGATTCTGGAAAAGTCCCAGAGGATTGGAAAACTACCATTATAAAACCTTTATTTAAAAAGGGAAAGAGACAGAAAACAAAACTGTGCCATTAAGTCGACATTGCATCTACCTATCCCTCCTATTAAAATGCATCACCTAATACACATCTTTATTATATCTTGTCTGCTCATTTTTTCTATAACGTTGTAAGTGATTTGTATCATCCTCACTGTTTTCCACACTTCCAAGTTCAGGATCAATAGTAAATGTTGAAACTCTACTCAGTATTCCAAGATAAAAATGTTTATAAACAGCAAAAATAGTAGTTTTCTTAACATAGACCCTTGGGGAACACTAATGTTCATGATCTTTCAGTCTGAAAAACAACCTTTTACCAGAACTAGTTTTCTTTACTTAATTCTTTTTTGCAACTGGAGTATCCCATGAGCCTCAATTTGGTAAAGCAGACATTTAAAAATTACACTGTCAAAGCTCTCTTAAAATCCATTATCTGACAACTTCTAATATATTCCCTTCATTAACCTTTTTTGTTATTTCTCAAAATGTTTCAGCTCTAAATGCTCTCAGGCACTTGTGTACTGGAAACCACACCAAAGCAAATTAACAACCATCTTTTAACTAGTTACTGTTGTGAAGTTGGTGTTTGTAAAATTATAAAAATGTTAAAATGGGGAAAGCATTACATGGTCCCTTTAAAAGATGGTGTTTCTATGGTGCTTAGTTAAAATGGATGTCTGTGAGCTGCTTTCACATTTGCAGAAACAGGGAGAGCCAGAATTGATACATCTTGTATCAAGAGGGCAAGCAGTAGTTTTATCAAGACCTTTTTTTAATTTAGCGAATCAATTTAATTAAACCCTTAGCTACAAAAAACCTATTAAAATTAAATCTGATGATTTTGACAACCGAGGGCCAATCCAATTGTAAAAATATTGATAGGTCATCAAGGGTATAAAAGATGAGGGCATTTGGAAAATTGGGGAGCCAATTGCCACCTGCTAAGAGATAACAACTCTCAGTTCTTATAGAAAGCACCATCTTTTAACCATGGTACCGCAGAACACCAGCGAAAGTCCTGATAGACAAATCTACAAAGTATTCCTGACAGAAGAATCAGCAGAGAAGACACAGAAAGTTCTGGAAGGCACATAACCTGACTACAATTTCAATAGACTAAATGCTATTGTTTTGTTTTATAAGTGGAATTTGTATCTATTGGAGCAGCATACCATTGGAATCTTGCATTATTGAGGAATAGCGAGTAATTAGAGGAGAATTGTTCAGTCTGTTAAAAGTTTAGTTAATTTGCTCACTGTTAGTTAGATAAATAAATTGTTAGTTGTGGATTGTAAAGTGAGCATAAGCGATTTCTTTTACACAACCACTAAAAGTTGCTGAAAAAATGGATTGCACCCATTTTCACACTCCTTTTAACAGATTTATAGGGTGATGCACTCCCTTTGGGTGAGTCGGTTTTAGTTCTCAGAGGAGGGGGTCAATGTCGGCTTTATAACATTACACAATTCACAGTTAAAAATCACACAACACCAGGTTTATGGTCCAACAGGTTTAATTGGAAGCACACTAGCTTTCGGAGTGACACTCTTTCATCAGGTGGGAGTGGAGGGCTCAATCCTAACACAGAATTTATAGCGTGATGTAACTGAAATTATACATTCAACATTACCTTGATTTTTTGTTAAGTCTCTCATCTATTAGAATGACCATGATAGTTTCACTTCTTTCATATGTAAATCACAAAACTTTTTTTACAACTTACATTCTCTGGTTAACTGTAACAATTGGTGTCAGCACAGATAAGATGTTGAGATGTTGAAGGTGTTAGCCCCCATGGTTCCCTGTCTGTGCCATAATGTTTAGACTGATTCTAATCTAAAAAATGAGCTAACAGAGTCTTACATGGATTCATGCAGTTTTTGAGCAAAGTACAATGTAACTCTGCAAGTACAAATTCACCCCACAAACCTATATGTGCATTTGTGCATGTGGGTGTGTGTGTGTTTGTGAGTGTCTGTGAGAGAGAGTGTATATGTGTGTGTATGAGTGTAAAGTGGTCAATGTCTGTGAGAGGATGCATGTGTGAGTGTGGGAGTGTATGTGTCTGTAGGAGTGTGTGTGTGTGTGTGTGTGTGTGTGTGTGTGTGTGTCTGGGATGGGGGGTTATGAGTGTCTGTGAGAGAGAGCCTCACCCGGATCTTGGGTTCATGTCACATTACAGGTGACCACCATTGCACTGTACACACACAGATAAACTCCTACGCGCGCACACACAGGTACTCCTATACACAGACACGCACACAGACACTCACACACACTCCTACAGACACACACACTCCCACACTCATACATGCATCCTCTCACAGACTAGACACTACACTCATACACACATATACACTCTCTCTCACAGACACTCACAATCCCCCACCCCAAACACACACCCACTCCTACAGAACACACACACTCCCACACTCACACATGCACCCTCTCCGGGTTAGACCATTTTACACTCACACACACATACATCTATACTCTCTCTCACAGACAATCACAAACCCCCACCCCAGAAACACACACACACACACACACACACACACACACACTCCTATAGAGACACACACACTCCCACACTCACACACGCACCCTCTCTCAGACTTAGACCATTTTACACTCACACACACATATACACTCTCTCTCTCTCAGACACTCACAAACCCCCACCCCAGACACACGCGCACACACACATAAACCCACAAAAACCCACATGCACAAATACACATATAGGTTTGTGGGGTGAATTTGTACTTGCAGAGTTACATTGTACTTTGCTCAAAAACTGCATGAATCCATGTAAGACTCTGTTAACTCATTTTTTAGATTAGAATTAGTCTAAACATTATGGCACAGACAGGGAACCACGGGGGCTAACACCTTCAACATCTCAACATCTTAACTGTGCTGACACCAATTGTTACAGTTAACCTGAGAATGTAGCTTTAAAAATGTTTTGTGATTTACATATGAAAGAAGTGAAACTATCATGGTCAATCTAACAGATGAGAGACTTAACAAACAATCAAGGTATTTTTCAATGTATAATTTCAGTTACATCACACTGTAAACTTTTGTTATAAATTCTGTGTCTTACAATTGTGCACTCCACAACCATCTGATGAAGGAGCTGCGTTCTGAAAGCTAGTGTTTCCAATTAAACCTGTTGGACTATAACCTGGTGTTGTGTGATTTGTAACGTTGTACACCCCAGTCCAACACCAGCATCTCCATATAGATGGGAGAGGGCATTATCGCATGAGGAATGGTTTGAAAGGCTGGGCCTGCATTCATGGGAGTTGAGAATAGTAGAGAGGGAATATTGAAGTATATAACATCCTAATGCTAGAAGGATGTTTCCTCCTATTGGACAGGCTAGAACTTAAGGACACAATTTAAAAATCAGGAGGGACAGAAATGAGGAAACCTTTCTTTCTGTGATGGTTGAGAATCTTTGGAACTCTCTTTTTCACTGTGAATGGTGGAGGCAGATTGATAAAATACACTGAAGACAAAGGTAGGTAGAGTCTTGACTAACAAGACCAGTGAAGATTATCAGACTTAATGAGATTGTAGAGGTGAGGTCACAATCAGATCAGCCATCATCATATTGAATGTGGAGCCAGCTTGAGGGACTGAATGCCCTATCCTTGTTCTTAACCGGTGTGTTTGTATGAGAGCCCTAGCTATTAACGTAATAGTTATTAACTCCTAATGCTACACCTCTCTCCAAATTATTCATTCTACTCATAAGCTATTTACATTTTCATTCTACTCTTGCTACCAAACCCCAGCTTCACTGTCATGGCTTTTAAGTCACATAGAAAAAGATAGTGGTGGTTTAAATAATCTGCCTGGCACTGCCTTTGTTTCTCTTGGAGAAGGGGTAGGAACACATACATCCAGTAGACGATGTGAACAATGCACAGAAGTGGTAGGGGTGTCTTTCCCCTTATCTGGGCAGTCAGTCCAGATCTGCAAAGGCAGCTTGCTGATAGACATCAATATCAATTGAAAAGTAAGCTCTGCAGAGGTTGGATGTCTGAAATAAAATTAAAATGTTTGGCAAAACTCAGCAGATCTGGCAACATCTTTTGAACGATCAATCAATGCAAATCTGTCTGAGGATGCCATGGTTAATGTTGTCTAAGTAAGAATGAGGATGAACCACAAGACTCAACTCAGACAGGTTGGTCCTCAATCTGATTGTTAAGAATCCCAAGGGCAGGATTATGGCAGTTTATGTGCTTTATAGATAAAGTTGAAGACAACAGATTGGTTTGTGTGACTGCAATCCACTAGCCTGGCCTTGTCCCAGTCAGCCTCTATAACACCCGGTCAGACAGTATGTAGGAGACTTGAGCCAATATATAACCTCCTGCTTATTAGGAATTCTGAAAATGTCATATCATTTTGTAAAGAAGTGGACCATTAATTAAGCAAGCCCAGGTTGATGTCAACATTTCTCTTTGACAGAGTCTTAACTATGTGAAAACTTCCACCTTCATCCTCACCAGTTACTTGTGGGCATCAAGGTGAACTAGTATTGAAGAGTTTGAAGAGTTTGAAGAAACCATTAGTGAACTGCAGACCATTGTCTGAGATGACCACCTTGGGAATTCCAAGTGTGGCAAAATCTCTTTGAGTATAGTGATAATTACTGCTGAGGTGAGGTCATGAAGTAATTTGGAATATTAATCAATGATATCGAGAAAGGTTTTACTCTTGATGACAAACACATCAATCCCAAGGTGTCCCCATTAAGAAGAGGGGATAC
Source organism: Chiloscyllium punctatum (assembly GCF_047496795.1). NCBI lineage: Eukaryota > Metazoa > Chordata > Chondrichthyes > Orectolobiformes > Hemiscylliidae > Chiloscyllium > Chiloscyllium punctatum. The sequence continues at coordinate 85,284,334 of NC_092749.1, forward strand.
ATGAGACCATTGTGGTTCCTTACATTTCTTGCCTGTGGATTGTACATTAGACTTTGATGTTACAGGCCACCAGATAGAGTTGGGTCACATGCCTGGCTCTTGGCATTGGAGAAAGTCCAGCTTTAATACAATAGGAACAGCCATGCAGTCATTACAGATGGGGTCGATGTTCAGAATGCTAAAATAATGACATTGCTTAAAATGTTGTGTAAGAATGCAATTAGCAAAAATTTATGCAAGTTAACCCAAGACATATTTTGTATATGTGTGAGGTTTGCATCAACCGTACAAAGTTTTTCCAACTTCTGACTGGTTGCCATGAGCAACATGGTCAACAAGGAAGTATTGGACTCCATTTCCTCAACAAAATAGACACCAATCTGTTTAGACATCCCACAGGAATGAAGATCAAGCACCAGCTATGGTCTTGAGCTTGTCATAGAAAAAGTCCTCGGTGATGGCAAAACACAAGACTTAATTGGAGCTATTAGATTCGAGGTAGCAATTTTTCCAGCTCTTTGATGCAAAGGAAGGTCACTAATGTCTTTTTATCTTGGAACGTGATTTGAGGCTTGAATTATTTGCCTCTTTCCAGATGACTGTGTATCATTGCCCCTTGGCTGACCAGGAGGCTAGTAGACAAACCATTCAAAGCAATCACATGAGTTGGAACAAACTCTTGTGACAATGGAAAGGTGCATTGGTTGCAAAAATGATAGATGGTTTCAAATCATAGAGGGTAGATATGTACTTAATCATTTTAGAGACCAGTTATTGGTCCTCGTTCCAATACCAAGCCTGATCCTATTTCTGGAGCTGCTATAGCAGTTCATTGATTTTGTGCTAAATTGTGTAGGGACTTGCCAGCTGGTTAACCATGCTTATGCCTGAACTGGAATTCAACGACGGTGGAAAATTCTTGATGGAAACAGGATCGAGGATTTGCCTTGATCCAGGATGCATCAAACATATTGCCAATGAAATTCATGGCAGGCTTGTAAATTTCAAATTATGGTTGAATGTTAGACCACAGTTTATAAAATGACTTGGCACTGTCCATACTTTTGTACCAATATCCACTGTAGTGGAGACATGAATGAGAATTTTATCCATGTGGAATATGACTCCATTGAGGACCTGTCAAATGAAAGTCATAGAGTCATAGAGACATACAGCATGGAAACAGACCCTTCAGTCCAACCTATCCATGCCGACCTGATATCCCAACCCAATCTAGTCCCACCTGCCAGCATCCCTTCATACCCTTCTTATTCATATACCTATCCAAATGCCTATTAAACGTTGCAATTGTACCAGCTTCCACCACATCCTCTGGCAGATCATTCCATACACGTACCACCCTCTGCATGAAAACATTGCCCCTTAAGTCTCTTTTATATCTTTTCCCTTTCACCTTAAACCTATGCCCTCTAGTTCTGGACTCCCCAACCCCAGGGAAAAGACTTTGCCTATTTACTCTATCCATGCCCCTCATAATTTTGTAAACCTCTATAAGGTCATCCCTCAGCCTCCGGCACTCCAGGGAAAACAGCCCCAGCCTGTTCAGCCTCTCCCTGTAGCTCAAATCCTCTAACCCTGGAAACATCATTGTAAATCTTTTCTGAACCCTTTCAAGTTTCACAACATCTTTCCAATAGGAAGGAGACCAGAATTGAACGCAATATTCCAACAGTGGCCTAACCAACGGCAACATGACCTCCCAACTCCTGTACTCAATACTCTGACCAATAAAGGAAAGTATACCAAATGTCGTCTTCACTATCTTATCAACCTGCGACTCCACTTTCAAGGAGCTATGAACCTGCACTCCAAGGTCTCTTTGTTCAGCAACACTCCCTAGTACCTTAGAATTAAGTGTATAAGTCCTATTAAGATTTGCTTTCCCAAAATGCAGCACCTCGTATTTATCTAAATTAAACTCCATCTGCTACTTCTTAGTCCATTGGCCCATCTGACAAGAACCTGTTGTAATCTGAGGTAACCTTCTTCGCTGCCCACTACAACTCCAATTTTGGTGTCATCTGCAAACTTACTAACTGTATTTTTTATGCTCACATTCCTAATCATTTATATAAATGATGAAAAAGTAGTGGACCCAGCACCGATCCTTGTGGTACTCCACTGGTCACAGGCCTCCGGTCTGACAAACACTCCTCCACAACCATGCTCTGTCCTCTACCTTTGAGCCAGTTCTGTATCCAAATGGCTAGTTCTCCTTGTATTCCATGAGATCTAACCTTGCTAATCAGTCTCCCATGGGGAACCTTGTCAAATGCCTTACTGAAGTCCATATAGATCACATCTACTGCTCTGCCCTCATCAATCCTCTTTGTTACTTCTTCAAAAAATTCAATCAAGTTTGTGAGACATGATTTCCCACGCACAAAGCCATGTTGACAATCCCTAATCATTCCCTGCTTTTCCAAATACATGTACATCCTGTCTCTCAGGATACCCTCCAACAACTTGCCCACCACCGACGTCAGGCTCACTGGTCTATAGTTCCCTGTCTTGTCCTTACCAACCTTCTTAAACAGTGGCACCACGTTAGCCAACCTCTAGTCTTCTGGCACTTCACCTGTGACTATCGATGATACAAATATCTCAGCACGGAGCCCAACAATCACTTCCCTAGTTTCCCACAGAGTTCGAGGGTACACCTGATCAGGTCCTGGGGATTTATCCATTATTATGAGTTTCAAGACATCTAGCACTTCCTCCTCTGTAATATGGACATTTTTCAAGCTGTCACCAACCATTTCCCTATATTCTGTACCTTCCATGTCCTTCTCCAAAGTTAACCATGATGCAAAATACTCATTTAGTATCTCCCTCATCTCCTGCGGCTCCACACAAAGGCCACCTTGCTGATCTTTGAGGGGCCCTATTCTCACCCTACTTACTCTTTTCTCCTTAATGTATTTGTAAAAACCATTTGGATTCTCCTTAGCTCTATTTGCCAAAGTTATCTCATGTCCCCTTTTTGCCCTCCTGATTTCCCTCTTAAGTATACTCCTACTGCCTTTATACTCTTCTAAGGATTCACTCAATCTATCTTGTCTATACCTGACATATGTTTCCTTCTTATTCTGAATCAAACCTTCAATTTTTTTAGTCATCCAGCATTCCCTGCACCTACCAGCCTTTTCTTTCACCCAAACAGGAACATACTGTCTCTGGACTCTCATCTCGTTTCTGAAGGCTTCCTACTTTCCAGCTGTCTCTTTACCTGCGAACATCTGCCTCCAATCAGCTTTTGAAAGTTCTTTGGAAAAACGCAGCAGGTCAGGCAGCATCCAAGGAGCAGGAAAATCGACGTTTCGGGCATGAGCCCTTCTTCAGGAATGAGGAAAGTGTGCCAAGCAGGCTAGGATAAAAGGCAGGGAAGAGGGACTTGGGGGAGAGGCGTTGGAAATGCGATAGGTGGAAGGAGGTTAAGATGAGGGTAATAGGCCGGAGTGGGGGTGGGGGCGGAGAGGTCAGGAAGAAGATTTCAGGTTAGGAAGGTGGTGCTGAGTTCAAGGGTTGGGACTGAGACAAGGTGGGGGGAGGGGAAATGAGGAAACTGGAGAAATCTGAGTTCATCCCATGTGGTTGGAGGGTTCCTAGGTGGAAGATGAGGCGCTCTTCCTCCAGCCGTCGTGTTGCTATGGTCTGGCGATGGAGGAGTCCAAGGACCTGCATGTCCTTGGTGGAATGGGAGGGGGAATTGAAGTGTTGAGCCACGGGGTGGTTTGGTTGGTTGGTCCGGGTGTCCCAGAGGTGTTCTCTGAAACGTTCCGCAAGTAGGCGGCCTGTCTCCCCAATATAGTGGAGGCTACATCGGGTGCAGCGGATGCAGTAAATGATGTGTATGGAGGTGCAGGTGAATTTGTGGTGGATATGGAAGGATCCCTTGGAGCCTTGGAGGGAAGTAAGGGGGGAGGTGTGGGCGCAAGTTTTGCATTTCTTGCGGTTGCAGGGGAAGGTGCCGGGAGTGGAGGTTGGGTTGTTGGGGGTGTGGACCTGACGAGGGAGTCACAGAGGGAATGGTCTTTTCGGAACGCTGATAGGACAGGGGTGGGAACCGTTTGGAGGTGGCAGAAATGATGACGGATGATATGATGTATATGGAGGTTGGTGTGGTGGTAGGTGAGGACCAGTGGGGTTCTGTCCTGGTGGTGATTGGAGGGGTGGGGCTCAAGGGTGGAGAAGGGGTAAGTGGAGGAGATGCGGTGGAGAGCATCGTCAATCACGTCTGAAGGGAAATTGCAGTCTTTGAAGAAGGAGGCCATCTGGGTTGTTCGGTATTGGAACTGGTCCTCCTGGGAGCAGATGCGGTGGAGACGAAGGAATTGGGAATATGGGATGGCATTTTTACAGGGGGCAGGATGGGAGGAGGTGTAGTCTATGTAGCTGTGGGAGTCGGTCAGTTTATAGTAAGTGTCTGTGTTGATTCGGTCGCCCGAGATAGAAATGGAGAGGTCTAGGAAGGGGAGGGAGGAGTCTGAGACAGTCCAGGTAAATTTGAGGTCGGGGTGGAAGGTGTTGGTAAAGTGTACTTGCGGAATGTTTCCGAGAACACTTCTGGGACACCCGGACCAACCAACCCAACCACCTCGTGACTCAACACTTCAATTCCCCCTCCCACTCCATCAAGGACATGCAGGTCCTTGACTCCTCCGTCGCCAGACCATAGCAACACGACGGCTGGAGGAAGAGCGCCTCATCTTCCGCCTAGGAACCCTCCAACTACAAGGGATGAACTCAGATTACTCTAGTTTCCTAATTTCCCCTCCCTCCACCTTGTCTCAGTCCCAACCCTTGAACTCAGCACCACCTTCCTAACCTGAAATCTTCTTCCTGACCTCTCCGCCCCCACCCCCACTCCGGCCTATCACCCTCACCGTAACCTCCTTCCACCTATCGCATTTCCTACACCCCTCCCCCAAGTCCCTCCTCCCTACCTTTTATCTTAGCCTGCTTGGCACACTTTCCTCATTCCTGAAGAAGGGCTCATGCCCGAAACATCGATTCTCCTGTTCCTTGGATACTGCCTGACCACCTGCGCTTTTCCAGCAACACATTTTCTACTCTGATTTCCAGCATCTGCAGTCCTCACTTTCTCCTTTTGAAAGTTCTTGCCTAATACCATCAAAATTAGCCTTTCTCAAATTTAGAACTTTGGTCTATCCTTTTTCATTGCTATTTTAAAACTAATAGAATTATGGTCGCTGGCCCAAAGTGCTCCCCCACTGACACCTCAGTCACTTGTCCTGCCTTATTTCGCAAGCGTAGGTCAGGTTTTAAACCTTCTCTAGTAGGTACATCCACATACTGAATCAGAAATTTTTCTTGTTCATGCTTAACAAATTCCTCTTCATCTAAACCCTTAACACTATGGCATTCCCAGTTTATGTTTGGAAAGTTAAAATCTCCAACCAATACTACCCTATTATTCTTACAGATAACTGAGATCTCCTTGCAAATTTGTTTCTTAATTTCCCCCTGAGTCTTACAGGGTCTATAATAAAGACCCAATAATTTCTCAGTTCAACCCATATAACTTCCTGGATGTATTTTCTGGAATATTCTCCCTAAGTACAGCTGTAATGCTAGCCCTAATCAAAAACGCCACTCCCCCTCCTCCCTTGCCTCCCTTTCTGACATTCCTATAGCATTTGTATTCTGGAACACTAAGCTGCCAGTCCTGTCCATCCCTGAGCCTCGTTTCTGTAATTGCTATGATGTTCCATGTTCCTAACCATTCCCTGAATTTATCTGCCTTCCCTGTTAGGCCTCTTGCGTTGAAATAAATGCAGTTTAATTTATCAGTCCTACCTTGTTCTCTGCTTTGTCCCTGCCTGCCCTGACTGTTTGACTCCCTTCTATTCTCAACTGTACCAGTCTCAGATTGATCTCTTCCCTCACTATCTCCCTGTGTCCCACCCCCACCCCCTCAACCCCCATCTCAGTTTAAGTTTAAATCCTCCTGAGCAGCTCTAGCCAATCTCCTTGCCAGTATATTAGTACCTCTTCCAATTCAGGTGCAATCCGTCCTCGTGCAGGTCTTATTTTGTTCCAAATGCTACATCCATTTAGGTAGTGGGTCTCATTACCATTTTGTCATCCTTTGACTTTTTTTGCTGCTGTTTTTCAATGTCTGTACACTCTACCCCTTCTTGTCCCACTCTGGGGGTCAAATTGATGCCCTGCAATGCTGTCCCATCCTTTTGCTTTGTAAGTCTATGTTTTTGCTCCCCTCATTTCTCCTGCCCTCTAATTTAGTTTAAAGCCCTAGTTATTCAATTCATTAGGACATGGTGCTAAACATTTCAAGTGAAGCCTGTTCTTCTAGGACATTTCCCTTCTACCCAGTATTGTTGCCAGTGCCCATGCACTGAAATATATTCCACCACGCCAAATATTGAGTCATGTATTTAACTCCTCAGCTTTATTCACCTTGCGCTAGTTTGCCTGTAGCTTGGGGAGCAATCCCAAGATAATTACCTTGAAGATTCATCTTTTGAATTTAAGTGATATTTGTTCAAAATCTTTTGGCAGAACCTTCTTTCTAGTTCTGCAATCCATTCATACCAGCATGGATGAAAATAACTGGATCCCTCTCCCCCCCCCCCCCACCCAACCTCACTCCAAGTTCCTCTCCAACCCTGAGAAAATCTCCTTGACCCTGGTACTGAGCAGGCAACAAAGGCTTTGTGACTCATGCTGATAGGCACAGAGAACTGCATATATTCCCTCAAATTGTACTGTCCCTTACCAGTCTTTTGTCTTATCTCTGCTCACTTGATTGCCTCTCTGTATCACGGTACGTTTACTCATCCTCAGTCCTTATTCTCATCTATATAGCTTATGACAATCTTGTAACTGTTAGAGAGTTGCCGGGGATGGGACACCTCAAATGCTACCCCATAATTCCCTCACCTGCAGTCCTGACCTCAAAGTGGATTTGGACTCTTGGCCTCAGTGTAGGCCTAGCGTAGCGTCCTCTTGGTCTGGTGTGGTAGTCTCCTGGCCATGCGGGCCTGTCTTTCAGCAGCTTGACATGGTGGTCTTTCAGCCACCCATGGTGGTCTTTCAGCCCAGCGTGACCTCAGTTTAGACTTCCAGTCTTGTCGTGATTCAAGGTCCCGCACAGACTGGAGGCAAGGTGCTGGTGTGGATTGGGTTGGAAGGACTGGTATTCCAAACATTTTATTTCTCTATTTTTTTTAATTCATTCTAATGATCTGTCATGCTGGCTTTTTAATTTCTTCATTTTCTAATTTTCTTTTCTTAATAACTTGTACTGAAGAATTTGTACTGAGGTATCTTGTACCTAAAATAGTGTCAAAAGTGGCAACTTGTAAGTTTTTCACTGTATTCATTTGAGTACATGTGACAATAAAGCTAATTCAATTTAGTTACACCCTCCTGCACCTGAATGAACTGGGAGATGTAGTATCATAGATGCAATAATGAGTCTGCACATGCTTTACTTCTTTCTTTGACCTGACTGGAGTTTCCACTTTTGTGTTTGTGATTCATTGGGCAGAAAACTGATGAGCCCCAGAAATGACAAACCCCAGCTGCCATTCCAATGGTGTTTGTTTCGCAAAACACTTAAGCAATGTCACTCACCAGCAATGCAATAATCCCAGTGCCAAATTAAAACAGCTTGCTAAGTCCTTCCATACATGTGACTGCTGTCAACAAAAATTCTGGCCTGGTGTTTGTGGTATGTGTGAGCATGTGAAAGTAAAAATAGTGTGTCTCATGGCCTTCTTTAGGTAAATGCAATGTACTGTACTGCAATCAATACATTTCAGAATGTTTACATGCTTGGTGGATAATATTTGTATTTTATAACATCTTGCATTGTCATATGGTAGTCATTGTGGCAGGAATCTTTTATATGGATCATGGAGGCGGAGGCATTCGCACAACTGCAGCTGCTCAAAAGACATACTCATACCTTTGCCTACCTTTTCACATTGTTCATTTTGTGGATTTGCAATGGGTCTCATACAAGCTTTTTACACCTTTTTTTAAAAAAAAGTCATTCATGGGATGTGGGTGTCTGTCGCTGGCTGCGAAATGCCTACTCACCCTTGAGAGACTGCAGTCCCTGTGCTATAGATGGACCCAAAATGCCCTTGGGGAGCGAGTCCTGGTTGGACAGAGGAAGCGCTTCAGTGATACCCTCAAGGCCCCATTGGCAAAGTTCAGCATTTCCACAGACACTTGGGAATCACTGGCCCAAGAGTATCCAAAGTAGAGGAGAAGCATCCAGGAGGATCTCGAGGAGAGGGGCATGATGAATGTTGAGTTTAGGGATAGACATTTGATTACTCTTGGTCAAGTTGGTCAAGGGAGGAATTGTTGGGTATTCTAAAAGGCATTAAGGTGGACAGGTCCCCACGTCAGTTACTGAGGGAAGCAAGAGAGAAAACATCTGGGGTCTTAACAGATATCTTTGCAGCATCCTTGAACACAGATTAGGTCCCGGAGTACCAGAAAATTGCTAATGTTGTCCCCTTGTTTAAGAAGGGTAGCAAGGATAATCCATGTAATTATAGACCGGTGAGCCTGATGTTAGTGGTAGGGAAGCTGCTGGAGAAGATACTGAGGGATAAGATCCATTCCCATTTGGAAGAAAATGGGCTTATCAGTGATGGGCAATATGGTTTTGTGCAGGGAAGGTCATGTCTTATGTACTTAATAGAATTCTTTGAGGAAGTGACAAAGTTGATTAATGAGGAAAGGGCTGTAGATGTCATATACAGGGACTTCACTAAAGCGCTTGATAAGGTTCCCTGGTAGGCTGATGGAGAAGGTGAAGTCGCATGGGGTCCAGGGTGTACTAACTAGATGGAAAGAGAATTGGCTGGGCAACAGAAGACAGAGATTAGTAGTGGAAGGGAGTTTCTCAAAATGGAGAACTGTGACCAATGGTGTTCTGCAGGAATCTGTGCTGGGACCACTCTTGTTTGTGATGTACATAAATGATCTTGAGGAAGGTATAGGTAGTCTGATTAGCAAGTTTGCAGATGACACTAAGATTGGTGGAGTAGCAGATAGTGAAGTGGACTGTCAGAGAATGCAGCAGACTATAGATAGATTGGCGAGTTGATCAGAGAAATGGCAGATAGAGTTCAATCCGGGCAAATGCACGGTGATGCATTTTGGAAGATCCAATTCAAGAGTGAACTATACAGTAAATGGAAAAGCTTAAAAATGTGTTGCTGGAAAAGCGCAGTAGGTCAGGCAGCATCAAAGGAGAAGGAGAATCAACGTTTTGGGCATAAGCCCTTCAGGAATGAGGAGAGTGTGCCAAGCAGGCCTACTTGGCACACTTTCCTCATTCCTGAAGAGCTTATGCCCAAAACTTCGATTCTCCTTCTCCTTTGATGCTGCCTGACCTGCTGCGCTTTTCCAGCAACACATTTTTAAGCTCTGATCCCCAGCATCTGCAGTCCTCACTTTCTCCTAGTAAATGGAAAAGTCCTAGGGAAAATTGAGGTACAGAAAAAGCTGTGTGTTCAGGTCCATTGTTCCCTGAAGGTGGCAATGCAGGTCAATGGAGTGGTCAAGAAGGCATATGACATGCTTTCCTTCATGGATGGAGTATGGAGTACAAGAGTTAGCAGGTTATGTTACAGTTCTATGACTTTGGTTCAGCCACATTTGGATTACTGCAGTTTTGGTCGCCACATTACCAAAAAGATGCGGAGGCTTTGGAGAGGGTGCAGAAGAGGTTCGCCAGGATGTTGCCTATATAGATGGTGCTAACTACGGAGAGAGGTTGAGTAGATTAGGATTATTTTTATTAGAAAGATGAAGGTTGTGGGGGGGGGGAACCTGATTGAGGTCTACAAAGTCATGAGATGTATGGATAAGGTGGATAGCAAGAAGCTTTTTCCCAGAGTGGGGGACTCAATTACTTAGGGTCACAAGTTCAAACTGAGAGGGGAAAAGTTTAGTGGAGATATGCATGGAAAGTTCTTTATGCAGAGGGGTGGTGAGTGCCTTGAATGGATTGCCAGCAGAGATGGTAGAGCCAGGCACAATAGCATCATTTACAATGTATCTAGGCAGGGAGCAAAGGGATACAGATCTTTAAAATAGAGGCGACATGTTTAGATAGAGGATCTGGATCAGCGCAGGCTTGGAGGGCCATAGAGCCTGTTCCTGTGCTGTAATTTTCTTTGTTCTTTGCCTTGAGACTTGCCATTACGGAAAAATAGAAACAGCAGAAGGAGCATGCTTCCATACCAATGCTCTACCTACCCTTCCCCTGATCACTACCTGACCAAGTGTGACAGAGCCTGTGGTAGCTGCATTAGTCTGTACAGCTGCCTATGGACCCATCCTGAGAGTGGAAGAGAGTCATCCTTTATTGCATGGGACCACCAATGATGATGAAGGAGGGAATTTCAGGATATTGATATTAAAGGAATGATAATACATTTCCAAGTTAGGATGATGAGTGGTTTGGAGGGGAACTTGCAGAGGGTGGTGTTTCCATGTACAAATGGAAGTGGTTATGGGTTTGTGAACACTTCCACTAACACTTCCACTACTGAGCATCAGTGGTGGAGGAAGTGAATGTTTATGGATATGGTGCCAATCAAATAGGCTGTTTTGTCCTGGATGGTGTCAAGTTTCCTGAGTATTATTGAAGCTGTACTGATTAAGACAACTAGGGAGTATTCAATCATATTCTAGACTTTAGCCTTGTGGATGGACAGGCTTTGGTGAGTTACTTTCTGCAGGATTCCAAACCTCTGACCTGGTCTTGTAGCCACTGCATTTATGTCATTCATCTAGTTTCATTTTTGGTCAATAGAACGTCCAGGATGTTGATAGTGGGGACTGAGTGATGGTAATGCCATTGAAATGTAAAGATAGAATCCAGCTGACATTTATTGCAACTCAGTAACATATATAAATATTACACTAACAGGCACATCAGTGTCTGGGCTCACATTAATTTATTGGATTACAAAGAGCAACATGCCTCCATCAGTGTGTCATGTTTCCTGATTAAGGAGCAGCACGACAAAAGGTAGTACTTCCAAATAAACCTGGTGTTGTGTGATTTTTAACTTTGTCTACCCCAGTTCAGCACTGGCACCTCCACATCATGCTTCAGATGATTCAAGTTAAAATGACATAAAAGACTCTTATACCCACAGATTGTGTGCTATGATTGTATGATATCATGAGCTTATCTTTTTGTGGTATACTGATTGTGAGACATAACACAACAGCTGCCAGATCAGCTGAGTATTTCCAGCACTTCCCTTTTATTTGCTTGATTGCGAGCAGTTGCAATATTTTACTTTTATTCTGAATGAATTCTGACAGGACTTAATTAGTCTGAACAGTGTGATCTGGGTCTAGGGTTTCTACTCATTGTACTGGTTTTACCGGAACTTTCACATGAAATCAGCCAAAAACAGCATAAAATACTGCTAAGTTTTAACTGCATATAATGTCTTTAACACTGATTCAGGTACCATTGTATTGAAGGGGACTTCGTCATCAGATCAAATTAATGATCTGGTAAATTTCTCTTCAATGTGCCTGTTCAAGGAGGCTTTTTAAATTAAACTAAATATGTGAACATAAATCCACTAATTGGTAAGTTTTTATAATGTTTATTTAAAATATTTACTTTACTATGAAACTGTTTGCTGTAGACTAATGTAACTAATAAAATATTCTGTACAGTTTTTTTTTAAAAGTAGTTTTTATTTAAAACCAGTTTACTTACAATTGTGGGTGGCACAGTAGCTCAGTGGTTAGCACTGCTGCCTCACAGGGACTCTGGTTTGATTCCAGTCTCGGATGACCATCTATTTCGAGTTTGCAAGTTCTTCCTGTGTCTGCATGGGTTTCCTCCAGATGTTCTGGCTTCCTCCCACAGTCCAAAGATGTGCAGTTTGATAGATTGGTTGTGCTAGGATTAAGCCTGGGAAATGAAGGATTACAGGAAGGGGTGGATCTGGATGGGATGCTCTTCTGATGGTCAGAGTGGACTTAATGGGACGAATAGCCTGGTTCTCCAAGGTAGGGATTCCATGATTCAATGGTGTATACTAGATACTTCATTTAAAAAATGCTTCTATTTTTAATATATCTATTTTACCCTATGTTAATAAAACTGCATCTTGCTACCACGTATCAAGGACTTCTTAATTGCCAAGATAAATAATGATATTCTATTACGCTGCTTGATTGCGCTGGATCATGGATACTTTCTTGTGTGATTTTGCAAATATCAGTTTAGGCAGAAATTTGATCTTTAACTTTAGCAAATTGTTATAATTTCAAACAAAGTGCACCCTAATGCTATTTGTACCCAACTGGAAACTCCACATCATTAATTTGTACCTTTGCAGATCTAAATACAAGGATGGGAAAGGACTGCTGTTCAGCAAGAGAAATGGGTGAACGCATTAACCATTTTCAGGAATCACAGTGAAATGTGAAATTAATGTTTTGGACAAGTTGAGATTGTATGACTGATCAGCAATCTACCTTTGTAACACAAAACGCTACCACATAATATCTGCAAAACAACATAACAGGAACGTTCAACATTGTGCACATATTCCAACTGTTACAGGGTACATTTAGAGCTAATCATGGAATTACAGAATTCAGTATCACAGAATTATTACAGTGCAGAAGGTCATTCGGCCTATTATGTCTCCATTGGTTCTCAGAATGAGCATCACAACATAGTTCTATTGCCTTGCCCCTTCCCTGTAGCCCTGCACATTATTTCTATTTAAATGATCATCCAATTGCTTCTGTAATGCCTCAAATGAACGTGCCCCCACCACATTTCCAGTCAGTGCCTTCCAAATCTGAACCACTTACTATGTGAAAGAGTTTTTTTTCTGATATCTACTTATTTCACAAATCACTGTAATTCTCTGCCATATTCTTGGCCCTTTTTTTTTGAGCAGGAACAATTTCTCCCTGTTTACCAGGCCTTGCAGTGCATCTTTTCTTGGTGAACTACACACATACTGCGATACAAAATTCTCCTGAACGCAGTCTAAGAATGCTTGCCCCTCTCTGCTCTTAACATCATCACTTTCCCCGTAAATAATCAGCAACTGAAGTCCCCCATTATTACTAGTCTATAATGCCTGAACCTCCGTAATTTTCCTGCACATTTGTTCCTCAATATCCTTCCTATATGTTGATGGCCTATAGACTACATCAAGCAACTTAAATCCATTCTTCTTGTTCCTTCGCACCAGACAAATCAAATTTGTCCTTGAACACTCGAGGTATCTTCTTTTTCCAGTACAGCAATAGTCTCCTTTACTAAGACCACCATCCCTCCTCTTTGGCTTTCTTTCCTATTTTTCTTGAACACCTGGTAGTTGAGAATGCTTAGCACCCATTCCTTCCCATCCTTCAGCCAACTCTGATGTCACCACATCATAACTCCATGTGGCACTCTGCACCTGTAACTCAGCAGTCATCTTTACTGTATGTCATGCATTCAGTACTAGTTGTATAACAGTAATTTAGAATGTCTCCATCTCCAATTTCTCCATCACACCAACTCCACCTATAAATTTACTATTCTCTCTTCTAGTGCTGGTTGTCCTAATATTCTATGCACACTGGCATTATTCTCTAATATTCTCTCCTGGATAGCACACCCTTGCAGATTTAGTTTCAAGCCTCCTCAACAGCATAAACAACACAACTTACAAGAAAATCAGTTCCAGTTCTATTTGGCTTGTACAGGTTCCATTTCCCCGGCGCCATTTCCAGTGACCATAAGACATAGGAGCAGAAATTAAGCCATTCGGCCCATCAAATCTGCTGTGCCATTCAATCATTGCTGATATGTTTTTCTCAACACCATCCTCCCACTTTCTCCCCATAACAGTGATAGAGTCATAGCATAACCTCTGATCCCCTTGACAATCAATAACCTATCTATCTCTGTTTTAAATTTACTCAAATGACCTGGCGTCTAGCCTTCTGAGGCAATGAATTCCACAGATTCACCACTCTTTGGCTGAAGAACATTCTCCCTATCTCCATTCTAAAGGCTCTTCCCTTTACTCTAAGGCTGTGATCTCGAGTCCTAGTCTCTTCTGCCAATGGAAACACCTTCCCTACGTCCACTCTGTGCAGGCCATTCAGTATTCTGTAAGTTTCAATTAGAACTCCCCTCATCCTTCTAAACTCCATCAAGTATAATCCCAGAGTCCTCAAAGTTCCTCATATGTTAAGCCTTTCATTCCTGTAATCATTCTTGTGAACCTCCTCCAGACCCACTCCAGGGTCAGTACATCCTTCCTAAGGTACAATTGCTTACAATATTCGAAATGTGGTCTGAACAGAGCTTTGAAAAGCCTCAGAAGTACATAGAACATTACAGTGTAGTACAGACCCTTCAGCCCTCAATGTTACGCCGACCTGTGAAACCAATCTGAAGCCTATCTAACCTACACTATTCCATTCTCGTCCATATGCCTATTCAATGACCGTTTAAATGCCCTTAAAGTTGGCGAGTCTACTACTGTTACTCTGAGTAAAGAAACTACCTCTGACATCTGTCCTAAATATATCACCACTAATTTAAAGCGATGTCCCTTTGTGCTAGCCATCAACATCCAAGCTAAAAGGCTCTTACTGGCCAACCTATATAAACCTCTGATTATCTTGTACGTCTCAGTTAAGTCACCTCTCAACCTTCTTCTCTCTAATGAAAACAGCCTCAAGTCCCTCAGCCTTTCCTTGTAAGACCTTCCCTCTACACCAGGCAACGTCCTACTAAATCTCCTCTGAATCTTTTCCAAAGCTTCCACATTCTTCCTATAATGTGTTGACCAGAACTGTGTGCAGTACTCCAAATGTGGCCACACCAGAGTTTTGTACAGCTGTAGCAGGACCTCATGGTTCTGAAACTCAATCCCTCTACCAATAAAAGCTAACACACCATATGCCTTCTTAGCAACCTTATCAACCTGGGTGGCAACTTTTAGGGATCTCTGTACCTGGACACCAGATCTCTCTGCTCATCTACACTACCAGGAATCTTATCATTAGCCTAGTATTCCTGTTACTCCTTCCAAAAGTACATCCTTGCTTTTCTATTCTCGTCCTCTCATGATGAATCATGACATTGTGTTTGCCTTCCTAACTACCAATTCAACCTGCAAGTTTACCTTAACAGAAGCCTGGACTGGGACTCCCAAGGCCGTCTGCACTTCAGATATCTAAGGACTTTGTCTGAGGAATTTGAAGTCTGCCTGCACTATCTTTCTAGACATGCACTGAGTATTGGAATTGGGAGGTTATGCTGCAGCTTGATAGGATATTGGTTAGAACACTTTTGGAATACTACATACAATTCTGGTCTACCTGCTACAGGAAGGATGTTGTGAAACTTGAAATAGTTCAGAAAAGATTTATGAGGATGTTGCCAAGATTCGAGGATTTGAGCTAGAGGGAGAGACTGAATAGGCTGGGGCTATTTTACCTGGAGTGTTGGAGGCTGAGGGATGACCTTATAGAGGTTTATAAATCACGAGGGGCTTGGAGAGGGTGAATAGCCAAGGTCTTTTCCCTGGGTTTTGGGGAATCCAAAACCAAAGGCATAGATTTAAGGTGTGAGGGAAAGATCTAAAAGGGGCCTAAGAAGCACCTTTTTCATATAGAGGGTGATGCGTGTATGGAATGAGCTGATAGAGGAAGTGGAGGAGGCTGGTACAATTACAACATTTAAAAGGCACCTGGATGGGTAGATGAATAGGAAGGGTTTAGAGGAATACGTGACAAATGCTGGGAAATGGGACTACAATAAATGTAGGATGTCTGATCAGCATGGACAAGTTGGATAGAAGAATCTGTTTGATTGCTGTACAACTCCATGATTCTTATTTGTCTGTTTTACCATTCTATTGCTATACACATTTGCAAGTGCTACTAGGAGAAACCTGGATTATGGTTGAAGTCCTTTTTGCTAATTTTCTCCTTGGCTTTCTCAATTCTGACTGCAGGACCACATACCCCTGCCTAACTTTTTGTTGATACCAACATTGAACATTGGCTTTGGCTGATCACTCTCCCCAGAAAAATGTGACATCATTGACCCTGGCACCACAGAGGCAAGATGCCATCCTGGAGTAATGTCTGTAGCAACATGAACACCTGTCAGTTTCCTGAACTGGCATTGGTACTAACAGAGCTGTATGAGTGGGAATAGAGGGTTAGAATAGAATAGAATCCCTACAGTGAGGAAACAGGCCATTTTAGCCTAACAAGTCCACACCAAAATTCCAAGAGTATCCCACCCAGACCCATTCCCCTAACCTGCACATCCCTGAACACTATGGGCAAATTAGCATGACCAATTCAGCTAACCTATACATCTTTGGATTGTGGGAGTAAACTGGAGCACCTGGAGGAAACCCATACAGACATGGGAGAATGTGCAAACTCCACGCAGACAGTTGTTCGAGGCTGGGATTGAACCCAGGTCCCTGGTGCTGTGAGGCAGCAATGCTAACCACTGAGCCATCATGCTGCTCCTATTGTGGGGTTGGTACTGCTGAAGTTATTATAGCAGGTGACAGGAAGAGTGCACACAAATTACAATTTAAACAGCATCATGACAAGAACCAAACTGGAACAAAGGCCTAAGGCAAATGACTGTCCTGGGGAATACAGGCTGGTTGGTTACTCTGCCACAGATAACAAAGAGAATCTTTTCTTGCTGTTATCCATTCAATGAGAGACCTTGGAAAAAGCAGTACCTTAAAACACATGTCACATGACCATACTCCAACAACTAGCCAATCACCAACCACGGTCAGATCAAATACATTCCTAGGTCCATTGTGAAATGTGATCAGATTAAAATGGTCAGATGGGCCCTCATCCCAGTTGTGGAGCATAATCAATGTTATTGAGTCGAAAGGCTTGGTCTTTTTTATCCACCTGTTGGGCATGTTATGACACATTTCTGCAGTCAACATATCCTGTGGTGGGATGTGAAACTTGACATTCTGGCCCAGAGGTTTGGGAGACCATAACAAGACCCTTTCAGAGCTTGGTCTTCACCCACCAAAATAATTAGATTATGCCTGAATGTATTTGAATGGTTTAGGAAGTGGCAGTTCACAGTGAGCTTATTGTTTTTTGAGGGTGTGGGATTTTGTGTTCAAATAAAGACTGAAATCAGTGAGTGGCAAAAAATAGCCTCTTTATTAAGCATCCGCTGTAGCGTAGTTTATGACGGCGACGGAATCTGAAGTACAGTTCTTACAGTAGCCTCTTTACACACAGTTCTTACATACATTAATGTTTTAGCACCATGGTGTTGCCTAATTGTATTAATTATACACAAAAGTTTGCATGACATCTGCCCTGGGGAAGCTGGAGTGATTTAAACATTTGCTAAATGCTGCTGTTACTCCTGATGGGATTAGAGTGCATGTCCGTTCATTTGCATAATTAAGAGGTGTTGTCCTTTTGTCTTTTAAGTTAGTGATGTTAGTAAAAATACTAGATCTATATGATCTAAATAAATTAGGAATTATATGTGTACTAAATAAAAGTATAGAGGATATTAAACTGATCTACTGCAGCTGGGTCATGATGTTTTATTTCCTATTACCAGTCTTGATATTCATTCGTGCAGTTTCACAGAAGCGCCGTTTTGATCATATGTTTCTTAAAGGGTGTAGCGATCCTATTTAATATGTATTTAAAAGGTACATACTGGTTGAGAAAACTGATTTTCTGCAATCAATTCAGGTCCTGAGAGATGGTTGCTAAGGGCTGATTAATATTATAATCTTCCTGTAGTTTTGGATGAGTCATGGAGCCCTGATAATGGGGATGGCATTGTCCTGAACAGGTTACAATTTTAACACTTATTCAGGGGTAGCCTTTGATAGAGAAGCTGGTCTAAACACTTCTTTTGCAACATGGAGCCAATAAGGATTGAAGGTGTAAAGAAGCAGTAATAGGTTTGAAGGGATGTTTTAATTTAGTCTATCTTGTAGTAGTAAAATGTACTGCAAAAAACACAGTTTTATGAATTGAATTTATTGTCACATATACCAAGGCACAGCGAAAAGCTTTGTCTTACGAGCAAAACAGGCAGATGACAGAGTTAGCATAGATAAGTAAATAAAAAGTAAACAGCAGCAAAAACAAAAACACAGGTACAGGCGCATGTTAAGAGTTTGAGAGTCCATTCAGTATTCTAACAACAGTAAGGGAGAAACTGCTTCGAAACTGGCTGGTGTGTGCTCAGGCTTCTGTACCTTTTCCCCGATGGCAGAGGTTGTAGAAAAACATGGTATAGTAAACATAGTGCACTGCTGAGTAAGTTAGTAAAAGAGTTATGAATGAACAAATGGAAACTTAATATTCGTAAAAATAGCATGCTGATTAGTGAGTTTGTAAAGAGAACTATAAAACAATATCTCACAAGGGCTACGTCCAGAAGCCTGACTCCACTCTGACAGCTTTGTAAAGTGCCAGGTAAGGTTACGCCAAGTTCCGAAGAAGAGCCATTGGACTGGAAAAGTTAACCGTGTTTGTCTCTTCTAAGATACTCCTAGACCCATTGACTTTCTCCAGTAGTTTGTGTTTTTATTAATGTAAATGTTCAGGTTTAAAGTCATTTTAAAAATTATTTTGTGGTTTCAGATGCTCATTAAAAATTATTTTGAAAATATGTTGCTGGAAAAGCGCAGCAGGTCAGGCAGCATCCAAGGAGCAGGAGAATCAACGTTTCGGGCATCAGCCCTTTTTCAGGATTCCTGAAGAAGGGCTGATGCCCGAAACGTCGATTCTCCTGCTCCTTGGATGCTGCCTGACCTGCTGCGCTTTTCCAGCAACACATTTTCAGCTCTGATCTCCAGCATCTGCAGTCCTCACTTTCTCCATTAAAAATTATTTTGTCTTATTAGAAAACTGGCTTTATAATACACTAGATAGCTGGGCTGGATCATCTGAGAGGATCATCAGTCAATGATAACAGTGGATGTACCTAGCATTTTCTGAAATAAACACCTGTTTTGATTTCATAGTAGATTCAGCATGTCAGAACAGAAAATTTTGATTTGCTGAACAGGGAACTAGCAGTGTTAATTCAATTGTTTAATCTTGGCTAAGCTATATAGAGCTTAAAAATATGTTGCTGGAAAAGTGCAGCATCAAAGGAGCAGGAGAATCGATGTTTCGGGCATGAACCCTTCTTCAGGAATTCTTCAGGAAACTTGCTGCGCCTTTCCAGCAACACATTTTTAAGCTCTGATCTCCAGCATCTGCAGTCCTCACTTTCTCCTTAGCTATATAGAGGTACTTCTAGGTCACATAGGCAATAGGTATTTGTCACTACTTTCTCAAACTGTAATATAGATCTTGATAGACCGGTGAGTACGAAAATCACTTTGGCTTGTACACTCAGACTTTCAACTAGAAAATACGTTAACCTCTATTGCTGATGTTACATTGCTTCCCAAGATATTGATCAAAAATTAAAATCTTTCAGTCAGTCATAAAGTCTGCATTGCCATCTCATTTTCCCAGCAAAATCTTATATCTTATTCTGCCTTTAATATAGTAAAATGTTTTTAAGATACTTGACAGGAGCTTAACCAAATGAATATTTAATATCAAGACATGTAAAGATTGGTGTCCCAAAGCTTGGTGAAAGAGGTGCATTCAAGGTCCAGCGCTAAAACAACTCATTTCTGTGTAATTAGTGTTTCTGCTTTAGTGCTTGCTTCCTCTTCATCCTTCCTCATCTTACAGCATCACCAAAACTTTCTATTCCTTTCTCTGATGTAGATCTTCAATTTTCACAGGTTTATCTTTGGGTATGGTTGTGATGTGATTACTTAACGTATTCAGATAGATTATGGTACATGTCTGGGGCAGATAGGACCTGAATACAGTCCTTCCAGTACAGAGTTAGGGACACTGCTGCTGTGCCATAAAAACCCTCCCTTGTTGTGATGTAAAATTATAAGTTGTAGTTCAAACATAGCAATTAGCCAATTGTCATGAAAGTCTAAATTAACCACCACAGCTTCTGATTGCCACATATCTAACTGCTAATTGCTCTTCAATATTCCATTGCAATAGCCATTCAAGACGGTTCTTAAAGGGTTGTTTTTTAAATAATCAACTACGATGATTCCCAAGGCATGATAAATTTCAGTTTCTGATAGTTTTTAATTCCATTCTCATATTCCTAGGTTGAAGAAATTGCTTGAACAGGAAAAATTCTACCAAGCACGGAAGGAAAAGGAGAACAACAAGCGATTGAGCAAAGTGCGAGAGGAGCTGGGCAAGTTGAAATCATTTGCACTGATGCTAGTGGACGAACGACAGATTCACATTGAACAGCTCAGCCAGCAAGCACAGAAGTTGCAGGAGCTGGGCCAGAAACTCCAAGAGGAGGAAGAGAAATCCCGAAGTCTTGATGAAAGAGCTAGGGAGGAAAGTCAGAGAGTAATCCGGCTTGAGGCAGAACTTGGACACAAGTCTGCCAAGTCTTTGCAGGAGCATGATGAGATGATGGCCAAACTAGCCACCCAGGAATCTCAAAACCACCGGTTACGACAAAAGCTGTCCAGTTTAAACCGCCGACTTGAAGAGCTGGAGGAAGCCAACAAGAGCCTACAGAAGGCCAAGGAGGAACTTCAGGAATTGCAGGTTAAAATTAGCCATGGAGAGTGTGGAAACTCCAGTCTGATGGCTGAGGTGGAGAACCTGCGAAAGCGGGTACTAGAGATGGAGGGAAAAGATGAAGAGATAACTAAGGCAGAAGATCAGGGCAGGGAACTAAAAAGGAAATTGGAAAAGGAGGAGCTCCATAGTAAGGAGCTGAAAATGGAAGTGGAAAAACTACAGAAGAGAATGGTTGATCTAGAAAAATTGGAAGGTGCCTTTAACAAAAGCAAATTTGAATGTTCACAGCTACATGTTAGCTTAGATAAAGAAAGGAATCTGGCCAAAGACTTGGTCAACGAGTTGGAATTGGTGAAAGCCAGAGTGAAAGAACTTGAAACATCAGAGGCCAGACTGGAAAAAAGTGAATTCCTCTTGAAAGATGACTTGACAAAGCTGAAGTCTTTTACTGTGATGTTAGTAGATGAGAGAAGAGGTGTGGCAGAAAAGTTGCATCAGGAAGAACAGAAAGTGAGTGATGTTAATAGCAAGTTGATGCAGGAACAAAATAAAACAACAGAGATAACAGAGAAGCTGATTGAAGAGAGCAAGAAGCTTCTCAAATTGAAATCGGAGATGGAAGAGAAAGTGTCTGCCCTGCTCAATGAAAGAAATGAATTGAAGGTAAAGCTCAAAGATGAAGAACAAAAATCGAATGAGCTGAGCTTTAGAGTTGGCTTGTTGAAGAAGAGGCTTGACCGTGTAGAAGAAACTGAAAGTGATACCCTCCGAAATAAGGCCAAGAAAGAACTGGACAGACTTCCAGAAGACACTGGACTTGACAATAATAAAATAAAAGAGCTAACATTGGAAATTGAGCGGTTGAAATCTCGATTAAAGCAGCTGGAGGTGGTGGAAGGTGATCTGATGAAGACTGAGGATGAATACGATCAGCTAGAGCAAAAATTCAAGACTGAGCAGGACAAAGCAAACCTCCTGACCCATCAGCTGGAAGAAATAAAAAAGCAGATGACCAGAGGCAAGGAGAAAGGAGAAGCCTTGACCCTAGAGGCTGAGGCTCGCAATCGGCTTCGACTCGAGGAAGCAGAGGTTCAAGCACTCAAGGAGAAGATTCATGAGCTGATGAACAAGGAGGACCAACTCTCCCAACTGCAGGCTGATTACTCCATCCTCCGGAAGAAATTCCAACAAGAGGAAAGTAAAAACAAAGACATGGGCCAGGAGGTGGTCAGCTTGGCAAAGGAACTGGAGCTATCCAAACGCTACAGCCGGGCCCTGAGGCCCTGCCTCAATGGCAGAAGGATGGTCGATGTCCCAGTCACATCCACAGCTGTCCAGACCGAAAGTCCACTCAATGGGCTTGGGGAAGAAGACAATGCTGCAGTTTTTATCCGAAAGTCTGTCCAAGAAGAGAACCACCTGATGAGCAACCTCAGGCAGAAGAAGCCCATGGAGCGGCCCTCGGTGCTGGAGCGCTATCCACCAGCTGCCAATGAGTTAAACCTAAGGAGATCATGGATCCCCTGGATGAAGAAGAAGGAGAACAGCACTGAGAGAGCCACGCAGGCCAGTGCAAGCCCCAGGGAGGTGATCGTGGCTCAGAGGCAAGGCCAGCCACTGCACATTCGAGTGACCCCTGACCACGGCAACAGCACTGCCACTCTGGAGATCACCAGCCCGTCGGCTGAAGACTTCTTCTCCAGCACCACAGTCATCCCCACCCTGGGTCAGCAGAAGCCACGCATCACCATCCTGCCCGCTCCCACTGTTGCCACATCCAAAGGTAAAGCCTCAGACAGCTCCTTCTCACCAGAGCGTGCAGCATCTCCTGTTACAATCACCACTTTCTCCAGGGCTACCTCCCCCCCAGCAAGAGGCAAGGCTGCCTTTCTGGACACAACTACTTGTCCAGACACACCTGCCTCCCCCATTCAGATCATGACAGTTTCTACTTCAGCAGCCCCCGAGTCTTCAGTCCCTCCGGATCAAGCCCAGGAACCAGCCATGGGACGGGCAGTTTTCAAAGTGTCCCCAGAGAAACAGATGGTGCCAACACCAACTCGAAGATACAGCCCAAACACCAACATCATAACGACTGAGGACAACAAGATTCACATTCACCTGGGCAGTCAGTTTAAAAGGCCCGGCAGCAGCTACACCGAAGACACCAGCCCTCTGATAACTGTTCGGCCTCTGTCTGTTGCTGGTGGGTGTGAGAACAAGGAGGTGACAATGGGAACAGTTCTCCGTTCCCCTCGTAACTGCACTGCTCCTAAAAACTCAACCAACAAAATGACCAGCAGCATCACTATAACTCCAGCCAGTACCACATCCACAAGGACTACAACGTCAGTGGTGAGTTAAAGCTTCATTGACTTCTTAATCTTTATTCGGAATGTGGTGATATCTATGTGCATCATGTTTTACCTTCTAGTGTCCTGTCATGTGCAGTGACTTTTTATTTGATCTGGTTAGCCATTGTTTTGTTTGCTTTCACAGTAAATCCTATTGCAGTCACAAATTAACTGAAGAACGGACAGAGACAATTCATGTTTCAAAGCTTGAAAATGTCACTTGATGTAATGCTTAAAAAATGCAATTTCTAATTTGAGGTGTGTTTTTCACCCCCCGAAAGATATGAATGAGCTGGTGCACTCAATTAACTTGGTAGAACCCTCGTTAATAATATTGCTCCAAACAAGTATTCACAGAAGCCACAGTAATGAAGATGGGAAGAAACAGTACTGAGTGTACTTGCAGCTTTGTTCTCAGATATGCAGCAATACTGTACCTGTGCAAGGCTGTGGATTCAGGAAGACCAACAAAATGGAAATGAATGAGAAATACTTCGAGGAGATGGTCTCCATCAGACAAAGAAGAAGCCCTTGAAAAATGTGTATGTGATGAATGAGCATTGAGGTACATGTTTAAAATAATAGGGCACTCTAGCCTCCCCCTATTCTGCAGTTAATATCTATTCTCGATATGTGCTTTGTATTTTCGCTACAACCATTGCCACTCCCTTTGCCTTTTCTTTCACCACACCTTTAATCTCTAAATCTTCCTCTCCTCTTAACTTTGCCCTGACCCTCACTTCTTTCACTTGCCATTCCCACCTATGTAAAAATAATGAAGCCCATCGCATTTTGATTTCTCTTCAGTTTCAAAGAAGAGTAATTCTTGATTTGAAAAATTAACTTTTTCTCTGCAGATGTTGCTGGATCTGCTGAGTTTCTCCAGCATTTTCTGTTTTCATCTCATAATTTAACCATTTTAAAAGTCAGCTAGTAATGCACAAGTTGCATCTTCTAAATTACATAACCGTAACAAACAATTTTGATATGACTACACAGTGTTACTAGTAAAATATTGTCTGATTGAAAACCTACTCAGATGTGGTTTCAGTATAATCTTCTTTTAAAAGGGCTAATGAACTTGGAATACACTAACTTTAGTTTAAGATGATTATATCCGCAGGAAAATCATCCTAGTTTCTGTAACTCAAGTATCAGAATTCTGTTTTAGGTGTTGCATGCTCTAATTTGTCAGCTTATGTTTTGAATTGTTATGCATTGTTAGTCCCTTCACCATACAAGAATAGACATTCCAATGAGTCACGCGTAATTGTCAAGCATTAATTAAGTGCATAAAGCTTGTCAGGAAAAATGTGTTGGAGAATTGATTTGCCATTTATTATGAATCAACTTGAGGCAGTAAACTGTCCATACAGTGTGGAAGCAGGCCATTTGGCCCATCAAGTCCATGTTGTCCCTCTGAAAAGCATTCCATCCTGACACATAACTCTGCATTTCCTATGGCTAATCCACCTAGCCTGCACATCATGGGCAACTTACCTTGTCTGATGTACCTAACCTGCACATCATTGGATTGTGGGAGGAAGCCTGAAGAAAACCCACATAGCCAAGAAGAGAATGTGCAACCTCCACACAGACAGTCACCCGGGGTTGGAATCATACCTGGTGCTGTGAGTTGGCAGTGCTGACTACTCAGCCATGGTGCCCTCCAATGTGGGTCGAATGTTGGTAGAAGCTTCATTTTAATAGGTTGGTGAAGTTCCAACGATATTTAGACATCATGGCATTTTTCTCCCTGCACATCACAAACTTGTGATCAAGTTTCAAGGTATCAAGGTTTGCTATTCGATATATGGAATAAGATTTAAGGTATCTGCCTTGACTCAGTGGTAACAATCTCATCGTTGAGACACAAGCTTGAAATTTGAGCACACAATCCAGACTAATGCTTAGCTGAGGTACTGATGGAGTGCTGCACTATCAGAAAAACCATCTTTAGACGACTAATTAAAACAGACCAGGTTTACCTTTCCAAAGAAAAACAAGCATGTTATCCCTTTTCTGGCACCACCAAAATAAGATTGTTCTGTCATTATCTCAAAAGAACATAAAAACATAAGGACATTAGAAATAGGAGCAGGAGTTGGTCATCTGGCCCTTCAAGCCTGCTCCCTCATTCAGTAAGATCATGCCTGATATTGTTGTGGCCTCAGCTCCACTTACACGCCCACTCACCATAACTCTTAATTCTGTTACTGTTCAAATAATTATCTATCTTAGCTTTAAAAACTTTCAATGAGGAAGCCTCAACTACTTCACTGGGTAGGGAATTCCACAGATTCACAACCCCCTGGGTGAAGAAGTTCCTTCTAAATTCAGTCCTAAATCTGCATCCCCTAATTTTGAGGTTACGCCCTCTTGTCTTAGTCTCACCCGCCAGTGAAAACATCCTCAATACTTCTATCTTATCTATTCCCTTAATAATTTTATATGTTTCTATAAGAACTCCCTTATTCTTCTCAATTCTAATGAATATAATCCAAGTCTAGTCAGTCTCTCCTCATAAGCCAATCTCCTCAACTCTCGAATCAACTGCATCCTCCTCTGTACCCTCTCTAGTGCCAGTACATCTTTTCTGAAGTCAGGAGACCAAACTTGCACTCGATACAGCTGCAACATAACCTCCTTGCTTTTAAACTCAATCCCTTTAGCAATGTAAGACAAAATTCCATTTGCTTTCCTAATTACCTGTTGCAGCTGTAGAATAGCCTTCTGTGACTAATGTATAAGGACACTCAGGTCCCTCTACATAGCAGTATACTGCAATTTTTTAATCATTTAAAAATATCCCTTTTTACTGTTATTCCTACCAAAATGGATGACTTCACATTTATTAACATTATACTCCATCTGCCAGACCTTTGCCCACTCAAACAATCTATATCTCTTTGCAAAGTTTCACTGTCCTCTGTACCACTCATTTTGCTGCACCACTCATCTTAGTATCATCCGCAAACTTTTGACACCCTACATGTGGTCTCCAACTCCAAATCATCCATGTAGATTGTGAATAATTGCAGTCCAACACTGATCCCTGAAGTACACCACTAGTCACTGATTGCCAACTAGAAAAGGACTCATTTATCACCACTATTTGTTTCCTGTAAGTCAACCAATCCTCTATCCATGCTAATACATTACCGTAATACCATGCATCTTTATCTTGTGCAGCAGCCTTTTGCTCAGCACCTTGTCGAATGCCTTTTGGAAATCTAGATACCACATCTACTGGGTCCCCATTGTCCAATGTGCTCGTAACGTCTTCATAGAATTCCAGTAGATTAGTTAAGCATGACTTGCTTTTCATCAACTCATACTGCGTTTGCCCAATGTGACAATTTCTATCTAGATGTCTTGCTATTTCTTCCCTGATAATAGATTCAAGCATTTTCCTCACTACAGAAGTTAAGCTAACCAGTCTATAATTCCCCATCTTCTGTCTACCTCCCTTTTTAAACAGTGGTGTCACATTTGCTGTTTTCCAGTCTGCTGGAACTGCCCCAGTGTCCAGCAAAGTTTGGAAAATTATTGCAAGTGCATTTGCTCTTTTTCCCGACATCTCTTTTACTACCCTGGGATGCATTCCATCAGGGCCAGGAGACTCGTCTACCTTTAGCTCCATTAGCTTGCCCAAAACTACCTCTTTCATGATAATGATTGTTTCCAGGTCCTCACCTACCTTCGTCTTCTTGTCAATTACTGGCATTCTTTTGTGTTCTGTACTGTGAAGACAGACACAAAATACCTGTTCAATGCCTCGGCCATTTCCTCATATCCTATTACTAAATCCCTCTTCTCATCCTTTAAAGGACCAAAGTTTACCTTAGCCTCATTTTTTCATTTTATATATTTATGGAAACTTTTGTTATCTGTCTTTATATTCTGAGCTAGTTTACTCTCATAATCTTACTTTTCTTTATAGCTTTTTGTGGCTTTCTGTTGACCTTTAAAGTTTTCCCAATTTTCTAGTTTCCTGCTGGTCTTTGCCAGTTCGTATGCCTTATCTTTTAATTTGATAGCCCCCCTTCTTGTCTTAGACATATTACCCCTTTTCCTACTGTCCTTCCTTTTCCTTTCCGCTCCAGGGCAGTACATCCTTCCTGAGAATTGGGGCCCAAAACTGCACACAATACTTCAAATGAAGTCTGACCAGAGCATTATAGAACCTCAGAAGTACATCCCTGCTTTTATATTCAAGTCCTCTCAAAATAAATCCCATCATTGCATCTGCCTTCCTAACCACTGACTCAACCCTATACATTTAGTTTGAGAGAATCCTCCTCAGGGCTACCCTGACTGACCTGGTTTGACCAATCGCGATGTAGATTAACATCACCTATAATTACTGTATCATTTTTACAAGTATTAGTTATTTCTTAGCTTATTGCCCGCCCCAATGTGATATTATTATTTGGTGGCCTATAGACTATGCTTATTTGTGACATTTTCTTCTTAGAATTTCTAATTTCCACCCAAAATGGATTCAACCTTATTCTCCATAGAACCTATATCATCTCTCATCACCGCCCTGATGTCATCCTAAAAAAATCAAAGCTACACCACATTCCTCACCTTCCTGTTTGTCCTTCCAAATAGTCTAATAGCCCTGGATATTTAACTCCCAGTCGTGACCATCCTGCAACCATGTTTCTGTAATGGTTACTAAATCATACTTATTCACAATGACTTGTGTCATTAACTCATGTACCTTGTTTCGAATGCTACAAGCATTCAGGTAAAGTGCCTTTAAGCTGCTTATCACAAGAGAGACTTAACATCCAAAAATATAAGATTGGTTGTAATGCAACTTGGAACATCCTAAAAGTTCTGAAATGTAAATCTGTCTGTTGTAAGAAGCACTGCCTTAAGATTATTGGGAGAAAGTATCAAGCTTATGCACTTTTTATTATTGCCATTTCTAACAATTATCAAGAGCCCTTATGGAAATTGCAATGAAGTCAACAGTCAGAAAAGCCTGTTGGGAAAATAAGGTTAGTAGTAGGCCATTTGGACCCTCATTCAATGAGCTCATGGCTGATTTGCAATCTGATTCCAGTTTTACTCCTGATCCCATAATACCTTTTACGTAGGAAAGTTTTATACATATTATAAATAATTAACAACTGATCTGCCATAATTTACTGTTTCTGGAAGAGAGGTCTAAATTTCTGCCACCTTGCTGTATGGAGAAGAATTTCCTGATTTCATTCAGGAAGTTCTGGCCCTACTTAAACAATTTCCTACCTGTTCTGTCTGCATTTCACTCATTTGTGGGTTCTTCCCATTTGCACTGGGCATTATTTAGAACAAGATTTGTTAGACAATGCCCTCATCCTAAATTCTCCAGCTACCAAAAACCTTTGTTATTATATCTCCCGTGTCTGTGTCCCTTAATTTTTGAAAACATCAATCAAATCACACTTTAGGTTTCTAAATTTCATGGTATGCAGCTTAAGTTTTTTCAAGTTCTTTGTAGCTTAACCTTTGGCATTCCAGTATCATTTTAGGAAATTTAAGCCGCATTCCCTCAAAGGACAATGTTTCCTTCCTGAATTGTGATGCTTAGAACTGCTCACAGTATCCAAATATAGTCTAGTCAAGTCATTAGCAGAAGTGTGACTTTGAACCCATGTTTCTCACCCTGTCACCAGGTGCAACAAACTATCTTGGATTTTCGATCCAACAAAAAGAATGTTATCAGTCCTCTTAACAATGATTGGATTTCCCTGCAGTAACCACACTGGACTTCCTCTCCTTCTTGTCCTCCTCCTTGTCCATGCTTTGAATATTTTATGTTTCAAGGTGCCATGTCCTTCCAACAATCATTAATATTAGACTTACAGAAAGCATGCATGTTACATTTGTTGAATAGAATCAGTTCCTGTAGTTCCTTATTCTCTCTCACCTAGGTTCCCCTCTCTCTCTGTGGACTATTGGCCAGACAGACCTCATTCTAATGCATTATCTTTCTGTGATGTCTGACCAAAGTCTGGACAAAACTGCTGAGAAGCTGTTCCTGTTTCCTTATGTCACAGTGTCTGTGGCCCACAGTAAAGCTCAATATCTCTGAGCTGGAGAGGTCAAATATGGAGCTATCTACTGCAGATGTGTTCAATCTGGACAGTCTTCATTTCTGCAAACTCCACAACAACATTCTACCTGCTCTGTCATATCTCACAACTCATGTCTCATAACTTAGACTATCTAGTTTTAATTTATTTCAATTATTTTCATTCTCAATTCAGAACTTGCACTAAGCATTGAACAGAATTTTTGAGTACTTAGTGTTTCAAGCTCTGACTGTAAATAAAAAAAACCTCCTTCCCACACTCCCATCATATATGACAAAGGATGTTATATATTTTAGTTTTGCAGAGCATTGCAGTGTAGTTTTGTCTCCTACTTAAACAAGGATGTAAATGTAGTGGAGGAGATTGAGAAGTTTACGAGATTGATAGCTGTAATAATTGTGTTGTCCTTTGAAGATAGGTTGAACAGAGTGAGATTGTTTCCACACGAGATTGGAAGTATGATGGGTGACCTGATTGATCCTGTACGAGATTCTGAATGGTCTTAACAAGGTGGATATGGAAAGGATGTTTCCTCTAGTGGATCCAGAACAAGGGTGCACTGTTTGAAAATTAAAGTCAACTTAGATGGAGATGAGAGAATTGTCTTCTCCAAGGGTTCTGTGACTTTGGAACTGTTTTCCTCAGAAGGTGGTTGAGATGAGGTCATTAACTATTTTTAAGACAGTGGTAGCTAGATTCCTATTAGGCAAGGAAATCCAAAATTAATCGGGAAAGATAGAGATGTGAAATTCAAAACACAGATCGGCCATGATGTTATTGAATGGCAGATCAGGGTTGAGGGTCTGATTGATTTATTTCTGTTCGTATTTCATACGTTCAGAACTCTGTCAATGCTGTACCCTTTAGAACCCACTATAGCGTGGCCACTTTCCTGCATATTTTTGACATCCAGCATTCTGTTTACAAATGAATCTCGTAATACTAGGGAATATGGGGAGCTGGCTCACATGGTGGTCAACAGGGAGTATCGATACTGAAAGAGGCATTTAGTGCAGCCAACATGCATATGACGTTGAAACAGCTCTTACAACTTAGTTTCCACCTTCTTTCAAATTTGCTGGAGTGCTTCCAAATGGGTTGAATGCCCATTTGCCACTTCCTTTTGCACCCACTGGTAGCATAACCTCCTTCTACAATTATGGAGCCAGATGCTGAACTATTCTCTCATTTGATTTCTGGATGGATTTTCACTGATTCTTGATCACTATGAACTTCATTGGCACTGCATAATTTTGTCCTAATGCATATAGAACTCATTCTGTTTCTAACGTAAACTTTATTAAAATTGTCTCTGAATATGTTGAAGTGCAATGAGCAAAAAATGTTTTTTCTTCTCTGGACCTGGGTTCAAAGTAAGCCCAGACTGATGGAATGAAAATGTCATGTGTTTGGGAGTCAACTTTTTGATATAATTTAGCACCCTTAACTAATAAAGTAAATGACTACAAAATTTGATGCTGAGCTACATGAGATGTTAGGATAGTTGACTAAAGGCTTAGAGACTGAAATAGGTTGTAGGGAGTCTCTCAAATGAAAAGGAACAAATAGCGGTGGAAAGAAAAACAGAAATTGCTGGAAAAGCTCAGCAGGTCTGTGGAGAGAAATCAGATTCAATGTTTCCTGTCCGGTGACTCTTCTTCAAAACTGATGATAGCTAGGAAACCATTGGATTTTATGCAGAAGATAGGGTGGGGGGAGCGGGAAAGAGTAAACAATAGGTAGAGATGGAGCACAAAGAGACAGAGAAGCACAGTTGGAAATACAAAGGGTGGATTTAGTGTGTGAATTCCTAAACTGAACATATTACATCCAACTTAATTCCTAGCGAACACAATTTTATAGCATAATATTGTCCAAATATTGGTATCACTGCAATTTCTTTAAGTGTTCTCACAGATGACTTTTGGAATAAGGACAGCAATTATTCTTCTTGCAATCAACATATCTTCTTGGGTGGAGGGGAATGAGATGTGCCATCAACATGAATTAAAAATACAGAGCAGCCCTTGAGTTGCTTTCAAGTTCAATGAATACAAATAAAGAAACGTATGGTATTGTAAACATTTTTGAAAATGCTGCAAAGTTTAATTGTACAATTTTGTTACGTGTTATATTTCTTATTTCATCAAGAAACAGTTGCTTCATTATTGAGTTTCTTTTTGCTTTTGAGAAAGTTGAAGAGTTCATGTGTTGCCTTATTTTAATATTTAGTAAAGAGAAACAAAAGCTTTGCTGTTTGAAATAGTTTCCTTGGGGATAACTGTTGCAGTAAATTTTGATTTATAAATGTGTAACAGTGAGATGAAGAATACAAACAGCAAGTACTGGTATGCTCTCAAAATGACCAGTCTAGTCGCCAATAACCAAAGAAAAAATAGATGTTCAGTTTAGCCAGAAGGGAGTCATCCTGAAGTACATGCTCAGAGACTTCTCCACAGGCTGCATACACACTGCCACATAATGCTTCATTGTTGGACTTTGAGCTAACAGACTAATCACTGGGGAATCTCTATGACCTCTTTCCTCATGCTATTCAAGGTTTCTAACAAAAAATGTTAGAGGCATCTCAGATACAGACAGCACAGCTCATTATGCAATCTTAAAGTCTATTTTTAGGTCTTTATGTTATCAATTTTATTTCTTCATACAAGTTCTCAATTATCTGTAGAAGACCAAACAGCAAAGTATTTTCTGAAAAATATTTACAGCAATTTGATTGACTCCGATTCGTGTTTTAATAGATTTTATTGATTTCATATATCTTCTATTGTTCGTCATTGGATTTTCTCCTCACAGCTGTTCTTGCATTTTACACATTCTTTACTTTGTGATCATGCTTGTTGTTTTCATAAAATAAATGCAATGATTTTGATTAACCTATATGGTTAAATGTAGACTGGCAAAAGCAAAGAAGGTTTTCTAACAGTTCTGTAGACAACATTTAACCATCAATTATTTCTGCAGGATTAATGGATAAACATTGTGTTCTGTCCTGTGTCTATTTTGAATTACATTAGATTAGCAAAATACCAGCAAATATTAGAAATTGACTGCACTTAGTGATAATTTCGCTTAATTCTTCTTTAAAAATCGATCAAGTTGATCTTTAAAATATAAGCACTAATATAGGCATTTTTGATGCTGGAGGGAATGAGGAGAGATTATCTGAAGAGAAGAATCATAGAATTTACTGAAGACCCATTGTGGAGAAATCTGATATAAAATATAAATGTGGCAACAAATATAGGTTTGTTCTATTCCTGTCAACAATCATCATTCCCCTCACCCACCAGTCTTCATTTATTATAGCTGCCCGATTTGACTCACTGGTAGTAAACTCACCACTGTGTCAGATGGTCAATGCTATTCTAAGTCCTTTAGCATATATCCGCACATTTTATAATGTAATACTGAGGGAATGATGCACTGCAGGAGGTGCTGTATTTTGGATAAGACTTTAATCTTGAGACCACATTTGCACATTCTAATAGAATTAAAACATTATTTGAAAAGGGAACTGTTCTCCCAGTTTCCTGAACAACATTTATCCAATGCCCAAAACTGATGACCTTGTCATTTATTTAAAACCTTACTGTATATTAACATGTTGCTGTAATTTCCTGCAATGCCACAGTCACTACACTTCTGAACTACTTACTTTGGTTGAAAAATGCTTTGAGATGCCTTAAACTTTTGAAAATGGGATTGGTGGGGGTATCATTGAATTCAAGCATTTTTTCATTATGTACTCTGATGGATAACAATAGAGAAAGAGAATGAGATGGGTTTAATATATATATAAATTTTATAAAACATGTGCATCGCAATTGCTTTAAGTCTAAAGATAAAAGGGAGAGAGGAACTTGTTGAACTTAGAGCCCTTGTCAGCCTACAGTTCAATCAGTTGGCTCACAAGTCTCTGGGTTCTAATGACTTCAGTCTAGAATCCTAAAAGATGTGGGTAGTAAAGTCATATAAATATCACTGATATTTTTCCAAAATATGCCTAATGCTGGAAAGCTTCTAATAGATTTGAAAATAATTCATAAATATGTTCCCAAGATAACATAACAAAAATGCACTTGAATGTATATATGTTGAGTGAATGAGCAAGAAGATTGGTGGATGGAGTGTAGTGAAATGTGAAGTCGTTCAATTTTGTGGAAATAATATAAAATTGGACTATTACTTAAATGGACAATGAATGTAGGGTTCCAAGATATAGAGAGATTTTGTTCTATTATATGAGTTACAAAAATGTTAATATGCAGGCACAGCAAGTAATTAAGAAGGCTAATGAAATGCTATCCTTTGGTATAACAGGAGGAATTGAAATGAAGGTAAGGATTTAGTGCTACGGTCACATAGGATGTTGGTGAGACCACATGATGAATATTGTCTGTTGTTTTGGTCTCCTTACTTAAGGAAAGATGTAAATGCATTGGAGATGGTTCATACAAAGTATACTGTATTGAAAGCTTGAGATGAGTGGTTTGTCTTATGAGCAAAGGAAGGACAGACTGATTTGATTCCACTGGAATTAAATTGATTGATTGAATCAGAAGACTATTTGATTGATTTGATACAAAAGCTTGAATGGCTTTGACAAGATGAACAAGGAAAGGTTGTTTTCTCTTGTGAGTGAATCAAGAATTGGAGGGACACTGCTTAGAAATTAGGAAATTTCCTTTCAGGACTGAAGTGAGAATAATGTTATTCTCACAGATGATTGTGCAGCTTTAGAACTCTCTAGCTTCTGGAGGTAGGGCTCATTGAATACTTTTAAGGCTGAAATAGACAGATACTTATCAGGTAAGGGCATAGAATCATAGAGATGTACAGCATCAAAAATTATTAGCCAGAAATGTGAAATTCAAATGATCAAATCAGATATGATTGTACAGAAGAGCAGGCCCTGTTGAAGGGGCTGAATGGCATACTTCTGCTTCTATTTTGCACATTCAAAAAAGGACTGAACTCAGTGAAAAATGAGGGATACTGACCTTGATACTAAGTAGCATTTCACTATGTGACATCAAGAAGCCAGAGATAAATGAGTCATTGGGAATTAGGGAGAAAACTGCCTGCTGTTTGAAGTAATCACTAGCAGTAAAGAAGGTGGAATGCAGGTTCATAGCTCCTTGAAAGTGCATTGGCGGGTAGATAGGATATGAAGAAGATGTTTGATATGTTTTCCTTTATTGGTCAGAACACCAAGTATAGGAGTTGGAAAATCATATTGTGGTTGTACAAGACATTGGTTAGGCCACTTTGGAATATTGTATGCAGTTCTAGTCTCCTTCCTATAGGAACAATGTTGTGAAACTTGAAAGGGCTCAGAAAAGATGTACAGGGATGTTGGCAGGGTTGGAAGGTTTGAGTTATAGGAAAAGGCTGAATAGGCTGGAGCTAGTTTCCCTGGAGCATCGGAAGCTGAGGGTTGACCTTATAGAAATTTATAAAATCATGAGGGGCATGGATAGGGTAAATAGACAAGGTCTCTTCCCTAGTTGGGGTGTCCAGACCTAGAGGGCGCAAGTTTAGAGTGAGACGGAAAGATTTAAAAGGGATGTAAAGGAGCAACTTTTTTCATGCGTGTATGGAATGAGCTGCCAGAGGAAGTGGTAGAGGCTGGTACAATTACAACATTTAAAAGGCATCTGGATGGGTATATGATTGGATGTGTTTAGAGGAATATGGGCCAAGTGCTGCCAAATAGGACTAGATTAGTTTAGGATATCTGGCCGGCATGGACGAGTTGGACCGAAGGGTCTGTTTCCGTGCTGTACATCTCTGACTATCATGTTGAAATGGCATAGAAATTTTGAAATTTAAATTGTTAAGAGACTATTGGTTTTTAGCCGTATTCTAGAAAGAATTGCATTTATTGATGGAGTTAAGGCACAACAATTTTCCAGAACTGTATCTTCCTGACTCTCAAACCAGTGCAGCATTTCCTTCTCCAGTCGCAAAGATTGCATTCACCGGTGTTATAGATAGTGGTTCCTCAGAGTCCTCGAGAAAAGTGTAATTTGTGTCAGTATCAAGTGTCAACCATTTAACTAGCAGGCAGAGTATGTAATGTGAATTTTTGGTCAAGTTTCAATCTTATTATTCCATTCAATCAGTTAACATTTTCTGCATTAGTAGATAGTGATAACACAACTACTATATTTAGCAATAAATATGGCAATATCAGCTAAGGTTAGATAGTGCCTTGTAGCTTTTAATCTACAATTAATATTTAATTATTAGACAGTTGAAACACAACTTTGCACATGCAGTTTATTTTTAATCATTGCTCCTCTATAACTGATATAAATCAGATTCTCTAAACTTCACTGTTGTATCATATGGCTTGTTTAGCTATTAATTTGCTCAATCATGGTCTGATCTCCACAGAGAATGCCCTAATTCTCATACGATCAATATTGTCTCTGGCTATTCTCTTGTTAGGGCCACATCTCCACTCCCAAAGTCCAGTAGAAACTATATGAATGAACATAGCAAATAACTGTCAGCTATTAACTGCTAGATTGGCTAGACAATAAAATACACTATTGAGTCTTGATCTCATTTTTTAAAAGGATCATCCTGGAATGCAAGAATAGTCTAAAAATAACTACTGAGCACATGAGTAAGGAGCTGTTGCAGTGACATCAGATCACATTTAACTGCAGCCTGAGCCTTGGAATCACAGAACCCTTACAGTGAGGAAACAGGCCACTATGCCCAATAAGTTCACACCGACCCATTCTCTTATCCTATTGTGCTACATTTCCCCTGACTAACACACCTAACCTACACATCCCTGAACACTATTTAGTATGATCAAGTCATCTAACCTGCACATCTTTGGATTGTGGGATGAAACCCACACAGACACAGGGAGAATGTACAAACTCCACACAGTCGCCCAAGGCTGGAATCGAACCTGGGTCCTTGATTCTGTGAGGCAGTAGTGCTAACCACTGAGGCACCATGCCAACCCTTCTAGGGTTCCAGGAGTTATCTTCTCTCACAAACCACTGTAAATAATTGTTTAATGAAGCTTATTTATATTTACTAGTTACTAGCTTCTTGTAGCATTGCCAATTCACACAAATTAAGTGAGATCTGTGTCTTGCTAATTTTATCAAGGTTTATTAAATGAAGGTGAAAATTAGGAACTGAATAGTAAAACTGATATTTTGTCCCATATTTAATAGGTTGTATCTGATCGTGTTTTGAACACTGGAGGATGCTCATTTTCATGCAATAACATGAGACATTATTTCTGAGGATACTTAATCACAGAAAATGGACTCACCTTTACAGAAAATGTTCAGTTTTATAAGGCAATATAACAATCAAAATTTTCTTTCATAAACTAATACTGGCAGAATGTGCAAACAGTCTTTTTCTCTTTCTTTTTCTAGGCAGCACAGGAGGGGTCAGCACAACGACCCACACCCACACGCATCCCCATGTCAAAAGGTATGAAAGCAGGAAAACCAGTAGTGCCAGCTGTTGGAACAGGAGGTGTGGCAAAATATGAATCTCGTACTGAAAGCCAGTCAATGAGAATTGAACTGAAGAAGTCTCCTGTCAGCAGTCCGATCTCTCAGGCTGGGGGGAAGAGCTGAGGATAGACATCATGGGGTAGGTGAACGTGTTACCGTTACCATAGAGATCACCCAATCTGCAGCAAACTTCCATATCCCATATTCACTCAATGAATGAACTCTTCCTATGTCTTATAATATATTAACAGTATTCATTTTTTTAAACTGGTCATTAAAATTACCAACATCTTAGCACTGATAACTGTTGTATCACAAAAGTAAGATTCATCTGAGTATATGTACACTTGTGAAGACAAGTTAACTATTTAACCAAGTTAAATTGTTAGTTTAACATATTATGTAGGCATTGGCATAAAAAGCAACATTCTCCTATGTGTACTGACAGGGAAAGGTTCCAGTCACTTAGTTTTGATTCAAATGAAGCTTGTATAACAACATATCTATTAGTTTAGATAAAATAGTTTCATGTCTCTTCTTTAAAAAGAATATGAAAAAGTAGTTTAAGAATTTGCAAGCTGAATAACTGTCTGACAGGCTTGACATGAACATTGGCCATCTTTAAATTAGCTATTGTTCTTGTCAGTGGAGGATTTTATTATTTCCTGCAACACATAAAAGGCTGCTGGCACAAAGGGAGAGCTGACCACACTCACCAAATGGGAGTATCCCATTTGATATAGATCTGAGGTTGAGTTAAGAGTTCCGCTCTTGAATCAGGTTTGAACACTGCTCTTTCCTGGTTCACAGGTGGGAAGGCTACCGCCAAGTCAAAGACTTGTCCTGGTTAGATAAACTGCGCATAGCAAATTAATTCAAACAAGTAGGGTCAGTAAGGTAAGAGGACAGTTAAAATTCGTGAGATTATATATTTAAAATTGATTTTAGAAAACATTATTCCCACAAACATTTTCAGATGAGTTAGTGTTGTCAGAGATAGTAGATGAACATAAATTTAGGTTCAGCTTTGGGCACTTTCTAACCTGTAAGTTTCTAGTTAATGTAAATTCCAGACCCTCCCAAGTGCTCATCAACTTACCTGGATCCAGTCCAACTCATCTACTTAGCACCCTACCACCTAACCCAACGAAACCATTACCAACCCCTACTCACATTACATACTAACTCTTTCAAGGTAGCTATCAAAGTGTCTGCTATCAAAGTGTGTACTGGACATTTAAACCACATAATACACAGAACCAGTACTTTAAAAGGGGTCACGGTTTGTGCAAAGATCTTCTTGGCTGCTGGAATCATAGATTCCTGAACAGATTTATAACAGCAGTACCGCAGAAGATAGAACAGGCCCTTCAGCCCACCATGTCTGTGCTGACCATGATGCCATTCTAAACTAATCCCACTTATATTACATCTACCTGCTTATGGTCCAAATCCCTCCATTCCCTCTCTATTCATGTGTCTATCTAAATATTTTTAAAACATTGCTATCGTCTTTGCTTCTACCACCTTCCCTGGCAGCATGTTCCAGATGCCTACCACTCTCAATGCAAAAACATTTCCTTGCACATCTCCTTTAAATATTTCCACATTATGACCCTCATATTTGACATTTCCACCCTGAGAAAAAGATTCCAACTATTCACCCTATCTATGCTTCTCATAATTTTATATACTATCAGGTCGCACCTCAGCTTCCGATACTCTAGTGAAAATAGTCCAAATTTGTCCAACCACTCCTTGTAGCTAAAACATTCCAATCAAGGCAACCTCCAGGTAAACCTTTTTTTTGTACCCTCTCCAAAGCCTTCACATCTCTTCCATAATGAGGTGACCAGAACTGTACACAATTCTCCATTATGTGGCCTAACTAAAGTTTTATATAGGGACCTCCGAGCCAGTCATCATTAAGTGGGTAGTTTTTAATCTGATCAGAATATTTGGAACTATGTTTTTAGGAATGTATTTAGCAAAACTGGAGTGGCTGTGTGCAGGTTATGGTCACAATCTCACACTATGAAGGACCCAAATATGGCAGTTTGCTGGTTTATTTAGCATAGATTAACAGAAACAGTGCCGTCAGGTTTCCCAGTTTCAATCGGTCTCTACAGGAAACTTTATGTGTACTGACATATCTGGTAAGAACATATTTGTGCTCACCTCTAGGTTTTCTCCTTATCATTTCTGTCTGACTCCTAATGAGGTATATTTACTTTATCTGCAAACCTTGGCAGGTTGTTCCTCAAGCATGCAGCAGTTTTTAGGTCTTTAATTAGTAAGGTTTTTTTTTGAAAAGGCAGAACTTGAAAAAAAACAGGCACAGCATTGGAAAGAAAGCCCTCTAACAAAATCACTGGGACCAATATAGGTCACTGAACACAGGGGTGAGGGTGAAGGGACTTGTGTAAGTGTTGGATGACCTCAACCTGACAGAAGGTAAAATGTGGGAAATTTGCAAAATTGTGGACTGGAATTGTCAAATAATAGAGGTAGAGCTAAGGCTTTCAACTGCGGGTGAGCTGAGGCAGGGGCAGAATTGGACATTGTTAAGGAAGTGGGCAGCCTTAGCAATGGTGTGAATATGTGATTGGAACCTTACCTTGGGGTCAGAATGACACCAACAGTTGTGAGCACTTTGGTTCGGCCTCAGAAGGTTCTTATGAAGACAGATGGAGTCAGTATGTGAGTTAGCTCACTGACGGGAAGATTTGTTTTCAGGGGTTTTATCACCATACTAGTAACATTATCAGTGAGAGTCAGTGGCTAGGGATCAGAATTTTGCCAAATGTTGAAGAACAACAGCTGGCAAAGAGATGGGTAACATCGCTGTACATGTGACTTCTGAAATTTTGCATGATTTTGCTAAGGGGCAGCATGAAGATGAGACTTAGGGGTCAAGGAAAGATCTTTGTAGGTTTCAAAAGGTAATTCTGAGGGAGCAGGAAGAGAAGTCATTGCAGGTGATTCTCTGACTATGACCGGTTGTGTAAAAATAGGATCAAGTGAGAGCAGATGTAATCCGGTGGGTTGACAATCAAAGACTTTAGAGGATGATGGCGTGGCTAACCAGTCAAAAGCTGGAGGTAAGTCAAGAAGGAGATTTCATTTGTGACTTTGAGAGCAATTCAATATTGTGACAAGGTTAGAAAGCTGATTGGAGGAATTCAAACTTGGGATCCTGGGAAAAATAGGCGCAGCTTTGGGAGATGGCAACACATCCAAGGGAGATTAGAGATGGAATTGTGTAAGAACAGAGTAATTGAGGGATATTTTTGAGGAGAAATGTAGTGATGGTGATATGAAGGAGGAGACTCAGTATCTGATGAGAGAGAACTG
The DNA here is from genome assembly GCF_047496795.1 of Chiloscyllium punctatum. Classification (NCBI taxonomy): domain Eukaryota; kingdom Metazoa; phylum Chordata; class Chondrichthyes; order Orectolobiformes; family Hemiscylliidae; genus Chiloscyllium; species Chiloscyllium punctatum. The sequence continues at coordinate 85,324,357 of NC_092749.1, forward strand.
TTTACTATATCAGCAACAATTCTTCCTTTGTTAACTTGAAAACTAAGTTGACTACCATGTCACCCACTTACCCCTATCAGCTGCCTGTGTCAAAAGGTCCTTGAAATACCTCCTTAAAAACTATATTTTCAGTCATCTATTTAACTGATATTCCTATCCTTACTAGTTCTTGATGCTGAATCACATCTGTTTCATGGTACTGTACATTAAAGGTTCTGTCTGCATGTAAGATATTTATATCTTAATAAATAGTACACAATAGATTGGTTTTGTACTGAAGTAAGCAGTAAGAAATATGCCATCAAGTTTAAAGATAATAATGACTCTAAAGAACTACTTCAGAATATATTTAAGTGGGAGTCAAATGTGAGGTGCACTGTTCCACAACAAACGATTTGTCTCAGGCTCCCACCTGATCAAACCCCAATGCTGATGACTTTTACGAGGCTTTTTAATGCTTCCATCAAGCTTTTGGGGAGGAAGTCTACCAGGGGAATAGAACTTGATATTCTTCAATTAAAATGACTTGAAAGGCCAAAGCTAATGATTAATGAAGATGGTCTTTGAATCTGTTTCTATTCAATAACATACTACTCCAAGCAAGGTTGACTTATGTCCCTTAAGAGACTATTACAGTTGAACTGGAAGACATTTATCGTTCATGCTGTATTATTTGATTTACTGGTTCTTGTGCTTTCTACTGCTTAACATAGGGAATGAGGTCCCTTGTGAAGTCTTGCAAACATGCTGGTAGTTAAGGAACAAAAGTGAATTGAGATAGGATGTTAGGGCTGGTTTAATATGAGGTAAGTAACAGAGTAAATTTACTAATTTCCAGTATAGATTCTGGTAGCTCTTTCTTTGAGTTAATTTCTTCAATATTTCTGCTTCAGATATCAGCGCCTACAGCACCTTACAGAGGACATGTTGCATTTTGAGAGCTATTTGATTTCAGGAGATGTTTGTTTCCATTTGTGCACACCAAAGTAATTAAATATTCTTCCCAATCAGAATAAATAATTACTGCAGGTGGGGATTTTTTTCACAAGTTATCTTTTTTCTCAATATTTCAAGTCTATGTTTAAAAAGCAAATCATTTCAGAAGTTTCCTAATCAGAATTCCTTAACTAAAACAATTTTTCCCTCTGACGCATTCCACAAAACATCTTTGCTACAATGGTCTCTGACCCTCCCTTTCTACATTAATAATCTAATTAGAAATCTATGACTTTTCATTCAGTTTGTTTAATCTTAGTTGATTTCATTTCCTTGTGCACATTGGCCTTGGCAGAAATGACAATATCTGCTAACATGCAAGGATACTAAGTGATACTTGGATAGAAGGTGGCATGAACAAAAGACTAGATAAAGTTTACATTGATGTATGTGATATGGTGTGATCTTCTACATCTTTAAAGAAGGCAATTGGTATTAATCTGGGTAAAGTGTTGCAGGAGCAGAATTGAGATGATCCACATTTGTACTAATGGTGCAGGATGAAAAATCTCAACAACTGCCGCTAAGTTAAACAGGTACTGTACAACAGTATGCATATTTATCACTTTATCTCTCAATTCATTCCAAACTTTGATGTTATATCCTATTGCCTTTTATAGTGAATCTACATTGGCTACCAAACCCTCTCAGTATCTTTAAATCCTTTTGTGGCCCAATCTTCTGGTCTACAGATAGTCGGGGATAGGATATACTTCAAAAGATAACCGCAGGGCCATCTTGGAAATCTTGACATACTGACTCAACAGGACCGTCCCGGAAGTTTTAAACTATTGATGGGAAATTCCTTAGCTCCTTTGAACCCAGCACAAATGTGAGTCAGAGGCATGGAAGACAGCCGACTTACTTACCTCGTTAGTTGCTCAGGAGATGTTAGTCAGATTAAAACCATGTTTAACTCTTTGTTAACTATATAATTAACACAATAACCCTCTGAATGGCCCCAACACTCTGACTCCAACATTTGTGATCCAAAACCCCTGCCCCTCCAACAACCTCGCCCAACTCCCCTCCTGATTCTTTGATTCCAGACCTCCACCACAATGTTCCATCTCATTCCCTGACCCTCTATCACCTCAACATTACAAAATATAGCCCCAACTCTTGGCTTCTCCCTGACATAATCTTTCCAATCTGCCACCTACCCAGCAATCTGCCACCCATCCTGCGATATATACAATCCACCACACAAAAAGTCTAATTAAATATTCCAAGCTGCACAACATGCTAGTGAATGAGGTTTTATCAGAATATGCTCTAAAAAGGAGATGGTGCCCATCATCCTCTGCAATGCCTGGCTGGAAATCTAAGAAGTCCTCTGAATGATTGCTCTGCATTTCTGAACAGATCAGGTTCAGAACTCCCAGGCACAAAAGTGGAATTTTGTTGTCTGGTTTAAAGAATGTTGGAATGGACTGTAATCCAACAGAGATGGCTGGTGCTTAGAAGATTTGGCTCTCAGATCTCTTCTGGTTCTACAAATGTCCCAGAACATTTTGTTCTTCTGGTCTCTTGCAATTGCACCCCATCTTCCCACCACTTTTGTTAGAACATAAGAAAAAGGAGCAGCAGTAGGACATTTGGCCTGTCGAGCTTGCTCTGCCATTCAATAAGATCATGGCTGGTCTTTTTGTGGACTCAGCTCCACTTACCCACCCGCTCACCCTACCCCTTAATTTCTTCAAAGGTATGTCCATCTTTGTCTTAAAAACATTCAACAAAGTAGCCTCAACTGCTTCACTGGGCAGGGAATTACACAGATTTATAATCCTTTCAGTGAATAAGTTCTTCCTCAACTCTGTCCTAAGTCTGCTTCCCCTTATTTTGAGGCTATGTCCCCTTGTTCTAGTTTCACCTGCCAGTGGAAACAACCTCCCTGCTTCTACCCAATCTATTGCCATGCCAACAACCATCCTGAACACATATTTTAGCAGTTCCTCTCTCCCACCTTACCTCCCATTTACCCAAGCGTCACCTTACTTTGGTATCTGTCTCAATTACAGCTCTTGTAAAGCATTTTTTTTACATTAGAAGAGCTATATAAACAAGAATAAAGCACTCAATTTGACCAAAGATAGGTGGGCTACTACTGCTCCCTCTGCCTCAATCCCAGTCATTTGTCACTCGTGCCTTTTGTCCCTCTCCTCTCCCCATCATCATCTAGCCGGCCATCCAGCTCCTGGTAAGGCTATAAAATGCTTGATTCTGGATTAGTGGTGCTGGAAGAGCATCTGAGGAGCAGTAAAATCGACGTTTTGGGCAAAAGCCCTTCATCAGGAATAAAGATAGAGAGCCTGAAGAGTGGAGAGATAAGCTAGATCAGGAATAAAGGCAGAGAGTGTAATAGTGAAACCCAGTAGGGTTGACACTAAAATGAGGTAATGGAGCCTAGCCACCTCCCCACCAAAAATTGCTGAATTTCTCCAAGCCCTTTCTGGCTTTTGCCCAAAACGTCAATTTTACTGCTCCTCAGATGCTGCCTGAAGGGCTTTTGCCCAAAACATCGATTTTACTGCTCCTCAGATGCTGCCCGAACTGCTATGCTCTTCCAGCACCACTAATCCAGAATCTGGTTTTCAGCATCTGCAGTCATTGTTTTTACCTATGAAATGCTTGATCCAGGTTTGAGAACTAGCGGAAGGTAGCAGCTTGAGAAACCCAGTTTCATGAAAGGAACATTTAGGTAATTCCCAACAAAGCCAGGTTATTATTTGGTGCTGATTATTGGCTCAAGCACAAGCTGAAGTTTAATCAAATACGGTTTACTTGGATCCTGGGTATAGAAGGCAAAATTACTCCTTGACTGAGGCTGCACAAGCTGTTTTTGTTGATGAGGTAATGGAATTGAAACAGTCTGGAATTATTTTGAAGTCAGATTCTGTTTTTGATGTTTCTTTAGCAGCTTGTTACAAAGCTGCACAGTATTTCAACTTACAGGTCAGCAAAATGTTGTACAAAAAGTAGTAAATTTATGCAGATATTCAAACTAGATTTTTCTTAATATCACAAGACACCTTCATTGTAGCTGACCGATTTACATGCTACTTTGCTCAAAGAAATAGTAATAATGGGGCTAATTGGTGCTGCTTTGATCCTTAGTCCATGCTGTGTTGGCTGATGCCATTTAGGTGGATGGAAACATTAATTGAAGTTCTCATTCCTAATAGAGTGTGTGTGTGTGTGTACGTACACTTTCTGTGTGTCTGTGTGCGTGTGGGCGCGCACCATTTGACCCTTTGAACCTGTTCCATCATTCAGTAAATTTATGACTGCTTTAATTACCCTATCTTCTTGTCTACTGTAGTCCTTCATCCCTTATACATCAGGAATCTTCCTACCTCAGCCTTAAAAATATCCGAAGACTCAACTTTCACACATTTTGAGAAAGGGAATTTCTCAGATCCACCACTCTTTGGCAAAAAATGTCTCCACGTCTCTGTTTTAAATGAGGGAACTACTTTTTAAAAAAATAGCTACTGCTATTTCTAGAGTCTTCCACAAGAAGAAATATCCTTTCTACAGCATCTAAGTTTCTATCAAGTCACCTGTTACTCCACTGATCTCCAATGGATGCACGCCTAGCCTATCAAACCTTTCCTCATAAAACAACCATGCATTCTAGGTAACAGTCTAGTATACTTTCTCTGACTTGCTTCTAATGCATATTCATCCTTCCTTAAATAAGGAGACTAATAGTGTACACAGTACTCCAAATGTGGTCTTATCAATGCCTTTTACAACTAAAGCATAACCTCCCTACTTTTATAAACAATTCCCCTCACAATAAATGATAACCTTACTTTGGCTTTCCTAATTATTTGCTGTACTTGCATACTAAACTTTTCTGGTTCATGCAGGAGGACATCCAGATCCCTCTGCATCTCAGTACTCTTCAGTCTTTCATCATTTAGGTAAAATGCATCTTTTTTATTCTTCCTGCCAAAATGGACAATTTTACATTTTACTGCCTTATAATCCATTTGTCAGATCTTTCTTCACTCTTTGAATCAATCTCTATCCCCTTGTGGTATCCTTATGTACTATTCACATCTTGCTTTCCTGTCTATCTTTGAGTCATCAACAAACTTAGCAACCATACCTCTAGATCCTTCAGCTATGACATTTATATATAGTGAATCATAGAATCATATAATTTACAATACAGAGGAGGCCATTTGATCCATTGTGCCTGTACAGCTTCTGAAATAACTATCCAGTTAATCCCGTTCTCTAGCCCTATCTCCACAGTCCTCTAACTTCTTCACTTTCAAATATACATCGAGCTCTCTTTCAAACCTTCTCATATAATCCACCTCCACCACTCTTCTAGGGAGCACATTTCAAATCCTAATAATTCTCTGAGTAAAAACATTTCTCCTCATTTCATTCCTAGCTGTCTTGCTGACAAACTCGAAGTTGTGATCCCTAGTTACTGACATATCAACAAGTGGAAACAGAATATACTTTTCTACCCTATCAAAATTGTTCATAACTTTGAATACCTCAATAAGGTCACCTCTTAATCTTCTCTGCTCCAAAGATAATGAACCAAATCTCTCAAATCTCTTGTTGAATCTAAAATCCCTCATTGTTGGTATCATTCTAGTAAATCTCCTTTGCACTATCTCCTAGGCAGTTAATGTCCTTTCTTAAATAAGTTGTCAAGAACTGAACACAAAACTCCAAATGTGGTCTGACCAATGATTTATAGAGATGTAGCATCACTTCCTTATTTTTAAATTCTATGCCTCTATTTATAAATAGAAGAATCCGTTAAGCCTTCTTAACAACAGTTTCGACTTGCCTGTCCACCTTCAGAAAATTATACCCATAAACCCTGAGGTTCCTTTGCTTCTGTGTTCTTGTCAAAGTTGGACACTTGAGCCTGCATTGTCTCTCAGTATTTCTTCCACCAAACTGCATTACCCTACATTTTTATGCATAGAGATTCATCTGTCAGGTGTCTTCCCATTTGGCCAACCTGTCAATATCTCTCTGAAGTCATTCGAAGTCATCAGGTGTCCACAATCACCCAATGAAGGAGCAGCGCTCCGAAAGCTAGTACTTCCAAATAAACCTGTTGGACTATAACCTAGTGTTGTGTGATTTTTAACTTTGTCCACCACAGTCCAACATCAGCACCTCCAAATCAAAGTCATCTTTGCAATTCACTATTCTCCCTAGCTTAATATCATCTCAAAATTTCATACCTATTAGACAGCTTCAAGGAATCCTGGGTTTCCTAGACCTGCTGTCTCCTCTCCTTTGGCAAATGGTCACCCATTCACCTGCAATCTCAGTATTCCTCCTCTGCTGCTTCTCAGAAGGTGGAGCAAAACCATTGTGCCAACCTGAAAATAATTTATTTACACCTACTTTTTATACTTATCATAAGTCACCCAATTACTTCATGCCAATATGGTATCCTTTATACCATGAGTTTTTTATTTTCTCAATAATCTTTGATGTGACAGCTTACCAAATGCCTTCTGAAATCTAAGTATAATACATTCACCAGCTCCCCTTTATCCACAACATATTTCTTTCTTTAAAGATTCCCCAAAAATATAAATCTTGCCTGATTATCTTGGATTTTTCTGCATGCTCTGTTATAATGTCTTCAGTAATGGCTTCCAACAGATGTTTAGCTAGCCTGTAGTTTCCTCCTTTCTGTCTCCATTTGTGAAGGTGATATTTCTCCTGCAATCTTCCTCCTCAGACAACTGTTGTTCTCCCAGCTCTTCAATATCCAGAACATCACAGTTGTGCAGGGCACAGCATGCAAGGATAACGTGCACACTCCGTTTGGAGTACGTTGCAACTTTATCCACTCACCTCACTACTCCCCCACTCCCCAGCTCCACCCAAGAAAAGCAGCATTACATAAAAGATCATGCTTTCAATTCTAAAAGTTAAGAAAGGAGAGAAAATCACCTCTGTCCTATATGATACCAATAACACCTTTGATTTTTTTTTTGGATTGTGACCCAGGGATGACTCTGCTAAGGTCATGTATGCTTACTTCTCCTCACAGAGACAACATTGATCAATTTGTAATGGTGAATAACATGGTCAAGGTTGCTTATGGCCAGGGCTTGTATTTCACATGGAAAAACCCAGCAGGTCTGGCAACATCTGTGGAGAGAAAGCAGAGTCAACATTTCACCTGAAACATTAGCACTGCTTTCTCTCCATAAATGATGCCAGAACTCCAGTGTTTTTGCAGCAATTTCTGTTTATGTTTCAGATTTCCAACATCCGCCCTTCTTGATTTTATTTGTATTTTACACAGTTGGTCACTACATTCAGTTCATATGCAGAAATCTGTGTTTACACATATCTTAAACATTACACTGTTTAAGTAGCTGATTTAATGCAGTTGACCCTTGAAGGTCTTCACATTACTTCCAACTATCCTCAGACATTAAAAAAACTTTCCACCTACTTTGGGTGCAAGGGCAGCCATTTCATTTCCAATGCAATGCAGATGAAAATGGAGGCAATGCAGGATGTTCTTCAAAGTTTGGGTTGCTAGCTTGACCCATTAATCTAAGTGACGCTCCCAAACCTTCATGCTCCTTTCTTCTTTAAACTGCCTGATAACATTATTGGTTCTGTGGTTCCTACATTCCCACCCAACGCTTTCATTTAAGTCTTTACCATATTACCCACTGTGCTACAGCCTTAATTATGCCAACCAGCTTAGTTCTGCCAACCATCATGCAGTAGCATTGCCCTGTCAAAGCTAAGGTGGTAGTGATCGTCAATGACCCCTGCTCTCCTGCAGTAACCAGTGGCCTCCACTGCAGTATCATCTCCAATCCCTATATTATGAGTTTGCTCCCTCCCATTCATAATCGTCCCCTCTACACTGCTGCTTTCAACCCCACAATTTGCTTCTTATATTCTGATAACTGCTATTGATTTCTGTGAATATACCCCCAAGGACTGACCACAGCCCAGGTCCCGTGATCAACTTGAAACCAGGCCCTGAAGTCTGACCAGACCCTTGATTGATCTCTATTCAGCTTCACAGTTGACTTACTGCTAATACCCAGACTGGTGGTCCAAACCTTGGACTGTAATGATATGGATCACTTGATCCTGAATGCCCCAAGCTCCTGGACTAACCTGGCCAACATCCTTGATTGGCTGAGCTGGGACTCCCTGTCTGAAGACTCCTTCCCAAAGACTTTGAGACATGGCCATTTGGTTGTCACACATTAAATGAGTTTGGCATGTAAGCTGATGGCACATGCTGTTGGTAAGACATTGACATAGTCCAGTATTGTACAAAACATATCCATCCCTTTGACTAATCATTGTTGACACCATGACAAGCTGCCTGGCTTTATGTCTGCACCCAAAAAGCAGAGCATACAGGGATGTTCCATGAAATTGCAAGTTATGAATAAGACAGCAATATTCAAAAAGAAAAGGCAAGGCAGAAACGCTGAGAGAATCCAAGAAAGCACAAAATGAGTCAGTGATAAAAGAGCAAGTTAAAAGCTCTCCGAAGCATGCTGTTATGATACACAAGCTGGGTGCCTGTACCTGCACAATACTGTCTTTGTAGCAGCGTTGCAATGAAAGGTGTCAGTGCAGTCCAAAGTGCAGCATTGAAATGGAAAGTCAGAGATGTACTATGAGGATGTAGTGAGGTGGTGTGTGTCCAATGCTAATTTTGGATGAAGGATGCTGGTAGTTGCTACCCATGGAACATAACCCATGACAGAGTCAGAGTCACAGTCACAGAGATGTACAGCCTGGAAACAGACTCTTTGGTCCAACTCGTCCAAGCTGACCAGATATCCTAAATTAATCTACTCCCATTTGCCAGGACTTGGTCCATATCCCTCTAAACCCTTCCTATTCATATACCCATCCAGATGCCTTATAAATGTTGTAATTGCACCAGCCTCCACCACTTCCTCTGGCAGCTCACTCCATACATGCACGAGACTTTGCATGTAAAAGTTGCCCCTTAGGTCCCTTTTAAATCTTTTCCCTTTCACCCTAAACCTTTGCCCTCCAGTTTTGGACACCCCTCCCCTCCCACCTAGAGAAAAGACCTTACCTATTTACCCTATCCATGCCCGTCATGATTTTATAAACCTCTGTAAGGTCATTCTCCAGCCTCCTATGCTCCAGGGAAAATAGCCCCAGCCCATTCAGTCTCTTCCTGTAGCTCAAACTCTCTAACCTTGGAAACATGCTTGTAAATCTTTTCTGAAACCTTACAAGTGTCACAACACCCTTCCTAAAGGAGGAAGATTGGAATTGCACACAATATTCCAAAAGTGGCCTAACCAATATCCTGTACAGCCGCAACATGACCTCCCAATTACAATAAGCAATGCTCTGACCCTGGGTGGCATGTTGCCTTAGTGGTTAGCACTGCTGCCTCATATCGCCAGGGACTCAGATCCAATTCCAGCCTTGAGCTGTGTGGAGTTTGAACATTTTCCCCGTGCCTGCGTGGGTTTCCTCTGGGTGCTCCGGTTTCCTTCCACAATCTAAAGATGTGCAGGTTAAGTGAATTAGCCATGCAAAATTGCCTATAATGTTCAGGGATGTGTGGGTTAGGCGCATTAGTTAGGGGTAAGTGTAGGGGAATGGGTCTGGGTGGGTTACTCTTCAAAACATCGGTGTGGACTTGTTGGGCCAAATGGGCAAAAGTGAGGACTGCAGATGCTGGAAACCAGAGTTTCGATCAGAGTGTTGCTGGAAAAGCACAGCAGTTCAGGCAGCATCCTGCTCCTTAGATGCTGCCTGACCTGCTGCCAAATGGCCTATTTACAATCTGTAGGGATTCTATGATTCTACGATAAAGGCAAGCATACTAAACACCTCTTCACTATCCTATCTACCTGTGACTCCACTTTTAACGAACTATGAACCTGCACTCCAAGGTCTCTTTGTTAAGCAACAGTCCCCAGGACCTTACCCTTAAGTGTGTTAAGTCCTGCCCTGATTTGCCTTTCCAAAATGCAGCACTTCACATTTGTTGGGGAATACTGACCAAATTGGAGACCTGGATGAACAAGTACCTGCCGTGACTCTCGGGTCAGAAATTTTCACAGTCTGGTTTCTCACCAATATCTGATGAAATAAAAAATTGCATAGAAATGAGGCAAGATTGGGTAATAATGAGACGTTAATGCATGCAGATAAGCCTCTCCCCACTTACCAGCAAGATTCCCACAGAAAATCAAACTCTTTATTTTTCAGTATGAGAATCTAATTTCTCTGATCTCATTTAATTTCCCAACTGATTACCATTGTCATTCAGGGCTGGGAAGATTCCACCCCAGAAAACAGCTGTTAGTCTATTTTGCAATTGGACCTGGTACTATTCATTTGGCCAGCTTATGTGACAAATGTGCCATCTAGTGGATTTTGAAAACAAAGCACGCTCAGTGATAACAGATTGGGTAAGTGTCTTGTTGGCGTGTGAAGGACATTGAAAATGCAATTCCATATTGAGTTAACAAGGTGAATAAAAATGCCCCATGCTACACATCTCTACACAGGAAACACAATTGTTTTCTAGCCAATCTAATGGTCCCATTGCAACAAAAAATGTTACTGCACCAACTTTGACTGTTCTATGACCTGTGGACTAGGGTCTGACCAACTGTTAACTATTTATCCATATGGGACCTGTGGTTTGTTGTTGAACCTGATTCTAGCCCCATTAGTTTAAATGGCGCCACTATTGCACGATTTTTGTATAATGCGAGATCACGTGAGAACAGAACTATCACTTTGTATCAAAACTGCCTGTAGAAATGCTTTTCTTCAAATTAGTGTTATTTCCATTCTCATTTTCAACAAATTATATAAAGTTGCTCAGAAAAAAAGATCTGTGTTGGCTAACCTTTTCATTCTGCACTCAAAAAGGGAGCAACAATTTTACTGCATGAGAAAAGGGTACTGTTTGGTTAGCAAGTCGACTCTGGTCAGTGTATTATTCATGGAGAATGCACCCAGGAACAATTGCCGCCAACCACCAACCACATTTTGTTTAAGGTGCAATGCCTAGACAATTTTTTTTCTTGCTTTTAGAGGATAGATCACTGTGTTTGAAATATGTAGCTTTTGGCATGCATACATGAGTTACATTTCAACCTCAATTTAATCTTGATTTCACTGATCAAGTGGATATAATTTACTCAGCAAGTCAAGTTCAAGAAAAGTGTACAGAACAGCTACAACTTTTTAATTTGATCTTATTTGACCTCACAAAAGCCTTTGACTCTGTCAACAGGGTTGAATTATGGAATGTGCTCCTTAAATTTGGCTGCCTGTTCTTCATTGTCCTTCATTCTCTCTCAACTATTGCACGATGGCATGTAAGCCATGAATCTCAGTAATCGATCCTCTTCAGGCCCAAATGTATGCAAATTAAGATCAAGCCATGGTGTGTCATCGCAGAAACAGTCTTCTCCATCTTCCTTGTCACAATACCCTATCCATTTCCTTGAAGCTTCCCTCTGGTGGGGAGATAATCGATAGGAAAAGCAGGAAACTGTTGAACCTCCGTCACATCCAATTCAGAATCATGACTATCCTAAACTCTGATATTGTGCTACAATCTGTAAACTATACTTGTGCATATGTAAACTCAGAGGTCAACTCCAGATTTTCAATGATACATTCACCGAGGCACATGAGACAATGGGCTTAAAATTAAATATCCATAAGACCAAGATCATCTACCAAACTGCTTCAGCAGCAAAGCATTGCCCTCAACAATCAAGATCCAAGGTGGGCCACCAGACAATGTGGATCAATTCCCACATCCTGGAATGTCCACCTATTGAGTGCAGACTTTATTGTGCCAACATTGTCTTTGATCTTCTGAAGATCAGAGTGTTTAATGATAAAGACCTCAAATCAGATATGAAATCATTGTCTAGAGAGTAACAGTGTTAACAGTGGTTTTGAATGCACCAAAGACATGGATAATAATAGAAGACACCTCAAATCCCCTGAGAAATATCACTAACAACATCGCTGCAAAATGCTGGAAATGCACTGTTAGAGTAGATGTGTCAATATCAGTGTCCACGCTCAGGCCAACATTCCTAGAATTGAGGCACAGGTCACTATAAATCCGTTTGTTTGGGTGGGTCATGCTGTCCACTTGCCTAACTCAACCTCCAAATAATGTTTTCTACTTCAGATTTCATCATGACAGTTGGTTACTAGGAGTAATTTCTTCATGGATGTCCTCAAAGCTTCCTGGAAAAAAAATAATATTCTCACTGACACATGGGATTATTTAACCCAAAGACTGCCTAACTTGCAGAAGAAGTATCTGTGAAAGAGCCCACAATTTCAAGTATCTCCACCAGGCACAGGGAGGCCAAGCGCAAACAGTGGAAGAAGCATGTGAAAACGTGAGCATCCCACCCACCCACTTCAACAGACACTACATGCCCCATCTGTGGCAGGCTTTCTGAATCCATAAATGAGCTTAGGACCCACAACCCTCTAGTGGAACAATATCTTTCTTGATCTCAAGGGACTGCCAAAGAAATTGTTCATGAAAAATACCACTCATGTTGCCACTGAATGGTAGGAGTGCAAAATAGCTAACTTCATTTGATGATTAAATGTTTTGAAATACCTTAGGCTTTTGGATGTAGGTTTGCTTGCTGAGCTGGAAGGTTCATTCCAGACGTTTCGTTACCCTACTAGTTAACATCTTCAGTAGGCCTCAGGCAAAGCAATGCTGAAAATTCCTTATTTCTATTTATATGTTTGGGTCGGTGATGTCATTTCCTGTGGTGATGTTATTTCCCTTGGTGAAGTCACTTCCTCTTCCTTTTCTCAGGGGGTGGTAATGGGGTTTAACTCGATGTATTTGTTGATAGAGTTCCGGTTGGAATGCCATACTTCTAGGAATTCTTGTGTGTGTCTTTGTCTGTCTTGTCCTAGGATGGATGTGTTGTCCTTCCTCATCCGTATTGGAGGATACTAGTGGGAGAGGGTCATGTCTTTTTGTGGCTAGTTGGTGTTCATGTACAGTGGTGGCTAGTCTTCTGCCTGTTTGTCCACTGTAGTGTTTGTTACAGTCCTTGCATGATATTTTGTAAATGACGTTAGTTTTGCTCATTGTCTGTGTAGGGTCTTTCAAGTTCATTAGCTGCTGTTTTAGTGTGTTGGTGGTTTGTAGGCTACCATGATGCCAAGGGGTCTGAGTAGCCTGGCAGTCATTTCCAAGATGATTTTGATGTAGGGGAGAACAGCCAATGGGGAACTTCAAACCAGGGTCTACAGGAAAACAACACATACAGACCAAATATTGAAGTACAGAAGCAATCATCCCAACACCCACAAACGAAGCTGGACATTATTTCAATGAGCCAACACACACTGCAGCACAGAGGAACTACGCAGAGCAGAAGAAAATCACCTACACCGTGTGTTAAAAAAATGGCTACCCAATGAACACAGTCCGCCGATTTCTCAGCAACAAACCCAAACAAGCAGACAAAACATATCTAGAAACCCTAGCCACTCTCCCCTACAACTAGCCACAAAAAGATAAGACCCTCTCCCACTAGTATCTTCACATACGGATGAGGAAGGACACCACTTCGACTGGGACAACACATCCATCCTAGGACAAGTCAAACAAAGACATGCATGAGTATTCCGAGAAGCATGGCATTCCAACCGGAATACTATCAAAAAACACATCGATTTAGACTCCATTTACCATCCCCCGGAGAAAAGCAACAGGAAGTGACGTTATCACAGGAAATTACATCACCACAGGAAATGACATCACCAACCCAAACCTATAAATAGAAAGCAGGAATTTTCACCAGAGTCCCACTGAAGATGTTATCTAGTAGGGTAACGAAATGACTGGAAATGAACCTTCCAGCTCAGCGAGCAAACCTACATCCAAAACCTCAACTTGAGCTACAAATCTTCTCAAAACGTATTAGTACCTTAGGCTTTCAGGGTGATATTAGGTAGTCTGGGCATTTTCAGATGTGAAAGTGGCAGTCTTATGTTTGTTGATGAGTTTACATGAAACAAGTAAGCAATGTTCTATTCTAGATATCCAATATTCCACAGAATATATTTGATGTAGCCTAATTCAATGTCTAGCTTAAATGGTGAGCAAATGACTGGGGCCTCTTTGAGGTTGCTAAATGGCTAGTCTTGCAGTACTTGAAGGACACTGGGAGACGATCTTTCCACATCAAACTTGTCAAGTCCTCTAAGAATATTGAGTACTCCATTCTAAAGAAGGGTCACTGGATTTAGAGTTATAGAGTCACAGTCCAACCAGTCCATGCCGACCGTAATTCCAAACTAAATTAGATCCCTCATATCTTTTTAAATCTTTCTTCACTCGCCTTAAAAATATGCCCCTTAGTCTTGAAATCCCCCATCATAGGGAAAAGAGACCTGCCATTCACCTTATCTATACAGTTCATGATTTCAAAAACCTCAATAACGTCACCCCTCAACCTACTACTCTCCAGTGAAAAATGTCCCAGTTGATCCAGCCTCTCCTTATAACTCAAACCTTTCATTCTCAGCAACAAGCAGCATCAAAAGAGAAGGAGAATCGACATTTCGGGCATAAGCCCTTCTTCAGGAATGAGGAGAGTGTGCCAAGCAGGCTAAGATAAAAGGTAGGGAGGAGGGACTTGGGGGAGGGGCGTTGGGAATGCGATAGGTGGAAGGAGGTTAAGGTAAGGGTGATAGGCCGGAGAGGGGGTGGGGGCGGAGAGGTCGGAAAGAAGATTGCAGGTCAAGAAGGTGGTGCTGAGTCCGAGGGTTGGGACTGAGAAAAGGTGGGGGGAGGGGAAATGAGGAACCCTCAGACTCAGCATCGCCTTCTTGACCTGCAATCTTCTCTCCGTCCCCACCCCCTCTCCGGTCTATCACCCTCACCTTAACCTCTTTCCACCTATCCCATTTCCAACGCCCCTCCCCCAAGTCCCTCCTCCCTACCTTTTATCTTAGCCTGCTTGGCACACCCTCCTCATTCCTGAAGAAGGGTTTATGCCCGAAACGTCGATTCTCCTTCTCCTTTGATGCTGCCTGACCTGCTGCGCTTTTCCAGCAAC
This sequence comes from Chiloscyllium punctatum, assembly GCF_047496795.1. Classification (NCBI taxonomy): domain Eukaryota; kingdom Metazoa; phylum Chordata; class Chondrichthyes; order Orectolobiformes; family Hemiscylliidae; genus Chiloscyllium; species Chiloscyllium punctatum. Next base: position 85,339,473 of record NC_092749.1, read on the forward strand.
ACATCTTTAAGCTCTGATCCCCAGCATCTGCAGTCCTCACTTTCTCCTATTCTCAGCAACATCCTAGTAAATCTCTTCTGAACTCTCTCCAGCTTAATAATATATTTCCTATAGCAGGGTAACCTGAACTCCAGAAGAGGCCACACCACAACCTCAATATGACTTCCCAACTCTTATACTCAAAAGTTTGAGCAATGAAGGCAAGCATGCTAAACACTTCTAAATCATATGTGACGCAAACTTTAAAAAATTTGTGTACCTGAACCGCTAGGTTTCTCTGTTCTACAACACTACCCAAAGCCCTACTTCTAATTATACAAGTACTGCGCTTGTTTGTTTTACCAAAATGCAATATCGTGCATTTATCCAAATTAAATTCAATTCGCCAGTCCTCAGCCATTTGACCTAATCGATCAAGATCTCTTTGTAATCTTAGATAATCTTCTTCACTGTCCACTATACCACCAGTTTTGGTGTCATTTTCAAACTTACTAACAATGCTTCTATATTGTCATCTAAATCATTTACATAAATGACAAACAAATGTGCATCCTGTGTAACACTGCTAGTAACAAGCTTCCTGTTCAAAAGACAACTCTCCACCACCACTCTCTGTCTCCTGCCATCAAGCCAATTTTGTATCCAATTGACAAGCTCATCCTGAATCCTATGTAATCTAATTAGTCCACCATTTAGAACCATGTCAAAGTAAACAATGTCTACAGCTCTGCTCAAGAAATTCAATCAAGTTTGTGAGATATGACTTCCCTTGCACAAAACCATGCTAACAATGCCTAATCATTCCTTGCCTCTCCAAAATGTATAAAATTCTGTCTTTCAGGATCATCTCCAAAAATCCTGAGGTTGAGGGGTGACCTTATCGAGTCTTTTACAATCATTATGGATATAGATAAGGTGAATGGCAGGTGTCTTTTCCCTATGGTGGGCAATTTCAATATTGAAGAGAAAGATTTAAAAAGGACCAGGGGCAATTTTTTTACACAGAGGTTGGTTCGTGTATGGAATGAACTTCCAGAGGAAGTGGTGAGTGTAGGTACAGTTATAATGTTTAAAAGACATTTGGATAAGTACGTGAACAAGAAACATTTGGCAGGATAAGGGTCTAGTACAGGTAGTTGGGACTAGTTTATTTTGGGATTACGGTCGGCATGGACTGGTTGGACTGAACGACTGTTTCCATGTTATGTGACACTACAACTTACCCACCACCAAAGTCAGACTCACAGGTCTATAGTTTCCAGGTTTGTCCTTATATCCCTTTTTAAACAAAAGCACAACATTAGCCACTCTCCAGTTATCCGACACCTCACCCATAGTTATAGATGATACAAATATTTCTGAAAGGGGTCCCACAATTTCCTCCCTGTCTTCCCCAATGTCCTGGGATACACTAGACCTGGACATTTATCCATCTTTATATTTCTTAAGACCTCTTGCACATCCTCTTCTGTAATGTGAATTGTTTTCAAAACATCAATATGTATTTTTCTGCATTCACTAGCCCCCATTTCTTTCTCCACACTAAAAACTGACGTGTAATATTCATTTAATATCTCTCTCATCTCATGAGGTTCAACACAAAGATAACCACTTTGATCTTTCAGGGGTCTTCTCACTCTCTGTTTTCTCTCCACAGATGCTGCCAGACCTGCTGAGCTTATTCAGCATTTTCTGTTATGCTTGTTTCAAATCTCAGCATCTGCAGTTCTTTGTTTTACTTATGTGTGAGAACAGAACACTTGGAAAGCATTAACAGGACAATACAAAGCCAACATGAGTTTATCAAAGGCAAATCATGCTTCATAAATCTAGTGAAGCTTTTTTTTAGAATGTAACTTGTAGAATGGAGTGGTGTATTTGTATTTTCAGAAGAGGTTACTGGGAAAAATTAAAGTACACTGGATTAGGCATAATACATTGGCACAGACTGAGAATTCGTTAACAGACAGGGAACAGAGTGTGGAAATAAATGAGCCTTTTTCCAGTGATTAGTGGTACTATACGATCAATGTTTTGGCCCCAGCCAAATATCTATAAATATCCGAATGAAGGAACCAAATTCAACGTTTTGAAGTTTGCTTATGATATAAAACTAGGTGGGATTGTGAGGAACATTTAAGGAGGTGGTAAGGTGATTTAGATAAATTGAGTAAGTGGGCAAACACCATGGCAAATGCAGTACAATATGGCTAAATGTGAAGTTATACACTTTGGTGTGAAAAACAAAAAGGAAGTGTTTTATTTAAATGGTGATATGTTTGTATGAAGGGTTCTGGATGTTGTTGTACACCAATCAATGAAGGTAAATAGGCGAGTGCAGCAAGCAATTAGGAAGGTAATATTGGCCTTCTTTGCAAGAGATTTTGAGTTCAGAAGTAGATTTGTCTTTATTCAGTTATACAGGTAACCGTACCTGAAGCATTCCAAGCAGTTTTGGTCTCCCTAGCCAACAAAGAATATACTTGCCACAGAAGGAATGCAGCAGAGGTTCACTAGGCTGCTACCAAGGATGGCAGGACTGGCTTGTGAGGAGAGATTGGTTCTACTGTCCCTATATTCACTAGAGTTTAGAAGAACAAGGGGCAACTCTTTTTACACAGAGTTGGTTCGTGTATAGAATGAACTTCCAGAGGAAGTGGTGAGTGTGGGTATAGTTACAATATTACTTACATAAATGATTTGGATGCGAGCATAAGAGGTACAGTTAGTAAGTTTGCAGATGACACCAAAATTGGAGGTATTGTTGATAGCGAAGAGGGTTACAACAGGATCTGGACCAGATGGGCCAATGGGCTGAGAAGTGGCAGATGGAGTTTAATTCAGATAAGTGCGAGGTGCTGCATTTTGGGAAAGCAAATCTTAGCAGGACTTGTACACTTAATGGTAATGTCCTGGGGAGTGTTGCTGAACAAAAAGACCTTGGAGTGCAGGTTCATAGCTCCTTGAAAGTGGAGTCGCAGGTAGATAGGAGAGTGAAGAAGGCATTGGTATGCTTTCCTTTATCGGTCAGAGTATTGAGTACAGGAGTTGGGAGGTCATGTTGCGATTTTACAGGACATTGGTTAGGCCACTGTTGGAATATTGCATGCAATTCTGGTCTCATTCCTATCGGAAAGATGTTGTGAAACTTGAAAGGGTTCAGAAAAGATTTACAAGGATGTTGCCAGGTTGGAGGATTTGAGCTATAGGGAGAGGCTGAACAGGCTGGGGCTGTTTTCCCTGGAACATCAGAGGCTGAGGGGTGACCATTATAGAAGTTTACAAAATTATGAGGGGCATGGATAGGGTAAATAGGCAAAGTCTTTTCCCTGGGGTCAGGGAGTCCAGAACTAGAGGGCATAGGTTTAGGGTGAGAGCAGAAAGATATAAAAGAGACCTAAGGGGCAACTTGTTCACACAGAGGGTGGTATGGGTATGGAATGAGCTGCCAGAGAAAGTGGTGGAGGCTGGTACAATTGCAACATTTAAGAGGCATTTGGATGGGTATATGAATAGGAAGGGTTTGGAGGGATATGGGCCAGGTGCTGGCAGGTAGGACTAGGTTGGGTTGGGATATCTGGTCAGCATGGACAGGTTGGACTGAAGGGTCTGTTTCCATGCTGTACATCTCGATGACACTATGACATTTGGATAAGTACATGAATAAGAAATGTTTGGAAGGATATGAGCCAAGTGCAGATAGGTGGAACTAGTTTATTTTGGGATTATGGTTGGCATGGACTGGATGGACCGAATGACTGTTTCCATGCTATATGACACTATAACTTACCCACCACCAAAGTCAGACTCACAGGTTTATAGTTTCCAGATTTGTCCTTATATCCCTTTTTAAACAAAGCACAACATTAGCCATTCTCCAATTATCCGACACCTCACCCGTAGTTATAGATGATACAAATATTTCTAAAAGGGGTCCCACAATTTCCTCCCTATCTTCCCCAATGTCCTGGGATACACTAGACCTGGACATTTATCCACCTTCATATTTTCTAAGGTGAGAGGGGATCACATATAATTTCAGCAGGGCTGTACAGATTAATGCAGGGAGGATGTCTTCCCTGGTTGGGGTGTGTAGAACCAAAGTCTCAGGATACAGGATAGACTATTTAGGAATGAGATGAGAGCAGATGTCTTCACATAAAGGGTAATGCACCTGTGGACATCTCTACCACAGAAGACCATGGATGTCAAGTCACTGAATATTTTTGAGCTAGGTACATTGTTAGATTTTAAATCGATCAAGAGATATGTAGAGAAAGCAGCATTGAGGTACAGGATCAGTCATTGTCATAATGAATGGTGGAGCAGGCTTGAAAGACTGAATGGTCTACTCCTGCTCCCAGATTCTATGTTTCTATGTTAGATATAGTGTCACCAGAATATTACACTATGGAGGATTTAAAAGTGTTCTCACTCTGTATCTTTGCATATATTTTTAAGTAAGGATCCATAAACAGCAATGAAGAACAGAAATCCTGACAAATATTCTTCCCTCCAGACACCCACCATTCCTCCCTCCTGACCATGAATGAATCCTGGATCTTCCTGATCTGCAACACCAGATGATGTCTTCAGTTAGTGGACCATTTGAGGGGTTATTATTTATTAGATTTTTGCAAGTTCTTTTTGGGGGGGGTACAATTTAAATTTATTTCAATGATCATTGCTATTTATGTTATTTTTGAAACAATCAACCAGAAGTGTGTTCCTGCTTGTATTTGATGGTGATGCATGCATAAATCTGGCTTGATTTATGGAAAACGTTGTTTGCATTGTTATTGATACTTGAGGTCACAATTCTATGGGAAGATGCCTCAAAATTTCAATATTCTAAGATAGATTAAATAATTCTGGACTAGCCTTAAAGGAATTTTATGTAGCCCCATGGCTCAGAATCAGGGAAATTTCAAAGATAAAATGTAACATTTTTAATGGAAGTATAAGCAATTTAAAAGGTTAGAAACATAATTAGATCTGTCAGCATCTGAAAAGAATAGAATAGCAAGTTAGATGTGACTGTTTATTGATGAACCAGTTAACTGGCATTGCACTTTCAATTTTTATGCTTAATTCCCAAGTTCATCTTTTTCTTTATATAACAACGTGGAGCCCTACAAGAAAGGGATACTCTGTCATTCAAAGTTGCCACTCTTTTTAATGCACTAATCATACTTTTATTCCTCTTTTTGTAGAAAGCATAGTCATTCATCAGGTACAGATGACATCGGCATGATGGTCCTCTAATTGTTGGGAGCGTGCCTGTGATTTTATTGCACTGCATTACTGCTGGTTGAAAGAAACATTGCCCTAGGCTGCAGCCTCCATGGCTCTGATTCCAGTCTTGTATGCTACTGACCACTACGAGAGAGGCACTGTAATCATAACCTGTATATTTTTTGAAGAAATTGAAAATTTCATTTTATGTGTATAGAATTAGCTCATCATTTTTTCCACATTGTAAGAAAAGAGGAACAGAGGTACAATGTCAAGATTTGCTGCAATTTGTTTCATTACATGGAAATGTATATTTTAAAAATATCCTCTTAATTCATATATGGCCAATGGTATCATGGGTTCATTTATCACAACACTTTGATCAACTCTTCTCCCTTGACAAGGGACAGAAATTCAAAGAAGAGGAATAAATGAAACATCTGTTAATCTGATCTAACCTCATTCAGAAATTAAGACAATTAATTTTCATATATCGATTGACTTTTAATTTACCTTTTAGTTCTGCTTAGCATTTAATGTGAATCATTTTGATTCTGTAGCAACACTTCAATCTGTACCTAAATAAAGAAAAGAAAACTAATTTTTTTTACACTTCATAAATGTTCAAGTTCTTTTGAATTTGAAATTTTAAAACAGGATTTTTCATTTTCAAGGACTTCTCCATTTTGAAACAAAACTCCTTGCTGCAGTGATGATTCTAGAGTTGAAGCTGTGGTCAGATTAGCTAGTTGGCACTGCCCTGCCTTTGTTTGTTCTTCTAGCAGCGTTATACTGCAAAATAACATACCAGTGATTTGAGATGTAATTTTAAAGTTGACTATCAAAACGGCTGATAAGCATCCTATGTTCTCCTAGCCATGGTGCTGCACAATGCTGATGAATTGTTAATGAATATGATGCACATCTTACATTCTGGTTTTAAAAATCTACAACACCATCTGACTGATTGCAAGTGCAATTCAAGTTTTAAATAATTAAAGACTATATATTTAATTCAGCACATTGTTTTTTTTTCTTTCATCATTGCAGCGTGTATTTGATTATCCTTTGGTTCAAACAATAGTATTAGCAATTGGCTTTATTTCAATTAAAAATGACTTTTCAGAAACACCTTTTAATGTTTCCATTTGTCAAAGTGATTGTCGGCACAAAACAAAAATGCAGCTGAAAATTAACTACTTGTCTTTTGGGAATGGAGGCAAAGCTCTTCCACAAATGATCCACTTTGGAGGAAGACAAAATTCACTGTGTTTCTATACCGTCCTATCGCGGATTAATTAAAATCAATAGAGATAAACAGCTAACTCATTTATCCATCTACCTTTTAGGTGCGTTTTACATATCCTGTTCATGAGAAAAGCATAGAATGACTCAAAAATCAGTTATCAATATGATCAATTTGCCTGCATTTAAAAAACACTTCAAAAGTTATAGATTACATGAAGAGGCTTGAAACATTTTGCTTTATCCTGTGTTTAAAATCAACACAATTACCTCACATTGAAACACTAAAAAAAAGTTGCCCCTCATGTCCTTTTCAAATCTTTCTCCTCTCACCTTAAAAATATGCCTCTGAGTTTTGAATTCCTCACCCTAGGGAAAAGACCTTTGCCTTTCGCCTCATCTATGCCCCTCATGATTTTATGAACCTCAATAAGGTCACCCCTCAACCTCCTACGCTCCAGTGAAAAAGGTCCCAGGCTTTCCAGTCCAATTTTACATCTCAAACCCTCCATTCCCGGCAACATCCAGGTAAATTGCAACAGAAACAGGAGTAGGCCATCTGTAAGATCATATCTCTGATTGTGGGCTGAAATCCACATTCTCAGTTATCTCTGATAACCATTGACATGTTTGTTAATCAAGAATCTATTTGTCTCTGTCTTAAAAATATTCAATGACACTTCCATCACTCTCAGGGGAAGAGAGTTTGAAAGAGTTATGACCTTCTAAGAGGAAAACATTCTTTTAATTTTCGGCTTGAAGTGGCGATATTTTATTTTTTAACTCTGTTGTCTAGTTCTAGCATCTCCCAGAAAAGGAAACATCCTCTCAGAAACCACACTGCCAAGTCCCCTCAGGAATCTGCATGTTTCAATTATGTCACCTCTCATTCTTTGAAACTCATTGGGATACAGGTGCAATCTGTACAACCTTTCCTCATAAGAAACCCCTTGACCTACATTGTCCCAATTGTCTAACTGTCTTAACTACGTAGTCTTGGTAATGATTAACATCATTAATACTGTTATCACAGTTACTAACATGATCACCATCTCTACATCAAAGCCTCAAAGTCAAAACCTGACAAGTTGAGATGACCTGAAATTCTGATTGGATAGATTGGTCTAGATTGCTTGAGTTTAACACAAGGATGATGGTATTGAACCTTGTCTACAATAATGGTACCATTCTGTATATTGTCTGACAAATACCCATGGCTGACCCATATACCTTGATAATCATACTTCATGTCACTTCTTGTTCCTCCTGAATGCCCCTTCAGCTGTTCTGACAGTATAACATCTTGGCTGATCTTTTTTTTATGATGACCATGGCTTCTGACTTTGTCTCCCCAAGCCCTGGCTTTAATGTCGATAGAGGTTTGGCCCTGTGTATATAGTTGTACCACGTCTGCTGCAATTTCTTGTGTCTTTGTTGTAGTTGTTTTACTTTTTTGTGGTCTTGAGAGATCATGTTTAGTTCAAGGTTGTGCTTTAAAGCAGGAAATTCTATTTTTAATGTCCTCACCATCTGCTGACAAGATATAGGAGCAGAAGTAGACCAATCAGCTGATTGGATCTGTTCGACCATTCAATGAAATCTCGTAATCCTCAACTTCACTTTCCTGCTTCCCCCATACACTTGATTCCCTTGCTGATTTAAAAATCTGTCTGTCTCAGCCTTGAATATTCTTAATGACCTAGCCTCTTGTATTATTCAAAGATGTTATATAAGAACATAAGATTTAGGAACAGGAACAGACCATTCAGCCCCGCAAGCCTGCCCACCATTCAATAAAGACCTGAAATCCTCTTTTATATTTTATGTTGCTTTATAAGTGAACAAAGCTAAATCCTAGTCTGGCTTCTTATGCATCAGTGACCTCACAGCCTTGATTCCTCTTTTTGCCTCTCTGTTCAACAGAGGATACAATACTTGTTACCAGCATGGTGGCTGTCTCCAAGCAAACCTCATGAAATCCTCATTCATGAACTGAGGTCTATTGTCTAATACTGATTCTTCTGGAAAATCATGTATTGCAAAGGTCATTTTCAGTTCTCTGACGACTGAGCAAAGTGTAATTGAATTAAGTCTTGAAATCTATTGTAGGATTGAGCAAAAATCCCCATATTCTGAAATACTGGACCAAAATCCTGGACTTCTCAAATCATTTTTAAAAGGGAAAAAAGGCAGCTGGCTATGATCTGGGAAAGTTACACAGACACAGAGATTTTTTTTATATTTCAAAAATATACTTTATTCATAAAATGATTTGTTGTTCTGTACATTTGGTCATGCCATACATATGTCCACATTTACAAACACAGATTCGAATTTATCCTTGTCATATACAGGTCTGTGCATTTTTTAATCTTATACATATATTTGGCTGAGGCATCAGCAGAGCCCAAAAAACTTCCGCATGGGCCCCCTGTTCTTCTTTAGGCAGGCCGATCTTACACGGTGGTCTTTCCCCACCGCGCCTTGGCGGCAGCTGCCCCAAGCTTCAGCGCGTCCCTCAACACGTAGTCTTGGACCTTGGAATGTGCCAGTCTGCAACACTCGGTTGGGGTCAACTCCTTCAGCTGGAAGATCAACAGGTTTCGGACCGCCCAGAGAGCGTCCTTCACCGAGTTGATGATCCTCCAGGCTCAGTTAATGTTCGTCTCAGTGTGAGTCCCGGGGAACAGGCTGTAGAGCACGGAGTCCCGCGTCACGGCGCTGCTCGGGACGAACCTCGACAAGCACCACTGCATTCCTCTCCAGACTTCCTCTGCATAGGCACATTCCAGAAGGAGGTGTGTGACAGTCTCGTCCCCCCCGCAGCCACTTCGAGGGCAGCGCGCGGTGCGGCAGAGAGTCTGGGCGTGCATGAAGGATCTCACAGGCAGAGCCCTTCTCACCACCAGCCAAGCCACGTCTTGGTGCTTGTTGGAAAGTTCTGGCGATGAGGCATTCTGCCAAATGGCTTTGACAGTCTGCTCAGGGGACCGCTCGACAGGATCCGCCCTCTCCTTTTCCCGAAGGGTCTCAAGGACGCTACGTGCTGACCACTTCCTGATGGACTTGTGGTCAAAGGTGTTTTTCCTCATAAATTTCTCCACAAAGGACAGGTGATACGGAACGGTCCAACTACTCGGAGCGTTCCGCGGCAGCGAGGCCAGGCCCATCCTTCGCAACATCGGGGACGGGTAGAACCTCAGTACGTAGTGACACTTGGTGTTTGCGTACCGGGGATCCACACACAGCTTGATGCAGCCACACACAAAGGTGGCCATCAGGGTGAAGGTGGCATTGGGCGTGTTTTGTCCCCCATTGCACCAGTCTTTGTACATTGAGTCTCTTCGGACCCGGTCCATCTTTGATCTCCAAATGAATTGGAAGATGGCCCGGGTGACTGCAGCGGCACAGGTCCTGGGGATAGGCCAGACCTGTGCCACATATAGCAATACTGAGAGTACCTCACACCCGATGACCAGGTTTTTTCCCGCGATGGAGAGCGACCATTGCCCCCATCTGCCTAGTTTCTGTCTCATCTTCCTGATCCGCTCCTCCCAGGTCTTGGCGCACGCCCCAGCCCCCCCGAACCAAATACCCAGCACCTTCAGGTGGTCAGTCCTGACGGTGAAGGGGATAGAGGATTGGTCGGCCCAGTTCCCGAAGAGCATGGCCTCGCTCTTGCCTCGGTTTACCTTGGCCCCCGAGGCCCGTTCGAACTGGTCACAGATGCACACGAGTCTGTGCACGGACAGCGGATCCGAGCAGAAAACAGCGACGTCATCCATGTACAGGGAGACCTTAACCTGCAGGCCCCCGCTGCCAGGAATAGTCACCCCTCTCAGGCTCGCATCCTTCCTGATGGATTCGGCAAATGGCTCTATGCAACACACAAACAAGGCGGGTGAGAGGGGGGCATCCCTGCCTGACTCCAGATCTTACAGGGAAGCTATCTGATTCCCACCCATTGATTGAGACTGCACTGACAATGTTGGTGTAGAACAGTCTGATCCAATATCCGATTCCCTCCCCAAAGCCCATTTTGGAGAGGACATCCCTCATATATGTATGCGATATCCTGTCAAAGGCTTTCTCCTGGTCCAGGCTGATGAGGCAGGTGTCCACCCCCCTGTCCTGCACGTAGGCGATCGTATCCCTGAGGAGTGCAAGACTCTCAGAGATCTTCCTGCCCGGTACAGCACAGGTTTGGTCCGGGTGGATCACCGATCCCAGAGCAGACCTGACCCGGTTGGCGATGACCTTTGAGAAGATTTTGTAGTCTGCATTTAACAGTGATTTCGGTCTCCAATTTCTAATTTCCTCCCTCTCCCCCTTCCGCTTGCAGATGAGGGTGATGATGCCTTTCCTCATGGATTCACTCATGGTACCTGCCCGAAGCATACTGACATACACCTCCAGCAGGTCCTGGCCGATCAAGTCCCAAAGAGCGGAATAAATCTCGACTGGTAAGCCATCGCTTCCGGGAGTTTTATTCTTTTCGAAGGACTCGAGGGCCTTAGTCAGCTCATCCAGAGATAGCGGCTGGTCCAGCCTCTCTCGTGTTCCGTCATCTAGGACCTCCGTGATAGAGGACAGGAACGACTGGGAGGCCGCGCTGTCGGTTGGCTTCGAGTCATACAGGCTGGCGTAGAAGGATTTGCTGATCCTCATGACGTTACCGAGATGACGTTACCTGAGATGACGTTACCGAGCCATCTTCTTTCTTCAGGCTGCTGAGCACGGAGCTCTCTTTGTGCACCTTCTGGAAGAAGAAACGTGAGCACGTCTCATCCTGCTCCACTGAGCGGACCCTGGACCGGAAGATTATCCTGGAGGCCTCCGAGGCAAAGAGCGAGGCTTGCTGGCCCTTCACCTCCTTGAGGTCCTCCGTGACATCGACCCCCATCGTCTGCAGCAGGAGCAGGTTCTGCATACTTTCCTGGAGCTGGGACAGTTTTCCCCGCCTCTCTCTTGCCTCCTGGACACCTTTGAGGATAAAGAACCTCTTGATGTTCCCTTTTACCGTTTCCCACCAGTCCGCTGGAGACTCAAAGAGGGGCTTCACGGTTCTCCAACCTGCGTAATCCCTCTTGAGCTCTTCGATGTTTCCCGGGGTCAACAGCTTAGTGTTCAGTTTCCACGTTCCCTTGCCCGCCCGCTGTTCGTCCTGTAGGTGACAGTTGGCCAGCAGGAGGCAGTGGTCAGAGAAGAACACCGGCTTGACGTCGGTGGATCTGACCGAGAGCGTTCGGGACACAAACAGGTAATCTATCCTTGAGCGGATAGACCCGTCTGCCTGTGACCAGGTGTATCTACGCTGCGCTCCATCTGCAGGGGTGCTGAAGACGTCGTGCAGCTTGGCGTCTTTGACCGTTTCCATCAGGGCTCTGGACGTAGCGTCCGGTTTACTGTCTCCCCCGCCGGATCGTCCATCTACATCAATGATGCAGTTGAAGTCTCCGGCCAGAATGACCGGCCTGGACGTAGCCAGCAGCAGTGGAAGCTGTTGCAGGACGGCCAACCGTTCACTCTTACCCACTGGGGCGTACACGTTGATTAGTCTCACGGGAGCGTTTCTGTATTTAACGTCCGCGACGAGGAGGCGCCCGCCCACCACCTCCTTAACCTCGGAGATGGTGAAGTTGCCTCCCCGCAACAGGATACCCAGGCCGGAGGCGCGGCTATCGTTGCCCCCCGACCACACTGACGGCCCGTGGGCCCACAAGCTCGACCATCTCCTGTAACTGCTGAGGTGCGGTATCCCACACTCCTGCAGAAACAGGACATCGACAGAGAAAGCTGCTTGGAACTACAGTTCAGCCCGAAAATCCAATGCACACCTCAACTCTAAAAGATCAACCAGACCTAACACTTTAGACCTAAACTCACTTTTACTTTTAGGGCTACCCCAACCTAGACATTATGGAGCCTATACAGATACCAAGACATTCAACTTCAATCAATATTCATTCAGAGAGGTATCGGGCATTCAACCTCAATCAAAGTACATTCACTCATACTCTTAACTGTCAGGAAGCCAATTGACCTCAAAGGGAACACAAGTAATGCAATGGCAAGTGCAGATTTGCTATGAAGATAAAAGGCCTACAACTAGTATGATTGAAGGATCCAACCTCACCTGAGAGAACTACTGTCCCAAGTGCTATTCCTGCAACTACCACTAGGAGAGTGATCCCACAGTGATTCACTCAGAAAGCTATCCACACAGCTATCTCCAGAAGTGGAATCCCGACGGAATCTCAAAACCTACCGGCACAGGCCTGTTCCGTACAGGAAACCAACGATGACCGACCACAACCAGCAGACCTGTGAACTGACAACCTCCATAAACTACCGACCTGACCAACACCACAAAGCCTCAGACACAACCTGAAGTGAAAACCGGCTCGCAAAAACCACCAGAAAGTAAAAAAAACTAAGTACTCACTTGGTAGATCCAATGCACGTCCTGCCTCATCAGCAGACTCAACCCAGACTGAAGATCTATACCATCCGAGGTCTTCATCAAGGCACCAGGTATGGCAAGTGGGAACAATGACCTGTACTTCAAAATCACGAGTTCTTCCCAGTGGTGAGCTTAAATTACCAAGACCCCAAAGCATCCAACCTAGCTAGCAGGGATGGGGGAAGGTAGGTGGTGACAGTGCAGGAACCCCCAACGGTAGAAAGCCTGATGAAAGTTTCTGTGACTAAGCCGGTTGCTTAGTTCTAATAGCGCTTAATCTGTATTTGATTTAATAGTGTATTTAGTTACAGTCCTCTGTATAATTGTGTCAATTTCACTGTTTTTATTGCATTTGCCTTTTGTTTCTTGTTTTTTACTTTACTTTTTTTGTATTTAAATAAACGCAGAGCTTCTTTTGCCCTGAAACATCTGTCTACTGCCTTCTTCATTTCACATTTCTTAAATTAGTCCAGTGTCAGAACCAGGGATCTGGGGTGATTTGAACCGACTTAAAATCAGCAAACTACTGATCGCAAATCAGAATCCTACACTATCTTGAGTCGTAGTCAACTAGAACTAAATGCCTCCTCCTTACAAAATTGAACAAAATCCATTGCAGGCATTTTCCATGACCTTTCTGGAAATTTTGATGGAATGGTTGGCTCTGAAGCAGTTGGCTGTAAATGGCATATGGTCACACAATGAAATGCAATGTTATTTGTTTTTCAAAATGCAGGGTTACTACAGCTGCGCTCTTGATCTGCACTTTGTGATACCTAGATGTCCTCTGTGATATTTCTGTGGGATTTCTCTTCACAATGGGATTGGTATCAACAACATGGAGTTAAATTCATGCAAGCCAAATCAGGTCAATATATCAGGATTCTAGGTTATCGCTATCTGAGAGACTCAGACGACAAGGAGGTTGGGAGGTGTGGGTTGAAGGTGAAATGGAGATGGTGATCACAGTGATAACCATTCTGTGCTCATACGCCAATAAATCTTCCACTACTATTTTTTGCTCATAGTAACGTTTCAGCACTTAGTTTGCCAACTATATTTCAACCACTCAGAGACCTAGACATGCATTTCTGCTCAGTAATTAGGTATTTTGCTTCTTCAGAATGTATACAATGTTTCACATACTTTCAGCCTTCTGTGAACAAGCTTCATGATGATTTGCTTACATATGAAGATCTAAGCCCTCGGACGCAGGACTTTTAAGTTGCATAGTCTGACTTTCACAGACTTCAAAGCTGAAAAGTGTGTTGCTGGAAAAGCCCAGCAGGTCAGGCAGCATCAAAGAAGCAGGAGAATCGACGTTTCGGGCATAAGTCCTTCTTCAGGAATGAGGAGGGTGTACCAAGCAGGCTAAGATAAAAGGTAGGGAGGAGGGACTTGGGGGAGGGGTGTTGGGAATGCAATAGGTGGAAGGAGGTTAAGGTGAGGGTGATTGGCCGGAGAGGGGTTGGGGGCGGAGAGGTCAGGAAGAAGATTGCAGGTCAAGAAGGCGGTGCTGAGTCCGAGGGTTGGGACTGAGAAAAGGTGGGGGGAGGGGAAATGAGGAAGATGGGGAAATCTGCATTCATCCCTTGTGGTTGGAGGGTTCCTAAGCGGAATATGAGGCGCTCTTCCTGCAGGTGTCGTGTTGCCATGGTCTGGTGATGGAGGAGGCCAAGGACCTGCATGTCCTTGGTGGAGTGGGAGGGGAAGTTAAAGTGTTCAGCCCGGGGCGGTTGGGTTGGTTGGTCCGGGTGTCCCAGAAGTGTTCTCTGAAACGTTCCGCAAGTAGGCGGCCTGTCTCCCCAATGTAGAGGAGGCCACATCAGGTGCAGCGGATGCAGTAAATGATGTGTGTGGAGGTGCAGGTGAATTTGTGACGGATATGGAAGGATCCCTTGGGGCCTTGGAGAGAAGTGAGGGGGTTGGTGTGGGCGCAAGTTTTGCATTTCTTGCGGTTGCAGGGGAAGGTGCCGGGAGTGGAGGTTGGGTTGGTGGGGGGTGTGGACCTGATGAGGGAGTCGCGGAGGGAATAGTCTTTCCGGAACGCTGATAGGGGAGGGGAGGGAAATATATCCTTGGTGGTGGGGTGGTAGGTGAGGACCAGTGGGGTTCTGTCCTGGTGGCGATTGGAGGGGCGGGGTTCAAGGGCAGAGGAGTGGGAAGTGGAGGAGATGCAGTGGAGAGCATCGTCAACCATGTCTGAGGGGAAATTGCGGTCTTTGAAGGAGGAGGCCATCTGGGTTGTTCGGTATTGGAATTGGTCCTCCTGGGAGCAGATGCAGTGGAGGCGAAGGAATTGGGAATATGGGATGGCATTTTTACAAGGGGTAGGTTGGGAGGAGGTGTAATCTAGGTAGCTGTGGGAGTCAGTCGATTTATAATAAATGTCTGTGTTGAGTCGGTCGTCCGAGATAGAAATGGAGAGGAAAGGGAGGAAGGAGTCTGAGACGGTCCAGGTAAATTTGAGGTCAGGGTGGAAGGCGTTGGTAAAGTGGATGAACTGTTCAACCTCCTTGTGGGAGCACGAGGTAGCGCCGATACAGTCATCGATGTAGTGGAGGAAAAGGTGGGGGGTGGTGCCAGTGTACCTGTGGAAGATGGACTGTTCCACATATCCGATGAAGAGGCAGGCATAGCTGGGGCCCATGCAGGTGCCCATGGCTATTCCTTCAATCCTGGCCAGCTGTCAGTGAGTCTTGAAAAAGATGCTCTTGTATCAAGTTTTAATTTCATTTGAAACCCATTGACTAAACCCTTATATCTTCAAATGGATGGTCCAAGACCTGTTTCAGCGCTTGATGATCTCTCCCTGGAATGTTACCTTCAACTTTTGTTCCATATCCCTATTTTTCTGTATCTCTCCTTGTTGCATAAATTCCATTTCTCTGGAAATGGTCCTTTTTCAGGTCTATTTTTTTGTTTTTCATTGATGAAGGTGCTGTTAACTTACATGTTTTGTTAAAGTTCCCAACTGGCCACTTTCAACTTCACCTGTTGGACATTAATTGAACTTGGAACTGTATTTGAAGTCACATCATGTAGAGCCTGGTTGACATTGTTTCCCAAACTTTTGGCACTTTGATGGGCTTTCAGAAGGATGGAAATGCCATTTTGGACTAACCTATCTGGCCACTTCAAAAGAATTCCTGATGTTTCCTTGCAGTCCAATTTTGGTCTGTGATTTCTGCCTGTGTAATGAATTGATTTACCTGTTCTAACACTAAATTTGGATTTAAGTAAATTTGACAATGTGAGAAACGAAGCTCACTCACTTCAATAATTTCAGTCTGAGACAAGATCTGAAGCAGTAGTATCGTTTATTACGCTCTTGAAAGAGGGGTGTGGTGTCTACTGTTTACAAAGGCAGTCACACACACACCGAGTCTAACGAGTAACACAATATGTAACTCGTTTCTCTTCCCTCCTCCCATTGCTCCTCCTCTGTTTACATTTCCCACTACTCTAGTTTATCTCCAAACTTGTCCGGCCTTGTTCGTGGCAAAATGTTTATCTCTGGCCTCACAAAGCCGTTTGACCACCTCCCTCTGTGGTCTTATTGTTACATATCCTTCTTCACTACCATCTGTTTCCCTTGCTTGTAACATTTCCTCCCGTTCCTCATCCATATCGAGCCTCTTGATTGTGGTTTTGTTCTTGTTTTTGCAGAAGCGGGAAACAGGTGCTTATAATTACTGTTTGTACAAGCATATCCAGCTTAACCCCTCCCCTCACAGGACCTTATCTATTTGTCTGTAACATCTACCATTGTTTGCAGGCACTTTTCATTCTTGTATGCACATTTTAGCTAATACAAAAACAGTTACATATTTCCTTCACATAGTTTTCATTCTTGTTAACTCAGCTCTTGGCTGAAACAATTATACACTGGTGTAAGTTCATTTACCCTGCATAAGTAATTATGATTGCAGAATTAGCACTGCTTTACTCCCACAACAATTTCTCATCCCTCGCACAAGCTACTATTCAGTCCGATTAATTCATTTTTTAAATCTCCTTATCTGCAAAACAATATAAATCAACTTAAAAAGGCATTGATTGATTCTCTCAAATGCAGAGATTATTGATCAAATCTTGCCAGTGCTCTCAGTAAATTTGTTTTGAACTAAAATGTGCATTGGGGGCTTTAATCAATATATCATACTCTATAATACTTCCATCTTTTGTCTTTCAAAGTGATCATCCATTGGACCAACAGTACTGCTGTTTTGCATGTAAACCTAAAGCCATTTTATAGCACTGAAACTGCTACATTCAGAACCTTCCACTCTACATGCCTCATTGTAGGCCTTCTGCATTATCAAATGATTGAGGTAATGGCAAGTTTTCCATCAGAGCTGCCATCGTATGGCGTACATATTTGATTAACCTGGGTGAGTTCTGGGGGTTTTTCCCTTTACTGTTGAAGCATTCTAATATTCTGTTTTTCTTCTCCATAGAATTGCTGTTTCAAAGTCTTCCAAGGTTCTTTTTCCTGCCCTTTGGAATCTTCCTACTTTTCAATTAGTTTCACCTTTGAAGTCTGTTGTGGTCCTTTCCTGCCTTTGAGTCCTCCCAGTTCAGCTATGTCCTTGTACTTTATTTTAACTTCAGAATGTGGCTCTAGAGTTTGTTTCCTAAGCTGCTACCAGGATTTATCATGGCTTTCAGCCAGTACTGCTACCTGTATGTTCAGATACCAGTTTGAAGTACCTCAGGATGTGCATATCTGCACATCCACTGTCCAGAGGGTGCTTGCCCCCTAGCCTTTTAACTCTTCTGTAGACCAGACGTCTGTAAAATTCCTTTTGTTACATCTAAACATGGTTGATTTTCAAATACAATTGTCTGGTGTCATGTCTAAAGTCAAGACCACTCTCTCCATATGATCATCCTAGACTGATGTCTTCTCTCTTACTGATGTCACAGTAATGTGATGAGTTACATCAGCATGATTTAATAAATCTCATTTTACCACACATTTCAACATAATCAAGCAATATTCAAATTTTGTCATAAAATACATGGGTTTTTTGATGATCTACATATAGCTCTCATACATTGTATCATAGACATAGGAGCAGAAGCAAGCCATTCAGCCTATTGAGTCTGCTGTGCCATTCAATGAGATCATAGTCAATCTCATATTCCTCAACTCTACTTTCCTGCCTTTTCCCCACAACTGTTGACTCCCTACTGATTAAAAATCTGTCAGCCTTGATTTTGATTAATGACTTACACAGCCTACTATGATAAAAAATTCCACAGATTCAGTAACCTCTGAGTGAAAACATTCCTCCTCATCTCTGTTTTAAATGAGTGGTTTCTTAATCTGAGATTATGCCCTCTGGTCCTAGATTCTACCACAAGAGGAAACAATCTCTCCATATCTACCCTGTGAAACTTACTAAGAATCTTATATGTTTTAATAAGATTGCCTCTCATTCTTCTATTCTCCAATTAAGTATAGGCCCAACCCACTTAACCTCTTCCAATTAAAGAAAACCCTCCATACCTGGGATCAACAAGGTGAACCTTATCTGGACTGCTTTCAATGCCAGTGTACAAAGGGGACAAAACTGTTTGCAGTATTCTGGGTGTGGTACTAGTGCCTTGCATAGTTGTATAAAGTCTTCCCTATTTTTAAACTTCATTTGCTTTGAAATAAAGGCCAATATTTGATTTTTTTGATTTAATTGGATTTATTATTGTTACATGTACCCAGGAACAATGAAAAGTTTTGTTTTGTGTGTAGTAAAATCATGCAGATCACACCACACAAAGTGTATTACAGTAATAGAACAGAACAAAGGAAATGATGTTACAGCTTCAGAGAAGGTGCACAAAGAGAGAGATCGATATTAAATCTAAAATTTGAGATGTCCATTCAGAAGTCTAATAAAAATGTGAAAGAAGCTATTCTTGAATTGTTCTGATCACCATTACATCGCAGCATTAGAAAACCAATCAAAAACATCATTCTACTCAGCCCCTTATCAGTATAGAACTGCCTTCTGCTATAAACATGTGAATGCATGCCTAGCAGTAGCCACTGGCCTGCAGAACTGACACAGAATGATAACATGCTATCTGCATAAACTAGAATGTGTATTTGATTCAGGTCAGAAAATCTCCTATATTGTATGGTAACATGTCTGAACAGATTGAATAAAAATATTTATTCAGCCTGACCTTGAAGATGGTTAGAAACAAAAGCAAACTGCAAAGCAATATGGCAGAGGTTCATGAAGGGGGAAGTCACAGCATCTTTGATGGCTAGCATGTGTTTAAGCTTTTGTATCTTGCCTTGCATCTGTTTAAGCATGTGTTTAAGGTTTTGTATCTTGCCTTGCATCTGTTTAAGCATGTGTTTAAGGTTTTGTATCTTGCCTTGCCTATTATCACTTCCTAACTTCTCTCACATTGGACATGAAATATTCCTAATGATGGGGAGTTGTCTTAGTAGAGAGCAGCAAATTACATACACCAAAAAGGGAAAAGATTATCTTGAGGGGAATTACCTCCAACTTTAAGCTTTCTGCAGTAATTTTCAGAAAATTACTGGCAGAGAACCTGGAAGTAGTTGACTGTCTCCTTGGCTAAGGTTAACATGTGGAAAACAGAAACTAAAGAAAACAATGCAATTCAATATAATGTTTTTAAAAAGCCTCGATCATCATGCGTCCATGTAATAATATTGCTGCCACAGAATAGACTCTCATTTACAAATAAGTATTTTATTTGCTTTTTTACTTGAATAAGTAACACATTTATGATTTAAGTGGAATCAGTTCTGAATTATAAGCAATAAACCTACTTCTAGGGCTATTGTGGTGCAGTGGTAGCATGACTACTGGACCAAGGGACCCAGATTCACATCCTACCTGATCTATAGGTGTGCAATTATATCTCTGAACAGACTGATTAGAAAAATAGGTCAACAAAAATGTTAAATAAACCTACTCTGAGGGCTCTTGTGGCACAGTGGGTAATGTCTCCACCTCTGGTCCAAGAGAGTCAGGTTTGGGTCCCACCTGCTCCAGTGATGTGTAATGACATCTCTAAACAGGATGATTAGAAAAAATATAACAAACTTATTCATCAACCTTCAGGGAATCTTTGAAGGCTCCACTCACTGGCTGGTTGAGAAACCTGTAGGATTCCATAATTGTCCCCTGGAGCTTCCCATTGCCCCATATAGCAATTCCAACAATGTAGGAAAAATAGGAAAGATTTTTGAAAATAGTCAGTATAGTAAGTAGCTACATGAAAGTAGGAAGACACAACAAAGTGGTACGAACATAAAAAACTTAAGTAGAGAAGGAATTTTCGTTTAAAACAGTCTTGCCAGTACCGGTACCTAATCTAAGTTGAGAACTATTGAATGATGACTGTGCACAAATTATTGCGAACAATGATATTTAGTTTGAGTCAGTATTAAACAAAGTCATTATGGTAGTGCGTATGCCAGGTCCATCTGTGTCCAAACTATCATACTCATTTACTTGTAGCTACAGACTCACTGGTATACAGCATATACTTTCAAACATGTCGATGATAGTAAAAGAATATATTTGAATTATTTTTACAGGGAATTCTTCACCTGCTTGAAAATATCTTCTTAAAAATGGATTTATAAGTTTAAAATCGGATAGTGCCCAAACAATGACATTTGTTGTATGAACAATGCTTTGGTGCATGTCTTCATCACACTTGCTAGGATACAAAATACATTCTGATCACCATTACATCGCAGTATTAGAAGAACAATCAAAAATGTAATTCTACTCAGCCCCTTATCAGTATAGAACCGCCTTCTGCTAGAAAGGTGGTGAATGCATGCCTAGCAGTAGCCTCTGGCCTGCAGAACTGACATAAAATGATGATGTGCTATCTGCATAAACTAGAACGTGTATTTGATTCAAGTCAGAAAGTCTCCTATATTGTGTGATAACATGTCTGAACAGTTGAATAAAAATATCTATACAGCCTGATCTTGAAGACTGTTAAAAACAAAAGCAATCTGCAAAATAAAAATGGCAGAGGTTCATGAAGGGCTGAAAATGTGTTGCTGGAAAAGCTCAGCAGGTCAGGCAGCATCCAAGGAACAGGAGAATCGACGTTTCGGGCATAAGCCCTCCTTCAGGAATGAGGAAAGTGTGTCCAGCAGGCTAAGATAAAAGGTAGGGAGGAGGGACTTGGGGGAGGGGCATTGGAAATGTGATAGGTGGAAGGAGATTAAGGTGAGGGTGATAGGCCGGAGTGGGGTGGGGGCGGAGAGGTCAGGAAGAAGATTGCAAGTTAGGAGGGCAGTGCTGAGTTCGAGGGATTTGACTGAGACAAGGTGGGGGGAGGGGAAATGAGGAAACTGGAGAAATCTGAGTTCATCCCTTGTGGTTGGAGGGTTCCTAGGCGGAAGATGAGGCGGTCTTCCTCCAACCGTCGTGTTGCTATGGTCTGGCGATGGAGGAGTCCAAGGACCTGCATGTCCTTGGTGGAGTGGGAGGGGGAGTTGAAGTGTTGAGCCACGGGGTGGTTGGGTTGGTTGGTCCGGGTGTCCCAGAGGTGTTCTCTGAAACGTTCCGCAAGTAGGCGGCCAGTCTCCCCAATATAGAGGAGGCTACATCGGGTGCAGCGGATGCAATAAATGATGTGTGTGGAGGTGCAGGTGAATTTGTGACGGATATGGAAGGATCCCTTGGGGCCTTGGAGGGAAGTAAGGGGGGAGGTGTGGGTGCAAGTTTTGCATTTCTTGCGATTGCAGGAGAAGAGGCTGAGAGTGGAGGTTGGGTTGGTGGGGGGTGTGGCCTCTGGGACACCCGGACCAACCAACCCAACTGCCCCGTGGCTCAACACTTCAACTTCCCCCTCCCACTCCACCAAGGACATGCAGGTCTTTGGACTCCTCCATCGCCAGACCATAGCAACATGACGGTTGGAGGAAGAGCGCCTCATCTTCCGCCGAGGAACCCTCTAACCACAAGGGATGAACTCCGATTTCTCCAGTTTCCTCATTTCCCCTCCCCCCACCTTGTCTCAGTCAAATCCCTCGAACTCAGCACCGCCTTTCTAAACTGAAATCTTCTTCCTGACCTCTCCGCCCACACCTCCACTCTGGCCTATCACCCTCACCTTGACCTCCTTCCACCTATCCCATTTCCAACACCCCTCCCCCAAGTCCCTCCTCCCTACCTTTTATCTTAGCCTGCTGGACACACTTTCTTCATTCCTGAAGAAGGGTTTATGCCCGAAACGTCGATTCTCCTGTTCCTTGGATGCTGCCTGACCTGCTGCGCTTTTCCAGCAACACATTTTCAGCTCTGATCTCCAGCATCTGCAGTCCTCACTTTCTCCTCGAAGAGGTTCATGAAGGGCAAAGTCCCAGCATCTTTGACGGCTAGATGCTTTAGTGGGATGCTGGTCCTCCCCTGAGGTATTGCCAGTAAGAGGCATCCAGTTAAGGAGGTTGGCAGACTTCTACAGTGCTAGCCCAATAAGAGGGCTGACAGCTCTTGCAGTCTCAGAAGTAACATTGAGACAGGTGACCACTAGTGTGGCAACAAGGAAAGTGGGAAGTCTCCTTCTCGTAGAGATAGCAAAGCTTTTAATCTTGCTGGGACCATCAGTCAGGCTCCCTCCATGCGCTATAAACTTTCTAGCTGGCTTATGCCCTGCTGGGGAGGGAACCTCTATGCAATTTGGCAGGGAGCTACGCCATCAGAAAAAAGCCAGCAGTCCAGGAACTTTGGCCTTTAATTTTTCAGATTGGTCTGTGGGCAGCTGCAGCACTGCTGTACCCAACAGTGAGATACTTTTCCAGTAGCACGGCTGCATGCAGCTGTTCCAGTGCAACTGCCTAGCATTTTACCCATTTGGTTGCCCCAGGCTGTTAAAATTCTAACTGTTTTAGTTAGAAATGAATGAATGATCTTATTATCAAGTGTACTTTACAGTGAGAATAAAAAAGTAAAATACAGTGAAGATCTAGCAACCTTTGAATAACTTTGAGAATAAGAAAATAATAGAAAGATATAGCTTGAAGTGAATCCATTAGTCCTGAGCCAGCTCATCATCAATGATACCTTGCTGCCAGCTCTCTTCCATTGACTCGCTACTGTCTACACCAGACCCAACCAACATTGAAGTCGCTGATCATCAGATGCCATCTCTCAATGCTGGGCAGATTCTCCTCCATCATCAACCTCACTACCCTGCACCAGACCCACCAATGTCAGAGTCACATTGTGCAGATTTTGCAGCTGATGATGAAGGCTGCTGGAGAATAGTGAAGAGTGGGTTAGGGTAATGGCATCTCAAGTATCTCACTGTTGTTGAGTAGTTCGAAGGTCTGATTACAGTTATTTGCTACTGTAATCAACCATTGGATTCCTGTATATCGAGTACTGAGATAATTTTGTATCAAAAGAAAAGGTTGATTGTTCATATTGTGGTTTAAAGTTTAATTTACTAACAAAGATAATGTTATATCAATAGTGCTTTTAGTCTTTTGTCTTAAAAATTAAATCATAATCTTTCATCCTTTTAGCTTTAGTTGTCAGTCTCTACAGATATTTAGAAAGTATTATGTGATAAGTGGTCACAATTTTCTCACCAAGTTCACAGCAACCAGTAGGTCGTCTGCATGCACCACATGTTCCAAAGCATGATGAATTCAATTCCATTCCTCTTATGCCTTGACTTCTATCTGATCCCTTTCATGTCTTAGCTGACATTCTTCCAATGCACCCATTATGTTAATCCACATTAGCTCAGCAGGTCACTGGTCATGATGACATTTTGGATGGACTCCTATGCTTTTTAACAGCCTTGCTGTGCTCCACCTCGCTGATGTTCCCGTGATCTTTCCTCCTCTGCTTCCACTCCTCTGCAAACAATAATAAACCTTGCTTACCGCAAAGATTTCCCTGAGCAGTGTGACATCTGAAGCACAACTTCAGAAGGTCAATGCTGCTAAATGAATGTTCCTGTGTGACGGAAGCACTCATTATACCTTCGCTGTGTGCCGTTTAAATTTGATGGTGTGAGTAGCAACCTCCTTGGATGATGTCCCCTCTCCCTGAGGATCCACCTGTCCAATAATGGGGTTGGTCTGAACAGTCAAGTAATCTGATTTCTTATTGATTAAAGAATCATAACAACTGTCAGGTTAACAGACACAAATGTGTATGTACATTCAAAGAGGAAGGTTTTTCTGTTGATATAATAGTCTGGATTCTTTGCAGGACCTTTTATTGTAACAAGGATGCCCAATACCTGTGCAAGTTCAGACAGTAAATTGGTTGAAATTTGAGTTTTGAAATTAAGGCTGCATTATTTTACTGTTTCGCATTTTGCAGAAGATGAAGTCTGTCCCATTACCTCCCTGTGGTTAACAGCTCCACTGGTGTTATGGGAAATTAGTTCACTAACCCTGGAGAAAAGCTATTGATCACAACACATTCATGCAGCAACATCTTGGGGAGTTGCCTGCATTAAATATAGTGTGAATCTTCACAGAGTCCTCACAGATCTTCACAAAAGCAATTTGGAGGACTGAGAGGGAAGGGTGGTATGATGGCTCAGTGGTCAATACTGCTGCCTCACAGTGTTAGAGACCTGGGTTGTATTCCACCCTTGGCTGACTGTCTGTGTGGAGTTTGCACATTCTCTCTTTGTCTTTGTGGGATTTTGCCAGGTGCTTCAGACTCCCCCTCCCCAGTCTAAATATGTGCAGGTTAGATGGATTGGCAATGATAAATTGTACATAGTATTAGTGATATGCAGGCGAGGTGAATTAGGTAGGGTTATGGAGATAGATTGGGAGAGTTAGGCCTAGGTGGGATACTCTTTGGAGGGTCAGTGCAGACTTGTTGGGCTGACTGGCCTCTTTCGGTTGGGATTCTATGATAAATATATATGCATATAACTCATTTTGTTTTCAGATGTTTCATACACTGTAGAAGGTTTGGAAAAATAAGTTTGGAAGTGGATTATTTTCCATGAACTGGTATCCATGCATTTGGTTTCCAACCTTATGTTCCTGCCACAAAACCTGAGAGTCCTCATTAAAATTCAAGTTACACTAAATTGCATAAATTTTGAGTTATTAACAAGAACTAGAGATTCTGATTTAGGATTTATCCATCAGTGATGCTGAAATGCTATAAATGGTTCCAGGCATACAAAAATCATACTAGACCAACAAGCAAGACAATGGAATCACCAGAGTTAGAGAAACAATATATCAGCATTCTTTGCAGTATTGGTTCAGTAATAACAATATTAAGTAAAATAAGTAACATTTGAAAATAACTGATACTGGTATGAATTAGAGTTCCACTTTAATGTATAGAAGTTCAGTTCAGGCCTGTAGCAGTTATTTTCTAGTTTTAAATTTGTGTATCAAGGAATCATGTCCGTCAAGCAGAAACATCATTGCCATGTCCAGATCTAACTCATGCAACTCACAACTTTATGCAAAAATTGTAAAGCTAGTGGAAAATCATTGAAGTGATCAAAAGCATTTTGGAGAGCAGGAAAGGTTTAAAGGAGTGCCACAGATTGTCCATTAGCATAATCAAACAAATGAATTGGAGGGTGGGGCTTGGAAAGGCTTTTCTTTTCAGCCCTCCTGACTCAGGGATGCAGGAAGTTTAGACTGTCACTTGGGAGGATGTGTGGATCATGCCAAACAAGCTGCAAAATTACTGTCACAGTTATATATCCAGGCTATTGGAGCAGTGAGAGAAGTGCGTGTCCTACTGGAGAGGACAAGGCCAGAAGGTGGAGGTAGCAACATCATGTACTAAGTAGGAGATGGAGACCACAAGGTTTTATCTTGAGCTAAAGGTATGCTGACACCAAAGGACCTAGTTGGACATGACAACAAACCAGTGAAGAAGACCGCTGCAATTAACTCAAAAAATTATTTCAGAGGTATCTGCCATGGTGAAGCAATATTTGGCAACACAGTCTGCAAATCTACATGCTCTACCAGTAGTACTTTGTTTGACAGTAGCTCTACATTGTTATACAGCCTGTTCATTCAATGGATTCACAGCAGATCTCTGCAGCTTTTCACAGTCAGCCACCTATACACAGGCAATTACAGATACTACTTTGCTAGCGGAGCACATTAACTTTGCCAAAGATGTGAGGGACAGGGACTTCACAGTAAGAGCAAGCGTCCTCAAGTACAGGGAGCCATAGGTGTACCCATGATATATAAAGGCACCAATTAATCGATGGAGACCCATGTTAACAGAAATTCTTTCATTCTTTGAATGCCCAGGTGACATGCAAGCCCACTAAGATGTTTCTGCATGTAAGTGCAAGGTATCCAAGAAACTTCCATGAGTATTTTATGCTGAGAAATGCAAGCAGCCTCTACTTTTTAAACCACAACTTGTTTTATACTTGGTTTCTGAGAAATGGCATGTACCCATTAATGAAGTGACCAATAATCTCCCTTAGGCAGCTGCACATAGAGCCCAAAAGGGATAGAGAAACAACGACATGCTTACCTGTAAAACAGTTGAGCAAGCTACTGGCATCTTGAAAATATGCTGGAGATGCTTTGATTATGCTAGAGGGTCCCTACAGTAGTCCAATGCAAGGATCTCCAGAATAATTCTCATATGCTGCATGCTCCACAATATGGCACAGTAGACGAACTTACAAGCAGAAGGAAGAAGAGGGCAGCAATAAAAAAACACTGGAGGGCCAGGCTGTCATATCCATGGCAGATTCCATACAGGATGAAGTCATTGTCAAGAGCCACGCAATACAGAGGCAGATTCTCCTAGGTTCTTGCTATGCCCCCAAATACATAATTGAAACCCTATTAATCAGCTTCCACGTAAATTAGCCTTTAATATGTAAGTCACACTTTTTCAGTGAATTGCTGATCTCAACAAGAGAGAAATCCAACAGTACATACTGAAATTCAATATCATCAACATGGCTGAAACCATGGCCATCATAATCTTTGGCCTCAACATACTGCACAAATGTGTCTCAAGCAGTCTTCAGAACCTGGACATTTCAGAGACATGCCATGATTGACAGTAGGAAGGATGACTTTGGACTCACAAGATTCAAACATGACTGTATGTGCCAACAGTACTTCACAACTACACATTGTGCAAGTGTGATGCTTCACATGTACACATTCCATATTCTCCCTCCATTGCTGGTGTCTAGTGTCAGGAGTTTGTAACGTATGCAATATACAATATTGCCAATGTCTCAGTTCATGATGGACCCGACAACTTAAAAGACAAGGCGTCAAACAGTCATCCAGCATAGAAACAGGTCCTTTGACCCACAATGTCTATGCCCACCAACAAACATCAAACTACACTAATTCCACTTACCTGTACTTGATCCATAGCCTACTATGGCCCAACATTTTACATACTCATCCACATGTTTCTTAAATGCTGCAGGAGTATCTGCCTCCACAACCCTCATGGTTGCACGTTTCACATATCAGCCTTTGGGTGAAAGAAACTTTTCTCATATCTCTTCTAAACCACTTGCTCTTCACCTTAAACTTATGCCTCTAGTCTTAGACACATTTGCCACGGGAATGATTCTCCCCATCTACCCTGTCTATGTCTCTCATAATTTTGTATACCTCAATCAGATCTCCACTCAACCTCCTCTGCTTCAAGTAAAACAAATCCAGGCTATCCAGTCTCACCTTATAACTGAAATTTTTCTTCCCAGGCAACATCCTGGTGAATCTCCTTGTGCCCTCTCTAATGCAATCATGTCCTTCTGATAGTGTGATGACAAGGACTGCACATTGTATCCCATTTGTGGCCTAACAAATGTTTTAAAAGTTGTAACAAGCTCCTATATTCTACATCACAATTAATGAAGGCCAAGCATCCCAAATGCCTTCCTCACCACACAATCAACCCACTCTGACACCTCCAGGGATCAATAGACTTGTACACCCAAGTCACTCTGTTTCTCAGTACTCCTTAGGGACCTACCCTCATTGTGTATAACCTTCCTCAAACCTTCCAAATTG
Source organism: Chiloscyllium punctatum (assembly GCF_047496795.1). NCBI lineage: Eukaryota > Metazoa > Chordata > Chondrichthyes > Orectolobiformes > Hemiscylliidae > Chiloscyllium > Chiloscyllium punctatum. The sequence continues at coordinate 85,367,456 of NC_092749.1, forward strand.
CATCACCTCACACCTATCGGGATTAAATTCCACCTGACATTGCTCTGCCCAATTTACCAACTGATCAATACCAGACTGTAGTCTGAGACCATCTTGGTCTCTATCAACAATATCCCTAATTTTCCCTCAAGTTTAACAACATCTTTCCTATAGAACAGCGATCAGAATTGTACATGGTATACCAAAAGTGGCCTCACCGATGTCCTGTACAGCTGCAACATGGCATCCCAACTCCTATATTCAATGTTCCCACCAATGAATACGCAGGTGACTGCATGCAACTCAGCACTCGTGCTTGGACCACACTTGTTAAGCTGGATTGAATAACTGAGTCTAATCATTCATCCTCCCTTAAAAACAGTCCTTGAGGGTATTTATGGCACTCTGGTAGTGTCCTTAAGCTTGGAATGGGAGGCCTGGGTTCAAATCTTGATAACATCTCTAAACTGGTTGAATAGAAAATAGGTTAAATTAAAAAAAAATAAGCAGTTTTTGAATGTTCTTGTAGTACAGGAATGGTGGCTCTACCTCTGATCTAGGAGGCCCAAGTTCAACCAGGGGCAGCACGGTGGCTCAGTGGCTAGCACAGTAGCCTCACGGCGCCAAGGACCTGGGTTCAATTCCAACCTCGGGCGACTGTCTGCATGGAGTTTGCATGTTCTCCCCGTGTCTATGTGGGTCTCCTCTCACAATCCAAAGATGTGCAGGTCAGGTGAATTGGCTATGCTAAATTGTCCATAGTGTTCAGGGATGTGTAAGTTTGGTGCATTAGTCAGGGGTAAATATCGAGTAATAGGGTAGGGGAATGGGTTTGGGTGGGATTCTCTTCGGAGAGTCAGTGCGGACTTGTTGGGCTGAAGGGTCTGTTTCCACGCTGTAGGGATTCTATGAACTGTCAGAAAAAAAATGGGATGGCATGGTGGCTCAGTGGTTAGCACTGCTGCCTCACAGCGCCAGGGACCTGTGTCTGCGTGGATTTCCTCCGAGTGCTCCAGTTTCCTCTCATAATCCAAAAGTGTGCAGATTAGGTGAATTGCCCATAGTGTTGGGTGCATTAGTCAGGATAAATCTGGGTGGGTTACTCTGCGGAGGGTCAGTGTGGACTTGTTGGGCCGAAGGGCCTGTTTCCATACTGTAGAGAATCTAATCTTCCACTTGCTCCAGAGGTTTATAATAACAGGTGGATGAAAAAGAAAGCAGTCATTGATGGAAAAGAAATACTCCAAGGAGCATTTCAATCCACAATTCTTAATTTACTATTACCCTATCTGAACGTATTGATAAGGAAACAGTCCTTCCACTGCAAAACATGCTACGAGCACAGAAAAGAACAAATGCTGGAGATCACAGCTGATCAGACACCAGATGACTCTTTTTCAGAGCTAAAGTGACATATGGAGGGGAAGCTTTTACACTGTAGCTGAGTTGGGGGGTGGGGGGGGATTGTTGGAGGAAGGGAGTCAGGATGCAAAGTGCTTCTGGAGAAAATATGTTGCTAGTTCACATTAAGTGACTGCAATGTGAGAATGGCAGAACAATGGTGTGTCTAACTGCCAGACTTTAAAGAGAATATAGTCCTGTTGGAATGGGGGGAGGGAAGAGAGAACATGGTGACGAAGAATGTAACAAGTAAAGCTAAAAGAAAGGGGAAAAAATTGGAATTGGTTCATAATTTGAAGGTGTTGAACTCAATAGTAAATCCAGAAGGCTGTAACTGCCTAGTCTGAAGATGAGATATTGTTCCTCCAGTTTGCGCTGTGATTCACTGGAGCAATGAAGCATGCCGAGGACAGACAAGTTGGCATGCGAGCAGGACACTGTGTTGAAAAGACCAGCTACGGGAAGGTCAGGGTCATACTTGTGCACAGACCAGAGGTGTTTACCCAGGCTGCATTTGGTTTCTCCAATGTAGAGTAGGCCACATTGGGTGCAGCGAATGCAATACCCAAGATTGGAGGAGGTACAGGTGAAATGCTGCTTCACCTGGAAAGACTTGGATAGTGAGCAGGGAGGAGGTGAAGGGGCTAGTGTTGCACCTTCTGCGGTTACATGGGAAGGTGTCCTGGGAAGAGAAAGTGGTGTTGGTGGTCATGGAATGGACTCGGGTGTCCCGGAGGGAACAGTCCTGCGAAATGCAGATCAGACATGATTATGTTTTGGCTCAAAAGGCCATATTTCCTGCTTCTGATAGCTGTGGCCCTATGTTTCAAGTTTACATGAAACAACGTCAAAGCCATTCATGTACTTCTGATCCTATCTAACATGAAAGCATTGGCATTGTTCTTCAGCACTAATAGTTAGGCTAGGGGCTCGGGGCAAATGTGCTAAAGGATTGTAAGGACCATTCAGAAGGGATTCTTGACACAATACGTAAACAGTCCAATCAGGAAAGGGGTTATACTGGACCTAGTTTTGGGAAATGAGCCCAGCCAGGTGAGTGAAATTTCAGTAGGGGAGCATTTCAGGAGTAGTGACCATAATACCATGAGTTTTAAGATACTCATGGATAGGGATAACAGCAGTCATCGGGTGAAGGTGTTAAATTGGGGGAAGGCAAACTACAACAATATTAGGCAGGAACTGGAGAATTTTCATTGGAGGCAGCATTTTGAGGGCAAATCTACATTGGACATACAGTATTGGAGCATTTCAAACAGGAGTTGATAAGAGCACAGGCATGGCACATTCCTGTGAGAGTGAAGGATACTTTTGGCAAGTTACGTGAACCTTGGATGACCAGGCATGTTACAACCTTGGTCAGAAAGAAAAGGGAAGCATATGTAAGGTCTGGGAGGATGGGAACCGATGAAACCCTTGAAGTATATATGGAAAGTAGGAAACAAATTAAGCAGGGAATTAGAAGGGCTAAAAGGGGTCATGAAAAGTCATTAGCAAACAAGATTAAGGAGAATCCCAAGGCTTTTTATATGTATATAAAAGCAAGAGGATTGCCAGGGAAAGAATTGTTCCACTCAAGGACAAAGCAGGGAATCTATGCGTGGAGTCAGAAGATGTAGGTGAGGCCCTAAACGACTACTTTGTGTTTGTATTCACCAAAATGAATGAATTGGTGGAGGATGATCTCAAGGAAGGGAGTGTCGAGTTTCTCAGCCAAGTTGCTACTAAAAAGGAAGAGGTATTTTGCACCTTAAAAAGTATTAAGGTAGATAAATCCCAAGGGCCTGATGGGATCTATCCTAGAATATTGAGGAAGGCAAGAGAACAAATTGCTAGAGCATTGACAGACATCTTTGTATCCTCTTTGGCCATAGGTGAGGTCCCAGAGGACTGGAGAATAGACAATATTCTCCCATTGTTTAAGAAGAGTAATAAGGATAATCCTGCAGATTACAATGCTGTGAGTATCCTGTCGGTGGTAGGGAAATAATTGGAAAAGATCCTCAGGGACAAGATCAATATGCATTTAGAAGCAAGTGGACTTATTAGCAATAGACAGCCTGGTTTTGTATGGGGAAGGTTGTGCCTCACTAACTTGATTAGGTTTTTTGAGGCGGTGATGAAGGTAATTGATGAGGGAAAAGTGATTGAAGTTGTCTGCATGGACTTCAGTAAGCCCTTTGACAAGGTCCCTCATGGCAGATTGGTACAAAAGGTGAAGTCATATGGTATCAGGTATGAGCTGGCAAGATGAATACAAAATTGCTTAATCATAGGATACAGAGGGTAGCAGTAGAAGGATATCTTTTGGAAAGGAGGGCTGTGACTAGTGGTGTTCCACAAGGACCAATGCTGGGACCTCTGCTGCTCGTAATCTACATAAACAAATTGGAGGAAAACATAGTTTGTCTAACTAGTAAGTTTGCAAATGATACAAAGATTGATGGAGTTGCGGATGGTGAGGAGGATTGTCAGAAGATACAGCAGGATATTGATGTGATGGAGTCATGGGCAGAAAAATGGCAGATGGAGGTTAATCCGGACAAATGTGAGGTGAAGCATTTTGGAAGGTCAACTACAGGTGGAAATGATACAATGAATGGCAGAACCCTCAGGAGTATTGATATGCAGAGTGATCTGGATGTGCAGGTCCACAGATCACTGAAGGTGGCAGCGCAGTTAAATAAAATAGTAAAAAGGCTTATTGCATGCTTGCCTTCATTGGAAAGGGCTCTGGCCATAAGTGTACACAAGTTATGCTGCAGCTTTATAAAACTTTAGTTAGGCCACACTTGGAATATTGCATACAGCTCTGGTCACCAGAAGGATGTGGATGCTTTGGAGAAGGTATGGAAAAGGTTTACCAGGATGTTGCCCAGTATGGGGGATTTTAGCTAGGAAGAAAGGTTGGCTAGTCTGGGTTCATTTTCACTGGAATGCAAGAGATTGAGGGATGTCCTGATAGAAGTACACAAGATTGTGAATGGCATGGATAAAATGGAAATTATGAGGCTTTTTCCCAGGGTGGATGGGTCAATAATTAGAGAACATAGATTCAAGGTGCAAAGGGGGAGGTTTAAAAGAGATATATGAGGCATGTTTGTCACACAAAGATGATGAATATCTGGTGGAACGTGCTGCCAGAAGAGATGGTGGAACCAGCATTCAAGAAGCACCTGGATGAATACAAATAGAAAGAGAATAGAGGGGTGCGGATCCTGTAAGTGAAGACAGTTTTAGTATGGAAGGGTAAAATGTGGTGGCACAGGCTTGGAGAGCTGACGGGCCTGTTCTTATGTTCTTTGTTTTTTGTTACTGTATAAAGATACACAACAGGAATGGGAAAAATGCACAGCAAAAATGTACAGCAAACAGCATTTGACACATTTAAGGCAAGGCATCTCTGATAACTCCTGAGCATTTCAAACCACAATTTAAAAATGTATTTTACAACAGATATGCCAAGAAATGTCATACTCTCATGGTATATTGAAGAAAGTGAATGATCATTATTAGAAACTGAATCCAAATACTTTATAGAACAGTGAGAAATATTAACCTGAATCTACGTTTGTGAACATTAACAATATGGTAGAAAGTTTATTCTCTGCTTCGACATTCAAATGTTGACTACTTTGTGAGCCATGTCAAGATTTGCTCATTAATCTCTAAACGTCTATACACAGCCAAATCATCTTCATGAGGTATGGTGAGATTTGGTGCAGCACTAGATGAGAATTCTGGTGAGGTCTATCTTCCTATTGAAAGCATCTTGCTACATCTTTTACGCATTTGCTGTGTGGCAAGATATGTTTCTTGCTAGTCAGCAGGGACTTACCATTAATGTTCACCTCATTAATGTTCAGCTTCTTATCTTACCAAACACACCAAAGAAGCCAGACATTGAGAATACTCAACATTGAAATCAGAGCAGATACCTGGAAATTTCAGTTTACTGCTTGCTTTGAAGAACCTCCATGTTGGACAGTAGGCACCAACATCTCAGATCATGTTCCATGGGCACTGGCCATATTCATCGCATTTTTATGGACATTGGCATCTGATATGTGCCAGCCTCTAAGAACCTTATTGCACATCGTGGATCCACTTATAGTATACTTCTGCACTTCAAAGCTACATTTTTGGCTTCACCAGCAAATATTATGTAAAGCTGCTAAAACAACACTTCATGCTCAGGGTCATGAACCCAGCTCATAGACTGGACTAGGCTCATAGTTTTCACAGACTGTGAGCCTACATTGATGTCATAGTATCTTGCCTTGCAGTGCTTTTTCCTACCTTTTTGCGCTTTGTCCCCTCAGCCAGAGATATCAGACTTAAATACTTCTGTCTTGCTTTGCTGTGAGGCCCAGACACATAGTCAGGAAGCTTGCCATAGTTGCCATGAGGCTTTAATCAAGTCAATGTAAACAGGTTCATTCATGGAGTCTAGCTCATTAAGTCAAGGGCAGCCTTTGATACAAGTACAGCGGACTGGACACAGACGCTAAGCCAGCCAGAGTCGGGATGTTCACCACATAATGGGTGAAAGCCAAACGTCAGGAAGACTACCATTTATCTTGACGCTTTTGCTTTACTGGGGGCTGTTTCTCTTTAGGACAAAGAAAGGGGGAAGGAAAGAAGGAGATGAAAGTAAGTGGCACAGCTTTTTATATTGACAGCTGTGTAGGTTACATGAGCAAGTGAGTAGGCAGTGCAGAGTTAGTGGTGTTGGGAGTTGGGGTAGGTGATAGTGAATGAGGAATGATGTTAAGACCATAAGACCATAAGACATAGGAGTAGAAGTAAGGCCATTTGGCCCATCGAGTCCACTCCACCATTCAATCATGGCTGATGGGCATTTCAACTCCACTTACCCGCATTCTCCCCGTAGCCCTTAATTCCTTGAGACAACAAGAATGTTGCAGGCAATTGTAGAAGTGGTGGAGCATAAGCCTTGGTGGGAGGTCGATATGCTGGTAGAAAATAGAGGAAATGTGGCAAGTGGGAGAGAAGATGGTGACACGCTGACGGAGTGGCTTACATTGCTACATATTTCTCCAGATGGCTGAGACTTCATAGGCACGGGTAGCCTTGAACCAGATTGGGACAATCTGGTGTCGTGGCGTCTGCTCCTGGTCCTCAGGAAGAAGACATGACCTATCTGCACCACCCCACCAGTAGGACTCTTGTTCCCTAACTGCAGAGCAGGGTGCCTCTTCCCCCTTGTCTGCCATGTCTATGACATGGGCTGACAATGCTTGTCCAGGTACACAATGGCTTTTGAAGATGGTGCAAGTGTGAGGCATGGCATTTTTTTGGTGGATATCTGATGAGTTGTTGCGTGAGTGTTGCGTGGTAAGACAGGGCTACAATCAGAACTGAGGGATGCCATAGGAGCAGGGTAACTAGAAAATGAGATGACTTTGGTAAGATACAGTGAGAAATCTCACTAGGCCTCTCAGTGAGAATCCGTTCAAAAACGTAGATGCTGCTCAAACATAAGATTCAGCCTTATGTGATAAGGGCAATTTCGTAAATGATCATAATTCTTGTTACATCAGTGGACTGGTAACGAACTGTGCACAGCAGAGAAGAGGCTAGTAACATAAAACTGAGTGGTTGCATGAAATAGAGGAAGAACTGGTTTTACACTACACAATACACAATGAACTCACATTGTTTTTGATAATAACTACACTGCACGTGAAACTTGAATGGTTATTGCAAAAACAACATTTATTATATCATGCCTAGGAAGGAGCATAAAGGTGGATAAATCCCCAGGGTCTTTTGCCCGAAACATTGATCTTCCTGCTCCTCGGATGCTGCATGACTTGCTGTGCTTTTCCAGCACTACTCTAATCTTGACTCTGATCAGATGTACCCTAGAACTCTGTGGGAAGCTAGGGAAGTGATTGCTGGGTCCTTTGCTGAGATATATATATATATCATCGATAGTCACAGGTGAGGTGCCGGAAGTGTGGAGGTTGGCTAACATGGTGACACTATTTAGGAAAGGTGGTAAGGAAAAGCCAGGGAACTACAGACTGGTGTGCCTGACATCAGTGGTGGGCAAGTTGTTGGAGAGAATCCTAAGGGACAGGATTTCCAAGTATTTGGAAAGGCAAGGACTGATTAAGGATAATAAACATGGCTTTGTATATGGGAAATCATGCCTCACTAACTTGATTGAGGTTTTTGAATAAGTAATAAAGAGGATTGATGAGGGCAGAGCAGTGAACGCGATCTATATCGACTGCAGTAATGCACTTGACAAGGTTCCTCATGGTAGACTGGTTAGTAAGGTTAGATCTCATGGAATACAGAGAGAACTAGCCATTTGGATGCAGAACTGGCTCGAAGGTTGAAGACAGAGGGTAGTGGTGGAGGGTTGCCTTTCAGTCTGGAGGCCTGTGGCCAGTGGTGTGTTGCATGGCTTGGTGCTGGGTCCACTGCTTTTCGTCATTTATATAAATGATTGGATGTGAACATAAGAGGTATCGTTAACAAGTTTGCAGATGACACCAAAATTGGAGGTGTAGTGGACAGCGAAGAAGGTTACCTCCGAGTACAACAGGATGAGCCAATGGGCTGAGGAGTGGCAATTGGAATTTAATTTAGATTAATGTGAGATGCTGCATTCTGGAAAGGCAAATCAGGGCAGGATTTACACTTAATGGTAAGGTCCTGAGGAGTGTTGCTGAAGAAAGAGACCTTGGAGTGTAGGTTCATAGTTCTTTGAAAGTGGAGTTGCAGGTAGGTAGGATAGAAGAAGGTGTTTGGTACGCTTTCCTTCTTTGATCAGAGCATTAGTTATTGGTTTTATATATATCATTTTGCAGCTAGATAGAACATTGGTTAGGCCACTTTTGGAATATTGTGTGCAGTTCTGTTCTCCCTCCTATCAGAAGGATATTGTGAAATTTGAAAGGGTTCAGAAAAGATTTACAAGGCTGTTGCCAAGGTTAGAGGATTTGAGATATAGGGAGAGGTGGAATAACCTGTGGCTGTTTTCCCTGGAGTGTGGGAGGCTGAGGGGTGACCTTATAGAGGTTTATAAAAAAGTGTGGGGCATGGATAGGGTAAATAGACAAGGTCTTTTCCCTGGGTTGGGACAGTCCAGAACTAGAGGGCATACGTTTAGGCTGAGAGGGGAAAAATTTAAAAGGGAACTAGGGGACAACTTTTTTCACCCACAGGGTGATGTGTGTATGGAATAAGCTGCCAGAGGAAGTGGTAGAGGCTGGTACAATTACAATTTTTAAAAAGGATCTGGATGAGTAGATGAATAGAAAGGTTTTAAATGGATATGGGCCAAGCACTGGCAAATGTTACTAGATTAGGTTAGGATATTTGGCAGGGACAAATTGGACAAAAGGGTCTGTTTCTGTGCTGTACATCTCTGTGACTCTATGACATCTGGGTATCATTCGATAAAACTACAATCCTATGAAAGGGTCTGGTGGTCAACAACAGAGCACCATCATCAAAGACCTTTACACCTCAAAGACTATTTCTATTTTTAGAGAAAACAAATAAACTGAACTCCAAAGGACACCTTGATGAATTGTACACGTTTGTTGTTGAGATGATTTAATTTCAAATAAGTTTTTTAGTGTTATCAGATAGAAATGTAATATTCAATTGTTTGGTGTTTGATTTTTGTGTCCAGTACTGTTCTCTATATATAATTAGTTAAACCATGGTGTGGACATTAAACTGAGGCAAGCTGTTAAAAGCATGAGAGCAGATATTTTAAAGCTTTGAATAAAGTTCTGCTCAGACAGTAAACCTGAAGTGTATCATCATATCTCTGAAGCAAAGAACACAACAAAAAGGACAAAGGAGGAATCCTAAGCAGGTAAAATAAAAATAGAGGAGAACATGCACATACAAGGTGTGCCACCAACTCACTGCATGTGCTTCTGCCAAATTGCCATATCTCAAAGCCTAAGGTGGGTTGTCCTCAGTAAAATTTATGGAGAATGTTGTCAGTCAGGATTAGCAGTTATCGGGGCCTTTGCTGTGCTCGGAAAGTTGTGAAATCAATTGTGGGGATTGGCACATTCTGGGATTTGGAGGAATAATATAGGGGCAACTCAATATGAAAGAGTGGGAAGTGATAGTGCTTTGAAGGACATGGATTACTGCGTAGGTGGGGAGGGTTCATTGATGGTCACAACTAGTCTGGCTTCAATAGGGAGTCAATGCTACACTATGGTTGGCATGGCTAAGCTGGAAACCTGGGGCTTAGGGTTAATGTTGATAGATGAAGATGTTTGGAATTGACAAGGATTGTGAGGAAGAAAAGAACATGGGATTTTGAGGAGGATGGGGAGAACAATGGTAATGAATGGACACTATAGACAGCAAGAAACTTTTTCTTTTGGTGGACCAATCAATGGTTAGGGACATAGATTTAAGTATGGTGGCAGCAGATTTATATGGATGTGAGGAAAAATCCTTTCACTCAGAATGGTGGGATTCTGGAAGTCACTGCCTATAAGGATGGTAGACACAGAAACTCTCATAACATTTAAGAAGTATTTAGATATACTGTACACTTTTGATGCCAAGTCATACAAGGCTCTGGGTCAATTGCTGGAATTGCTGGCATGAGAATAGTTATGTAGTTTTTTTTGACTGGGGGCATATACTCAATGTGTCGAAGAGACTTTTTTTGTGCTTTTTTTGATTGTATGAATCTAACCCCCTGCCTGAGGCCGAGTGCAGATTCATTGCAACCCATTCTTTGACCAGCGCTGCAGTGGAGTAATGACAGGTCTCCTGAAGATGAAGTTCCATTGCTTGGCAAGGTCTGGGGAGGGAGCCAGTGAGGCTTGCAGTACACTCTACACAGAGTGTGGTTCACAGACCTGTAATGCTCTGTTCAGCACAACTGAAGCAGCCAGATTAGGAATGTGATGATTGCTGAAGAACTGAGAGAAGCAACAATATTCTGAGGAGGAAGAGAAGGACCTTGAGTAGCATAATAGAATAGTGCAGCATCAGGTACAACAAGCCAGACATGACTTAATTAACACCCAATTCCAAGAGATATGAGCTGAGAGTTGTGATCATTTGTCAACTATAAATTTATCGTTGATTGAAAGATAAGTGATTCCTCATTATTCCCAGAAGCAAATTTAGTATTTTTTCTTTGCTATTTTTCTTCACTTTTGCTGATCTTCAACAAAAGTTAAAATTTTCAACCTCTCAAGTATGTAATGACCACACCTCTGTCCTTGAACCCTACTCTTCCAACCGCAACAAGATTAGAACGCCCCTGGTCCTCACCTTCCACCCCATTAATTGCCAAATACAGCGCATTATCCTTCATCATTTCCACCAACTACAATCTGACTCCACCAAAGATATATTTCCCTTTCCACTGCTATCTGTGTTCCACTGAAACTATTTCCTCCATCACTCCTCATGAGGTTAACCCCTACCAAACCATCCTCCACACCTTACACCTTCCCCTGCCGCCGCAGGAGGTGTAAAACCTGCACCAACACCTCCCACCTCACCTGCATCCAAGGCCCCAAAGGATCTTTTCACGTCCAGCAGAGACTTTCCTGCAAATCTACCCACCTTATCCATTGCTCTCGATTTGGTCTCCTCTACATCGGGGAGCCAGGATGCCAATTCACGGAGTGTTTAAGGGAACATCTCTGGGACACATGCACCAAACAACCCTACCGCACTGCGGCCAATCACTTCAATTCCCCCTCCCACTCCCCTAAGGACATGCAAGTCCTGGGCCTCCTCCACTGCCAAATTGAAGTCACCCCACCAACTGGAAGAAGAATGCCTTATCTTCCATCTTGGGACCCTTCAATCACACAGCATCAACACTGCCTTCACCAGTTTCCAAATCTCCCTTCCCCCAACCTCATCCCAAATCCAACCGTCCAACTCAGCACCGTCCTCTTGACCTGCCCACCTTCCTTCCCACCTATCCGCTCCACCCTCCCCACTGACCTATCACCTTTACCTCATTCCCGCATCCACCTATTGCCTTCTCAGATACTTTTCCCCCAGCCCCACCTCACCCACCTCACCCACCTATTTATCTCTCAGCCTTCTTCCCCCTCCACATTCCTGATGAAGTGTTTATGGCCGAAACATTGACTCTCTGCCCCTCGGATGCTGCCTGACCTGCTGTGCTTTTCCAGCGCCACACTTATCAACTCATTCTGCCAAGCATGATGTGCATTTCTTTTCAGTTTTCTTGATTTATAAATGTGAACAATAAATTGGAAATGGCTGTGACTACACCTGGTGTAGTTAGAGTCCGTGTTTGTTTTCTGTCCCAACATTTGAGCTTTACTTCTGATGGATAAGGGGCCCTAAAAGGACCAATAGCTTGACTGCAACCACTGCACAACTATGAAGCATGCAAATACCAGTGTAAAGAAATCTCAACCATGTCAATTATCATTGCATATTGAATATAAGTCTTTTCTGTGAAGCACAGTAGTCACAGGTGATCTTAAAAGTAGCACTCTCAGGCCACAAAGTACAAAGCTAATGCAAGGTCTCAGGCTGTAGAGGGGCATGGATCTGGTTTCCTAACACCTTGAACTGAAGTATAATGCAACATTTTATATGCAAGGATGCTTTTCCTTGGGTGATGTCAGCTGGGATTCATGCAGCAATTCCAAACTCTTACAATATCTTTGAGACATGACTCCTGATGTATTTTTCAGAATAAGGTCCCATGTCAAAGTACCATGTAGAAGCACTCCTTGCTAGAGTGCTCTATGTCCCACCGTTTGTTGGAGTATGATAAACCATCATTTGTGACTAATATGAATTGCTAATTGCACACATTACTGAAGACATATACTAAAGACTAAATAGGGTTGTTACAATCATGACTGATGGATCCAGCAGAGGTTATCAGCTGCTACTGTGTTGCAACAAAGGTGCAGAGAGATGGAGGAGGAAAAATAGGCTAGCAAGCTCAGGACTAGCAGCAACCTTCAGGAGATGCTGAATAGCCTTCACATTAAAGAGGTCTTAGCTGAAGGGTACCTCAGGATGCTAAGGAGATATAGAAGGTCAGAATATAATATCTTCAATGCCATTTTCTCCAGATGACAGAGACACTGTCCTATGACACTATCACAGGACTAAGCCAGGCTTTGTGGCGGGACCGATCATCTGAGGGAGTGGGTGGCCACCTTTCATTTATTCATTCACAGAATGAGGACTTCACTGGCTAGGCCAGCATTTATTTCTCATCCCTAATTGCCCAGAGGGCATTTAAGAATCAATCACTTTGCTCTGCATCTGGAGTCACCTCCAGGCCAGACCAGGTAAGGAGCCTAAAGGACATTAGTGAATCAGATGAATTTTTCGAACAATCAACGATGATTTCATGGTCATCATTAGACTTATTTTCTTGAATTCAACTTCCATCACCTAACATGTTGGGATTTGAACCTGCAACTCCAGAACATTACCTGGGTTGTGAGATTAACAGTCCAGCGATAATACCACAAGCCAATGCCTTCTTATATCTCGAAGACCATCAAGGTGACACCTGTATTGACACTGATTTATATACAAATTACTTCTACCAAGAATCCACTGGATACATTCATGGACCTCTCAATCACCCACCCACAAATGTAACTAGGCTATTACTGATGGCATTTGTGCCAGATCAACATCGCATTTCATTTCCCTGAGTTCAGTGCTGCTCTTGGGTAATGCCAACACAGTTGGCTTCTCCCATGTGCATGGCATGATAGATTGTACACCCATTTCTCTTAGAGCCCTATAACACAAAGCAGCTGAGTTCATAAACAAAAAGGATTCCATTCCACCAATACATAAGTCATCTGTGTTCATCGATATCACATACAGGAAGATGCCCTGGTGTTTATATCCTTGACAGTTCTTGGTGTTCCTACTGTGTTTGAAGAGTCAGGTGAAGATACTAGGCGAAAGTGGGCACATCTCATCTTACTATCACTCTAATGTCAGAAAGTCACACAACACCAGGTTATAGTCCAACAGGTTTATTTGAAATCGCAAGCTTTCGGAGAATTGCCCCTTTATCAGGTGGAGTGAAGAGAAGCACTCAGGCACAGACCTTATAATCAGAGAGATCAAACATCACACAAATGATGTGAATGGAGTGATGACCTGCTGAATAATAGGTGATTGAGAGTGTCAGACTGTGTGAGTAGCGTGTCAACAACTGAATAGCAGGTGAAGGGATGACCTATAATCTGATTAATTAAAGTAGAGAGATAATTACAAAATTCTTCACTCCACCTGATGAAGGAGCAGTGCTCCAAAAGCTTGTGATTTCAAATAGACCTGTTAGACAATAACCTGGTATCGTGTTACTTCTGACCTTGTCCACCCAATTCAATCATCTGTACCTCCACATCATGGCTACCTCTTGAAGATGTGTTTTGGTGATTAAATAGTGATAGATGGTGGAATCTGAATAGAATTAGAATCTGAAATGTGTCCCCACAGGATACAGTCAAATCAACCTGTTCAGAGATGTTATTCTGCACCTCCGGAGCAGGCAGGACTTGAACCCAGGCTTCCCAGTCCAGGGGTAGAGACATTACCACTGCACCACAAGAGGAACCCCACTGGGTCTAATTTATTTATTTTTATAGGGGTAGGGAAACTAGAACTGTGCCACTGACTTGGAAACATATTGCCTTACCTTCATTGTCATTGGGTCAAATCCTGGAATTCACTCCTAAGGGCATTGTGGGTCTACCTACAGCACTGGACTGCAGCAGTTCAGAAATACAGCCCACCACCTTCCCAAGAACAACTAGGAATGGGAAATAAATGCATTGATGCTCATGTTCCACAGATGAATGAAAAATGGATATTAAGGTGGAAAATGTAACTGCTACCAATAGTTTGTGGGCGGTTAAAGTACAAGTTGTCATAGAACTGACAGAAGAGGTTATGCAGACCTCTAAAATGTCTGCCAGTAAGCAAAATTGCTTTTCCTCTGACTGGAAAAGAACTCAGGCAAAAATCCACATCCGACTGAACCAGCTACCAAATTGAGGATCACAAAAGTTGATAACAATGTGATATAATTAACAAAGATGTAAAAGAAACTGAGAAAGTCCACCTCATTTCTCCTTTGTAGTTTGGTCTTTGGTCCACAGACTTGGTATGTTTTTGCTTATACTTTCCACCCACAATATTTCTGCTTGAACTGGTTGTCTCATCTGCCTTGCTCATCCAATGAGTGAACAAATGTGTGCTTAGATTTATAGGTACATAAAGAGGACATCTTTTTATTTTCTTTATTTTTGGACTGTTGACCAGAACTAAAAAGGAAGATACTGCTTTAACCAAGGAGATTGTGCAAAAACATTGCTGCTGTTTTAAAAACCATATTTACTGGTTGTGAGTTGCACACATGTTACGTTTTTCCTGGAACGGAAGCAGAAACCATGGAGCCGATAAGATCTGAACGAAAGGAAACCTGATTGACAGTGATGTTCTGATTGGATTTTGAACAAGTTACCATAGCTTCTATGAAACCAAGTAAAGCAAAGAATCACCTAGCCTACAAAGGGAAAACATGAAAAAAATCTCTCTTGTATGAAGGTATAAGAAAATCTCCAGGAACAGTTAATTATCTTCAACTCACCTTTCTCTGCCAATCTCTTGTAGGAGGAGGAATAAAATGACTTTAACACCAGTGAAAGGATGAATTCTCAACCAGTGAATGAGTGTATTGGTGTGCAAAAGACCATGTGTAAATGACAAAGAATTAGAAAGGAATTGAAAGTAAGAGAAAGAAAGCAACTTGCTGTCTTCTGGTGCCATTGAACTATGTTTCCCTGATTGTTTTTTACTTTTTCCACCTTAATATCCATAGACCCACAATGCCCTTAGGGAGGGAATTCCAGGATTTTGACCCAGTGACAATGAAGGAAAGGCAATATGTTTCCAAGTCAGGATAGTGAGTGGCTTGCAGGGGTACTTGCAGGTGGTGGTGTTTCCAAGTATCTACTCCCCTTGTCCTTTTAGATTGAAGTAATCATGAGTTTGGAAGGTGCAATCTAAAGATCTTTGGTGAATTTCTGCAATGCATCTTGCAGATAGTATACACTGCTGCTACTGAGCATCAGTGATGCTTGCGAATGCTTGAGGATGTGGTGCCAATCGAGTGGGCTGCTTTGTCCTGAATAGTATCAAGCTTCTCAAGTGTAGAGCTGCATCCATCCAATCAAGTGTAAGGTATTTCTTGTGTCTTATAGTGGTGGACAGGACTTGGGAAGTCAGGGGGTGAGCTACTTGTCACAGTATTCTAGCTTCTGACCTGCTCTTATATTCATATGGCACCAAGTCCAGTTGTGTTTCTGGTCAGCCATAACCCCAGGATGTTGATAATGAGGAATTTAGTTATGGTAATACCATTGAATGTCAAGGGTTGATAATGAGATTGTCTCTTACCGGACATTGAGAGAAAGTGAGGACTGCAGATGCTGAAGATCAGAGTCAAAGAGGGTAGTGCTGGAAAAGCACAGCCAGTCAGGCAGCATCCGAGGAGCAGGAGATTTGACATTTCAGGCATAAGCCCTTCATCAAGTCGACTCTCCTGCTCCTCGGATGCTGCCTGACCAGCTGTACATTTCCAGCACCACACTCTTTGACTCTTACTGGACATAGCCCAGCATTTGCGTGGCATGAATGTTACATGCCACTTGTCAGCCCAGGACTGAATATTGCTATTGATCTTGTTACATTTGAAAATGGACAGCTTCAGTAACTGAGGAATCACAAATAGTGCTGAACATTGTGCAATCATCAGCGAACATCCCTACTCATTGAACATTGTGTTGGGAAGGTCATTGTTGAAGCAGCTGAAGATGGCTTGACCTTGGACACTACCCTGAGGAACTCCTGCAGAGATATCCTAAAGCTGAGATGACTGATAGACAACAACTAATCACCTTCCTATGTGCCAGACATGACTCCAAGCAGCAGAGAGTTTTGCCCGCTAATTCCCATTGACTCCGGTTTGCGAGGGCTCATTGGTACCACACCTGGTTGAATGCAGCCTTGATTTCAAGGGCAGTCACTCTCACCTCTGGAATTCAGCTCTTATGTCTGTGTTTAAACTAAATCTGTAATGAGGTCAAGAGCTGAGTTGCTGTAGTGGAGCTCAACTGGTTGTCAGCAAACTTGTACAATATGAGGAGACAATAGCCTAGTGGTATTATCGCTGTTTTCCCAAGGACACAGGCAATATTCTGGGGACCTGCTTTCGAATCTTATCATAGTAGATGGTGGAATTTGAATTCAATAAATACCTGAAATTAATGAGGGGCTTGTATGTCTTGACTGTGAATACTTGCCAATTGCTCTGGGTGGCACGGTGGCTCAGTGGTTAGCACAGCTGCCTCACAGCACCAGGGTCCCAGGTTCAATCCCAGCCTTGGAGTATGGAGTTTGCACATTCTCCCTATGTCTGCGTGGATTTCCTCTGGGTGCTCTGGTTTCAGTTCAAGGATGTGCAGGTCAGGTGAACTGGCCATGTTAAATTGCCCATAGTGTTACGTTCATTAGTCAGAAGGAGTGGTGGGTTGCTCTTCGGAGGGTCAGTGTGGACTTGTTGGGCCGAAGGGCCTGTTTCCACTCTGGAAGGAATCTAATCTACACAGAGCATAGAACTTTACAGCGCAGCACAGGCCCTTCAGCCCTTGATGTTGCACCGACCTGTGAAATTAATCTGATGCCCATCAAACCTAGGAGAAAGTGAGGACTGCAGATGCTGAGATCCTGCTCCTTGGATGCTGCCTGACCTGCTGCGATTTTCAGCCCATCAAACCTACACCATTCCATTATTATCCACATGTATGTCCAATGCCCATTTAAACGTCCTTAACGTCAGCAAGTCTACCACTGTTGCAGCAAGCTGTTCCATGCCCCTACTACTCTCTGAGTAAAGAAACTACCCCCCTGATATCTGTCCTATTTCTATCAACCCTCAATTTAAAGCTATGTCCCCTCGTGTTAGCTTTAACCATCAGAGGAAAAAAGCTCTCACTGTCCACCCTATCTAACCCTCTGATTATCTTATATGTCTCGATTAAGTCACTTCTCAACCTTCTTCTCTCCAACAAATACAGCCTCAGTTCCCTTAGCCTTTCCTCATAAGACTTTCCTTCCATACCAAGCAACATCCTAGTAAATCTCCTCTGAACCCTTTCCAAAGCTTCCACATCCTTCCTATAATGTGGTGACCACACTGTATGCAATACTTCAGGTGTGACCTGACCAATAGTTTTGTACAGCTGAAGCATGACCTTGTGGCTCCGAAACCCAATCCCCCTACCAATAAACACCATCACACCATATGCTTCTTAACAACCCTATCAACCCGGGTGGCAACTTTCAGGGATTTATGCACCTGGACACAAAGATCTCTCTGTTCATCTACACTGCCAAGAATTTTACCATTAGCCACTCTGCATTCCTGTTTTTTCTTCTAGTGAACTACCTCACACTTTTCCGCATTAAGGTCCACTTGCCACTTCTCCACCCAGCTCTGCATCTTATCTATGTCCCTTTGTAACCCACAACATCCTTCCGCACTATCCACAACTCTACCTACCTTAGTGTCATCTGCAAATTTACTAACCCATCCTTCTACACCCACATCCAGATCATTTATTTAGATTACATTACAGTGTGGAAACAGGCCCTTCGGCCCAACAAGTTCACACCAACCCGCCGAAGCGCAACCCACCCATACCCCTACATTTACCCCTTACCTAACACTACGGGCAATTTAGCATGGCCAATTCACCTGACCTGCACATCTTTGGACTGTGGGAGGAAACCGGAGCACCTGGAGGAAACCCACACAGACACAGGGAGAACATGCAAACTCCACACAGTCAGTCACCTGAGGCGGGAATTGAACCCAGGTCTCTGGCGCTGTGAGGCAGCAGTGCTAACCACTGACAAACAGCAGTGGCTCCAAAATAGATCCTTGCGGCACACCACTGGTAACTGAGCTTCAGGATGAACATTTCCCAACTATCACCGCCCTCTGTCTTCTTTCAGCTAGCCAATTTCGGATTCATTTCACGAAATCATCTTCAATTCTGAAACTCCATATTTTGTACAACAGCCTACTGTGTGGAACCTTATCAAATGTTTTACTGAAGTCCATATACACCGCATCAACCGCTTTACCTTCATCCACCCGTTTTGTCACTTTCCGACGAACTCAATAGGGTTAGTTAGGGTTAGTTAGTGACCTACCCTTCACAAAACCATGCTGACTATCCATAATCAAATTATTCCTTTCCAGATGTAAATCCTACCTCTTATAACCTTTTCCGACAGCTTACTCACAACTGAAGTAAGGCTCACTGGCCTATAATTACCTGGGTTGTCATGACACCCCTTCTTACACAAGACATTTGCTATCCTCCAGTTTTCTGGCACTACTCCTGTTGATAATGATGACATAAAGATCAAAGCCAAAGACTCTGTAATCTCCTTCCTGGCTTCCCAGAGGATCTGAGGATAAATCCCATCCAGCCCAGGGGTCTTATCTATTTTCAGAATTGTTAAAATTCCAAAATTGTTAAAACCTCCTTGTTGTCAACCACAATCCCACATATTATTATCTGGGTGGCACAGTGGTTAGCACTGCTGCCTCATAGCGCCTGAGACCTGGGTTCAATTCCCGCCTCTGGCAACTGACTGTGTGGAGTTTGCACATTCTCCCAGTGTCTGCGTGGGTTTCCTCTGGGTGCTCCAGTTTCCTGCCACAGTCCAATGATGTGCAGGTCAGGTGAATTGGCTATGCTAAATTGCCCGTAGTGTTAGGTAAGGGGTAAATGTAGGGGTATAGGTGGGTTACGCTTTGGCGGGTTGGTGTGGACTTGTTGGGCCGAAGGGCCTGTTTCCACAGTGTAATGTAATCTAAAAAAATCTAATCTTGTAGCCTGTATCTCTGTATTCTCACTAACATTGCCCTTTTCCATTGTTATTGCTGAGCAGGTGCTGCTTGACAGCACTGCTGATGACACTTTTCATTGATTTGCTGATGATCAAGAGTAGACTGATGGGACAGAAATTGATTGGGTTCGATTTCTCTTGCTTTTTTTGTGTACAGGACGTCACATTGTCAGGTAGATGCCAGGACTTTAGCTCAACTGGAAGAGCTTGGCTGGAGAGTGACATATTTTGGAGCACAAGTCTTCAGTACTATTGCCAGAATGTTGTCAGGTCCCATCACCTTTGCACTAACCGGTATTTCTAACCATTTCTTGATGGTGGTTTGAATCAAGTTAGCTGAAGATTGGCATCTGAGGGTGTGGGTATTTGGAACTAATTGCCTGAAAGGGTGGTAGAGGCATTAATTAGGAAAGATTTAGATGAGCATTTGAAATGCCATTGCTTACTAGGATATAGGCCCAGTGCAGGAAAATGTGAATAAAATGGATGAATATTTGCTGTAAAAATTCTACAACTCTGAAGATAGTAACTTGATCAAGGTACTGACGGTTCCCTATGCGTGTGGAACCACAACCAACATGACACCTGTCTGCACCACCCTCTCAGCTGAATGTTTGCCTTAATTATTGACCAAATCGACCATATCAGTCAAGGTTGAGTCAAATTAATGTACTGTATAACAGAGAATCTTCCAGTTTATCCTCTACCTTACACAGAAAAGTCACTCTGGGAGGGGACTTACTATTATAAAAGGGCTTTATTGATTACATGGAAGTGTAGAATCACAAAATTTGTGTGGCACAGATCAAGGCCATTTAGTCCATCACCATTTATATCCAAATACTTTTGTTTTCTCTCTCAACACTCTTGCTTCATTTGCATATCATGTTAAATCTATGCTTTCTTGTTATTTCTTCTTTTATGAGCCTGAATGGCTTCTCCCTATCCACTCAATCCAGTTGGCTCATGCTTTTGAAAACCTCTATCAGATCTCCTTTTAATCTTCTAATCTCCAAGAACAGTCCCAATTCCTACATCTATCCTCATAATTGAAGTTTCTTATTCCTGAACCATTGTTGAAAATCAGTTCTGCAGTCTCTCTGATGGTACTTTTCCTGTAATGTGGTGCCCACAAACGTGATACTTAGTAGATACTTCTACGAAGGTCTAACAAGTGTCTTGCACAAGTTTGAAATCACCTCTCTGCTCTTTTATTTTATACCCCTATTAATAAAGCTGGGCATGCTGTATGTTTTATTAATTACTTTCTCTACCTATCCTAACACCTTTAATAATATGTACATGTATACACCCAGGTCCCTCTGCTCCTACATCCTATGGTACCTCCTATTTTATATGGTCTTTCAATTTTCTTCTGACAAAAGTGCCTCACCTCTCATTTCTCTAGATTGAATCTCATCTGCCACCTTTCCATCCACTCGATTATGTTGTCAATATGCTTTTGGAGTTTCATACCATCCCCCTCACAGTTTAAAATTCTTCCAAGTTTAGAATCTTCTAAAAATCTTCAAATGACATACAAAGATTCAGATTATTAATATTTATCAGAAAAACTCTGGGAAACTACAAACCTTCCTCTAGCCTGAAAAGTATCCACTCTCCATTTCCTATTTATGTTACTATTGTCACTTTTATACCATGACCTTTCCTCACATGTCTGTACTGTATCAAATGTGTTCTGATAATCCATGTATACTACTATATCAGTAAAATCACCACAGTCCCAAAGGACCATAGAGCTGCTCTCTCATGAGAAAGACGGGTGTTTAACCAGAGTTTCATCATGACTCCGGCAAAGGACAAGATCAAGAAGGCAGGACCTTTATGGTGGCCTCAGCGAGTGAGGGAATTGAACACGCACTATTAGAAACAGTCTGTGTTGCACACCAAACACCCAGCCCGAGCTAACCACATCAATCCTTTCTGTTGTCTTTTCAAAAGACTCCAGCGAGTTCGTTAAACAGGATTTTCCATTAGGGGAGTGCAAGGTGCCACAAACATGAGACTGCCACTAAATCCAATGAGGACGTTCGGAAAAACTACCCAGACAGCAATTAAAATATAGAATTTGGTCAAGCAGGGAGTAAATGAGGTTTTTGATCGCAATGCATTTACTGTGAAGCCTTGTTAAACACACGAAATGAAAAGCCATTCCTATAAAAGTATACACATGAAGAATTGTTTGGACATATTGCCTCAGAAACCTGACTAAAGTGGGATACCTGGGGGGGTGGTGGTTCGGCAGCTTCGGCTTGTCTGAGCCAGTCTCCCGTTCGCAGTGTGAGCTGTCCAGGGCCCTGATCTTTGTGGCTGCTCTGACTGGGGTTCTGAGCCGAATTGGCAACTAAGTATTCCCCCAAAGGCGACGACAATGACCAGGACGAGGAGCAGGAAACCGGGTGAAGATTGAAGGAGGCTTGTCTGAAAATGAACACTAGTTAGACGGAATAGGCTACTTCAGTGCTAACTTATCAGTAATATAATTATGGGAACCGTTTGCTTGGTTTGTCTCTGCCCACAGTGATTCACCTCGTTAAGCTCCTCTAACTTGCCACCTTCAGACATTTCCTCAAATATACCTTCCAGGCTGGAGTATCAGTAAAGTCCTCGTGTTAGTCGGGCCCCTAAGGCTGTACGTCCAAATAATTCTTCCCACATTAGACATCTTTCCACTCAACGCAGACCAGCCGACAACACTGCGCTCTGGAAACGAACCTCCTGTTGTCATGGAAACAGAGTGGCCCGTTATGTTCGTGAACGTCATGACGTGTTTTGAACGTGTTCGTGCGATGACGTGTGTTGGAGGCGTCAGCGCGCTCGGGATTTGGTTTCCGGGCTTGGCTGCTTCTCCTCAGGGTT
Organism: Chiloscyllium punctatum; assembly: GCF_047496795.1. NCBI lineage: Eukaryota > Metazoa > Chordata > Chondrichthyes > Orectolobiformes > Hemiscylliidae > Chiloscyllium > Chiloscyllium punctatum. The sequence goes on from NC_092749.1 coordinate 85,389,725, forward strand.
TGGCCCGAGCGCGAAGTCGGACGTTGGGGGGAGGTTAGGCAGCATCAGCTTGTCTGGGCAAGTCTCTCCCCCGGCGCTCGCGGTGTGAGGTGTAGAGGCGCTGATCTTCTGGCCGCTCTGGGCTGAAATGGCAACTAATTATTCCGCTAAAGACGACGACGGTGATCAGCAGAAGAGCAGGAAACCGGACAACACAGCGTTCAAGCAGCAGCGCCTCCCCGCCTGGCAGCCCATTCTCACCGCAGGCACTGTCCTGCCCGCTTTCTTTATCATAGGCCTCATTTTCATCCCCATTGGCATCGGCCTCTTTGTCACCTCTAACAACATCAAGGAATTCGAGGTAAGGCCCGCGGCGGGAGCATCGTAAGGTTTTTGTTTTAGGCTGAGGACAAATGAGGAACAGCACCAATCAAGACATACAATTGTGAACCTAATATTATTGGGTTACATAGGATACACCCTAGATACTAGTACGATCAGCTTTTTTTTTGGTCTGTGTAAATATTTAATTCTGTGGCTATCTGAAAAATTGCACATCTGCGAAGTAACATTTCTTTTGGTCTTCGCATGTATCCTTTTGTAGGTATGCTGTTCCATAATACCTAATGTATACTGAACTAATCTGTAAAAACACATAATTGAAATGCCAATCAATTAACATTTTTAGGCATTGTTGTGGTGACACCCTGCTTTTAAATGTGAGCACTTTTTATACATGGGAACAAAGCACATTGCAGATCCTAAATCTGGATGTTTTTAGGTTCCATTTGGAAAGATATTTTCTTCATGGAAATTCTTGCTTTGTGTTATCTAGCAATAGTTTTAATCAAAAACTATCCTCACATTTTGCAAACTACATTTTGTTATTGTTTTTCCTCTTATCAATTCATGCTTCTTTATGTTGGCATTTTTTTGCAAATTGTTGGCAAGATCAGCAACACAGATAAGGGCAAGGTGTACCATATAAATCTGTAAAAATCTTGAATGTAACAATTTTTAAACTACTGAATGTTTTCAGCCAAATTAGTAGTTTTATTGAAGTGGTACCTCTTTACAGGATATGTAGTTATTCTTTCACCAACTTTAGGAATTAAACTACTTAAATCATTCAGTAGTTTGTGAACATGGTCTAGAAGTACTTTTCTAGCAGAAAGTGAGGACTGCAGATGCTGGAGATCAGAGCTGAAAAATGTTACTGGAAAAGCGCAGCAGGTCAGGCAGCATCAAAGGAGCAGGAGAATCAACGTTTCGGGCATAAGCCTGAAGAAGGGCTTATGCCCGAAACGTTGATTCTCCTGCTCTAGAAGTGCTTTTCTGTCAAGGGTCTGACCATTTCATTTTAGTAACTATAGAATGTGGGAGTCTAGTTGGGAACTATTTTCTCCTATGTTGAAAAGTCAGTGGGCTCAATATTACTTGATGAATGTACACTCTTTGAAATCTACTAGGTGAAAGTGAGGACTGCAGATTCTGGAAATCAGAGTCAAGGCTAGAGTGGTGCTGGAAAAGCACAGCAGACCAGGCAGTATCCGAGGAGCAGGAACACTTCAACCCCAGGGCATCACTGTGGACTTCACCAGTTTCCTCATTTCCCCATCCCCCACCTTACCCCAGTTCCAACCTGCCAGCTCAGCACCATCCTTATGACCTATCCTACCTGCTAATCTTTCTACCCACCTATCTGCTTCATCCCCACCTCCATCCACCTATTACACTCTTAGCTATCTTCTCCCCAGCTCCACCCCCTTCCCATTTACCTCTCCTCCCGGTAGGCTCCTTGCCTCATTCGTGATGAAGGACTTTTGCCCAAAATGTCGATTTTCCTGCTCCTCGGATGCTGCCTAGCCTGCTGTGCTTTTCCAGAACCACTCTCGTCTTGACTCTTTGAAATCTGTCTATTATAATTTTATCATCTATCATTGGGGAAAAAAAAAGCATGATGGTCACTCTTTAGGTTTCCTGTTTTGAAGCAACATTATAACTGCTCCTTCAATTTGTTTGTGTGATGGCTTTCTCTTTCGAGTTAGGTTGTGTAGATGATCGAGCATATGCACTCTTAGCTACATCTGTTGAAACAACACTTTAAATTCATCTGACGTCTTTTCCAAACCATAAATCTAGTGAATCTTCATGATTAACATCAAAAATAACTTTTGAGTACATTGTATTAAATAGTTGTCCCTTTCATTTGACACACTTAACAATTCCGTCATTTCATTATTCCTTTCCATGCCTATCCTTATCCTATTCTCTAATCCCTCCTGTGTCATCCCTAACCATTTGTTGCCAACCATATCCATTCCACCAATCACATCCATTCCTCACAAAACAATCTCTTCAGGATAATTTTGATGTTGGGCTCTGCTTACCATCTGCTGTTTTTGTTCTCTACCAAGCCCCCCACCTGGTGCCACCAACTATTGGCAGCTGCATGTGTGTCATGAGCTCTAGTTCTCTACTTTCCGCATGTGTCTGTGTGCAAGTTACTGCCCGGCAAATAGTCTCACCAAGCACTGCACCCTTCAACTACTGAATCTTAAAACCGAGTTTGATTGCAGATTTTGATAGGAGAAAAATGATCTACTTTACATTAGACTAAGTATTACCGAGTGTCAAATTGTACATCTCATTCTGTATGTAAATTCTTTGCAGATAAATTTTGAGTGTTCAGCGCCAAACTGAATAGCAGAGTGCCATCAGTTCTTGGAACTTTATGTCCTCTAATCATGAAGATACATGGTTTCATGCCTCTACAAGAATTAACTCATTTCTGTCAGGCTGTTATGGAAAAATAGTTTCCACCCAAAAATAGGTTCTTTTTCCTCCCTCTCCTATGGAGAAGACGTTTTAGTTACTTGGACGGGAATTGAGCAAGTATCAGATATGACACTGGCAAATTCCTGCAAATATATTGCTTTATTATCATAAACCTTTTATCCCAAGTACAATATGGTGCTTAAAAAGGAAGGGAATGAAAAAAAACCTTGAGATAAAATTATAGGATTTTGTTCTGATGGAATTTTTCATCTTTAAGTTCAATGAATCTGAGTAACTGTAAAATAATCCATTAAAACGTATGTTTTGCAAGCCAGGGTCTGTTTTATTAGCCCTTGAAAGCTGAATGCAAGATCTCTCTCATGACTACTGGTCAGGAATCTTCGGTTTAAATTGTCTTTGTTGAGTCTGAATGGTATCTTTTATCATTTTTATTTTGTTTTGAGGTGTTATGGAAACTTTTATTTCTGGTAATTTTATTAAAGTAGACTAGTATGAATTTGGTGGCAAACATTTCATCTGCTTGAAGAGCAAAATAAATTCTTGTTCTCTTGTTTGCTTTTAGCTGTAATATTGTAATGTTAAAATCGCACCAGTTTTGGTGATAAAATTCAAATATCAGACACAAATGCTTTAACTTTAAATGAACTATGTTTTCATTTTCCTTCCTTTGCCCTTTTTTGTCTTGTTTCAATTAGTCTTTTTAAAAAGGTATTTATTTCAGTTTCTGCTTCATGAATTTTGATAGGAGAAAAGCTAGTTGAAAACAGTTGTTTTATTTCATTGTTTTTCTTTTACAAATATAACTTCTTCTACATTCATCCTGTACGTGTTTATCTTTAGTTTTTTCATTTGTATGGGTTTCCAGTGTATGGTCAAAGCTTCCCCTTGAATGGTGGTAAATATTGCTGAAGCTTCCCACTGTGTTAATTTGTCTTGAAAATGCATGTTTTGTGGGACTTGAAACACAGAAAAAAATGATGCCAGATGAAGAAGAGCAGATGCTTTTGGGCTATGATTCTATTGGAGAAGTTACAGAGAACTCCAAGCAATGTGATGGATGTGAATAAAAGATAAAATGCTGGCAAATCTCAGCAGGTCTGGCAGCATCTGTAAGGAGAGAAAAGAGCTGACGTTTTGAGTCAAAGGGTCAGTTCGACTTGAAACGTCAGCTCTTTTCTCTCTTTACAGATGCTGCTGGACCTGCTGAGATTTTCCAGCATTTTCTCTTTTGATGGATGTTAATCTTTGACTTATTTCTGATATCAAACAGGAAGACCCCCCTGGGGCCAGACAAGTAAATACATTGGTAGCAAACAAAAGGGTTTTCCCTGGATAAGTAAGTTCACATCATATTGTAGGTTAATGGAAATTATTTTGGGTATGAGTGAACTATATTCCCACTGCCTAGATGAATGGTTATTCACAAATGTTTGTTTCCAAAATTGAATCTAAAACCACACTATTCTCAAATTTAAGTTGTGATTTGATGTGATCAACACTTAAAAATAGACAGTAACCACAATCCTAAAACCACTAATTATGACTACATGGTTGAAAATGTGTCAGTTAAGCAGATGGAATACAGGCCTACTGAATAGACTATTTGGAGAAATGGCATCTGATACTATTCAGAAGAGCTGATGTGTTTGTATAGAGTGGGTAGGGATTACAAAACCATAATTGAAGGGCATGAGCCATTCTCAGAGCAGTTTATAACTGGTTGCCTTCAGAGTAATTTAACCAAGACTAGAGTTAATTACTAGGAAACGCAGAGAAGCTTAAAATATTTGGATGACTAAATCCAACTGGGTGTTTAATAAGTTCTGTATGTTCTAAATAATGAAATGCTCTATTTATTTAAGGTGTGTCTAAATTGTGTCCCACTCTTGCCATTTTTTTTCAGTGTTGTGTGTAAACTCTAAAGCGTGTTATTTTGTTAGCTGTTCTAACATGGCCTTATGGAAGGTATTACTTCTGCTTCAACTCTTAATGATAAAAATGCTTAAATGTTAGAGAATTGGTTTTAGAAACTTATTTGCTACAACTCTTCAAACAGATTGGAAAGTTTAGCATTACTATATGAAATTATCATATAGAATTGTAGCCAATTGTTAAGATGCACAGACAGTACACCTGTACTTCATTGTCACTATAAAAAAAATCAAACTTTTGTTTCATTTTCTTTCACTTGTAACATTGAAAGATTGTGCATTCTTGACAGCTACCTCGCTGCTTTCAATACAGTAATTACATTCTTACTAACCCCCTAGTCATTAACATTCAATCTTTTGTTTTAAAAAATGACTTTTTTTTTACTTACATAAATTTGTTTGTTACCTTTCATAATACAAGGGATGTGACAAGTCAATAATAAAGCTTCAATTTTCAAACATTTTACAAAGAAACACCTTGAAATAATTGAAAGGCAAGTGTTTATGTCAGATAAGACTTTTTTTAACTTCTCTAAATGCTGGACATGAGATTTGAATTTAGGAAAAGGTATTGTAATCCTTGGAATGGGCATACATAGATTTCCCTGAGTAAACTGATCTGCACGTGCTGTGATACTGTGCAGACCATTATGGGCAGCCAGTTGTGTCTCCATCAATTAAGAGACAGTTTCATCCATGATATGTAAGGTGAAGTAGATTGTATTTGAGGAGATCTTTCTTGAGGAGAACCACCTGGTCTGGGCTCAGCAGTTCATCCACAGATGTATTAGAGAAGAACTGGGGAGTGAGACTTGTTATGATCAGCAGACTGGGCATGCACTTCGAGGTGGGTCTGACTGTGTAAAAGATAAATGACATTTTATATTGAATTATATTTTATGTTTAATGGACTGCATGGGTATTCTGCCTTGCAGCATAGAAAAATTATGGAGGCTGTTCCCAGAGAAATGTCTGCCAGTTTCTTTATTTAATGAGTCCTTTGACTTCTGAGTAAGTTTTGAAGCCTTTGTTCTATGGACATTGAATGTGGTTGATTTTAGAACTCTCTCCCCCAACTCACTTCATTCTGTATATGATGTTTCAGGAATTGCATTATATATTTAAATTTTTTTTTCAGATTGATTATACTGGCATTGAACCATATTCTCCCTGTCATAGCTGTGCAATGAATAGTACATGGAATACTACGTGTACCTGTGAAGTTCATTTTCAGCTGGATCAACCATTTGAGGTATGAATTAACTACCTATATATAATTAGTTATAAAAACATAGGTGCTACATTTAGAACTATTATCTGCTCTGGTTAGGTTGGGAGAAAAACAGCTGTTGTACCTCTCAACTGATCAGTTCTCTGGTAGGATGTGTATGCACTTGTGGTTAAAACAAAAGTGGATTTGGATTTTCATGTTTTATGGTAAGTTGTGCTCCTAGACATGCTGTTGTTGCTCTTAATAGTGGTGTCTGCTGCCTATCTAATAAGAACCACCTAATCCATACATGCCAGATGTACAATGGCTGCTAGCAACTAGCCTCGTGACTGTATAAGGGGTAAATAGATTCTCTTTAGGATTAAGTTGGCTGAAAGATGATATACCTGGAGATGAAAGCACAGAATTAAATAGAATCATGTGGTGGATTTGGTAATCTGATGTCTGAAATAAACAGGTTTACATTGCTGTACAGTACTGAATATGATTTAGCAGTTTAGTGGAATGTCAAGGAGTAGGCCCGTTATTGGAGGCTGGAATTCTTCTCATTGGTTCCAGTTATACCTATGCAGTCAATATACTTAAAAGTAAGGTAGTCATGGTTGAGTATAAATGGAAATTTATCAGTACTCTGCAATAAGCTCCAATGCATCACTTTGTTAAGTCCCAGCAACAGTCTGTGTTTTGCCAGACTGCATCAACGTTTTCAGGACTTGGGTCTCTTGGCTGCACCTTTGGAGTGGCAGGGCGATGCATGGAAGGTGGAGGTAAGACTTTGCTTGTTGTTTTGACAAATGTGCACTTTATTAGTACTGGCTTTGAAAAGTTTCAAATATAAGAGGGGGAAAGTTTACGTTTTTAATTACTTCTACATATATTGGAACAGCATATTAGTGAGCCCATATCTCTAATACTGTATGTAGCAATAATCTCCTTAAGAAAAAATGTAAGTGCTTTGGAGGTTCAGAGGCAGTTTACTGCATTTGATTCCTGGAATGAGTGAGCCGTCTAATAGCAGCATTCCCTAAAATTATTTTTGTTGCTGCATAGACTTACATGAAGGTCGTGCATGGTGGCAGGGTCTGGGATCTAAAGCCAGTGTGTTGGTCTCCCTACTGACATGCGTGGAACTGCTAAGTGGCCACACAGCCATGCAGCTTACAGGAAATGTTCCTCATGAAAATAGATTGGACAGGCTCAGTTTGTTTCCACTGGAGTTTAAGAATGAGGGATGACTTGATGGAAATGTAAAAATTCCTGTCTGGTGTTGACAAGATGAACTTGAAAGGGATGTTTCCTTATGTCAGTCCAAAACTGGGGAGCACTGTTTTAAAATTCAGGGACAAAAGAGAGTGATGATCCCACTCAGTACGCTGTTCCCACTTTTACCCCATACCCTTTCATCCCTCTTATATTTAACTCCTTCTTCTTGAAAACATTCAATGTTCTGGCCTTAACAGCTTCGTGTGGCAGAGAAGTTTGCAGCTCACCAATCTTTCGGTGAAGAAATTTCTCCTAATGAGTCCTAAATGACCTACCCTAAATTAGGTTGTGATGCTGGTTCTGGACTCTCTGGTTATTGCCCTTCCTGCATTTACCCTTTTTAGTCTTTTTCCTGTCAAAGTGGATAACCTCTCATTATTCAATATTATATTTCATGTCCACTCTCTCAACTTGTCTAAATCACACTGAAGCACGTCTGCATCCTTCTCGAATGTCAATTCTACTAGTTAATCCATGAAAAATTCCAATAGATTCATCGAGTGTGTTTTCCCTTTCGTAAATGCATGCTGGCTCAGTCCAGTGCTGTCATTGTTTTCCATGCAGTCTGCTATTAAATCTTATTATAATGGACTCTCGCGTTTTCCCTACTACTGATGTTAGGCTAACCGATCTAACACTTAATGTTAGCCACAGTGGGCCACCTCTCCTGTTTTATTTTTGTGTAAGATAGGAATAGCCAATTATAACAGATCCTCCATGCACTCTTTTAAGTGTTTGCCATTGTTAATCCACTATCATCCCTTTAAGTAGCTCAGTCCAATTTATCATAGCCAGCTTGCATGTCATTCTATCGTAGTTTCCTCACTTTAGGTTAGGACCTCAGTTTCACAATCAGCTATGTCACTGTCCATCTTAATGAAGAATTCTGTCATATTATGGTCATTCTTCCCAAGGGACCTTGCATAGCTAGATTGCTGGTTAGTTCTTTCTCACTCCATAAAATCCAGACTAGGATGGCCTGTCCTCTAATTGGTTCCTCAATATATTGACCCAGAAAACCATTGCATACATACTCCAGGGTTGTCTCCTGTGTTGGCATTGTTACTGATTTGATTTGTCTAATCTATATGCAGTTAAAGTTACAGCTGTACTTTCATTGATTTTGGCTCTAATTTCATGTAAAATGCCTTCCACAACATGATCACGGCAGTTTGGTGATCTATATACAACCCCCCACTATCATTTTCTGCCATTTGGTGTTTCTAAGCTCTATCCTTGCAGATTCCACATTGTCTGAGCCAAAAGCTTTCCTCACAATCGTGTGAATGTCCTGTTTAACCAGTAATACTACCAATCCTCCTTTTCCTCTTTGTTCTTCCTAAGTTCCCTTGGATATTCAGTTCCCATCCCTCTTCACCCAGCCCCAACTCCATAATTCTAACTATAAGCTGTTTATATCTATTTGAAATAAAAACAAATCAACCATGATCTTATTCATTGGCACAGTAGTCTCAAGGGGCTGAAAGGTATACTTCTCCCATTTTGTATGTTTGTAACAGGAATGAGCCATTTGGTGTCTCGAGTGAATTTCACCATTGTGAGATTGCTGTTTTCACAACATTTGAGTTTGAGATTGTTTTTGCTATATTTTAAAACTGATTTTGAATGAATTGTTTACAGAACAGAATTGCAAACTTGAATTTTTTGCACGAATAAATGTTTAATAACTTCACTCCTAAGAGATCTGGTATAATTTATTTTATTTCTAGTCTGTTTTGTTGTCCTTTTAATATCTTGAAACTTGGAATAAATGTCTCAATGTATTAATTTCCAGGGATTAAAACCTTCGTTTGTTTAGTCTGTCTTTGCAGCCTTCTCCTTGGTGTCCAGGTATCATTATAATAAGTCTAGACCGCACAGGCCGAGATGTCTAGGATTCAGATTGTGGACTAATTGTGATTTTGTATAGCCGAACATGACTTCTACTCTCTTGTATTCTTTCTCTGTAGATATAAAGCAACTCCTCAAAATTTCATTATTTTCTGATCATGAAATCATGAAATTTAAAAGGTCAATGTGTTGGAACCTAATCCTTCTTTGACTTCTCATTTATTTACAAAATGTCTTTTTGCCTATACTGAAATCCACTTGTTACGATTTTGCACATTCAATTAGTCTACATCTCTTTGTAATTTTAGCTTGCATATACATACCTTAAAATTTCGAATCTTTGTATCATTGGAAAATTTGCATGTGTAGATTTCAATTCCATCATCTAAATTATTAATGAATTGAGTGGATAGAGCATGGAACCTAGAAGGAGATCATTCATCATATTCTGTCAATCGGAGTATCTACTCATAACCCTATGCTTTGTTTCTTGCCAATATTTCAGTTTGTTAACCAGATAAATAATAATCTGCCCTCATTTCAAAGAGCTCAAACTTTAGCTGACCATCTCTTTAAATTAAAGATTTGTTAGACAAAATCTACATTGTACAAACTCTTGCTACTTTTCTCTGATCAAAGTGTTGAGTATTTGTTTTTTTTTTAAATTTGTTTAAGGATCGTGAGCATGAAAATGTGGTAGAGAGCTGCCTGGCCTTAATTATAGACTGTTAAAATGTAAGTGGGTGGCATGGTGGCACAGAGGTTAGCACTGCTGCCTCACAGTGCCAGAGACCCGGGTTCAATTCCCACCTCAGGCGACTGACTGTGGAGTTTGCACATTCTCCCCGTGTCTGCGTGGGTTTCCTTCGGGTGCTCCGGTTTCCTCCCACAATCCAAAAATGTGCAGGTTAAGTGAATTGGCCATACTAAATTGCCCGTAGTGTTAGGTGCAGAGGTAAATGTAGGGGAATGGGTCTGGGTGGGTTGCGTTTCGGCAGGTCGGTGTGGACTTGTTGGGCCGAAGGGCCTGTTTCCACACTGTAAGGAATCTAATCTAAATTAACTGCGAAAAAATTTATTAAATCTTGAGTGAATTGGTCTGGAACTGATTTTCAGCTGTCACCGTTTTTAAATAGTGGAGCACCATGCAAGCACCATTCTCCAATTCAAATGACCGTTGTCTAACAGAGAGAACCGTATAGATGTCTTAGCTATAAAATTCCAAAGTTCTGTGTAGTCCTGAGGGTTTGTCTGTCTTTGATTCCATTAATTTATCAATTATTGTTATTTTGCTTATATCATTTTGAGTCCCTGTCCCTAATCCAATAATAGTTTCAATGTGAATAATGGATACTTAAATAAGTGTTTCTTCCTACATTATTTCTGTCCCTCAAATATAACAGGCAGCAGTAGATCAGATTGAAATTTCAGTTGTGGAAAATCTTTAGCTCTATATATTATTTTGTTTTTGTTGCACAGCAATTTAATTAGCTTTCCTCATTTTTAAGCATGCTGATAAAGTCAGTTTTGGAATATTTGCAAGGCAATTTTGAGCGAGTAATTCACCTTCCTTGGTATACAGACATGTTGGACATGATTGGTTAAAGACTTAGTTAAGAGTGTTGATTGATTTTAGTTGAAATAAAGATTGAATGGAATTAATATAGTTATTAGACTATTTAACTAGGATTCTAAACACAGACTAAAGATCATGGTTAAATTTTAAATGAAAGTAGATATTAGAGGGTTGAGACTTTTGAACACTCCAGACTTCTTTTTGCTGGTGGATAATGGAGTGTTTGTAGATACTTGCCTGGGTTGAATTTTGGTTAGACATGCAGTAGGAGGTGAAGATTGTTCATGCCCTTCAAAATAATTTCGTGTTATTACACAACTTTGACAGCCGAAATCAAGATTATAGTCAGTTGAAACCCAGACCTGGGGTCTGATGCTCTGATCGGCTGTTTGCTAAGTTGTGATTGTATTTTCTTCCTTCTGCTGGAAGGGAATGACAGGTGAAGGAGATGGTGATGTTCTTTGCTCCTTAGAACAAAGATACTGTGAAAGAATGTTTAAGTAGGTTGTTAGTTTGATACAATGTTGCTTATTTATACTTTGGAACAGTCAGGATCTTTTGGTTTAATTGGAAATATTTTTGTAGTAGTTATACAAGATGACAGTAGAAATGGTAGTATGAGAAGAACGTTTTTGATTAGTTTCTTGAGACCTTTCAGTGATAAACATTTCTATACACCAGATCCGAAACCATTCAAGAATAACATAAAATTAACATTTTTTGTTTAGGAAGAGATAATGTAATGAATTCACAAGTGTCATTATAACATCTTGAAATTCTTGTTTATTGTTAGGCTCAGGAGCAATGAAGCATCTTGACATGATTTTAATGACCCGTGTGATAGTAGAAACCAGATGCTTTTTTGTTGCAGTAACTTTTCAAATTAAATGGTAAGAAACAGCAATAGAAAGTGGCTCTATGCAATAAACCCAGTGGCGTAATTAGGTCAATTTCTATTCTGTAGGGCTTCCATTATGCCAAGCAGGGCTCTTAATAGCATAAGGCATTCATAGCCAAATAAGAACATTAAATCTGACAGGAAATTGTACAGGATAGAAAGATAACCTCATACAACTTGCTGTGTCAAACTACCTTTTTTTTAAAAAGACATTGTTCTATCTGGCAAAAGCGACCAGGGGTCTCCATAGAATTATTTTGTAAGCCCAACTCAGTTACTGAAAAGTAGGAGGAGGGACAATCATATTAGTCTTGAATGTGTCCCATGTTTTCATTGTAATTTAGTTTGTTGGTCACACAGAGCAAAAAGTGATTATACTATATACCTATATACTAAATAAAGATTGATTGTGTTCACCTTAGTAGTGATTGTGTTAGCAACCTTGTACAATGTCCTGTGCAAACTTTCCTAAAAATGAAAGTAGCTTTCTGTCCAAAGCTTGTAACTGAACCTTGTTTAAACTGAATATATTTTGCAGGGAAATGTTTTTATGTATTATGGATTATCAAATTTCTACCAGAACCATAGACGATATGTCAAATCAAGAGATGACAGCCAGCTTAATGGTGATAAGGCTTCTTTAAAAGTAAGTGGATGTTCTTTTGGAATATAATTGTAACAACTGAGTGTTTATACTGCAAACTTTGTTTGAACTGGTGCTCTTGATAAGCTGGCAAAAATTATGTACTTCAAATGTCGTGAAGTTTATTGTATTATTCTGCCCAATTATCATTGAGGTAAATAAATTTTTAAAAACAATGTAAATATACTTGTTCAATTGATTGGCTACATGAAATATCAACAGTTGGATAGCAAGAGTGGGGAACTTGATTATTAAAGGTCACGAGTTCACAGTGAGGGGGAAGAGTTTAAGGGGGATACGCATGGGAAGTTCTATGCAGAGGAGCGTGGGTGCCTGGAACGCCTTACTGGTGGAGGTGGTGGGGGCGGGCACGATAGCATCATTTACAATGTATCTAGACAGATACACGAATGGACAAGGAGCGGGGGATGCAGATCCTTAGAAAATAGGCGACAGGTTTAGATAGAGGATCTGGATCGGCACAAGCTTGGAGGGCCAAATGGCCTGTTCCTGTGTTGTAATTTTCTTTGTTCTTTGATTCAATTTTGAGTCAATTTCTCCTCATACTGCAATTTACTGTAGTGTCAGAGTAGTCAGTTGCCAGAGTGAGAAGGTTCTCTGCTGATTTTATTTAAGGTAAGTTGCAGTTTTTTTTTCCCCCAAGTGATTTATGTTGTAAATAAAGTATAAGTGATGTGTATTATGTTTATATTACTTAGTGTGTTTTTACATTGATTGTGTGGACCGTTTGATTATCTGGAATAATTGATCAATCGGCACCCTCCTGGTCCCATAGCTGCTGGATAATTTTACTGTACTGTCAATTTCATTCTGTAAGTAGACTGCAATACAACTCTGCTAGCATTCGAGCAAGAAATTCAGAAGTTTGCAGACATTGCCATGTAGAGGATACTTGTAAGCTCAGATGATATAGATGGGCTGATGGAATGGGTAGGAAGCGGCAGATGGAGTTCAACCCTGATTAAGTGTGAGATAATGCATTTAGAGAGATCATAGGGCAAAAGGAATACACGGTAAAAGGGAATATATTCAGAGGGATAGATGATATGAGAGATCTTGGTGTGCAAGTGAACAAGTCCCTAAAAGTAGCACTACAGGTAGATAAGGTGGTAAAGAAGGCATATGGAATGCTCTCCTTCGTTGGCAGAGGTATTGAATACAAAAGTAGGGATAAAAATGAAAATGTAGAAGGCACTGGTGAGGCCACAACTGGAGTAATGTATGCAGTTCTGGTCACCACATTTCAGGAAGGACCAAATTGCTCTGACGAGAGTGCAGAGAAGGTTTACTAAAATGATGCCAAGGCTGGAGAATTGTATCTATGAAGAAAGACTGGAGACATTGGGGTTGTTTTCCTTGGAACAGAGAAGGCTGAGGGCTGATATGATTGAGGTACCAAAAAAATGGTGAGGAGTAGAGATAGAATAGACAGGAAGAACCTGTTTCCCTGGGCAGAGTTCAAAAACCGGAGGTCATTAGAGCTAACTGGCATAAGAATTAGAGGGGATGTGAGGAAAACCGTTTTTACGTAGAGGGTGGGAGGCATCTAGAATTTGATCTAGTTGGTGGTAGAGGCAGAGACACTAAATAGTATGTGGATTTGAAGCTTAAGTACTGCAAGGCTATGGGCCAGTTGCAAGAAGTGGGATTAGAAAAGGTATCTGGGTGTCTTTGGCTTGGCATTGGCTCCATCTTGTCAATGTCCCCTTTCTGTGCTGTATCATTTCTAGGTTATGTGGAGTGACACTTGAACAATTTCTAACTTGTGTTAATTTCAACCATGAAATGAAATTCTTGTCAATTGTCAGTTAATGAAGTACATAATAAAGGTCAGAAGGAATTTAATTCCGTTTGTGGATTTTTTTTAACAGAATGTAACTGACCAGCTGTCATATAATTACCAAATTAGATGAGACAGAGGGTGATTGGGTGAGGGGCATGTGTCTGGTGATTGGGAATGTCAGGCAGTTTGTTGGGCAAGATGTGAAGTGAGTCGTTAGAAAGGGGAAGAGAATTGAGAAGTGATTGGTTGTAAAGAGAAGAGAGCAGAATGCTATCAATGGTTGCCTTTTAACACAGGGATAGCTAGCAAACTGCGAAACAGGAAAACGTAATCACAGGTAGTGAATTCCTTGCAAATGAGTGTGCTTTTAATAAAGTTTGTTTTCGTTATCAAAAAGAAAATTTTTACATTTAACTTATAGCTGTTGTTTTTTGCCAATTTAAATTCTGTGGTGTCAAGGAAATTTATGCTCTCCTTGTATGTTGTGGCTTTAAGTGTAATAGAAGGTTGATAATTGTTGAGGTATGACTGAAACATTTTTATTCTGATTGAGGGCCAGACACCCCATGTGTCAAAGTAAGTATTGAAGATTATTGCATTATTGCATAATGGAGTTAGTAAGAATAAAAAAAATTAACCCTTGAAGCCTCACGAGCTGTTCGGTGTGGATGTTTGATCACTGTAGCATAGCCTTAGGGTTAATTTGTGATAATTACCTTTCTGTAGAGATGAGAATGTCAGTCATTTGTGGATTTCAGACTTACGGAACATTGGACTTGACTGTTTGATTTTCTTTTCATCTGACCTTTGTCTGGCCTAAAAGAACTGACGCTCCTCTGGTCTCTATTTAAAGTGCCATCAGTTTGACAAGGCTTTCGCTTATTTGTGTAGATGCAGAGGCTATGGTGGCATGTTGTTCCCATAAGTACCCTGCCATGTTCTTTGCTGGAGGATTCTGTGCTGTTGGTTGAAAATAGCTGGATTTTTCTCAGCCAACCTGAGGCTCATTACAGATGGAGTAACCACTCCAATTGAATTGCGTTGGGCTACTGCTTCTGGCTCCAGCCCTGGTAAGGAGAGTAATTCTAGCTCACTGTGGTCTCAGACATGCTCTGTTCTGAGCAGCAGTAGTTGCTTTGCACTGCTTCTGGCTTAATCTGTCAAGGACCCTGGTACTCTCATAAATATTGGGTATGATTGTGCTCTCCAGCCTGCCATGCTTGCGTTGACTCTTGGAACGGGCAGTCCTGCTTAATCCTGTATTTCCTGCTTTTTGTCTGTAACCCTGCAAGTTTGACTTCCTCAACTTCCATTTCTTCAACTCACTTAAGAATTATTTATGAGATCAGAGAGCATTCCAGAACCTGGCATTGTTGAATGAAAGAATTTCTCAATTTAAGAACATCATAA
This sequence comes from Chiloscyllium punctatum, assembly GCF_047496795.1. Taxonomy (NCBI): domain Eukaryota; kingdom Metazoa; phylum Chordata; class Chondrichthyes; order Orectolobiformes; family Hemiscylliidae; genus Chiloscyllium; species Chiloscyllium punctatum. Next base: position 85,405,110 of record NC_092749.1, read on the forward strand.
GTGCATTTAATCTTGCAACTCTTTTTATTGTTAATTTGTAGATGTGGATGTTACTGGCTAGGCCAGCATTTAATGCCTGACCCTAATTGCTTGGAGGGCATTTAAGAAACAGGCATGTTGCTTTGGGTCAAGTTTCATAAGTGAGATTTTCTTCCCTAATAGATATCAGTGAACAGGTTGGGTTTTTATGTCGATCCATAGTGGTTACACAGTTGTCATTTGGCTAACTTCTTATTCCAGATTTATATTCAATTCAAATTTCACCATCTGCTACGGTGAGATTCGAACCAATGTCTCCAGAATGTTAGCCTGGGGTTCTGAATCATTAGTCCAGTGACAGTTAGCATTTTGGGTCCTTTGTTTGTTTGTTTGTTTGTTCAGAACTGAAAATAACTGGGAAAGTCTGGTATTTATTTATATTGGTGGGGGAGGGGCAAGTGAATAGAGTACATGGAGAATGTGTCCAGAGAGAGTGTGAAGATGGGGCTAGGCAAACGGAGATTACTGCTGATAAACTGAGAAAAATAAATGTTGGGTAGGGTGCTAAGAGAAGTGTAAATGGTTGAAAGTGGGTTGGATGTGCTGGGGACAAACCAATGAAACAGGATTTAGATGTGTGAGGTAGTTAACAAACATAGAGGACGATGTTCACATTCTGAAATTGTTAAACTCAGTAAGTCCTGAAGGCTGTAAAGGTGCTGAGGTGGAAGATGATGTATTGGTCCAGATTGTGTTCAGTCTTGCTGGAACAATGCAGCAGGCCTGAGACAGTGATGTTGGAATGGGAACACAATGGTGCTTTGAAGTGGCAGGCAACTTTAAGCTTGAGGTCATTTTATAGGCAATGCTTAGGTGTTCAGCAAGCAGTAATCCTGTCTGCGTTTCATCTCCCTTATATAGAGCAGATCACATTATGAGCAGCGAGTATTGTTTTGGATGGTACAATTAAAGGTGGGTCTGGGACCTTGAATAGTGAAAAGGAAGAAGGTAAATGAGCAACTATTGCACCTTCTATGATTGCATGGGAAGTGCCATAGGGATGTGATAGTTGCTTGGAGTGGAGGAGAATGGACCAAGGTGTTCTGAAGGGGATAGTCCTGTGAAATGTTTTTAAGGAAGGGAGGGGGGATTTGTGTCTGGCAGTGGCACTGACAGCTTGTGATCCTTTGGGTGTGGTGGCTGGTGGGATTGAAAGTGAGCATCAAATGGACTTATGGGCTGAGGGAAGGGAAGGGGTGAGGAAGTGTTGGAAATGGGTCAAACACAGCTGAAGGCTGTCAACCACAGTAGGTCTGTAAGGGAAAAAGTAGATGTTTCTTAGGCGTTTATTGAAATGGATGCATAAGAGAAACTGGGAGAATGGAATGGAGTCCTTACAGGGAGCAGAGGGTGTAAAGATGTATCATCAAGATAATTGTGGGAATCTGTGGGTTCGGTAATGGATATTGGTGGCCAGTTTATCCTCAGAAATAGAACCTGAGATGTCAAGGAAAGGAAAGGAGGAATCTGAGCTGGGCCAGGTGAAACTGAGAGTAAGGTGAAAATTGGAAGCAAAATTGATAAATTTTCCAATTCTGAGTGAGAAATGGTATGGTAGCTCAGTGGTTAGCACTTCTACCTCACATTGTCAGGGACCTTCGGCAATTGTCTGTGTGGAATTTGCATATTCTCCCCCTGTTCCATGTAACCCACAAAGTCTCAAACTGAGGCCCATGTGGATTCCCGTGACTGCACATTTGATGTTGAGAAAATGAGGGGAGTCAAAGGAGTTATTGCTGAAAGTGGGGACCAGTTTGGCGAGGTGAAGGAAGTTGCTAGTGGATGGGGATGGTTCAGGCTTTCTCTCATAGTAGAATTGGAGAGCCCTCAGATCACCTTGATGGGGGATGGATGTGAAGAGGATGTGGCGGGTGTCGGATGAATCATAGATGTGCGTGGAAAGAAATGGACAAGGGAAGAGAAAATCAAGTCAAGGTAGAAAGAACAAGGTTTTATGGGGCAGGAACAATCTGAAAACAATGAGTCTGCCTGGGCATTCCTGCAGAATGTCCCTAAATGAGATTAAGTTAGTCACAGTTGTGGAAACAATAGCTTGATGTTTGATGGTAAGATCGTAGGAGGAGATGTCAGAGAGCTGTTGCACAGCCTCCGCAAGGTACTTGTCAGTACAGCAGGCAACAACAGCATCACCCTTGTCAGCAGGTTTGATTACAAAGTCAGGGTTGGATCTGAGAACTCATGGAAAAATACGTTACAAGGACATTAAGTTAGAATGGGTCAGGGGAGTCGAGAAATTAAGATGGCTAATCTCTCAACTACAGCTCTCAATCGACATGCCAACTGCAAGTATGAGACCACAGGGAGGGACCCAGCTGGAGAGAGTGTGAGGTGGGTAAAGCATTCTGTGGGATGGGGGGAGGACTCGTGTCCAAAGAAGTGGGTATGGATGCCAAAACATTGAAAGAAGAGTTTGAAGTTATGGTTTGCGCGAAATTCGTTGTGGTAGGCGTATAAAGGGATAAAATCACATCCTTTGTTGAGTACAGATACTTCAGCATCAGTGCAGAAGGTCAGAAGAAACAGAAAATACATGGTAAGAGGTGAAGGTTAGAGGAAGGGATGGAGCCAGAGGGAAGCGGAGAGGAAGAAGATTCCAAAGGGTGTGGATACTTCCTGGAGAAACCTGTGATCCTGAGTGGATTTGAAACAAGAAGGCTGAACTTCCAGTTAGAATCCATGTGAGAGAAAGTGAGGACTGCAGGTGCTGGAGATCAGAACTGAAAACTGTGTTACTGGAAAAGCGCAGCAGGTCAGGCAACATCCAAGGAGCAGGAGAATCGACGTTTCGGGCATAAGCCCTTCTTCAGGAATGAGGAGGGTGTGCCAAGCAGGCTAAGATAAAAGGTAGGGAGGAGGGACTTGGGGGAGGAACATTGGGAATGCGATAGGTGGAAGGAGGTTAAGGTGAGGGTGATAGGCTGGAGAGGAGGTGGGATTGGAGAGGTCGGGAAGAAGATTGCAGGTCAAGAAGGCGGGACTGAGATAAGGTGGGGGAAGGGGAAATGAGGAAGCTGGAGAAATCTGCATTCTTCCCTTGTGGTTGGAGGGTTCCTAGGTGGTGAGGACCAGTGGGGTTCTGTCCTAGTGATGATTGGAGGGGCGGGGTTCAAGGGCGAAGGAGCGGGAAATGGAGGAGAGCATTGTCAACCACATCTGAGGGGAAATTGCTGTCTTTGAAGAAGGAGGCCATCTGGGTTGTTCAGTATCGGAATTGGTCCTTCTGGGAGCAGATGCGGCAGAGGCAAAGTAGTTGGGAATGTGGGATGGCGTTTTTACAGGGGGCAGGGTGGGAGGAGGTGTAATCTAGGTAGCTGTGGGAGTCGGTCGGTTTATAGTACATGTCCGTGTTGAGTCTCCGCTCCAGCTCCAACCCCAACCTCACTATCAAACCGGCAGACATGGGAGGCCTGGTGGTAGTTTGGTGCACCGACCTTTACACCGCTGAGGCTAAACGCCAGCTCGCGGACACCACCTCCTACTGTCCCCTTGACCATGACCCCACCTCCCACCACCAGACCATCATCTCCCAGACCGTCCATAACCTCATCACCTCAGGGCATCTCCCATCCACCGCCTCCAACCTCATAGTCCCACAACCTCGCACCACCCGTTTCTACCTCCTGCCCAAAATCCACAAACCTGACTGCCCTGGCCGACCCATTGTCTCAGCCTGCTCCTGCCCCACCGAACTCATCTCTGCATACCTCGACACGGTCCTGTCCTCCTTAGTCCAAGAACTCCCCACCTACGTTCGGGACACCACCCACGCCCTCCACTTCCTCCATGATTTTCGCTTCCCCGGCTCCCAATGCCTTATCTTCACCATGGACATCCAGTCCCTATACACCTCCATCCCCCATCACAAAAGCCTCAAAGCCCTCTGCTTCTTCCTTTCCCGCCGAACTAACCAGTACCTTTCCACTGACACCCTCCTTCGACTGACTGAACTGGTCCTCACTCTGAACAACTTCTCTTTCCAATTCTCCCACTTCCTCCAAAACAAAGGAGTAGCCATGGGCACCCGCATGGGCCCCAGTTATGCCTGCCTCTTGGTTGAATATGTGGAACAGTCCATGTTCCGCAGCTACACTGGCACCACGAGGAGATTGAACAGTTCATCCACTTTACCAACACCTTCCACCCTGACCTCAAATTTACCTGGACCGTCTCAGACTCCTCCCTCCCCTTCCTAGACCTCTCCATTTCTATCTCGGGTGACCGACTCAACACGGACATGTACTATACACGGACCGACTCCCCCAGCTACCTAGATTACACCTCCTCCCACCCTGCCCTTTGTAAGAACGTCATCCCATATTCCCACTTCCTTCACCTCTGCCGCATCTGCACCCAGGAGGACCAATTCCAATACCGAACAACCCAGATGGCCGCCTCCTTCAAAGACCGCAATTTCCCCTCAGAAGTGATTGATGATGCTCTCCAACGCATCTCCTCCACTTCCTGCTCCTCTGCTCTTGAACCCTGTCCCTCCAATCGCCACCGGGACAGAACCCCACTGGTCCTCACCTACCACCTCACCAACCTCCAGATACATCGTATCATCCTTCGTCATTTCTGCCACCTCCAAACAGATCCCACCACCAAGGGTACATTTCCCTCCCCTCCCCACCAGCGTTCCGGAAAGACCACTCCCTCCTCGACTCCCTCGTCAAGTCCATACCCCCCACCAACCCAACCTCCACTCCCGCCACCTCCCCCTGCAACTGCAAGAAACGCAAAACTTGCGCCCACACCTCCCCCCTCACTTCCCTTCAAGGCCCCAAGGGATCCTTCCATATCCGTCACAAATTCACCTGCACCTCCACACACATCATTTACTACATCCGCTGCACCCAATGTGGCCTCCTCTACATTGGGGAGACAGGCCGCCTACTTGCAGAACGTTTCAGAGAACACCTCTGGGACATCTGGACCAACCAACCCAACCGCCCCGTGGCTGAACACTTTAACTCCCCCTCCCATTCCGCAAAGGACATGCAGGTCCTTGGCCGCCTCCATCGCCAGACCATGGCAACACGATACGTGCAGGAAGAGCGCCTCACCTTCCGCCTAGGAACCCTCCAACCACAAGGGATGAATGCAGATTTCTCCAGCTTCCTCATTTCCCCTCCCCCCACCTTGTCTCAGTCCCAACCCTCGGACTCAGCACCGCCTTCTTGACCTGCAATCTTCTTCCTGACCTCTCTGCCCCCAACCCCTCTCCGGCCCATCACCCTCACCTTAACCTCCTTCCACCTATCGCATTCCCAATGCCCCTCCCCCAAGTCCCTCCTCCCTACCTTTTATCTTAGCCTGCTTGGCATGCCCTCCTCATTCCTGAAGAAGGGCTTATGCCTGAAACGTCAATTCTGCTGCTTCTTAGATGCTGCCTGACCTGCAGCGCTTTTCCAGAATCCATGTGGGGTCAGCCTGAGCTGGAGACATTCGCTAAGGGACGACTTGTGGCTCTGAAAGTGAGTTTTGGCAAACACTGTCAAACAGTAGGAGGGAAAATGAAAATAACAATCGTGGTAAGAGTGAAGGTTCAAACAGAAATCCTGTCAGAGAACAGAACTGAACTTCTTTAATCTGGCCATACCTGGAAGAGATGTGGCAGTATATTGTAAACACTAACAAAAACAAAGCATCAGGGATTCTGGAAGTCTAAAACAAAAACAGGAAGCACTGGAGAAACTCAGTCGATCTGGTGACATCTGTAATGAGAAAAACAGTCAACATTTAGAGATTTTTTAAAAATCGCTTTAACTTGCCTTTGTACATGTGGGACCACCAAGACTCTAGTCTCTGCATATGTACACTTCAAACTTTTACCATTCAGAGTATTCGAGTTTTTACATTAAAAGTGCATCGCTTCCTATATAACTGCATTGAATTCTGTATAACATGCTTCTTTCCATTTCACCATCGTTTCTATATTATTCTGAAGTCTATAATGATCCCCATAATTTTTCACTTTGTCAAGCTTTGTATCTTCTTCACCTTTTACTGTGTTGATCCCTATAGTACCCAAATCATTTATAACACTTCTATAGAGTAATTGACCCAAAATTGTTCTCTGGAAACTGTCTGCCACACAGTCTGAAAAACATCTATCTGCTGCCAACCTTTTCTTGTCACTAGCCAATTTTAAATTTATGCTGCAACTCTTCCCTTAATTCTGTGGTCTTCCATATACTCAATAAAGGCCGGTGTGGTTCTTCCAAAGGTTAGTGCATCCATCAACTGTACTATCTTGACTGGGCTAATCATATGAGATTTTCCTTTAACAAATACACACTGGAACCCCTTAGTTAAGCAGGGTTTTTTGAATGAAAGCTTATTTTGTCTCTGAAATGGTTTCAACTAACTTTCCTGCCACTGACACATATAGCTAACTGCTCTGTATTTTGGGTCTTATGTTTTGCCCTTTCCTTGAATAGTGCTACAACATCAGCTCAGTCTTTAGTACTGTTCTGGTATCCATTGGTCAAAATCTTTCAGTCCTCAATGTCCGTAAGTGGTTTCAGCTATCAAAGATGAATTTCTCAGTGGACTGGCTGAGTTACTAACTTAAATTATTATTTTTAATGTGTATTTTCTATTGATTATCATCATGTCCATAACTTTTATCTCTCTTTTTGTAATATAACATTCACATCGTAGAATCAGAATTGTTACACCACAGACCGAAACCATTTGAGTCTTTGCTGTCTCACTGTGGTAGTAATTTGTCTGGACTCAATCCTGTCCTTCCCCTATGACCCTGCAATTCTATTTCCTTCAGGTGCTTATCTAATTCCCTATTGAAAGCCACAATTAAATCTATTCCATTACCCCCCTCAGGCTGTATATACCACATCGTCGCTATTTGCTAACCAATTTCTTTTTACTCATATCTGTTCTTGTTCTTTTGCCAATTTGTCCCCCTTTTTTTCTTAGCCCTCTACCATTGGCAATATTTTCCTCTGTCAATTTAATCTGGACTCCTTATGAGTTGAATACCTCTGCAACCTTCTGCGTGAAACTACCCAGCAGTTGTTGGCTGAGGTGACCTGTAGCATTCTGTCTTGCCAGCTTGAGGTTGCGGGAACCCCTGGTGGCAAACTGACTATGGGAGAGTTTCTTTCGGATTTGGCAAGAAGGATGTTGTATACAATAGTCCTATACAATACATGGATTTGCAGGCTGCCTGGAATTCTTGTGGCCTTGTGTCAGTGTTTCCTGTTTATGTTGAATGCGTAGTGTTACAGGACCCAAACTTCAAGCTTCTCTTCAAGCTTTGGCTGCACCATAGCAACACACTCCTGACCTTTGGTAATTCAACATGGAGAAGGTAAGCAAAGGGAGGAATTTTTCCTAATCTGCTTCTGGGCCTGGCCATGCTGGTCAAAACAAGTTCAGGCAGTGAGTAGTTGAGGTGGTAATTTAACCCAGCTGCCTGCCTGTCTTTTATGGCTAAATTCATGCCTGGATCTCCCTGGTGAAGAGAATTTGGTCGTCTTCAGTACACTGAATGCCAATAATTTGCCCATCACAGAGAGAAGATTAGCGTATAATTATTTGGCTTATCCCTAATATCATTTTTGAATAACGTATAATATTTGCAGAATTCCAACCTTTGGTATCTTGCCTGTAACAAATGAGGGTTGTATCCTCTGAGAATCCGTATTTCCTCTCTAGCTTCCTTTATCTCATCCTAGATTACAAGTCATCTACCTTCAAGGACATCAGTCCCTCCATTGGTTCCCTTCTCTAATATTTCACACTCTCTTTAATGAGAGTGCCCACATCATTCCTAACCTTTGTGAAGATTTGGAGATGCCGGTGTTGGACTGGGGTGTACAAAGTTAAAAATCACATAACACCAGGTTATAGTCCAACAGGTTTAATTGGAAGCACACTAGCTTTCGGAGCGACGCTCCTTCATCAGGTGAAGTTAGGAACAAAGTACGCCTGATCAACCTGCACTCTTAATAAACAGTCAAAACATTATATACCTCAAATACCATGAACTAATGTGATGTCCAAGCAGTTACACTGTAAATAAAGTATAACAGTGATATGTATACCTCCTGAATTATGTTTCTATTACTCAGTGTGCTTTTACATTGATTTTAGGAGATGTGTTGATATTTTGACATAGATTTTTTGAGGGATTTGGATGCCTTGAAACTTTGCTTGGTCAGAGTTACTGCAGTTATGCCGACTGTATCTTCTGATTATCCTGACTATTTGAGCAACGAGCACACTCCTGGTCCCATAGATGCTGGTTAATAAAAAGTTTGCTGCGCATAAGTATTAACCTCTAAATATCCATAAAACATGCACACCGTTTCTCTTGAGGAAAAAGGGAAAAAGATTCTCTGCAGAGATTGGCTTTCTAAAATCAAAACACTTTAGAACATTCTATGCTTTATCTTTAATCAAGGCTTTTTCTTGAAGGTCAGAGTGCATTGCTCTGATAAATTAAACAAAGAACTTTTGGATGTTGTAAGTCTGAAACAACAACAGAAATTACTGGAGAAACCCAGGAGGTCTAGCACCATCTGTGGAGAGAAGGCAGTTAATGTTTCTGGTTCAATGAAGAAGGTTCACCAAACCCAAAAAGTTATCAATTTTTGTTTATTAGGAATTTCTGATTCTGTTCCTATGATGTACTGGCTGGTACGATCATGTCATTAAACATGCACAGTTTTCTCTGAAGTCTTGCAGAAATTGCCTGCTCAAGGAAATTCAACCTTGAGATGCTTATTCAATCATCCTTTGAAAAGAATGAGCATGTTTCACCCTGAGCTCGAGAATTTTATTTCTGAACTGAGAGCCATCAACAAAGCAGTTTGTTCTTAGTCGAGTTTCTTCCAACACGGTCCTGAAGAAGTGTTATACCCGACACATTGACTTCTGTACCTGCTAATGCTGCCTGGCATGCTGTGTTTTTCCAGCTTCCTACTTGTCTGCTTTGAATTCCAGCATCTGCAGTAATTTTTTCTTCCAAATAAGGTTACCCTTACTGGGCTTCTCTCTTATAGAACCAGATTAAAACTGGCATTTCTTCAAGTCCGCCACAGTTCAAAAAATGGCCCCAGCAGGGGTTTACTTCAAAGCCGTATCAACAGTCATGTGATTTGCAGGCAGACATTTAAAAAAAACTGTGCCCTCTTTTCAGTGACGTCTTTTTAAGGAAATTCACTTCCCAAAGCTTGAAATAATTCAATTTTTCAAATCTTTTAAAACTTGGTCGTTCAAGCCATTGTTAAATATAAAATGTCTTGGTGACACTATCCATTCTGCTATCTGTCAGCATAGTGTCAGGGGATCATATTCACTTGCCTATTATTTGCTACCTTATCAAAGAATGTCCTGGAATCTAGATGTATTTACCTACTACATTATCTTTGACTAATCCCATCTTTCCGTACCACCCATCTGTAATTTTTGTCATAAGGTGGGAACAGGGCTTTCATTTTCATGTTTACATGGTTTAGATCACTTGCTATTTTATTTTTTGTTTCTTGATTTTGTTTTTATAGAATTTCTGTAACTTATCTCAAGTCTATTTGTATTTTCCACATATTGTCTCTTGTTGTCCCTGTACTTAGCATTATCCTTGATTTTTCTTTTATGTTGTTGTTATTTTATGGTGTTTCAGTAGAGTTCTGAAATGGATATTCTTTTTCCAGGGCTCATGTTTCCGATTGCTGTTTTGTACCATTATTTGCCTGTTTTAACTTTCCCAGTTAACTGTTCCTCTGTTGGATTTTCTGCACTTAATTCACTTTTATTTGTCATGCTTGTATTTCTAGGTTTGCACATAAATTATAGTACATTGAGTACTGTTGCCTTGCCGTTGCCCATACATTTACTTTCCTCCTATCTGCTTGACTTCACAATCCATTACTAAATTTAGTGATGAATCTTCCCTGTTTGGGCTTCCTGCATAGTCGGTTTATATACTGGAGCAATTTCACTCCCTAGTCCACTTTTTAAAATTCTTCTGATCAATTAATTTCAGGGTACCTTTATGCATTTATTATAAAATGGAAAAGTAAATGAACGCAACTACATCACTTCAATATCCATTTACAACCAATATCTAGGTGAGGCTTTTTCAGCATCCATCATACAAAAATCGTTTTGTTTTTTCAGTACTATAATCTTAAATCTTTGTTCTCTACCCACTCAGGATCCAAGCAAAGAGTGTGAGCCATATCGAATGTCTGATGGATTACCTATTGCCCCTTGTGGAGCGATTGCAAACAGTCTGTTTAATGGTATGTAAGCACACAAGACCTTTTCTGTGTAAGTAAATTACAAAACAGATTGTATAGCTTATATACAACATGCTTTGATTTGGAACAGTCTGTGAATGTACATCACCTCTGTGTGTTAGAAAGAATACTACTTTGTAAAAATATTTGTTAGCCTGGTGGCACAATGTACCAAGACAACAAATATTCAGACGTATTTAACCTCCCTGTGGAAGAAAGTCACTTAGAATGAAAGTAGAGTGTCAGTGAAGGTATATCTCAGAAGTGCCATTCAGAGGCCTCCTACAGAGCCGTGGGGCAAATTGCTGGTACATACATAAATTGAGTGTGTTGGAACTTCCAATCAAAATAAGGAAACTATTCAATTCTCAGTTAATGCAATGAACATATTTTATTCAGTTAGTGTTTGTTCCAAACCATTATATTATTCAGCCAATGATTTATTTTAAGAAATGAGCAATGGCATTCAGGTTATTGTCAATCAAGAAATTGTAAATAATTCAATTAGTGTAATTTTGCTGATGGCCTTAAGTAAGAATGACATACATCTCTTGTCACTAATTCTTTTCTGTTTGTGTGCTCTCTCCCATTCCATTGCATCACTTGTCAATGAATCTTGCTAATATTCTTTGACTTATTTTCAATCAGTCACTCCTGTTCTACATGTTCTGTGTGTATTGCTGATTTGTATGTTTGAAATATTTTAAGTGATAAAAGAGGAATATATACTTTTTCAAAAACAAAATACAGGTACACAATCCTTTGTCCGAAATTCCAAAATCCGAAAAGCTTCCAAATTCCGAATGTTTCTAGTGGAGTGTGGAGCATCATTTAGGGAACAGGTGACCCACCTCCACACCCACTCAAACCATGTCACTCAGATGTGAGGTGGCAGCATGGCCCAGCATTGGCAGGTGTCAATTGTGTCTCAGTGCTCGTACTATTCACACGTGCGTCTGCTGTTAGGTAATTTTTTTATTTCACTGTGAAAATGTCATTTATTCTGAAACCTGAAAAATTCTGAAAAGTAACTGGCCGTAAGGATTTTTGATAAAGGATTGTGCATCTGTATCTGAAATCTGAAATAAAAATAAGTACTAGAAACATTCAGTGTGTCAGGCAGTTCCTATGGAGAGCACCAGAAGGTTAATGGGATGGGAGATTTCTAAGTAATCAGTCCCTAGCTCCAACGCTTCAACTTCCACTTTCACTTGAAGTGGGAGGGTGGTCCAATAACTTAAGCTGCTCTAAGCGTTTTCTAGAAACTCAGCAAACAAAGGCCGCTGATCAGCAGTCCAGCGTAAATGCTTTTTCATTCATTGCTAGACTCCAGTATGCCCGCCTGGAAAACCACTGGCAACTAGGTAGCTCCCCCTCTATCGCAGAGGCTTCCATGCCATCTTCCACATCCTCCCACCTCATTTCTCTCTGTCTCTCTCTCTCTTCATCTCTCTCACAAATACACCTCTCCTCACCCCTTTGGCCTTTCCTTCAAAAACCTCTGAATCCTTTCCAGCCTTCATTTCTTTCACAGTCTCCTCCAACCAAGTGTTTGAAATTCCTCACATTTGATGTGACCTATCTCACCCTTTAGTCTCTACCAAATGCATTCTGTCTGACTGAGAACAGCAGCTTGTTTGAAATCTTGACATCAAGACTCCCAGTGCCTTATCCTAACAGCCCCCAATGTCCACCATCAAAATGACATGTCCGTGATCAAAAACATTAACTCTTGTCTTCCTCTCCTGTGATGGTGCCTAACCTGAATATTTATTTCTAGTACATTGTATTACAATTGTGATGGTGCAATCTATCTGAATACTCTTGTCCATTATAGAAGAAAACATATGAAAATCCAGATAACTGGCCAGAGCAGCGATCTAAAATGGACATTGGAAAGTGGATATTACATGCAGAGAGTTGACCTTAGAGACGTTGTAATACATTGTACAGTAGAGCACAAGGTGCATACCTTGGTCACGAAAATAGAATTAGTACAGGGGGCAATTCAGGCCTGGGAGGGAATACAGCAGAGACATTGACAGAGGCTGGAGAAAGAGCTGAACTGGAAAACTGGGAGGGATTGGCGCAGTATCTTTTAGCCAAGTCCTAAAAAGTTGGTGAGTTGGTGGGGAGGGAAAGAGAATAAGAGTTTGGAGTGAATGCTTTTTTAATATGCAGGATCAATGGGCTTGAAAGCAAATAGTTCAAAAATGACTTAATTATATAATTCCCTTCAGTCATTGTGGAGATCAAATTGCTGTATGATGGCAAGTGGTACATGTGGTGTACAATTTATAGGCTATGTAAATGTTTGAGTAGATCTAATTTGATTTCCTCGTCACGAACTTCTTTGCTGAATATTATGACTATTATTGAATGATCTGGTTGGCGTGGACGAGTTGAACCGAAGGGTCTGTGATCTATAATTCTGTGATCTCTGGCATCTTGCTAAGGTGATCATTTTTGATTCATGGGACAGGCTAGATGGTGAATCTTGCTGAAAAATTGACCAATGGCATCACAGTTAAGTCCAACACTGACATAATGTAAATCAACTTCCATCAAGGATCACTTTTAAACATCCCTAATTCTTAGCTGACTTTTTTTCTTATTTTGATGCCTAAGGGCAGCGGCAGTGGTCATTCCACACCCCTGGTACCTGCTCATGGTGGAGCAAATAATCCACCTAGCCTGACTGTTCTTTTCTACAAGGTGCATTTAGCCACAGTTATTGAGAGCAAGCTTTATCTAGTCTTCATTCCATAATGTGTTTTCAAAATCTCATGAAATAAATTTGAATCGGCTTTTGTTGTGCTCTCACCTCTGTCTTACCTCCCTCACCTGTTAATTTCTTGGTTCTTTGATTTTTTATTTAGATACTTTGATACTGTACTACATTGACAATGGCACTCAATTTAAGATTCCATTGACTAAAAAAGGCATTGCGTGGTGGACAGATAAGAATGTCAAGTTCAGAAACCCAACTGGGGATTCCAATTTATCAACCATTTTTAAAGGTACCTTAATTTCAACACTGGATTATATCTTTGAATCAGTATAAGATTTTTTAAATGTAAATTCTATGCTGGAAATTATCTGAGTTGGTAAAACGTTGTGCCCCTGTTTTCTTGAATGCCTTAACTTTGCAATTAATATATTTACATAATCTTTGAGAAAAACTATATGGGTCACCTATAGTTAAGAAATTAGAGTTTTAACAGTACGGTGGTGTAAGTATACCTTTTCCAGGTTGGGGTATTTGGTCTCTGACGGTAAATTGGTTGGATTTAATTGCAATTTTAGTAGATGAGTAAACTGTGCAAAAGGTCTGCTGAATAAGAAAATTAGCATTAGGTTAGGAAATGTGTGGAACAGAAATACCGCAGTAATACATTAAGGAATATTCTGTTAAGTGTCAAAACTGCGTCACCTATTGATGTGCTTGAAATGATAGACTGAGAGTAATGTGGATCTTGCAGCTGCTCCTAAGGTTGCAAGCTTGCTTCTCGATTTCTTATAGTTATTACATCTCAGTAGATCTATATTCCCACCTCAATCATATATAAGGCAAGTTTAGTAGATTTGCAAATGACATCACCATTTGAAATGGTAGAGTGGGTTGTGAAGAAGGTTATCTAAGATTACAAAGAGATCTTGATCAATCGGGTCAATGGGCTGACGAATGGCAGTTAGAGTTTAATTTGGATAAATGCGAGGTATTGGATTTTGGTAAAATTTGGTAAAACAAATGGAGACAATAAAAAATAGGGACTTGATTAGTGTTGTAGAATAGAAAAACCTAGAGGTTCAGGTACATAATTCTTTGAAGTTTGTGTCACATGTAGACAAGGTGGTTAAGAAGGCACTTAACATGTTTGTCTTCATTGCTCAGATGTTAAACTATATGAATTGGGATGTTATGTAGTGAGGCCTCTTCTGGAGTACAGCGACAAGTTCTGGTTTCCCTGTTACAGGAAGGATATAATTAACCTGGAGTGGGTTCAGAAACATTTATCAGGATGTTGCCAGGAATGGAAGATTCGAGTTATAGGGAGAGGCTGAATTAACTGGGTCCTTTTTCACTGGAGTGTAAGAGGTTGAGGGGTGACCTTAGAGGTTTATAAAATCAAGAGGGGTATAGATAAGGTGAATAGCAAAGGTGTTTTTGCTATGTTTGGGGAATTCAAATTGAGGCCATATTTTTTAAGCGAGAGGAGAAATATTTTTGAAAAAGGCATAAGGGGTAACTTTTTTTTTTAAACAGACTGGTTTGTGTGTGGAATGAACTTCCAGAGGAAGTGGTGGATGCAGGTAGAGTTAACAACTTTTTAAAGACGTTTAGATAAGTACACAAATAAATGTTAAGAGGGATATGGGCAAAGCACAAATCAGTGGGATAGGTTAACTTGGGATTATGGTTGGCATGGACTGGTTGGATCGAAGGGTCTGTTACCATGCTGCATGACTCTGACTAATTGTCCAATTCATATTGCAGTAGGGTTAATAATTGGACAAATGTGGGCTGTCCAGTCTTGGAAGAAATTGAATAAAAGTTGAATTTCTACTTTAATGAGTAAAAGGTAAAGCTGTCATAGTCCTACCAGACCATAAGACTGCCTCTTATTCGAGGGAGAGATGACTGATAGTTTAATCTGAAGGTCACCGTGACTTAGGTGAGGAGAGAGGTTGAGAAAGCAAATCCTTCATGGTAACCTTAGCTGGTGTGGGAATTAAACCCCCAGTGACTGTGCATTGCAAACTAGCTGTCCAGCCAACTGAGCTAACCGACCCCAGAATTAATTAATAACGACGTTGTGAAACACTATTTCTACCTAAGCTATGATATAAGGCAAGTTTCACGTGTTCAAACTGAAATAAATGTCTTTGGTGTATGACCAACATGAGGATTGAGTTTAAAAACAGAAAATGCTGCAGAAATGAGCAAGTCTGGCAGCATCTGTGGAAGGAGAGAGAGTTGAAGTTTGAGTCCAGTATTACTCCTCTTCAGAACTGGCTGGGCTTCCTTTTAGAATATTAAAATAGGTATAGAAATTGTAAAATCAGTTTCAAAATAAAAATAAATAGCATTTTGAATAGATAAACTTCAGGTTAAATTCAGAAATCTTTCATCTACAACTATCTCAAAACCTTTCAAAATTTTCCAGAAGACCTTTTCATAATTCAAGAGTTCTCCGGTGGAACTGGTTAGGTTAAAAGTATTATGAAGGTATATTTTGGACTTTGGTTTTGCCACATTTGAAATGCTGTGTACAGTTCTGGTTGCCACATTACCAAAACGATGTGGATGCTTTGGAGAGGATGCAGAGGGGGTTCACCAGGATGTTGCCTTATATGCAAGGCAGTAGCTAGGAAGAGGGGTTGATTAGATTAGGATTGTTTTCACTAGAAATACAGAGGTTGAGGGGGGACTTGATTGAGGTCTACAAAATCATGAGAGGTATAGACAGGGTGGATAGCAAGAACATTTTTCCCAGAGTGGGGGACTCAATTACTAGGGGTCACGAGTTCAAGGTGAAAGGGGAAAAGTTTGAGAGGTATGTGTGAAAGATTCTTTACGCAAAAGATGGGTAGTGCTTGTAATGCATTGCCAGCAGAGATGGTCGACGCGGGCACAATAGTGCCATTTAAGATGTATCTAGACCGATACATGAATGAGCAGAGATCAAAGGAGTACAGATCCTTAGAAAATAGGCCACAGGTTTAGATAGAGTATCTGGATTGTCGCAGGCTTAGAGGGCCAGAGGGCCTGTTCCTATGCAGTAATTTTCTTTGTTCTTATATTACAGGCACTGCAAAACCTGTGAACTGGCCAAAGCCAGTGTATGAACTGGATCCAACTGATAAGGACAACAATGGATTCATCAATGAAGATTTCATTGTGTGGATGCGTACTGCAGCTTTACCCACCTTTCGCAAGCTGTACAGGCTTATTGAGAAAAAGGATGTGTTGACTCCTACATTGCAACAGGGAAATTATACATTGCAAATTACATACAGTATCCTTTTTACTAAAAGTGCTACAAACTAAGCATGCTGCCCGTTTATCATTTTAATTTGCCTTTTGAAGTCTTAATGAAGTACTGTGCTTGAAGTACTGATTCGTGTTTGTTCAGAAAGCAGTCTTGTACATGAGCTTATTTTCTTGCTACAATCAAATGTTTGCAGCTATCAGCCAACTAATACCTGCTATCCTTTTTTATAAACTGCATATTGGCTCATTTGCGTACCTATCTTTTCACTTTTCTAATTGCATTATGCTGTAAATGGGAATGAAATGAATATAGATGTTGCATCAACAAGTATCAGTACAAAGACCTGCCAATACTTTAGCAGTAAAACTGTATTAGTTAGGTATCTAGAGGAAAGGCAGTTCAGATTTAATTGATCATAAGAGATAAAATGTGAATTTATTCTGCTTAAAGTTACAGTTGGTTTTGCGTTTCATACTTGAAGATATGTCTCTGCTTGTACAGTGACATAATCTCAACTATGAAATCAGCAACAGATCAATTTTGTAAATTACTGTACCAATTATCCTATTTACACATTTGGATTGTGGAAAGAAGGAAGCATTACAGTTTGCATGCAATTTTCTCTAATGGCATCAGGAAATTTTTCATTCTGTGACAAGATAACAAACATGGCTTATCTTTTCATTTTATTAGGTCTGTTTTGAGCTGTCAAGTAAATGCTCTCAAATTTTAAAAAAAGTTAATTTATGGGATGTGCGCATTGCTGACTGGGCCAAATCTATTGCTCATCCCAAACTGCCCTTGAGAAAATGGTGGTCAGGCTCCTCCTTGAACCACTGCAGTCCATTTGCTGTAGATAGACTAACAATGAACTGATTTCCTGCATTTTGATCCAGCAACACCGAAGAAATAGCAATTCTATTTCTCAGTCAGTATGGTGAGTGGCCTGGAGGGAACCATGCAGGTGGTGGTGTTTTCATATATCTGCTTTCTTTGTCCGTCTAAGTGAAAGTGACAGGTGCTGTCTTAAGATCTATGATAAATTGCTATAGTGCACCTTATGGAAGGTACATACTGTTGATAATGTATATCGTTGATGGAAGGAGTGAATGTTGGATGATATAGTGCCAATCAAGTGAGCTGTTCTGTTCTGGAAGGTGTCAAATTGCTTGTGCTGTAGAAACAACATTTGTCCAGACAAGTAATGAATGTTCCATCTAATATTTGAAATTCTTCCTTTATGTCAGCTATTATAATTGCACAGCATTTTCTGGAGTGGTATAAAAAGATTAGATTGACAAAGAAGTTGTAAAAGATTTGTTTTGAGCTAATGAAGGCTTTGCTCACCCCAACTGAAGTGTTACAAAAAAATATATCTACTACCTGGACTCGCATATAACACAACTCATGTATAAAAGTGAAAATGGTCAAGAGAATGTTACCCTTTATTGTGTAAGATTACAGTATTGAGAAAAGTGCAAAGAGAGTGTGCAATGTACAAAGTATGATTACAATTTATAAATGGTGTAACATGCCAAATTTCCTCGTCAGGACATCTAGAATGTGAAATCCAATTCTAATTTTAAATGAAAGTTAAAATTGTTCACTTACTTCCTCCAGTAGGTGGAAATTAATCTATAATTGAATAAATAGTATAATCTATTTTGAAAAATGGACTGTGCCATGAAATAATGTATGAACACTCAAAATGCTACTTCATTAAATGTTATCTGGTTTGATCCCAGGTCTGAGCTGAATTAGCTGATTTGTTGGACTTTTGCAGTTGACTGAGACAGGATGCCCCCTTCTAATCTCTGTGATCGTTGCTGGGAAGTACCTCATGAGCCAGTATAGGATTGGTTCAGATTTGATGCTTTCCAGAGTCAAATAGTGAAGTTTAGGCACTTCCTCACAGAGAACACCAGCCTGATGATGATACAACCCCATATTTCATCATAGCTGAGCAGTTCAATATGTGCTGTCAGCGTACGAATGTGAAGTGACAGATGCTCAAAATTAACTTTTGGTCTCATTGGGATTTAATGTGTTCTATAGTAACTGAACAAAAGGCGGATTAAATAAGCATTCTTGAAAATTAATCTAGTAAATAAACCAATGATTAAGATGTGTAAGATTTAATTTAAGTTTAGTACTAGTCTTCCTATACTATACTGTTCAGATTATCCAGTGCGCAGCTTTGATGGGCGAAAAAGAATGATCTTGAGCACTATTTCTTGGATGGGAGGAAAGAATCCATTCCTTGGGATTGCGTACATCACTGTTGGTTCTATCTGCTTCTTTCTGGGAGTCGTACTACTGATCATCCACCACAAATATGGAAGCCGCAACACAAGCGCTGACATTCCTAATTAGTAGTGTATTTGCAACAGAATAACTGCATGTGCATCCATCTAAAGTTCTGATATATGATGAAGCTTTAGGAAGATCTTAGAAAGCAATTCCAGTTATTGTATATGAAGTGAGATTTGGCTGTGTCTTTGGTGCATTGTCAGTATCTGATTGATGTCTGCGAAAATATGCTGAAAACATTTTGATTTGCAGGTGAAGCAGTATAGTGCAAAATTGCTTGATCACGTTTTTAAACAATCGATATTGATGGCTATAAATTCTAAAATCTGTGCATATAGATGTTAATATTCTTGGACCTATTCTAGAAATTGCTTTTAATATTTCTTAAGCAATGCTAAAAATTAATTGCACTTTTGTTCTTACTTACCAACCAGAAATTCAGTGGAATGTGGAAGTTCAGATAAGGACTGATTGAAATGTACGTGTCATTTTCTGTACATATGGTGATTATTTCCCCTTAGCGTTAACAAACTGCAACTAACTCTAGTGATTGTTAGCTAAGACACAACACTAGTCAAATGCATGTATAATTGTCGATATGTCTTATTTTCAGTTCCTGTAGATGATTGTTTTGCCTCTTCTGTGAAAACGGAAAATTGAAATTATTCTGCTTACTGTTTTCAACCAATGCCACCAATAAATAAGTAGTTAATTGGCAGCTGAAATTGGAGGAGAGAAATGAAATCAGTATAATATTTCAACACAACGTATTACAGATCACAATCTTTTATGCTATAAAGTATCTTCAAATAATGGTGATTTCCCAAAACCTTATACCCAATATTCTTGTCACTATCATTTCTAGAACAACCTGGCTGCAGTTGGTGTAACTAAAAGCTATTTTAGCAGGGTAAACAAAAACCTTCTGTTGCAACGAGAGTAAATGTGAGCTGGTAACCAATGGAGATCATACTGAGTATTTGCAACTCTCTCATGATTTATGTTGTCAATCATCTCTTGTTTTTGAGGTCATTAGCTCCTTTACTACAAGTTGTTGAGGGAATTAGTGTGTGTTTCCTTTATGGGAGGCGAAGTGGGAGTAATATGATCGGGTTAGGAGGTGTGCGGGGATGGGAGGGAGCTGGATTTTGACAAGAGTGCAAATTTTATCAGTTGTAATTTATTGGAATGTAAGTGATATTATTGGTATGAAAATAAAGGTCTGGCTGTAAATGGCTCAATGTTGCTATGTCTTGTGCTGGAGAAATTATTCTTGCGCAGATTTGGGAAAGGGGAGTTTTGTTTTTCTTCTTGAAAAAATAAGCAAACAATTTCCTGTTCCAGTTCCACTCTTTGTTGTGAAATTCTGCTCAATAGATTGAAACATGAAAGTATTTTCTTTTGGGGCTGAGGAATGAATATTTACGAACGCACAGACCACAGCATAAATCAGCCATGCAACAGAGTTAAAAGTATTGTCCTAGCTACTGTTGGAAAAAATTCTTGTTAATGAATGTAATTAAAGTTTATTTATCACACTTTTGAAAATTTGTATTTTTTTAAATAATTACTTGATTAAGTTGTTTCTAAAGATTGTTGGAACTTGCTTTAGTCAGTTATTAATTGGATTAAAGATCTTTTCAGATGAAACATACATTTAGTCTTTTGACAGACTCTCTCTGAAAGCTCCTTGTTGTTTTATGTGGCTGGTCTCTGGAGTTAGGAAATTGTGGATTACAGATATTTGAATTAAAATTTGTTTAGTCTGCACTGCAATACAACAGAGTTCATTGACTGACTTTCGTTGTTAAAGGAATCCTTTTATAAATTAATCAGTTTGTTGAACTCTATGTTCATACCTGTCCAACATAATTTGACCTTTCTTTAAAGCAGTTGGAAACTCTCAATCCAAAAATCGGATACTATCCAACACCCTTTTTAGGCATGGAAAATACTTGCATGCAAGTATCCATCTCTAGGTGCGACAAATGATGCTTATATCAAATATTTTGTGTTTCAATAAAGTGCAACTGCACTTACTGGCCTTGCATTTGTGCTGATAGATCAATAAAGTCATAGTTCAAAATTACGCCTCTTTTTGTGTCTCACTATATCATAAAAATATTGCTGAATTTTTTTTAAAGGAATGTGCACAAGTACATGGTTATGGGTTATTTGAAATCCTGTGCTATGACTTGAAGTACAACTCTTCCAAGGACTTTGTTTTATAAGTTAAGGTATACACGCTCCAAACTAAATCCTGAGTCAATGTTGAGTTGCTGATCTCAACTTGGATAATTCTATGAAGGTCTGAATTGGATCCAGAACCTTTGGATTGGGGAAGATTTGGCATGTTTCACAGTAGATTGTAACAGTGCAATAAAAATACAGTACTGCAGATGCTGTCGGTAGATGACAATTACTTCAAGAAACTAATCAAATTTGCCACACATTACCTAGCCAATGCAGATTAACTATGAATTATCCATATACTGTGTATGCTGCAGCTAGCCAATTAATAAACTGATGGTGAAATGCCTGGACATATCAGGATTCAACTGTATTTCTGATCATGCTATGGATTGTGCGTTAGACAACGTTAATAAGGTCTATTTTTCCGCAACTATGTATGCAGTAAGAAGAGACATTATACCTCAGCTGGCTGAGAATTAATACTCCATTATGGAACAGCTGAGTGCACTGTCTGGTTAAATGCCATTTCTTGTATTGATAAGCATGTTTGTACCTGAAAATGGCTTCATATTTAGGCATTGTGTCTTTTGCTTAAAGTTAAATTGAATTTTGGAATCTAATCTCAATCTATTAAAAGCCATATCCATTGATTCTAAACAATATAAAATTGAGAACAGGCTTGTCAAATTTTTCATTTCAGTGGCTGGGTGAGGAAATGAAGTAGAAAGAATTGAAATAAAATGTGAGAAAGATGGAGAATGCTTGAATATTCCCAATGTATTGCAGGGAAGGGTAAGTAGTGGTACATAAGCAGAATCAAAATCGTCCTTCAGAATGTGAGAGAGATTGAGTTTGGATGACCCAGACTGTGATGATATTCTGTTTAAAAGAAATTACTCCCTGATGAAGCATCTCCCAAATGGTTGTATAATTTGTTGATTCATTAATTTAATTATTAACGGGGCGATAGGAATAGGGATGGTTTCCCAATCCTGATATTTTAACACCATCCTCTCTGGAAGGTTAAAATCACAAGCAATCAATGATTTTCTAGGTCTGGCAGTTCCTTGTTGTTTTTAAAAATGAGTTCCCTGGTATGACTAAAATGCTTAATGTAAAGAATGAGATTAAGATGTGGTTGGATTTTTGCAAATTAATAAAGAACAAATACACTGTGCGAAGTGCATAGTGGGTTAGCCACCTTCTGAAACACTTTGCAAAGTTTTCATCAGAATTACAGGGGGAGCTAGCCATTTGGATACAGAACTGGCTCAAAGGTGGAAGACAGAGGGTGGTGGTGGAGGGTTGTTTTTCAGACTGGAGGCCTGTGACCAGTGGAGTGCTACAAGGATCAGTGGTGGGTCCACTACTTTTCATCATTTATAGACAATAGGTGCAGGAGTAGGCCATTCTGCCCTTCGAGCCTGCACCACCATTCAATATGATCATGGCTGATCATCCTAAATCAGTATCCTGTTCCTGCCTTATCTCCATAACCCTTGATTCCACTATCCTTGAGAGCTCTATCCAACTCTTTCTTAAATTAATCCAAAGACTGGGCCTCCACTGCCCTCTGGCGCAGAGCATTCCACACAGCCACCATTCTCTGGGTGAAGAGGTTTCTCCTGATCTCTGTCCTAAATGGTATACCCTGTATTTTTAAGCCGTGTCCTCTGGTTCGGCACTCACCCATCAGCAGAAACATGTTTCCTGCCTCCAGAGTGTCCAATCCTTTAATAATCTTATATGTCTCAATCAGATCCCCTCTCAGTCTTCTAAACTTAAGGGTATACAAGCCCAGTCGCTCCAGTCTTTCAGCGTAAGGTAGTCCTGCCATTCCAGGAATTGACCTCGTGAACCTACGCTGCACTCCTTCAATAGCCAGAATGTCTTTCCTCAAATTTGGAGACCAGACCTGCACACAGTACTCCAGGTGTGGTCTCACCAGTGCCCTGTATAGCTGCAGAAGAACCTCTTTGCTTCTATACTCAATCCCTCTTGTTATGAAGGCCAGCATGCTATTAGTCGTATTCACTACCTGCTTTACCTGAATGCTTACCTTCATTGACTGGTGTACAAGAACACCCAGATCTCTTTGTACTGCCCCTTTACCTAAATTGATTCCATTTATGTAGTAATCTGCCTTCCTGTTCTTGCCACCAAAGTGGATAACCATACATTTGTCCACATTAAACTGCATCTGCCATTCATCTGACCACTCACCTAACCTGTCCAGGTCACCCTGTAATCTCCTAACATCCTCCTCACATTTCACCCTGCCAACCAGCTTAGTATCATCAGCAAATTTGCTAACGTTATTACTAATACCATGTTCTATATCATTAATATATATTGTAAAAAGCTGTGGTCCCAGCACTGATCCCTGCGGTACCCCACTGCCATTCCGAAATGGAGCCATTTATCACTACTCTTTGTTTCCTGTCAGCCAACCAACTTTCAATCCAAATTAGTACTTTGCTCCCAATACCATGCGCCCTAATTTTGCTCACTAACCTCCTATGTCGGACTTTATCAAAGGCTTTCTGAAAGCTTTATATAAATGATTTGGATGTAAGCATAAGAAGTATAGTTAGTAAGTTAGCAGATGACACCAAAATTGGAGGTGGAGTGGACAATGAAGAAGGTTGACTCGGAGTACAACGGGATCTTGATCAGATGGGCCAATAGGCTGCGGAGTGGCAGATGGAGTTTCATTTAGATATATGTGAGGTGCTGCATTTTGGGAAAGCAAATCTTAGCAGGACTTATACACTTAATGGTAAGGTCCTAGGGAGTGTTGCTGAACAAAGACACCCTGGAGTGCAGGTTCATAGCTCCTTGAAAGTGGAGTTGCAGGTAGATAGGACAGTGAAGAAGGCATTTAGTATGCTTTCTTTTTTTGGTCAGAGTACTGAGTACAGGAGTTGGGAGGTCATGTTGTGGCTGTACAGGACATTGGTTAGGCCACTTGGAATATTGCATGCAGTTCTGGTCTCCTTCTTATCGGAAAGATATTGTGAAACTTGTAAGGGTTCAGAAAAGATTTACAAGGATGTTGCCAGGGTTGGAGGATTTGAGCTATAGGGAGAAGTTGAATAGGTTATGGCTATTTTCCCTGGAGCATCGGAAGCTGAGGGGTGATCTTATAGACGTTTATAAAATCATGGGCATGGACAAGATAAATAAGCAAAGTCTTTTCCCTGGGGTGGGGAAGTCCAGAACTAAAGTGTTTAGGGTGAGAGGGGAAATATACAAAAGAGATCTAAGGGGCAATTTTTCATGCAAAGGGTGGTGCGTATATGAAATGAGCTGTCAGAGGAAGTGGTACAGGCTGGTACAATTGCAACATTTAAAAGGCATTTGGATGGGTATATGAACAGGAAGGGTTTGGAGGGCTATGGGCCAGGTGCTGGCAGGTGGGATTAGATTGGGTTAGGATATCTGATTGGCATGGATGAGTTGGACTGAAAGGTCTGTTTCCATGCTGTACATCTTAATGATTATAATTCTGTCCTATTGGCCCTGTCTTTCTCTGGAACTTCATACTTGGCATTTCTAATACTTGTATTTTTCCTTTTCATTCCACCATTGTTAAAATGTTACGATTGTAGCTTTGAATGTTCAGAAAGTGTCTGCAATGTGTAAAGTGGACAAAATAGACAATAGGTGCAGGAATAGGCCATTTGGCCCTTCGAGCCAGCATCACCATCATTATGATCATGGCTGATCATTCACAATCAGTATCCTGTTCCTGCATCAAAACATCAACATTTCCATAGTATTCAAAAGCTGTGACCTCAGAATATCTGAGGGCGAATTTTGCAAGGCTATTCCTGGCAAAAAGCTGAGATCATTGGCAGTAAAGTGCAGAATCTTCCCCCTGTGTTAAGTCACATATATGATCAATCAGGCCAGCCTCTAGTGCATTTACAATTTCAATGTTGTTTAAGCTTTATAACCTTGTCACAGTTCTTTAATTATGTTACAGTCCTGAACAAATCACTATTGTGTCTGGATATTTTGTGATTCATTATTCTTGGCATAAGCTCAGTGAATGCCAGAAAGCAAAAGAGTGGATCAGCAGAGAAGGCTGAGGGGGACATGATCTGAAGTGTATAAAATTGAGGGGGCATGGACAGGGTGAATATAAAGCAGCTGTCCCCCTTAGTTAAAGGGTCAATAAAAGGGGAGCAACATTTTAAAGTGAAAGCAAGAGGTTTAGAGGAGATTTCAGGAAAATCTTTTGACTCAGAGAGTGGTTGGACTCTGAAATGTGCTGCCTGGGAGGGTACTTGAGGTGGAAAATATCACGACTTTTAAAAAGTACTTGTCATAAAATTCAAAGTGTAAGTGTAATACGGCAAGTATATTTTGGCAGTACAGACTTGATGGACCAGAGGACCTCCTCTGTGCTGTATGATTCTATGACTATAAATCCTAAGTGCAACTGAAGAAATGGATATGTAACAATGTTACTTTGCCTACTACCTTATTTATTAACTCTGAGAAAAATCAACATAGTTTGGAAACACCAGTCACTCAGAAATGTTTGAGTGCACCAAAGAAACTAATTTTGATTTGTTCCTTGACAGTAGAAATGTAGAGGATGCAATTTGTATAAGTGAAATGTTATTTGTTTTAATCACTTATCCAACAGGTAAATATTTATATCTGTGATGTTTTCCAGTTGTCTTGCATGGTTAAACATTCACGGACGAGTTCAACTGAAGGGTCTGTTTCCGTGCTACATGCCGTGACAATGTTCTATAATCCAGATAATTCTGAAATCTAGAAATGTTTTGGTCACAATCCTACCACTGTCTTAGAGGTTACAGTGTATTACACTATGTAACTAATACTATTCCTGTACAGAAGTTCCAGTTAATGAACAAAGCATGCATTTCACCCTCATGCATACTTTCTCACTCCTACATTGTAGTTGAAGCCACTTTTTAAATTCTACATATTGTTTTCTATTTTTCCAGCTATTCCTATGGGCGTACTCTCTTATTCCTTCAAGATGTGGGAATTTTTATACTTGCCCATGTATTTGGATAAACTTTGTATCCATGAAAGAAAAAAATGTTTATATCACTGTAGGTACTGGTTCCATTATATTCCTGAAACGAATTCTTCTGGCCTTCAGAAAGCAACATAATTCCACATCTTGTCTTACGATTTTGTTGATAAATAATTAATAAAGTGAGTAATTGCAGGATCAAAATATTTTGCATTTATTGTTTAATTAGCTCTTTTCTGCGGTAAAGCTCTGCTTTTTATAATTCAAGTTTGTGCACCATTACGCCCATTGCAAGTCCAATGTTTGCTTTTCTGCACTTTTCAGGTAAAAAGGTCTGAAGAAAATTTTAAACAATTTAAAAGTATCTGAAAGAATGTTCTAAAAAAAAAGGTATCCACGATATTCTTTCTGGAACAGAAATATAGATTTGCAAATGTACAATCTGCCATATTGCTTCCTAGAGTGTTTGCATGTGGTATTCATTGATATAATTTAATTTAGTCATTTACCCTGACTAAATTAGTTATTTAAGTTATTAAACATTTTCTTAAAGCAAAATATTTTTAAAGGGTTTTGAAAAATGCTATTTATAAATACATTGAAACATATGACCTGGGACCAAGTTATAATTATCAATCAACACATCAAACAGAATCTTTTTAGTAAAAAAAATTAAGAGCTTTGTCTCCCCCCTCAAATTTGTTTTCAGACTATTATAACACAATGCAGCTAAAAAAAACTAACCTGAACACACGACTGTAATACTATTTCTTTATTACCATATATACAGCACTTAATGTCATGATAAATTATACATTTTTGTGCAACATTTCAATCACATACAGTAATCAAATTTGACACAATCCATTAATTTAAATTGAAAATAAGTTATAGATTAAACTCCCGGAAGAACTTTGTTTTCAAAATGAACTTAACATCTTCAAATTTGCAGAACTCAAAACTGCAACAAGAATTACTAAGAGATTTGCACAGCCTTGCTCTTTACATGGAAATGTTAAAGAAACTATAATGTGGGCGGCACGGTGGCACAGTGGTTAGCACTGCTACCTCACAGCGCCAGAGACCTGGGTTCAATTCCCGCCTCAGGGTGACTGACTGACTGTGTGGAGTTTGCACGTTCTCCCCATGTCTGCGTGGGTTTCCTCCGGGTGCTCCAGTTTCCTCCCACAGTCCAAAGATGTGCAGGTCAGGTGAATTGGCCATGCTAAATTGCCCGTAGTGTTAGGTAAGGGGTAGATGTAGGGGTATGGGTGAGCCCCGCTTCAGCGGGGCGGTGTGGACTTGTTGGGCCGAAGGGCCTGTTTCCACACTGTAAGTAATCTATAGAGGCAAAATTTCTTGAGGTTTTTGATGCAGTTATTGAGTCATAGAGTGTTAGATAAAATGAAGTTAAAAATCACAAAACACCAGCTTATATTCCAGCAGGTTTATTTGGAAGCACTAGCTTTCGGAGCACTTGTCCTTCCTCAGGTAGTTGTGGAGTATAAGATCATATAACACAGAATTTGCAAAGTTAAAAATCACACAACACCAGGTTATAGCACTAGCTTTCATAGCACTGCTCCTTTATTAGGTGGTTGTGGAGTATAAACTCAAAATCTGCATGAATCCATGTACGATTTTGTAAATTTTTTTTTAGATTAGAATCAGTCTGAACATTGGGGCCGGACAGCCTCAGACAGGGCACCTCACACCTTCAATGCCTTATCTGGGGCAACATGTTAAAGTTCACTTGAGAAAATAACTTTGAGAAAGTTCTGGTATATGCACATGAAAGAACTGAAACCAACATGCGCGTTCTAAAAGATGAGAGACTGAACAAACAGTTTAGGTCTTTTTCAGTTATATCAGACTGTAAACTTCTGCTATATGCCCGCGTACGCCCAACCGTCGCCGACAGCGCTACTCGCGCGCTCCGTTTAACAGACAGTTAGCGCTCCATTCGCGCCTTACATTTCGTCAAACCGCCTCAAACGTCAACAACATCCTTTTATTTAACACGCACGCGCCAACGATTATTTAGAAAATATTGCGGCCGACTCTGCCCGTATTCTAAAGAAAACTTGACATTGTCAAAATGCCGCTGTGAATGGAGCACTAGCGAAGCTTGGACGGTTGTCTTGGTAAAATGTCGGCAGAGGAAGACACGGAGCTGCGGGACTTACTGGTGCAAACCCTGGAGAATAGCGGCGTCCTCAACAAGATCAAGGTAATGCACCATCACCCTAGGCCGCAGGTCGTCGCCGCCGCCGCCGCCATTTGTTGTAGGGGCCACTGGTTTGTAGAGGCTTGAGGTGCCAGCAAGGTTTGTGTCACCTGATAACGAGTTTGTTTATGGATGAACTTGGAGGCGTCCCTTTGGGGTTTTAGCTCATGTCGACAGCTCTTCAGCAACAAGCATGTTGAGGTTTATCATCATTTCAGGTCTTGACACCTTCACTCTTATTATCAAGATAAATGCCACTTTTTACCCAGTTGCTATCAGTTTTGAGGAATTTAAAACAGATGAGGTGACATATTTTCTCAAAGAGGGTCATCGGCCTTTAAAATTCTCTTCCTACAAGACGCTGGAAGACGAGCCTGAATATTTTGAGACAAAAGTATAGATTTTGAGCAAGTTATGGGTTGAAAAACTATCGGAATTTTGGCAGGAATGTAGCTTTCACATGACAGCCAGTTATGATTTTAATAAATGGTGGAGTAGACTCAATTTTCGCAATGATGCTCTTTGAAGAATTTTTCTGTGTGCGAATTAGCTGCCGAGTTTTCTACATCACAACAGTGGCTACATTTAAAAAGTACTTGACTATTTGTAAACACTTTAGAATGTCCTGAGGTTTTGAAATATGTAATATAAACATAAATCTGGCTTCCTTATGTGATGTCAAATGCTAAGGATAGTTTTTGTGTGAATACTGTACTTTGATCAGTCTTTTTATCAATTTCCACTCCACAACATTTGTATATGCTTGTTATAGCTATTGTGGTAAGCACGTTAATTGAGTCTGAGCTCATTAGTGATTTTCATTGTACTGACATAGTAAATTATTCAGTTATTATAGATAAGTTGTGCTCATAATGGTCCTGAATGCACACATCACCTCAAAGTAGATGCAGGTACAGTTACAACTTAAAACATATTTGGGCAGGAATAAACATGAATAGGGAAGGTTTAGAGTGATATGGGCCAGATATAGACAAATGGGACTAGTTTAGTTTGGGGAAACTTGGTCAGCACAGATCGGTTGGACTGAAGTTCTGTCCTTGTGAATCTCCATGACTCTGTGAATGGTCATTGGACCCAAAATGCCTACTTTCTCTCTATAAATGGTGACAGACCTGCTGAGTTTCTCTAGCAATTTCTGTTTCTGAGACCTTACCCCTTGTCCTATTATTTTTCACAGCTGCTTTGTCGAACTCAATACATTTACTCTACACTTCCCCTGCACACCAAGTTCTCATTGCACCCATTAAGAGAAATCAAATGTGTAAACTCTTACAAGGAAGTGAATTGAACCCAAAAGTGGAAGAAATTCCCTGATTTTAGTGTGCTAAACCTGTTTTAAGCTTTTAGCATACTTAGCTTCACTTCTTTTAAAGCAATCATCTTTCTAACTCATCCATATGGCTTGAAACTTAGACTATGTATGGATGCTCCCCAAGACTCTTGCGAAGTACAATTAACACTTTTTGAGATGGATTTGCTGCATCAGGTGGGAGAACAGGCATGCTCACAAAAGTATTGTTGAAGCAGCTAATAGCCCAAGCCACTGCCATACAAAACCAAGTCAGCTGGGCTGGCATATGCTTAAGGGTGCCTGAGTTCCATCTACCAAAGCTAATCTTCTCTCAGCTGTAGCAAAGCACTCATGCCAGAGGGCAAAGGAAATGTTTCAACGACTCCCTTAAGATTTGTTTCCTTCAAGAAATGCAAAACAGATATCAAGGCATAGGAGACCATTGTTCAACTTCGAGGAAACTCCTGTACGAAGGGACACAATTCTTTGAGCACACCTGTTGGCTTAGACCAAGTACAGAAAGGGAACCAGAGAAAGGAACACCAATGTTTTCAAGGCCAAGGACCATTTCTGCTTGGTGGGAACCCCTGCCAATTATGTGGTGAGAGATGTGGATCTAAGATTGAGCTTATCGGTTACACAAAGACCAACAGAATCCATGATCAGTGACATGGAATTTTATAGGTGGACAAGCATACTTGTTAGCAAGTGATTGCTGGGAACGATATATGCTCTGTATGGAGGAAGTGGTAGATTGTCTCAAGTATTGTTTTGCAAATGATGCTATATCAGTGATTTGGTCTGTCTGCTAACTGGGATAGAAAATCACTATGAAAGCATGAGTAGTGAATTTATCTCTTAGTGTCACCATCATAATATCTGGCATTCTTCTTTGATGATAAAGCATGGCGCTGGAAAAGGCACAGCAGGTCGGGCAGCATCCAAGGAGCAAGAGAATTGACATTTCAGGCAGGACTCTTCAGAGGGAAAAAGGGATTGAAAGATAAATGGGGAGAGGCTAGGGGAAAGGTAGGCAAGAGGTGGGAGATGATAGTGATAGATCAGTGGGAAGAGTGGAGTGGATAGGTGGGAAGTAAGATGGATAGGTAGGTCAGGTCAAGAGGGTGGATCTGAGTCAGAGGGTTGGGTCTGGAATGGGATGGGGAGAGGAGAGATTTGGAAATTAGTGAATACAGTGTTCACGCTGTGTGGCTGTAAGCTCCGAGGCAGAAAGTGTTCCTCCTACCGTTTGTGGGTGGCCTTTTGTAGGTGGTGGAGGAGGCCCAGAATGGATATGTGCTTATTTGGGGAGGGGGTGGGGGGGGGGGGCAGTGAAGTAGATGGCCATGGGAAGGTGGGGTTAGTTCATGCATATGGACCAGAGATATTCCCTGAGCCATTCTATGAGTTTGCATTTAGTCTGTCCAATGTAGAGAGCACATCGAGAGCACCGGACTAGTGTAAATGAGGTTGGAGGATGTACAAGTAAATCTCTGCTGATTTGAAATTATCCTTGGGGGCCAAAGACTGGGATGAAGGGGGAGGTTTGGTAGCAAGTTTTGCACCTCTTATGATGGTAGGGGAAGGTGCTAGGAGTGGAGAAAGGATTAGTGGTGAGTGTGGACCTAAGAGGAAGTCGAGGAGGGAATGGTCCCTATAGAATGCAGATAGGGAGGGAAATATATTTTCGGTGGTAGAGTCTGACTAGGTGGTGAAAGTCGCGGAGGATCAGGGGATTCTGTCTTTGTCTTTGGGGTCGGGGGGTTGGGGCTTGAGGTCAGAAGTGTGGGAAATGGAGGAGATGTGATTGAGAGCACCATTGATCACTGGGGAGAGAATATTATGGCCCTTGAAGTAGGCGGACATCTGGGATGTCCTGGAGTAGAAATTGTTCAACCTGAGAGCAGATACAGTGGTGGAGGAATTGGGAGTAGGGCATTGCATTTTTACAGAAGGGGGCGGTGAGAGGAGGTGTAGTCAAGAGAGCTGTGGCAATAGTGGGTTTGGAGGAGATGTTAGTGTGTTATCAGTCACCGGAGATGGAAACAGAGGGATCCAGGAAGGGGAGGGAGCTGTCGGAGATGAACCAAGTAAATTTGAGGTCTGGGTGGCAGTTGTTAGTGTGATGAATAAATGTTCAAGCTCCATGCGGGACCGTGTGGCAGTGCCAATATAGTCATCACTGTAGTGGCAGAAAAAGTGGAAGAGGGATTGCTCCACATATCTTATAAAGAGGCAGGCGTAGCTGGGACCCATGTGGGTACCTACAGCTACCCATCTGGTTTGTATGAAGTGGGAGGATTGAAAGGAGACATTGAGGGTAAGGACTGGTTCTGCCAATTGAATGAGGGTATCGGTGGAGGGGGCCTGGGTAGGTTGATGGAAGAGGAAGAAATTGAAGACTTTTAGGCCTTCCTTATGGGGAATGCAGGTATAGAGGGACTCTAGGTCCATGATGAGGTTTTGGGGGCTGGGGAATTGGAAGTCATGAGGAGGTGGAAAGCATGGGTGGTGTATCGAACGTACGTAGGGAGTTCCTGGACCAAGGGAGACAGGATGGAGTAAAGATAAGCCGAGATAAGTTCAGGTGGGGCAGGAGCAAGCGGAGACAATTGGTCGACTGGGGCAGTTGGTTTCGTGGATTTTTGGGCAAGAGATAGAACTGGGCGGTGCGGTTTGGGGGACTGAGATTGGAGGCTGAGGGTGGGAGATCACCTGAGGTGATGAGATTGTGGATGGTCATGGAGATGATAGTTTGGTGAGTTGGAGTCTGCCTTCAGTGGTGTTGAGGACAGTGCGTCATACTACCATCTTGTCAGCATTCTTCTTTTACTTAAGGAACAACAATAAATGATATTATAAACAGAAAATATTGTGTACACTTTTTTGTAGCAAGCAACATCGGTGGAGGGGAAAAAAAGTTAATGTTTTAGGTCAATGACCTTGCCTCAGAACTGATCTTTGAAAAACCATTTAGTGCAGGAGCAGGCCATTTGGCTGCTCAAAAGTTACTATGACATTTGGTAAGATTGACTTGATTGTGGCCTTATTTCCACTTTCCTGCATGCGCCTAATATGCTTCAACACATTGGTTAACCAAGGATATAATTCAAACATT
The DNA here is from genome assembly GCF_047496795.1 of Chiloscyllium punctatum. Taxonomy (NCBI): domain Eukaryota; kingdom Metazoa; phylum Chordata; class Chondrichthyes; order Orectolobiformes; family Hemiscylliidae; genus Chiloscyllium; species Chiloscyllium punctatum. The sequence goes on from NC_092749.1 coordinate 85,437,614, forward strand.
GGAATTAGGAGTGTAATGTGGTTGAGAAAGGAGATCTGGCTGTGAAAAGTAAACTCTGCTAGGTATCTAAGTGATCACGAGAAGAGATACAAAACAATAAAGGTGGTAAAAGAATTAAATGCAAGTCTCCTTTGAGAGAACTGCAAGATAGGAATTCCTGGAAGAAAAGTGTCTCTATTTTAAACACTGATTCATTTTCGTTTTTTCTATTTCATCCTTCTAGTATCTGTATTAAATGTCGATGTCCACGTTTGACATTCATACGCTGGTGATAGGGTGTAAGCAGAAACCTGATCCTATTATGATGCCACATTAAATATGATAGATATAAGAGGGTGATTAGAATTTAGTCAAAGTGGTGAATTTTAAGAAGAATGAAAGTCTGGATGAATGGGTTCAAAGAGGGGATCTTAAATTTGGGCCCTTGAAAGCATTATCATTGGTAGGATAAGAAGAGGGAAAGTTGCTCTAAAGATCAGTCAATGAAACAAAACTTTACAAAGAGTTATAGAGTCATAGAGATGTACAGCACGAAAATAGACCCTTTGGTCCAACCCCGCCCATGCCGACCAGATATCCCAACCCTCTGTAGACCCATGTCCCTCCAAACCCTTCCTATACCCATCCGGTTGCCTTTTCAATGTTACAATTGTACTAGCCTCCACCACTTCCTCTGGCAACTCGTTCCATACACGTACCACCCTCTGTGTGAAAAGGTTGCCCCTTTGGTCTCCTTTATATCTTTCCCCTCTCACCCTAAAACTATGCCGTCTAGATCTGGACTCTCCCACCTCAGGGAAAAGACCTTGTCTATTTATCCTATCCATGCCCCTCATGATTTATTAAACCCCTAAAAGGTCATCCCTTGGCCTTCGATGGTCCAGGGAAAGCAGCCCCAACCTATTCAACCTCTTCCTATAGCTCAAATCCTCTAGGCCTGGCAACATCCTTGTAAATCGTTTTTGAACCTTTTCAAGTTTATAGGGCTAGAGGGTGTTAAGAGAGAGACGGGAAATCTATGAATGCGTTTAAACTATTGTAGTTCTGTTCCTCCAGGCTCCTTAAGTATGTAGGAGATGGGGTGTTCTGTTGCCGCTGTACACGACATTGGTTAGTCTACTTTTGCAATACTGTATTCAGTTCTGGTATCCCTGCTACAAAGATGTTGTGAATCTTTTCTAAACCCTTTCAAGTTTCACAAGGATGTTGCCAGGGTTGGAAGGTTTGAGCTATAGGGAGAGACTGAATAGGCTGGAACTGTTTTCCCTGGAGAGTGTGAGTTGACCTTAGGCATGTATAAAATCAAGCGGGGAATAGATAAGGTAAATAGTCAAGGTCTTTCCCCAGGATAGGGGAGTCCAAAACTAGAGTGCTTAAGTTTGAGCGGAGAGGGGAAAGATTTAAAAGGGACCTAAGGAGCAACGTTTTCAAGCATAGAGTTGTGCGTGTATGGAATGAGCTGCCAGAGGAGCTGGTGGAGGCCGGTACGATTACAACATTTAAAAAGCAGCTGGATGGGTACATGAATAGGAAGGGTTTAAAAGGATATCGGCCAAATGCTGGCAAGTGGAACTAGATTAATTTAGGATATCTGGTCGGTGCAGATACGTTCGACCGAATGGTCTGTTTTCACCTGTACAACTCTATGACCCGTAATGGGTCAGATTAACCATGTCAGTCATCTGCCACACTTTGGAAGTCCCCTCGCTTCCTGGGGACTAAATTATCAGAATGTACAGTATGGCAGAGGTTCAAAAGCGCATGGACTTTAATTTTTTCACCATGGAGATATCGCAATTGCACAAAGCCCCATATGTCTCTTTCTCTTTAACTGCCAATTCAAGAGGAAGAATAGAAATTGTGAGAAAACAACTATCCTGATCACTGAATGCAGTTCTCTTGTATCCCATTAACCCATGGCTCCATCAGTTTAATGTTGAGAGCTATAAAAATATCTGCTTGCAACTGACATATGATAGGCATTGATCTTGGGAATATGTTCTTGAGTAATTTTTTTTACTCAATCTGTTCAAATGTGTTGTAATGTGGATGTGAAACAAGTGAGACTTGAACACCAGGTTAATCACTCAACGGTGTGATACTATCACTGTACCACAAGAGCCCTCTCAATATATTCTTGTATCCAACTGTCAGGTAAGGTCTGCAGAAATTATGCTCTGAATTCCAGACTTTGTTCACCAACTAAGCATTGAAATTGTACCTGTTCGAAAATGCATGCAGAGCAATTTAACATCCTAATCAAATTTAATCTTGCTAGTCCTTGGTTATTTTGTCCAGTGCATAAATGGGAAATATATGTGCTCCCTGACTGTTCTGCTAGGATGCTGTAAGATAATGTTTACTATTTGTTTCAAATCTCTCTTATGGAGTAAGTATCGGTATGCATCCAAGTAGGCTTATGGTGACATCATAGTGGCTTTGTCGTCATATTAATAACCCAGAGACGTAGGTAATATTCTGGAGATCTGGATTAAAATCCCATCAAAGCAGAATAAATGTAAAAGTTGGGAATTAAATGTCAAATGATGACCAGGAAAACCATTGTCATTAAAAAACCACTGGTTTACTAATGATCTTTTTGGGGAAGGAAATCTATCCTTCTTACTTGGTCTGTACTACATGCAGCTCCATGGTTGACTCTGAAATACTCATTAGCTGTACCTAACCAATTTTTTAAAATCTCAAAATGGGATTGAAACCAGCCAGAACACCTGGCAATGACCTAGGGACTAGAAACAAACAAACAGCAAATCCTATCAATTCTGCAAATTCCTGTTTACTAACATCTGGAAGCCATGCTAAAATTGGGAAAGCTGTGACAAAGATTAGTTGAGCAGCAGTGTGATATTGTCTGTAAGGTATAATTTATGAGTATGACTTTGTCCTAGAGAACAGACCCAGCAGTTGTGGCAGCACAGAGGTACACAGTCAGGAAGAAGTTGCCCTGACTGTTCTAGCGCTGACTCTAGACACTATAAGGTCTCATGGCATCGGGGCAAACATGGGCATGAAAATCCTCTGACTGATGACTACACATATTGACCCCATCCCCCTCTTGATTGATGAATCAGTATTCCTCCATGTTGAACACCACATGATGGAAGCACCAAGTGTGGCGGTAGTGCAGTATATATGATATTGTTCAATGTGAATTTGATTATTATCATTCCTGTCCTGTTTTAAAAAAAAATACTAATGTTCAAAGTTTGTGAGAAGATTTGTAGCGCAGGTGCTTGTTGTTGTGGTTCTGTTCGCCGAGCTGGGAATTTGTGTTGCAGACATTTCAACCCCTGTCTAGGTGACATCCTCAGTGCTTGGGAGCCTCCTGTGAAGCGCTTCTGTGATGTTCCCTCCAGCATTTATAGTGGTTTGTCTCTGCCGCTTCCGGTTGTCAATTCCAGCTGTCCGCTGCAGTGGCCGGTATATTGGGTCCAGGTCGATGTGTTTACTGATAGAATCTGTGGATGAGTGCCATGCCTCTAGGAATTCCCTGGCTGTTCTCTGTTTGGCTTGTCCTATAATAATAATCGTGTTGTCCCAGTTGAACTCATGTTGCTTGTCATCTGCGTGTGTGGCTACTAAGGATAGCTGGTCGTGTCATTTTGTGGCTAGTTGGTGTTCATGAATACGGATCGTTAGCTGTCTTCCTGTTTGTCCTATGTAGTGTTTTGTGCAGTCCTTGCATGGGATTTTGTACACTACGTTGGTTTTGCCCATGCTGGGTATCGGGCCCTTTGCCCTGGTGAGTTGTTGTCTGAGAGTGGCTGTTGGTTTGTGTGCTGTTATGAGTCCTAGTGGTCGTAGTGGTCTGGCTGTCAATTCAGAAATGTTCTTGATGTATGGTAACGTGGCTAGTCCTTTGGGTTGTGACATGTCCTCATTCCGTTGTCTTTCCCTTAGGCATCTATTGATGAAATTGCGGGGGTATCTGTTTTTGGCGAATACATTGTAGAGGTGTTCTTCCTCTTTTTGCAGGTCTGGTGTGCTGCAGTGTGTTGTGGTCCTTTTGAACAGTGTCTTGATGCAACTTCTTTTATGTGTGTTGGGGTGGTTGCTTTCGTAGTGCAGGACTTGGTCTGTGTGTGTGTGTGGTTTTCCTGTATACCTTTTGTGGTGAATTCTCTGTCCGGTGTTCTCTGTATCATCACGTCTAGGAATGGGAGTTGGTTATCCTTTTCTTCCTCTCTAGTGAATCTGATTCCTGTGAGTGTGGCGTTGATCCGGTGTGTGTTTTCTATTTCTGTGTTTTTAATGATTACAAAAGATGTCATTTACATATCTGACCCAGAGTTTGGGTTGAATTTGCAGTAAGACTGTTTGTTCTAATCTTTGTATTACAGCTTCTGCTATGAGTCCAGAGATGGGTGAGCCCACGGGTGTGCCGTTGATTTGTTCATATATTTGGTTGTTGAATGTGAAGTGTGTTGTGAGGCACAAGTCCAGTAGTTTAAGTATGCCGTCTTTGTTGATAGGCTCACCGTCTTGTTGTCTGTTCTGTATGTCCAGCAGGTTGGCTATTGTTTCTCTGGCTAGGGTTTTGTCTATAGAGGTGAACAGTGCCATTCATGAGACCATAGTTTCTTCCTTGTCTATATGTATATTTCTGATGTCCAAGAATTCCTGTGTTGACACTGTTCAAAAGGGCCACAACACACTGCAGCACACCAGTACTGCAAAAAGAGGAAGAAGAACACCTCTACAATGTATTCGCCAAAAACGGATACCCCCGCAATTTCGTCAACAGATGCCTAAGGGAAAGACAACGGAATGAGGACATGCCACAACCCAAAGGACTAGCCACGTTACCATACATCAAGAACATTTCTGAACTGACAGCCAGACCACTACGACCACTAGGACTCATAACAGCACACAAACCAACAGCCACTCTCAGACAACAACTCACCAGGGCAAAGGGCCCGATACCCAGCATGGGCAAAACCAACGTAATGTACAAAATCCCATGCAAGGACTGCACAAAACACTACATAGGACAAACAGGAAGACAGCTAACGATCCGTATCCATGAACGCCAACTAACCACGAAACGACACGACCAGCTATCCTTAGTAGCCACACACGCAGATGACAAGCAACATGAGTTCAACTGGGACAACACGATTATTATAGGACAAGCCAAACAGAGAACAGCCAGGGAATTCCTAGAGGCATGGCACTCATCCACAGATTCTATCAACAAACACCTCGACCTGGACCCAATATACCGGCCACTGCAGCGGACAGCTGGAACTGACAACCGGAAGCGGCAGAGACAAACCACTATAAATGCCAGAGGAAACAACACAGAAGCGCTTCACAGGAGGCTCCCAAGCACTGAGGATGTCACCTAGACAGGGGTAGAAACGTCTGCAACACAAATTCCCAGCTCGGCGAACAGAGCCACAACAAAATATCAATATGTTTGTTGTCATTTTCCAATATGAACAAAGCTTTTTGAAGAAAGATAATCATACCAGGAAACTATCATAATTGAGAGAAAAAGAATAGGTACAAGAAATAGTATTTCTGTCATAGCTTCATGAAACATTTGCAAACTTTTTATTACTTCTTATAGAAGGGACTTTAGTACCTTCTGTAAAGCTATTTGCCCATTGCTTCATTTTGTTGTTTAGCAAATTTATTGAACAGTAAAACTTGAAAATTGAATCCAGTAAAATATAGTCTACGGTAAAAATAATTTGAAAAAGAACTTTTGATAAGTCAAGACCATAAATTATACTTTGATATCTGCAAATTTTAAAATATTCTTGAATATAGGAATTTACAACTTGACTTCTACAGGTATCCCGGGACATGAATCAAGCCATAAATAAACTCCAAAACATATTGATACTAATTACAAGGTTATTACTAGGTAATCCTCATGTTTGTACTTAATGATCAGTTCCATTATTTTGCTGATTGTTAATGTAACCTAATGAAGCTTTATCTGGGTTTGCTTTGTTGCCTTTTTTTTTCAAAATGGTTTCCCTGGTGACCTGCTTCCAATCCAATGGGACTTACTTTGTTTGGTATTTCCTCATTATAACAATCATCTCTATGTAGACTTTGTCTTTACTTTCACTCCGTGCTCTTGGGTACATATGATCTTTGGGAATTTGTTGGCTTTCAGCCTTTTAAACCTGCCGATATGTTATATAAATGATATCGGAATCGTTATCAAAATAATTGCAGAGTTTCCTATTGTAAGTTACAACTTTATCCTGTATAAGTAAACAATAGTTTAATTTTTTTTATATATTTAGCACTCATACCTTTTTAGTGATTAGCTTTAATGTTCTGGGCCATAATTATTTTTCCTTCCACCTCCAGGTCAAATGCATTGAATTTGGTGTCTCTTGTAGTAACCATGGAATCAATGCATGAAAAATCTACTTCAACTTCCTCTGAAGTTATATTAAAAGTGAAGTGAAGATCAAGTTAAATATCATCAATCCCTTCTGTCACTGATTTGACTCTTTTTAAAATTTTTTTTGCTCGGTAGCTTGGAGGCAGCCAAGTATGGCCCCACTTGTTCCTAGCAGTGTTAATTGGAGCCAGTCATAATCAAGAAACATAATATGTAAAAAGTGAAGGCACAATGGTATATTTGCTAGTCAGAATGTTGTGTGACTTCCCTCTTGTTTTAGTCTTTTTTTTGGCATGATGGTACGATAAGATAACACGTAGGGCCAAGAGTTTGTGGATTGTGGTGGAATACTGTTCTGTCACTGCAGAGGCATTGTCCCAGTGTCTTGCCTCAATATTTACCCCTCAGTCAACATCACACAAAAAAAAATCATCTGGTCAAAATGTTTTTTTGGGAATTTACTGCACGCAAACTGAATGCTGTATTAGGAACCTAAGAGTAGGAGGAGGCCATTCGGTCTTTTGAGCCCGCTCTGCTATTCAGTTAGATCATGGCTGGTTTGTGGACTAACTCCATATGCCTGCCTTGGGCCTATATCCCTTGCTTAATAAAAATTTGTCTATCTCAGGTTTAAATTTTAACAATTAAATTAGCATCGACTGCCAGTTGAAGATGAGAGTTCCAAACCTCCACTGCATTTTGCATGTAGGGCTGCTGAATGGCCTAGCCTTAATTCTTAGATTATATCTGCTGGTCCTAGAATCTTCAACTATTAGGAATAGTTGATCTTTATCTATCCTGTCTTTCCCTATTAATATGCTGAAAACCTTAGGTCACCCCTTAGACCCTTCTTCTCTAGAACTTTGGCTAATTTGTCTAACCTTTCCTCATAACTTAACCCCTGAATGAAGTCTAGGTATCATCCTTTTAAACCTGTATTGAACTCTGTCCAGGGCCAAAACACTTTCCTAAGATGTGGGACCTACATCTGTTCATGTACTTCATGTGGGGTCTCACTGGGTTTTTGTATAATATCTGCATTCCTGCAACCTCCCAGCCCTTTAGATATGAAGGCTTTTTGATTTGGCTTTTGATGGTTTTCTGCACCTGTTTGTGACATTTTAAGGGCTATGAATGTGAAGCCCCCAAATCTTGTTGGACATCTGCTGTATTCAACCTTGTGCTTTAAAAAGTACTCTGATCTATCCTTTTCCTGTCTGAAATGGATTACATAATTCTTGCTTATATTAAAATCCATCTACTACAGCTTTGTTATTTACCTAATTTGTCAATTCCTGTTGTAATATTATGTTGTCTTCAACAGTTGAATTTTTATGCCATTACTCAAGATGTTAATGAATATTGTGAATAATTGTGGCTCCAGTATGAATCCCTGCGGAACACCACTCGTCATGCCCTGTCAGTTTCAGTACTTGCCCTTTTATTCCAACTGTTTTCTGCCACTCAGTCAATTTCCTATCCATGTCAGTAATTTGCCCTCCATTCCATGGGCTTCCATCTTAATAAAGTCTCTTGCTTGGGATTTTATCAAAAGCCTTCTGAAATTCCATATAAACAACATCCTTTGACTTACCTCTGTCCGCCACGTTTGTCCCCTCTTCAAAAAACGCTGAGGTCTGTCGGGCATGACCTATCCTTCATGAATCCATGTTGACTCCCCTGAGTTTTTTTTGAGGCAATCAGTCATTCTATACTTGATTCTAGACTTCAAAAATTTCTTCACCACAGATGTTAGGTAAACTGGTCTGCAATTCCCTGGTTTCCCCCTCTCACCCTACTTAGAGTGGAGTGACATGAGCAGATTTCCAATTCAGAGGTCTAATTCCTGAATTCAAGGAACTCTGCTGAAGCCCTAACCACAAATCTTTCAACGTGCTCTCCCACCTCCTTTTAATACCATCAGGTCCTGGAGATTTATCACTCTTTAGTTACGTTAATTTTCCCATTATTGATTTACTTCAAATTTATTTAAACCCTATCCCTGATCTTCTAATTTTCTTTGGGACTTCTGGCTAGCTAACCTCCTTTTCTTTTGTGAACACTGAAGCAAAATAATCATTTAACATGTCTTCTATTTCTCCATGGTCATTGACAGTATTCCCACTCTCAGCCTTCAGTGGGCCAACAGTTATCTTAACCAGCTGCTTTTGTTTTATATAGCTATGAAATCTCTTCTATTGTCTTTTATGTCCCTTGCAAGTTTCCTGTTTATATTTTTTTTAGCTGTTCTTATAGGCGTTTTGTTGACCCTCAATATTCGTCCCATTTTGGAGAAGCTGAGCTGTTCTTTGTGTTTTTATAAACCTTTCTTTTAATTTTACGCCTCACTTTACCACCTCAGATATCCATGGCTGCTTAGTGAGGTGGGTCTTTTCGTAATCATTGCACACTGCTTCTGAATAGCATTAAATGTTTCTTTTGACTATGCTCCACTGTTCTTTGATTGTATAACCTATGAGGAGAGCTTCCCAGTTTAATATGCATGTCTGCCTCATTCCATTAAAGTCTGCTTGACTTAATTCAAAATTCTACCATTGATCTTTGCTTACCTCTTACAAATGCAGCATGAAACTTGATCATGTTACGATCACTATTTGACAAATGCTGATGAACAACGAGTTCACTAATTAAATCCGGCCCATTGTTCATTACTAGGTCCAATATTGCTTGACCCTTTTTGCATCCAAGAGATATTGCTATAGGAAATATCCAGGACAAACTCTAGAAATTCACAACCTTACTGATAGACTGGGACAGACAAGCACCTATGTTAAGATAAGATCCCTCATTATTACTACTCTACCTTTGCTATATAGTTGGTAAAAACAATGACTGCAGATGCTGGAAACCAGAGTCTAGATTAGAGTGGTGCTGGAAAAGCACAGCAGTTCAGGCAGCATCCGAGGAGCAATAAAATCGACGTTTCGTGCAAAAGCCTTTCATCAGGAATACAGGCAGAGAGCCTGAAGAGTGGAGAGATAAGTGAGATGAGGGTGGGGGTGGGGAAAAAGTGGCATAGAGTACAATAGGTGAGTGGGGGAGGGGATGAAGGTGATAGGTTGGGGGGGTGGAGTGGATAGGTGGAAAAGAAGATAGGCAGGTAGGACAAGTCATGGGGACAGTGCTGAGCTGGAAGTTTGGAACTGGGGTGAGGTGGAGGAAGGGAAATGAGGAAACTGTTGAAGTCCACATTGATGCCCTGGGGTTGAAGTGTTCCGAAGCGGAAGATGAGGCGTTCTTCCTCCAGGCGTCTGGTGTTGAGGGAGCAGTGGTGAAGGAGGCCCAGGACCTCTCATGTCCTTGGCAGAGTGGGAGGGGGAGTTGAAATGTTGGGCCACAGAGTGATGTGGTTGATTGGTGTGGGTGTCCCAGAGATGTTCCCTAAAGCGCTCTGCTAGGAGGCGTCCAGTCTCGCCAATGTAGAGGAGACTGCAGCAGGAGCAATGGATACAATAAATGATATTGGTGGATGTGCAGGTAAAACTTTGGATGTGGAAGGCTCCTTTAGGGCCTTGTATGGAGGTGAGGGAGGAGGTGTGGGTGCAGGTTTTGCAATTCCTGCTGTGGCAGGGGAAGGTGCCAGGACAGGACGATGGGTTGTCGGGGGGGGGACGTGGACCTGACCAGGTAGTCACGGAAGGAACTGTCTTTGCGGAAGGTGGAAAGGGGTGGGGAGGGAAATATATCCCTGGTGATGGGGTCTGTTTGGAGATGGCAGGAATGTCGGCGGATGATTTGGTTTATGCGAAGGTTGGTAGGGTGGAAGCTGAGCACCAGGGGCGTTCTGTCCTTGGTATGGTTGGAGGGGTGGGGTCTGAGGGCGGAGGTGCGGGATGTGGACGAGATGCATTGGAAGGCATCTTTAACCCGCTGGGAAGGGAAATTGCGGTCTCTGAAGAAGGAGGCCAACTAGTGTGTTCTGTGATGGAACTGGTCCTCCTGGGAGCAGATATGGCAGAGGCGGAGGAATTGGGAATATGGGATGGCATTTTTGCAGGAGGTAGGGTGGGAAGAGGTATAATCCAGTTAGCTGTGGGAGTCGGTGGGTTTGTAAAAAATTTCGGTCGTCATTAATGGAGATGGAGAGGCCCAGGAAGGGGAGGGAGGTGTCAGAGATGTTCCAGGTAAATTTAAGGCCAGGGTGGAATGTGTTGGTGAAATCGATAAATTAGTCAATCTCCCTGCGGGAGCACGAGATGGCGCCAATGCAGTCATCAATGTAGCGGAGAAAGAGGTGGGGAGTGGTGCCGGTGTAACTAAGGAAGATGGACTGTTCTACGTAGCCAACAAAGAGACAGGCATAGCTGGGGCCCATACAAGTGCCCATGGCTACCCCTTTGGTCTGGAGAAAGTGGGAGGATTCGAAAGAGAAATTGTTAAGGGTGAGGACCAGTTCGGCCAGACGAATGAGAGTGTCGGTGGAAGGGTACTGTTGGGGACGTCGGGAGAGGAAGAAACTGAGGGCTTGGAGGTCCTGGTCATGGTGGATGGAGGTGTAGAGGGATTGGATATCCATGGTAAAGATGAGGCATTGGGGGTCGGGGAAATGGAAGACTTGGAGGAGGTGGAGGGCGTGGGTGGTGTCTTGAATGTATGTGGGGAGTTCCTGGACTAGGGGGGGATAGGACAGTGTCGAGGTAGGTAGAAATGAGTTCAGTGGGGCAGGAGCATGCTGAGACAGTGGGTTGGCCAGGGTGGTCAGGCTTGTGGATCTTGGGAAGGAGGTAGAACCGGGCAGTGCGGGGTTCCCGGACTATGAGGTTGGAAGCTGTGTGTGGGAGATCTCCTGAGGTGATGAGGTTCTGTATGGTCTGGGAGATGATGGTTTGGTGTTTGGGGGGGGGTGGGGTCATGGTCGAGGGGGCGGTAGGAAGAGGTGTCCTCGAGTTGGCGTTTGACTTCAGTGGTGTAGAGGTCAGTGCGCCACATTACCACTGAGCCCTTTATCTGTTGGATTGATGGTGAGGTCGGAACCTATCACCTTCATCCTCTCCCCCACTCGCCTATTGTACTCTATGCTACTTTCTCCCCACCCCCACTCTCCTCTCACTTAACTCTCCACCCTTCAGGCTCTCTGCCTGTATTCCTGATGAAGGGCTTTTGCCCGAAACGTCGATTTTACTGCTCCTCGGATGCTGCCTGAACTGCTGTGCTTTTCCAGCACCAATCTAATCTAGACTTTGCTATATAGTTCTCTATTTTCGGCATTTATACAATCTAGCACTTCTGAGCTGCTACCAGGTGATCTGCAAATGACAGCTAATGTGGTTTCAGTTCCATGATAAAGTCCATTTTGTGTGCTTTGCATCATTACATTCTCCCTTATCATAGAAGTGATTCTGTTTCCAATCAGTAATGCTACTCTCCCTTTGCTGTTTTCTGTATCCCTCCTGTAAACCTTACAAACTGGTATGTCTAGTTTCCAGTCCTTACCATCCTGTTTCCACAATGACTTTGAGGTGCCGCCTTTATCGTAGTTTCCGATTTGAATATTGGATGTTTTCGTATTTACCAGTGACTACACTTCAAAATTACTTCATTGACTGTCAGGAGACCTGTGATATCCAGTGGTTGTGAAAATTTGGATACCTGCATGGATGCCCAGGTTTTAGCTGCACATCTTTCCAAATTTTCCCATTTAGAACTGATTGCCGTTCCTATCCACAAAGATTACACATTGACTCAGTTTAGGATCACTCTTTATAGATTTTGAAATTCCCTATCAAAAATTCTGTCTCAGACACTGCCTCCATAATACAATCAGTGTTTCTAAGATGTGTGCAACAATGAAACTACCGTTTCATTGGAAGAATAGATTGTAAGCAGAGGAAGTTTTCATGTCATCAGGTCAGACATGGGCAAGAAGCTTTTGTAGGATTTGGAGTTAATATTGAGAACTTTCTGCAATCTATGCGAAAATGCACAGTGAGGCAGAATGATGATGATGGAGCCATCTCGGGCACTGCTTTAAAGGTCTAAGTCTGAGAGTATAACTATGTCAGGCCATTGGTTGACAAGTCTGTAGGGAAAATTCTTCCAGTTTGGCACATCTCAAGATTTTGGGGAGAGTTTGCAGAGGTGCCTGGGCAATGCCTATTATTGTATTCAGTGCCTTGATTGATGCCTGATAGTAATCCCAGTTGTACTTTTGTTATTTGTACAAGTCAGTGGCTTGCTAGGCCATTTCTAAACTTATGGGGACAGTTGAGAGTCAATGATATTGGTTTGGAACTGTGTTAATATAGGCCAGACCAATTAAGGGCAACAGATTTCCTTCCTTACAAGGCACCAGAAAACCATTTTCGGATAATCTGGTAGTTTTGTTGTCACAATTACTAAGACTAGTGTTACAGACCAGACCAAACCCCCTCAAAATATATCAAGGACCCTAACTTGTATTTAAAGGCAAGCATAAAGTGCTGTGTTCCAGATGTGATTCGATACTTGGCTTTAAGCAAAACATGCTTTATTCTTACACTACAGGTTAATACAAACAAAAAAGAAGAATTGGCACAACTTAAACTCTTATCAAAATACTTAATAATATATTATTTAACTACTCATCATCAGTTTCAGTAGATCACCACCAGCAGATTTCCAAACACATACCTTTGGCAGAGGCAAATTCAGCAAAACCCATTTCTCTCTCTTTTTATCTCCTCCCGTCCAGGAGAAAGGAACATCAACCAAGTAAAGCTAGCAGCAGAGGGAGAACTCGAGCGCTGTGCAGCAGCAGAGGGAGAGCTGTATATAGCAGCCTCAACTCCAAATAAATTCCCTACTTCAACAACTGAAAGCAAAACTAAAACCTGTCTCTGAGTCTGATTCCACCCATTCATGCTTCTTTTGTCTAACGTTTTAAAAAACTCAAAGTTATTTACTGTGATTTCTATGGAGTAGACACCTTGGGACCAGGTTGCCAACACCCCTCTTCAAGAGAAACGGCACCGAACAAATCCCTCTTAAAGGCATCTATTGTGACAAGTTTCTAGTTCCAGCTTTTATCAAATGTATACAGGCATAAAGACATGAGTAAGTCACTCAGCCCTTCGAGCTTGCTCCACCATTCAATAAATCATGGCTGATCTGATTTTAACCTCTACTCTGTATATCCCCAAAAATCTTGTACCCTGAGTAATCTAGAATGTATTTACCTGTCCCTTTTAAAAGCAAAACGTGAAAATTTTAATCCACTGTCTTTTAAGGAGGGTAATTCCAAAGGTTCTTAATCCTTAGTGAAAAAAATGTTTCCTCATCTTCGTTTTAAATGGGCATTTGGTTATTTTATAAGTATGATATTGAGCTGTACATTCTCCCACAAGAAGAAACATGCTTTCAACATCGACCCAGCAATGTCCCTTTGGGTCTTGTATGTTTCAGTTGGGTCACCTCTGACTATTCTAAACTCCAGTGGATACTAACCTATCCAGCCTTTACACATAAGGCAGCCCTCTTATCCCAGGTTTTAGTTTAGTAAACTGTCTGTGCAATTGTTGTAATGCATTAACATCCTCTTTAGCACACAGTATTCTACATGTGGTCTCACTAATGCCCTATATAACTGAAGAATAACCTCCCTACTCTTCCATTGAATTCCTCTCACAATAGAACATAACATTCCATTAGCTTTCTTGATTACTTGCTGTTTCTCCATACTCTCCTATGATTCACGCATTGGATACCCAGATCTCTCTGCTTCTTGGAGCTCTGCAAGCTGTCATGCTTTTTTGGTCTTTCTGCCAAAACAGACAATTTGACTCCATTTGCCAGAATTTTGACCACTCACTTAACCTATCCATATTCTTTGTAAACACCTTATGAACTCTTCACCACGCCCTTTCCTATCTATCTTTGTGTAATCAGCAAACTTAGCTGCTATATTTTTGATTTCTTCATACAGATCATTTATATGAATTATAAAGAGTTGAGGACTCAGCACTAATGCTAGTTGCATATAACATCTTGCTAACCTGAAAAAGACTTACTTATTCCTACTCCCTGCTTGTTGTTAGCAAGCTAATCTTCTATCCGCACCAATGTGTTACCCCATACACCATGAGACTTTATTTCTGTAATAATCTTTAATGTAGCACCTTTATCAAATTCTTTTTGGAAATCTAAATATAATACATCCATTAGTTTCTGTTTATTCATAAAAGAATGCCAGTAAATTAGTTAAACATTATTTTCCTCTCACAAAACCACGTTCTCTCCGCCTGATTACATTGAACTTATCTAATTTATAATGTATGTATTAACAGCTTTAACAATGTCCCTAAAGCAGGCATTAAGCTAATTGGCGTGTAGTTTCCTACTTTTTGCCACCCTTTTTGAATGCAAGAGTTACGTTAGCAATTTTCTACTCTGAAGACACCTTCCCTGAATCTAATTGGTTTTATTTTCCAAAAACAATGCATTATTTGTTTCACTGGTTACAAGACCATGGATGAAATCCATCAGGACCTGGGGATTTGTCAACTTGCAGTTCCAATGATTTACTCCATACTGTTTTCTTGAGAATTGTGATTTTATTCAGTAAGTTTATTGCTCCCCACAGGCCCCCTTTCAATCCCTGAGTCACAATTACTTCTGGGATGTTACTTGTGTCCTCTCTAGTGAAGCTAATACAAATCTCTTCCATTCTTCTGCTATTTCCTTATCTTCCAATACTAAATCCTGAAACTCCATTTCAAAATAAGCTTATTTTGTTTAGATTAGATTACTTAGTGTGGAAACAGGCCCTTCAGCCCAACAAGTCCACACTGACACGCTGAAGCGTAACCCACCCAGACCCATTCCCCTACATTTACCCCTTCACCTAACACTACGGGCAATTTAGCATGGCCAATTCACCTAACCTGCACATTTTTGGATTTTGTTAACACATTTCTTTTTTATCTAGATAAACTTTTTCTATCTGTTTTCATATTTTTGACTAACTTTGTTTCTCCTCTAATTCATCCATCCTTATTAATCTTTTAGTAATTTTTTGCTGCGTTTATATTCCATCCAATCTTTTCATCGCCAACTATTTTTACAGAATTATATGTCTTTGTGTGTGTGAGAGAGAGAGGGAGAGTGTGTGCATGCATGCGAATGTGTTCTTGAGAGTGTGTGTGTGGTTAAGAGGGAGTGTATATGAGTGTGCGATGAGGGAGTATATGCCTGTGAGAGAGAGTGAGTAGGAAAGGAGGTTTGTGTGACACCTGTAATGTTATATGATTAGATTAGATTACTTCCAGTGTGGAAACAGACCCTTCGGTCCAACAAGTTCTCTCAGATCCTCCGAAGAGCAACCCACCCAGACCCATTCCCCTACACCTAACATTACGGGCAATTTAGCACGGTCAATTCGCCTAACCTGCACATTTTTGGACTGCGGGAGGGACCCGGAGGAAACCAATGCTGACATGGGGAGAATGTGCAAACTCCACATAGACAGTTGCCTGAGGCGGGAATTGAACCCGTGTCTCTGGCGCTATGAAGCAGCAGCGCTAACCACTGTGCTACCGTGCCACCCTCTCTCTGACCTTCTCTCATATACACACACTCATTGGCATATTCCCTCACATTTGCGCACACGCTCTCAAGCGCACATACACATATTCTCTCATACTTGCACACACTCTGTCTCTCTAAAGCATGCATGCACCCTCTCCCTCCCTCATACGCAAATTTATGGGGTGAAATTGCATTTGCAGATTTGAATTTGCAGGGTATATTCAATTTTGTTTAAAAAAGTACAGTCTGTAGATAATCAGTCAATGTGGCATTTTATAAATTCCTACTTTGGAAATAACACCACTTTGCCTCCAGGATGAGATACAAACAGACTTGGAACATGGCCTTGCACCTAAAATGCATTGTCTGATCTAGGGTGTCACGTTTATTCTGATAAAACCTGAAGTTATCTTGGGGCAGGGATTTACATATTAATCAATGGAAACCTGCATCTCCATTCTAACTGATTAAAGACTTAATAGCTAGCTCGGTTTGTTCAATACATTGCATAATTTGTATTACTCTTTGGATGTAGAATTTATAGTAACAAATCAATGTATTCTCTCTCACTAGCTGCCTGAGGAAGGAGCGAGGGCTCCGAAAGCTTGCAGTTTCAAATAAACCTGTTGGCCTATAACCCAGTGTCATGTGGTTTTTGACATTTTGGAGCAGGAATTGTGCCTTAGAGATTGCTCAGTTAGTCCATGTCCACTGTTAAAAATCATGAGAATTTAAAGGGATCTTGTAGCTACTGACACTCAGAGCTCTACAGCAGCCATTACTGCCCTGGAATTCAAGACCCAAGAAACTCAAACTTATGACCCCACAGTTAAGAAAGCCCTGTCTTTAATCAATCAAAACAATCCAGAAGAAACAATTTTTTTCACAAAAACATTTTAAACATGTACTCTTGTGTAAACAAAGAGCAAGTGCCCCATTGAATGGATAAATCTAGATGGAACATGTGTTGAGTGTTAGAGTATTTGAAAAAGTGATAAAGTATTTTTGTTACTAGTTGGTTTACAAATGTAAATCATGAGCTACTAAAAGGTCTAAATTGAGAATTAGCTTACTTGAATATGTTTTGTAGCCTTTTTAGATGTGCAAAATTATCTTTTTGAGTTTGAGACGATAGAAGCTAGAATGAAATTAAACTAAGCATTTCTTATTTCAGGCTGAATTACGGGCAGCTGTATTCTTGGCTCTTGAAGAACAGGAGAGAGTAGAGGTGAGTGTTTTTTGCAAAGCATTGAGTCATTTAATTAACTGTTAAGTATTAATTGCTGTACATTTTGTTTAATTGTCAAAAATCAGAATTGTATTAATGTAGCACATGCTAAATTCAGTGTTTGCCTACAGTGTTATGGAAGGCAATGCTACGGGAGGCAGTGCTCCAGCCATTGACTGATTGTTTGAAGAAAGCTTTTTAAAATTATAATTTGTGTATATGCAATATTTGTTCGTGTGATTAGTTATCATTTAGCAAATGTTGCATAGCTTAAAGCACTAGAGGTAACTTAACCAAGTTAAAAAGATTAGCTAAATGTATGTAAAGGTTAGTTTTTCAGATGGATAAGAAACCGTTGGATTCCACTATCAAATACAGTAATTACCATGTTTTTTGTTTTGTTATTCAGCCTCTTTCCATCATTTCTTTGCATAACTAGAATGTGAAAATTGCTCAGGAAAAGCTTCCTATTTTACCCAGCATCTCAGATGTTTGTTTCTAGTTTACAATTACACTAACGTTTACTTAACAAAACACAATTACAAGTGTTTAAAAAATAGATGTTGAGAAAGAAAGGTAAAGTCGACTAGAGGCATCAAAAAAGAACTATATAGGGGACAAAGTTAACGGTAAAAGATAAGTAGCAAATAAATCACAAGGTAAGTTTTTTTTAAATGCATTACAAAGGAAGACAAATTTTAATCATGTAGAAAGTGGACTTCAAGTAGCTATTTCTAATTTATTTTATAGAATAAAACACCATTGGTTAATGAGAGCTTGAAGACATTTTTGAACACAGAGAATGGTAAGTACTGTTTTAATTGGATTTGTAAGTTAAATTAAAACTGCTCTATCCTACTACATACACAGGAATATTGTAATATAAGGGGGGATATAGCTTCTGAAACATATTTGGAAAAATTTTCTAGATCATTATGTTTCCAAATCAACAAGAAATTGAGGCATTTTTCCATTCACATTTGGGGCATGAGAGGCCAACTAAGAGATAGTGATCATAATATCATGAAGTTTAGGTTAGCTCTGGAAAAGGATAAAGAGAAAGTTAGTGGAAAAATCATTGAAGGTGGTGGCGGAGGGAAGGGGTGGTGTGATTTCAATATTGTGAGAATAGAACTGACCTTGATAAATTGGAATCAAAGATTGACAGACAAAATTCTAAGGGAGCAATGGATTGTCTTGAAATGTGAGCTATGTTTCTGGTTGTAAGTAATATTTTTCTATGAAATGAAACGTAAGACAAACTAAACCAAAGCTGTCACGATGACAAATTTTATAGCGAAAAAATAATTGATGAGAAATAACAGTTGTCAGGGTGTTTGTATAAGTAAGAACGCAACTGTATGTAGAATGATGATAAGGGAAAGTGGAGAAAGAGAACCAAAAAGAAAACATGGGAAGAGATTACAAGCTAAGATAAAAAGAGAATTTAAAAGTCACTGAAAGGCATTTAAACAGTAAGAGTGAGCAGGGCTCATTAGGGATCAAAACGGCAATGCGTGCATAGAGACAGAGAGGTGGATGAGATGCAAAATGAGTTTTTTGCATATGTTTTTGCCAAAGAAGCAGGTGCTGTGATAAGTTAGGAGCTGAAACATGAGATCGGGTGACAGTTGATAAAATTTGAGGTATTAGGAAATCTGGGGTGAACTGAAAGTTGATAATTTTCCAGAACCAGATGAGATGCATCTGTGGATACTGAGGAATTTGAAAAATAGGAACAGTGGAGGTACTGGCCATAACCTTCAAATCCTCCTTGGATACATAAGTAGTACTAGAGGATTTAGGATTGCAAATAATGCACCTTTTTCATTCAAAGAAGTAAGTATGGATGAACCTAGCAATTACAGACAAGTCGGTTTTAACATTGGACATGGGAAAACAAAACTAAGAACCGATGATCTGAGATTAAATTTTGTCACCTTAAATTTGGACCAATTAAGCTGCGCTTTTCCAGCAACACATTTTTCAGCTCTGATCTCCAGCATCTACAGTCCTCACTTTCTCCCAATAAAGGAAAGCTAACATGGATTTGCTAAAGGCAAATTGATCATTTGACTTGTATTTTTTTTATGAGCTAGCAGAGAAGGTTGAATGTAATAGTTGTGTTGAACCTGGACTTCCAAATAGAGTTTGATAAAACAGCACATAATGAGTTTATCAGCAAAGTTAATACAATGGAAATGTTGTTAGCTGTGCTTCAATTTCAAGTAATGTCTTCATCATATTTTTGTGATGGGTTAGAACTGTGACTGAACAGGTTGATCTGTGGATCTTTTTGGGTATGTGGGGCAGGGTGTGCCACAAGATTGTGCGATCCAGAGTCCAGGATTTGTATCTTCTTATTCTTTTCCACTGCTTTGCCCTTTCAATAAGTTATGTGTATCAAACTATGATTCGGCTTGATGAACAAGTTGTAGCCATTTTGAAAGATTGGTGAAAAGCTCCTCCCAGTCATTGATGCCAGTGCTGCCATGATCTATGGAGAGCCTCAACTGTCTTTGAAACATTTTTCTTCCTCCCTGGGGTTTTGCCTATTTGAGTTGGGAAGACAGCATCTAACAGGAGAAATGTTTTTTGACCATCTGAACCTGTTCCAGTCCATCAGAGTTGATTTTCATGTGTTTGAATTTTAGTGGAGTTTCCTTGAAGAAAGATATTTCTCGATGTTTGGTTCACAGATGTTGACCCTCCCTTTCACTCCATAATGACCTGCTCACGTTGTATCTGTGCTCCCGTTTGGAGCAAGCTCCCTGAGGAAGATCCACCAACAAAATACCTTTACATCAAGGAATGGGAAACACCCAGATGTCACTAGAAGGTGGGGGTTTGTTCCAAAACCCATCTGACTGATGGCAGGCTTCGAACTACCATAGAGAGAGTATGGTCTTGCAAAACTCTTTCTAGACCAACCAGGGCTAATGCTGTGGCAAACTTTGTCAATGGGGCCTCCATGCGCAGCCATTCTGCACAGTATGGAAAAAAAACAATGCTGTATATTAGTGAGGAACCTCATAATTGACAAGCTATTCACTTTAAACTGAGCAAGCTCTAGAGGACACTATTACCTAGCATTTTCCTTGCTAAATGCAATTAAAATCAGAGTGGAAATAAGTATGATTTAATGCAACAATTTACATAATTTACCAGAGACACCAACGATGACCAGGATGGTGTAGTATAGTTTTTCCACTATACACACCCTCTGCTTTTTGTCATTTTTATATAAATAACTTGGATGTGAACATAGGAGGGATGGTTAATAAGTTCACAGCTGACCACCTAAATTGGTGTTATAATGGACAGCCAAGAAGGTTACCTCCAGGATTTTGATCAGATGGGCTGGTGGGCCGAGGAGTTTAATTTAGAGTTTAGTTTAGAGTTTAATGTGAGATGTTGCATTTTGGTAAGGCAAATCGGGACAGGACTTATACCCTTAATGGTAAGGTCCTGGAGAGTGTTATTGAACATAGTTTCCTTGGAGTGCAGGTTCAGTGTTCCTTGAAAGTGGAGTCACAGGTAGACAGGGTAGTGAAGGTGGTGTATGGTATGCTTGCCTTTATTGGTCAGTGACTTGAGTATATGAGTTGGAAGATCATGTGGCAGCCGTATAGGACATTGGGTTGGGCCCCTTTTGGAATATTGCATTCAATTCTGGTTACCCTGCTATATGAAAGATATTGTGTAATGTGAGGGTTCATATAAGATTTACAAGGATGTTGCCAGGGCTGGAGAGTTTGAGCTACAGGGAGATGCTGAATAGGCTGGGCTAATTTCCTTGGAATGTTGGAGGCTGAGAGGTGACCTTACAGAGGATTAGAAAATCCAGAGGGGTATACATAAGGTGAATAGCCAAGATCTTTTCCCAGAGGCAGTGGAATCCAAAACTAGAAGGTGTAGGTTTTAAGGTGAGAGGGGAAAGATTTAAAAGAGACCTAAGAGACAATTTGTTCGTGCAGAGTGTGATGCATGTGTAGAATGAGCTGCCAGAACAACGTTTTACAAGGCATTTGGAGGGTAAATGTATAGGAATGATTTAGAGGGATATGGGCCAAATGCTGGCAAGTGGGACTAAATTAATTCAGGATATCTGGTTGGCATGGACAAGTTAGACTGAAGGGTCTGTTTCCATGCTTTACAGCTCTATGACTAAGTGTGAGATGACAAGCTATCAGTACACTATACTTCTATGATTTATGAAGAATTTTATTGGTAAATACCAGGTGTTGCAACTTTGGGGCAGCACTGCTGCTTCACAGCTCTCGGGTGACTGTCTGTGTTAAGTTTGCACTTTCTTACCCTGTCTACATGGGTTTTCTCCAAGAATATGCAGATTAAGTGAATTGACCAAGTGCCCATAATGTTCAGGGATGTGTAGATTAGGTGCATTCATTAGTCAGGAGAAACGTAGAGTAATAGGATAAGGGAATAGGTCTGGATGGGATACTCTTCAGAGGGTCGGTGTGGACTTGTGTTAAATAGGTTGTTTTCGCACTGTAAGGATTCTGTGATCATTTTGGCACTAAGGTGACTGAAGCTAGTTTTCCATTCCAGGTGTTATTTAGCACTGACACCGGAAGGCAGTGGTCTTTTACGGTGAACTTCGGAGACTTTCACATAGTCTTCTTTAATCCTGGTTTGGATTTTGTAGCTGTGTTTCAGATCTCCAACTGAAATTACATAATTGCAGAATTATGATGTAGTTTGTCGGAGATCCAGATCTTTGGACTGCAATCGCTGAGCTTTGTGAATTAGAGTGAAATGTTTTGGTCAGACCAATTAATGCAGTGAAGGATTCCTGGTGTTGATTTTGGCATTTTTCTTGAATTTGTCTGGCAGTACAGCATACTGAAGGTTTTCTGAGAACAGTCTAAAGCCACACTTGATGTCTGCAGGTGGATTACTCAGTCTCAGGATGTAAGCAATTCAGGAGCATGAGAGTCAGGATTTTCTATGCTATGGACGATAATAAACCTTATTTGTTTCCACAACATGAAAAACTTGCTTTCTTAAAGATAGTGACAATTGTTGCACTCCTAAAGTTAGGGAAGAATTTCTTTTCTTCCTGTATCATTAGGATGGGTTCCTGGAGTTTTGACATTAGCTAAATAAAACTCTTCCACTTTAAGGACCACAGCTTGAATGCCATCAAATCTAAAAGGCTTTTTTAAATCTATTTGATTGCTTTTTGATGCTCTCCCATCAATGGAGGTTCACCAATGGATTCTGTTGGAGGATACCGGGAGAGTAACTTCACTGTGGATTCACTTCAAAGATTTGTTGAAAATGATTTCTTCTAGCATTGTCAGAACATTATTATCATTAAAAAGCCAGATATGCAAAGGGAATTTTGTCCATTTGACTTTGGTACAATCTGATGTTGCTCTGCACATTGTTGGATCTCTGACTTTCTCTTCCTACCACTTTTTCTTTCAGATTTGTCTTAGGATGTTGACCATGAGCTTTTGAAGTCTACTTATTTTAACGTGCAATTTTGGATTGTTCTGCTAGGCAGTGAAGACTGCTTGTTATTTTTACTTTTCAAAGAATTCTCCAATTTCAACATTTTTATCAAACCAGTCTGATAGAAATGGAATGAAAAGGCCGTGCAGCAGAGCCGGGTGATACAAAATGGAAAAGTGGTAAATTTAAAATCAGCAGCATCTGTGGAGAGAGAACAGAGTTGATATGTTAGGTCAGTGACATAGGCATGAAAGGTTATTGATCTGGCACATTAACTCTATTTCTGTCTCCATGATACTTACAGATTTCCAGTATTTGCAGTGTTGTGCTATTTATAGTAGTGATTAAGTTATTATTTTGGAGTGAAGGAAGTGTGAGTGATACCAGTACCACGGCTTTTACAGACTTACATTAATTACTTAGATTTGGATTTGCAAGGCACTTCAAAAATTTGAATTTGACATGACCTATATAAGTGTTGTGAATAATGAAGAGGAGAATAGTGAAGAATTTCATGATTAACTTTAATCCAGAGAAGTGTGAAGTAATATATTTTGAAAGGAAGAACGATGCAAAGCAAAACAAAGCAGTTCCAAGGGTAGAGGATCCTGGAGGTTTCTTCACACAAATCATTAAAGGTGGCAGGTGGTTGAGAAAATGGTTAATAAGGTAAACAGAATCCTAAGCTGTATGAATAAGGGTATGTAGTGCATTAGACAGGAGGTTATTGGGAAGCTTCATAAAACATGACAACTCAACTAAATTATTGTGTCCCATTCTGGGTTCCTTACTGTACATGAGATGTGAAGGAGTGAGAGAGTGTACAGAAAGATTTATAAAATTTGATCAGACAATAAAGGACGTGAGTTAGATGGATTGATTGGAGAAATGGCTGTACTCTGAGAAGAGACTTTCGAGAGTAACTTACTCTTCAGGTCGGGGGTGGCCATGGATTTCTGTATGGCCCCTAGTTACGTCTGTCTCTTTGTGGGATACGTCGAACGTTCCTTGTTCAAGTCCTATTCCAGCCTCCACCCACAACTGTTTCTCTGGTACATTGATGATAACATCGGTGCTGCTCAACTCTGTCGTCGGAAATGGAAAAGATTATCAATTACACTTCCAATTTCCACCTCACTCTCGCCTTCACTTAGTTCATCTCTGACTCCTCTCTTCCTTTCCTTGACATCTCTGTTTCTATTTCTGGGAATATTCTGGTCACCAATTTCCACTACAAACCAACTGACTCCTACAGTTACCTTCACTGTACATCCTAAGACCCTTACTTCCTGTAAAGACACTATTCTGTTCTCCCACTTTCTCTGTCTCAGTTGCATCTTTTCTGATGATGTCACTTCGACAAGGGGACTTCTGAAATGTCCACCACCTTCCTCAATTGAGTATTCCCCAGAATCGTAGTTGACAGGGGCCTCAGCTGGGTCTGATCCATCTCCTACATTTCTCATCCCTCTCACAACAGCTCCAGGAACCCCCTTGTCCTCACCTACCATCCCACCAGCATCCAGAGAATCATTAGCTGCCATGTCTGCCACTTCCAGCTGGATGCCACCAGCAGACACCCATTCCCCTCTCCTGCCTTGTCATCAAGGGCCATTCACTCATGGACGTTCTAGTCCACTCCTCTTTCACTCCCAACAATCCCTCACAGCCCCATGGCACCTTCCCCTGCAAATGCAGAAGGTGTTACACCTGCCCATTTACTTCCTCCTTCCCTAATATCCAAGGGCCCAAACACACCTTCCAAGTGAAATAATGCTTTACCTGCACTTCACTCAATCAAGTATACAGCATTTGCTGCTGACAATATGATCTCCTCTATATTGGTTAAATACAGAGTGGACTGGGTAACCACTTCACAGAGCACCAATATTTTGTTCGCAAAAAAGACCAAGCTTCTGGTTGCCTGCCACTTCAATGTAACACCTTGTTTCCTGGCCAACATCTCTGTTTCAGGCTTGCTGCGGTCTCAAAAGCTCAATGCAAACTGGAAGAATAGTACTTCATTTTCTGCTTGTGAACTCTACAACCTTCTGGACTCAATACCAGGTTTGACAATTTTAGGGCTTGAGTCACTTTCTTCCATGTCCTTACCACAACAGCAGACCTTGTTATCCCGTGGTCTACTATTACACGCTACTCATTGTTGGCCACTAATAGTCCCCATTAACAGCCATTCACTCTCCTAGACTGGCTGTTATCCACTCCTTTGTCTTTCCAACTGTTCTTTCTCTTTGGGCTCTCTCTCCACCTATTGTTTACTCCCTGCCCCCCCCCCCCCCCCCACCCCTTTTCTTTTGCATATAAACAATGTTTTCCTAGCTACCATCAGTTCTGAAGAAACGTCACTGGATCCAAAACATTAACTCTGATTTCACTGCATGGATGAAGAATTGCTTAACATAGGAATGAGTAGAGGTCTTGAGAAAAGTACTTATCAAGACAGTGGTTTGGTGTATATTGTTGAATGTAGTGAACATGAGTAATGAGTTTTCAGGATGGTGGAGAAAGCAAGTTCATTGGTGAATCAAGAATAGGCAGTGTATCCTAAGGAATGAGAACTTGCTGAGGAAGCTGGTAGGTGAGTAGAGGATTTAGAATCAAGATGGAGGGAGTGGTATGGTAATTAGCTTGAAATTGAAAATAGGAAGCTCCTACTAGCAACTGAGGAGGCAACCATGAAGAAATGTGGAGGTGAGAGGGGAAAGATATAAAAGAGACCTAAGGGGCAACTTTTTCAACAGTACATGTATGAAATGAGCTGCCAGAGGAGGCTGGTACAATTGCAACATTTAAAATGCTTCTGGATGGGTACGTGAATAGGAAGGGTTTGGAGGGATATGGGCCGGATGCTGGCAAATGGGACTAGATTGGGTTAGGATATTTAGTCGGCATGGACGGGTTGAACCGAAGGGTCTGTTTCCATGCTATACATTTCTATGACTCTATGCAGCAAGACCTGCTGAGATTTTACAGCAATTTCTGTTTTTGTTTCTGATTTCCAGCATTTGCAGTTCTTTTGGTGTTTTAATTTGAGAGTAAATTTGTTACAGGCATTCAAAATCACTGGGACCTCTCTCTAACGTAAAAAGGGTTCTTGTGGCATAGTGCTAATGTCCCTACTTTTTAAAACAGGAGACACAGGTTCACGTCTCATCTGCTGCAGAGGTATCTAATAACATTCTTGAATAGGTTGATTAGAAAATATTATCCTGAAGAGCTAGGGCTCTTGTGATGCAGTGATACTGTCTCAAGCTCTGATCCAGAAGGCTTGGATTCAGGTTCCAACTGCTCAAGCATTTGTAATAACATTCCTGAACAGGTTGATTCAAAATATCCAAAGTTAGATGTCTTGTAGTGCACTGGTAGTGTCCCTATCTCTGACTCAGGAAACCTGGGTTTAGGTCCCACCTGCTCCAGAAGTGTGCGATAACATCTCTGAACAGGTTGATTCATAACCATATTTGGGCAGATTTCTATTGGAGCAGTAATAGTGTCCCTCCCTCTGAGCCAGGAGGCTTGGGTTACTTTCCACCTCAGGACTAGAGAGTTTGAGTTATAAGGGTAGGCTGGGGCCTTTTTCACTGGAAGGTGGGACGTTGAGGGGTCACTTTATCGAGGCTAATAAAATCATGAGGGGCATAGGTAAGGTGAATAGCAAAAGTCTTTTCCCTAGGGTGGGGGAATTCAAAACTAGAGGGCATATTTTTAAAGTGAGAGGAGAAAGACTTACAAGGGACCTGAAGGATAACTTTTTCACACAGATGGTGAGTCCAAAAACGTGTGCAACTCCGAAGTGGAAAATGAGCTGCTGTTCTTCTATATATGGAATGAACTGCTAGAGGAAGTTGTAGATGCAGATACAGTTACAACATTGAAAAGACATTTGGATAGGTGCATAAGTAGGAAAGGTTTAGTGGGATATGGGCCAAATGCAGGCAAGTGCGCCTATTTTCATTTGAGAAACTTGGACATGTTGGACTGAAGGGTCTGTTTCTGTGCTGCATGACTCTGAGTACAGAAATATGTAAAATGAGAAAAACTAGGTGGAACAGGCTCTTCTGAGTCCAGTGTTACCTTGAACTGAAAGGTACATCCTACAAAGGGCTCATGAGGTGTCATGGTAGTGTCCCTAATGTGGAGCCAGCAGGCCTAATTTCAAGTACTTTCTGCTTCAGAGGTATGTATTAATATTTATGAGCAAGTTGATTAAAAAATATCTAACTCCAAAGTAGGTGATAAAATCTCTTGTAGCTCAATGGGAGTATCCCTATATAGGAGTCAGAAGGCCCAAGTTCAAGGCCAACCTACTCCATAAGTTTACGATAGCGCATCCGAGCAGGTAGATTAGAAGCTATTGATATTTGCTAAGCATTCTTGCCATGTAGTGTAGTAGTTATAGTGTTGCTGCCTCTGATCCAGGAAACCTGGCTTCAAGTTCTGCTTGAGAGGTTTGTCATGATAATTCTAAACAGGTTGATTGCAAAATATGCCCAGACTGGATAACAAGTCTATCTTGTGGCAGAAAAGTCATGAATCTATCTTAGCCAAGTTAAAAGCCCATTGATGCAGTCTTAACAATTCTGAACAAGTTAATTTGGAAATTTCTAGACATGAGACCTGCAAAATGACATTCTCGTGAGACTTGTGGTGCAATGATAGTGACCATGCCTGTGAGCCAGGACGCCCAGGTTCAAGTTCTATCTGCCCCAGAGGTGTGTCATACCATATCTGAGCAACAACTTGATTATAATAGATACTGGGGCTCATGTGATACAATGATGGTGTACCTGCCTCTGGTCAGAATGCTGGCATTCAAGTCCCATCTCCAGTGGTTATCAGAAAATAATCTGAACAGAGATTTTAACAAATCTCCCGAGCAGGATGTCATTCCATTTTGGAAGGGTAAAGAAGCAGAAGGCACTGATTAAAGGTTAATGGCAAAGGAACAAAACCTATTTTATGCAATGAGTGATTAGAATATGGAATGCACTATCTGAGTATGGTAAAGGCAGATTTAACCCATATCTTCAAAGAGGAAACTGAATAGCTACTTGAAGAGAAAACAAGTTAAGGCTATGCAGAAAGGACAGTGGTGTGAAACTAGCTGAGTTTCTCTGCATCGAGCCAGGTCAACACAGTTGGAGAAATGATATCCTCTTTTGCTGTAACGATTCCATATATGAAACATACTGGTAAATTTGTTCAGAATTTGACAGACAGTTTTCCTTCATAGGGCGTTTGGTGGCTGGTCTTGTTGCTGAATTTCTCCAATTTTTCAATCTGGACTTTACTTTGGCAGTATTCCGACCAGAAACAAACACGGTAAGTCAATTTCACGTTTTAAAAATTTAAACATTAAGTCATAAGACTTTAGGGTGGTCAAGCCTTATTCAAAATATTGAGCTTGTTACTCTTTCAGTTTCTGACAAAACTTAATGGTGAAAAAATGTCTTTTCTTTAAAAATGTCATCTATACCTACACGTCCCAATGCAGAAAGAGGGGATGTAAAGAATTTGCATTTCAATCCCCATTTCATAACCTCAAGATACTACTTTGTGCTTCACAGCGAAATAAATACTTTGGCAGTGTGGTCACAATTGTAATATTTGTAAGTTCATTGCAAATTTCTCACCATCACATTTTAAAATTTCCAGATACCTCACCTTTGGTTTCCAATATTTTATTGTATCTCTGCAGTAGTGTCTCTGTGGGTCTGTCTTGCTGTTGGGACAGGACATGGATAGAGGTGGCTTGGGCTTTTTGTATATAGTGTGGTTTGATGAGTACCACTATATCAAGCTTGACTAATCTATAAGATAGCTCTTGTGGTTTTGGTACAAGTCCCCAGTTATTAGTAAGGAAACTTCGCAGTGTTGACTGGGCACACCTTGATCAATATTGTTTTTGGTGCCTAGGTCTGTGCTGGGGGGTTTGTCTGGTTTTATCCCATTTTTAATATTCTGTAGTGGTTTTGTACAACTGAGCAGCTTGCTGGGCCAATTCTGAGGTACATAAATAGGCAATCACACTATTGTGGGCCTGTGAGTCCAGCATAGGCCAGAACACACACAGGGCGTTTGTGAAACATTGTGTTTTTATGAGAATTTTGATATTGTCAGTAGTGATGAACATTAAACTGAAGTTTAATTCGAGTTTTATTAATTAACTAAAGTTAGGGACAAGGCCAGACTCTTGCAAAATATTTGAAGAAGGTGGGCTAAATCCTAACTTTTTTCATAAAGGCAAACGTAATGTGCCGTGTTCCAGATGGCGTTTTTAAATTTATTCTTTTTTGTGGAATGTGGGCATCATTGGCTCAATAGCATTTATTGCCTGTCCCTAATTGCCCTTGAGAAGGTGGTGAGCTGCCTTCTTGAACCGCTGCAGTTCACCTGCTGTGGGTTGACCCACAATGCCATTAGAACATAAAACATTACAGCGCAGTACAGGCCTTTTGGCCCTCGATGTTGCACCGACCTGTGGAATCAACCTGAAGCCCATGTAACCTACACTATTCCATTCTTGTCCATATGCCTATCCAATGCCCTTAAAGTTGGTTTGTTTACTACTGTTGCAGGCAGTGTGTTCCACGTCCCTATACTCTGAGTAAAGAAACTACCTCTGACATCTGTCCTATACCTGTCACCCCTCTATTTAAAGCTATGTCCCCTCATGCTAGCTATCACTATCTGAGGAAAAAGGCTCTTGCTGTCCAACGTATCCTCTGATTATCTTATGTCTCAATTAAGTCGCCTCTCAACCTTCTTCTCTTGAACAAAAACAGCCTTAAGTCCCTTAGTCTTTCCTCGTAAGACCTTCCCTCCATACCAGGCAACATCCTACTAAATTTCCTCTGAACCCTTTCCAAAGCTTCCAAGTCCTTCCCATAATGCAGTGACCAGAACTGTGCGCAATACTCCAAATGTAGCTGCACCAGACTTCTATACAGCTGCAGCATGATCTCATGGTTCCGAAACTCAATCTCTCTACCAATAAAACCTAATACATGTATGCTTTCTTAACAACGCTATCAACCTGGGTGGCAGCTTTCAAGGATCTGTGTACTTGGACACTGGCATCTCTCTGCTCATCTAAACTACCAAGAATCTTGCCATTAGCCCAGTACCCTGCACTCCTGTTACTCCTTCCAAAATGAATCACCTCACTTTTCCGCATTAAACTCCATTTGCCACCACTCAGCCCAGCTCTGCAGCTTATCTATGTCTCTGTAACTACAACATCCTTCGTCACTATCCACAACTCTATTGACCTTTGTGTCATCCGCAAATTTACTAAACCATCCTTCTAGGCCCTCCTCCAAGTCATTTATATAAATGCTGTACAACAGTGGACCCAAAACAGATCCTTGTGGTACCCCACTAGTAACTTAACTTAAGGATAAATATTTCCCATCAACAACCACTTTGTCTTCTATCAGCCAGCCGATTTCTGATCCAAACTGCTAAATCACCCTCCATCCCATTCCTCCATATTTTGTGCAATAGCCACCGTGGTGAACCTTATCAAACACCTTACTGAGGTCCATATACACCACATCAATTGCTTTACCCTCATCCATCTGTTTGGGCACCTTCTCAAAGAACTCAATAAGATTTGTGGGGCACGACCTACCCTTCACAAAACCATGTTGACTATTCCTAATCAGAAGATTTCAAATCCTATCTGTTATATAACCCTTTCCAACACTTTACCCACAACTGAAGTAAGGCTCACTGGTCTGTAATTACCAGGGTTGTCTGTACTCCCCTTCTTGAATAAGGGGACAGCATTTGCTATCCTCCAGTCTTCTGGCACTCATCCTGGTAGACAATGATGACATAAAGGTCAAAGCTAAAGGCTCTGCAGTCTTCTCCCTGGCTTCCCAAAGAGTCCCAGTATAAATCCCATCCAGCCCAGGGGACTTATTTATTTTTACACTTTCCAGAATTGCTAATACCATCTCCTTATGCACTTTAATCCTATCTAGTCCAGTACTATGTACCTCAGTATTGTACTCGACCACATTGTCTTTTTCTAGTGTGAATACTGACAGAAAGTATTCATTTAGTGCTTCCCCTATCTCCTCTGACTCCACACACAGGGAAGGAGGGAATTAGGGAAGGAATTCCAGGATTCTGACCCAGTGACAGTGAAGGAACGATGATAGATTTCCAAGTCAGGATGGTGAGTGTTTTGTAGGGGAACTTGAAAGTGGTGGTGTTCCCGTATACCTGCTGCCCTTGTCCTTCTAGATAGAAGTGGTCCTGGGTTTGGAAAGTGCTGTCTCAGGATCTTTTGTGAATTTCTGCAGTGCATCATGTGGATAGTACACACTGTTGCTACTGAGTGTCAGTGGTGGAGGGAGTGGATGCAGTGCCAATCAAGTGGGCTGCTTTGTCCTGGATGATGTCAAGCTTCTTGAGTGTAATGTGACTGGTCAAACTACTTGACATTAAGCAAAATACAGTTTATTTAAACACGATAGTTAAAATACGAGGAAAGAACTTAGACTAACTTAACTGTATTGGAAAACTTAACAGACTAATAGACAGTAACTATGCCTAACTAACTGTTCCAATATAGTAACATCCTATAAACACACCCTTGGCAAATAGGCAAATTCAGAAAAATAGATTTCTGTCACAGAGGGATTCACGGTGGAACACTTTCTGCCATGTAGCTCTTTCTTTGACCAGCAGCCTCAAAACAAACTGCTTGCTCTGAACAGCCAGACTGCTAAAAGTAAAAGGAAAGCTGAGCTGGGAGAACTGGCTGCTCCCCTTTTATTGTAAAAGTGTTTTTTTAAAACTTGAAAACCTTTTGCCTGAAGCAGTACTTGTTAGCCATAATCAAATTGGCCCTAAAACCCTTAAAAACTCGACACCCCGGAAGCTGTGTCTTTGTGACCGCTCTGGGGGAGAAAAAAGCCAAGGACAAACTAATTTTGTTAAAGGTGCAGTATTGTCACGAACCCAGCAGCAGCGAGACACTCCAGCTTCTTGCTGTGACTGAGAAAGGGAAAGGATAGCTTCTACAACTTCAGAACCCCAGCAGCTTCTGCCCTGTTGAGAATTCGGCACCAACAGCTTAAAGCTAAACTTTTAAAAAAAAACTAGAAATTCTGGTCTGTTAGAAGGCTGCTCTTATTGTTCCAACTTTTAAAACCAAGCCAAGGCCCCCCCAAGCTGTTCACTTTATGGTTTTCACTAGGACCTCTGCCTTAAACTCTCCTTTAAAAAAAAATTGACAAAATAACTTCTCAAAGTCACAGCATTGTCATGCTAAACTTAAACTCCACATGCTGCCATGGTGAGATTTGACTTATATATCCAGTGTATTGTCATGCACCTCTGGATTATGCCACTGTTTCCAAAAAGTACATTCACCATGCTTGTCAACATGATTTATGATATTTACAAATTATCAAGTCTTCAGTTTGTATTGGTTGCTTTGTTTTGTACTTAGTTCACGGGACTTGATGGGCGAGATAATCTTGCAAGGGAACTAGGAATTCATGAAGGAGATGATTTGAAGGGAGTACCATTATTGTTGGAGGTGATAAAAAACGGTCAACAAAAAGAAAAAGGCACTTGCCCCTCTGACGTAAGTACTTTGAATATTTATCTTCTATTATATAAGTAATATGCTTATTTCCTTAGCTGTTGCCTTTGGTGCTATTTTCAAAAAGTAATTTTGATTGATAGAGAATTGTTTATCAGTGAAGAAGTGGATTTTATAGCCATAAATTGTGTGGGCCACTATCACGTGCACCCCCAACTGCCAGCCTTCAGCATGCATAGAATATGGAATAATAATGTCAGGTTAGTGATCCAGTGTCACTACTTCAGGTCCAACATGGAGGCAATGTAGGCATGAAAATCTGAAAGCTGCCCACAATTTTTTATTAAATAAAATAAACAAATAAGCTATTGAACTTGCTGAGGAGCCAGTTGTACCTCTCTGCACTCCAATTAAGTCTGGGTCCTGCGGACAGACTACCTGTCACATTGCCAGCTGATGCTGTAAAGTGATTAATTGCCACTGGAGGTTCTCATCTCACAGCCACCAATGTTAACCCAATGTGTGCGAGGGAAGGATGGTCATTGTGTGGGAAGCACAACAAGCAAATCTGTGCAGTTTTGTTTAGAGGCTTTCTGATGAAGAGTCACTGGACTCGAAATGTTATCTCTGTTTTCTTCCTACAGATGCTGTCAGACTTGCTGAGTTTCTCTGTAACATCTGTTGTTCTAATAACAATGGCATGTTTCAATACTATAATATCAAGTGATCAATCTCTTGATTGCTCCAGGTAGTAGCAGGTAATGACATTTCCCTGCACTATTGTCTCATGAGAGCAGTTGGACGATGTTGAATTCCTCATGCTGAACCACTGTCTGAATGTAATCCCTGTATGTTCGTGTTAAGAGTTGGTTTTTATTTGCAACACCCTGTCCATGGGTTTTGATTTTCTTTCCATATTTCAATTCTGCACTAAAGCAGATGCTATAAATCTGCAATAATAGGCCATGTGAAAGATCATTAGTCTGAAATTTTTAATTCTTTTGCTTTCTCTGCAATTGCAGCCAGACTTGCTAAATGTTTCCAGTACTTTCTGTTTTTATATCATTGGGTGTAGTTCTATTCCATTATGATAACCATTCATGTGATCTATCCTCAAGTGGCATGGTTTATTAGTGTTGCTCAATTACTTCATTAGCAGGGACATAGAATATAGGAGCAAGGAAGTCTTGTTACAACTTTATAAACCATTGGTTAGGTCATAGATTGCATATGTGTGTAATTTTAGTCACCACACTACTGGAAGGACGTGATTACACCCTGTTCGGTGCAGAGAAAATTCAGTGGGATGTTGTCTGTTATGGAAAGTCTCAGTTATGAGGAGGCTGGATTTGTTTTCTTTGGAGCAGGGGAGGTATTAAATGATGTGTGCGAGTCTGAGAGGCATAGGGTCGATAATAATCTTTTCCCCATAGCAGATGTGTCTAAGACCAGAGTGCATAAATTTAAGGTGAAGAGTAAGTGGTTTAGAGGAGATCTGAGGAAGTTTTTTTTCACCCGCTAATGGTAGACAAATGGTACATGCTGCTTGAGAGGGTGGCAGAGGCAGGTACACTTGCAACATTGAAGAAGTATCTGGATGAGCACTTAACCAGTGTATAGTAGGTGATGGATGAAGTGCAGATAAATGGGATTGTTGTAATTTGGTCAGCGTAGACATTTTGGACCAATGGGCCTGCTTTTATGCTATATGATCGTGTAAGACCTCTTTTTTTTAAAAAGCTTTCAGAAAGTCCAGAATGTTGCAGGACTGTCATTATATAGTTTCTACCCCTTTCAAAGAAGTTTGTCAGTCAGTTAACTTCTGTTAACTTATTTATACCTGTACTTTTTCTCATACCTAACTTTCATTATTATACCCCAATTAATTTTGTACTCAAGAAATAAACAAGGACAACATTCCTTTTAAGTTTTTAAATCTTCCTTCAAAATTGATGTTAAAATTTTTTGGTTCATTTCTTAGTTGTCAGAATTAGAAGTTGATAAGTATGGATTAGTAATGACAATGCTGGCTGATTTTTCAACTCTGCTCCTCTTTCTATGATGCTGAGGCAAATTAGAGCTCATCATTTACTCCTGAGTTAGTCTACTATTTTATAATTTGGGAAAATCAGTAAACTTGTTGGAGGTATCTCTATTCTGAAGGCTACCAGGAAAACTGCTTGAATAAGTATTTAAATGTTAAAACAACATTCTGTTTACAAGCCAGAAATCATCACTACTGTTGTTTCTGTCTAACGTGAGAAGGAAAAGTATACAGTTCTGTATAATTTTGAATGCTTAAGATATTACATTTTAAGATTCAATATTCAAAGCACAAATTGAAAAGCAATTTTAAATGAAACACTTTTAAAAGTAATTTCTAAAAAGAAACTAAATGTACTTGCAGGACATTAACACAAAGTTGGTGGTGGGGAGTTCATAAGAATATCACAATAATGATGTGCTCTTTTTGTTGCAGGGTGACTCACTCAATTATGTTCCTAAGGTACTAAATAATTTATGCCTCACTTCGAATGACTTGTGATAATGTTATTGTTTCCTACAGGTTACTGGGATGTACATCCCAATGTGGTCTTCTTTCTATTCTCAACCTGAATAATTATTTTGAGATACAAATTTAGTAGCTTTTCAATAAGTGATCCAATGGGAGGTTTTTTTGTCATTTTACCAGGTCATTGAATTCGAGGCATATCTGAGATGCAAACAGTGAGGGGATGTGGATGAGGAAAATTAGAAAATGCATGACTGGGAATGCTAACATGTTCTAATTCCTCTTGTATATCCTGGGAGGTAGTTCAACATGCTAGTGACAAACCACCAGCAGCACTGGGAAACTAATTCAGATTTAAATGAAGCAATTAGCAGGTATTTTCTGAGAATTGTGAAATTTTACTGGTAGAAAGTGAGATAGTGCATAGATCTTGACGTCACCAGCAAAGCAGAGGGATTCCTCACTGCCTCTTTTAAAAATGACATTCTTAACATTTTTGTAGGCAGCGGAGGGAAGTTGTTCTCGTCACTGTAGTGTGGATGCATTGGCAAGATGAGTTGAAAGCTGCAGATGTAGGTACAACTCCAGTAAACCACACCTGTGTCATTACAAGATGAATACAGACTCCTCAAGATCTGCCTTGAGCTCAATGCTGAATATTTTTAGTAACTTCTTTATTCTTTTAATCTGGCTTTCTCACCCATTGTCTCTGGATACCGGTGGAATTAAATAACCAAGATGGAACTGAAAGCAGGATTGGATTTGGTGAATGCAGTAGGGGTGCAGAATGGGTGCGTGAGGAATGACAGAGTAAGGGGGATGTGGGGAACGTAAGTAGTGAGCAAAGCTTGGAGTGACTTAGAGTTACAAGCACAGTGTTGAAATTTGTGAATGAGACAGAATTTAAGGGAGATAGTAATAGATTTCAATGGGACAATAAATGGGCTGGTGGCATGGATGGGCGCGTGACTATTTCCAGTGACTAAAGTTGACCATTTGTGATATGTGGCAATACT
This sequence comes from Chiloscyllium punctatum, assembly GCF_047496795.1. Lineage (NCBI taxonomy): Eukaryota > Metazoa > Chordata > Chondrichthyes > Orectolobiformes > Hemiscylliidae > Chiloscyllium > Chiloscyllium punctatum. Next base: position 85,473,347 of record NC_092749.1, read on the forward strand.
TTATTTTAACAAGAGCATTTTGGAATTGAATCAGTCTATCTGATATGTGAATATAGATTCACTAATAGCCTTCAAAGGGATTTTGGATAGCTACTTAATGGAGAAAACCTTTGCAGAAATATGAAAATGATTTGAATGGTTCATCTGTTTATTTGAAGGAGCCGGTGCAAGCTAGATGGGCTGAATGGCTTCTTGTATGTCTTGTCTATGCACATTATGAGAGCCTACCATAGCTGCATGAACTAATGTTACTCCAGAATCACAATTTCTCAGAAACTTGAAATTGTTGACATTATTTTGGTGTACAACAAAACGTAACCGAGGGATGGTAAATATTTTGCTGCCTAATTTAAATTTGCAACTGTAACAATTCAAATATTTTTCCTCATTTTGGTTAAAAGCTGATTGTGACTTTTGTTTTCCAGGAGTTGTCAGCAAAACATATAGCAGAAGCCAAGAAAAAGTTTGAATTTTATGATAAAGTGAGTTTTAACTTTTCCTGCCAGTTTAAATTGGATTGTAAATACATGCTGCATTTTGTGTATATTGTAATTTCATACGTATTTTGATGCCCTTTTGTTATGCATTGATTTGTGAGGTTGAAGTTTTACCACTATTGCCATAAAGATCTATTTTTATGAATGGTGTAAATTTACACATCTTAATTACACAAACAATCAAATATAAAAATATAGTACAACATGAAAATAAAAGAATTTGTTTTTTAATCACTGCTTGTGATTGCTCGCCAGGTGAGCATGTCAGAAAATCTCAGGCCCATAACAAATGATTTTATGAACTTGAACTTTAATACACAGACTCAATGCAAGAAATCATGAAGAGTGATATTTTCTATGATTTCAGGAGAATCCTTTTGAGTTCTGTTTTTTCAATATTCAATTAAATACTAGATTTGGCTCAGTTAGTGTACAGGCAAGGAATATGAATCTTTTGGGAGTGTTCTCTGTTCATCAAAAATTTGGAAATGTGTGTTTGATCTAATGTCTTAAAAAGTCCATGGCCTGCCTTGATTTTAGGACAAAAATGGTGAGATAAGTAAAGAAGAACTGAAGGAACTATTCATAGACCTCTTTCCTCACTTTCACAAGTAAGTCAGTTTTCACTGTTTACTTTGGAATTGCACTTTGTTTCAAACCTTGATTTTTGTCGCATTTTAACCATTGTAACCGTAATTTGTTTCACTGATAGGAATATGCTGGACAGATATGTAAATGATGAATTTAAAGCTTGTAATAATGGTAAGTATATTTGACAATAAGCTTTTAAAATACATTTAAGGCTGCTCAAGTAATTAGAATTTTGTAATCTGATCCCAGTAAAATTAATGTCTAATCTTTCTATTTTATTACTAATATTGTTAGATGTACCTCTGAAGATTCATTCTACTTTGACATTCATACTTCAACAAAAAGGGAACTTTCCTGTCTTGGTAATCATTTGATAAATCCATAATGTGCAGTTTCATAAAGAATGAGAGAAATTAGGAGTAGAATACTTGTTGGCTCTAAACTGCTGGCCCATTCTGTATTACGCCTGAGTATCTCGACTTTCTTCCTATATCCTTTTGACTTCCATTGGCGCTCTCAAAAGATCGATTGATCGCAGTCTTAAACATGCTCATTAATGAGACCATCGCCCCAAGTTCAATGGGAAACATTTTCAGCATTTATTTTGTCAAACCTTGTATGACCTTTTTGTTTTTCATTGAAGTAACCCTTCATTTTTGTAAAATTCTGGAGGATATGGGGCAATTCTACTTAACCTTCATTCATGGGACAGCCTTCTCATATAAGCAGTAAATCTTGGAAACCATTGTTCTGTCTTTTCCAAAGGAAGTATACTACTTCAGGTAAAAATTTTGCACAATACTCTTGGTCTCTCAAAATCCCTATATAATTGCAGAAAGATTTCTTTGTTCCTCCAACAATAACTTAGGTAATGATGCTATATTTTAAAAAAATGCTTCACCAACATGATAAATCCTTCAAACCTCATGGCAAAAGCTAATGTAATGTTTACCTTGCAGAGTTGATGCTAGACAGGTGTGCTAACTTTCCGTGATTAGTATAAAAGGACACCAAAATCCCTCTTATCATATACATTTAGTGGCATACCTGCCTCTTAACCAGAAGCTTTCTGTTAGAGTCCCACTCCAAGACTTGACACCAAGGAAGGGGCTTTGCTATAAATTTCTAATATAGATCAGTAATTGAAAGTGGAAAACTCGAGAACAAGTGCTGCTTGGGAAGTCTCTGATACTGAGTCTAATTCGGGAGCATATTTGGAGGTTACTAGGTAGTGCAAAACTGCCTCTCAGAAGTTTAGACTTCTTGGATAATTATTATATGTCTGTGTGGTTTAGGACTTCCTGGGATGCTGATTCACAACAACAAAAGTTTCAATGTTCACCATTGTTGACATTGAAAGATCTGGCTGATTCTGAAGAGTTTGTAAGAATGACAAGATGGTTGCTTTCTGTAGGGAATGGGTTATGTGATAATACTTAGGTATGTAAATACATCTTGCTATGATCAAGAAGATTGAGGGATGTTTGGTCCAGTTTAAAAGAAAAATTGGGGTATATGTTGGAGGAGTCTTGAGTCCCATGTTCAATAGAACAAATTGATCTTTATTTGAAGCTCCTTTACCACAAGTGTGGGAAAGGTCAGAGACTGGTCTGAGTTTGGCTTTCACATAGGGCCCAGTTGCCCTCTTAATCACAATTCAGGTCACAGGTCACTGACAATCTACCTTTCCTGAAGAGGGGCTTATGCCCGAAACGTCGATACTCCTGCTCCTTGGATGCTGCCTGACCTGCTGCGCTTTTCCAGCAACACATTTTTCCCGTCTACCTTTCCCAGTAAAGTACAGGATATTTGTACGTACTGCATTACAATAGTTACATGCAACATTGACATCCGTGCTTGTGATGTCCTGTGAACTAATCCTGTGAATTCACGTTCAATGATGGACAATTTCATGATCCATCTTGGGTCATCCCAATATCTTGCGATGTTTGCCAGACTCCCTATTACCTGTCCTTAGGCTCCTACGATTATCAACCACATTCCAACATTGATTGTTATGTCCCTTCCTGGACATTTGCCAGCCACATCATGTATTTCGTTATTACTAATGAATTTTCAAATTCAGTCATGCAATTCATATCCCTTGCTGATCTTAGTACTGAAGATTAAAAATGATGTTAATTTCTACCAATTGTTATAATATTTATAATATCAGCTCTTATATAAAGTTATTAATAAAATTATACATAGTTAAACCTAATACTATGATTCTGTGACAAAACTAACAATTTTGTTAACAACTTCCCCTCCAGGGGTTGTTTATTCACTCAAGGTCATAGTGACCCTATTTCAAAAATTTGTTTTGCCCCCCTTGCCATGTTATTTGTCTCTTAGTTCTACATAGAATCCCTGCAGATTGGAAGCAGGCCATTCAGCCCATGGATTCTGGATTACTGGTGCTTGAAGAGCACAGCAGTTCAGGCAGCATCCAAGGAGCAGCGAAATCGACGTTTTGGGCAAAAGCCCTTCATCAGGATTTTACCTCATTCAGCCCATGGAGTCCACACCAACCCTCTGAAAAGCATCCCACCCAGACCTACAACAAACCCACCCCCCACCATCATATTCCTATAAACCTTAATTTCCCATGGTTAACCCACTTAGCCTGCACATCCCTAGACACTAAATGGCAATTTAGCATTGCCAATCCACCTAACCTGCACATCTTTGGACTGTGGAAGGAAACTGGAGCACTTGGAAGAAACCCATGCAGACACTGGGAGGGCATGCAAACCTCACACAGACAGTTGCCCAAGAGTCGAATCAAACCAGGGTCCCTGGCTCCGTGATGCAGCAGTGATAACCACTGAGCCACTGTGTCCTAATCTTGCTGATGAGAGAAAACAATTTCTTCAAGAGTGTTTGTTGAAATCAGTATCTTCATCCAAGACTAACTGCCTTCAGAAATTTAGTTCCCCAATATGTAATAAATTTAAACTTCTATCCTTGTACAAATGTGTCAATTCTAATATGTAGTTTTTTTTTAAAGCCTCATCTCAGGTGGATCAAGCTTCTCTTTTCTATTTCATACAAAAATCAGAAATCTCAAATCAGATGGTTTTCACCTGAGCTGCCTTAACAGAGTCTTACTGTTTACATTCTAGTCCCATCTTACTAAGACTCCAGCATTTTGTTTGTCTATGAAGGCCATGATTTGAGCTATATGAAATGCTACATCAGCTATATTTTCTTTTGTCTGTGACAGTTAAAAAGAAAACTTCTAATAGCCATTTTGTCATATTCAGCCAGGGGCAATTACAACAGTGTAGATAAGGAAATCAGCAGGATAACTAACCTCAGCAAGGAAGAAATGGCAATGAAGAAAGTTATTATTGTGCTTTGTCATTCACTTGATACAATATTAGATTTGTCAGCAGGTCGCATATCAAAAATATTTTAAAATTACTATTTATCCAGTTAAGATTTAAAGTGATTTGCTTTATTTCTTGTTTGTTGAATTAGTGGTTGATTTTGATGAGTTTCTGGGAATGTACAAAAGATTGTTCATCCAGTGCAGAAGCGTGGTAAGACATATTTTTGTAATTAAAAATAATAATGATGTATTTGTTTGAGAAAAAAACTCCCTTTTCCATTATGCATACCGAGATTTGAAAAAAGAAATATGCAGTCAGGAGTCTTCTAAACCCTGACTCTGGAATTCTATAACTAGTTGTTCTGATTTCTAAAAACAGTCCACTGTCCTTTAGAGACTTCAAAAATTCATGCTTGGACTAAAAAAAATGCCAATGAACCTAAACAATCTTCCAAGCAAAAATTTACATTTGAGATTTTGAAGTAAACAGATATGTGCATTCATTTGAAGAGTACATTCAAATTTTTCCTAACCCCCCCCCACACCCCCACAATGAAGTAAAATGGTAGAAGAAGCAGTCAAAAGATTCTATTAATGCTGTGTTTTACTTTGGTCACTTTAGGCATTATCTCAGCAGACGGAAATAATGATATTCATAGAGACATCCTGGTTATTCATCAAAAATTTCCACCTGCCTGTTGAAATGCTAAGATGACCAATTTAAATACCATGTCTTTATTTGATATTGAAAAATTATCAAAGTTAAACAAAATTCTTGGTTTATTATCAAAACAAATTTTATTCAGTAAAGATACAATAATTGGTTTATACACGTCATATCCTGTAATATAGAAGTATAAATGCTTATCCCTCTGAATATTCCTAAAAACACACACACACACACACACTGGTCACTGTTCCTCTATCTCTGTTTTCTGGAAAAGATGTGAAAAAAAAAAAATTCCTGTAGAGATTAGCTTTCTGAAAAAGAAAATACTTAGGTTATTCTTGAAGGCAAAATGACAAAGTGTAAATACTTTGGAGTTTCTTGCTCTGCTGTTCTTGCTGATCTAGTCAAATCACTAATCTCGTATGTTTGGCTTTAATGTCTTGCTGACACTGTTTGCTCAGGAAATACAAACTTGAAATATTGCTTGAATCGTGACATCAAAAGAACAAATGGGTTTCACCCTGAATTCAACAAGAGGGTTTTCTTTTCAGACGTGCAAGAGATATCATTTGAGCAGCTTGTTTTTAGCAAAATTACTATATCTCAGCTTGTTCTTAGCAGGTATCCCTCTGATTGAATCAGATAATGTAAGCAACTCTCCCTAAGCCAGTCACTCCAGCAGGAGTTGGCAGCAAAGTAAACAGTTATGTGATTTACAAGATTCCTTCTTTTAAAAAAAACTTGTCTACAGTGAATTTTAATTGACCTTGTTTAAAGAAACCATTTCCAGTATTTTCAAAAAACTTGAAATAAATCCATTTTCTGCAAACTTTCAAAAGTTAGTATACCAGTCAATATTAGTGTATTGCATCTTCACAGCAAGTTTTAAAATGGCCAAAGGAATGTTCAGCTAAGCAAGAGTGAAGAAAATTTGAATTCATTGTGGTACATGAGAATTAGGAGTGGTGTAGGCAATTCAGCTCCTCAAACCACTTTACCATTTAATACATTCATGGCAGATCTCATCTTGGCCTCTTACTTGCCCAATGCCCTTGACTAATTAAAAAGTCTGACCATCTCCTCCTCCTCCTCCAAATTTATTCAATATCCTAGCATCCAGTCCACTCTAGTTGGAAATTCCACAGATTCATAACACTTTAAGAGAAGTAATTCCTGATCATAATATTTTAAATATGCCATCCTTAGCCTAAAACTATGACTTCTCATTTTAGATTGACCCATTAGGGGAAACATCTGCTGATGCCCACTTTGTCAATTCTACATACTTAACCAAGTTAAACTTCATTAGTCACATATTGGCTCATTCATCTAACCCTTCAGTTTGTAAATTTCTTATTTCTTTATTGCAACTTACTTTTCCTGATTTTAGTGTCATCTGCAAATTTAGCTACAGTGTATTCTTATCATTGAAATAGATTGGCAGTAGTTATAAGGTAATAGAGTTTACAACACAGAAACAAACCCTTTGGTCCAACACGTCTGTACCAATCAGATAACCTAAACTGAGCTAGGTCCCATTTGCCAGTATTTGGCCCTTCTCCCTCCAAACCCTTCCTATTCATGTACCCATCCAGATGACTCCTAAATGTTATAATTGTACCCACCTTCACCACCGCCTCTGGCAGCTTGTTCCATACAAGCACCACTCTCTCAATGCAGGTCCCTTTTAAATCTTTCCCCATCACCTTAAACTATGCCTTCTAGTTTTGGTCTCCCTCTCCCGGGAAAAAGACCTTGACCAATCACCCTACCCATGCACCTCATGATTTTATGCACCTCTATAAGGACACTCCTCAGCCTCCAATGTTTCAGGGAAAGAAGCCCTAGTCTATTCGGCCCCTCCCTATAGTTCACAAACTCCATTCCCAGCAACATCCTTGCAAATCTTTTCTGCATCCTTTCAAGTTTAACAACATCTTTCCAAACGCAGGGAGACCAGAATTGTAATTTTGTATCCAATTGACTAACTCCCCATAGATTCCATGTGATCTAACCAGTCTGTCATGCGGAACATTGTCGAATGTCTTGCTGAAGTCTGTATAGACAATATTTACTGCTCTGCCTTCATCAATCATCTTTTGTCATCTCTTCAAAATACTCAATCAACTTAGAGATTTACATTTCTTGGGGAAATATCACACTGACACAGGTTTCTGTACCCTGACTGACTTTACTAGAGTAAAGGGTATATCAGGTTCCAAGTAATCGATTGTGATAAGATAGAAAAGAGATAAGAGATGTATGAAGCTAGTACAGTAGATAAGGGGAGCAAGGTAAATAGTCCAGGCAGGTAAGAGCATGGGAGAGAATGAGGTAATACTGATAAATTAAACTGCAGTTACTTCTGTGCAAGAAGCCTAACTGGTAAGGCAGATGAACTTTGGGCATTGTTGGAAACATGGGACTGGGATATCCTAGCTATTACAAAAACATGGGTCAGGAAGGGGGAGGACTCAGTGTTCCAGCGAATAGATGCTATTGGAAGGGAAGTGACCTTTTTAGGTAAGGGTATTCCTGGGAAAATGTCCAGTGAATTTATATGTGTGGAACTGAGAAATAAGAAAGTGATTATCTCCTTACTGGGCCTGTACTATATGGCCCTCAAATAGTCCAGTGAGAAGCAAATATGTAAGGCAATCTCCAATAGCTGTAAGAATAATCCAATTGTAAAAGGAGGGGATTTTAACTTTCCAAACATAGACTGGGACTGCCATAGTGTTAAGGGCTTGGATGGAGAGGAATTTAAGTGTGTATGTGAAAGTTTCATTATTCAATATGTGGATGTACCTATTAGACAAAGAGCAAAACTTGACCACCTTTTGGGGAAATAAGGCAAGGCAAGTGACTGAAATGTCAATGGGGGAGCACTTTGGGGCAAGTGATCATAATTCTATTAGTTTTAAAATAGTGATGGAAAAGGATAGACTTGATCTAAAAGTTAAAGTTCTAAATTAGAGTAAGGTCACTTTCATGATATTAGGCAGGAACTTTCAAAGTTTGATTGGGGAAAGCTGTTCATAGGTAAAGGGACAGTTGATGCTAGAACGCCTTCAGGGTAAAGACAGTATATTCCTGTTAAGGCAAGGATGGTAGGTGCAGGGCATGCTGGATGACTAGAAAAATTGAGATTCTGGTCAAGAGAAAGAAGGAAGCATTTGTTAGGTTCAGTTAGTGAATCTCTAGATGAGTGTAAGAACAGTAGGAGTATACTTGAGGGAAATCAGGAGGGCAAAAAAGTGATGTGGGGTAGCTTTGGCAAGTAGGGTTAAGGAGAATCCAAAGAGATTCTACAAATATATTTAAGGGCAAAAGAGTAACTAGGGAGAGAATAGGGCCCTTGATGGATCAGCAAGGATCCAACAATGCTATGTGTGGAACCTCGGGAGATTGGTGAGACACTGAACAAATATTTTGTATCCGTATTTAACGTGAAGAAGGACATGAATGTTAGGGAATGTGGGGAACTAAATAGTGATATTTGAGAAGTGGCCATATTACAGAGGAGGATGTGCTGGAGGTCTTAAAACGCATGAAGATAAATCCCTGGGACCGGATTAGATGATCCCAGAACTTTATGGGAAGCTTGGGATGAGATTGCTGGACCCCTTGCTGAAATATTTGTATCATCGACAGCCATGGGTGAGGTGCCAAAAGAGTTGAGGATGGCAAATGTGGTGCCATTATTTAAGAAAAGTGATAACAAAAAGTCGGTACGATAGACTGGCGACCCTGATGTCATTGGTAGGTAACTTTTGAAGGGGGTTCTGAGAGATAGGTTTAACATTCGTTTGGAAAGACATTGACTGATTAGGGATAGTCAACATGGTTTTGTGCATGGGAAATCATGTCTTCAGTTGCAGGCCTGAGGACCAAACTCTGTGGTGCCCTACTGGTTGCAGCTTGCCAACCTGAAAAATATCCATTTATCCTGAGTCTCTGCTTTGTTTCTGGTTAGCCACTCCCCTAACCAAGCTAACTCCCCTAACCCAGTGTGACCTTACCTTGTGTATTACATTTTTGTGCAGCAACTTGTCAAATGTCTCTGGAAGTCTCTAATATATAAATCTACAGGACCCTAATTATCAACTTTATTTGTTACATCTTTGAAGAACTCTAGCACATTAGTTAAAAACAATTTACCCTTTGTAAAACTATGCTGATTTCGATGGATTACATTGGGATTTTCCAGATATCATTTACTACTCTATTAATGATAGATTCCATTAATTTCCCAATGACAGATGCTAAGCCAACTGGTCTATAACTTCCTGCTTTCTACCTCTCTCTCCTTTCTGAATAAGAGAGTGTTATATTAGTATTTTTCCAATCCATTGGAATCTTTCAAAAAATCCAATGAATTTTGGAATATCATAATCTATGCAGCCTCTATATTCTCCCATTTCTTTTCAGATCCTGCGATGTAGATCATCAGGCCCTGGGACTTGACTGACTTTAATCCCAATAGTTTGCACAGTACTTTTTTTCCTAGCAATGGCAATTGTTTCTCCTTTTGTATAACCTCTGCATTACCTATTACTTTTGAAAGTTTCATTGTCCTCCACCATGAAAACTGAGGCAAAATATTGATTTGGTGTCTGCTATTTCTGTGTTCCCTGTCATTAATTCCCCAGAATCATCCTCTAAGAGAGATTAACATAAATAAAACTATATATAGAACTATATTGGATGTAGGTTTGCTCGCTGAGCTGCAAGGTTCATTTCCAGATGTTTCATTATCCTATTAGTTAACATCTTCAGTGGGCCTCAGATGAAGCAATGTTGAAAATTCCTGCTTTCTATTTATATGTTTGGGTTTCTTTGGGTTGGTGATGTCATTTCCTGTGGTGAGCTCACTTCCTGTTCCTTTTCTCAGGGGGTGTTAGATGGGGTCTAACTTGATGTGTTTGTTGATTAGAGTTCCGGTTGGAATGCCATGCTTCTAGGAATTCTTGTGCTACTCTTTGTTTGGCTTGTCCGAAGATGAATGTGTTGTCCCAGTCGAAGTGGTGTTTTTCCTCATCTGTATGTAAGGATACTAGTGAGAGAGAGTCCTGTCTTTTTGTGGCTAGTTGGTGTTCATGTATCCTGGTGGCTAGTTTTCTGCCTGTTTTTCCAATGTAGTGTTTGTTGCATTACTTTTCTTTCATAATTAACCTCTTACTTTGTTTTTTTTTGGTAACCCTTTGTCGGTCTTTAAAAGTTTCCCAGTCCTCCTGCCTGCCACTGGTCTTAGCAATATGGTATGCTTTCGTTCTTTGGTCTTGTTATTAAATTCCTTGCTTAGCAATGGGCACTATTTTACCTTCTTAGAACCTATCTGTCTCTCTGGAATATATATTTAGTTGGAAGGAATTGAATATCTCCTCCAATGTCTGCTACTGTGCATCAACTATTTTACCTTTCATATTTCTGTCCAGTTCACTAGGGCCAAATCTGTCCTCATGCTTGTGTAATTACCTCTTTTCTTTTAACATCAGAAAACTTGGGTGGGATTCAAAATCTCTTGTCTCAAACTGAATTTGAAATGCTACCATGCAATGATCACTCTTCCTGGGAGGATCATTTACTAAAGAGTGGATAAAGATTTACTAGGATGTTACCTGGACTGGAAAGTTTGAGTTATAAAGAGAGGCTGGGACTTTTTTCTCTGGAGTGTAGGAGGTTGAAGGGTGACCTTTATAGAGGTCTACAAAGTCATGAGAGGCATAGATAAGATAGATGAATACATGTGACAATAACACTAATTCTAAGATAGCCAACAGCTTTTACCCATGGTAGGGGAATCTAAATCTAAAGGGAATGTGTTTAAGGTAAGAGAGAAGAAATGCAAAAGGGACAGTTGTTTTTTAAGAGCGAGGTGAGTGTCTGGAACGAGCGACTACAATTTTGTCATTTAATATTTGGACAGGTACGTGGATGGGATAAACAAATGAGACTAGTTTAATTCTGAAAACTGGGCGGCATGGACATGTTGGGCCAAAAGGCCTGTTTCATGTCATATGCTGTATAGGTGGTTTTCTTCTGCTCTTTATAGTTCCTGAATGCTGCAGTGTGTGGTGGCTTGTTGAACTTATGTTCCAACGCAACTTCGTTTGTGGGTATACAGCGTATTAAAAAAGAATGGATACCTAATGAACACAGTCCGTTGATTCCTCAGCAACAAACCCAAACAAGTAGATACAATGTGTCCAGAAACTCTAGCCACTCACAGTGCCATCAAAGGGTGGCACTGTGGCTCAGTGGTTAGCACTGCTGCCTCACAACACTAGGGACCCAGATTCGATTCCAGCCTTGGGCAATTGTCTGTGTGGAGTTTGCACATTCTCCCCATGTCTGTGTGGGTTCCCTCCGGGTGCTCCAGTTTACTCCCGCAGTTCAAAGATGTGCAGGTTAGGTGAACTGGCCATGCTAAATTGCCCATAGTGTTCAGGGATGTGTTAGTTAGGGGTAGATGTATAGTAGGGTAAGGGAATGAGTTCGGGTGGGATTCTCTTCGGAGGGTGGTGTGGGCTTGTTGGGCTGAAGTGCCTGTTTCCACACTGTAGCGATGCTATAATTTCTGAAATGACTGCAAGACTACTCAGGTGTCTTGGCATCATAGTCGCCCACAAACCCACCAACACACTAAAACAGCAACTAATGAATTTGAAAGACCCTATACACCCAACAAGCAAAACTAATGTCATTTACAAAATACCTTGCAATAACTGTGACAAACATTACATTGGACAAACAGGCAGAAAACTAGCCACCAGGATCGATAAATATCAACTAGCCACAAAAAGGCATGACCTACTATCACTAGTATCCTTACATACAGATGATAAAGGACACCACTTTGACTGTGACAATCCATCCATCCTAGGATTAGCCAAACAGAGACATGCACGAGAATTCCCAGAAGCATGGCATTCCAACCGGAACTCTATCAACAAACATGTCAATTTGGATCCCATCTATCACCCTCTGAGAAAAAGAACTGGAAATGACATTACAGGAAATGACATCACCAAGCCAAGGAAACCTAAAACATAGAAAGCAGGCCATAACACCAGTGCTTCACTGGAGGCTCACTGATGATGTTATCTAGTGTGGTGACAAAATGTCTGAAAACAAACCTTCCAGCTCAGTGAACAAACTTACATGCAAAACTTCAACCTGAGCTACAAATCTCCAAACTCGCTTATCTCTCTGTATATCAATGCTCCTAAGTGTCCTGCCATTTCCTCTTGTGTTTGACCCCTTAAAATGCATCGCTTCTTACTTATTTGGATTAAATTCAATCTGCGATTTCACCACCAAACTTTGCAGCAGAATTATGTCCTGCTGTATCATTTGACAACCTTCCTCACTATCCTCAACCCCATGCTAACTGTCCCTAATAAGTCCATTCTTTTTCAAATGCAAGTAAATCCTGTCCCTAAGAATCCTCTCCAATAATTTCTCTACTACTGATGCAAAGCTCACTGGCCTATAATTTCCTGAATTATCCTTGTTGTCCTTCTTAAGTAAAGAAATAACATTAACTATTCTCCAGTTTTCTAGGCCCTCACTTGTGGCTAAAGAGGATAGAAATATCTCTGTCGTGGCCCCAACAATCTCCTCCCTTAATATCTTGGGATAGATCCCACCAGGTCCTGGGAACTTATCTATCTTAACATTTCCAAGACACCCAACGCTACCACCTCCTTAATATCGAGATTCCCTAAAATATCAACATACCCCTTCATAATCTTAATATCATCCATCTCCTTCTTGGAGAATACCAATACAAAGCACTCATTAAGGACCTCGCCCACTTTCCCTGGTTCCATTTTCTCTTCATTCTTTTGCCCTTGAATGGGCCTAATGTTTCCTGCTACCATCTTGCTCCTAATGTATATAAAATGCCGAGGGATTCTCGTTAATCCTACTTACCAGGGACATTTTGTGGAGCCTTTTAGCCCTCCTAATTTCTCGCTGAAGTTCTTTCCTGCTTCCTCTTATATTCTTGAAAGGTCTTGTTTGATTTTAGTTTACATATGCTTCATTTTTTATTTTGACTAGACTTTCAATATCTCTTGTTATCTAAGGTTCCAGAATCTTGCCAGCCTTATCTTCCATCCTCAAAGGAACATGCTGGTCCTAAACTCTTATCAGCTGGCCTTTAAAAGACTCCCATATTTCAGTTGTGGATGTACTCTCAAAAAACCACCCCCAATCTAATTTCTCCTGTTCCTGCCAAATATTATTGTAATTAGCATTCCCACAGTTTAGCACTATCACCCAAGTTGTATGCATAACTATTTTGAATCTTACAAAATTATGATCGCTGTTCCCAAAATGCTCCCTCACTAAAACTTTGAACACCTTGCCCCTTCCCTAGTTGGACCATCTACCTTTTGTTTTAAGAAGTCTTCCTGGATGCATCTAACAAGTTCTGCCTCATCTAAGCCCCTGGCAATAAGGGAATCCCAATCAGTATTGAGGATATCAAAAGAATCAATGACAACAACCATGTTGTTTTTAAATCTTTCCATGATCTGCCTACATATCTGTTCCTGTACCTCTGATAGGAGGCTATAGCGTAACTCCATCATTTTGATTTCATATTCTTTCTTAATCCTGAGTTCTACCAAAATGACCTCGCTGGATGAGCCCTCCAAGGTAGAATCAGAGAGATGTACAGCACAGAAACAGACCCTTTGGTCCAACTCGTCCATCCCGACCAGATAGCCCATATCCCTCCAAACCCTTCCTATTCATATACCCTTCCAGATGTCTTTTAAATGTTCCAATTGTACTAGCCTCCACCACTTCCTCTGGCAGTCCATTCCACACACTCACCACCCTCTGTGTGAAAAAGTTGCACCTTAAGTCTCTTTTATATCTTCCCCTCTCACCCTAAAGCTATACTCTCTACCTATGGAGTCCCCCACCCCAGGGAAAAAACTTTGTCTATTTATCCTATCCATACCGCTCATGATTTTATAAGCCTCTGTAAGGTCACCCCTCAGCCTCCAATGCTCCAGGGAAACCAGCCCAATTCTATTCAACCTCTCCTTTAGCTCAAATCCTCCAACCCTGGTAACATCTTTGTAAATCCTTTCTGAACCCTTTCAAGTTTCACAACATCCTTCCGATGGGTTGGAGACCAGAATTGCACACAGTATTCCAAAAGTGGCCTTACCAATGTCCTGTAAAGCTGCATCACGACCTCCCAACTCCTGTACTCAATACTCTGACCAATCAAGAAAAGCATATCAAACACTTTCTACACTATTCTATCTACCTGCGACTCTACTTTCAAGGATCTATGAACCTGCAATCCAAGGTCTCTTTGTTCAGCAACACTCCTGGGACCTTACCATTAAGTGTATAAGTCCTGCTAAGATTTGCTTTCCCAAAATGCAGCACCTTGCATTTATCTAAATTAAACTCCAAATGCCACTCCTCAGCCCATTGGTTCATCTGATCAAGATCCCGTTGTAATCTGAGGTAACCTTCTTCGCTGTCCATTACACTTCCAATTTTGGTGTCATCTGCAAACTTACAAACTATATATCTCCTAAGCTCACATCCATATCATTTCTATAAATGACAAAAAGTAGTGGATCCAGCACCAATCCTCGTGGCACTCCACTGGTCACAGGCCTCCAATCGTCTACCTTTGAGCCAGTTCTGTATCCAAATGGCTAGTTCTCCCTGTATTCCATGAGATCTAACCTTGCTAATCAGTCTCCCATGGTGAACCTTGTCAAATGCCTTACTGAAGTCCATGTAGGTCACATCTACCGCTCTGCCCTCATCAATCCTCTTTGTTACTTCTTCAAAAAACTCAATCAAGTTTGTGAGAAATGATTTCCCACATACAAAGCCCTAATCAGTCCTTGCCTTTCCAAATACGTGTACGTCCTGCCCCTCAGGATTCCCTCCCACAACTTGCCCACCACCGATGTCAGGCTCACTGGTCTATAGTTCCCTGGCTTGTCCTTACAACCTTTCTTAAATAGTGGCACCATGTTTGCCATCCTCCAGTCTTCCGGCACCTCACCTGTGACTATCGATGATATAAATATCTCAGCAAGAGGCCCAGCAATCACTTCCCTAGCTCCCCACAGAATTCTAGGGTACATCTGATCAGGTCCTGGGGATTTATCCACTGTTACGCATCACTCTTTCCCTATGTTCTATATCTTGCATTTCTGTTTCGACAGTTAGCACTGTTGAAAAATACTCGTTCAGTATCTACCCCATCTCCTGCAGCTTCACACAAAGGCCATCCTTAGATTAGATTCCCTACAGTATGGAAGCAGGCTATTCGGCCCAACAAGTCCATACCAACCCTCCGAAGAGTAATCCACACAGACCCATTCCCCAATGCACCCAACACTATGGGCAATTTAGCATGACCAGTTCACCTAACCTGCACGTTTTTGGATTGTGGGAGGAAACCGGAGCACCCGGAGGAAACCCACGCAGACAGTGGGGAGAATGTGCAAACTCCACACACAGTCGCCCGAGGCCGGAATTGAACCTGGGTCCCTGGTGCAGTGAGGCAGCAGCGCTAACCACTGAGCCACCGTGCTGCCCCACAGTGGCCATCTTGCTGATTGTTGAGGGGCCCTATTCTCTCCCTAGTTAACCTTTTGTCCTTAATGTATTCGTAAAAACCCTTTGTATTCTCCTTACCAAAGCTATCTCATGTCCCCTTTTTGTCCTCCTAATTTCCCTCTTAAGTATACCCTTCTAAGTATTCACTCAATCTATCCTGTCTATACCCGATATATGCCTCCTTCATTTTCTTAACCAACCCCGCAATTTCTTTAGTCATCCAGCATTCTCTATACTTACCAGCCTTTCCTTTCACCTAACGAGAATATACTTTCTCTGGACTCTCGTTATCTCATTTCTGAAGGCTTCCCATTTTACTGCTGTCCCTTTACCTGCAAACATCTGCCCCCAATCAGCTTTTGAAAGTTGTTGCCTAATACGTTCAAAATTGGCCTTTCTCCAATTTAGAACTTCAACTTTTAGATCTGATCAATCTTTTTCCACCACTATTTTAAAACTAATAGAGTTATGGTCACTGGTCCCAAACTGCTCCCCCAATGACACCTCAGTCACCTGCCCTGTCTTATTCCCTAAGAATAGGTCAAGTTTTGCACCTTCTCCAGTAGGTACATCCACATACTGAATCAGAAAATTTTCTTGTACGTGCTTAACAAATTCCTCTCCTTCGAAACTGTTAATTCTATGGCAGTTCCAGTCTATGTTTGAAAAGATAAAATCCCTTACCATAACCACCCTGTTATTCTTACAGATAACTGAGGTCTTTGTCCGCTCTTAGTGCAGCTGTCCTTAATCAATAATGCAACTCCCTCATCCCTTTTATGCTCCTTCTGACACCTGAAACACCAATACTCTGGAACACTGATCTGCCAGTCCTGCCCTTCTCTCAACCAGTTTTCTGTAATGACCACAACATCATAGTTCCATAAACTGATCCAGGTTTAAGCTCATCTGCTTTCCTGTTGTACTCCTTGCAGTAAAATAAATTCACTTAATATTGCCAGTCCCATTATGTTTGTTATCTGGCCCTGCCTGTTCTTCCTTAGCACTTACTTGACTTAACTCTACCTTCTAGGAGAAAGTGAGGACTGCAGATGCTGGAGATCAGTCGAGAGTGTGGTGCTGGAAAATCTCAGCAGGTCAGGCAGTATCCGAGGAGCAGGAGAATGCTTAATCCCTTCACTAGAAATAGGCTTGTGGGCCGGGGGGTGCTGAGAGATAAATGGTGGTGAGGGGGGGGAGGTGGGTTGGGTTGGGGGAAGGTAGCTGAGAGTGCGATAGGCAGATGAAGGTCGGTGAGAAGATTATAAGTCCGAGAGAAGAGTGGAGTGGATAAATGGGAAAGGTGATGGACAGGTCCGGAAGGCAGTGCTGAGTTGGAGGCTTTGAACTGGAAAAATATGGGGGGGGGAGGGGAAATGAGGAAACTGGTGAAATGCACATTGAGCCCATGTGGTTGCAGGGTCCAAATGCAAAAAAGAGGCAGGGTGGTAAGGGTTTGGCGACGGAGGAGTCCCAATTGAACACTTCTCATCTGACCTCAAATTCACCTGGACCATCTCAGACAGCTCCCACCCCTTCCTGGACCTCTCCAACTCCATCTCCGGTGACCAACTGACCACGAACATCTCCTACAAGCCCACTGATTTCCTCAGCTACCTAGACTACACATCCTTCCACCATACCTACTGTAAAAACACCAATCCCTTATTCTCAATTCCTCCACCTCTGCCGCATAGAGTCATAGAGATGTACAGCATGGAAACAGACCCGACAGTCCAACCCGTCCATGCCGACCAGATATCCTAACCCAATCTCGTCCCACCTGCCAGCACCCGGCCCATATCCCTCCAAACCTTTCTTATTCATATACCCATCCAAATGCCTCTTAAATGTTGCAATTGTACCAGCCTCCACCACTTCCTCCGGCAGCTCATTCCATACACATACCACCCTCTGTGTGAAAAAGTTGTTTCTTCGCTCTCTTTTATATCTTTCCTCTCACCCGAAACCTATGCCCTCTAGTTCTGGACTCTCCCATCCAGACTTTGTCTATTTATCCTATCCGTGCCCCTCATAATTTTGTAAGTTTCTATAAGATCACCCCTCAGCCTTCAACATTCCAGGGAAAACAGCCCCAGCCTGTTCAGCCTCTCACTATAGCTCAAATCCTCCAAGCCTGGCAACATCCTTGTAAATCTTTTCTGAACCCTTTCAAGTTTCATATCATCTTTCTGATAGGAAGGAGACCAGACTTGCACGCAGTATTCCAACAGTGGCCGAACCAATGTCCTGTACAGCCACAACATGACCTCCCAACTCCTGTGCTCAATATTCTGACCAATAAAGGAAAGCATACCAGATGCCGCTTTCACTATCCTATCTACCTGCGACTCCACTTTCAAGGAGCTATGAACCTGCACTCCAAGGTCTCTTTGTTCAGCAACACTCCCTCGGATCTTACCATTAAGTGTATAAGTCCTGCTCAGATTTGATTTCCCAAAATGCATCACCTCGCATTTATCTGAATTAATCTCCAACTGCCACTTCTTAGCCCTTTGGCCCATCTGATCAAGATCCCGTTGTAATCTGAGGTAACCTTCTTCGCTGTCCACTGCACCTCCAATTTTGGTGTAATCTGCAAACATACTAACTATACCTTTTATGTTTGCATCCAAATCATTTTTATAAATGACCCACTGATCACAGGCCTCCAGTCTGAAAAACAACCCTCCGCCACCACCCTCTGTTTTCTACCTTTGAGCCAGTTCGGTATCCAAAGGACTAGTTCTCACTCTATTCCGTGAGATCTAACCTTGCTCACCAGTCTCCCATTAGGAATCTTGTTGAACACCTTACTGAAGTCCATATAGATCACATCTACCACTCTGCCTTCATCAGTGTTCTTTGTTACTTCGTCAAAGAACTCAATCAAGTTTGTGAGACATGATTTCCCACGCACAAAGCCATGTTGATTATCCCTGATCAGTTCTTGCCTTTCCAAATTCATGTACATCCTGTCTCTCAGGATTCCCTCCAACAACTTGCCCACCACTGACATCAGGCTCACCGGTCTATAGTTCCCTGACTTGTCCTTACCACCCTACTTAAACTGTGGCGCCATGTTAGCCAACCTCCAGTCTTCGGGCACCTCACCTGTGACTATCGATGATGCAAATATCTCAGCAAGAGGCCCAGCAATCACTTCCCCCACTTCCCACAGAGTTCTCGGGTACACCTGATCAGGCCCTAGGGATTTATCAACTTTTATGCGTGTCATGATATCCAGCACTTGCTCCTTTGGGCATTTTTCAAGATGTCACCATCTATTTCCCTACATTCAATGTCTTCCATGTCCTTTTCCACAGTAAACACTAGTGCAAAATACTCGTTTAGTATCTCCCCCATTTTCTGCGGCTCCACACAAAGGTTGTCTTGCTGATTTTAGAGGGGCCTTATTCTCTCCCCTAGTTACTTTTTGTCCTTAATGTATTTGTAAAAACCCTTTTGATTCTCCTTAATTCTATTTGCCAAAGTTATGTCATGTACCCTTATTGCCCTCCTGATTTCCCTTTTCAGTATACTCCTACTGCCTTTATACTTTACTCAGGATTCACTCGATCTGTCCTGTCTATACCTGACATAAGCTTCGTTCTTTTTCTTAACCAAACCCTCAACTTCTTTAGTGCTCCAGTATTCCCTATATCTACCAGCCTTTCCTTCCACCCTAATAGGAATATACTTTCTCTGGATTCTCGTTATCTCATTTCTGAAGACTTCCCACTTTCCAGCCATCCCTTTACCTGTGAACATTTGCCCCCAGTTAGCTTTTGAAAGTTCTTGCCTAATACAGTCAAAATTGGTCTTCCTCCAAATTAGAACTTCAACTTTTAGATCTGGTCTGTCCTTTTCCATCACTACTTTAAAACTAATAGAATTATTGTAGCTGGCCCCAAAGTGTTCCCCCACTGACACCTCAGTCACCTCCCCTGCCTTATTTCCCAAGAGGAGGTCAAGCTTTGCACCTTCTCTAGTAGGTACATCCACATACTGAATCAGAAACTTTTCTTGTACACACTTAAGAAATTCCTCTCCATCTCAACCCTTAACACTACGGCAGTCCCAGTCTATATTTGGAAAGTTAAAATCTCCTACCGTAACCACCCTATTATTCTTACAAAAAGCTGAGATGTCCTTACAAATTTGTTTCTCAATTTCCCTCTGATTATTAGGGGGTCTATAATACAATCCCAATAAGATGATCATCCCTTTCTTATTTCTCCGTTCCACCCAAATAACTTCTCTGGATGTATTTCCAGGAATATCCTTCCTCAGTACAGCTGTAATGCTATGCCTTATCAAAAACACCAGTGCCCCTCCTTTGTTGCCCGCCTATCCTTCCTGTAGCACTTGTATCCAGGAACATTAATCTGCAGTCCTGTCCATCCCTGAGCCATGTTTCTGCCATTGCTATGATATCCCAGTCCCATGTTCCTAACCATGCCCTGAGTTCATCTGCCTTCCCTTGCATTGAAATAAACGCAGTTTAATTTATAAGTCCTACCTTCTCCTTGCCTGCCCTGACTGTTTGACTCACTTCTGCTCTCAACTGTACCAGCCTCAGATTGATCCCTTTCGTCACTATCTCCTTGGGTCCAACCCCCCCCCCCCCCCCCTCCCCCACTAGGTAAATCATCCCGAGCAGCTCTAGCAAATGCCCTGCCAGTATATTAGTCCCTTTCCAATTTAGGTGCAATCTGTCCTTTTTGTACAGGTCACTTCTACCCCAAAGGAGATTCCAATGGTCCAAAAATGTGAGTCCTTTTCCCATACACCAGCTCCTCAGCCATGCATTCATCTGCTCTATCCTCCTAATCTGCCGTCACTAGCTCGTAGCACTGGGAGTAATCCAGATACTACTCTCGAGGATCTCATTTTTAAATTCCTGCCTAAATCTCTGAAATCTTCCTTCAGAATCTCAATCTTTTCCCTTCCTATGTTGGTGGTTCCAATGTGGACAGACAATAACCCCTTGAGAACATTCTGCACCCTCTCTGAGACATCCTTGATCCTGGCACCAGGGAAGCAACACACCATTCTGATTTTTTTTGCTGCTGGCCACAGAAGTGTCTGTCTGTACCTTGGACTAGAGAGTCCCCTAACACAATTGACCTTTTGGAACCCGATGTACCCCTCGTTGCATTAGAGCCAGTCTCAATACTGGAAACTTGGCTGTTTGTGCTACATTGTCCTGAGAATCCATCAGCCCCAACATTTTCCAAATCAGCATACTTGTTTGAAATGGGGATAGCCACAGAAGCTCCCGCACTAACTGCCTACTTCTCTTGCCTTTCCTGGATTTAACCCATCTATGTGACTATCTGCGATTTCCCCCCCCCTTCCTATAACTGCCATCCATCACATATCGTTGCTGTTGCAAATTCCTCATTGCCTCTAACTTTCTCTCCAACTGATCCATTCGATCTGATAAGATTCGCAACTAACAGCATTTATTGCAGATATAATCCACAGTAACCCAAACTCTCCTTAAACTCCCACATCTGACAAGAAGCGCATATCGCTCTCCTCGAGGCTTTTTCTGCTCCTTCACTCTACAGACCCAGAAAATAACACCGTCTTATTTCTCTACAAAACACTGCTCCAGGTTAAAAGTATTCACTTATCTGTTTCTATGCTGTGACTTCGCCCAAACAGATCAGTTGTGAATTTCACTGCTTGTTGATTTTCCCAGATGCACTCCGATGTCCAGCAAATTCAAACAGCAAAGGCAGTAACTGTGCAGGTTCACTGCTTTGTCAGTTTCTCTCTCTCTCTCTCTCTCTCTCTCTCTCTCTCTCTCTCTCTCTCTCGCACTTACCTCTCCCTTTTTAAAACTGCTGTTGTTTTAACTTTTTTTTTCCAAAGGTTCAAGACAATGCAATAGCATATGAAACAGTAATTGCTGCTCCTGGAATTCGAGGAAATCACCTCCTAACCTAAAATACATCAAAAAAGGAACAGCTGTTACATCCAGAAATTTTTCTTGTCCTCCATCTTGGATTACTTTTCTATTCCCAACTCCACTTTGGAAAATCCCAGATGGCCTCCTTTTTCTAAGATCGTAATTTCCCTTCCCACGTGATTGACAATGCCCTCCAGCGCATCTCCTCCATGTCCCGCACCTCAGCCTTTGAATCCTACCCCTCCCAACACAATATGGACAAACCCGCCCCCCCCACCCCCCACCAGAGCTTCACCTTCCACCCCAGCAATCTCCATATACATCGCATCATCCTCTGCCACCTTCGCCACCAGATATATTTTTCCTTCCTCGCTCCTATTACCGTTCCGGAGATTCCATTCCCTCCGTGACTCCTCGTCAGATCCATGACCCCCGCCCACACCCCACTCCCCAGTGCCTTCCTCTGCCACTGCAGGAAATGCAAAACCTGCACCTAAATCCTCCTGCCACCTCCGTCCAAGGCCCCAAAGGATCTTCGCACATCTGACAGAACTTTACCTGTACCTCACCAATCTCATCTACTGTATCCGTTGCACCCCATGTGGTCTCCTCTACAGCCGGGAGACAAGATGCCAACTTAATGATCGTTTCAGAGAACATCTCTGGGACACCTGCACCAATTAACCCCACTGCCCCGTGGCTGAACACTTCAACTCCCTCTCCTGCTCCGCCAAAGACATGCAGGTCCGGAGGTCTCCTCCATTGCCAAACCCTTATCGTCTGATGCCTGGAGGAAGACCGCTTCCTGTTCCGCCTTGGGACCCTGCAACCACATGGGATCAATGTGGATTTCACCAGTTTCCTTATTTCTTCTACCCCCCAACATTATCTCAGTCCCAAGCTTCCAATTTGGCACTGCCCTCCTGACCTGTCCAACACCTTTCCCATCCATCCGCTCCACCCTCGTCTCTGACCTATCACCTTCTCCCTCACCTTCATCTATCTATCACATTCTCAGCTATCTCCCCCTCCCACCCCCGTCACATTTATCTCCCAGCTCCCCTGGCCACAAGCCTATTCCTGATGAAGGGTTTATGCCTAAAATGTTGATTCTCCTGCTCCTTGGATGCTGCCTGACCTGCATTTTCTCAGCACCACACTCTTGACCTTAACCTCTACCTTGTTCTCAGTCACTTCAATGCTGACTTACTTTGCTGGTTCCCTCCCTGTTCCGGCCACAATACTTTAAACCTTCCTAAGTGTTAATAACAAACTCCCTACAAGGATATTATTGCTCCGCTAAATTAATGTGCAACCTAACCTAGTACAGGTCCGTTCTGCCTTGGAAGAGATGCCAATGATCCAGATTTCTGAAGCACTCCCTCTTTCGCCAGCTCTTTAGCCACATGTTAACGTGTATTAATATTTCTCACCTCACAAACATAAGATTAAACCCTGTGCCACAAGATCACAATCCCAGAGGTCCTGCTTTTCAACTTGGTACTGAACTTCCTAAATTCTCATTCCAGGGAAGTAATCTCTCTTTCTGTCTATGCCATTAACACAAGTAAGGACCATGACTGCTTGCTATTCACCCTCCCCTTTCAGAATGTCCTGTGCCCACTCTAGTATGCCTGACCTTGTAGCTACAAGACAGGTCAGAGGCTAGGAAAGTGGCAAGTATCTCACTCCCTTGCACCCGAAGGCTTGTCCACCATCTGGAAGGTACAAATCAGGGAATTATAGAATGCAGTACGACTCTAACAATGTTCAAAAAGCTCAACACCATCCAAGCTAAAGTTGTCAGTTTGATTGGCATCTCATTTACCAACTTAAGCATTCACTCTCAACACTGTTGATGCACAGTGGCAGCAATGTGTGTCATCTAAAAGATGCACTGCAGCAACTCACTAAGGCTGCATCAGCAACATCGTCCGACTTATGACCTCTTAGAAGGACAAGGGCAGCAAATACCTGGGAGCAGCACCATCCGCAAATTCCCTTCCAATTTGCAGGCAACTGGGACTTGAAGCTGTTTCACAGTTGTTTTTAACTTGTTGATGAGCCAAAATCTTGGATCTTTCTTCCCAACAGCACTGTGATTGTCCCCACACTTCAAACTGTAATAGGGTTAGAGTTCAAGAAGGCAGTTCATCACCAGCATCTCGAGGGCAATTATGTATTGGAATAAATGCAGGCCCACAGAGATGTTGATATCTCGTTAACTAATTAGAATTCTAAAGTTCCCCCTCCAGCAAATTGTCTTTAAATTGGTTTGCTGTGATTAGAGATACACTCAACTGAGTCTGAGTCTTCAGGTGGCATGGCAGGGAATTCCCCAACTGAAAAATGTTGCCCATATATTCCTCTCTTTGTATTCCCTATTATCTCCACACTTGCTGTATTGAATCCAGTAATTTGTTTTTCTTAAACAGTAACAGGAGCATTAACAAATTGTCATCAAACTTTCAAAATCCTACTATAATGCACAGTCTTTGTTTTCCTTCAGTGTACCATACAACTGAGACAAAATCAATATCATAGAAGGAGGCCATTTGATCTATTGAGATTTTCCTCGTATACTAAAAGAATTGCTGTAACGACAAGAATTGCCAATAGTCCTTCAACTGCACCTTCCAGACTTGCAGCTCCTATCACCTAGAATGACAAGTGCTTCAGATTTATTTGAAATCTCAAGCTTTCTGAGTGCTGCTTCTTTATCAGGTGCAGTAACTTCACCTGACGAAGGAGCAGCGCTCCAAAAGCTTGTGATTTCAAATAAACCTGTTGGGGCTATAACCTGGTGTCATGTGACTTCTGATTTTGTCCACCCCAGTCTAACGCCAGCACCTCCACATCAAGTGCAGCAGGTGCTTGGCAGTGCCACCTCCAAATTGTCCTCCAAGTTACACCCCTTTGTCTTGGAACTTTATCTCTATTCCATCATTATCACTGTTCAAAATTCTCCAACTCCTCACCTAACAGCAGTGCAGATGTACCTACACTACATGGACTGCAGCAGATCAAGAAGGTGGCTCACTACCACCATTTTGAACTTATCAGCTCCTATAAAAGAATTTTAAAAAAGAGATGTTATCTTGTCGCTTGTTATAGCATGATTTTCTTGTAACATAGGTTTTTAAAGAAAAATGCAACTTTGCAACTGCTTTTGTCTGTTTCTATGGTAGATAGTCCAAGATGATACTGATACTGTACAGTCTCGTGGCAAGCTCCCAGAAGGGAGGCAAACTGCTTTAAATACAGGGACCAAGGTAAGAGTATTGTTAACTTTGGCAATTTCTTTGGACGCAGGTTTTCCTACATTCTTGATATGGTTGTTCACAAACATCATAATCATTCATACAAGATTTTCAATCAAATTATATTTACAGCATCAATAACATAAATGTACTATTGAAGTAAAGACTTTTCACTTAATTGGCATAGACAGAATAAAGTCCTCATAATATTCCTTTAAATTACTCAATTTGCAACATTTACAATCTGATGATCTTGTCAGTTTTTGTTCTCATTTAGAAATTAAATTATCAAATAACTTTAATGAAGCAAACTAGATAAAGGTACAGTGGGAATGTTGTGGTTTATTTTTAAAAAATCATTATTTTGGATTCTGAGGAATTGTTACAGCATAATATTCAAGCAGAATACTGCTTGCAACACAAACTTTGCTTCACCCTCTACAAATGTTGCTAGACTTGCTGAGTTTCTCCAGCATTAAGATTTTATTTTTGTATAATATGAGACAAAACAATGTACCTATTCTTTTGTATACTGACAAATTTTGTAATTCAAAGTTGCTTGATTGAAACTCTCTGCTCATTCCTTCCAGCCAGTTAGTTCCCATTTTATTACATTATTTACATAATTTTTCTCAGCACAACCACAAAATGACTGAATTAGCAGGCATTGATTATGCAATATTCTGTCACTAGGTGGCACCAAGATGTATCACATCTTGAATCACATTTGAATTATCCAACAATTTAATTTAAATAAATTAAGTTTCAAGCAGATTAGAATTGTTAGGATTTGACTATAAATAAAAGATTTTGCAGTACAGCCCATTCTTAATTAAATGTTGGTGAATTCAAACTTACTGATTTGTAGATTTCTGCTGTCTGATGCTGAATAATCTATGGTCAGCAGAGGATTACATTTTATCCAATTATACTCCAACCTTCACGAATTTCAGCTGTGACATGAGGCTGAACTCTTGTCGCTTTTGCTTCTGTGCCCACTTCTTTGCGTCCTTTTTCTTCACTTCATTGACACTTTCACCCATCTGCAATTTTATCCTTCCGCACAGACACCACCCTTTGGTCTCTTGTATGCTTTTAATCGTTTCATCAAGAACTGTGAGCACGACATCAAACTTCTGAATTTCTCTGTTCTTGACACATATTCTAACATGACTTTTTCTGAGTTTACTATACTGTATGGTCTCAGGTCTGATCCTGGCATTGTTATCAATCCAACATTTTAAGGGTGGTGCTGTTGTCGTCAAGCATACTACATTCTACCTTGCAGAGGCTGAATGCCAGCAATACTTCCTATCTCCTCCAAACCATGACCCAACTATTGAAGATTAAGGTGCATGGGATCCACGGTGACTTGGCCATGTGAATTCAGAATTTGCTTGCCCATAGAAGACAGAGGGTAGTGATGGAAGGATGTTTTTTAGGCTGGAGGTTTGTAACTAGTAGTGTTCCGCAGGGATCAGTACAGGGACCTTGCTGTTTGTGATATAAATGACTTGAATGAAAATGTAGGTGGGTGGGTTAGTAAATTTGCAGACGATACAAAGATCGGTGGAGTTGTAGAAGGTTGTCGAAGATACAGTGGTTTATAGATCAGTTGCAAATATGGGCAGAGAAATGGCCGATGGAGTTTAATCTGGATAAGTGTGAAGTATTGCGTTTGGAAGATTAAACGTTAAGGAAAAGTATACAGTTAATGGTAGGACCCTCAACAGTTTTGATGTACAGATGGATATTGGGGTTCAAGCCCATAGCGCCCTGAATGTGGCCATGCAAGTAAATAGTGGTATGGTATACTTGCCTTTATTGATCGTGGAATTGAGTACAAGTGTTAGAATGTCATTTTACAGCTTTTTAAGACTTTGATTACGCTCCACTAAGAGTATTATGTTCAATTCTGGTCGTCACATTATAGGAAGCATTGTGGAAGCTTTGGTGAGGGTACAGAAGAGGTTTATCAGGATGCTGCCTGGAACATTGGGTATGAGCTATAAGGAGAGTTTAGAAAGACTCAGGTTGTTTTCTGTTGAGTAGCAGCGGCTGAGGGAAGACAATAGAATTCTGTAAAATTGAGATGCATGGATAGGTTGATGGTCAGAATCCTTTTGCTAGAGTTGAAATGTCTAATACAAGGGGGCGTGCATTTAAGGTGAGAAAGGGAAAGTTCAGAGGAGACCTGAGGGGCAAGTTGTTTTTACACAGACAGTGGTCGGAGTCTGGAATGCAATGCCAGGGCTGATGGTCGAGGTAGATACGACAATGGCATTTAAGGTACTTTTAGATAAGCACAAGGAATGGAAGGATATGAACCAAGGGCAGGCAGAGGGATTAGTTTCAATTGGCATCATGTTAGGCACAACATTTGTGGGCTGAAGGACCCATTCCTATGCTATACTGTTCTGTGTTCTACTAAACATCAAGACACTGATTCTAGGACCGTCACAGACCTCATCTGCTCTGGAGGTTTGAGCTCCACAGCTTTCCACAACATTCCACAACCTGCTTCTACCTTCTTCTCAAAATCTACATATAGGACAGCCCTACTAGATCTATTGTTTCTTCTTGTTCCTGTCCCACTAAGCTTATTTCATTTTATCTGCACTATTTGTAATCAGCAAATTCAGCCACCAAATCTTTTGTCCCTTGATCTAGGTCATTTATAAGTTGTAAGCAGGTGAGGTCCCAGCATTGATTCCTGTGGTACACCACTCATTGCAACTTGCCAACCTGAAAAAGACCCATTTATACCTATTCTCTATTTTCTCTTAGCTGGCCAATCTTCTGTCCATGCCAATATGCTGCCCACTACATCATGAGGTTTTATTTTCAAGTGCCTTTGATGTTGCACTTAATCAAATGCCTTCTGAGTACAGTACCATTTCCTTCATCCACAGCATGTGTTACCTCTTCAAAGTGTTAGAAATTTCTTGTCACTAGCTAAGGAAGGATGGCTTTTTAGCTTATGTACTAATCAATGATATCATTCATTCAACATCTTTAATAGACAAATCTGATTTGGATGAAAATGACATGTTCCAGTTATGATAATTATAATCTTTGTGAATTATAATCTTTTTTTAAATTAAATTCTGCCAAATTCTAAAATGGCGATCAGTATTGTGCATCATCTGCTTGGCCCGTAACCTTATTATTTGTATCAGTTTGTTGACTGCCCTACAGAACCTTCAAACTGGCTTTCAACATGAACTACATAGAACAATACAGCACAAAACAGGCCCTTCGGCCCTCGATGTTGTGCCAAACATTTGTCCTAGCTTAAGCACCTATCCATGTACCTATCCAATTTCCACTTAAAGGCCACCAATGATTCTGACTCTGCCACTCCCACAGGCAGCGCATTCCATGCCCCCACCACTCTCTGGGTAAAGAACCTACCCCTGACATTCCCCCACCCCCCACACCTTCCACCCTTCACCTTGAATTTATGTCTCCTTGTAACACTCTGTTGTACCCGGGGAAAAAGTCTCTGACTGTCTACTCTATCTATTCCCCTGATCATCTTATAAACCTCTATCAAGTCACCCCTCATCCTTTGCCGTTCCAATAAGAAAAGGCCTAGCACTCTCAACCGATCCTCGTACAACCTATTCTCCATTCCAGGCAACATCTTGGTAAATCTGCTCTGCACCATCTCCAAAGCTTCCACATCTTTCCTAAAGTGAGGCGACCAGAACTGCACACAGTTCTGTGTGGCCTTACCAAGGTCCTGTACAGCTGCAACATCACCTCACAACTCTTGAATTCAATCCCTCTGCTAATGAACGCTAATACACCATAGGCCTTTTTACAAGCTCTATCCACCTGAGTGGCAACTTTCAAAGAGCTATGAACACAGATCCCAAGATCCCTCTGTTCCTCCACCTTACTAAGAACCCTACCGTTGACCCTGTATTCCGCATTCTTATTTGTCCTTCCAAAATGGACAACCTCACACTTGACAGGGTTGAACTCCATCTGCCACTCCTCAGCCCAGCTCTGCATCATATCTAAGTCCCTTTGCAGCCGACAACAGCCCTCTCACTATCCACAACTCCACCAATCTTGGTATCGTCTGCAAATTTACTGACCCACCCTTCGACTCCCTCTTCCAAGTCATTAATAAAAATTACAAACAGCAGAGGACCCAGAACTGATCCCTGCGGAACTCCACTTGTAACTGGGCTCCAGGCTGAATATTTACCATCTACCACCAC
This sequence comes from Chiloscyllium punctatum, assembly GCF_047496795.1. Lineage (NCBI taxonomy): Eukaryota > Metazoa > Chordata > Chondrichthyes > Orectolobiformes > Hemiscylliidae > Chiloscyllium > Chiloscyllium punctatum. The sequence continues at coordinate 85,502,465 of NC_092749.1, forward strand.
TCTCTGACTTCGACCGGTTAGCCAGTTCTCTATCCAATTGGCTAAATTTCCCACTATCCCAGGCATCCTGACTTTCCGCATAAGCCTACCATGGGGAACCTTATCAAATGCCTTACTAAAATCCATATACACTACATCCACTGCTCTACCCTCCTTCACATGCTTGGTCACCTCCTCAAAGAATTATATAAGACTCTCAAATCCATGCTGGCTGTCCCTAATCAAGCAGTGTCTTTCCAGATACTCATAAATCCTATCCCTCAGTACCCTTTCCATTACTTTGCCTACCACCGAAGTAAGACTAACTGGCCTGTAATTCACGGGGTTATCCCTATTCCCTTTTTTGAGCGGGGCACAACATTCGCCACTCTCCAGTCCCCTGGTACACCCCCACTGACAGTGAAGACGAAAAGATCATTGCCAACGGCTCTGCAATTTCCTCTCTTGCTTCCCATATAACCCTAGGATATATCCCGTCAGGCCCGGGGGACTTGTCTATCCTCAAGTTTTTCAAAATGCCCAACACATCTTCCTTCCTAACAAGTATCTCCTCTAGCTTACCAGTCCATTTCGTACTCTTCTCTTCAACAATACGGTCCCTCTCATTGTAAATACTGAAGAAAAGTACTCATTCAAGACCTCTCATATCTCTTCCAACTCAATACACAGTCTCCCACTACTGTCCTTGATGGGACCTATTCTCGTTCTCGTCATTCTCATGTTTCTCACATATGCATAAAAGGCCTTGGGGTTATCCTTGATCCTACCCGCCAAAGATTTTTCATGCCCTCTCTTAGCTCTCCTAATCCCTTTCTTCAGCTCCCTCCTGGCTATCCTGTATCCCTCCAACGCTCTGTCTGAATCTTGTTTCCTCAACCTTATGTAAGCCTCCTTCTTCCTCCTTACAAGACATCCAACCTTCCTCGTCAACCAAGGTTCCCTCATACGACCATCTCTTTCCTGCCTGACTGGTACATACATATCAAGGACACGTCGTATCTGTTCCTTGAAAAAGTTCCACATTTCAACAACATCCTTCCCTGACAGCCTATGCTCCTCAGATCCTGTCTTGCAGCATCGTATTTACCCTTCCCCCAATTATAAAAGCTACCCTGTTGCACGCAGCTATCTCTCTCCATAACCAAGGTGAAAGTCACAGAATTCTGGTCACCATCACCGAAATGCTCACCCATTAACAAGCCCATCACTTGTCCCGGTTCGTTACCAAGTACCAAATCCAATATGGCCTCCCCTCTGGTCGGACATTCTACATACTGAGTTAGAAAAGCTTCCTGGACACACTACACAAACACTGCCCCGTCCAATCTATTTGATCTGAAGAGCTTCAAATCAATATTTGGCTAAAGCCTCACACTCCAGCATTGTTTTAGGCCAAGTAAAGCACAGCTCTGACTGGAAGTGGGAATTGTAATCAGAACTGCTGTCTTTATTTTCTCCTTGTCTTTCTCTTCCCTCTTCTCTCTCTCTCTCCCTGCTTCCTTTGTACAGCCTGTCTTTTTTAATTAATTAATGGAATGTGATTCTTACTAGCTGGACCAATATTTATTGCCTGTTCTTAGTTGCCCTTGAGAGGTTAGTGAGCTGTCTTCATAAACCACTGCAATCCATTTGTTACAGGTACACTCAATGCCATTTGGTGTGAAAATACTGATGTACTGGTGATATTTCCAAGTCAAGATGTTGGGTGGAGGGGAACTTGCAGGTGATGGTGTTCCCATTTATTTGCCATCCTTGTCCTTCTAAATGGTAGTCGTAATGGGTTTGGAAGGTGCTGTCTAAGGTGCCTTGGTGAATTTCTGCTTTGCATCTTATGTACATAATCTGAGCATTGGTGGTGGAGAGAATGAACATTTGTGTTAAGTTCGAAGATGGACCGAGAGGCCAAAGTGTTAAAACAGTAGGAATTTTATTATGGAGATGTTTACAGGAAGCAAGGTTAAATGAAGATGTTTCTTACCCAAAACTGGAGCGTAGGAAGTTGAGAGGTGACCTAATAGAAGTTTATAAAATAATGAGAGGTTTAGATAGAATTGATAGTAGTTTTCTTTTCCCTAAGATAGTGAATTTCAAGATTAGGGGGCATGTTTTTAAGGTGAGAAGAGAAAGATTTAAAAAAGACATGAGAGGCAAGTTTTTTTACACAGGGTGGTTCGCTTGTGGAATGAACATCCTGAGGAAATGGTGGATGCGGGTACAATTACAAGGTTCAAAAGATGATTTTATGGATACATGAATAGGAAAGGTTTGGAGGGATATGGGCCTGGAGCAGGCAGGTGGGACTAGTTTAGTTTGGGATTATGTTAGGCATGGACTGAAAGGTCTGTTTCTATGCTGTATGACTCTGTGATTGGACTCTTGGTGACAGTCCAGCATACGTACACAAAGAAAATATCCCTTCCTCAAATGAAAACATGTGAAGTATTTACAATCAAAAATACTGTAATCAGTAGGTAAGTCATTCCAGAGGACATTGTTCCTGTGTGGCTGTCGGCACACCTCAAGCATCTGTTTATTTTTCTCGCTGGATTTAACCTCTGGTGTTTTAGGTGTACTAGGAACCTCTTCTGACACCCTTTCTTGAGACAGCTGAATGCTTTGGAGGTTCATACAATGTCATGGCACTCTCCACTAAGGTACTGTCTCCTTCAGATGCTCTAATTACTGTTCTGTCCTCGGACATATCCAGGTCTCTATTCGGCAGTTAGTTTTGATCTTCAATTAATGTCTCAGGCACATTCATTCTGGTTGCCAGAAGTTGATCTGCATGTCTTCTCCATATGATGTCGTATTGTGTCTTGTGTAGTTTAGTAGTCCTGTCCAGTCTTCAGTGCTGGCTAGTATTTAATCTCACCAGTTGCGTAATTTCTCACCAAAATTATTGATCTTTCTGGAAAGTGTGGCATTTTGCCGTGTTCTCCTTTTGAAAATCCCGTTTGCTGTCAGCAGTGTCTTTTGTCATGGGTGGTTTCAGCAAATCAAAAGCTGTTCGCAGCTGGTACTTTTTACCCTGAGCAATGCTGGAGAACTTAGAGTCATCAAATGATCTCTGTTCTAGAGTAAGCTTTTAAGGAATGCTTTGTTTTCTGAACGAATCTTTCTGCCAAATTTGTGGCTAGGTGGTAAAGAGCTGATTGGATATGTTGAATTCCACTCTGCTTTACATAGTTTATATCACACTGGTTTACAGACTATGGGCCATTATCACAAACAATTGATCCAGATAACCAAATCTTGCAAGATCTGCTTCAGTCATTTCAGTGGTTTTCTTTGAAGTTGCCATCAGGAAGCTGACAGTCAGGCCATTTAGTCTCCAGCTCAACCACTGAAAAACGTTCACCATTCAAAAGATCCAAATATTGGCTTTTCATCACCATTGGGTAATATATGAGACATAAATGCTCCAACTCCATATGTTGAGAGCAGTTTCAACAGTAACTTTGTGTCAGGGCTTCTGACTTTAATAAAATCTGTTTGGCATAGACTTCTTTTTAGACTCCTTCACGTTGATCTTGCTATTTTAAATTTTTTTTTGGCACAATAATTTGTGTATTGGTTTGAGAATGGTTGCAAGGTTTGGGACAAACTGCTGTAGTAAGTTAGTAAACCCACGATAATTGATATTCAAGTAAAAGACGTAACTAAAGGTACGGGATACAGACCATGTGCAAGCATGGGATTTGTTTAGAATGGCATCATGGTCAGTGCAGAAATGGTGGGCTAAACGACCTGTTCAAGTGTTAAACTGTTCTATCCTCTATCGATTAATCAAATTTAATAATTTTAGGTGCTGGTGCTTCAGTTATGGCTTTCACTTTTTTGAAAGTGACTTATATAGCACCTTGACATTGATGACATGACCTAAGTAACTTGATGGATGATTTAAAAATTCATATTTGTCTTTCCTGACTCTGAGCCCATAATCTTCACGTCTCAGCAAAGTAGCATCTAAATTGTCAAGGTGCTGTTTTTCATTTATTCCCGTGATTGAAATATTGTCCAGATGACGCTGCTGCACTCAAAATCTAATTCATAGCATGTTGGAATAACATAGGTGTGGATGTTATTCCAAATGGAAGTCTCTTGTATTTGTCTTTTTAATGTCCAGTATTTCTGTGATTTAGGATCTGCATTTATCTGTAGGTATGTTTGTCTATGGTCAATTTTACTGAAAAACTGGCCACCAGCTAGTTCAGCATAAATAAGTCATCAATCAAAGGCAGCAGATGCTGCTCAGCACACAGAATCAGATTAATAGTGACCTTAAACTCACCACAAACATGTACCAATCCATCATCTTCACTGGTATACTAGGCATGGCCCAACATTCTCATTTGTGGGTTCGAGGATTCTCGTCTTGACCAGCCTCTCTATAGTTCTGCCTTGACCTTTGGCCTGATTTTTATAGCACACTGATCTAGCCTTGCAACATTGGCTTCATTCTCATTCTTGATTTTCAATTTAAGAGATCTTTTCCATGCTTCTCAGATCTCCGTTGAAAGCAATTGCAAGTTTTTTTTAGAAATTATGGTAGCTCAGCTCAGTTCCAGAATCTGACAAGCAATTTACTTCAGTCCAGTTAAGTTTGATTTTCTTCAACCACATTCTTCCTAATAAAGCTGTAAATTTTCCTTTTGGAAACATGCAAGGGCAAGTGTTCAGACTGACTGACTGTACAACTGAACATTCACAGTCATTGAAACAACCCCTCAAAGGTACCACTTTGCCTGTGTACATTCTTAGTGCGATATTTGAGGTAAGTAGCACAATGTGACTCTGCTGTTTCTGATGCACACTTTCAGGTATCAATGGAACTGTCATTCTGGGTATATGTTTCCATTCTTATCATTCAGAAAGGGAGTGACCCGATATCAGTTGGTGTCACCAGCAATGGCCAGTATCATTAATAATTATTCTTCTTTGGACTGAGGGTCTGGGGTTTTCTCATGCTCTTTTTTTGTACATTATAGATTTTCTTCCTACTCTTTGGTTTGTGTAGTTTTATTGTATGAAAATGTGTTGCTGGAAAAGTGCAGCAGGTCAGGCAGCATCCAAGGAACAGGAGAATCGACGTTTCGGGCATAAGCCCTTCTTCAGGAAATCCTGAAGAAGGGCTTATGCCCGAAACGTCGATTCTCCTGTTCCTCGGATGCTGCCTGACCTGCTGCGCTTTTCCAGCAACACATTTTCAGCTCTGATCTCCAGCATCTGCAGTCCTCACTTTCTCCTACTTTTACTGTATGTTTGTTTCCTCCTCAAACCTGCCTGTGCATTGTTTCCTTTTTTTTCTCGCTGCAATTTCTACATACAACTTCTTTCATACCAGAAATTGGCAGCTGTTTGATCTGTTTATCCACATTGAGTCTGCATTGTGCTTGTCTCTCAGCTGCCATTTTGTGAACTGTCAGGTTCCAGCTTGGCTGCTGAACTTCCTTGGCTGCTAGTTACATTGACACTGCTATTTCCAGTTCTTTCTTTAAGTCTAGACTTCTTTCTGTCAGTTATCTCTTGTGGATTGCTTCTCTTAAACCACGCAGTAGAATGTTTCTGATAGCAACATTCATGTTATCTCCAAATACCCAAAAACTCTACTGATTCTTTTTTTAAAATTGCTGTGAGCTTGAAGATCGATTCACCATATGCTGGTTGCGTTTGTAGAATCTGAACCTTTCAGCAATCACCAATGGTTTTGGTGAAAAATGGTTCTGTCAGATTCCTTGTATTCCGTCTTACGTTTTGGAGCCCAGCTTCTGTACCTCAGGAGGTTAAAGTGTTTCTAACCATAATATTCAGGAATGCAGGGACATCTATTTATGCTTCAATATTTAGTTTGAATATAATAATGGACTCTCTCTGTAAATGAGTTGAAGCTCTATATATTTTTATCATACTGTCCTATGAACCAAAATTTCCTGTAATTTTATTTATTTATTTTTAAATGGGAAGGGGCTGCAGAGCATGTTTTAGCACTACCTTTTTTCTTTCCATTTAAAACAAGGGTTCTGAGGCTGCCAGTTCCTTGCTGAATCTTCATCCCTAGTTCTCTGTGTGTAAGGCACTTGTTACTCATTGTTACTTCAACATGGAGCATGTGGCTAGCTTCTTCTACACCATTCAACTCTTCATTGGTGTGAATATTTTTTCACTGACTCAAAGTAGCTTTTATCTTCATTGTCAGGTGTACTCTTATGCTAAGGACACTCAAACTTTCCCCCATGACCACAAACTTGAAGAATGCAAGCCTCCAAGAAAAAGTCCAAAAAATGCATAGTTTCTGTACTGTATATTCTACTTAAAAAAGAAAGACACCTAAAAGAAGGTTCTGGCCTATGATAAATACACAACTTGGTGTATCACTAAGCTAGGTAGATTAGATTTGATTGCTGAGCTGCATTGAATGAGTTGTGCACAACCACCTGATGAAGGAGTGATGCTCCGAAAGCTAGTGCTTCCAGTTAAACCTGTTGGACTATAACCAGGTGTTTTGTGATTTTAAATATTTTGTCTATCAGCCATTGGAAAGAGTTGAACAGTACCGTATGTGCGCTTGGCTTGAACGGTGGATCCGATGCATGCAAATTCTTTTATGTCTCCTGTTTTGCTCCCAGCCAGGTGGTAATACTGTTAGGTAACACCTCAATTTTAACCACAAAGCAATATATTTCTCTGGATTACTGTATATGACTTGAAATGAAAGTGTCTTTGTACATGACATTCCTCCATGGATGAATTAGCTCAGTTTGTAGATAATGGGACTCTTTAACCCTGGCTTCACGCACAGCATTGGATGATAAATTGTGTTCTTAAATATTTTATAGACATAGAACATAGAAAAATACAGCGCAGTACAGGCCCTTTGGCCCTCGATGTTGCGCCGATCCAAGCCCACCTAACCTACACTTGCCCACTATCCTCCATATGCTTATCCAATGCCCGTTTAAATGCCCATAAAGAGGGAGAGTCTACCACTGTTACTGGCAGGGCATTCCATGAACTCACGACTCGCTAAGTAAAAAATCTACCCCTAACATCTGTCCTATACCCCTTAATTTAAAGCTATGCCCCCTCAAAACAGCTGACTCCATACGTGGAAAAAGGTTCTCACGGTCAACCCTATCTAAACCCCTAATCATCTTGTACACCTCTATCAAGTCACCCCTAAACCTTCTTTTCTCCAATGAAAACAGCCCCAAGTGCCTCAGTCTTTCCTCATACGATCTTCCTACCATACCAGGCAACATCCTGGTAAACCTCTTCTGCACCCGTTCCAGTGCCTCCACATCCTTCCTATAATATGGCGACCAAAACTGCACACAATACTCCAGATGCGGCCGCACCAGAGTCTTATACAACTGCAACATGACCTCAGGACTCTGGAACTCAATTCCTCTACCAATAAAACCCAGTACGCCATATGCCTTCTTCACAGCACTATTTACCTGGGTATTCAAAATACTTTTAAAATTCATTTTTGGAAAATGTTTTGTTAAATAATTCATCGGCGTTTAGGGTAGTCTCAATTCCCCAGACTCAGTATGGCTCCAACAGCACTGCAAGAAGCTTAATATTGTTCAGGATGACCAGTTGAACATGCTGATAGGCGCTAAACAAAAGAAATCAAAGAACTGTGGATGCTGAAAATCAAAAACAAAAGCAGAAATTGCTGGAAAACTCAGGAAATCTGGCAGTGTCTGTGGAGAGAAAGCAGAATTAATGTATCAGGTAGAATGACCATTATTTTTAGACCCAGTTCCAGCATCCAGACCTGCTGAATTTTTCCTGCAATTTATGTTTTTGATAGGTTCAAAGTTTTACTCAGCTTTTGATGCACATTTGCTGCTTGAAATTGACTGACTGTGTTGCATTTGGAAAGGCATTTTGACACAGTAGGAGATTTTTGGGTACTTAATTCAGATTTCACTGGTACTGTTTTTCTGGACATTTCTAAGAGCTTGACCAATATATTAAAAACATTGAGTGCTATCCCACTATATCTTACTGGAGAACTCCCTGGTATCATAAGGAGAAGGGGAATGATAAGTTGTGGGGATCTCGCTCAGGTTTTCTCTGGATCTGGATAAAGAATGGAAGGGGACATGACCAACAGCGAAACCCTAAGTGACATAGTAGAGCCCCCAACAGGATGACCTATCTACCCAGAGTCTTTACAGTAATACAAAACTGGTGTATGAAAAGGAAATCATGGTGATCTGTGGCCTCATGACAGGAAATTCTATCTCAGCACAGTCAGGCTTCCATTGCCTTTTAGGAATTACACTCACAAGCACATGATTTTTATGCTCCTGGAATGTTCTGGGCTCGCCAGATGATGATTGCAGCATTTCAGAATCCATTGTGCACTTATGTATGCGGAGTGTCGCTGAGTCTGTATCCACTCAACAGAACGACTTCATATCATTGGAACCAGAGCCCACTAGAAACACGGAGTTCCTGGATAACAGCAGTTGTCCATGTAGTCTTTGAAGTCTGTTCTATCATTAGATAAGAAAAGTTTTGCCTCATCACTGTTTAAATGAGTGATATTGAAACTCTGCTTCTTTGTTGTAGATTGCCCAGTGAGGGCAAACCACTTCTCAGTATCCGCTCTGTCAGGGCCCTTCGTAATTTTACGTTTCAGTAAGATTATCTCTGATCCTTCTAAATGTCAGTGAGTTTAGGCCAACTTTTTGTTAACCTTTTTCTCCTAAGACAACCTTTTTCATCCCAGTTCCATTTGGCCCATATCCCTTTAAAACTTTCCTATTCATGTACCTGTCCAAATGTCTTTTAAAAGTTATAACTGTACCTGCCTCTACCACTTCCTGTGGCAGTTCATTCCATTATTGCATCACCCTCTGTATGAAAATGTTGCCCAGCAAGTCCCTGTTAAATCTTTCCCTCTCCCTTAAACCTATGCCATCTAGTTTTGGACTCCCCTAACCTTGGAAAAAGGTTAGCTATTCACCTTAGCTATGCCCCTCATGATTTTATAAACCTCTATAAAGTCACTCCTCAACCTCCAACCCCTGCTTTCTTACCCCTCTCATCCGTTAGAACTGCTTTAAAGCTTAACTCCACTAATACCAATACAGGAATCTTACCCGTTATCCCGTACCATACCACCCACAATTCCTGTAATGCAGCAAAACTTTCAAAGAAAATTGAACATTTTAATAAAGTTTTCAAAGACATCAGTTTTGAATTTGATCTGCCAAGATCCAATACATATATGTTCACCCTTGCTGTGGTATTTCTCACAGATGCGACTAGCAGCATTGCCTATTGTCCTCCCTCTCAGAAAGGCCTTTACAATTGTTACCAGTTCAGTTTGTGATCTCATGATATGCAAAATCTTACCCAGTCAATCTGCCAGGTAGTCTAAGACGACTTCCAAGGGAAAACGAAAATAAAAATGTCGTTTTGACTTTCACATATTTCCATTTTTCTATTTCAAAGACAAGGAAATTGTAATTTTGTTTTTCTCTTCTTTAGTTCAGGAATTCATTGTTGGTTTGTCAATGTTCTGTGCAGTTAAAGCACAAGTGGATAGTTAAAAAAATTCTGTGTGAAATTTGTGAATGATAAAAGCATAACGGTTCGTATTTCTAAGCTTAAAGGCTTAGGTCATGCACTATGCAAATAGTTTTCATTAAAGAGCACGAGGGTGCATGTATCTTTGGACCAATGTTGGTGAAAAAGACAAAGGAATTTTATGAGAAGCTGAAAATCATGGAGCTGTGTACCTTTTCTCAAGTATGACTCACTTACTTTAAGATACATGGGACGTAAAAGGCTGACAAGCCAGGTGAACAGAAATCTGCAGGTATGAAATCAGCTAAAGATTTCTGTGAAATTTTTAATAAAGTTATGATTGGCCACGACCTAACTGCCAAACAAATCAATAACACTGTTGGTTAATGTGGCAATAGCTTCCAAGCACAACCTTAGTTAGTGCTGATGAAAAGGTTGTTTGTGGCTTTAAGCAAAGTAAAGACTGAATAACCATACGTGTATGTGGAATGCCACAGGAATATATAAAGTGGAATTGACTGTTATTGGAAAATACGTAAAACTAAGATGGTTCAAAGGCATAATACATCTTCCACTTAATTATGACGTGATGCTTAAATAGATGCAGGCATTTTTACTTGATGGTTTCATCATGTTTTTGTGCCTGGTGTAAAAGCACATTTGTAAAACATAGGAATAGGAGAAAGTGAGGACTGCAGATGCTGGAGATCAGAGCTGAAAATGTGTTGCTGGAAAAGCTTAGCAGGTCAGGCAGCATCCAAGGAGCAGGAGAATTGACGTTTCGGACATGAAGAAGGGCTCATGCCTGAAACATCGATTCTCCTGCTTCCTAGATGCTGCCTGACCTGCTGCGCTTTTCCAGCAACACATTTTCAGTCCTAAAACATAAGAATGTCTGAAGAAAGCAAGACTTTAAGGCAAGATCTTTGTGTGTTTCTCCATTCTAATGTGACAAGTTTCATTCAGCCAATGGGTGTGATCCAGTATTTTGAAAATATTTTATCCACATGATTTGATGGGAAAACTGACAAACTACCAAGCAAAAATTAATAAATTTCAGTCCGGATACTGTATCAGAGATGCTGTTTTTAATATGTTATGTACATGGAACCAAGTGAAAAGTGAAACTGCAAAGATGCTGGTGAAACTGAAGGCCTTTCATAATGTTCGAAGAAGGGTTGTCAGACAAAGACGTTTTTGATGGATTTTGTGTGCAAGAAAGCAAATAAGTAAGGACTATGCATGAAAAAAATCATGGAATTAGTGAACTGTGCTAGTGCTGTCAAAAACATTTCCAGAAATGAACTGGATGAATGGTCGCATTTTAACAATAATGCTTCTGTTGCAATGCCTTTAAATACAGAATAAATTATAGACAATATTTTGAGTTGTGACCACGAGGCGGTACGGTCCAGTGATTAGCACTGCTGCCTCACAGCACCAGGGTCCCAGGTTCAATTCCAGCGTTGGGCGACTGTGTGGAGTTTGCACATCCTCCCCATGTCTGTGTGAGTTTCCTCCGGGTGTTCCGGTTTCCTCCCACAGTCCAAAGATGTGCAGGTCAGGTGGATTGGCCATGCTAAATTGCCCATAGTGTTAGGTGCATTAGTCAGAGGGAAATGGGTTTGGGAGGGTTACTCTTCGGAGGGTCGGTGTGGACTTGTTGGGCTGACGGGCCTATTTCCACACTGTAGGGAATCTAAAGTCTAATGTTCAAGAAGAGGCAAGTGATGACAAGAGAGAGCAGGGTTGAAAGAGTTTCATGATGGTTTGAAATTTGTTGTGCATCAAAATTAGTTTACTGCACAAATGTAATGTAGTTTCCACTTCATATTCCCAATATCTGCACAAGAGAATGAAAGCATGCAAGCAGGCAGATATGAGGAATTTATTCAAGAGAACTGCTGGGCCTAAATCCCAGATGCCAGTGTCGGTTCCATTGATGCACGTAGTGAAATACTGAGTTTCCAGAACTCAGGGAGTAAATTGAGATTTAGCTTTAAGATTAGAGTATATTGTGTAGAGCCTCTATTAGAGTCTATTCCTCCTACAATCAACAGATTCCTGTACACCACACCCCCTGCCCACCAACTTCAGCCCATTCCCTGTACCTGCTAGATAATGAGGTATTTAATATACTTATGTGACTCTTATCAAACGTAGGTTGATGGCATTCCTGTGAGGAATGGAATGTTGGAACCTTGGAATGTTTTACTATGTTAAATCTTTTACTATTACCATATAATCCATGTTGTTTAAACTGAAATTTTGTGGGAATGGAAGCAAATGTAGATCAGCAAAAACTGGATGGTCATGTCACTTCAGACACTGAAACTTGCTGCAGTTTCTAAACTAGCCTCACTGTCTGAAAAGCTGGAAACTGAATGTTAAGTGGCAGAAGGGTCAGCCTTGACAATTGATTCAACATGTTTAACAAACTGTTGTAAATATTGTGGGTGCAATTAATCTTTGATAATGGCATGGCTTATTTATGGTGCAGTATGAAATCTGCAATTATACGTTTATCAAGTTAGATACCCGGTTAGGCTGTCCTTTGCATAACGCCTTGTATGTCTGTAGGCTTTGAATTATTTCCAGAAATTCAGTATGAATCTGTTCTTTATTTTGATTCCAATGATGAGTCAAAGAATGTTAAGGGCCAGCTGACATCTCAGCTTCTTGTGTCCCAAGCTCTGGGTTCTTTATCAAGTAATAAGGAATGATTAAGGGACCAAAACTTAGAAGTTACTGGTAGGAAATAACAGATTTAAAGAATGAATGGGTGGAGGGAAAGATTGACCTATGGTGGCAAATAAACACCTTTTTTTATGTTCAAAAGCTGTTCCTCCATTTGGGGAAAATCTGCTATTGTACCAAAAGAAAGGATAAATGTGAATCACTGCAGTTACAGAAACAGAAAGTGAGGCCACCACCAGCCAACCTACCTCATACTGCTCTCATATGTGATCCTTCGTCACAAAGTGGACTTTTAGAAAATATAGCAGCACTTGTGGTGATTTAGCATTTCAAGTTATGACCTTGTTCAGAATGAGTAACATTAACTCTGTTCCTTTCTCCACAGGTGCTGCCTGAACTGCTGAGTATTTTTTAAATCAATTTTTGTTTAGTTCAGATTTCCAGCATCCGCAATGTTTTGTTCTTTTGAACGATGTGCATTTGGCAGGATATTTTTCAGCCTTTTCCAACATAAAATGACTCTAGTTTCAAGCTCTGCAAGGTAACATTCAATTGACAGGTGACAAGCATGTCTTTCAAAGCCTGCTTTTATAGCAATCATGTTGGTTTGTAAAGCCAGACATGGAACCTATCAATAGTTTTATTTTTCAAAACTTTATATTTAGTGACAAACAAAAGCTAAATTAAATACCTTTTTCTTTTTCTTGCCCTTCATACCTACCTCTCTTTTCCACAAGTGCCATTCCCAGACTGAGCACATTTTAAAATTTTCACCCCAAACCTTTTAATGGATTTTATCCTGTAGTTAGATGTGAAATGTAGCAAAAGTGGCTAAGCATTCTTACTAACTTGCTAACAGAAGTTTGTATTAATATTGGACTGACATTGGGAAGGGGAGTGTTGCAATAGCAAGGTATTGTAAGCTACTATGATTTGGAGATGTTGGTGTTGGACTGGGGTGTACAAAGTTAAAAATCACACAACACCAGGTTATAGTCCAACAGGTTTCATTGGAAGCATGCTAGCTTTCGGAGTGCTGCTCCTTCATCAGGTGATTGTGTCCCCAGGAGCGGCGCTCCAAAAGCTAGTGTGCTTCCAATTAAACCTGTTGAACTATAACCTAGTGTTGTGTGATTTTTAACTTTGTAAGCTACTATAATTGTGTAAAGAGGAAGCATAGTACATGCTATGGTAGAGTTGTGAAAAATGAGAAGATTTCATTTCTGGCTTGAGTTGGGCAAGCTTTGTCTGAATGTTCATCCAGGTGAAATTTCTGTGTCTTGCTGAGAAGTGTTCTGACTTCAACTGAATCTGTGGATGTCAGAGCTGAGCTTTGCATCAATGTATCCATAGTTAAGTGCTGTTGGATGATCCAAGGGTTTTGAGGTATAAAACTGAAGTCTTAATGCTGACTTGGATGACCAATATTTATGAATCAAGTAGAATTTATTAAGTAGAATTTCATTAATAGTTAATGAAAAAAATGTGAAGATTGTTTTTTCTTTATTAATTCGCACGTTGAGGGCATCACAGTTCAGGTAGCATTTATTGCCCATCCCTGATTGCCCAGAGGACAGTTAACAGTCAATCACCTTGCTGTGGGTCTGGAGTCACGTGTAGAGTCAAGATTAGAGTGGTACTGCCAAAGCACAGCAGATCAGGCAGCATCTGAAGAGCAGGAAAATCAATGTTTGGGGCAAAAGCCCTTCATCAGGAATGAAGGCAGGGAGCCTCCAGGGTGGAGAGATAAATGGGAAGGGGCTGGGGATGGGGAGAAAATGGCAGAATACAATAGGTGGCTGGGGGTGGGGATGAAGGTGGTAGGTCAGAGAGGAGGGTGGCAGAAGGTAGCAAAGAGTACAGTTGGTGGATGGGGGTGGGGATGAAGGTTGTAGATGTTTTAATCAATCTGTTCAGATATGCTATGACACATTTTCATGTCTGTGGGACTTGAACCTGGGCCTCCAAGAGCCCACTCTCATTTGCGTCAACTTGATCAGATCTGTCATGGCACACTCCTGGTGAAGGTGGGGTGCCGCCACTCTACCATGAGTGTATTTTGCTTTTTTTAAATTTAAAAATGTTATGACACACCTCTGGAGCAGGTGGGATTTGAATCCAGGCCTTCTGGCTCACTACCTCTGAACCACAGGAGACCCAAATATCACCTGTTCTCAATCAGCTCTAGAACTGTCCTGTTTGACTGTTAAAGAGACATAAAATTTAAACTCTCATTCCATTGAACAGAAACTAACTTAGACTGTGGCTACTAAAGCAGGTTAAAGGCTGGAAGTTCTACAGTAACTCACCCCACCTCCTGATTTCTCAGAGCTTTTCCACCATCTCGAAACCACAAGTCAGGAGTGTACAAGAATGCTCTCCATTTTCCTGGATATGTCCTGCCCAATAATACTCAAGCTCGATGCCATTTACGACAAAGCAACCCACTTGATTGCTATCCCATTTATCACCTTTTGCCATTAGCAGAGAACCGTAGCGGTGTGTGTTCCCTGAAGATGAACTACAATAATTGATGAAGGTCCTTAGCACCTTCCACATGAGGAAACTCTCCGAACTGTAAAGACAAGGGCAGCAGATAAGTTGGAACTGTTCCTTTTATGTTGCTGAGTCAAAATCTTGGAATGCCCTTCCTGCAAACGCTGTAGTGTGTATACACCACATGGATTGCAGAGGTTCAAGAAGATCGCTCACCAGCACCTTCTCAAGGACAATTGGATATAGACAATAAATTCTCGCCTGATTCTAGTCTGGGGTATTCAGAGCCTAAATATTGAGGGCGATAGGGTATTGAGGGAGATAGCGAACAACTTTGGAATGCTTTGAGTGCAGGTTCTCTTCTGAAATTGACATGGAAACTTAATTGAAGAACAGAGATTTGAGAGTTTGAGATGATGGCTGATCTGCTAGTGGGTTTAAATTGTAAAGCACCCCTCCCCCGACTACCACCACACTAACTCTCAACTCCCTTATACATGAATGGATTTCTCTCTAATCTCTGTTTAAAATTCTGAAAATTACAATTGCCCTGTAGCTGTTAATATTTTAAGGAAGTATTTGTAGAATATAAACTGCATACGTCAGATTAACTGCTCTGGATTAAATAAATTGTTGACACCACCTTCCTACAAATAATTGGGAGGGAGCAATAGATGTTAACCATTTAATTGACATCAAATCCTGTGTACAATAAAAATAAATCTGACTTCTTTCTCTTTATTGGAATAATCAAAGTGTTTATACTCTTGTGTGGTTCATTAATTCTAATCTGAGGTATTAATTTCTTCACTGATTTTCCAAATTTATTTTATGCGTTCCTGTCAAGGATGAGGAGGTCAGTGTTGCATTCCATCTTATTTCTCTTAAAAATATTTTTAAACTGAATATAAGTAAAAGTTCTCACAAACCAGCTTGGTGGGTTTTATCTGTAGTTTAGTTTGGATTTAGTTTGTTTAGGTTCAGATGTAGTTTGCAGCTTTCAGTATCATTGTTCAAGGCTGTAAACATTAGATGCTCAATTTCTGTAATCTCAATTGCTTTCTTGCTTGGTAGGTACTGATTTCCATTAAGTTAGAATTTGTTACCAAGAATTTGTTCACCTTTTCATCTGCTGCCGACATAGAGTCATTTATTAATTGCCAACTGTAGTTAGTTAATTTTTTTTATGTTCATGTTCAGATACCTAGATACAAAGGAACTGATAAAGTTAAAGAGAGCGAGGAGAAAACTGGTGAGAAGGTAACTGCGTGTTATTACAAACCTGGTCATGATTCAAACATTAGCCTTTGCTCAAGCATGACATGCGAATACTTAAAAAGCATATTGGGACTATCAATGGATATTTCAGAAAATCTGGATATTCTACAATTTGAATAAATGCTTTATAATTTGGTTCCTGAGGCTTATACAAATTGTGAAAATAATGAGTTCATTTTAAGATAAAGAGTTTATTGCTAGACTCTAGCATGCCAGGGTAGAACAGTGAATTTCCCATATATGCAGTCATAATAGATACATTTCAGAAATGACAATGTTTGATGACTATCATTTGTTTTAAAGAAAACTATTTTGATATTGGCAGTTACTCCATAATACATTTGTTAAAACCACACAATTGTGCTAAGTTCCTCTTATGGTCTTAAAAACTTTTTAAATTCATAATAAGACTTAGCATCTGATTGTTAATATGCTGTGATATAGTAGTGTACCATGACACTTACGTTCTCCTTGCCAGTTCAATATTATTTGCTGATCTATGCTAACTGTGAAGGCACTACAGCAGGTGAATAGTCAGCTGTACATTTGTACAGAGCTTAGCCTTCTGTTGTCCCTTCATCTCAATGTTGTAGGTACAATGTATTCAATGAAGTATTTGATTTTCTAACATTTGAAGTTTCATTTGAACCATCGAAAAATGTCTGTGACAAGCAGGCCATTGTTAGGTAGTATGGCACGTGCCATCTTACATTGTGTTTAAAATGCCTGATGAAACCCAAATTTAATTATAGTACCAAAGCCCAGATGATTCAAGCATCTCTTTACACAGATTTATATCTTGGAAGCAATACAATAACATACTGATATCTTTCACAAATCAATTGGAATTCTCCACAGTGTAAATCAATATAGATATTACTTTCAAATTGTGTACTTTAAGATCCGCAAACGGTTTATCAACAATGCATTGTGTTAAGAATTAAGAGAAGGCTGCAGTTGATGCAGTTATAATTATAGTAGTTTTGGAAACTTATGCATTTTGTAATCTACGATATTTTTCTTTTTCCTATCTAGACCTGCAAAAGCTTAAGTTTATAGGACCTAAACTAATTCATATTAACGCAGACACCTTCAGTTTTCCAGTTTTATGTTTAACCTAACAAAGATAAAATGCATGGAAGCTTAGATTTTTGTGTTATCACTTCATAGTTAATGCATAAGTAGTCATTGTTTTAAGTTAGAATATTATAGTATTCCATCTGTCTATTTAAGCATCCTGCTAATCTGTAGGTAGTAGGTTCTAGAAGTTTGCTACTTTAAACATGTGTTCCAATCCATTTAGTTCATTGGTTTTCTATAATTGTATTTTTACTACTTTTCCAAAGTTCACTAACATCAGCTTTGGAGATATCAGCGTAGCCTCAGGTGAAGTAAAAAGTGCAACCAATCTTTCTACTGGTGATCCAAAGAAAGGCTTCATCCCTAATACAACGTCCAGTCTGCCAGAGCTAAAGAAAAATGAAAAGCTATGCCTCGATGATGAAGATTCATTCTTTGATGACCCGTTGCCTGAGCAAATGAAGATCTATGCCTGGTAAGCAAAAACATAGATGTAGTAACTAAAGCAGATAATTGCATTAACATAGCCATTTTAAATCCAAAGGCACTTCACTGGAGTAGTGGATAAAATTTAACTTTGACCCAAGGTGTAATTGGGACAGATCACCAAAAGCTTGGTCAAAGGAAGAGGTTTTATATTCCAAGGAAAGAGGCAGCAAGATTTTGGGAAGAATGCCAAGTTTCAGGGCTGGACATTCAAAGTGGAGGAATAAAAGCTGGAGATGCACAAGGAGCCAGAGATGAAGTAATACTGTCAGCTTGGAGGTGGGGAGAACTGGAAGGGGTTGACAAAGATTAGAATGGCAAGGCCATTATGCGATGTGAAGGCTAAGATCAGAATTTTAGAACTGAGCCATTGATTGATGAGAAGCCAATGTGGGTCAGCTAAGTACCGCTGTGAAGTGTGAAGGGGACTTCTTGTGAGTCAGAATGCATAGACTAGAGTTTTGTATGAGTCAAACTGACAGAGGAATGAAGGTGGGCATCATACTTAATAATTTGAGTGGATTGTGAATGGGGAGCTGCTGCTGCTTGTTTGTGATTCTTAAAAGGTCTTATCAGGCATAATATGTAACATTTGATGAAGAATTTCTTTCACTTAAATGGTTTCTTCCACAATTCCTTTTTTAAAAGAAATGCCAAATTCAGTGCAATATCTTAGCTGTAAAAGAATGCCATTGTCAATTGAAAGGGTTTGTATGTTACTTTATCTGGTAGTAAACTGACAAGCTTGATTATAATGACACTGATATTCACTGGTATTACTGTGTTTTTTAACAAAACCTGAAATACTATTGTACAACCTTAAAGTGCAACCTCAGTCTTATGTTGGCAGCCAACCAACTGCATTTGAACAGTTCATTGGAATAATTTCCAACAAAAACCCCCAATAAAAGTCACTCATTGGTTTGACTGTGTGATATCGCTACCAACTGTCTTCCTGTGTTTCTTTATTTTAATTGGGTTGTTCAGGCATTAGTTGCATTGTACCCACGTCTCTATTATTAACCATGTCCAGCATTTCCATGGTTGAAAATCACTGAAACCAACTGGCTTATTCATAAGAGTGTGAGCAATGGGAAATCTTGTATTGTTAGCAGTTAACATGTTGTAGAATCATTCAGGCTATCTTGATACAGGTTTTAAGAATCCAGCAAATTTATTAGAATGTCAACTGGAAATGCTGAAGAACCAGTTGTCAATTTTGGCAGAAGATAGAGTTAGCATTTCAGGTTACTAAGCTGTTACTAGAAATGGGAAATGTGAAGTTTTCTTTAGGAGGAACAGAATCAGGGAAAATGCTGCTGGCAGAAAAAAGAGGAACAGTCCAGGATAGGAGCTGATTAGTTGACAGGAGAGATAATGGCACTAGACCAAATGAAACAATGAAGGACAAAGAGATTTAAAAGATGCACTAGAGACCCAGAGGATTGTGAAAACTTACAGCAAAAGGCAGAATGTGAGTAGGTTTAGGGTGGGAGTGAGGGTTCTTAGAAGATTAATTGGACTATTTTTGTTTAGTCATTTTTAGTCTATTTCGTGAGGTCTTGGGAAATGTGACAAGTAAAAGAATTCAGATAAGGTTGTATTCATAAGATAAGTGGAATTGCAACTGTTTGTGGATCATAAGGCAAAATATTTTTTTCCAGGCATAAAAAGGTAAGTTTTTGAAAATTCCCATTCCTCCATTATGTTCCATTCCACACCCCAAACTCTTCTTCCCCAGCCTCCATATGATTAAAACTGCCTACTGCTTTCCCAGTTGTAAGTAAAGTCACCATAGTCCAAGAGAACCATAGGGCTGTCTTTCATTGGAGAGAAATAACTGGTGGTGGTTTAATATGAGGGTTCACCATGCCTCGGGTGAGGGAAGAGATTGAGAAGAAGCAGCCTTCCTGGTAGCAATAGCCAGTGCAATAATTAAACCAACATTGTTGACATCACTCTGTATCGCAAACCATCTGCCCAGTCAACTGAACTTTTCTTTTCCAGTTATACAGGCTGGAATTATACAATCCCATAGGAAACTGGGCAAAAACAACTTTCACTGAAGGTAAACTGCAGGGCATTCAGGAAAACCCATGCACTGGGTTTCCTAACCATATCTATGATCAATTCCACCCATAACCTCCAACCACTCCCACCAACACACTCTGATACACATCTCAGAAAATATTAGGCTTCAGAGTCAGTATCTATAGAATAAATACATTTACCAACATTTTGAATCAGCGGTGTTATGGAGTTGGTAATTTCTCATTGCTAGTTCTCTAGAATTGTACTGGTTTGATTTGATCAGTTGTGGTCCAGTTGATAGTACTCTCACTTCCAAGTCACAAGGTTCCAGGTTTAGATCCCACCACAAGGCTCTTGCTAACAAAAATCAAAGCCATTACTCAGTGCATCATTCTCTCAGTACTGCAGTGTTTGGTGTTGTCATTCTTTGGCTGAGTTGGTATAAGCCCTGTCTTTCTGCTTAGGTGGATGATGTAAAAGATCTCACAGCACTGTTTTGTAGAAGAGCAGGGGAGTAATGCTCAATGTTGTTACTCATACTTAACCCTGTTCAACACGAGGCAAACAGATTAGATAATCATGTCATGTTTCTGTTTGTGGAGGTTTGCTGTGAACACTTTAGCTGATTGGTCTCCTACAACAACAGAGTATACTTTTAAAAGTTTTTTTAAAAGTAAAACTTCACTCATGGAGGAGGGTGCCGCTGGCTAGGCCAGCATTTATTGTCTATTGCAGAGGATTGTTAAGAGTTAACGATGTTGCTGTGGATCTGGAGTCAAGAGTCCAGATCAGGTAAGAATGGTAGTTTCCTTCATTATAGGCCATCAGTGAACTGCATTGACTGTGACATTCTTTGAGATGTCTGATGGGCATGAAATATACTACACAAATGCACCTTTTTAATCTTTTAACTGATTCATATTTTGAAACATTAGTTTACTTCATCATTTATTGCAATATGTTCATTTTTCATAGGGCATAGTTTGAAATGTTAATTTTTGATAAGGCAAATCGTCATTGTTTGTCAACATTCTCTAACGTAAACATCTCTGATGAATGAGTATGTTGCATATCTTGTAGCAATCAACCTTATTATTGATTTATTCTCTTTCTCTTTGCATAATCCGATACTGTTTGTTCTGTTTATTTTCTACTCTGGTGTATCAGTCCATCACAGGGAGACAAAAGTATTTCAGGGTTACGTTCTTCAGGTAGCAAAAAGAATGACATTCAAAAAGTGTAAGTACCTCACTTGTTTGTGCCTGTACATGAGTAATCCATAAAGTGATGATACTAAAGAACTGAGTGATGAGTTGAAAGTAGAGCCAAGTGCAAAAAGCATTTTTAATTTCTTCTGAGTTATGGAGTCTTCATTGAAAATCAGGTTAGGTCAAAACCTGGAATTAGGTGCTTGAAACTTTGTGGTTTCCAAATGTTTTGACATTTTTCTTGAGCTGAGCATCAATTTAAATTCTTTTTATTGACATATAAAAATAGAATATGAATTTAAGTAAGTTGCCTAACCAGATTAAATTGGCACAGTTTATGAATGAATCAGAGTATTCAACGCTGACATGAATTAATTGCCATAAGTTCAAGAAAGATCCATATAATTGAAAACAACTTTCATTTCAGGCTTAAAGGCTACTTGTTTTTAATAGTTTCCAGTTCAAAACTTCTAAGCATTACCAGTCATTATCTCTTGTTAATGATTACTGTAATGTTTATGTGAAACCGACAAGTATTAATTTCTTTCCTTTGCTTCTGCTGCTGCTCTGCTTTACTTTCTCAATCAGCAGTAACTCTGGTAAAAACAGTGATACTGAAGAAGATGCAGTGGATCCCTTTGTAGACGCAGTTGGTAGACAGAGTACTCTAGAAAGGTGAGATCACCAGCATGACTCAATGGTTTAGATAATACGGTGATACGTGGAAATATTTTGCAAATCAACAGGGGATTTCTGATGGAAAAAGCAGGCCACTTATTAAGTAGAACTTGAAACCTTGGCTGTTTAAAATTTCAGTCGCAAACAGGAAAATATTTTTCAGCCTTCTTCAAATATGATTATCAGAAGAATTAAAACTTTTACATTTATATATTGAAGGCTAAATACCATAAAAATTGTTTTTCAGTAAAATCCATCTGACCCCATTGATTTGATTTTGCAATATCATTGTGCACCTTTTCCTGTTATGTAATGTGTATAGAAAGCCTTGGTTCCTGTAGTGGTTTTATTTTACTATCAGCAAGAAAATATATGCTTACAATCAATAAATATCTGAAAGTGTAAATAGAACCACAATGCATTTTATATTCTACGAAAAACTGATTCAAACAAAACTTCGGCTGGAAAAGTACTGGAGTTTATATTTAACATTTTCGAATTTCATTCTGTTCTTGAATTAACAACATCATTATATTACATTACCTGTTCCCTACTGATTATTTTGATTTATTGTCCCGTGTATCTGAGTACAGTGAAAAGCTTTGTTTACAAGCAGATCATTGTGAGCGAGGACACACCGATCAGAGGGTTTAAAAACAACTGGGCGGAGGCGTATAGGTTACATTGCACAGAGCCTGCCCTAGGGAAGATCAACATTACCAAGATCAGCATTATTTGAAGTCATTTCATTCATCAGTCTAATAATGACAGGGAAGAAATTGTTCCTGAACCTGCTGGTGCATTTGTTTAAGTTTCTGTATCTTCTGCCTTACGGAAGAAGTTGTAGGAGAGCATTGTCAGGGTGGGGTGGGTTTTTGATGTTGGCAGCCTTTCTGCGGCAGTAGGCCATGTAAACGGAGTCAATGGATGACTTCCGTGATGACCTGGGCTGTGCACACAATCTTCTGTCGTTTCTTACAGTCCTGGGCAGAGGAGTTGCCATACCAGGCAGTTATGCAACCTGGACATTATGCTTTCGATGATGCATCTGGAAAAGTTGGTGAGAGTCCTTATGGACATGCCAAATTTCATGAGCCAACTGAGGAAAAAGAGGCGTTGTGCTGCCTTGATGGTTGTATCTATGTGGGAAGTCCACGACAGGTTGTCAGTTATCATCACTCCTAGGAACTTGACGCTCCCAACTCTCTCAAACTCAGCTTTCTTGATGTAGGTGGGGGCAGGTTCTCCCCTTTTCTTTCTGATGTCAATGATCAGTTCTTTAGTTTTGCTGACATTGAGGGAGAGAGATGGTTATCATCGTACCACATCACCAAGCTCTCTATCTCCTTTCTGTGTATTCTGCCTCGTTATTGTTTGATATCTATCCTGCCATGGTGCTGTCATCAGCAAACTTGTAGTTGGCTTTTGTTTGGAAGTTGGCAACATAGTCATGGGTGTACAGGGAATATAGAAGGGGACTGAGAACATATTCCTGGGGGGCTCCAATGTTGAGTGTTATTATGGAGGATGTGCCTTTCACATCCATCAAAGTTTCACCCGCACTTCCACACGTCATTTACTGTATCTGTTGCTCCCAATGTGGTCTCTTCTATATTGAGGAGATAGGACGCCTACTCGCAGAGCGCTTCAGAGAACATCTCTGGGACACCCGCACCAATCAACCCCACCACCCCATGGCCAAATACTTCAACTCCCCATCCCATTCTGCTAAAGACATGCAGATTCTGGACATCCTCCATTGCCACTCCCTTACCACCTGACACCTGGAGGAAACATGTCTCATCTTCTGCCTTGGGACCCTCCAACCTCAGGGTATCAATGTGAATTTCACCAGTTTCCTCATTTTTCCTCCCCCACCTTACCCCAGTTCCAACTTTCCAGCTCAGCACCGCCCTCATGACCTGTTCCATCCATCCATCTTTCTTCCCACCTATCCCCTCCACCCTCCCCTCTGACCTATCTCCTTTACCCCCAATTCCATCCACCTATCACATTCTCGGCTTCCTCTTCCCCCCCCCCCCCCCCACCCCAGCCCTACCCCTTCCCATTTAACTCTCCATCCCGAGGCTCCCAGCCTCATTCCTGGTGAAGGGCATTTGCCCGAAAAGTTGGTTTTCCTGCTCCTCGGATGCTGCCTGATCTGCTGTGCTTTTCCAGCACCACACTCTCTTGACTCTAAATTCCAGCATCTGTAGTATTCACTCTTGCCATGGAGCATGTGCAGTTGTCTGTCTTCATTGATTGTGGTGTGTGGGTCAAGAAACTGAAGATCCAATTGCAGAGGATGGAGTTGAGACCTAGGTCTTGGAGTTTTGAGATCAGTCTGGAAGGGGTAATAATAGTGTTGACAGCGGAGCTGTAATTGATGAGCAGGAATCTGATGTAGGTGTCCTCATTGATGTTCCAGGGATGAGTGCAGGCAAATGGTGCCCACTGTGAATTTGTAGAAGATTGACTGTGTGGAGTTTGCACGTTCTCCCTGTGTCTGCGTGGGTTTCCTCCGGGTGCTCCGGTTTCCTTCCACATCCAAAGATGTGCAGGTCAGGTGAATTGGCCATGCTAAATTGCCCGTAGTGTTAGATAAGGGGTAGATGTAGGGGTATGGGTGGGTTGCGCTTCGGCGGGTCATTGTGGACTTGTTGGGCCGAAGGGCCTGTTTCCACACTGTAATGTAATCTAAAGAAAAATTAAGAGAGAAATACAGAGCTCATGTTATTTGTGAGTTCTTCCATCAAGGATGTAAATTACAATGATCTGGCCACTTCACATGAAAGCTGACCAACAGAATAAAATCTTGAAATCTAATTTGATATATTCCAAGTGATTATAATATAAAAAGGTTACAAGACTTCATATTTATAAGTCATGTTTTATGTTGGAGCACCCCAGCCATTTGATTAGATGTCTTTTTAAATTTCTTGATGATCAACTGTTGATCATTGCTTTATATAGTTTCATTGATTTGACTCAAAGATTCTGCTTTCACTATGTCTCAAGAAATTTCTCTCAACATTCCATTCACGAAAGGAATCCTGTCAAAAGCAGCATCTGATTTTCTCTTTTTTTCTGCCTCTAACTTCAGTGATCAAAATCACTGATCCCATTTTTTTATTCTCTTGCAAATTCTACAGCTATTTAATTAAGTTTCTTTCTCATCATCCTAAATTTTAATTCATAAGTTTAAGGACCAAGCTCATAAACATTCACCAGCTTTATATTTAAGTTTCATAGTCTGCAGATTGTTTTTCTGACAAACTGGAATACACATAACTTTACCTGTCAAGATATGTAACATTAAAGCCCAGACATCTCTTGACCACTTCATCTTCCCAGTTACCTTTTTAAATGAGGTGAAACCTCTTTCAACTCTATATCTCCTGTACATGTGACTGGCAGATTAGATTCTAACTAAATCGAATCCCTCATTGGAATTTAAATCGTTCTCTGAATTTATGACCTTTTTTTCTTATATTGCAACCTTTTATCTTGTCAAGTCTCATCTCATTTCCTTCTCTCCTTGCTATTCAGGTTTTTAAATTCCATTTTCGTGTTCATTTCATTCTCCTCTTTAATTGCACTTCTCTTTTCATTTTCATCTGTTTTCTTTTTCTTTCAATTCAAATCTTTTAATATCACATTTTGGCTCTCTAAGTCAAATGTTTTCATTCCTAGCTGACTTAGTTCATTTTGGCGGTGGTGCATTAAGTTCAGGAAAACACCCGAGTGGCCAGTGACAAGCACCGCCCTTCACATCAACGGGCGGGACCAAAGTATTTTTTTTAATGTTTATATTTTTTTTTGTTTTTTTCCCGTTTATTTTTTTTTCTCTGTTTATTTTTTCCTTTTTTTTCATATTTTTTTTTTCCTTATTTAACCCCCACACTACCACCTAAGTGCGGTAGTGCAACTTTTATGTTTTAAGAGTAGACTGATAGGGCAGTGATTGGCTGGGTTAGATTTGTCCTTTTCATATACATGACATGCCTAGACAGTTTTCCACATGGTCAGTAATATGTTCGTGTTGTAGTTGTACCAATACAGCTTAGCTAGGAGCATATAAGATGAAAGTGAGTACTGCAGATGCTTGAGATCAGAGTCAAGATTAGAATGGTGCTGGAAAAGCACAGCAGGTCAGGCAGCATCCGAGGAGCAGGAAAATCTATGTTTCGGTCAAAAACCCTTAATCAGGAATGAGGCTGGGAGCCTCAGGGGGTGGAGAGATAAATGGGGGGACTGGGGGGAATGTTGGTAAAGGTGATAGGTCGGAGAGGAGGGAGGAGTGGGAAGGAAGATTGACAGATGGGACAGGTCATTAGGACGGTGTTGAGCTGAAAGGTTGGAACTGGGGTAAGGTGAGACGAGGGGAAATGAGAACACTGGTGAAACTTCCTTCAACTGTTTCTTGATATCATGTGGAGTTGAATTGAATCAGTAGAAGACTGGACTCTCTGATGTTGGGAATCACTGGCGGAGCCCAAGATGTGCATCCACTCAGCATCTTTGGCTAAAGATGGATATAAATGTTTTAGCCTTGCCTTTGCACAGATGTACTGGACTCCCCCTTGTTGAGTATGGGGATGTTTGTGGACATTCCACCTCTTGTTAAATTTCCACCATCATGACTGGACAGTTATAGAGAGTTCACCATTCTCTATAACCGTCTGATTTTGAATGGTACAGTTGCCATATCAGGTAGTGATACATCTAGACAAAATGCTCTTGATGGACACACCTATAGAAGTTGGCAAGGGTTTTTAACTGTCATGCCAAATTTCCTCAGCTGCCTGAGGAAGAAGAGACATTGTTGGGCCTTTGTAACCAGTGCGTCCACGTGAAGAATCCAAGAAAACTTGTTGTGGATGACTACTCCCAGGAGCTTAACACTCTCCACTCGTTCTGCCTCTGTGCTGTTGATGTGTACGGGGACATGAGTAACATCCTGCCGAAAGCCAATAATGAGTTCCTTGGTTTTGCAGGCATTGAGAGCTAGGTTGTTCTCAGTGCACCATTTTTACAGGTCTTCCACCTCCCATTGGTAATTATTTTGTCGCCATCTGAGATTCGACCAACTGTGATGGTGCCATCAGCGAACTTGTAGATGGCATTAGTCTGGTATTTGGTAATGCAGTCATGGGTGTACAGTTGGGGACTGAGTACACACCCCTGCGGGGCTCCAATGTTGAGTGTTAGTGAGGATGAAATATTGTCCCCAGTCTTCACTGATTGTGGCCTGTGGGTCAGGAAACTGAGGATCCAGTTGCAGAGAGTGGGGCTTAGTCTGAGATCACTAAGTTTAGTAATCAGTCTCAAGGGGATAATAGTGTTGAAGACTGAACTGCAATCAATGAGTAGGATTCTTATGTAGCTATTCTTGGTGTCAAGGTGTTCTAGAGAGGAGTGAAGGGCAAGTGGTATGGCATCTGATATGGATCTGTTGGTCTGTGTCATGGAAATTAAATCAACTTGACTTAGTAATTAGGAAGAGCAAAGAAAGAGTCTTTATTAAAAATCCTACAGGATTTTGATTCATTATGCTAAGTCAGATGCCTCAATGCAAAGAGTACCGAAACATACAGACGCCTGCCTTATAGCATTCCTTATCACACTCTCAAGGGCAAAGACTGGCGAAACTCGAGTTGTTATCCTCTCATCCCCTGGTCCTAGACATAACAGTTCTTCAGCTTTCGCTGAGTTCAACTATCGCAAGGGCGAGTTGAATGTTTACAGAATTCAAACAGAGATAAGCTAACTGCAAACCTTCATCAAAGCATCGTTTACAAAGCTCAGCACAGCATTGAATTAAAGAAAAACATTCTGTTTAAATTTCACAGTAAATGGATAATTTTCCATTACAGTCCGATAGGCAAATTGGAATGGGTCAAGAATAGTGGGGAGGCTGGAGTTAATTAATGTCATGACCTGCTTTTTAAAGTACTTCATGACCACCAAAATTAGGTGATAGTCATTGAGCCGTGCTGCATGAGCCTTCTTAGGCACAGGAATGATGTTGGCCCTCTTGAAACAGTCAGGGACAGTGGCCTGCTGCAGGGAGAGGTTGAAGATGTCCAAGAAGACCTCTGCCAGTTGATCTGTGCATGCTCTGAGTGCACGGCCTGGTACTCCATCTGGTCCCATCGCTTTTCTTGGGTTCACACGAAGGAAAACTGATCTGACCTCTGATGCAGTGACTGTTGTGATAGGTTCGTCAGGACTTGTCGGAATGGGTGTTTCCTCGCTGGCGGAATTCTGCTCAAAGCGAGCATAGAAGGCATTGAGACAATCTGGGAGGGGTGTGTCATCATCTGCTATCTTGCACTGTCTCTTTTTAGAACCTGTGGTGTAATTCAGTCCTTGCCATAGTCGCCAGGTATCTGTCTGGGTCTCTAGTTTGGATCGGTATTGGTCCTTGGCTGTCTTAATGGCTCTGCGAAGGTCATACTTGGATTCCTTTTCTTTGAGTGGGTCTCCTGATCTGAAGGACTCGCACCTGGTTTTTAGAAGGTTCTGTCCGTCCTGATTCATCCAGGATTTCCTGTTGGGGAACACCCGGATTGATGTCCTCTGTATGCAGTCCTCCACATACTTGCCACCACCGTCACAGACTTTATCAGCATTCCTGTCCAACGTACCTGTGGAGTGTTTGAACACGGCCCAGACAGCACCGGAGTTTATCCTCTGCCTCCTCCGACCAGCACTGGACATGTATCCATGAGGGGGTCTTCTGCTTGAGCTTTTGCCTGTAAGCCCGGAGAAGAAACACAGCATTGTGGTCGGAGTTCCCGAAGTGAGGGCGGGATTGGAGTGGTAGGCATCTTTCACGGTAGTGTAGCAGTGGTCTAAAATTTTCAGGCCCGTAGTGGGGCAGGTAATGTTCTGGTGGTACTTGGGCAACACCTTCCTTAGATTGGCTTGATTGAAATCGCCAGTTACAATAAACAGGGCTTCGGGGCATTCCGTCTCCAGGGTGTTAATGGTGGAGAACAGCACATCCAGAGCTTCCTCAACCTTTGCTTTTGGTGGTATGTACACAGCAGTTAGTATAGCAGCAGTAAATTCTGTGTTAAATAGAAGGGCGGGATTTGATGGTGAGGAATTCAAGGTTTGAGGAGCAGTGGCTGCCCAGGGTTGCAATGTCCGTGCACCACAAGTTGTTAATTAAAAAGCAAACCCCTCCACCCTTTGTCTTACCCGAGGGCACTGTACATTCTCTATGATGGATAGAAAAACCATCAGCCTGAAGTGCACAGTTGGGAATGGATGAGTTGAACCAGGTTTCTGTGAAGCAGAGTGTGTGGGAGTCCCGCAGTTCATGCTGGAAGCTGAGTCGTGATCAGAGTTCGTCCATCTTGTTCTCCAGAGATTGTACGTTTGCTAGGAATAAGCTAGGAAGGAGGGTCTTGAAACCACATAGTCTCGGTCTCAGTCTCAGTCTTACTAACAGGCTGACACACTTACCCCATTTCCTCACAGGTTTCTTACATTTGAGTGGTCTGGTGGAGTGGATTGTGACTGCTTCTAGATTAGATTAGATTACTTACAGTGTGGAAACAGGCCCTTTGGCCCAACAAGTCCACACCACCCCACCGAAGCGCAACCCACCCATACCCCTATATTTACCCCTTGCCTAACACTATGGGCAATTTAGCATGGCCAATTCACCTGACCTGCACATCTTTGGACTGTGGGAGGAAACCGGAGCACCTGGAGAAAACCCACGCAGACTCAAGGAGAACGTGCAAACTCCACACAGTCAGTCGCCTGAGGTAGGAATTGAACCTGGGTCTCCGGTGCTGTGAGGCAGCAGTGCTAACCACTGTGCCACTGTGCCGCCCTAGTTAAGTGATCCTTCCTAGGCTACTGTGGGGCAGATAGGTTGCAGTTACTCTTGGTGGATAATGATGAAATGCCTACAAAAAGTGTTTACTGCTTTTTAGCACCCTCATTGACTGCACATTTTGACTCATTAATATGCAATTTCCTATCCTACCATCTGCCATCATGGAATTAGATGCCAAGAATTCCTGACATGAAAGTCAGAATGGGTATGTGACATCTCTAATTCACCACTTGCTCTTTCAAACTTCCATCTTAGATGTTTAACGTCAGCATCTCGGGATGTATCATATATGTTGGCCACACATAGCCCATGTCCATAGTCCTTCGCATCGGACACTTACCAGACTCTCTGATTTATCCTGGCATATCTCAGATTCTTTTGCACTTTAAAGTTGCAACTCTGGGCATACCAGCAATTGTCTTGCAATGCTGCTGTAAGGCTGCTTTAAATGCGGAAACAGGCACCCAGCTCACAGCTTGCATCTCCAAGCTAAATGCTTGCTACCTTTGAGCCTACCTGGACACACTCGGTATCTCTGCCTTGTCTGTCTGACTTTGCTCCCTCAGTCAGAGTGACCAGGTCACAGTACTTCTATCTTACTTTGCTGTTTAGTGCAGACACAAAGTGAGGAAATTTGTTGTAGTTTTCAGCAGTCCTCCATCCTCAGTCATGTCAAGAGATACATCCATTAGTCAAGTGATTTCCAACAAGTTAAGTATAGCCTCTGATTCCTGATTTAATATAGTTAGCCAGTTGGAGTGTTCAGGATCATGATCCTAACCTTGTAAGCCTTGAGAAGCCTAATGTGAAGCAGTGCATCACACCTGGGCTCTTTTCTCCTGGAATGAGAGAGATAGAGAGAGGGAGTGAAAGTGAAGAAAGTGGCTGGACCAGCTGTTAGCGCTGGTGAATGAAAGCATTGAAATATAGAAAATAGGAGCAGGAACAGACCATTCAGACCTTCATGGATGATCATCCAACTTCATACCCTGTTCCCACTTTCTCACTATACCCTTTGATTCTTTTAACGTAAGAATCACATCTAAGACCATAAGACCATAAGACATAGGAGTGGAAGTAAGGCCATTCGGCCCATCGAGTCCACTCCGCCATTCAATCATGGCTGATGCGCATTTCAGCTCCACTTGCCAGCATTCTCCCCGTAGCCCTTAATTCCTCTAGACAACAAGAACCTATCAATCTCGGCCTTGAAGACATTTAGCGTCCCGGCTTCCACTGCACTCCGTGGCAATGAATTCCACAGGCCCACCACTCTCTGGCTGAAGAAATGTCTCCGCATTTCCGTTCTGAAATGACCCCCTCTAATTCTAAGGCTGTGTCCACGGGTCCTAGTCTCCTCGCCTAACAGAAACAATTTTCTAGCATCCACCTTTTCAAAGCCATGTATTATTTTGTACGTCTCTATTAGATCTCCCCTTAATCTTCTAAACTCCAACGAATACAATCCCAGTATCCTCAGCCGTTCCTCATATGCTATACCTGTCATTCCAGGGATCATCCGTGTGAATCTCCGCTGGACACGTTCCAGTGCCAGTATGTCCTTCCTGAGGTGTGGGGACCAAAACTGGACACAGTACTCCAAATGGGGCCTAACCAGAGCTTTATAAAGTCTTAGTAGTACATCTCTGCTTTTATATTCCAACCCTCTTGAGATAAGAGACAACATTGCATTCGCTTTCTTAATCACAGACTCAACCTGCATGTTTACCTTTAGAGAATCCTCGACTAGCACTCCCAGATCCCTTTGTGCTTTGGCTTTATTAAGTTTCTCACCATTTAGAAAGTAGTCCATTCCTATATTCTTTTTGCCAAAGTGCAAGACCTCGCACTTGCTCACGTTAAATTCCATCAGCCATTTCCTGGACCACTCTCCCAACCTGTCTAGATCCTTCTGTAGCCTCCCCACTTCCTCAGTACTACCTGCCTGTCTACCTAACTTTGTATCATCGGCAAACTTCGCTAGAATGCCCCCGGTTCCCTCATCCAAATCATTAATATATAATGCGAACAGCTGTGGCCCCAGCACCGAACCCTGCGGGACACCGCTCGTCACCGGCTGCCATTCTGAAAAAGAACCTTTTATCCCAACTCTCTGCCTTCTGTTAGATAGCCAATCCTCAATCCATCCCAGCAGCTCACCTCGAACACCATGGGCCCTCACCTTGCTCAGCAGTCTCCCGTGTGGCACCTTATCAAAGGCCTTTTGAAAGTCCAGATAGACCACATCCACTGGGTTCCCCTGGTCTAACCTACTTGTTACCTCTTCAAAAAATTCCAACAGGTTTGTCAGGCATGACCTCCCTTTACTAAATCCATGTTGACTTGTTCTAATCAGACTCTGCTCTTCCAAGAATTTAGAAACCTCATCCTTAATGATGGATTCTAGAATTTTACCAACAACTGAGGTTAAGCTGATTGGCCTATAATTTTCCATCTTTTGCCTTGATCCTTTCTTGAACAAGGGGGTTACTACAGCCATCTTCCAATCGTCCGGGACCTTTCCTGACTCCAGTGACTCTTGAAAGATCTCAACCAATGCCTCTGCTATTTCCTCAGCAACCTCTCTCAGAACTCTAGGGTGTATCCCATCGGGGCCAGGAGATTTATCAATTTTAAGACTTTTTAACTTTTCTAGCACTATCTCTTTCGTAATGGCAACCATACTCAACTCAGCCCCGTGACACCCTTTAATTTTTGGGATATTACTCCTGTCTTCCACTGTGAAAACTGACGCAAAGTACTTGTTAAGTTCTCCTGCTATTTCCTTATCTCCCATCACTAGGCTCCCTGCATCAGTTTGAAGTGGCCCAATGTCTACTTTTGCCTGTCGTTTGTTTCTTATGTACTGAAAGAAACTTTTACTATTATTTCTAATATTACTGGCTAGCCTACCTTCATATTTGATCCTCTCATTTCTTATTACACTCTTTGTTATCCTCTGTTGGCTTTTGTATCCTTCCCAATCTTCTGATTTCCCACTGTTCTTAGCCACTTTATAGGATCTCTCTTTTTCTTTAATACATTTCCTGACTTCCTTTGTCAGCCAAGGTTGTCTAATCCCTCCCCGGTTAATCTTTCTTTTCTTGGGAATGAACCTCTGTACAGTGTCCTCAATTATACCTACAAACTCCTGCCATTTTTGCTCTAGTGTCTTCCCGGTTAGCCTCTGCTTCCAGTCTATTTTAGTCAGTTCCTCTCTCATGCCCTCATAATTACCTTTATTCAACTGTAACACCATTACATCAGATTTCGCCTTCTCCCTTTCAAACTCCAGACTGAACTCTACCATATTATGGTCGCTACTTCCTAAGGGTTCCCTTACTTTAAGATCTTTTATAGAGTCTGGTTCATTGCAAAGCACTAGGTCCAGAATAGCCTGCTCTCTTGTGGGCTCCATGACTAGCTGTTCCAAAAAGCCATCCTGTAAGCATTCCATGAATTCCCTTTCTTTAGATCCACTAGCAACATTATTTACCCAGTCCACCTGCATATTGAAGTCCTTGAAAGCATCCAGTGTTTTGGTCTCAACTACTTCCTGTGTTAGAGAATTGCACAAGCTCACCACTGTCTAGGTGAAGAAATTTCTCCTCATCTCAGTCCTGAATGACCTACCCTATATCCTGAGACTACAACCTGTGGCTCTGGATTCCAGAGTCATCAGGAACATCTTCCTGCATTTACCATGTCAAGTCCTATCCATAGTTTACAGGTTGAGATGAGATTGACCTCTCATTGTTCAAAATTCCAGTGAATACAGTCCAAACAGATCCAGTCTGTCTACCTACGCAGTGAGTTTTCCTGACTGAGTGAGTAGGCAGTACAGAGGCAATGCAAGTTTATTCATGTTGGGGTATGTGACAATGAGAGAATGAGAATGTGTTGAATGCAATGATGAGAATAGTAGAACATGAGCCTTGGTGTGAGATGGGTGCACCAGCACAGGTGGAGTGATATGAGGTAACAGAGAGAAGATGGTGGCTGTTACCATGGCAGAGTGGGGGCAATCGTTGACCACCACCTTGCACTACTTGGTTTCTGTTAAATGGCTGAGACCTCAGTGACCCAGTTGGCAAGCTTGGAACAGTCTGGTGGGATTTGGTGGTGTAGTCTATTGGTCGTGGACAAGAGGACATCTTTCCTCTGCATCACACCATCGACAAGAATCCCCAAATCCCTAATAACAAAGGCTCCAATTTATCCTTCTGTATTACATCCAACTTAAATTTCAGGAGCCATGCAGCACAGCTGTGGTCTGTGTGCTTGACTGAGTACATGATTAGTTTAGAAAGGAGGGCATCAGCTTAATTGCATGATATTCCAGCAGTGCCAAGTTTTTCCAAGTATGGCAAATGTGACCATGAGTCTATTCAGATATCACTGAATGAAAGGAGTACCATATTTGTTGGGGAGGGTGGAATAGACAGATGGTTTGGGACGATACGGGAAGAAATCTCACTGGACCTTGCAGAGGGAAACCTGCTGCGAAACTTACAAAACTTACAAAACTGACACATGGCCAGAATATGACAGGATTCAGCTCCCTGACTCTACTGAACTGATTTGGAGACACCAGTGTTGGACTGGGTGTACAAAGTTAGAAATCACACAACACCAGGTTGTAGACCAACAGGTTTATTTGGAAGCACCAGGTCACCATTCCAAGTTGCCTTCTGACCTTTTAAGAGTAACCATTTGCTAATTTAAACTGAAACAAAAAAATCCATTTCCCTCCATTTTAAACAATCATAAAAATTGCGAAAGTATTGGAAGAAAAATCACAATATTATCACTTAATGTTATAATTACTGCTTTCTTCTTTCACCCCATAGAACTCTTGTGCATCTAGCCCTTGAGGTGACTGGTTTGTGTTTCGTTCTATTTTTGGAAGTTCACATTAAAACATTCAAATACAGAGAAGAACTATTAAGTTAATCAATATCTTGCCTTACTATTTTACTGACTGAGTTGTTTCTCATTTGGTTTTAACTGTATTGATTTTGATAAGCCAACACTAGAATTCATATTATAAAACAAAACTTGTCTTTTGTATTTTTATTCTTTTTAAAATTGTGAACTGAAATAATAAATAAAAGCAGTGTTTGGCTAGGATTGTTGCATGTTTTGACAAGCAAATAACCTAACATTCATGGTAAGCACCATTTAAATAGCTGTTTGACCAAGGAGTAATTAAAGTTTAGGTTGCAGCCTAACTGGAGCTGAGGGATTCTATATTCACTTGAATCTTCGGTGGGCAACAAGAAGTTGATTTGTCTGTTGGCTAGGACCAGTTGTCGATGACCAGGGCCTTTTTTGTCTTTCAATAAGAGTATGATTGGTTCTTAGGCAAACTAAACAGATTGGGCCTGGGAACAAAACATAGAGAAGTGATCAGAGCTTCACCAGCTCAGGGGCTATCTCTTTGTTGTCTGTAGTCCAAAACCCATTTTAAACATGAATATTCCACACTGTAAGCAATCTAATCTAATCTAAAAAAAAATCAAATTTTCTTTCCTTTAGCTGTTGCTATAAAGCTGGGACTTTAATTTGATAAGTCAGATACCACTTTTGTAAGTTAAATAGTCACCCTTGCAAACCATTGGAAGCATTTAGATAAGAAAAACCGTGGGAAAGAAAACTTCTTTAGCAAGAACGAGCTCGAGATTTTGTGAACAAAGACTACAGAACTGTTTTTTTTCACTTTTCTCTTCACCCATTCCCTGCCTGTCTCTGTCTGTGTGTGTACTTAAGGGGGAGTTTATAAGAGTCTTAGCATTTAACACAACAAATTAAAACTTATATAACTTTTATAAAATTTATATAAAATTTATAACTTTAAATAGTATTTGTTGTTAAGTTTAGAAGCCTGGTGTGTGCTTTCTTCACCCTTTTGAAAATCAGAAAAATACTGGAGAATTTTCATGTACTCTTTAAAAACCTTTAATTTTTGTGACTACTCTGGGAGTGGCGGGCCTTCATTTGCAGTGCTGTACCCAAGAGTCATGACAACGCAGAATTAAGCACAGAACACTGTGTAAACACAGACACAAGTTTCTTCCTCCTGTCCAAGGGGAACAGTATTATGCTACAATCCCCTACTGCTCACAAATTGACCTCCAGCGAGGTTTCAGAGAATTAGAATGAAGAGTTTTCACTTCTTGACACTCCATCAATATAATTGCCTCTCAGCTCGCAGTTGCAGAATGCGTCCATTGTCTCTCTCTTATTGGGAGGTCCCTTTAAATATTGTTATCAGCAAGTGGAATGGAACATGATCATACCTATCCATTGATTGTTCAGGAAGTGCTGTGGCTTGGATAAAGAGCTATTATAAAACTTATTCACGAGTTTAAGAATCCTGACCTGCAGCTGACCTGACTTGCAGCAAGTGAGTCCAAAAGTGAAAACTCAGCCTGGTGTTTCTGTGGTAGTTTTGTTTTTGCCAGTGGGTTTGTACATCAGTAATACATGAATAAGTTATGACTATCAAAAAGCTTAAGCATCAGCATCTGATGAAATGGTTCTCACACCTAAATATTATGCACATTGAATTGATTGCTCGAATTGCTTGAGCCCTGGCACCTAATAAGACGGAAAAGGAAACTTCACTGAATGGCTACTCGGTGCTTTCCTAACCTGGATAAAACTTCTTGCTAAGATAAAGTTAATACATTGGCAAAAAGAGCTAAATACATCTGTTATAACAAAGGCAGCATAACAAGTTAGTAACCACAGACTGTTGTAATTCATTTACATGTTGGACAGCTGTTGAAAAAGATATGGTGGCTTGTGTATGTTTTATTTGCTTAAATAGCTGAGAATCACATACAGTGTTAAAGTGGATTTGACTGTAACTCATGCTCTCAGGACCACATCACTAAACTGACTTACTGGGCTGAATTTTATCAGATACTGTCTGACTCAATTTTGGCAAGTTTCATGGATTCAAGTACACTTTTTTTAAAAGGGTGGTAAAGGGAGTATGTGGCATCTTTTTCTTTAATCATTGTGACCTAAACTATATGAGCAGGAAAGATATGCTGGAATTATGTAAAACATGATAAATATTGAGAAGGACACTGGGGCTCCAAAGAGAAATAAATAAGTTGCTGGTGAAATATAAGGCCATTTACTCATAACACTCGTTTGTGTTGATGTTAAGAAGGTGTACTCATGTAATGAATGAAGAAAATTATCAAGCAGGTACATTAAGTAATTAAGGTGAATAGCATGTTAGCCTTTATTGACTAATCACTTGATATCATACAACATCAGTCAATAAGTTGAGAGCTAATAAATGGTTTGGTGGCTGTTGAAATGATGATCGCAGAAGAAGCACGTAAGTACAACATAGGGTGTCCAGCGTTGATGCAGAGACCTGTATGATGTGGCTCAACCTGGCCAACCAAGAATGAAGCCCTTTAAAAGAAGTCATAGAGATGTACAGCATGGAAACAGACCCTTCGGTCCAACCCATTCATGCCGCCCAGATATCCCCACTCAATCTAGTCTCACCTGCCAGCACCCGGCCCATATCCCTCCAAACCCTAATGATTGAAGCTATATGATGTCACCAAATTTGTGCCAAGAGGGTAGATTTCTCTCCGTGCTCAATACAATGACAAGAATGAGATTCTGGAGTGCCAGACCATGGAAAGCAAGCAAATGCTACTCAGCCAGAGCAATCCAAAGCTTGGATTGTTAATCCTCGACATGCCAAAAGAGCTTTGCAACATGTTGCAGCATGCCAAACCATTGACAGCAGAGCAGACCTTCGAGGAGAACAACGCCCTATTTACATTGTTAAAATGTCTTCCTGTAGAATATCTTGAAGTAGATGAGAATGTAAGAGCAATTCACCATCTACTAAGGAAAGTTCCACCTGCCCTCCAGGCTAGCCTGACAAGGTAGAGAACAGAAAAGAAGGGAGTAACTGACAAAGTGGCAACTTAGACTAGATTAGCAGTACCAAAGCAGAAAAAATATCTGAAAAGCAAAGTATGTGCATCCACCCAAAGAATCTCTGTGAAGCTCTGGAGATATCTCGCTAGTCTATGCCAACCATCAAAAGAATTTTGCCACAATTTTAAAAGTCAAAAATCTTACTACCCTCGATGGAAAGGTTGGTTTTTGGCAAGTAAAACTGGACAAAAACAGTAAATTTCCAATTACATTCTGGATACCATTTGGGAAATACAGATGATTACATGTGCCATTTGACCTTTCCATGGCTCCAGAGGAACATCAGCATGAACAATGTGAGATAGGTAGTGGGTTTAGTGAAGTGGAAACTATAGTGGATGATCTGTGAGTTTGTTGATGCAGAGATACAATGAAAGAAACCATTTCTAATCTGGTCAAAGTGTGGTGCGACTGCTAGAGTTTGCCAGATGAACCTGAAGTTGAATAAAAAATAATTACATTAAAGCTGCCTGAGGTCAAGTGCATAGGCTTTGTACTGACAGCAAGAAGTCTTCACCAGCAACCCTAAAAGGTGATAGCTCCAGTGTGATGTGACAGCCAACACCTGTAAATGCAATCTAATGATTTGTTTGATTCATGTGGTATTTAGCAGATTTCTTACCCAAATTATCTTTGGAATTGAGAACTATTGTGCTAACTGGTGACCACAGTATACAGTTGTATTGGGGTATGGAACAAAAAGCAATATTCACTAAAAATCAACCAACTAATGATACCAATGCCAGTCTGAAATACTATGATGTAAATGATTAAGTCACTATACAGTGTGACATCCATAGACATGACTTGAAGCAAGCCTAGTGTAGCACGGCTGTATTTGCATCTAAAACCATAAAATAGCAGCTGTTATGTATGTTCATTTACAAATAATTTTGATATAACAATCTATAGTTATCTATTTAGAGCAGCTATTTGTAAATAAAATTGCCGTTTCATTTGAGTTTATTGTTGCTATGATAGGTGGATGTGGAAACAGTAGATTTAATTTTCTGTTATAGTAATCGCTTCCCTTGTAAAACCAGTTTGCTTGCTCAGCACAGAACTCTTTACACCACTTCCCCACTATTTCCCAAAGGGAAGAAGTTGTGAAGATGCATTTTCTTTTTAAAGACCTGGCTCATTAGTTAAAGAACAGCTCTGACACATTGGAATGGTAGTTGTAATAATTTCTATAAACTTCTCCATTCACCAGAAATTTTGCAAGCTCAGTGTTTGCACCCTTTTTTGTTTGAAGTATAAAGCTTGGAAATAAATCAATTGTGTCATGTTTGTTTATTTGTTTTTTGATGACTAGGCATGCAGATTTGAACAGTAAACCAACAGGTGGCCTTACATCCCTTTCAGATGCCCCCCCTCTGAATGCAAACTTGGTGTCTCTGGCAGGAGCACTACCTGTAAAAGATATTGACATAAAAGGTAAGTCAAGATTATTTGGCCTTTAAAATTGTGAATAATAAAATATTTATGTCGTCTATCTTATTAGTTGATGAGCGGTTATGGAAGAATTTTGAGTCATATCCTTTATTATTGTCAGTCTGGGTTATATTTAGACCCAGGTTCTAGAGATAAAGGTTCTAGTGCAATGTGCTGTGCAGTTCCTCTGTCCTCTCAAACCTCAAAAAAAGTTTCAGTAAATTTCAAAAAGTTGTTCTTTAAATTTATGATCTATCAAAATGTTGAAAGTTCAGATTTTATTTTCTAATTTAATTTTCTACATGCTATGGATATGTTTTATATAGGTTCAGTTTTTCTTGGTCGTGGTGTAAAGGGAATTAAGGGAATGTTATTGGGGAAGAGGGAGTTGAGTTCTATGATGGCTGATTTCCTGTATTTTGATACTAGTTTGGAAGCTGTGTTCTATTCATTTTTTTTAAAACTGAAAAGGCTGTTTTTCACTGGGAATTTCGCCTCATTAATTTACCATCTGTATATCTACCTGATCTATCATTAATCAAGAGATAACTACAAACCTCAATTTCTTTCTGCATTTTCTCATTTTTCCAATATTCTGTCTCCTAATTTTTTTTTCTTAATAGTTGATGTCTGACTCTTGCATTCTTTTTCCTCTCCTTTTCTAGTTACGTTTTCTCATGCCCATTCTCTGTGTATATCACTGTTTCTCTCCTCCAATGTCAAGCACTCAATCTTGTGCATAAAGTCACTCTTTAAATATATTTGTCCTACTTTCCATTTTTGGTTTTCAGTCACATTACCTAACTTGCAAGTATTGAGAACAGCATTCTGTCTTCTATTGAATCAGTGACTAATATGCATTGGTCACCGCAGAATTAATTTTAAATTGCTCTTTCCAATTTTTATAGATGCTGATACAAGCAGTAATTACTGAAATTGCCAGGAATTAGCTTTTTGCTTGCTTTGCTGATAATACTCAGTGATAAAACTAAAGTTGAGAATCCTGAAGTAGTTGTGATGCTGCTCCTTTAACAC
This sequence comes from Chiloscyllium punctatum, assembly GCF_047496795.1. Taxonomy (NCBI): domain Eukaryota; kingdom Metazoa; phylum Chordata; class Chondrichthyes; order Orectolobiformes; family Hemiscylliidae; genus Chiloscyllium; species Chiloscyllium punctatum. The sequence continues at coordinate 85,542,275 of NC_092749.1, forward strand.
GGTTATGTTGCCCTTGTTTTTTTTTCAGTAGGGTAAAAATGCAGAGTTGCCGAGAGGTCTGGCTTTGGGTTTTAGGGCCAATTTGATTATAGCTAACAGATATTGCCTCAGGCAAAAGGCTTCCAAGTTTAGAAAAAAGCTCTTGTACAATGAAATGGGAGCGACCAGTTCTCCGAGCTCCATGTTACTCTGGTTTGGTTTGGTTTTAGCAACCAGTCTATTGTGAAGCTGCTAGACCCAAAAAAGCAGGTCCATGCTGATCCTCCCTCTCTTTGATATCTCTCCTGTGTTTGATATTTTTTACAAAGGAGTGTTTTCAGATAGGTTGTTATTCTATTTTCGGTTCTCTTTTGTTTGTTTCATTCTGTAATCATGCAAATAAATTCTGTTTTGTTTAAAGCTAAGTGGTTGGGCCAGTTGCATAAATCCTAGACTATCCACCTTACACCTGCTTAAAACAACTTGCAAAGATAGGGTCCAGGCAACTTTCTTGAAATGTTTTGAGGAGTCTGGCCTGGTTGATAACGTAATGAATGAAAAGAAGTTTCCACAGGGATTCAGTCAGTAACAGTAATATGAGCAATTCAAAATAATTACATAAACAGCCAGTAGAAACAGTATTTTAACACAATTACATATTGCTAAAATTCTCATTTCAAATCTCTACCTTAGGAGCAGGTGATGAAGAAGAATATTACGATGATGATTTTGTCAGGTATTGCAAGTTTTATCATCCTAACTTAAATGTTTATTTTCATATTCTGGCAATAAGACATACTTTCAGATGCTGAGTAAATCATTTGGTCAGTGGTCTAACTTTTATCTGAGGATCTGACTGTTGAAATACTTGAGTACTGAATTGTTTCTGAAATGCAGTGAAGGTTCAATATCAGATTTGTGCTGTTAGAGTCTGCTTGTGAGCATAAGCAAAGAGAAAGTAAAATAATTCAGAAGTTTTTCACCTGAATCGAAAACTGCTTTTAATATTAGAGAAAGAATGGTAATATGTTTGCACTAAAGCCAAGGCAAGTATATTGGAAACATTGATGGAGTCTTTTGCAGTTAAAAATAATTTAAAAGCATTGAATCACAAAACGTTGGTTTGCATGTGCATTGGTAGAAGGATGGAGTTTAAAAACAAAGAGGTTATGCTGCAGCTATTTAGGATTCTGTTGAGGCCACACCTGGAGTACAGTGTACAGTTTTGGTCTCCTTACTTGAGAATGGATATACTGGCACTGGAGGGGATGCAGAGGAAGTTCACTAATTTGATTCCGAAATTGAGAGGGCTGGTTGATGAGGAGAGAGATTGAGTAGACTGGTACTATACTCATTGGAACTTTGAACAATGAGGGGGGAGTTTTATAAAAACATGAAGGGAATGGATAAGATAGAAGCAAGGAGGTTGTTTCCACTGGCAGATGAAACTTGAACGAAGGGGCAAAGCCTCAAAATAAAGGTGAGCAGATTCAGGACTGAGTTGAGGAGGAACTTCTTCATTCAAAGGGTTGTGAATCTGTGAAGTTCCCTACTTCATGAAGCAGTTGAGGCTACCTCGTTAAATGTTTTTAAGGCGAAGATAGATATAAAGGAATTAAGGGTTATGGTGAGCAGGCAGGTAAGCTGAGCTGATTTCCCAAAAAGATCAGCCATGATCATATTGGCAGAGCATGCTCAGCAGGCCAGATGGTCTACTACTGCTGTTGTTTCTGACATTTGTACCATACATTCATAGAGGGCAAATTGTCGAGAAAACATATGGAGTATTGTATTCAGATCTGGCCACAGTAATAGTGATAATGTAAGCATTTATAAACATTCAGAAAAGGGAAGACCTCGTTGCAAGCTGGAGTTAACAGCAGCATGATGATATTTGTGAGACTTAGATATTCCGTATTAGACAGTGCCTTAATAGTTTTTTTTCTTTTTATTAACTATAAAGGATGTGCTCCTTTTCACTTTATTAAGATTATACTCTCGATTTTCTTTGTTGTCAGCTATGCATTTTTAACCCATTCCTAATTGCCCTTAAGGTGGTGATGAGTCACTTTTCTTGAATTGCTGTAGCCCATGTTACATAGCTACAACTACAGTTATGTTGGGAAGGGAGTTCTAGGCTTTTGACCAGTAATTGTGATGGAGTGGCAATATAGTTCACATCCAGGTGATTGATTACTTTGAGGGAAAGTTGAGGTGATGGTGTTTCCGTGCATCTACTGCCATTGTCCTAGGTAGTTAATTCAGTATTCAACTGTAGTGTACAGTGTAAGAATAATTTGTTATCTCTTTACCCTATAGTTTCTGCCAAGAGTGGACATTGCACTGTAATTTAGAGCATCAGCAACAGAGAAATACAACTAGGGATCTGTAGCTCGCTAATATGTTCCCAGTTTATATCTACAGTTGCATTCCCTGTGAAGCCCCTTCACCATCCATCCCTGAAGAAGTCTTTTGACCATAAATCCCTGGAAAAGCCTCTTGCCTTTTCTTTTGTCTTCATTCCTTCAAGGGATGTGAATGCCTTTGGCATGGCCAGCAGTGTTGCGCATCCCTAATTGTCCTTTAACCTATTGATTTTACCAAACCATTTCAAAGGGCAGTTAAAAGTCAGCCATGCTGCTGGGGATTTGGAGCCACATATAGACCAGACTAAGAATGACAGCTTTTCCTCCCTTAGAGACATTAGTGAACCATATTGTTTTTTACACCAGTGGTATTAATCCAATGATATTGTCACTCTGTCTTTGTCTTAGTGGCAGTCAGCGTTCAGATAAAACCAAGAGTGAAGTGAGCATTGGTGAAGAAATTGAAGAGGATATTTCTGTGGAGGGGGAGGATCTTTGTACTGATGATAAGGTTTGCAGAACTACTGAGTATAAATAAAAATATTCAAGAACTGTGTGCCTTTTGAAATCTAATAAAGTGGCTTTTGAGAATATAATCTTATCAATGAATAGTGACAGATTAAGTATTAGCTGAATATAAATATTTCATTGCTCTAAGAAGCTGCTAAATGTTTATTAATGGCAGTCTATATTTTTACTCATTTTATAAATAGCTGTGCCAGTCTTAAATTAGTCTAATCTTTTAGATGAAAACTAGTTTAAACAGCATTATTCCTTGTGATTTTTAAAACATGTTAATACAGTTTGCAATAACTTTACTATTTTTTCTGTGAAAATGTTTTAGTGACTTTTGTTTTATATTTTGTAGGTCGACGATTTGACACTGGACCACACCATTTCTCACTTAAGTGATGTGGCAGATTATATAGAGGAAGTTGCGTAATAGCTTCATAATGAATAATTAGTTCACTGTACAGATAAATGAGTAGTTTTTTGGTCACTTCTGGTGTTCTGAAGAAGCTCTGAAGCAATGGAAATGGAATTAGGCTGATATAGAATCCCTCCGTTAGCAGACAGTTGGTTGAATTTCTTAAAATCAGTTCATCCAAATGAAAACCAAAGACCATGTGTTATACTCAAAACCGATGCAATCAGAATGGTACTGAATAGTGCCAATGGGGGAGTCTGAAAGTGTCCTCGGACTGTCTTCCAGTATCCACGAGAAGAGGCTTATACTCCTTTAGAAAGGATCAGTTTGGTCCGAAATTGTAATGTGTATAAATATATTAAGTAAAAATTATTTTTAATGTAGATTTATTTTTTGAATATTCCATGTGTTTTTATTGCATAAAGTCTTATCAAAAGTCTCTCTCTAATCTTTGTAGAGCTGCATGAAAACTTTTAAATGGGTAATTATTTCTCAAAAAATGCAACATTAATCAATTACTGGTAATAACATCTAGTGTTAAATTGGTTTGTATTAAATTTATTTGAATTCTTTTGGCATTTGGCAACCTATTAATTAGTATTCATATTCAGAATATTCCAAACTGTAGAGCAGCAGCTAATGCTACTTAGTTAACTTTGGAATTAGATGGTGATGAAAAAAAAAGGATACTTCCTGCTACTTTTTTTACTCTATGATTGCTGCTGGATTTGTTTGTGTGGGCGTTGACTGAGACCGTAATGGTTACGATATGATGAGCCAGTGTTCATTAGGTTCACAGATGAAGTGCAGCCATTTTCTTGAAAATCAGAAACCTGCCATTTCCCCTCGACCTTTATTCCAGTGTGCTCAGCATCTGTATAAAAGAGTGGGCAGGATACAAAATTGCTAAATACTGATATCATCTGTTATGTGTGTCCTTGAGCAAAGCCTGTTATGGAAATTGGAGCTGTGTTTCAATTGCACAGGGACACTATCTTGTTTTTATTGCATTAACTAAAGTATGGAGATTCCTGAAGTTGTTAATTAACATTTGTATTTCATTCAAATAAATTGACAGCCTCTGTTCAAAGTGTTCTCGAGGCAGTGAGAATTATGTTGTTTTGCTATTTTTTTTAAAAGCCCATTGTTCTGGATGACAACATTGAAAAAGTTTATATTTCACAAAAATGCTCATTTGGATTTTTCATATTTTCAATACTTTTATTAAACGTTATTGGAGGCCTCAGCTACAGTCAAAAAGCTAGGTTTGGCATTGGTAGTTTTGCCCATCACTTGTTACTTAAAAGTGCATCCTGCATTGTAAGCGAAGTGCTAAAATGCACAACCCCCTGTCCTCCCCTCTCCCCAATATGTCAATATATTAAATCTAAAAAGCTTCAGTAATAAAATTATATTGGAATGTTTTTCAATCCTATTTAGAAACTAGAGGATACCTTGTTATCTTGAATGTGGTCTAATTAATTATCAATGGAAAAATTAAATGTTATAATTACATCTGAGAAACAGAATAGAAAAGAGTTGGGATTGCAGATAGAGAAAGAGACACACAAACAGAAGATTGGTCAGGATTTTAACTTCCATTCACTTACACAGACTTAAAATCACCCTTCAGGCTGATGCTGCATGTCGTACTGAGGGAGGTGTATCCTCTTAGATGAAGATTTAAGATCTCTGCATCATTCAAAGTAGAGTCGCGTAAATCTGTGATTTTTGCCAATTTATTCTTGAAACAACATCAGGTGTGCAATGCTATTGCATTTTCCTACAATATATGTACTACAGTTTAAAGTGTTTATAAGTTTACTACAATGTTTTTGAGCAGTCATAAAGGGCACAATGTAAATGCTTGTTTTTTAGTTTCTGATTGTCCTGATATTTAATACATAACTGGTTATCGTAACATTATGAGATCTTCACCAATGTGATTCATTGATTGCAAGTTTCAAACAAATATCATCTGATACTAATTGATATGGTCTTACAAAAGTGTAAAGAAAATGTGATGAGTAGTATTCTCCAAGCCTCAGCTTTTCACTATATCAATTAATCACCTCCATGAAGGACTATGTTGTTGAATATTAAAGCTTGTGGGTGACACTAAATTGGGACATACAAGTTCAAATAGGATCAGGAAGTTCAAAGAGATATAAGTAACTTGAGATCAGTGGGCAAACTGGTGATCTATTTCAATATTAAATAATCACTTATAATCCAAGAAAAGCAAATTGTTATATTTTTTTAATGGCATTAGACTTAGAAACTGGTGGAGCAAAGTGCCTTCGATAACAAGGTGGACAAACCACTTAAAGCCAATTCAAAGAAACAAAAGAACTACAACCTTGAGATGCCATAGCATCCCTATCTCTGGGCCAGAAGTTGCGGATTTAAGCCCCCCTCAGGTCTTGGATGATAAACACAGGAGACTTTCCTGGTCAAACTGAACCTCGTGACGACTCCAGCACAGAGCCATGCCAACCTAAAAGACTCCAAGTGCAGCTTCTTGCGAGGAGCAGGAATTACCCTCATTCTGAGATGTTATTAAAATAAAACCAAATGCTGGGGAAACTCTGGCAGCATCCATAAAGAGAGAAATAGAGATAGTATTTTAAGTTCAGATGGATGTTCATAAATCATTTCAAGATAGGTTATTAAGTTTTATTATAGCTATATGTATTAGCTACAGGAACTCCCATTCTTAATGGCAATGCAAATCTACCTACATGAAATGGGCCTTCTCAAGGGCTACTAGGGATGGACAATAACCTAGCAAACAGCGATGTTGTTGATGGCAAACCAACAGAGAAAATAGGAGTAGGTCATTTGGCCCTTTGAGCCTGCTGTGCTCAAAGTATAATCACAGCTGATCATCCAATTTTATATCCTGTTCCTGCTTTCTCCCTTTATGTTTTGATCAGTTTAGCCCTAAGAACTGAATGTTTGTAAGGAGTTAGATTCAATGTTTTGGCCACAACAGCTTTATTTGGCATAGAATTCCTCAGGCTAATCACTTTCCCAGTGAAGAACTTCCTCCTCATCTCTGTTCTACGTGGTCAATCAGGAACATTCTTCCTATGTTTACCCTGACTATTCCTGTTAGAAGTTTATTGGTTTCTGAGATCCCTCCCTCATTTTTCTAATCTCCAGTTAATATAGTTCCAACTGATCCAGTTTCTTTTCGTATGTCAGTCCTGCCATCCCAGTGATTATTTTGATAAGTCTTTGCAGTCCCACATAGCCCAGAATATCCTCACATAAGAAAACTAAAACTGCACACAATACTCCAGGTGTGATCTCACCAAGGCCCTGAATAATTGCAGTAAGTCATCCCTGCTCATATACTCAAATTTGCTCTGAAGGTTAACATACCATTTGCCTTTTCACCACTTGCCACATTTAAGCGCTTATTTTGTATGATTGGTGTGCAAGGACTATACTTAACCCTTGGCCCAATCCAATGTAATTCATGTAATCTGCCTTCCTGCTTTGCTATCAAAGTGGATAACCTCATATTTATCCACAATATACTTCATCTGTCATGCATTTGCCCACTCTCTCAACTTGACCAACTCATACTGAAGTATCTCTGTATCCTCCTGACAGTTCACCCTTCACTCAGCTATGCGTTGTTAGCAAACTTGGAAATATTACAGTTAAATCCTTAACCTAAATCATTAATATATAATATGAATAACTGGAGTCCAAGCACTGATTCCTATGGTATCCTTCTAGTCACTGGCTGCCACTCAGAAAATGACTTGTTTATTCCTACTCTTTGTTTCCTGTCTACCAACCTGTTCTCTATCCATGTCAGTACACTACCCCAAACGCATGCATTTTAATTTTAAATTATAATCTCTTATGTGGGCCTTACATAAAGCTTTCTGCAATGCCTGTATTTCATGAATGAATTTTTAAAAGCGCAGCATAGAACTGGCAGTCAAGGGTGGTTCACTGATACTAGAAAACGAATGAACATGTGACAAATAATGTGTTGAGCTTAATAGCTTGTGACTTGCTGCCCTGTATCTATTCTCTTCATGTAGCTTTCCTGATTTATCTTTCATCAGAAGTATTGCCTCCTGAAGAGGACTTTCCCTAATGAGGGCACATTAATTTACTTTTATTTCTGGTAGATGGTAGTTTATCTATATCAATCATCCACTTTAACCTTCTTGACATATTAATGCAAAGCAAGTACATACGTTGTATGAAAAATAACTATATTAATTTAATCCCTGACCTTGCCCTTGATTTTCTTGATGTAAGTCCTGTCTCTATTGGGCTTTGCTTGTTACTGGTTCACTGGTCATACGTGTATTTTTCTGGTGGTGGAAGTATTGAATATAGTTTTTTGCACATGGTGTCTTTACTGGGTCACTGCACATTTACATACGCACAACACAGATATTGTAGGAAAGTATAAGCACTACTGCTGTGTACTGGTAGTGTGGGGAGAAAATATTATAAGCAAGGGATTGAGAGCCCCCTCAGTTTAGGGACTGAATAAAAGATAAATGGGATTCCTGTGGAGCAGATTTTATTTCCAGAGTCTTCCCACAGGTGCTAAGTCCCTCTGGCAGAATTGTTGGACTTAATGAATACCTAAAAAAAATTGTCAGGATGGTCACCACCCTTCTTGAAGTCAGTACTTTTAAAGTTTATGTCTTGGTGAGACTCATTTCCTGCTCCCCTCTAACACATGCATCGATACAGGATGCTGTTCATCAATTTAGTAATTTCAATGTGGAAGCCTGAGATAAGTGATCCTGCCATTTCCTGAGCTGTTTGGAATTACCTGTCTCTGCAGAGAGTGAAAGTCAATACTAATCAGCTAATGTCAAGTCTATAGTGAAATATTGATGGATACCCAGCCCCTGGAAATGAAGATAAAAATTTAGGAAGGGAAGGAAAGAGTCAGTTATGAAACATGAGAGAATGGTAGAAACAGAATTAATACTTTTTCCAGTTCTGGATGAAAGCAAGAAGCAACACCGAAATGGTCATCAATGTATTGGAAAGGATTTACCATATATACTCATGTAATAGTCAATCTCATGTAAACATTAACATCCTATTTTTGGCCAAAAAAATCTAGAATTTTCCACATACCTCATAAAAATTGACCCCTGTTCTTCACAGATTAATATTTATGAGTCAGTCTGCCAGTGTCTCACTGTTCTTCAGGTTTTCAGAATTACCATAATTCATTGTGTTTTCTTTATTTATTTGTTCAGAGATCAATTGGGCTTCTAATGATATGGTATGAATTTTGACGGGCATGAATTTCAGCCCCTCAAAAGTAATATCCATGTAATAGTCAACCCCATAAATTTAACTCTTTAAAAAGTAGTCAAAGAAATTTGACTATTACTCAAGTATATACAGTATCCAAGGAGGTCTGAGTGGTTATTGATATGCTCAGCTTCATTTTCTAACTCAAGATAAAGGGAAGCTAGTGGTGTTCCAGTTATATAGAGATCAATCAGATTAATCCAGAGTTAATTTTGTTTTGAGTACTGCACTGTAGGAATATTGGGTTTGGACAATGTACAACACAGGTATACTAAAATAATATGGTGATTGAAGTGTTAACCTATGTGCCATGATCAGTGTGTCGATATCCCTTTTAGAGTCACAGTATATCGATATTAAGAAATATGCGTTTGACATTGCAATAAACATTGCATCACAGCATGTGGCCTGAGGGTATAAAGGTCTTCGATGTAATCTTATTAGAAACAAAAACCGTCATTGCTGGAAAAGCTCAGCAGGTCTGGCAGCAGCTGTGAATAGAAATCAGAGTCAAAGTTTTAGGTCTGATGATCCTTTGTCAGAATTGATAGTATCTAGGAAAGTGTCGGTTATATGTCGGGTAGGAGGTAAGGAGTAAACAATAGGTGGGGTTAGAGCCCAAAGAGAGTTGGACAGACAAAGGAGTAGATAGTGATCTGCTTAGGAGAGTGAATAGCTGTTAATGGAGACTGTTTGTGACAAACAATAGGTAGTATGTAATGGCAAAAGTGAGGATTGCGGATGCTGAAGATCAGAGTCTAGACTAGAGTGGTGCTGGAAAAGCAGAGCAGGTCAGGCAGCATCAGAGGAGCAGGAAAATCGACGTTTTGAGCAAAAGCCCAGGAATGAAGGCAGGGAGCCTCCGGGGTGGAGAGATAAATGGGAGGGAGTAGGGGGTGGGGCTGGGGCAAAGGTAGCTTAGAGTACAATAGGTGAATGGGGGCGGGGATGAAGGTGATAGGTCAGAGAGGAGTGTGGAGCGGATAGGTGGAAGGAAAATTAGCAGGTAGGACAGGTCATGAGGATAGTGCTGAGCTGGAAGGTTGGAACTGGGGTAAGGTGGGGAAAGGGGAAATGAGGAAACTGGTGAAGTCCACATTGATGCCCTGGGGTTGAAGTGTTCTGAGGTGGAAGATGAGGCATTCTTCCTCAAGGCATCAGGTGGTGAGTGAATAATGGTGGAGGAGGCCCAAGACCTGCACACCCTCAGCAGAGTGGGAGGGGGAGTTGAAATGTTGGGCCATGGGGTGGTGGGATTGATTGATGTGGATGTCCCGGAGATGTTCCCTAAAGTGCTCTGCAAGAAGGCGTCCAGTCTCCCCAATGTAAAGGAAACCGCATCGGGAGCAACGGATGCAATAAATAACATTGATGGATGTGCAGGTGAAACTTTGATGGATGTGGAAGGTTCCTTTGAGGCCTTAGTTGGAGATGAGGGGGGTGGTGTGGGTGCAGGTTTTGCAATTCCTGCGGTGGCAGGGGAAGGTGTCAGGAAGGAAGGGTGGGTTGTTTGGGGGGTGTGGACCTGATCAGGTAGTCACAGATGGAACGGTCTTTGCAGAAGGTGGAAAGGAGTGGGGAGGGAAATATATCCCTGGTGGAGGGGTCCGTTTAGAGGTGGCGGAAATGTTGGCGGATGATGCGGTTTATGCGAAGGTTGGTAGGGTGGAAGGTGAGGACCAGGGGGGTTCTGTCCTTGTTGCAGTTGGAGGGGTGGGGTTTGAGGGCAGAGGTGCGGGACGTGGACACGCTGCATTGGAGGGCATCTTCAACCATTTGGGAAGGGAAAAACATTGATTCTCCTGCTCGGATGCTGCCTGACCTGCTGTGCTTTTCCAGCACCACTCTAATCTAGTATGTAATGGCAGACTATGTGAATGACAACCTTTATTGGGGGTCAGTTGAAGCATGACACACTCATGGGAGCATACTGCTGTTTGTAACCAAACGGTTTAATGTGAACTCACACATTACTGTCTGTGTGGACATAATATTTGTATATATTAGTGAGCTATAATAAAAGTCTGATCCTCTATTACGACATTATCCACATTTTATTCCTTATGCTGTGAAAGATAACATATACATTACAGCATCAGTTAAAGACGCCCAGCTGGTGGCAAAATCCACATCAAGCTTAAGATAATAAGTTGTATTTGCATATTAATTTGCATTTATAAGATTTTGTTGTTCCTCTATTGCCATGCAGTTTTATTCCAACATCTAAGAATTGGGTTTCAAGACAAACTGGTTGAGGAAAAGGCAAGGTCAAGGGCTGTTTTTAAGCTTAAGCTCCTTTAGAACTCTGTTTATTCCTTATTAAAGCTAAGTGCACGTGGTAATCAGCAACTGGGCATTAGACAATAGGTGCAGGAGTAGGGCATTCATTCTGATCATGGCTGATCATCCACAATCAGTATCCTGTTCCTGCCTTATCCCCATAACCCTTGATTCCAATATCTTTAAGAACCCTATCCAACTCTTTCTTGAAAGTATCCAGAGACTTGGCCTCACTGCCTTCAGGGGCAGAACATTCCACACACCCACCACTCTCTGGGTGAAGAAGTTTCTCCTCAACTCTGCTCTAAATGGTCTACCCCTTACTTTTAAACTGTGTCCTCTCGTTCTGGACTTACCCATCAGCAGAAACACGCTTCCTGCTTCCAGAGTGTTGAATCCTTTAATAATCTTGTACATCTCAATCAGATCCCCTCTCATCCTTCTAAACTCAAGTGTATACAAGCCCAGTTGCTCCAATCTTTCAACATAGGTAGTCCGCCATTCTGGGAATTAACCTTATAAACCTATGCTGCACTCTGTCAATAGCCAGAATGTCCTTCCTCAAATTTGGAGACCAAAATTGCACACAGTACTCCAGGTGCGGTCACATCAGGGCCCTGTACAGCTGCAGAAGGACCTCTTTGCTCCTATATTCAATTCCTCTTGTTATGAAGGCCAGTATGCCATTAGCTTTCTTCACTGCCTGCTGTACCTGCATGCTTGATTTCATTGGCTGATGTATAAGAACACCTAGATCTCATTGTACTTACCCTTTACCTAACTTGACTCCATTTAGATAGTATTGAATATTGTGGTTCCATTAAAATTATTCTGTCCATGTGCTTCTCTCTTCACTTCAGCTTAATTGCACACATTGTTATTTATGCCCAGTAGGGTGAAACGTCATTTCATCCTCACTAGGGGTCACTCTAGGGTCTTAAACCCTTTACACATTTGTTTAAAATCATAGAAACATTCAAATATAGATGATATATAGAAGTTATTTCCCTACGAAAGGCATTCAGAAGAGGAACCGCAATATTGAAATTGGAACTGGATCATTGAGCACTATATATTCTGTTTCAAAAGTTATGATGAAGTACAATTTGATTGAATTGTTTGCAAAATTGAGGCCCAGGTTTTCTGGTCAGTTCCAGAAATGTTAGCCAGTGCAGACTACATTGTACTTTTCCACTTAGCATGTCAGTTCCACTTTGAATCATGTAATGAATAGATAGGAGGCCAAGTGGTGAGTTAATTGCAGAATGAGAAACCTGCTTGGCCTTATTCTGGCAATTTCACACCCTCAAGCCTTACAATGTTCACTTTTAGGAGCAAGTGAGGACTGCAGATGCTGGACATCAGAACTGAAAGTGTGTTGCTGGAAAAGCGCAGCAGGTCAGGCAGCATCCAAGGAGCAGGAGAATCGATGTTTCGGGTATGAGCCCTTCTTCAGGACCCAGGAGAAGGGCTCATGCCCGAAACATCGATTCTCCTGCTCTTTGGATGCTGCCTGACCTGCTGCAATGTTCACTTTTAACAATGGTCCACCTCTTCCTCATACCTGACAATGCTCACCATGCCTCAGCTATCCACCCCCCCACCCACACCCTACTCCCACTCCCAGACAATGCTCACACCCTTAACCCCAATACTGTTCATCCCTGCCTGTCAGGTCTTACTTGCCCTCCTTAAGCTCATCCTCCATCCCTCAATCTCCTGTGTTCCAGTGGAAAGAAACCCTGCATATCCTCATAACCCCAAATGGAGTGTACATGTTGTCACAAAGGAGAATGAACATGATGGGTAGATGAGGTAAGCATTGGCTGGAGAGAACGTAAACATTTCCCGCAATGTTGCTTCAGGCAGGTAAACATTGCCAGGAGTGATGATTAAATTATTAGGTGGTTGGGTGGGTGAACGCTGTGTGAACAGGGTTGAAAATTGTTGAGAGGGTTAAGTATTATTGAGAGGTTGATGACTATTCTTGACAGGTGTTTGAGCATTATTGGGGAGTGGGAAGGGGTAAATGAATGTTATGAGAGAGGTATTGAGCAATATCAATGTGGGTGAATATTAAAAACATACAAACAAGGAACCAGAGTAGGCCATTCAGCCCAGCGAGCAGGCTCTGCTATTCAATAAGGCTGTGGCTGATCTGATTTTAACCTCATCTTTACAGTCCTGCATATTCCCAATAATCTTTCATCCCCTTCCTAATCAAGAATATACCTATCTCTCCCTTATAAATATTTAAAGATTCTCTATCTATTGCCTGGTGAGGAAGGGAAATCTAAATACCTTCAACCCTCTTGGAGAAAGAAAATCTCATCTCTGTTTTAAATGGGCTCACCCTTATTTTTAAATTATGACTTCTAAATTCTCCTTTCAACATCCATCCAGTCATGACCCCTAACGATCTTATGTTTCAATTGAGTCACATTTGACTCTTAGTAAACCATCTCTGAACTGCTTCCAATGCATCAACATCAACTTATGTATGATAAGTACAGTACACAGTATTCCAAATGTGAGAAACAAAGCTCACACATTTCAATAATTGCAGTCCGAGACAAAATCTGAATCAGCAGTGTCCTTTATTTTACACTTGCAAGTGGGTGAGATGTCCAGTGCCTATAAGGTAGAGGACATACACACACCAAATTCAATTCATACATAATATTTATATGATTTGATGTCTTTTGTTTTACATTGCTTCTCCCCTGTTTACATCCTCCACTTCCCTAAGACCGGCCCCCATTACCCCTGTGTATCTCTTGCCTTATCCGGCCTTGTCTCTGATGAAATGCTTATTTCTGGCCTCACAAGGCTTTTTGACTTCATCCTGCTGTAGGTCATTGTTAGGCATATTCTTTCTTCATCATTGTCTACCCCCTTCATCTGTGCCTTTCCCGAGGCCATTCTGATCCCTATGACCCTTTTAATTGGGGTTTGTTCCTGTGTTTTTGTAAAGGTGGGAAGCAGATGTTTATACCTACTGTTTGTACAGGCGTATCTAGCTTAACTTCATCCCCTCCCAACATCTCATCTATTTGCCCGTAATGTCTATCATTGTTTTGCTGGCACATCTCATTCTGACATACAATTTTAGCTAATACAAAAACAATTATATATTTCCTCCACATCGTTTCCATTCTTGTTGACTCAGCTCTTGGCTAAAACAATTACACATTGGTGTGAGCTCATTTACTTTGTAAAATGGAATTGCAGAAGTAACATTATTTCCCCCACATCCCACACAAATAACTGAAGTATAACATCCCTGCTCTTGCATTTAATTCCCCTCACAATAAAACATAACGTTCTGTTAGTTTTTCTGATTACTTGCTGTACCTGCATACTAATCTATAATTCATGCACTGGGATACCTAGGTATTTCTGCATCGCAGAGCTCTGCAAACTCTCATCATTAAGATAGTATCCTTATTTTTATTCTTTCTGTTAAAATGGACTATTTCACACTTTCCCTCATTGACCTCCACTTGCCAGATTTTGTCCCACTCACTTAACCCTTTATAGCTTTATGTCCTCTTCGCAACTTGCGTTCCTATCTTTGTGTCGTCACAAATTTAGCTACCATACCTTCAATCACTTGTTCCAAATGATTTATATAGATTACAGACTTGTGGCCCCAGAACTGACCCCAATGGCACACCACTTGCGACATCCTGCCAGCCTGAAAAACATCATATATTCTCATTCTTTGCTTTCTGTGAGCAAGCTAATTTTCTACCCATGCCAATAGACTACCCCCTAAATAATGAGATTTGATTTCCTGCAAAGTTAAAAAATCACACAACACCAGGTTATAGTCCAACAGGTTTAATTGGAAGCACCCTAGCTTTCGGAGCGACGCTCCTTCATCAGGTGATAGTGGAGGGCTCGATCGTAACACAGAATTTATAGCAAAAATTTGCAGTGTGATGTAACTGAATTTTTGCTATAAATTCTGTGTTATGATCGAGCCCTCCACTATCACCTGATGAAGGAGCGTCGCTCCAAAAGCTAGTGTGCTTCCAATTAAACCTGTTGGACTATAACCTGCTGTTGTGATTTTTAACTTTGTACACCCCAGTCCAACACCGGCATCTCCAAATCATGACTATTATTTCCGGCAGTAATCTTCAATCTGGTACCTAATCAAATGCCTTCTGGAAATCTAAATACAATACACCCACTGCTTTCCCTTTAACAACAGCACAAGTTACTTCTTCAAAAACCTCCTGCAAATTAGGTAAAAATCACTTCCATTGACAAAACAATGTTGACTCTGATTACTTTGAATTTAGCCACACACCCTAATATTTACTAATAGCTTCAAACAGTTTCCCAATGGAAGATGTTAAGCTGACTCACAGTTTTCTGCTTTCTGCCTCCCTTTTTTTGCAAAAAGGCATTACGTTTACTATTTTCCATTCTAAAGGAATCTTCCCTGAATTTAATGGGTTTTAGAAAATTAAAGCCAATATTTCACAAGCTACTTCTTTTAAGACATAGGATAAAATCCATTAGGATCTGGAGAATTGTTATCTTGCAGATGCTGTAACCTGGAGTAGGCTGGAGGAACAGCAGAAAATGAGCAGTGCACTAACAGATCTTCAAAGTGGACTTTATCATGATGACAAAGTAATTGGAATGCTTGATCACAAGACTGTAGGGCAGTGAGTCTCAGGTCACTGAAATGCAATCTATTCCACTGCTGGAGTGGTCAGCACCAGGACTGTTATAATATTTCTTTTCAATGGGTCCATGCACAGCCTCAAAACCACTATGCACAACATATCTGATACATTCATTAAGTTAATAGACCCTTATCTTTCACCTCACATGTGAGAAACAAAGCTCACTCACTTCAATAATTCCAGTCCAAGACAAGATCTGAATCAGTAGTGTCATTTATTTCACACTTGCAAGTAGGTGTGATGTCCAGTGTCTATAAGGCAGAGGACATACACACACCAAATTCAATTCATACACAATATTTATATAATTTGGTTTCTTTTGTTTTACATTGCTCCTCCCCTGTTTACATCCTCCACTTCCCTAAGACCGGCCCCCATTACCCCTGTTTATTTCTTGCCTTATCCGGCCTTGTCTGTGACAAAATGCTTATTTCTGGCCTCACAAGGCTGTTTGACCTCATCCTGCTGTAGGTCATTGTTGGGCATATTCTTTCTTCATCATTATCTACCCCCTTCATCTGTGCCTTTACCGAGGCTGTTCTGACCCTTTTATTTGGGGTTTGTTCCTCTGTCTCTGTAAAAGTGGGAAACGGATGTTTATACCTACTGTTTGTACAGGCATATCTAGCTTAACTTCATCCCCTCCCAACATCTTATCTACTTGCCTGTAATGTCTACCATTGTTTTGCTGTCACGTCTCATTCTGACATACAATTTTAGCTAATACAA
The DNA here is from genome assembly GCF_047496795.1 of Chiloscyllium punctatum. Lineage (NCBI taxonomy): Eukaryota > Metazoa > Chordata > Chondrichthyes > Orectolobiformes > Hemiscylliidae > Chiloscyllium > Chiloscyllium punctatum. The sequence continues at coordinate 85,558,573 of NC_092749.1, forward strand.
AAACAATTATATATTTCCTCCACATCGTTTCCATTCTTGTTGACTCGGCTCTTGGCTAAAACAATTACACACCGGTGTGAGTTCATTTTACTTTGTAAAATGGAATTGCAGAAGTAACATTAATTTACCTATATCCCACATCACAGAATCACAGTAATCTGTACTAGGTACTCTGCAGCACAGATGCAACGCAGTTGGGCCATGACAGATATGATGACATGAGGGATCAAATGGAAGCTCCACTCAAAGTATTTCCACTTCTCACACTCAGGCTGTTCTGTCAGTTACCTGCATTCTGCCTCATTTCCAGATAGCTGTGACTGGTCCTGCATAGGTAGGGTGATGGTAAACAGCATGAGCTGAAGAGCTCAAGTTGTAATGTTGATACAGGATCACATGAACAGAGGTGTGTTAACTGTGGAAATCATAAGCCTGTCAATAAAAGATTATTGTTAAAATATGCACAGACTAGTGCATTGTAACTTGACAGACAATAAGATGTCAATACAACCAGAACACAGGTGGAGGTGGAGCAGTCTGAAGCAGAGACCTGACTTGCTGCAGTGGCCTGAGGACACGAACAAAGAAGATCTTAGCAGTCAGAGCAGTCTGCACCACATACGTACTACAGAAAAAGAAGAGGAAATGTGCATCCCCAGGCTAAAGTTTCAGAGGAACTTGGGAAATTTAGCCCTCCGACACCCTGGCACTCCTGAACCAAGCTCCCAAGCTATCCACAAGGCAATAGAGTTGAAAACTAAAGGAGAAAAACCCTAAAGAAAATTCTGGAGTGGAGCCCAAAGGGAGATTGTTGTCTTCACATGTCATTTCTGCAGCAACTCCTACAAACAAAACCAGTTTAACTGAATGATCCACATATAGTTAATGGAAGCAATTTCTCCCAAAGAGCTTGTGCACTTGCAATTGAGTACATTTGAAGTAAATGCAGAAGTTGATTTTAACCACATACCCCCTCCCTTTCCGTCACTGACTTGCATCCAAATCCATGGGCTTTTCCAAGTTAAAAATTAATGTCTACTGTCCATAAATGAACACATTAGCATCTTAGTGAAGAATATGCACTCAATGTTAATTTTCTTTTCCAATATACAGATGCGGATTGGCATGCTATTATTTTATTTATTTCTGTTTTGCCATAAAACTTAAACTTGTGAATACAAACATTGCATGATTTATATAATTTCTCTAAGCTAATGGGCAATAGCTGAATGAGGAAGCAATTTTGTTTGGCTTTTGATTGAGTGTTTCCTCGTTTGGCTGAGAGCAGTTTGCCCCACCAGTTCATTTCTGGATTCTTTGAAAGAAATCTAAAAAAATATATTTAGGAAATTATTTCATGGTGTTTACAGCATGAAATTAGTTCATTCAATCCAGCAGTCATGGTGATGTTTGGTTGCCACACTTGCTTCCTCTCACACTTCTCCATCAAAACTATCAGCTTATCCTTCTACTGCTTTCTCCTCACTCATTTATTCTGCCTCTCCTTAAATGAATTTGTTAGTCATCTTAACTTTTATGAGATTGAATATTTTAATCTAATCACTCTGAAGTTAAAGTTCCTATTGAACATATAACTTGTGCTCATGACTCCTAGTTATATTTTCCCCCACCATGAGTGATATTACTTGTACATTTACTTTATCAGATTCCTGCATAATTTAAAGACATCTAACTGGTCACCCTTCAGTTTGCCCTTTCTTACATATTTGATCTGAGTCTTGCAGCATGCTGTCTCCTTCACTGGAACTGACATGGGGGAGGAGTGGTAATATCTTGAATGCAGACAAAGTGGGAGAATCACATAAATAGTCTGAGGATAATAATGAGAATGGGGATTGGGACATTGACCAGGAGAGATGCATTAACGATGCATTGTTAAGCCTGAGAGGCTAGAGAACCTGTTTAAAATCTATGTGTTTGGACGTGGTTAATACTTGTTATTTTGGTTAGACCTTCGTCGTGTATCTCTTTCTCCGATCATGTTGTTCCAGCTATTTGGTTTGTCTCTAGCACCATCTTATTTTTGATTGTTTTGTAATTATCTTTCTGCCTTAATTATTCAGATCATAGGTAATCCCGACATTTGCTGTTGATATTTTACTCATGCTGCTTGACAGTTTTGATCACCTGCAAAGTCTTGTTACTCAGTCTGTCGACACTCCAATCACAGTATTTGTACTACCTTTTTACACTCATAATTACCTGGAATTATCTTGCAATGTTGTCTATCTCATATGCTGCAGGCAGGGATGCCCCGGGGCATGGTATATTGGCGAGACCATGCAGATGCTACAACAACTGATGAATGGACATCATGCAACCATCGCCAAGCAAGAGTATTCCTTCTCAGTCAGGAACACTTCAGCAATCACGGACATTCGGCCTCTGACCTTCGGGTAAGTGTCCTCCTTCAAGATGCACAATAATGCAGAATTGCTGAGCAGAAACTGATAACCAAGTTCCATAACCATGAAGACGGCCTCAACTTTGATCTTGGGTTCATGTCACATTATATGATCTCAATACCTTTATTAGTTTGTACAGTTTTAGATTCCTTGTTATTTTGGTTAGACATTCATCATGTGACTCTTATACCTACCATGTTATTCCAGCCATTTGGTTTGTCTCTAGCACCATATTATTTTTGATTTTTTGTAATTATCTCTCTGCCTTAATTAATTAGATCATAGGTCATTCCTTCACTTACTGTTCAGCTGTTGATATTTTACTCACACCATTTGACACTTTTGGTCAGCTGCATCTGTACTTATAATTACGCTCACAATCGCCTGGAATTATCCTGGATTGATCTCTCCACCTACGAATTCTGTGCCTGTGCACTTTCCTCCACTTCACGTGACGAAGGATCAGAGCTCTTAAAGCTTGTGATTTTGAGTAAACCTGTTGGATTATAACCTGGTGTCGTGTGACTTCTGGCTTTGTCCACACCAGTCCAAAACCGGTACTTCCACTCCATGAGCTATCCATCAAGATCTCTGGGTTCCTGCCCACGAAGCAGGGAGCCTTGCTTTTCTCTAGGCTGTGTCCTGAATGTAGAAGCTTGGGTGATAAGTTGTTCCTGGATTACATCACCGGGTACAACAGAGTGTTACAAGGGGACATAAATTTAAGGTGAAGGGTGGAAGGTATAGGGGAGATGTCAGGGGTGGGTTCTTTACCCAGAGAGTGGTGGGGGCATGGAATGCACTGCCCGTGGGAGTGGTAGAGTCAGAATCATTGGCGACCTTTAAGCGGCATTTGGATAGGTACATGGATGGGTGCTTAATCTAGGTTAGAAGTTCGGCACAACATCGTGGGCTGAAGGGCCTGTTCTGTGCTGTATTGTTCTATGTTCTATGTTCTATGTTCTAAGTGGTGTACAGCTTTAAATATGGTGTTAGTGGTGTGCACCACAAAGTTCCAGTCATAGCAAACACCATCTGTCTGCTATAACAGACATAATGCCCTGGAACCAGGTTGTATAACATGAGATGAAGAGCAAAGACTGCATGAGAAATTCACTCCAAGCCATTGTGGTCCAGGCACCAAGAATCTCACATGATGAAACACTTTAACTGCAAGTTGAAAAATTCTTTCTGGTAGGTCAGCAGTGATCAGAACCCTAGTTCAATATGATGTGAAATTGAATGAAAATGCAATGTCCTATTGTTGACATCTGCATAGTTTCAAATGTTTGGCAGAAACAGCAGGACTTCCATGTTCAAGCATTTTTAGTTGGTGGGAGGATTTCAAACAACTTTCGTTCAACAGAGGATAAATAACTGTTCAAATATTTTTGTGGGGTTTTTTGCATTTTAAGAACAATGGTATAGTCAACACAAGCAGAACAAAAAGAAATCATTTTGCTTTGCAGCAGAATATCTGACCTGTTGAAAGATTATCCAAGTTTCCAAGTTCATGTTATACACAAATTCCTTTCCTTTCAATGAGACAGCTGAGTGCAACTGCTTTAGTTCATGTATAGGTAAATAAAAATGCTTACACCACTTGTCAACCACTTGCATTTCGCTTTACACTGTTGTGGTTAATCTTTGGCTGAAGGTGTGAATTTCCTAAATTATGCTCAATATGGAAAGCTAAACAATATAAAAGCAAGAAGAGAGAAAAAAAACTCTTCCTGAGGGTTCTTGGTTTCATACTGATGCTTGGCCTATGCTCTGAATCAGAAAGGTTTTGGAAAGGAGGGAGGATGTGTTAGTTGACTGCATTACCAGGCTGGGTAATGTGGAACAAGGAAGCAAAGTTTGTTGATAAATTAAAAAGAATCAGAAAATTCTGGTGGAACATTCTCATCAGCGTGATAATGCTGACTGGTCTGTTTCTGCACTGACTAATGAGAATTGTTTCCTGCATTTAATGATGTGGAATTTAATATAACACTGTGGTAGGGGTTGGTTTTCATTCTATTTGAGAACATAACAACTTCTCTGATTTAATGTTGCTGTTGTATATTGATCAAAGAAAGATTTACATACTCACTGCTTCTGCAAAGCATGGCAAGCCAAGGGCAGGCCTTGTGTGGCACATAAAATTAGCTTTGTTTTAAGTGGATGAGGGGGTCCCTTGCTGATAACAGTTCCTATCTTGCTGAAATATTTTGGGTCCCATAACATGACAAAATTTGTGCACTGACTAATGAGAATTGTTTCCTGTATTTAATGATATGGAATTTAATATAACACTGTGGTAGGGGTTGGTTTTCATTCTATTTGAGAATGTAACAACTTCTCTGGTGTTGAGCACAATTAATTTAATTACCTCTTGTGGTTGATACCCCACAACCGGTGATTCATCTGTGACCTGCTCTTTATGAATGTCTGAGTGGGAAGCAGCTCATCATCTGAAAATGGGAGTTCAAGTTGTACCAATGAAAATAACTGAAAACCCTCTATCAATGGGGAAAGCAGCAGCTGTCCCCATTTTTGTCAGTTCTCCAGTGCTCCAGTACACAGTTTGTGGATGCAATTGTATCGCACCTACATCAACTAATGCAAAGAGCTTTATTGTCTCAGGAGTTTATTGTACAACCACACCAATTTCTGCTATTGATTAATGATTTGAAATTAAGTGTATAAGGCATCATTTCAAAATTTGCAGATGACATAAAATGTGGAAATGTAATAAATAGCTAGGAAGATAGTATTGGACCAAAGGAGGTACTTTAATTCGGAGGAGAAGCTGGAGAAGCACCACACAGCAAAGAAGGGTAAGAGCAGTTTTAATGGAGGTGTTTAAAATTATGATTGGTTTTAATAGAGTAGATAGAGAAAATGATTCCATCACAAGAGGGTGGATAACAGGAGAACACAGATTGAGATAATTTGCAAAAGAGCCAAAAGGAAATTAGGAAAACGTATTTATTTTTATGCCATGATGTGGAAGTGCTGGTACTGGACTGGGGTGGATGAAGTTGAAAATCACATGGCACCAAGTTATAGGCCAATAGGTTTATTTGAGAATATAAGCTCTTGGAGTGCTGCACCTTTGTCAGGTGGCTAGTGGGGCAGGATACATAGGACACAAAATTTATAAGTAAAAGATCAAAGTATCATACAATTGATGTGACATATTAGACGGCTGTTAAGTCTCTAATCACTTAGAATGGGGGTGCAGGTTTCGACTGATCAAAATGTACATCCCAGAATTTCTTTCAAGTCACTGTCCCAAGTTAACTTGAGGTTTTATCAGTATATAAAAAGAAGTGACATCTCAGCTCAGACAATGCATTAAAGATGCGAGGTTAGAGTCTGTCTGTGTCCCAACCTGGAGCCAGACTGGTTTTATTTGCAAAGTAGGAATTTATAAAATGTCACATTGACTGACTGCCTACAGATTGTGTGCTTTTTGAACAAAATAGAATGCATCTGCATAGACTTCATGTGCATGTACATGTGTGTGTGTGTGTGTGTGTGTGTGTGAGACAGTGTGTGTGTGTGCGTGTGTGTGTCACGGTCAAGGGAGCCCTCTGCTGCACGAATGAGACTTGGGAACCTATTCTTTAAAGCTGGGGTTTGTAGACTGGGAGTGAGGGGGGTTGATGGTTGTTGAGGGGCCACCAATATCTGAAAGGGGAGAAATGCAGTAAAGCAGCGATATGCAGGAAAGGGGTGTTCATCAATAGTCTGGGTGGCTTCAAGAGGGGTCCACACTTGAATGGCCACAGCTGCCATAGTTACCTTATATGCCAGATGCCATAAAGATATGTAGACATATTGGATGGGTGTAAAGTCTACAGGTTTCATGGGAGAGGCTATCAGAAAGGGAATCTTGATGTTCCGGGTCTCACTGAGGTGGAAGGTGGAACTAAGTGGATGAAAAGCACTCATTGTTGCCTTCCATTATTTTTGGATATTGAAAGTGTAAGCAGAAAATGTGTTGCTGGAAAAGCGCAGCAGGTCAGGCAGCATCCAAGGGGCAGGAGAATCAACGTTTCGGGCATGAGCCCTTCTTCAGGAATGAGGAAAGTGTGCCCAGCAGGCTAAGATAAAAGGTAGGGAGGAGGGACTTGGGGGAGGGGCGTTGGGAATGCGATAGGTGGAAGGAGGTTAAGGTGAGGGTGATAGGCCAGAGTGGGAGTGAGGGCGGAGAGGTCAGGAAGATTGGTTATGTATCCTGCCCTACTAGCCACCTGATAAAGGTGCAGCGCTCCAAGAGCTTATATTTTCAAATAAACCTATTGACCTATAACTTGGTGCCATGTGATTTTCAACTTCGTCCACCCCCAGTCCAACACCAGCACTTCCACATCATGGCATAAAAAAAACGTTTTCCTAATCTCCTTTTGGCTCTTTTGCAAATTATCTCAATCTGTGTTCTCCTGTTATCCAACCTCTTGCTGATGGAATCATTTTCTCTATCTACTCTATTAAAACCAATCAGTGTATCGAAAGTGTAAAACAGGGAAGTAAACATCCTAGAGTAGTGGCGGCATGGGTGAGATAAATAACTCAGCCTTTGAGGGATGGATCTGCAAAACCTACTGATATTTTAAAAGAAAACAGCATTATACACAACAGACCAGTACACTGTATATGACACAGATCTGTGGGGTCTATGATAAAAGCTGACACAAAGCCTTCTATGGGTATAAACTTTGAGAAATAACTATTTGGGATCGAATTAATAGAAAAATGTGGGTTGATTAGAAAGCGTCAGAAAGGATCCCTAAAGGGGAATTTGTGTTTACCTAACTTTCTGGAGTTTTCTGAAAAGGTAACAGAGAGTCGATGAGGGTAACGCTGCTGATGTGATATACATGGATTTCCAAAAGGTGTTTGATATAGCTCATGATATAACGGGGGCATTAGCAACATGGATACAAAATTGTCTGAGTGAAAGGAAACAAAGAGTAATGGTCAGTGGGTATTTTTCAGGCTGGAAAAATGTTTGTAGTTGTTCCCCAGTGATTTGTATTGGGGCATTTGCTTTTGCTGACTTACATTAATAGTCTGGATGTTGGTGTGCAGGGGACAATTTCAAAGTTTGCAGATGGCATTAAACCTGGAAGAATTGTAAACTGTGAGGAGTCTCAAAAAATGGATGTTAGCAGAGCAGGTGGATAGGTGGCAGATGAAGTTCAATGCAGTGAAGTGTGAGGCGATGCACTTCAGTTGGAAGAAAATGAAAGACAATACAAAATAAGGTGTACAATACTAAGGAGGGTACAGGAGCACAGGGATCTGAAATATATGTGCACAGATCATTGAAGGTGACAGGACTGATAGAAAGAACAGTTAATAAAGCAGACACTGTTCTCAGATTTATCAACAGGGGTATAGACTAAAAGAGCAAGATGGTGATATTGAACTTGTACAGGACACTTGTTAGTTTGTGTGCAGTGGACTTCACATTATAGGAAAGATGTGAATACATTGTAGAGAGTGTGGAAACGATTTAGAAGAATGGCTCCAGGAATGAGATACTTCAGCTATGAGGATAAGTGAAGATTGAAGAAGTTAGGACTGTTGTCCTTGGAGAGAAGAAAGCTGAGAGGGGATTTGATGGAGGTTTCTAAATTCAGGAATAGGCTGAATAGAGTACTGTAGATAGGGAAAAGCTGTTCCTGCTAATAAAGAAGAAAGAATGTGAGGGCATAGATTTAAAATGATGTGCAAATGAGGCAAAGGTGATGTGAGAAAAACTTTCACACATTGAGTAGTTTGTGTATGGAATGCATTACCTGGAAATGTAATGGAGGCTGGTTCACTTGAGGTATTCAAGAGGGCATTGTTTGTTTTTTTTTGGATAGCAGTGGTGTGCAGCGAAAGGGGGAAAAGGCAGGAGATTGGCAGTAGATAATAGAGCCAGTGTTGGCACGATGGGCCCAATGGCCTCATTCTGCATCATAATAATTTTGTGATTCTGTGTATGCTCTTGGAATCAGTATCTCTATTCTTTTGCCTTTCTAATGCATTGGGCAATGGGCTCACCACATTGTGGTCCCACATCTTCTAAGGTTGACATTCGCACAGAGTTAAATAAAAACTAAAAGAACTGTTGATGCTGTAAATCAGAAATGAAGCAGCAATTCCTGGAAAAGCTCAGCAAGTCTGACAGCATCTGTGCAGAGAAATCAACAAGGCCTGATGTGTGGGGATGGGAGCTAACGCATCGGAGAGTTCAAGCCCTTAAGTTATTGAACTCAATATTGAGTGCTGAGGGCTGCAGGGTCCCCAAGTGGAAAACGAGGTGTTTTTCATCCAGATTATACTGAGCTTCACTGGAATGAAATCTTGTCAGAGAGAGGACCGATATTTCTTAAAGATGGGCATGCATAGAAGAAAATGGTAGTGAGTTATATACTAAATAAAAACTGAAAGAACTGTGGATGCTGTAAATCAGAAAGAAAAACAGAAATTTCCCCCATACATCAGGCCTTGTTGATTTCTCTTCACAAGTGCTGCCAGACCTGTTAAGCTTTTCCAGCAATTTCTGTTTCTGTAACAGCATCTGTGGTTATTTTGTTTTTTTATTCAGTATTTAACTCACTATCACATGTCTTCGAGGCATGCCCACCTTGAAGATGTTCTGCTGCTGTCTCTGACAGGATTTTTGTTACAGTGAAGCTCACCATAATCTGGAAGAATAACACCTCATTTTCCGTTTGGAGATCTTGCAGCCCTCTGGGCTCAATATCAAGTTCAATAATTAGCTTTCAAAAATAATTTGACTAAATTATTGTTTGTTCTTGAAGAAAAAATAATAGGGTGTGGAATATTCCAACTTCGATCTGCCTTGCCGATGCAGTTGTCATTAGGCACAATTGCTGGTCACTAGATACATTTGGTTCTCCCTAGAATATCTTCAGATGCAGATTGTACAGGAGATGTCAAGAGGAAGTTTTCAAGAAACTTCTCAGAAGAATAGTCATTTTGGTACTTCAGCTCTCTCACACTGGACTCTACAAAAGGGTTTCCCAAAAATAGGTGGGAAAGGAGGATTTGTGCTCTTTCTCTTTTATTAGGTCACACAGGTCCTGAACGTAAGATCAAAAGAGATAAGAACTTCTAACAGCCATAAACTCAGACATGTGACTTCCAATAAATCCAAACAGTTCTACAGACCTCCAGCATTGGCTGTTAGCTTAAAATATGTGCTTCCAATAACTAGTTTTGAAAGAAAGTGTTGTACATTGTCCTTTTGTGATTTTATTTTTAAAACAGGTGCTGGTATTTCAACACTACTTCAAATGAGTTTTCATAATCCTTCAGACATAAGTCCTCAAAAAATGTTGTTAATGCAAACGCATTCATATCACTTCATATGAATGTAAGCACATTTATTTCACTTCATTCATAGCAAATCATGACACACCTCCCTAATATCGCCTACACCTCATAGGCTACAGTGTTTTAGGCAGCTCACTACCACCTGCACCAACACTAACATTGTGCCAAACACTTCCACCTCAAACAATCCTTCCCTTTTTCTCATTCCAGGACCGAAGGGCCCATAATAGGGTCAGAGGATCCAAGAAAGCTGATGGGGTGTTCAAAATCCATCTCCTTGATCTCCCTATACATGAATCACCCAGACCTCACTGGAGAGGACTGGCACTGCTACTGTACAGACACCCAAATATTCATGCTCCCGCCAACCGAGTAAGAAACCTTTGTAGTGTAGTTTTCACATTAACCCCACAGTCACCTGTTATAACACTTGGTCCATAGTGCCTTGACTTTTATGTTTTTCAGATACCTATGGCCTGCCCATAGCAAAAGGGTGTCATGTCACACATCCCCTCCAGTACTCTGGAGAAGAAAATAAAGGTAAAGTGCCATAGTCCCACACTCTCATTAGAGAGAGATGACTGGTGGTGAGTTTAACCTGAAGATCACTACACCTGAGGAGAGAACTTGTGAAGGCAGAACCTTCATGGAAACCTCAGCCAATGTGGGAGTTGAACCTGTGCTGTTGGCATTGCTCTGCATTACAGATCAGCTATCCAGCCAAACTGAGCATGGATTCCTCAGAAGAAGCATTAGCAAGGCTGCCAGTTGCACTCCCTGTCGTTGGATAAATTAGAGTCAGGTGCTGGTGAGCACTTCACTGTCATGTCTCCACAGCTGGTCAACAGAGAAACATAGCTGACACTCCCTGGACTGCTGGAGACCAGGCACTAACTCAGCCCCTGGCAGGAGAGGAGCCATGGTGTTAGTCATTTGTGACTTCATACAGGTACACATACACAAGCAGATATGAGATCAGCAGGAACTTTGTGGGGACAATGGTCACCATAGCACAGCACCAGCCACCTTTGTCATGCTGGCATCTGGTTTCCTCCAAGGTTTCAAAGGACTGTGAACTTGCACTTCAAGGTCTCCTTGTTCAGCAACACTGCCCAAGACCTTTCCATTAAGTGTATATGTCCTGCTAAGACTTGCCTTTCCAAAATGCAGACCTAACATTTATCTAAATTAAACTCCATCTGCCACTCCCTCAGCCCATTGGCCCATCTGGTCCAGATCCCATTGTACTCTGAGGTAACTTTCTTCGCTGTCCACTACACCTCCACTTTTGGTGTCATCTGCAAACTTACTAACTGTACCTCTTATGTTCACATTCATATAATTTATATAAATGACAAAAAGCAGTGGACCCCAAACTAATCCTTGTGGCACACCAGTGGTCACTTGCCTCTAGTCTGAAAGGCAACCCTCTACCAGCACCCTCTGTCTTCTATCTTGGAGTCAGTTCTGTATCTAAATAGTTCTCCCTGTATTCCACGAGATCTAACCTTGTTAACCAGTCTACCATGACGAACCTTGTCAAGCACCTCACTGACATCCATATAGATCATGTTTATCACTCTGCCCTCATCAATCCTCTTTGTTACTTTTTCAAAAAGCTCAATCAAGTTAGTGCAACATGATTTCCCACGCAAAAGCCATGTTGACTATCCCTAATCAGTCCTTGCCTTTTCAAATACATGTAAATCCTGTCCCTCAGGATTCCCTCCAACAACCTGCCCACCACCCATGTCAGGCTCATCAGTTCCCTGGCTTGTCCTTACCACTTTTCTTAAATAGTAGCAACGCATTAGCCAACCTCCAGTCTTCCGGCACCTCAGTTGTGACTATCGATGATACAAATATCTCAGCAAGGTGACTAGCAATCACTTGCCAAGCTTCCCACAGAGTTATAGGGTACACCAGGTCAGGTCCTGGGGATTTCTCAATTTTTATATGATTTAAGACATCCAGCACCAACTCCTCTGATATGGACATTTTTCAAGATGTCATTATCTATTTCCCCACTTTGTATATCTTCCATGTGCTTCTCCACAGTAAACACTGATGGGCTGCATGGTGGCTCTGTTGTTAAGACTGGTGCCTCACAGCACCAAGGGTGTGGGTTAGATTCCAGCCTCAGGCGACTGTCTGTGTGGAGTTTGCACATTCTCCTCATGTCTACGTGGGTTTCCACCAGGTGCTCCAGTTTCCTCCCACCATCCATGTGCAGGTTAGGTGAATTGGACATACTAAATTGCCTATAGTGTTCAGCAATGTGTAGGCTAGGTGCATTAGTCAGGGGAAATGTACAGTTTTATGGGCAGAGCAATGAATCTGGTTGGGATACTCTTTGGATGGTCAGTGTGGACTTGTTGGGCCAAATGGCCTGTTTCCACGCTGCAGGGATTCTATGATGCAAAATACTCATTTAGTATCTCCCCAATTTCCTGTAGTTCCACACATAGACTGCCTTGCTGATCTTTAAGGGGCCATATTCTCTCCTTAGTTACCCTTTTCTCCTTAATGCATTCATAAAATCCTTTTGGATTTTCCTTAACCATCTTTGCCAAAGCTATCTCACGTTCCTGTTTGCTCTCTTGACTTCCCTCTTAAGTATACTCCTACTGCTTTTATACTCTTCTAAGGAGTCACTCGATCTATCCTGATATATGCTTCCTTCTTTTTCTTCACCAAACCCTGAATTTCTCTAGTCATCCAGCATTCCCTGTACCTACCAGCCTTTTCTTACCCCCTGACATGAATATACTTTCTCTGGACTCTCACTATCTCATATCTGAAGGCTTCCCATTTTCTAGCCGTCCCTTTATCTGCGAACATCTGCCCCCAATCAACTTTCGAAAGTTCTTGTCTAATACCATCAAAATTGGCCTTTCTCCAATTTAGAACTTCAACTTTTAGATCTGGTCTATCCTTTCCATCACTATTTTAAAACTAATACAATTATGATCACTGGCCCCAAAGTGCTCCCCCACTGACACCTCAGTCACCTGCCCTACATTATTTCCCAAGAGTGGGTCAAGTTTTGCACCTTCTCTAGTAGGGACATCCACATACTGAATCAGAAAATTGTCTTGTACACACTTAACAAATTCCTCTCCATCTAAACCCTTAACACTATGGCAGTCCCAGTCTATGTTTAGAAAGTTAAAATTCTCTACCATAACCACCCTATTATTCTTACAGATAACTGAGATCTCCTTACAAATTTGTTTCTCAATTTCCCTCTAACTATTAGGGGGTCTATAATACAATCCCCATAAGATGATCATCCCTTTCTTATTTCTCAGTTCCACCCAAATAACGTCCCTGGATGTATTTTCAGGAATATCCTCTCTAAGTACAGCTTATCCCTTATCAAAAATACCAACTCCCTCCTCTCTTGCCCCACTTTCTATCCTTCCTATCGCATTTGTATTCTGGAACATTAAGCTGCCAGTCCTGCCCATCCCTGAGCCATGTTTCTGTAATTGCTATGATACCCCAGTCCCAGGTTCCTAACCATGCCCTGAGTTCATCTGCCTTCCTTGTTAGGCCTCTTGCATTGAAATAAATGCAGTTTAATCGATCAGTCTCACCTTTGTTCTTGCCTCCCCTGACAGTTTGACTCACTCCTTTTCCAAAATGTACCAGTGTCAGATTGATCTCTTTCCTCACTATCTCCCTGGGTCCCACCACCCCCATCCCCCCACCTTACTAGTTTAAATCCTCCTGAGCAGCTCTAGCAAATCTCCCTGTAAGTATATTAATCCCCTTCCAATTTACGTGCAATCTGTCCTTCTTGTACAGGTCACTTCTACCCCAAAAGAGATTCCAATGATCCAAAAAATGCAAATCCTTCTCCCCTGCACCAGCTCCTCAGCCACGCTTTCATCTGCTCTATCCTCCTATTCCTGCCCTCCCTAGCTCGTAGCACTGAGAGTAATCCAGATATTACTACCTTCGAGGACCTCCTTTTTAAATTCCTGCCTAACATTCCATATTCTCCTTTCAGAATCTCATCCTTTTCCCTTCCTATGTCATTATTTCGAAAGTGTACAACGTCCTCCTGCTGGTCCTCCTCCACTTTGAGAACATTCTGCACCCTTTCTGAGATATTTACAGATTAGATTAGATTACTTACAGTGTAGAAATAGGCCCTTTGGCCCAACAAGTCCACACCAACCCACCGAAGCGCAACCCATCCAGACCCATTCCCCTACATTTACCCCTTCACCTAGCGCTATGGGCAATTTAGCCTGGCCAATTTACCTAACCTGCACCATTTTGGATTGTGGGAGGAAACCGGAGCACCCGGAGGAGACCCGCGCAGACACGGGGAGAACGTGCAAACTCCACACAGAGAATCGCCTGAGGCGGGAATTGAACCCGGGTCTCTGGTGTTGTGAGGCAGCAGTGCTAACCACTGTGCCACCGTGCCGCCCAACTCCTTGGTCCTGGCACCAGGAGGCAACACACCATTCTGATTTTTAGCTGCTGGCTGCAGAAATGTCTGTCTGTGCCTCTGTCTAGAGAGTCCCCAAACACAATTGATCGCTCATTACAAAAGAGCCATTCTCGGTACCAGAAACTTGGCTGTTCGTGCTACATTCCCCTGCGAATCCATCACCCCCTACATTTTCCAAAACAGTATACTTGTTTGAGATGGGGATAGCCACAGGAGACTCCTGCACTACCTGCCTCCCTCTCCTACCTTTCCTAGAGTTAACCCATCTATGTAACTGTATCTGTGGCTTTCCTCCCTTCCTATAATTTCCATCCATCACACCCCCAGCTCCTGTAAGTTCCTCATTGCCTGTAACTGCCACTCCAACCAATCAATAATTTGCAGTAGATAGGATAGTGAGGAAGGTGTTTGATATGCTTTCCTTTATTGGCCAGAGTATTGAGTATAGGAGTTGAGAGGTCGTTGAGGCCGTATGGGACATTGTTTAGGCCACTTTTGGAATATTGTGTGCAATTCTGGTCTCCCTCCTATCAAAAGGCTATTCAGAAACTTCAAAAACCTCAGAAAAGATTTACAAGGCTGTTGCCAGTGTTGGAGGATTTGAGCTATCGGGAGTAGCTGAATAAGCTGGGGCTATTTTCCCTGGAGCGTTGGAGGCTGAGGGGTGACCTTATAGAGGTTCATAAAATCATGAGGGGCATGGATAGGGTAAATAGGCAAAACCTTTCCCATGGGGTGGGGGAGTCCAGAACTGGAGGGCATAGGTTTAGGGTTTAGGGCGAGAGGGGAAAGATATAGCAGAGGCCTAAGGGGCAATGTTTTCATGCAAAGAGTGGTGCGTGTATGGATTCAGCTGCCAGGGAAAGTGGTGGAGGCTGGTATAATTACAACATTTAAAAGGCATCTGGACAGGTATATGAATAGGAAGGGCTTAGAGGGATATTGGTCAAGTGCTGGCAAATGGGCCTAGATTACGTTAGGATATCTAGTCAGCATGGACAAATTGGACCAAAAGATCTGTTTCCATGCTGTATATCTCTATGACTCTATGACTGACAACTTAGCAGCTGCCATGGAGAACCAGGTTGAGAAGTCTCAGAGCCTGCTGGATATGAACACTGACCTGCACTCCATAGTATATTGCTCAACGTCAACAACAAGGACAAGGATACAAGGGCCATGTTAACCTCACTCAAGGTGCCCTTCCTCAGAAGGAGACAGGGTGGTGCCAGTAGGAACCCAACTAGAGGAGAAACTACACACAAATCACCCAGAAATCTCCTCTTCCAGCACTCCTCCTTGTCATCATCCCTGTCAGCTACACTCAGGCCTGTGGAAATCCAAATCAAAGATGTTTTATCTGCCTCTGGAAAGGACACACTCAGTATGTCTGGGCTCATTACACACAAACACCCCTGGGTGTGACCCAAGCTCTAAGGCCAATGCAGTTTCCCTCCAACTCAGCTGCAGACACCAGGATTGCACCAAGGTGTAGTGAGAAGGAGAGAAAGAAGGAAACTTTGTGGGTACATTGGTGAGATGCCTAACATGGCTTGATTCTCAGATCTGTAAACATCTGTTTATCTCTGACACTCATCTGTTTATGTTAATGTATGTATAGCCAAAAACACAGGGCACCCATAATTATCTGCAGACTCAGGCCCATGGCTTGAGGTATTGAGTGAGCAGCTGCTGGCCCTTGAGCAGGCAAACAGAAGGAGTCTAGGCAACCAGCCTCTGTCTTTCCAGGTGAAAATACATTGTTATTTCATTACAGCTATTTGTGGGCTTCAGCCAATCATCAGCATGAAATGGTCAGGAGGGCTTTGGGTAAAGAGTTTGACTACACATAGGGGATGGATATCTCAGGATTACAGCGAATGCTGAGCTTGCAAGTTTGTTTCACCTTTCGCAGAGGAGTGATGTTCGGAAGAGGGAGGTGTCACTTCGTGTAGCCCTTTGATGGGCCCCATGTATCTATAATACACACAAAACCTGCAACCTTTCTCACAGATGGCAGCACTCAGAGTGCATTCCCAGCCATTTTCATTTCCATTGCCTCACTGTGTTGGTGAAGACCCCAAAAATCACCATCCCCTTCCTGGTAGACCTCTCCCTAAGACTACAGGTGTCACACATCTTCAAGTCTCTAAAAACCTATGTAAACTGAGACCTTATGTGCCTCCAGCCCAGGCAAATGAAATGAAGGTGTCACATCGTTATTGCCCTTCCTAGAAGTCAGCTGCTGCTGACTTGCATTAACTTGTACCCTCCCATACTGTATCATCTCTATTCCACTTATATATTGAGTTATAGAGTCATTGCATCATAGAGTCATACAGCACGGATACAGATGATTTGGTCCAATCAGTCTATGCCAACCATAATCCCAAACTAAACTAGTCCCACTTGCCTGTGCTTGGCCCATATCCTTCCAAACCTTTCTTATTCATGTATTTATCTAAATGTCTTTTAAATGTCGTAATCATGCCCACATCCACCACTTCCTCAAGAATTTCATTCCACAAGTGAACCACCGTCTGTGTGCAAACTTTGCCCTCATGTCTTTTATAAATCTTTCTCCTTTCACATTAAAGAAATGTCCCCTAGACTTGAAATCCCCTACCTCAGAGAAAATAAACCTTTCATTTACGTTATCTGTACATCTCATGATTTTATAAACATTTATAAGGTTACCCTCAACCTCTAAAACTCCAGTGAAATAAGTCCCAAAATATTCAGCCTCTCTTTATAACTCAAACCCCCCATTCCCAGCAACATCCTAGTAAACCTCTTCTGAATCCTCTCCAGCTTAACAATATCCTTCCGATAATAGTTAGGCCACTGTTGGAATATTGCATTAAATTCTGTTCTCCTTCCTATTGGTAAGATGTTGTGAAACTTGAAAGGGTTCAGAAAATATTTACAAGGATGTTGCCAGGGTTGGAGGATTTGAGCTATAGGGAGGCAGAACAGGCTGGAGCTATTTTCCTTGAAGCATCGGAGGCTGAGGGGTGACCTTATAGAGGTTTACAAAATTATGAGGGGCATGGATAGGGTAAAGTGTTTTCCCTGGGGTCAGTGAGTCCAGAACTAGAGGACGTAGGTTTAGGGTGAGATGGGAAGGATATAAAAGGGCAACTTTTTCACACAAAGCGTGGTACGTGTATAGAATGAGCTGCCAGAGGAAGTGGTGGAGGCTGGTACAATTGCAACATTTAAGAGGCATTTGGATAGGTAAATGAATAGGAAGGGTTTGGAGGGATATGGGCCGGGTGCTGGCAGGTGGGACTAGATTGGGTTGGGATATCTATGACTATAATAGAGTGACCAGAATTGGACACAGTACTCAAGAAAAGGCCTCACCAATATCCTGTACAACCTCAACATGATGTCCCAACTCCTATTCAAAGGTCTAAGCAATGAAGGCAAGCATGCTAACTGCCTTCATAATCATCCTGCCTACATGTGATGCAAATTTAAAAGAATTATGTACCTGAACCCCTCAGTCTCTCTGTTCTATAACACCATCCACAACCCTACTTTCAATTGTATGAGTCCTACCCTTGTTGTTTTTACCAAAATACAATATTCTGCATTTATCCAAATTAAACTCCATCTGAGTTGTCCCCTTTCATGGTTGTAACCCCCTTTTCATCCCAGTGTACTGCGTCCAGTCCCTACCATTTGGTTCCTCAGCCTCTCTCTTGCAGCAGTGGCCCCTGATAAGTCCCAAGTGATGAGCAACCAGACGCCTGTCAACTGTGTTCCTGCAACTCCTCAGGCTGACCAGGGCCCACTCCCCAAGATTCACTGACTGCACTGGACCCAGAGGCTGACCATGACCACTCCCCAGACTGTGAAGGGACAAACTCTCCCACCTTGACTGCATCAACCAGATGCATGACTGTGCCCAAGTTTTGGGACTGATCTCAGAGGCTGCCCTTGAATTACTGCGCTGTGAGACCTGACTTGGACTTGAGTGAGAACTACTCCTTTAAGGTGTTGAGACATGGCCGTTAGCCTGAAGCACATGCAATGTGTTTTCTGCATTAGCTACTGGCACATGGTGTAGATGTGAGAGTGAAATAGCTGTGGGCATTGGGGGCATGTGACCACTGTCCAGGAGTGGGGGCAGTGCCCTCAGACATTGGTGCTATGACCAAGATGGCAGACCAGAGGAGTACAAAATGAGCTGGAATTGCCAGCCACCCACTCTAAGCTTCAAATCAGGAATTCTCAGCATCTAACTCCTGTCCCTCCCATGGTATAATAGGAACCTACATTTTAATGAGGTGAAGTTTCTAGTTTGTTTTAGACCAGGCCAGACCCCCTCAAAATATTTTAAGAAGGTAGCCTAGACCTGAACATTTTCTTATTTTAAAAGCAGATGCGAAGTGGATAGTCCAGCTGCAATGCAGCTTGTCAAACCACTCGGCTTTAAGCAAAACAATTTATTTAAACACTACCATTGAAACATGAACAAAAGAAAACAGAATTTAGAATAACTTAACTATTGGAAAACTTAACTAAACTGATACAGCAACTTAACCGAGGAACTGTTCCAATCCAGTAACACCCCATAAACACACCCCGTGACAAAAATGTAAATTGAAACACAGATTCTTACAGGCAAGAGGGAACAACTTCCAAAGAGATTTCAGAGAGAAAAGCAGTCAGGAATCATCTGCTGAAACAATAACCTTTCCCGGACTCCAGCATCTTGTTATTGCCACAGCTAAACCAAACTAGAAAAAACCCGAACTGGCCACTCCCCTGCCATTGTTAAACTGGGCTCTTCCTAGACCCCTCGGCACCTCTGCCTTTACAACCTCTCTTAAAAAAGACCCAAGGACAAAATAACTTTGTTAAAGTGACAACATTGTCACACCTACTCCCTTAAAAAATGAACCATCAATGTACAAAGGTGGCTTTATTGTAAACACCTTAGACTTACTCTATTAGAACACAACAATACATATACATTATATTGTCTATAACCATACAAACATTAACTACAACATTCTATTTCAGTCTGTTTACTCCTGCCCTTAAACACCTCAGTTTTTTCATCCAAGTCTCGACAATTCAACAGCAATTACATTCTCTTGTTCTGTCACATGTATAATTTTCAAATTGAATGGCTATAATAAAAAGAGTCTAAAGAGTCTGGAACTTCTGTCCTTAAATTTCTCCAAAACCTTTAATGGATTATGATCAGTATATATGATTGTCTCAGACAAATTTCTGGCAATATAAACGTTGAACTCTTGTAATACCAACACCAAGCTCAAGGTCGCCTTCTCAACTGTTGAATGTTTCTGTTGATGAATGTTCAATTTCCTGGAGAAATATCTGATAGATCTTTCTATCTTCTTATTGTCTTCTTGTAAGAGTACACTGACACCCACATCACTTGCATTGATAGCCATCTTGAATGGTTTGCGTAATTAGGTGTGGCTAATACTGGGGAAGTGGTTAACATGGCTTTCAGGCTGTCAAATACCTTCTGAAAATCTGCAGTCCACTGAAATGTCCTGCATTTCTTTAGGATTTCAGTGAGTGGAGCAGTCACACTGTTAAAGTTTGGGACAAATTTCCAATAGAACCCATTCAATCCCAGGAATCCTAGTACTGCTCTCTTCGTCGAAGGTGTGGGAAACTCCCCAATAACTTCTGTTTTCACATTCCATTAGGCCATGTGTCCATGTCTGATAACATGGTCCAGGAAGGTGACTTGGGCTTTGGAAAATTCACTTTTAGTCAGGTTTATCACCAAGCCTGCCTCCCAAAGTCGATTGAATAATTCAGATAAATTCTGCAAATGTTCCTTCCATGTGTGACTAAAAATCACCAGATTACTAATGTATACCACACAATAGGGTAATCCAGAAATGACTTTATTGGTTAATCTTTGAAATGTGACTGGTGCATTCTTCATACCAAATGGCATGACTTTAAATTGATAAAGGTCCATCTGCATTACAAAAGCCAAAATCGACTTTGCTCTTTTAGATAAAGTTCCCACCAAAATCCTCTGAGTAAATCCAACTTAGAGAAACATACATTGCTTGTCGAACCTTCTCAATATAGTCTTCCAAAGGTGGAATTCAATATGAATCAGACTTTGTAAATGCATTTACTTTGTGATAGTCTACACATAACTGTTGGCTACCATCTGGTTTTGGCACTATTACTATGGGTGAGCTCTAGTCACTGAAACTCACTTTGATTCTGTTGCCTTGGAGCATGCATTCAATCTCTTTTTTGAAACTATGCCAAATTTAGAGGGTTAAGTCTTTAAGAATGATGTTTAATTGGAACAGCATTTCCTATATCTACATCATGCATAATTAGTTTAGTCCTTCCCACATATCTCCCTATATAATAGCAATAACTCTTTCAGGTCACTTCCATTTTCTTCTGGAAGGTAACTTAATTCATTATCCCAATTTTTCACAACTTTCTCATTCTCCAATTTAACTTGCGGAATGTCCAATGCAGAATCCTCTAAACTTGGTTATTTATTCTGTGTTGGAACCTGTAATACATGCTCCTTTTTCTTTCCTTCCCTATTGAAATACTTTTTGAGCATATTCACATGACACTCTGTGAGATTCATTTTTGTCTGCAGTCTTTATCAAATAGCTCACCTTACTCAATCTCCTTTTGACATGATAAGGCCCATAAAACTTTGCTTTTAAAGGTTCAGCTATCACTGGAAGTAACACTAACACGCTACCTTTGTTCGCAAAACTGTGAGTTTTTGATATCTCGTCTGCTTCCTGTTTGATTGTATAATGTGATATTTTAAATGCTGTCTATCCAACTCCCCACACTCTGTTTAACACTTCCCTAAAATTTGACATGTAACTAAATATGGGGACTCTGAATTCTGACTCAACAATTTCCCCTTCATGAATTTCAGTGGTCCTCTCACCTACAGTGGGGAGACAGGACGCCTACCCATGGAACATTTCAGGGATCATCTCTGGGACACATGCAACAAACAACCCTATCACCCTGTGGCCGGCCACTTCAACTCTCCCTCCCACTCTGCCAAGGACATGCAAGTCCTGGGCCTCCTCCACTGCCAAATCCAAGCCACCCAACGCCTGGAGGAAGAACACCTCATCTTCTGCCTTGCAACCATACAGCATCAACGTCGATTTCACCGATATCCTCATCTCCCCTCCCCCCACCTCATCCCAGATTCGACCATCCAACTCAGCACCATCCTCTTGAACTGTCCCACCTGTTCATCTTCCTTCCCACCTATCTGCTGCACCCTCCACTCTGACCTCAGAATCACCCCCCACCTCCATCTAACTATTGCTTTCCCAGCTACCTTCTCCCCAGTCCCATCCCCACAATCATATTTATCTTCAGCCCCGAGGCAGCTCATTCCATACACATACCACCCTTTGTATGAAAAGGTTGCCCCTTAGGTCTCTTTTATATCTTTCCCCTCTCACTGTAAACCTATGTCCTCTAGTTCTGGACCCCCACCCCAAGGAAAAAGACTTTGTCTATTTATCCTATCCATGCCTTCATGATTTTATAAACCTCCATAAGGTCACCCCTCAACCTCTGACGCTTCAGGGAAAACAGCCCCAGCCTATTCAACCTCTCCCTATAGCTCAAAACCTCCAACTCTGGCAACATCTTTGTAAATGTTTTCTGAACCCTTTCAAGTTTCACAACATTTTTCTGATAGGAAGGAGACCAGAACTGCTCACAATATTCCAAAAGTGGCCTAACTAATGTCCTGTACAGCTGCAACATGACCTCCCAGCTCCTACTCAATACTCTGACCAGTAAAGGAAAGCATACCAAATGCCTTCTTCACTATCCTATCTACCTGCGACTCCACTTTCAAGGAGCTATGAACCTGTACTCCAAGGTCTCTTTGTTCAGCAACAATCCCAAGGACCTTAAGTGTATAAGTCGTGCTAAGATTTGGTTTCCCAAAATGCAGCACCTTGCATTTACCTAAATTAAACTCCAACTGCCACTCCTCAGCCCATTGGCCCATCTGATCAAGATCCTGTTGTAATTCGAGGTAACCTTCTTTGCTGTCCACTACACATCCAATTTTGGTGTGAACTGCAAGCTTACTAATTTTACCTCCTATGTTTACATCCAAATCATTTAGATAAATGATGAAAAGTAGAGAACCCAGCCCCAATCCTTGTGACACTCCACTGGTCACAGGCCTTCATTTTGAAAAACAACCCTCCACCACTACCCTCTGTCATCTACCTTTGAGCCAGTTTTGTATCCAAATGGCTAGTTCTCCCTGGATTCCATGAGATCTAACTTTGCTAACCAGTCTCCAAAGGGGAACCTTGTTGAACGCCTTACTGAAGTCCATATAGACTACATCCACCACTCTGACCTCATCAATCTTCTTTGTTACTTCTTCAAAAAACTCAATCAAGTTCATAAGACATGATTTCCCACACACAAAGCCATGTTGACTATCCCTAATCAGTCCTTGCCTTTCCAAATACATGTAAATCCTATCCCTCAGTATTCCTCCCCATCAACAAGCCCATCACTGATGTCAGGCTCACCACTCTATAATTCCCTGGCTTATCCTGACCAACATTTTAAAATAGTGGTACCACTTTAGCCAATCTCCGGTCTTCCAGCATCTCACCTGTGACTATCAATTATACAAATATCTCAGCAATCACTTCCCTAGCTTCCCACAGAGTTCTAGGGTACACCTAATCAGGTCCTGGGGATTTATCCACTTTTATGGGTTTCAAGACATCCAGCACTTCCTCTTCTGTAATATGGACATTTTTCAATAAGTCACTATCTATTTCCCCACATTCTATATCTTCTACATCATTCTCCACAGTAAACATTAATGCAAAATATTTGTTTAGTATCTCCCCCATCTCCAGCGGCTCCACACAAAGGCTGCCTTGCTGCTCTTTGAGTGGCTATATTCTCTCCCTAGTTACCCTATTGTCCTTAATGTATTTGGAAAAACCTTTTGGTTTCTTTTTAATCTTATTTGCCAAAGCTATCTCATGTCCCCTTTTTGCCCTCCTGATTTTTGCCCTGTTAAGTGTACTCCTACTGTCTTTATACTCTTCTAAGGATTCACTCAATCTATCCTGTCTATACCTGACAGATACTTCCCTCTTTTTCTTAACCAAAACCTTAATTTCTCTAGTCATCCAGCATTACCTATACCTACCAGCCTTTCCATTCACCCTAACAGGGACATACTTTCTCTGGATTCTCATTATTTAATTTCTGAAGGCTTCCCATTTTCCAACTGACCCATTGCCTGCAAACATCTGCCCCCAATCAGCTTTAGAAAGTTCTTGACTAAGACTGTCAAAATTAGCCTTTCTCCAATTTAGAACGTCAACTTTTAGATCTGGTCTATCCTTTTCCATCATTATTTTATAACTAATAGAACTATGGTCGCTGGCCCCAAAGTGCTCCCCCGCTGACACCTCAATCACCTGCCCTGCCTTATTTCCCAACAGTAGGTCAACTTTTGCACGTTCTCTCATAGGTACATCCACATGCTGAATCAGAAAATTCCTCTCCATCTAAACCCTTAACACTATGGTGGTCCCAGTCGATGTTTGAAAAGTTAAAATCCTCTACCAAAACACCCCTATTATTCTTACAAATAACTGAAATCTCCTTACAAATTTGTTCCTCAATTTCTCACTGGCTATTAGGGGATCTATAATACAATCCAAATAAGGTGATCATCCCTTTCTTGTTTCTCAGTTCCACTCAAATAATTTCCCTGGATGTATTCCCTCGAATATCCTCCCTAAGTACAGCTGTAATGCTATCCTTATCAAAAACACCACTCCCCCTCCTGTCTTGCCCCCCTCCCCCCTTTCTATCCTTCCTATCGCATTTGTATCCTGGAACATTAAGCTGCCAGTCCTGCCCATCCCTGAGCTATGTTTCTGTAATTACTATGGTATCCTAGTCCCATGTCCCTAACCATACCCTGAGCTCATCTGCCTTCCCTGTTAGGCCTCTTGCATTGAAATAAATGCAGTTGAATTTATCAGTCCTACCTGGTTCTCTGCTTTGTCCCTGCCTGCCCTGACTGTTTGACTCATTTCTTTTTCTCAACTGTACCAATATCAGATTGATCTCTTTCCTCACTATCTCCCTGAGTACCTTCCCTTCTCCCCCCTCCCCCCAACCATACTAGTTTAAATCCTCCCAAGCAGATTTAGCTAATCTTCCTGCCAGTATATTAGTCCCCTTGCAATTTAGATGCAATCCATCCTTCTTGTATAGGTCACTTCTAGCCCAGAAGAGATTCCAATGATCCAAAAATGTGAATCCTTCTCCCATACACAAGCTCCTCAGCCATGTATACATCTCTATCCTCCTGTTCCTACCCTCACTTGCTCGTAGCACTGGGTGTAATCCAGACATTACTACCCTTGAGGACCTCCTTTTTAAATTCCTGTGTAATTTCCTCTATTTTCCCTTCAGAATCTCATTCTTTTCCCTTCATATGTCATTGGTTCCAATGTGTGCAATGACCTCCTGTTGGCCCCTCTCCCATTTTGAGAACATTCTGCACCCTCTCTGAGATATCCTTGATCCTGGCACCATTCTGATTTTTCATTGCTGACAGCAGAAATGTTTATCTGTGTCACAATCGATTGCTTGGAACCCTCATGACATTAGAGCCAGTCTCAATACCAGAAACTTCGCTGTTGGTACTACATTCCCCTGAGAATCCATCACCCCCTACATTTTCCAAATCAGCATACTTGTTTGAAATGGGGATAGTCACAGAAGACTCCTGCACTACCTCCCTACCTTTCCTACTTTCCTGGAGTTAACCCACCGAACTGACTGTATCTGTGGCTTTTCTCCCTTCCTAAAACTGCCATCCATCACACCCCTTGCCCTAGTAAATTCCTCATTGCCTCTAACTGTCGCTCCAATGAATCCATTTGATCTGATAGGATTTGCAACCAATGGCATTTATTGCAGATATAATCCTGAGTAACACGTAAACTCTCCCTAAACTCCCACATCTGATAAGAAGAGGATATCACTCTACTAAAGGCTATTTTTGCTTCTTCCAGTCTACAGAATCAGAAAATAGTACAGTTGTATTCCTCTACAAAACACTGCGCCAGGCTAACTTAATACTAATTACTTAAGAGACATATTTAATAAAACATATAATCAAGAAAGAAGCCACTCTACTCACTTCTGTAGATTTGTTGCAAGGCTATACTTAAAACTATTCACATTTCTGTCTCTGTGCTGTGACCTCTCCCAAACAGGTTCCTCCAAGATCAGTTGTGAATTTCGCTGTGTGTTAAACTTTGATTTATGAACCAACTCATAATCATCAGCCATTTCACCTGCTAATCTTGCCATTTTTACTCTCTGCTCTTCCACATGAGTTCTCACTACCTCATGAAGTAAATCTTTGAATTCCTCCAAAATAATTGTCTCTCTAAGAGCGTCATATGTTTGATGTATTTTTAATGGCCTTATCTACTGATCAAAATTGCTTTGTTTTATCCTTTCAAACTCAATGTATGTTTGACCAGTGTCCCTCCTTCGATTCCTGAAACATTATGGGCTCCTGGCACAGGCTTATGTGTATATAAGATGGCATTCTGCCTTATACTCCTTATACTCCCCAGATACCTCCTCTAATGGTGATGCAAATACTCCACTATCTCTACTTACCAGCTTTCTTTGGATCAACAAAACCCATATGATCACTGCCCATTTCATTTGTTTAACCCATTTCTCAAATGAGATGAAAAAGGCTTTTACATGCTTCTCATCAAATTTAGACAATGCTTGGATATTCTTAAACAGATCCCCATCAGGCCTTTGGCTACCATGTGCATCCTCACTTAGCCTACCTTCTACCTTCACCTCCATCCTTTTAAGCCAATGTTCCTGTCTAAATGCTGATTTCTAAAGTTCAAACTCTGATGGCGTTTCCAGCAAATTTAAATGCTGGGCTATTGCTGTAATTGCCTGTCCTTTCCTCACAGGAGGCAGCTTCAAATCCAGCCTGACTGCCAATTCCAGCAGATTTTCCTTCACCTTTTGTAAAGCCCCCAGAGTCACTTCTTCCACCCTCAGAAAGCTCTTAGTTACTGAAAGAGTCACTACTACACAAAACACTGTTTAAAATCAACTGAATTCAACACCCAGAACAAAAGACACTCATACCTACCACTTTGAGTCCAACAACCCTAAACCCAAATTGGAATTATAGAATTAATCCCTACAAGAGCCCTCAAACTGTTATGGATCATCCTAGACACCCTTAAAATATTTCAAGAAGGTAGCCTAGATCCAAACTTTTTCTTATTTTAAAGGCAGGTGTAAAATGGATATTCTAAGTGTGATGCAGCTGATCAAACCACTTGGCTTTAAGCTACAGTTGAAGCACAAACAAAAGAAAACACAGTGTAGAATAACTCTTGGAAAGCGTAACTGACTCAATACAGCAACTTAAGTAAGCAGCCATTCCAATCCAGTAACATCCCATAAACACACCTCTTGGCAAAAATATAGATTGAAACACAGATTCTTACAGGGAACAACTTCCAAAGATATTTGAGAGAGAAAAGCAGTCAGGAATCATCTGCTGAAGCTATACTCCAGCTGGACTCCAGCATCTTGTGACTGCTACAGCTAAACCAAACTAGAAAAAAAAAACTGAAGTGGGAGAACTGGCCACTCCGCTGCCATTGTTAAACTGGGCTCTTCCTAAACCCCTTGGCACTTCTGCCTTTACAACCTATCTCAAAAAAGACCCAAGGGGAAAATAATTTTGTCATAAATTAATGAGGGTGATGACAAGCAATAATCTCTGTTAGTAGGCCTCTTGCTGCTCCCTAGTGAGAATTCTGCCTTAATGTCTAGAACTCTGTTGGAAAATGCAACAAGTTGCTCCTGCCTTCAAGAAAAGACTTACTGGAATTTTCACGAGATTCTCTGGAAGCCCAAGCTGTTCAGGACCCTATAAGATGTTGCCTTCTTATCTGAAAGATGGCACCTCCAACAAAGTTGAATTCCCCCAGTGTAGCACTAGAATGTCAACGTTAATTTTGTACTCAGGAACCAATAAACTTCTGACTTAGAGGCAAGGCCCCCAACTGCCATGTCTGATACTCCAGTATATTCATATTATATACTGTTTGAATGTATGTAAGCAGAAAAAAAGGGGGATCAGTTAGCTGGACAGCAATGCAGAGTGATGACAACACAGTGGGTTCAATTCCTTGCTGGCTAGGTTTCTATGACGGACTCTGCTTGTCAACTTCTTCCCTCATCTAAGGTATGGTGACCCTCAGGTTAAACCTGTTGTCTCTCATTAATAAGAAAGCAGATCTGTGATGTGGTAGGACCTTTAAACAGATATAGTACATCTTGTTTCATCATGATATGTTTCAGACATTTATTTTGGCTGTTTTGACTTACAGAAAAGGATTAAGAACCCTGGCTTGTGGATTGTTGACCACCAGTCAAGGATTAGGAACGTTGCTAACAAGTTGGAGGATCTCCTCATGGGTCTGCTCCTGGGCCTGGACAGGCTGGCTCTAAACAGGTCCAGGCAGCAGAGTGTGGAGGGGATCATTCCTACCGACTGTCTGCCCGTCTTCTGTGCTTTGTGGCTGGGCCTCCAATGAGAAGAAGCATGCTGTAACGCACCAATGCTCTCAATACCTTTAGAGAGAGGTGGGCACCATGGGGTAAGAGTGTTTTATTTATCCCTCCAATTCCAATTTGATTTGACCCCTTCCTGCTCTCTCTACCCTTCCTTCACTTTTGATAGTTTGCATGTAAATGTCTAACTGACTGCACAGGTGATTTACTGGTGGTGGTTAATAGATAAAAACAAAAAAAAAGAAAAAATGTCACAGTGATTTGATGATGAACAAAAATATGTTCATTTGTGTGAAAGAGCACTTCTGGATATATGAAAAAAAGAAAATTTCTAAATCCATTATGTATTGTTTTAATTGGTAAAAGGAAGTTCAGTATTTTTCTTAATTCAAACACAACTTTAAGGATGTAGTTGATTATTCCATTCTCTGTTTATGAAATGACGTTGTTTTCAGTTTCCTTGATGTAAAGTGGTTGCTGTTTCAATAGTTAATGGCAACGAAACCTGTGCACAATATGTGCACATATTCCACAAAGATATTTTGATGCTATACCCACTTAAAAATGTAGAATCAGACTTCAGTGATGACTATTCACTCAATATTATTCACTCAATAGAGCAATTGATATGGATTTTGCAACAGATACATCTGCAGCTGAGTACTGCAAATACATATAAAAAGTTGAGCACTGAATATTTCTGCAATCTGAATGGATCCCAAAGTAGAGAACTTGCCTTAGCTATAAAGTAGCTTAGCAGAATGAATTCATCAGTTTATTGTTTGTGACTTGTTCTGTTTCTTACTAACATGCAGATTCCAAGGACATCATCTGCAGAAAATCAATACTTGCTGACAAAATATATAATATTTAACTTGTCCTTCATATTAAATGACAGGTCATACACCCAAGCATCACTCATAATTATGGTCTTTGAAAGGGAGAATTTTGTACAGCAGGAGGATTTTTTAAAGCCGTTTCACCCATACCCAATTCTTTGAAGCAGTTATTCACTAAATCTAAATCCCAGTCTTCAGAATGAGTCCTTATGTTTAAATAATAACTTGTTATGTAACTATTTATATAATGCATTTTAAAAAGCTGTTATTAGAATTAGAATTAGGTTTTATTGTTGCATATGCTTAAGTATAGGGATACAGGTGTACAGTGAAAAGTGTATACAGTTGCCATTTCTGGTATCATCTTAGGTACAAAAATGCCTTGCTACAAAATCTTTGGTATAAATTAGAAAATTAAAAGTTCACCATTACAGTCCTTCTACAGCAGCAAGAGAGAGAAAAAAAGCACACCTGTCCAAGTTGAGCTTCACCTTGAAGCTGTGAGTCCCATGAGTTCATGCTGGGACCAACTTCATGTCTGTGCTGGGCCTCACCTCTTGTTTGTGCTAACCCTCACTTCGGGTCTGTGCTGGGCCTCACTTCAGGTCTGTGCTGGGCCTCACTTCGGGTCTGTGCTGGGCCTCACTTCAGGTCTGTGCTGGGCCTCACTTCGGGTCTGTGCTGGGAATCACTTCAGGTCTGTGCTGGGCCTCACTTCGAGTCTGTGTTGGGCCTCACTTCATGTCGGTTCTGGGCCTCACTTCGGGTCTGTGCTGGGACTTTAATTCAGGTAAATGCGAGGTGCTTCATTTTGGGAAAGTAAATCTTAGCAGGACTTATACACTTAATGGTAAGGTCCTAGGGAGTGTTGCTGAACAAAGAGACCTTGGAGTGCAGGTTCATAGCTCCTTGAAAGTGGAGTCGCAGGTAGATAGGATAGTGAAGAAGGTGTTTGGTATGCTTTCCTTTATTGGTCAGAGTATTGAGTACAGGAGTTGGGAGGTCATGTTGCGGCTGTACAGGATATTGCTTAGATCACTATTGGAATATTGTGTGCAATTCTGGTTTTCTTCCTACTGGAAAGATGTTGTGAAACTTGAAAGGGTTCAGAAAAGATTTACAAGGACGTTTCTGGGTTGGAGGATTTGAGCTATAGGGAGAGGTTGTTTTCCCTAGAATGTCAGAGGCTGAGGGGTGACCTTATAGAGGTTTACAAAGTTATGAGGGGCATGGATAGGATAAATAGACAGTCATTTCCCTGGGGTGGGAGAGTCCAGAACTAGAGGGCATAGGTTTAGGGTGAGAGGGGAAAGATATAAAAGAGACCTAAGGGGCAACTTTTTCACGCAGAGTGTAGTACATATATGGAATGAGCTGCCAGAGAAAGTGGTGGAGGCTGGTACAATTGCAACATTTAGAAGGCATTTGGATGGGTATATGAATAGGAAGGATTTGGAGGGATATGGGCTGGGTGCTGGCAGGTGGGACGAGATTGGGTTGGAATATCTGGTCAGCATGGATGGGTTGGACGAATGGTCTGTTTCCATGCTGTACATCTCTATGACCGCTATGTCTCTGTGACTTTGTGCTGGGTCTCATTTCGTGTCTGTACTGGGCATTACTTCAGGTCTGTGCTGGACCTCACTTCATGTCCGTGCTGGGCCTGACTTCGAGTCCGCACTGGGCCTCACTTTGTGTCCATGCTGGACCTTACTTCATGTCCATGCTGGTCCTCATTTCTTGTACATGCTGGGCCTAACTTTGAGTCCACACTGGGACTTATTTTGAGTCTGCACTGAGCCTCACTTCGAGTCTGTGTTGGGCTTCACTTCAAGTCCGCATTGGGCCTCACTTTGAGTCCACTCTGGGCTTCACTACGAGTCAGTGCCGGGCCTCATTTTGAGTCCACACTGGGCCTCACTTTGAGTCTGTGCTGGGCCTCACTTCAAGTCTGTGTTGGGCCTCACTTCAAGTCTGCACTGGGCCTCACTTCGAATCTGCACTGGGCCTCACTTCGAGTCCACGCTGGGCCTCACTTTGAGCCTGCACTGGGCCTCATTTTGAGTCCGCTTTAGGCTTTACTTTGAGTCTGTGCTGGGCCTCTCTTTGAATCCGTGCTAGGCCTAAATTCAAGTCTGTACTGGGCCTGACTTCGGGTCCGCCACTGATCTTCACCTCGTATCATCTGGCTCAACTTGACACCATCGATGCTGTCCAAGGATGGGAGATAAGTAGAAAGAATAAATAAGTGAGAAAAGAAAAAAAGAAGAAAAGAGACAGATGGCGTGGAGGATCTCCAGCTCTGGAGCCCTCCATGAGCCACCATCCTGGATACTTTTGAGTTCTCCTCTGCACTGTGTAAAGGGTAGAGTACCCAGGTCCTAACATTCATTTCGATTTATTTCTCTCCTTAAGAAGAGAATGCCTCAGAGCAGCCATTTTGAGTTGTGCTGTTACTTGAACAATTTTAGCAATTTTTGCTTGTCACAAGACTGTTGTTTGAAGTATCACATGTGTATTAGTTACTGCATTGTATATTCAAATGCCGCTTTGGTTCATAATCCCAGCATTTCCAAGAAACAAGATTACTGATATTTCAGCATTTGCTGCAGTGTTCTAAACTTTGTGCTGTAATATTAAACATATACTACGTGCCAGTGTTTGATCAGTTTCAGTACACCTTTATACACACAAATTATTTTTATTTCCAGATTCAACTGGGTATTTAGGTAATTTTGCTTCAGTTCTAGATCACCAAAAATACAAAATGGCAAATGGATAGCACACCTCGAAAAAATTTCAAAAACCATGAGAAAAAATTATAAACTTTCTGTCAAATAAATATAGGTCACTTCATCAAGCAAAGTCTCATCCGTTCTCACCAAACAGACCTGACACTTTAGCTCTGTGTCTGACTGTGAGGTTT
The DNA here is from genome assembly GCF_047496795.1 of Chiloscyllium punctatum. NCBI lineage: Eukaryota > Metazoa > Chordata > Chondrichthyes > Orectolobiformes > Hemiscylliidae > Chiloscyllium > Chiloscyllium punctatum. The sequence continues at coordinate 85,590,238 of NC_092749.1, forward strand.
CATGCTGTGATAATCTTTCTGTAGTCATATAAACCAGAGACATGTCTGAGGTTAACCACAAAGGACAGTGTGAACATTTTTCCAAATGTTCAACCCAAGAAAAGGTCTCATCTTGTACATAGAGTATAGCATAAACTACAATTTTTCTTTACATAATATTGATGACTAATTAAACAAAGCAAAAAGATTTGAGTTCAATAATTCTCTTCCCAAGCTTAAATAATTTTAACACGAAAGATGAAAACAAGGCAGCTAACATTTTTCATAATAAACTCTTCGTGCTTTGACCTATTTTCAGCTATTCTGAAAATTAAAGCTAAGACAGTTTCAAGTGAATACATGGAAACTCCTTTTACAGAAATGGTGCAAGAATATGGAATCTTTTACTTCAGGCAGAGAATCAATTTTATTTGATTCTCAGCTGAATATCTCTTACCTAGTAGCCCCTTCTCTGTAAAATCATGAAATTAATATTTTTTTCTTGTGGGTGAGAAGCAGTAGACGAATGAGAGTAACTGCTTGTTTGGGAAAAGGTGGGTTTGTGGGAAGGTGGTAACATAATATTCAAGTGGAAAACAAGTAGTAATGTTAACTGTTCGAATGTTAAAACATTTAGACATAATGCGCAATGCTTAGTTCTATAATTTCCGGTACAGAATGTTTAGCATTGCTTACATTTAATGATGTGGTGATGTTGTCAGTAATGGAATTCAAAATGCCTAAGGAAGTGAATAATTTAAATAAAAACCAATCATGACTGTTTATAGACATTCATTAGTTTGACAGCTTAAACTGTATCCATTTGCTAATGTTAACTGCGAATTCTTGCAGGAGTTAGACTGCCACCCAAGTGACTCACAACCTTTTGCATTATTATGCAGATCTCTCAAAAGCAACACATCTTTAAGGTAGCTAGATGACGCCATGACATGAAATACTCTGATAGCTTACTCTCTGTACAATCAGTTAGTTGGTTAAAGAGCCAGTCAGTCAACTAATATAAAATCGAGCATATAGTTTATCATGTAATAGTGACATAAGTAACATAGAACCCAGACTATATTTGAGTTATATTAGTGTACATCGTTAGTTGTTTTAAACTTCAAGATATCTATCTAAAGACCTGAATTTCTATTTGTAATTGCTTTTCTGTCAAATCAATATAGTTCATCAAGTTACATAGGCTAACGTATAAAAAACTGCAGCACATCCAATCCAGAGAGTTTGACCTCCTCAGGAAAAACCATACAAATAGATTTCTGACAGATTGAGGAGAACGTTCTCACCTTAGTGCCTGTGGAAACAGCAGGACCATTACCATAAAAGGATCTGTTGGACTGTTTTGTGAATTTCGGCTCAGTAACAGAATCACAGAGAAAGCATCTCACTCGATTTCTTGCTCTTGCCTGACGGTTGTATTGTTGGATCCAACAACATGACCCTCAGGCAAGAGTAAAGGACTGAGCGAGCTTTCCCAAGGGTGGGAGGATAGGAACACTCTCTCCAGAAACAGTAGGCATGCATGGTACTGGCCAAGGAAGTGAGCAGCAAAAATGTGAACCCTCCAATCTTGAAATAGTGCACCAAGAGAATCTAGATCCTCTGACAGGCTGAAAAGATGAGAGACAACACAGCCCTGCACATTCATACTCTGCAAGCTCCAATATTCTTCTGTTCACAACAGCACTATTTGCAGCTACACTCCTTCCTCTCTCTCTCTAGTCACGTCACACACTCGCCTGGAAAGCATATACTTATGTTCACTCTCATCTTAATGTCCTTTTGCATCTATAAAGCAGTCACCCTCCACAAAGTTGTCCTTCTCTCCTATCCACACAAATTATCGCTAACAATCATAATATTCAATCTTTTTCTTCTTGAAGAAGAGTACAGTACCATGAAGAGAGGCTATCACCCAAAGATGGCCTTCCAATAAAGCTCACAATGTGTGCCCATCTGATTAAATGGGAGGGAACATCATGTAAGGATTGAAGATCTTAGATTCTTTATGGCAGGAACAGATTTGGCAGCAAAACATTGTATCAAATGCACTTTAGACAAGGTCAGGACAACTTTATGAGACTGGTTGGTCACACTCTCTACACCCAACAAAGAGCAAAGTGCAGACATTTTTTATATCTTAGCTATTATCCAAATAATCCTTCCCTGACCTCAATTTTCCTTCAGGCCTTTGAGTAATGATTTCAAGGTTTGCTAAATCCAGCAGGAATAGTTAATGTGGCCATTGCTCATTTTATTTGTTTACATGGTAAGTTTCTTCATCGGCATGTCTTTATCTCAATACTTTTGCCTCTGTGGTTTCTTATCTCATATAGATAGAGATATTTACATTCATAGAGTCACCAACAGCACAGAAACAGACCCATCCATGCTAACCATAATCCCAAACTAAACTAGTCCCACCTGCCTGCGCCTAGTCCATATCTCGCCGAATCTTTCTTATTCATTTACTTATCCAAATGTCTTTTAAATGTTATACAGTATCTGCATCCATCACTTTCCCTGTAAGCTCATTCCACACATGAACCACTCTTCGTATAAAAAAAACCCTCATATCTTTTTAAATCTTCTTCCTTTCGGCTTAAAGATTTGCCCCCTATTTTTGAAATCCTCCACCCCAGGGAAAAGACATCTGCCATATCTATACCCTTCATGATTTTATAAACCTCTATAATGTCACAGCTCAACCTCCTACACTCCTGTGAGAAAAGTCCCAGCCTATCCAGCCTCTCCTTATAACTCAAACATTCCCTTCCTGGCAACGTCCTGGTAAATCCCTTCTGAAACTTCTCATGCTTATTAGCATCCTTCTGATAACAGGGCAACCAGAACTAGACACGGTATTCCAGAAAAGGCCTCACTAATATCTTGTACAACCTCAACATAATGTCCCAACTCTAATACTCAAAGATTTGAGCAATTAAGGCAATTGTGCAAAATGCCTTCTTAACAAACCTATCTTTATATGACAAAAACTTCAAAGAATTACATATCTGAACCCCTAGGTCTCTCTGTGCTACATCACTATCCAAGGCCCAATTTTAGTTGTGTAAGTCCTGCCCTTGTTTGTTTTACCAAAATGCAGTACTTTGCATTTATGCAAATTAAAATCCATCTGCCACTCTTCCCATTGAACATATAAGATCTCTCTGTAATCTTAGATAACCTTCTTCACTGCCCATTATACCATCAATTTTGGTGTCATCCTCAAATGTACTAACTAAGCCTTCTATGTTCTTATTTAAATCATTTATATAAATGACAAACAAAAGTGGACCCAGCACCAATCACTGTGGAACACCATTCAAGTGTTCGTAAACTACAAGGTTAGATGTTAACTTCTTATTATAAAGCTAGATTTTAAAATAGGTATTGAGGTTAGTGATCTAATAATCTTACATCCTCTTTTGGAGACTTCAGCAATGGCCTTCCATGAAAACTTAACACCCCGAAGCTCTGGTGATCACACATAGTAATTCTCTGTTTGGAGAACCAATGTTAGCCAATGGCTACACAGAGGTTCACTGCTCACTTTCAAAGGTGCCCTGGTGGAACCTGGGAGATGGTGGGAAGCAGGAAACTCCAGGCAGTAAGCTTAGTATTGCCTCCTTTGGGATGGATTTTGTGTCCTTTCCCTTTGAAATATGGAGTGGCATGTGGATGAGGAGAAACCAACTGGTGCTGCTGGTGTTTCTTCAGATACGACTGTTGGTGTCAGTTTTGGTGTTGCTGCTTGTCTCGCTGTTCTTTGGGGTGAAAAGAAGAACTGAATAAGCTGCATTCATGCTGTGGTGCTGGATATCGCAGCAAGGAGGCACAGCTCTTGATGGGTGAAGTATGATTTGACAATTACCTGGAAAGCAGTGTGATCATTCTGAGGATGTTGACAGCAGAAACCTGGGCATAGCTGCAGATTAACTGATCAAAGGCTTCCATGATTGCCATTGCTTCACTGAGGAAGCACTCCCCACAGTGCATGTGCTTTAGTAACCCTCAGAAAGTAGGTTTTCTGCTTGTTAAATCCAGAATCCATCATTAAAACATCATCCATTAGGATGCCTTAGCAATTGGCTACACAAAGGTTTATTGCTTCCCTTCAAAGCTGCCCCCAGTGAAATCTGGAAGCTGATGGGAAGCAGAAAACCACCGCGCAGTAAGCTTAACATTGATCTAATGGGTACAAGTTAGAAGCTATTTTTAAAGACATTAGGGTAATAAGGCAAAAGAAACAGTGATTTGTAAAAGGGAAATCATGTTCACCAATTTATTGGAGTAACTTGCACTGAATAAAGGGAAACTGGTGGTTTTAATGTACTTAGATTTCCAGAGACCATTTGATAGGTGCTACATAAATGATTATTGTAAAAATAAAAACTCATGATGTAGGGGTAATGTATTGATATGGATAGAAGATTGGCTGGCTAGCAGGAAACTGAAAGTAGGCATAAGTGGATCTTTTTGTAGTTGGCAAGGTGAGACAAATGTTCTTTAGTGGGATGTGGACATTGCTGGCTGGCAGCATTTATTGCTAGTCCCTTGTTACCCTTGAAAGGTGGTGGTGAGCTGCCTTTTTGAACTGGCATAGTCCATTTGCTGTGAGTTGACCCATGATGCCCTTACAAAGGGAATTCTAGGATTTTGACTCAGTCACCGTGAAAGAACATATGAAATGATATATTTTCAAATCAGAATGGTGATGCACAGGGATTGGAGTATCCTCGAGCATGAATTGCAAAGTTAGGCATGCAGGTCCAGCAGATATTGAGAAAAGCTAATAGAATTTAATGCTTAGATTGAGGATGACTGAATACAAAGATGGAAGGTTATGATTCAGTTATATACAGAAAAACAAAGATCAAAGAAAACGTACAGCCAGGAACAGGCCCTTCGGCCCTCTAAGTCTGAGCCGATACAAATCCACTGTCTAAACCTGTCATCCAATTCCTAAGCATCTATATTCCTCTGCTTTCCACCCACTCATGTATCTGTCCAGACACACCTTAAATGAATTTACCATGCCTGCCTCTACTACCTCTGCTGGCAATACGTTCCAGCTGTATTCCTGATGAAGGGATTTTGCCTGAAACGTCGATTTTACTGCTCCTCGGATGCTGCCTGAACTGCTGTGCTTTTCCAGCACCACTCTAATCTAGACTCTGGTTTCCAGCATCTGCAGTCATTGTTTTTACCTAATATGTTCCAGGCACCTACCACCCTCTCTGTAAAGTACTTTCCATGTATATCCCCCTTAAACTTTTCACCTCTCACCTTGAACGCGTGACCTCTCATTATTGAATCCCTCACCCTGGTAAAAAGCTTATCTCTATCCACTCTGTCTATACCCTTCATGATATTGTAGACCTCAATCAGGTCCCCCTCAATCTCTTTTTTTTTTCTAATGAAAACAATCCTAACCTACTCAACCTCTCTTCATAGCTAGCACCTTCCATACAAGACACCCTCTGCAAAGTGTCCACATCCTTTTGCATCACATCAATAACATTGGTGAAACCATGTCTGGAGTACTGTTTGCAATATTAGCTTGATTTTAAGGAAGAATTTAAATGTTTTGGAAGTAGTTCAGAGAAGGTTTACTAGTTAAAGAGTTAACGAGCCGTTCTCTAGATTTGTATGAGTAACTATTAAGCTTAGATGTGTCAAAATTCTTCAAATTCTTGGATTTTATGGAAATTTTACAAAGGGTTCCAGATGCAAAGGAATTGCCCATTGGGATTTTCAATTTCCCAGACAATTCCTTTGAAGACAACTGTGTTGGGATTTCCACAATGTTCTAATGTACAACTTTAATCCACACTGCAGGAATGATAATATGGCTATTTGAATATCTGGGCTATTTTGAATAGACTGTAAATAAAAATAAGATCTTAGAAGAAGCACTAGCATCTTCAATTCAAAATGCCAAAAAAGGCCATTTTATTGCAAACATATATGAGTAATTTCAGACCTAGATTAGGAATGCAACAAGTTATATTATCAAAGAACAATTGCATGCAAGTAAGAAGCAAGGTTAGGACAACATACTGTATTCAAATGCTTCAAGATCACCTTTGTTCAAGATCCCTTTTGTTTCATGATTAACTTCACAACCAAACAGTTTAGCATTAGGACAGATGTGCTATCTCAAATGGTTGTGGGGATTCGTTGCTATTTTGTTTACTGTTGTCATTTTTAAATAGCAACCTTTTATCAGTTAACTAATATTAGCTTTATTTCACTTTATATATTTCTCTTTATTTCCTTCCGGTTTCTTCACTAAATATAAGGCATTTTTTGGTGAGATAGTTTCTGAATGACGTTGTTAAATGTTCCTGTCCATGGACTCTCTTATCCTCGGAAATATATAAACACACAATTGTCCAGCTTTGAAGTCATGCATCATGCATCTTATATGCCTTTTAGCATAGAAACAGGATGCAGCCATTTAACTTCTGTGCGTGTTCATTGAAGTCAACCCTGATCTGTGACCTAACTCCAGATGAGTTCTTTGCCCAATATGTCTTAATATTTTCAGTTAACAAAACAATATAAATTTCAGATTTAAAATTAACAATGAGTCCAGCATAAATTGCTGTTTGTGCAACAGTGATGCAAAGTTCTTCCATTCTAGTTTGCAGAGATATTTTCCAAATCTATTTCTAAAACGCTTGGCTCTGTTATTACACTGTTCCCTTGGTCCTAAACTCCCCAACCAACAGAGATAATACCTCACCACCTATTGCTATTGTTTTCATTTAATAAATTGAAAATTACAATGAAATTACCACTTGACCATCCAAAATCCAGAGAGTACAATCCTAGTTTGTGTAATCAATCCACGTAATTTAATCATTGAAGCTGTGGTATAATTCGGGTCAACCTATGCTCAGTCCCTCCACGGCTAATATACTCTTTCCTAGGTGTGCTGCTTTGAAACACAGTACTTCAGCAATGGTTTAACTTGTTTTATGGCAATGGATATGAAAGGGTTAATCTGAGCTAAGCTTAGGCTCTGCCCATTATGACATATGACACAGCCATTGGATGCAGCATCATTCAGTTAGCAATTGGATAGTAGCACAGTTACTTGATGGAGGCACACATGCCATCTCTTGTTTGTCATACACCTGTGAGTTTTGTAACTACACATTATTACTGATATAGAATAAACTGCATTTACTTTTTTGCTGTTCCTCTGCTGAGACTTATTCATGGTCCATGCTTTGCCACAGCCAACCCTTATATCTGCATAGAAAGGAAAATCGGTGAAAGGACTTTAGCAAAGCACAAGTCATCAATGGTTGGCATCCAGGCAACACATCCTATTATAACATGGCAACAAAGTGGGCCTCTGATCACTGCTATAACACAACCTGGGCTTTATATTTTACTTGCAGAACAACGTCTCCCCAATCGTAGTCTCAATAGTCTTCTCAATGTAATGTAATGTAATTCCATTACCCATTTAAATTATTGTCTGTATTTATGAATGGGCAGTTTCAAGATGGTAACCTGGAACTAGTAGAGAACCACAGGGATCTGTGCTAAGGCCACAGTTATATGACAATATATATTAATTACTTGGATGAAGAAAGTGATTGTACTATAGTCAACATTGTTGGGCTGATTTCACACATGAAAGACCTGAAACCCCCTCCATGCATCCAGATCCAGATAGTGTACCTTTAATTCTCCCTTTTTACTAATCTTGCAATCTTTAGCTTTAACTGTTAGTGTACTCTTAAGTTTTTAAGTTTTTATGCTGTGTCCCCTCCTCCTTTCCTCAGATTATCAACTCTCTTTTGTTAGCTTATTCTCTCGCCTTGTCATCTCTCTTTGATTTATCATATTTTCACTTACTTGATCTCTAACCCCATTAGTTAAGTTAAAACACACACTACTACCAAAATGAAATTACTCACCAGACACTGTTCCCAATGTGATTCAGGTGAATGGCTTTTCAATAGTACAGCTCTCATGTTCTCCATTACTGGTATCAGTGCTCCTTGAATTGAAACCCACTTCTCTGGCACCATTTTAAAACTATGCCTTTAATTCTCTAATCTTATTTATTCCAACTTTCTTTTGACTAAGGTGAGAGATTATTACCTTTGAAATTTTTATTTCTAATTTAGTCCCTAACTGCTCATATTCACTAAGCCAAACTATTTTCCTAGTTCCACATATTTTGTTGGTTCCTACTTCGACCCTAACAATTGTTTCTTACCCCTTCAACTGCAATTTCTTCTCAGCTGGGACTGGTGGTTTGAATACTGACACCAGGCAGGTAATACAGCCTTTTGAGTCATAAGGATCTACAGCACAGAAAAAGGGCATTTGGCCCAACTCTGGATTCTCAATCTCAGTTGCAGAGAGCTGTCTATCCTCCTCACTATACTGTTTCTTAATACATTCCTGTTCTAATGCTTTCTGTACCATAGTGCCATTACCAATCCATGATCTCTGTATAGTCCTGTTTTTATCGATACAGATTGCAAAAACCTAACAGTTACCGGACAATCATAAGGGCTGAGGCTCCTCCACTTCTATCTTTCTGATTCCTATATCTGCCTCATTCATAGACAAACCATCCAGTCCCTGACTGTGAACAAAATCAGATGTCCCAAAACTAAGAGGTGTGACCACCTCCTGGCACAATGACTCCAAGTAGCTATTCACCACCAAGATGCCTTGCATTGTTTGCAGTTCAGTGACACTGAGTCAAAGATCCTCCAGCCACAGACATTTATAGTAAATGAGTTTCCTTGGGTCATGTAGCTGTCCATGAGTATCCACATACTGCAGATGCCATACATATTCTGCTCTGCCATCTTTAAGGTGTTTCAGGAATTAACTACTTTACTGATGAAATTTTAATTATGTCTCTAGTCCTGTGTGTGCTTAGATTCTTATTGTTTCAATGAAGTTTTAAATCTTGAAATTCCACCATTAAGGTAAAAAAGGAAATGCTCTAATAGATCCTCCAATCTGATAGCTTTTATAACCATTAGTAAACTTCAATACTGCTAATAAACTTTACTACTAAAAGTACCTGATTTGAAAGATATATGAGATTCACTAGCGAATCAACCCTCCTATCGGAAGGATATTGTGAAACTTGAAAGGACTCAGAAAAGATTTACAAGGATGTTTCCAGGGCTGGAGGATTTGAGCATAAGGAGATGCTCTATAGGCAGGGGCTGTTTTCCCTGGAGCATTGGAGGCTGAGGGGTGACCTTATAGAGGTTTATAAAACTATGAGGGGCATGGATAGGATAAATAGACAAAGTCTTTTCCCTGGGGTTGGGGAGTCCAGAACTAGAGGGCATAGGTTTAGGGTGAGAGACCTAAGGGGCAACTTTTTCATGCAGAGGGTGGTACGTGTACGTGTATGGTGGTACGTGTATATGTATGCCAGAGGATGTGGTGGAAGCTGATATAACTGCAACATTTAAGAGGCATTTGGATGGGTATATGAATGGGAAGGGTTTGGAGGGATATGGGCTGGGTGCTGGCAGGTGGGACTAGATTGGGTTGAGATATCTGGTCGGCATGGACAGGTTGGACTGAAGGGTCTGTTTCCATGCTGTATATCTCTATGACTCTATGACAGTATAAATGGACAAGGTCTTTTCCCTGGGGTGGGGGAATCCAGAACAAGAGGGCATAGGTTTAGGGTGAGAGGGGTTAGATATAAAAGGGACCTAAGGGGCAACTTTTTCACGCAGAGAGTGGTGCGCGTATGGAACGAGCTGCCAGAGGAAGTGGTGGAGGCTAGTACAATTACAACATTTAAAAGGCATCTGGATAGATATATGAATAGGAAGGGTTTAGAGGGATATGGGCCTAATGCTGGCAAATGGAACTAGATTAGGTTAGGATATCTGGTCGACATGGACAAGTTGGACCAAAAGGTCTATTTCTCTGCTGTACATCTCTATGACTCTCAAACAAAACGACCATTTTCTTGTTCTTTTCTTAAGACAAATCTGCCTGGTTTAAAACTTTTTGAAAAGCTCAGCAGAATCACTATCAATTATCATTAACTGGCACATTCTCCATAGCAATATCTCTACAAATCAGAGTCCAGACACAAACCAATCAGTACTCCCTTCTCATATGGTATCTGTGTTGTTTTCCCTTTTCTTTGGTATTTTTTGCAAATTGCCCTGATGAATGCAAGATGAAAAGGTTTGACAATGTGTATTGTTTCAACTATGTCTATCCTTTAACAAAAGATTTACATTTAACAATACATACCCATGAAATGAGAGTTATTGCCTTCTACATCAAGGGTGAGGCCTCAAAGAACCCCAACAAAACTGAAGTGAATGAAATTTAGGGAATTGCCCTCCACTGACTGGATTCAGACCTAGCATAAGGTAAAGATGATTATGGATTTTTAGGTCAATTATCTCAGTGCTAGAATATCAGGGGTTTCTCAGGGCAGTGCCCAAGGCTCAATCATATTTTGTTGCTTTATCAATGAGATTCTTTGCATTATAAGTTCAGAAGTGGTGACATTTACTGACAATTTCACAATGTTCGGTTCCATCTTCACAAAATAGAAATCTAATCATTTTATCTTGATGTTCAATGGCATACCACCGCTGAATCCCCACCATCAACATGATTATCATTGAGAAGAATCTGAACTGAGCCAGCCATAGAAATGTTGTGGCAATAGGAGCTGCTCAGGGACTGGGAATCCTGTAACTCACCTATTGACTCCCCAAAGCCTATACACCCTCTACAATTTGTGATTGTGATGAATACCCTCCATTTTCCAGGATGTGTGTGGCTCTAATAACACAAGCAATCTCAACACAATCCAGGACAAAACAGCCCCTTGACCAACACTAATCCACCATCTTAAACGTTCTCAGTCTTCACCACAGTGCACTGTGGGAGCAATATGTACCACGTGCAAGATAACTGGGACAAACCAGGACCCTTTCAAATGCACAAGCTATAACCCCAAATAGCAAAAGCAGCGGCCTTTCAGGGACATAGATTCCCCTCCATGCCACACTCTATCCAAACTTGGATATGTGTTGTTGTTTCTTCACAGTTGTTGGATCAAACTTCTGGGAGCTCTTTTCCTAGTGATATTGTGGGTGTGTCTAAACCAGAAGGACCGTAGTGATTTAAGAAGGCATGACATTATCTTACTCTCAAAGGAAGCTTGGAAAGGGGAATAATGCTGACCTTGACAACAATGTTTACATTGTATGAATAAATTTAGAAACATGTTTAATGTACGTCAGTTGATTTCACTGCAGTTTTTGACTAGTTTACTGAAGATAGAAGAAGAGGGGCAAGTCTTGTAACACTGTTAAATGTAACATCACCAATAACCTTAAGCTATGTTAATCATAAAAGCATGAGGATTGAATCATGATTTATTACAAATATGAAAAATACAAAGACTGCATTGAAGAAGCAGTTATGAGGGAAGATGAGGCCCCCATCAGTTTAGTATCTTGTCTGACAGTGTTGCACTGGGGTTTTCAGTTAAATGAAGAAGCTGGATTGAGCTTAGCCAATTGTGCCTGAAGGGTGCTTGATTCCATCTATGACCTCCCCTTGGAACTGAAAGGGTCATGCTTCCAGTTCTTCAGATGATGGGCTCCTGTACACTTGATGAAATTCCCAGCCTTGAACACAAATCACTGTGGTCGATTTCTTCTCAGGGTGGAAAAATGTTGTTTCCAGGTCATGACCCCAACCCAGGATCAAAGCAGTCACAAGTCCTGATGTTCACAGAGATGCCCTGTAAATTGGCTGGATGGGAAGTTGAACAGCCACTAATGTGCTGCAGAAGCAGGAATACAGATGGATCTGAGCAAATGCAGACTTAGTTTAAAATGATCAGAGCAGCCATTACTGTTGCTGCCACTTTACTCATTGAATTGCAATAATTGATATGGAACAGGTAAGGCAGAGGGCTGGGAAGAGCTATCCCTTACAACATCATTGCATATCCAGAAGTCTTTTTTGAAGTACTGAGTAAGAGGTGGTGGGTCCTCATTCCAATGTCCGTCCTCCCAAACTAAGCCGGTGTAGGTTGAAGGTATAAGTAGCTGGGAACATGAGCAGACAGTGTATGATTGGGAGGAACTGAATGCAGGGTTGAAGAGGGTTAATTTACCTCTTCACTCTGACAAGGTGGGTGCATTGGCAGGCTTTCATTGCAGGTCTCTGGGTATTCACTCTCCACAAACCCTCCAGCTGAGAAGCTTGAAGGTGTATCTGCTCCTGAAATGGATAATTGTGCCTTGGGTATTTCCTGAACCTTTAACAAGGCTTAAAGCAATTGTGCTGTTGAGGACTGCCAGCACTGATACCTCCAGATCCCTGTCTCAATGGATCCATAGTCATAGAGACCTCTCCCCACACTGCCATCCAAGGCACCAAAGGATCCCTCCACATCCGGCAGAGATTTTCCTGCAAGTCCAAAAACCTCATCTACTGTGTCCGTTGCTCTCAATGTGGTCTCCTCTACCTTGGGAAGGCAGGACACCAACTTGCTAAAAGTTTCAGAGAACATATCCAGGACACAAGCACTAAACAATCCACCACCCTCTGGCTGACCACTTCAACTCCCCCTCCCATTCCGCCAAGGACTTGCAAGTCCTGGGTCTCCTTCACTGCCATATCCTCGCCACCCAACGACGGGAGGAAGAACATTTCATCTTCCGCCTTGGGACCATCCAACCACATAGAATCAATGTAGATTTCACAGTTTCCTCATCTCACTTTCCCCCAGCTTATCCCAGATATAACCCTCCAAATCAGCATCACCTTCTTGAACTGTCCTACCTGTCCATCTTCGTTCCCACCTATCCACTCCACCTTCCTCTCTGACTTAACACCATCACCACCCAGTTTCATATACTTGTTGCATTCCTAGCTACTTTCCCTCAGCCCCACCCTGATCCATTCCTCTCTCAGCCCCCCATAGCTGCCTATCCCCCATTCCTGATGAAGAGCTTATGCTTGAAACGTCGAATCTCCTGCGCCTTGGATGTTGCCTGACTGGTTGCACTTTTCCAGCACCACACTTTTGACTCTGATAACCTGCATCGGCAGCCCTCACTTTCTCCCATACAGACTTAGCACTGCCTCTTTTGTATTTCTCTTTTGCCTCTACAGGAAATAAAGACACGCAATGTGGTGAACAAAGTTTGTGGTATTTTGTGCTAAAGTAGATATCATTGTATCATTGAAGTACAGAAGGAGACAATTCGGCCTATTCACTTCATGGCAGCTTTCTATTCTGCCTGTTAGTCCAATTCCCCACAGCCCTACAAGTTGATCTTTTCAATTTTTTCAGTGTCTGTAAGCCACTTGCCTGCTCAATGTGACAGATCATCAGTGAAAAATCTTCAGCTGCTATTTTATTAAAAATTTTATTCTTACAACTTTAGTTTGTACATAAATTACATGCCTTTGTCCAAACATTAATTATCTTGTTTTTACTGAATGCTAAAGAAGGCAGAGAGGCTTCACGACTTTGTTCAGAACTACATATGAGAAAACTGTGACCATGGACAGTAATGTGATCAGTAAGTGCATGTCGTAATGTTTCAGAGCATAGCCAACTGCAGTTCCAGTACATTGCTGTTAATGTTGTATTCTGTGCAATTTTCAGAGGTCTTTCCCTTTCAGAGGTAGAAATTAGGAAGTAATTTGGCCACAAGAAAATAAACTATTTTTAGTTCCCTTATTGTTACTGCTCCTAGATTCCAGCTCATCAGCTCACCAGTAGTGCTGATTTCCCTTTTCAATGTTAGAGGTCTAGAATTTACTAAGTTATAAAAGAGCCATATGACATATTTACAAATATGTAACTATATATATGTACGTATAATGCATTTTTTTTTACTAACGTTGCAGCAAATAAAAGGGTTGAACTAGACAAAGCCAATAACAGTATACTGTAAACCCATTAACTGCTTGGGTAAAATATGGAAAAGATCACTAATTAATAGGCAAAGTCTGGGCGCAGGGTGGAAGTAGAAACTAGCTGAGCAGAACTGTGAGCAATGTTAGCTGTCAACATCCTTCCTCCTCTGAATCACAAGTAAACACAAGACACTGAGGTTGGAATTTACAGAACAGACTTTTTTGTTTCCTAATATGAATGACTGGCTCAATTTGACGCAGACAGTGGCATTTTCCCAGCCCTTGAATGATGTGGGCATCGGTGAGAAAACTGACAACATAGGGTGAGATCAGCAATGACGAGATTTTTAATGTTGAGAGAAAGTAGTCTGATTCTCCAATCAAGTGTTGGATGGTAAGATGAAAATCTTGCTAGTGAGCAGTGAGAGACCTGGTTGTACTCTTTTGCATGGATTAATATGTCATTATTGTTTTATCCTGCTTCAGTAATATGCAGTTTCTCAATCTCTATCCACTGGATAGAAACTGGATAGTGACAATTCCCAGCATGAAAATGATGGGTATCTGGTCACTTCAGCTCGTTATTTACTCCAACAGGATCCCATGTTGGACAGCAGTCACCAATATCTCAGGACACACTCCTTGGGCAGCAATTGTCTATGGACATTGACATAGGAAAGGCACCAGCCTCTCCACACCTCGTCTCCAATCCACTTACAATGCATATTCTGTAATTCAGCATGGGGAGTTTGGAGACAACCAGCATCTTTCATTCAGTGTCATTGGTAGGACAATTTGTAGAGCGATCAATCTCATGGATTGGATTAGATTGCATCGTAGGGCTCCTCACTTTGCACCGACTTTTATACTCACACCATCACTGTCTTGCCCTGCCAATTTGCATTTCTCCCCCTCAGTCAGAGCTTAAAGATTCACAGACCTTCTGATTTGAATTGCCTTTATTGCAGACACAAGCTAGGTAGCTTGAAATAGTTTTCAACAATGTTTAGTCAAGAGAGTGGACAGGCTGCTGTAAGGCACTGTGTTAGGCCAATCTCTACTTGGTCAAGTCCCAGCAGTTTTGTGGCAAATTCACTGGGTTGAATCTTTGTTTTTTTTTTGGCTAAGGCTAAGTTATATCATTATTTCAGGAAGGTTTGTTGCTGCAGGGACTAGCAGGTTTTACAGCAAATATAACCAAGCCTGCCCACTTAATAACTTCCTCAGCCTCTGTGGTGTCTCTCATGCTCTATTCCCAGTCATTTTACCAAGCAGAATTCCAGGAACAGCTCATAACTTTGAATTCCTCAGTGTCCTTGTATCTTTTTTAAATGTCTGTTGTGCACCCAGACAAGAACTGTCAGTTCCCTGTACAATTCTTTATAATTGCACAGACATGCCAAAGAGGGTCAAATTGGCAATCTGCTTTATGGGCAGGATCCTGCTGAAAATAGTGGTACCAATGTGGAACTTCATCTACCCCCAAGGTAACAATACCATACCATACCAGTTTGCAGTCTGAGGTTATCTCACTTGAGGTAACACAGTCTCAGCTGTCTGGTGGAATATTCAACATGGTAGGAAGAAGGTCAATGCCCTTGTTCAATCTCCCAAGTGCCACTACCTTCTCTCCCACTCACTCCATGTCTGCTACAGTACGTATCTCCGACAGAGGTGCATACTCTGCTACTCACACTATTGCTCTCACCTTCACCGACTGTCAGCAACTGCAACACCAGACACCACTAACTCTGCATGCCCTCTGTGCTGCCTACTCACTTGCTCCAGACACCTTTCATCTGCACCAGTTGTGAGAGCTGTATCACCCACTTTCATCTTCCGTAATATGTGCCTTTCTCATTCTATGAGGAATACTGCCCTTAATAGGACAGAAAGTGTCAAGTTGACACAATTAGACTCAATGAGTCCATTGCAGGCTTAGTAACAATGTCAAGAAAAGTGTTAAGTGGATGAAGCTGTAAAAGATTTTATAAAAGGTGTTTTTCTGTTGAAATTCTTACAGTGTCATATCATTTTATTTCAAAGGTGCCCTGGTCCATAGTACAGTTTCATCTTTTATTTCATTCAGTGCCTTAAAAGAAAACCTTTGTCTTCCTTTCAAGCATCAATGTTTCAAGAATCAATAATAAACACCAAGTGTTTCTTCTCATCCCTTCATCTGACCTTATCCCTTCGTCCAATCTGGGCCCTAGCCATCTTTTACTGACATCTGTGACATTTCCTATTCCAAAATGATCAAAGTTAGCTAAGACTTCAGCTTTAGCCCTTATGGTTCTTTTCTTTCATTCTTGTGATGTGAATATCACTGGATCGGCCACCATTTGTTGCTCACCCAGAACATAGTGGGCTGTCTTTTTGAACCACTGAAGTCATAGACTCATAGAGATGTACAGCATGGAAACAGACCCTTCAGTCCAACCCGTCTATGCCGACCTTGGGGTATATGAACATGTGCAGTACAATTAGGAGGGAATTCTGGATTTTGATCCAGCAACAGTGAAGTAACAGTGAGATATTTGCAAGTCAGGATGCTGAGTGGTTTGGAGGGGGAGCTTGCAGAAAATGGTGTTTCCATGTGTCTGCAGCACTTTTTCTTCTAAATGGTAATAGCCACGCATTTAGAAGTTACTGTCAAAGAACATTTGGTGAGCTGCTGCAATGGATTTTGTAGGTGTACACACTGCTGCTTCTGTGCATCAGTGGTAGATGGATTGACTATTGAAGCTGGTAGATGGATTGTCAATCAAGTGGGTGGCTTTGTCTGGGATGGAATCTTGTATGTTGTAGGAATTGCACTCGTCCAGGTAAATGGAGACTACACTCCTAACTTGTGCCTGCAGATGGTGGGCAGGCATTGGGGAGACAGCAGATGAGTTCTTCACTGCAGAATTCCCAGCCTCTGATCTGTCTTTGTCGTCACAATATTTATATTCCCAGCCTCTGACCTGATCTTGTACTCATGATATCTATATGGCTAGTTGAGTTCAGTTTTTGGTCAAAGTTAACTTCTAGAATGTTGATAGTGAGGGATTTAATAAAGGGGTGATGATCTCGCTCTTGATGAAGATGGTCATTGCCTGACAGTTGTATGGCATCAGTGTTGCTTGCAACTTGGTCATGCTGCATGTGTGGGCACAGGCCACTTCAGTAACTGAGAAGTGATGGTGTTCCCAACCTCAATAAATTTTGAGCACAATTCAATGTTGTCATTTTCATGCCAATATCTTCAGTCAAGATTCTTCTCTTTCCCCCTCCATTATTCTCCACACAATGGTTCTGTCCTTATACTATCTGGAATCCCATTTCACCCAGACCCTTACCTCTGGTCTTTTACCATCACTTTTTCTTTTTATACAGAACTGCTGACATGACATCAGACCTGTCCAATTCTATATTCCCCTTTTTCATGCTAATCTACCCCTGAGATGAACACTACCTTCATGCCTGTGATGGTGACCATTTCCTCCGCCAATTTAAGCCTGCCCATGTTAATCTATTCTTTATTCTTTGCATTATTCTATTCTGATCCAGTATCATTCTGTCATTTCTCTCTGCCTTTTAGGCAAAATCCACCCTTAGAAAGATCTCATCAATGAAACCTAATCCTGCTTACTCATAATTTTCTCCAAGCATTTTTGAACAATGAACAGTTGTTTATTCCAGTGCTTTTAATATTTTGATGAAATAAATATTTCAAAACTCCTCTCCAACAATCAACTTTTGAATATCACTAGTACAAGTTCCCACCCAACTTAATCTTTCTCAACCTATCTGCTTTTAATGCGCCAAATGAAAATATCTTAGAAACATGGAAACCCAGAAGTTAGAAAACTTACAGCACAGAACAGAGGCTATCACTCCATCATATCTCTCATCCAAAAAGATTTTGTCTGGTCTCACCCCAATTTCAAGCCTTTGCTCTGTAGTTTTTCAGGTTGTAGCACCTCAAGTGCATGTCCAAGTACTTATTAAATATTCTTACATTCCCAACTGACAATAATACCAGATAAGTCAAATTCCAGAGTGAGATCTGACTCTATAGACCATAAGTTTTGTTTTTTTCAATTTGATTATTGTGATGGTCAGTTACCAGACATCTCCGTAAAGGGTTGCCTTTGTACTTTTATGAAATAACATAAGTTTATTACACACACAAAAATGCTTTATATATGACAACTTGGAAAGACCTTATCAGAAACTGAAATATTCAATCCCTTTACAAACACGTTGCTGAAGTGAAGTATCCATTTTCTTTATAAATTCTTGCTCAACTGATGCAGCCATCCCTTTTGGTAACTTTCTATATATTCATTAATACGATTGTCTCTCTCTCTCTCTCTCTCTTTCTCTCCTAGACAGAATGACTCACTGAACTCCAAAGCTCAGAGCTTCTTCCAGCCATTTGCATTTAGACTGCAAAAACAGCTTAAAATTTCTTTCAGCTCTGGTGGCCGACCAAACCTAAGTTGTCTTTCTGTCAATATATAACCTTTTTTCTTCTTCTGAACACAACCTACTTGTGGCGCTTGACCTTTTTTTTTGCAAGTTGTAAGAAAAACTCAAATTTGTAAACCCTTCAGCAATTATCTTCCAGGTAGCTTCTCTGGTTATTTGTCTTCATTCATATGCTTTCTTTGGAATGCCGGTTTCAACTTGTTGCTCAAAATTACTTTCTGACTTTAAAAAAAAGCTTCCTTTACAGAATTTAAACCAAAAATCCATTTGCTTCATCGTTACAATCCAAGTTCCCAAACAATAATAACATACTATAGACTTCTGTTACAATATAATGAGAGATTCTGTCTATGTCACCCTTTCAGGTGATAAGCTTTAGATTTCCACCACCCTCTGTATAATTTGTTTTCTCAGCTCATTGTTAATCTTTCTGCCAGTTATTTTAAATCAATGGCCCCTGGCTTTTGGTCTTAGCCAATGAACAAAGTCCTCCTTATCCATTCTATCTCTATCCTTTCAGTTTTACACAAGTAAATCAAAGTTAAAAATTATACAACAGCAGCTTATACTCCAGCAAGTTTATTTGGAAGCACTAGCTTTCGAAGCGCTGCTCCTTCATCAGGTGGTTGTGGAGTATAAGAAGAACTGTGTCCTATGATTTTATACTCCACAACGGTTGGCAGTTATCAGATACTAGTGTCTGTGGATGAGGGCTGTGTGGGCCAGTGCCCATGAGTCATGCCTGAGATGGTGTTGGGTGATCAGAAACGTGGGGACTCTTCACAGCCAATGATGAACTCAAGTCACCAGGTACCTGCTTCAATTTCCATGTCAGTGTCTCATTTGTTCATGGCGAGTGGTAGGATAGGAAGCTGCATGTTATTGAGACAAGGTGGTCACTAACAAACAATAATTCTCCATAATAGGCATCTTGCTAGTCCCTAGCAAGAATCTCACCTTGATGAGAATGTAGTGAGTTGCTCCAAATGTTGAGATAAACCATGCTGGATACCTGTGCAATTCTGCTACATTTCTCACCATCGCCCACATCATTCAGGCCTATGTAAGTTTCCATGGCACAGGAACCAGCTGTTCCTCTGAAATCTTTGCAGGACTCAAGCTTTGACTTTACTTTCTCAAATGCATATATTCAGATTGCATTTTATCTGACCATTGTAACCACTCTGATGGTTTTTGGAGACTCATTCTGACACATGCTTCTCATAATCAGACCATGATGCATTTGGACATGTGGATCTCCTTCTCTAGATGCTACTACTTCCATTTTTTGCGCAATTTTTTCATTTATACTACAGTACAGTAGTTTGACTGCATAGGAAATATTATGATCTGTAGCTTGAATTCAGCTTCATATTTCATGCGTTTTGCTAGAGGACCCATTTCTCTTCTTGGTGAGCCATGTGCAGCCCATGTGTCATAAGCTCCTGCGTATCATCTTATTTATCTGACCCATATCATCCATGATCTCATCCTAGGTGGAGGCAATGACCTAGTGGTATTATCACTAAACTATTAATCTAGAAAGCTGAAAATGTATTGTTGGAAAAGTGCAGCAGGTCAGGCAGCATCCAAGGAGCAGGAGAATCGACGTTTCAGGCATGATCCCTTCTTCAGGAATGAGGAAAGTGTGTCCAGCAGGTTAAGATAAAAGGTAGGGAGGAGGGACTTGGGGGAGGGGCGTTGGAAGTGCGATAGGTGGAAGGAGGTTAAGGTGAGGGTGATAGGCCGGAGTGGGGGTGGGGTGGAGGTGGAGAGGTCAGGAAGAAGATTGCAGGTTAGGAAGGCGGTGCTGAGTTCGAGGGTTGGGACTGAGACAAGGTGGGGGGAGGGGAAATGAGGAAACTGGAGAAATCGGAGTTCATCCCTTGTGGTTGGAGGGTTCCTAGGCGGAAGATGAGGCGCTCTTCCTCCAGCCGTCGTGTTGCTATGGTCTGGCGATGGAGGAGTCGAAGGACCTGCTTGTCCTTGGTGGAGTGGGAGGGGGTGTTGAAGTGTTGAGCCACGGGGTGGTTGGGTTGGTTGGTCCGGGTGTCCCAGAGGTGTTCTCTGAAACGTTCTGCAAGTGGGCGGCCTGTCTCCCCAATATAGAGGAGGCCACATTGGGTGCAGCGGATGCAGTAAATGATGTGTGTGGAGGTGCAGGTGAATTTGTGGCGGATATGGAAGGATCCCTTGGGGCCTTGGAGGGAAGTGAGGGGGGAGGTGTGGGCGCAAGTTTTGCATTTCTTGCGGTTGCAGGGGAAGGTGCCGGGAGTGGAGGTTGGGTTGGTGGGGGGTGTGGACCTGTCGAGGGAGTCACAGAGGGAGTGTTCTTTTCAGAATGCTGATAGGGGAGGGGAGGGAAATATATCCCTGGTGCTGGGGTCCGTTTGGAGGTGGCAGAAATGACGACGGATGATACGATGTATCTGGAGGTTGGTGGGGTGGTAGGTGAGGACCAGTGGGGTTCTGTCCTGGTGGCGATTGGAGGGGCAGGGTTCAAGGGCGGAGGAGCGGGAAGTAGAGGAGATGCAGTGGAGAGCATCGTCAACCACGTCTGAGGGGAAATTGCAGTCTTTGAAGAAGGAGGCCATCTGGGTGGTACGGTATTGGAACTGGTCCTCCTGGGAACAGATGCGGTGGAGACGAAGGAATTGGGAATATGGGATGGCGTTTTTACAGGGGGCAGGGTGGGAGGAGGTGTAGTCTAGGTAGCTGTGGGAGTCGTTTGGTTTATAGTAAATGTTTAGAAGATTTTAACCTATTAATCTAGAAACTTTGCTAAAGTCCCACCATAGCAGATAGTGGAATTTGAATTTAATATTAAAAAAATCTGGAACTAAGAAGTTACTGATCACCATGAAACCATTTCTCATCTAGCTCACTAATAATCCTTGTGGAAGGAATCAGCCATCCTCACCTGGTCTGACCTAATTGTTATTCCAGACCCACAGCAATGTGGCTCACTTTCAACTGCCTTCTGAAATGGCGTAGCAGGTCACAGAATTCAAGGGCAGCTAGGGATGGGCAATAAATGCTGACCAGCCAGGGATGCCTGTGTATATGAGTGAATAAAATGAGAAAGACCTGAATTTCCTACGTAAAACATTGAGACTGACTCCTAATGCGAGTATAACATTTCATGGCAGAGACGAGGTTTGCATTGTATATTGAATACAGGCCAAACAGCAATTTTTCATGTCTAAAAGATGAGGTTATCTTTTATACTGGGTGGACATACGCATCACATTGATGATGAATAATTAGTTAAAGGCAACAGCAGGGTGTAGGCCATAATAAGCTGTGAATTTTAGCAATCTTATTTTCTGCAAATTAAACAAAAGAAAAACACCCTCTGCTAAAAGCCAAATAGTGACGAAATATTCACATGGAGGTTTCAGCTCATCCATCTTGACGCTGTATTTACACGGAGTTTCAGCTTTTCCATCATAACATCGAGGGAAGAACTTTAGAAATCCAGGAAAGTTGAGTCAGTGATACTCCATTGCTTTTCTATTGGAACTATAATGTATTAAATGGGAGACCCTCCACAAAAATCACTACTGTTTCCTTTCAGTTTTATTAAAGTTGAATTTAAGGTGCTCAGCTTTCTCAGACACAGTAATTTTAGAACTGCCGAGCTTTTCCAGCAACTTCTGTTTTTGTTTCTGAATTTGTGACAGGATGCCCACCAAAGCTAATTTTGGACTTAGCAAAAATAAGTAATTCTATTCCTTATTCTCAATGTTCCACTTAAAAATGCCAGTGTACTACCTCAGCTCTGGACATCCACACAATCTTTTGGCAGTTGACCAAAATTTTCTAAAGCTACCTTCAATGGTACAATTGCTCTCAGCAGATTTTCTGAACATGACATGTTACATGATGTATAGCAGGCTCCCGTTTGACACTATTTCATTGTTGTTCATTCTCTTCTACTAGCTGTTGAACAACATCCAGGTGCAGTTACATTTAAAAGACATGTGGACAGGTACATGAATGGGAAAGGTTTAGAGCGATATGGATCAAGCACAGGCAAACAGGACTAGTTTAGTTGGAAAACATGATCAGCATGGACAAGCTGGACCAAAGAGTCTGTTTTGTGCTGTATGACTCAATTACTATAGCATCCCTTCCATAAGTCTAAGGTGTTAAAACCTCTTGTTCTGTGACTTTACTACCATATTGTTTTCAATTCCATATCTAACTGTTAACATGCCTCATTATCCTTTTCATTTTCTATGATGAACCACTGATATATCAGCCAGAGGCTTGAGTAATTGAGTATACTATAGTATGAAAACAAGTGAAGGCAGAAACAGAAACAGAAGTTGCTGGAAGGGCTCAGCAGGTCCAACAGCATCTGTGGAGAGAGATCAGAATTGACATTTCGGATCCAGTGGTCCTTCCTCACATTGGAGTTTTTGAAGACTCATTCTGATACGTGCTTCTCATAATCAGACCGTTATTAACATGATGCATTTGGACAATTATATTAATTGTGAGCCTCTTACATTTGCGCCAAATCTGCACTTGCCATTGTGTTACTGGTGTTCCCTTTTGAGGTCAATCGGCTTCCTGACAGTTAAGTCTATGTGTGAATGTCTGGTGTCTGAATAGGTTCCAAGATGTCTGGGGTTGTACTCTTAGAGTTGGGGTGTGTGTGTGTGTGTGTGTGTGTGTGTGTGTGTGTGTCTAATGATCAGATGGCCAACTTGTCATCCAATTATGGACAGAGGGTAGGATCTCGAAGCTGATGTTCCAGGCTTGAAAACAGTAAGAGTAAGTTATGGCAAAAAAGTGAGGGAGAGGGTGCTTCCATTTGGGAGCATGTTCTCCAACATTTCCAAAGTTGAAGTAAAAATAGATTAAGCAACCTGGCCACTATTCTGAATGGGATGTCCTGCCAGATGGGGGCTTGGTTGCTGCTTTATCTAGGCGTGTTGGGGGAACGGTGAGGGAGCTGTAAACCTGGCAGAGACTGCCTCCAGCTAAAACCACCTTATAGGTGCCAATTTCTAACAGTTACTTTAAGTGGGCATTGAGAGGTTCAATTATGGGCAGCACGGTGGCACAGTGGTTAGCACTGTTGCCTCACAGTGCCAGAGACCCAGGTTCAATTCCCATCTTAGGCAACTGTCTGTGTGGAGTTTGCATATTCTCCCCTTGTCTGCGTGGGTTTCCTCCAGGTGCTCCAGTTTTCTCCCACAGTCCAAAAATGTGCAGGTTAGGTGAATTGGCCATGCTAAATTGCCTGTAGTGTTAGGTGTACGGGGATGGGTCTGGGTGGGTTGCTCTTTGGAGGGTCGGTGTGGACTTGTTGGGCCGAAGGGCCTGTTTCCACACTGTAAGTAATCTAATCTAATCAAGGGGCCTCACCAATGTCCTGTACAACTTCAACATGATGTTCCAACTCCTATAGTCAGAGGTCTGAGCAACAAAGGCAAGCATGCTAAATGCCTTCTTAACCACCCTGTTTACCTGTGATGCAAATTTAAAAGAATACGTCCATGAACCCTAAATCTCTCTGTTCTACAACACTACCCAGGGCTCTACCATTAATTGTATGAGCCCAGCCTGCATTTGTTTAATCAAAATGCAACACTTCACATTTATCCAAATTAAATACCATCTGCCATTCCTCAGCCTATTGACCCAATGGATCAATATCTCTTTGTAATCTTAGATAACCTTCTTCACTGTCCACTATACCCCCAATTTGGGTTTCATCCACAAAATTACTAAGCATAGCTCATATATTCTCATCCAAATCATTTAAGCACATGACAAACAAAAGCAGACTGAATACTGATCTCTGTGGAACACTGCTGGTCATAGGCCTCCAGTCCAAAAGACAACCCTCCACCATCATCCTCTCTTATCTTTAAGCCAATTTTGTGTCCAGTTGGCAAGCTCACGCTGGTTCCCATGTGATCTAATTTGGCTATTTAGTCTACTATGCAGAATCTTGTTAAATGCTTTACTGATGTCCATGTAAACAAATTCTACTCTGAGTACAAATGAGTACTCTGTACTCATCAATCTTTTTGATTACTTCTTCAAAAAACTCAATCTTCGCACAAAATCATGCTGGTGATACCTAATCAATCCTTGGCTCTCCAAATGCATGTAAATCCGATCTTTCAGAATCACCTCTAGCAACTTAGCCACCACCAATACCAGGCTCTTATGTCTATAATTCCCAGTCTTCTCTTTACAGCCTTTCTTAAATAAAGGGATAACATTAACCACCCTCAATCCTCCAGCACCTCACCCATGGTTATATAGGATGCAAATATTTCCGCTAGGGGCCCCAAAATTTCTTCCCTAACTTTCCATAACATCTTGGGATACACTTGATCAGATCCCGGAGATTTATTTACCTTTCTGTTTTCTATGATCTCCAGCACTTCCTCTTCTGTAATGTGAACTGTTTTCAAAACATCAATATTTATTTCCCTAAGTTCTCTAGCCTCCATTACATTGTCCACAGTAAAAAACTGACGTAAAACATTCACTGAGTATCTCTCCAATGCTCTTCTTGTATTGCGATAATCAGAACTCTACACATTGTATATAGTTCCACCAATCCGCCTGCTCTATTGCATATCTTGGCTAATAAAGAAAGGTATGTTATTTGCCTTCTTGGCCACCTTAATAAACTCTCCTGATGCTGTCAGGCTTTTGCAGATATGTGCTCTGAGTTCTTTGTTCCTCTACACTTCTCAGCATCCTTGGATTTCTTGTGTTTTTCCTCTAAGTACATTACCTCACAGTTCTCTGCTTTGAATTTCGTTTGAGACTGCCTGCCTGACCAATTCATTATAAGCTTGCTTCAGTCCACGGCTTTCTTATTATCAACCAAATCATCCATTTTTTGTTTCATTTGGAAATATCTTAATTATGCCCCCTCTAATTAAGTCTAAACCTTTATTCTTGTTTACACATCCGTGCTTCCCATCCAGCTTTGTCCTGACCAAACTCTAAAGACCCCTCAACACCAATCTTTACAACAAAATTATTTGCCAACTCTGTAATTCTGCATCCATTTGATCAATTTTTTCGTACATGAAATACCACAGGAAGTTTTATCCATTTAATATTTGTCAAATTAATACATTTTATTTAACTATTTTGTTTTAGTGTCAATTGTTTTTCTCTAGCTTGTAAAAGAGATTTTCTTTAATGTAAATTTACCGAGTGCACAAATATCTTGAACTTATCCATTAATTTCTATCATTGCATTTGAACGATGATAGGACATTTTCCACTTTACTATTCCTACTATTACTTGCATTAACTGTAAACTATGAAATAGTTTATATTCTTCTTTCGTTTATCTCTTATCACTACCTTCTCTTTATTGTCTTATTGTATTGCCCCATTCAAAAAAGCCAGTTGTTTCTCCTACTGATATCTTTTTTCATTTTTTCTCTGTATCATTTCAGATGTCCTTGTTAGTTTATTTTTTAGCTCCTTGATAGTTAAGATTTTTTTTGTCATTCATCTCAGAAGCCAAAACTTTTAGTAATACTACATTAATTACATTTAGAAATATATTAAACTGTATATTCCTTATGATAATTGTAAAACATCTTTAACTGGTTGCATCTCATGCTTCCTGCATTATTTCAACACTCATTGTGAAAGTTAGACAGCAGTATACCTTGTCTTTTACCAGATCTTTCGATATTTATCGAGAATTGCTGTTATGACGTCTGTTGTCCTAGTTTCTCCTCTCCTCTCACTTATCATCAAACTTTCTTCGAATTTTTGATATTCCAACAATAATAGTGAAAAATATGAGAAACATAATGTGATGATGGGACTTTCTCTACTTCAAAAAGATGTGCAACGATTGATCTTGACCTCACCACTGAATCAAATTATGAATGTCCTGAGTTATTTCATCTGAGGATCTTTCACTATCAATGTCATTGTTCCCTAATGACAAATACATTTAAGATTTACAGGCATGATGGTCCTGATGTTAACAACATGCTGAAGTCCTGCCATACATCTCAACCTTTCTTTGCTATGTTTATCTCCTTTCTAAATATGTCTATCTATTACAGTACTGACTTGATC
Source organism: Chiloscyllium punctatum (assembly GCF_047496795.1). Classification (NCBI taxonomy): domain Eukaryota; kingdom Metazoa; phylum Chordata; class Chondrichthyes; order Orectolobiformes; family Hemiscylliidae; genus Chiloscyllium; species Chiloscyllium punctatum. The sequence goes on from NC_092749.1 coordinate 85,616,728, forward strand.
TTTTAAAATCTGTCCCTACCATGCCCTTTTACTTTAGATATTCAAGCCATGAGAAAGACTACCTCCACATCCTATGTTTCTTCCTTGATCATTCTTCATACCATCTGATGACTGAACTTGTATTCACCCATAACCACTTCTCTTTAAAGTTTATAAACTTCCTTCAGATCAAACTTGTTGCTATGGGAAGTTACATGCCCCAGGTTATGCTTACTTCTTTATGTTGTATGATAAACAATTCTTATAGCTTTCCTCCTCAGGCTGCTCCTTTTGATTGTTCTTTTAGACTACTGAACTGTTATTACCAATTCCTGCTCTCATTGTATTCTGAAGGGGTTCATTGGCCTTATTTCTCATTCATCCCTCACTTGATCCAACATTTTAATTGAAAGCATTTTATTTCAAATGGCAAGGAGCTCAAGCTTCAATAACTTTGAGATACTAACTTTCCTCCTGATCAATAATCTGTATCACTTTCTTCTGATTCCAACCCTCTTTCCAATCCTGACTGATTGGAATGATCAGTTCTCAACAAGGTCTCACCTCGCTCAATTTCAATCCATTTTAAAAGTCACGTTAGCACCGAATTTCTCGTTGACACTTCTTTCTCTTGCACAGTATGGCCATTTTTCCTTCCTCAGAGTTCCCTTTCCATCTAGACTGCTCCCTTTGGCCTCTTACCCTCTCCTGATCTTGTCAGTGAGAACTACCAATAACATCAACCAACACCAATTTTCTGCTCCCCAGACTCACTGTGATTTATCTCCCTCTGAATCTATCGTCATTTCCCATGCTTAATGTTCAGCTCTATCACAGTTCCAGAGACTGAAGCAGCAAGAACTGGACAGCATCCAGACATGGATTAAAGGCCGGAAAATAATGTTTGTGCCATATAAATACCAGGGAATAGCTATCTCCAACAAGTGAACATATGACCATTAGCCTTCAATATTCATTACAGTTGATTCTACCGATATCACCAGCTTAGAGATTGACCATTGACCAGAAATTTTAACTGGACTACCCACATAAATACTGCAACCACAAATGCACACCAGAAGTTAGTTACCCTACAAACAGTAACTAACTTTAACTCCCTTTCAACAAGGCATGAATCAGGAATGCAATGGAATATTTTCCATTGGCCTGGACGGGTGCAGCTCCAACAACACTGAGGAAGCTTGACACTACCGAGGACAAAGCAGCCTATATGGTATGTCTGTATGTGTTTGCCATCTACAAGATGGCACTCTACCATTCTACCACTCAGAATGATAAGAGGAGCATGAACATTTCAGCATTCCCACTTGCAAGGTCCCCACCAAATCAGAACAGCATGTTTGGGAAAACATTGCATTTAGGGAGTGGCATGTTTGAGGATAATGATAGATTTGTGAATGATAGGTTTGGGGAAATTTGGGGAATTGTGTGCTTGGGGAATAGTACATTTGAGATTCCACTGTTTGACTAACTGGTTTCAGGCTTATTATCATTTGTATGAAAAGACTACTTTTCCCTTGATGAGGAATTGTAGCCTATGGATTGGCAAGAGCAGGAAGCCAAGATGGTCACTCATTTATGACAGTGGACAGAGCTACTCTGAGCATTGTCTTACTGGAATCGAATGTTGGTCATAAACCAGCTAGTTGGTGCCACATTGTGGTACCAGTTTGTCACTTTGGTCCATCCCCTGGACTTTGTCATAACTGTACAAAGAAAGCTCAAGGAGCTATTCTAAAACCAAAAGCAACACTGGAACACTACTGAGCTGCTGAGTCTCCTGTCTAGGGAGAGGTTGGGGAGGGGTTTGGTCAGCCGCCCATGTGCATCCATACCTAGAAAGTGACTTTACTTGCACAGGAGTGCAAGTCCATCTGAAGGTTGATATTTGTGTAGGGATGTGAATCTTTCTCTGTGATCCTACATCCTTAATCAGAGTCATCCTTTCCAATTCAGGTGAAACCTATAACTCAACGAATCTATGACTAACCCAACCAACACCTACCAAAGTCAACATTGACAAACAACCAGCCTTCCCACATTATCATGGTTGATCTCAGACAAACTAACTCAGAATCTGCTTCTGCCATTCAGAACTTCAAAATGTTGTGAAGGTATTTCCTCACTTTGTCTGTTGCCTGATTGTGCCTGAACACAATGTCATACCTACCTTCCAGAGGCAGAGATCCTCAGTAGAGGGTTCTCTATAAGACTGTCTATAACCCCTTTCCATTGGGACCTGGAGTGGACTGAATACAGCAGTCACATATATTTGCAGAGGCTCATTGGATGGCAGACCACAAATAACCTTTCTTGCCTGGAGAAACTAAATTCTGCATTTAGTTAGATTGTTCTCAGTTGCGACCTTTATTTTTTTTAAAGGACTGCTTTTAAAGTTTTAGTTGCACTCTAGACCCATATTCCTCACCTATAGATACCCCATTCAAAGAGAAGCAAGATAATTGATGGACCTCCTCCTGGACCTGGCTAAGATGACCATCAACATTGATCCAGATGGTGATCCATGAAGGGTTTCAAATCTCTTGACTGTCTTCCCCTCTTCTGAGATTACATCATGGAGAAGGAGCATGTGGAGTCCATTGACACGAAAAAAACCTTAAGTGAAAGCTGAGGTTAATTTTGTTAAGTTCCCATTGAAATATTGAGTGTGTGTTTGTTTTGGTGCCCCACCAGGGACTGTTAAAAGCGTGATTGTTTATTATTTAAGGTTAGAAAGGAGGTTTGTCTGCAGCATTGTACCCCAACGTTTAGTTTGTTCCACAGCACGTAATACAGAAGTGCGTAATAGGTAGAAGGTTGGCTGTATCTGTGGGCCATGGAAAATGCAAATGGCAAAGAGTCGGTGGCGTAATGGAGGAGCATTTTCTGACCCTGGGAAAGGCACTGTATGTTTAAAGGAAGGGGGTGGGACATTGTCTGTCAGCGATTGGGGCATTGTCTGTTGTGGGAGAGGCATTGTCTGTCAGGGGTGAGGCACCATATGTCAGGGGGAGAGGCACTGTCTTCCAGGGAAGGGGCACTCTGTCAAGGGGAAGGGACACTCTCTGTCCAGGGGAGGGGCACCATTTGTCAGGGAGAGGTACACTATCTGCAGGAACCTGCAAATCAAAGGTGCCCCTGAGGTCTAAAAGTGAAGTTCTGAATGGCAGAAGCAGATTCTGAGTTAGTTTGTCTGAGATCAACCATAATAATGTGGGAAGGCTGGTTGTTTGTCAATGTTGACTTTGGTAGGTGTTGGTTGGGTTAGTCATAGAGTCATTGAGTTATAGGTTTCACCTGAACTGGAAAGGGACCAATATCTTTCTGGAAAGATTTACTATTTTGGGAGCCTGTAAATATAGGGACAGGGGAGGCGTATTGGGAGCTTCCTAAGTAACAGCGAAAATACAAAGAAGGGTGTAAATGTTTCTGAATCAGAAAAGAGCAAGTTATTTAGAAAAGACAGACAAGAGCAAGTTCAGCGAATGAGGTAACTCTGAAGAATCCAACTGCATTTATTTCAATGCAAGAGGTCTTACAAGTAAGACTGATGAACTCAGGACATATATGGGAACATGGAACTAGGACATTGCAGCTATTATAGAAACTTGGTTGAAGGAAGGAAGACTGGCAGCTCAATGTTCCGGGTTTTAGATGTTATAAGAAGGGAATAAAAAGAGACAAGAAGGGAGGGGGCGGTGGCATTTTTGATTAAGGAAATCATTACTATTGTAGTAGAGAAGATATTTCTGAGGGATCATTTAGTGAAAATATATGGGTTGAAATTAGAAATATGAAGGGATGATCCCTTGTTGGGATTGTACTGTAGGCACCTCCATTAGTCAGAGGGAAATTGAGAAGCAAATATGTAAAGAAAAGTCCCAAATATATGTAAGAATAATAAGGTTATAATAGTAGTGGATTTTAATTTTCCAAACATTGACTGGGGTTGCCATCATATTAAAAGTGTGATAGTGAAGAATTTGTTAAATAGTTGAAGAAATTTTCTTTCTCAATATGTAAATGTACCTCCTAAAGAAGGAGCAAAACCTGACTTTCTCTTGAGAAATAAGGCAGGGCAAGTGATTGAAGTGTTTGTAGGAGAACACGTTGCGGCTAGTGGTCATATTACTATTAGTTTTACAATAGTTATGGAAAAGGATAAGTCTTCCATAAAAGATAAAATTCTTAAATGGAGAAAGGCAAGTTTTAAGTATATGAACCAAGAACTTTCAAAAGTTGATTAGAATAGAGCATTCACAAGTAAGGGGAGGACTTACATGTTGGAGGCCTTTAAAGTGTCACAACAAGAGTTCAGAGGCATTATGTTCCCATTAGAGTGAAAGGCAAGGCTGGTAGGATTAGGGAGTGATGAATGAATATAAGGATTGAGGTACTAGGCAAGAATAAAAGAGAAATATATATTAGATATGTATGGGATCAAATGAATCACTTGAAGTGCATAAAGAGTGTATGGGCATGCTTAAGAAGGAAATCAGGAAGGCAACTGGGGATATGAGATAGCCTTGGCAGATAAGGTTAATGATAATCCAAAAAGATTCTACAAATGCATTAAGAGCAAGAGAGCAACTAGAAAGAGTAGGATGCATTAAAGGTCAACAAGGTTGTTTTAGTGTTGAACCTCAGGAGGTGGGAGAGATATTAAAGGAATATATTGCATCTTACTGTTGAGAAAGAAATGGAGGCTAGAGAACTCAGGGCAATAAATATTAATGTTTGAAAACTGTTCACATTGTGGAACAGGAAGTGCAAAGGTCTTAGAAAACATAAAGATAGAAACATCTCCAGGACCTGGTCAAGTGTATCCCAGGATGTCATTGGAAGTTAGAGAAGAAATTATGGGGTCTCTAGCAGAAATATTAGTTTCATCTATAAAAATGCGTGAAGTACAGGAGGACTGGAGGGTGCTTAATGATGTACCATTGTTTAAGGAAGGTTGTAAGGAGAAGCCTGGAAACGATAGACCTGTGAGTCTGACGTCATTGATGGGTAAGTTATTGTAAGTGATTCTAGAAGTTAGGATTTACATGCATTCAGAGAGGCAAGGATTGATTAGGGATTATCAGCATGGTTTTGAGCAAGGAAAATTGTGTCTCACAAACTTGATTGAGTTTTTTGAAGAACTAACTAAAAAGATTGATAAAGGTAGAGCAATAGATGTTATTTGGTTGGACGTTAGTAAAGTCTTGACAATATTCCGCATGATATAGACTAATTAGTAAAGTTTGATTACATGGGATTCAGTGCTACTTGGATACAAAATTGACTTGTTGACTGGACGACAGAGGATGGTGGTGAAGGGTTGTTTTTCAAACTGGAGGCCTGTGACCAGTGGTATTCCACAGGGATCTACTTTTGTTTGTCATTTATATAAATGATTTGGATGAGAAGCATGGTTTGTAAGTTTGCAGATGAAACCAAAGTTGGTAGTAAAATGGACAGTGAAAAAAAATCTAAGATTATAAAGAGGTATTGATCAGTTAGGTCAATGGGCTGAGGAGTGGCAGATGTAGTTTAATTTCGATAAATGTGAGGTATTGCATTTTGGTAATGTAAACAAGGACAATCAATGGTAGGGCCCTGGGTAGGTTTGTAGAAAGGGAAGCTCAGGTGCATCATAGGTAGACAGAGTGGTTAAGAAGGTGTTAACATGCATGCTACATTAAGACCATAAGACCATAATACATAGGAGCGGAAGTTAGGCCATTCAGCCCATCGAGTCCACTCCGCCATTCAATCATGGCTGATGGGCATTTCAACTCCACTTACCCGTATTCTCCTCGTAGCCCTTAATTCCTTGTGACATCAAGAATTTATCAATTTCTGCCTTGAAGACATTTAGCGTCCCGGCCTCCACTGCACTGTGCAGCAATGAATTCCACAGGCCCACCACTCTCTGGCTGAAGAAATGTCTCCGCATTTCTGTTCTGAATTCTAAGGCTATGTCCACGGGTCCTAGTCTCTTCGCCTAACGGAAACAATTTCCTAGTGTCCACCCTCACCAAGCCATGAATTATCTTGTAAGTTTCTATTAGATCTCCCCTTAATCTTCTAAACTCCAATGAATACAATCCCAGAATCCTCAGCTGTTCCTCATATGTTAGACCTACCATTCCAGGGATCATCCGTGTGAATCTCCACTGGACACCTCCAGTGTCAGTATGTCCTTCCTGAGGTGTGGGGACCAAAACTGGACACAGTACTCCAAATGGGGCCTAACCAGAGCTTTATAAAGTCTCAGTAGCACAATGGTGCTTTTATATTCCAACCCTCTTGAGATAAATGACAACATTGCATTCGCTTTCTTAATCACGGACTCAACCTGCATGTTTTCCTTTAGATAATCCTCAACTATCACTCCCAGGTCCCTTTGTACTTTGGCTTTATGAATTTTTTCACTGTTTAGAAAGTAGTCTATGCTTGTATTCGTTTTTCCAAAGTTCAAGACCTCATATTTGCTCACATTGAATTCCATCAGCCATTTCCTGGACCACTTTTCCAAACTGTCTAGATCCTTCTGTAGCCTCCCCACTTCCTCAGTACTATCTGCCTGTCCACCTAACTTTGTATCATCGGCAAACTTCGCTAGTATGCCCCCAGTCCCTTCATCCAGATCATTAATATATAATGTGAACAGCTGCGGCCCCAACACTGAACCCTGCGGGACACCGCTTGTCACTGGCTGCCATTCCGAAACAGAACCTTTGATCCCAACTCTCTACCTTCTGTCAGACAGCCAATCCTCAATCCATACCAGTAGCTCACCTCGAACACCATGGGCCCTCACCTTGCTCAGCAGCCTCCCGTGTGGCACCTTATCAGAGGCCTTTTGGAAGTCTAGGTAGACCACATCCACTGGGTTTCCCTGGTCTAACCTACTTGTCACCTCTTCAAAGAATTCCAACAGGTTTGTCAGGCATGACCTTCCTTTACTAAATCCATGTTGACTTGTTCTAATCCGACCCTGCACTTCCAAGAATTTAGAAACCTCATCCTTAATGATGGATTCTAGAATTTTACCAACAACCAAGGTTAGGCTAATTGGCGTATAATTTTCCATCTTTTGTGTTGATCCTTTCTTGAACAATGGGGTTACAACAGCGATCTTCAAATCATCCAGGACTTTCCCTGACTCCAGTAACTTTTGAAAGATCTCAACCAATGCCTCCGCTATTTCCTCAGCCACCTCCCTCAGAACTCTAGGATGTAGCCCATCAGGGCCAGGAGATTTATCAATTTTAAGATCTTTTAGCTTTTCTAGCACTTTCTCTTTTGTAATGGCAACCATACTCAACTCAGCCCCCGACTCCCTTTAATTGTTGGGATATTACTCATGTCTTCCACTGTGAAGACTGATGCAAAGTACTTATTAAGTTCTCCTGCTATTTCCTCATCTCCCATCACTAGGCTTCCAGCATCAGTTTGAAGTGGCCCAATGTCTGCTTTTGCCTGTCGTTTGTTTCTTATGTATTGAAAGAAACTTTTATTATCATTTCTAATATTACTAGCTAGCCTATCTTCATATTTGATCCTCTCCTTCCTTATTTCTCTCTTTGTTATCCTCTGTTTGTTTTTGTAGCCTTCCCAATCTTCTGATTTCCCAGTGCTCTTGGCCACTTTATAGGATCTCTCTTTATCTTTGATAGATTTCCTGACTTCCTTTGTCAGCCATGGCTGTCTAATCCCTCCCCATATAATCTTTCTTTTCTTGGGGATGAACTTCTGTACAGTGTCCTCAATTATATCCACAAACTCCTGCCATTTTTGCTCTACTGTCTTCCCTGCTAGGCTCTGCTTCCAGTCTATTTTTGTCAGTTCCTCTCTCATGCCCTCATAATTACCTTTATTTAACTGTAACACCATTACATCCGATTTTGCCTTCTCTCTTTCAAACTGCAGACTGAACTCTACCATATTATGATCGCTGCTTCCTAAGTGTACCCTTACTTTAAGATTCTGGTTCATTACATAGCACTAGGTCCAGAATAGCCTGCTCCCTTGTTGGCTCCATGACAAGCTGTTCCAAAAAGCCATCCTGTAAGCATTCCATGAATTGCCTTTCTTTGGATCCACTGGCAACATTATTTACCCAGTCCACCTGCATATTGAAGTCTCCCATGATCACTGTGACCTTGCCTTTCTGACATGCCTTTTCTATTTCCCGGTACATATTGCGCCCCTGGTCCTGACCACTGTTAGGAGGTCTGTACATAACTCCTACTATGGTTTTTTTGCCTTTGTCGTTCCTCAATTCCACCCACACAGACTCCACATCATCCGACGCTATGTCATTCAGTGCCATAGATTGAATTTTGTTCTTAACTAACAAGGCAACTCCGCCCCCTCTGCCCACCTCCTGGTCTTTTTGATAAGTTGAAAACCCTTGGATGTTTAACTGCCAGTCCTGACCCCCCTGTAACCACGTCTCTGTGATGCCTACCACATCATAATCATTCACGATGATCTGTGCCATTAGTTCATCTGCTTTGTTACGAATGCTACAAGCATTCAGGTAAAGTGCCTTAATGCTAACATTCTTATCATTAGAGATATTGGAAATCATAAGATGTCCTAAGTTATCCTTCCTTTTTGCTGCATTCCCAGTCTGTCTCAAGTTTAAATCCACCTGTACATATGCTATCCTGCTGCTTATCTTTCCATTTAACTCCATACTCCCTGTTGCTTTCACTTTCCCTTCCCCCCAACTCAGAAGTTTAAAGTCCTACTGAACAATTCGCTAGAACATTGGTACCTGATCGGTTCAGGTGGAGACCGTCCCAACGGTACAGATCCCCCCGGTTCCAAAACTGATGCCAATGCCCCATGAAGTGGAATCCCTCTTTCCCACACCAATCCCTTAGCCACGTGTTTACTTCCCTAATTTTCTTATCCCTATGCCAATTGGCACATGGCTCGGGCAGTAATCCGGAGATTATGACCCTTGAGGACCTGTACTTCAATTTCCTTCCTAGTGCTCGATAATCCCCAAACAGGTCCTCCACCCTAGCTTTGCCTATATTGTTAATCCCAACGTGGACCACAACAATTGGATCCTCCCCCTCCCGCTCCAATATCCTTTCAAGCCGGTCAGAGATGTCCCGCACCCTGGCACCGGGCAGGCAACACACCATGCGAGACTCCCGATCCGGTTTGCATAAGATACTATTTGTCCCCCTAATTATAGAATCCCCTGTAACAACTACTTGTCTTTTTGCTCCCCCCTCTTGAATGGCCTGCACCATGGTGCCGTGGTCAGCTGGCTCATCCTGTCCAGAGCCCTTTTCCTCATCCATACAGGGAGCAAGAATCTCATACCTGTTGGACAAGGTCAAGGGCTGAGGCTCCTGCACTCCTGAACTCAGGTTCCCCCTACCTGCCTCACTTACTACAGTCACATTCTGATGTCCCTGATCACTAACTGAATGTGAATTACTTAATCTCCCAGGTGTGACTGCCTCCTGAAACAAAGTGTCCAGGTAACTCTCCCCCTCCCGGATGTGCTGCAGTGTTTGAAGCTCAGATTCCAGATCATCAACTCTGATCCGGAGTTCTTCCAGCAACCAACACTTGCTGCAGATGTGGTCACTGCCATTCACAATGGGATCAGCCAGCTCCCACATCATACAGCTACAGCACATCACCTGCCCAGCCATCTCTGCTTAGTTAATTACTTTATTACTTTGTACAGGTTTGAGTTAAAATACTTTCTGATACCTCTCTGCTATAGTCTTTTTCTATAAACCAATTAATAGATAAACAAAAAAAGTAATTTTTTAACCAGCCACTGATAAAGAAATAGAAAATCCTTACCTTAAAAAAAACAGAGTACTCTATAAGGGGGTTAGAGGAGGAGGCAGGTGGGAGACACTACAGTTGTAGAGTCTTGGGTTTAGCCGTCTTCCTGATTTATATGCTCACTGCTTTCCTTCCCGGCTGTCCCTCTGGTCGTCGTCACTTCCCCCTGCTGCTCCCGCTCTTTCTGTGAAGAAGAAAATAAAACACCGCTGCCCGCTACCAGTAAGTAATTTTAAAACAAACTGTCTTACCTTAGCTGTAGCCTTCCAGGTTCGTTTAAACTTAGCTGCTGCTCGCACTCAAAATACATTGTTTGGACCTTTGAGTATCGGAGTTGGGATGCTATGTTGAGGTTGTACAGGACATTGGTGAGGTCTCTTCTGGAGTACTGTGTGCATTCCGGACACTCTGTTATAAGTAGGCTATCATTAAACTAGAGAGAGTTCAGATAAAACTTACAAGGATGTTGTGGGAATGGAGGGTTTGAGATATAAAAATAGACTGGAAAAGATGCAACATTTTTCACCGGAGGGGCAACTTTTTCACATGAGTCATATGTGGAATGAACTGCAGAGGAAGTGGTGGATGCAGATACAGTTGCAACATTTAAAAGACATTTCAATAAGTTCATGAATAGCAAACTCTTGAAGGGATATGGGTCAAGCACAGGCAGGTGGGATTACTTTAGTTTGGGAACATGATCAGTGTGGATTGGTTGGACCAAACAGTCTGCTTTCAAGTTGTATGACTCTGTTTACAATCAGGATACATAGGAGAAAGTGAGGACTGAAGATGCTGGAGATCAGAGCTGAAAATGTGTTGCTGGAAAAGTGCAGCAGGTCAGGCAGCATCCAAGGAACAGGAGAAGAAGCCCTGAAGAAGGGCTTATGCCCAAAATGTCGATTCTCCTGTTCCTTGGATGCTGCCTGACCTGCTGCGCTTTTCCAGCAACACATTTTCAGCTCAATCAGGATACATAGACAAGAAAAGCAGATTAATCAATATAGATGCCTATGGAATTAGGCATTGGTTGTTTGTTAACCAAGGTTTGAGTTTTATCCCTTCAAACATTATTTTGTCTATCTGGTCTGGTTTGGTTCCAGCCTCCTCCAAACTGCAAATCTGCTGCTTCCCTGAACTCATTTAACTTTTCTGCCAGGTTCAAGGGTTGTGTGTTCATGACAAGCAGTAACAGAACAACAAACATATCTGTAACTCAGCAAAGCTCAGGACAGTGAGTCTGTGATATGAGAAGCAGCTTTAATTTTGCTTATTTGTGGAAGTTGTGCATCATTGGTTGGCCAGCATTTATGGCCATCCCTACTTACTGCCTTCTTGAACTGCTGCCGTCCATGTGTTGTGAGCTGACCCACAATGCCATTAGGGAGGAAATTCCAGTATTTTGACTCAGCAACAGTGAAGGAATGCTGATATATTTCTAAGTAAGGATGGTGAGTGGCTTGGAGGGAACTTGCATGTGGTGCCCCTGTTCTTCTACATGGAGATGATTGTGGGCTTGGAAGGTGCTGTCTAAGGATCTTTGGTGAATTTCTGCAGTGCATCTTGGAGATAGTGCATACTGCTGCCACTGTTCTTCCAGTCACAACTTCATAGAATCATAGAATCAAGTCTGTAGTAATTTCCCACACTCAGAAACTGTGAGAAACTAACAGTGTGGGAGTTTCTACTTCCAAACTATCAGCAATGCCATGGGTTTCTGACCAGCTTTCAGCTTCATTTTTTTAAGAGCCAGCAGTTTTTTGCCACTTCTACCAAATCATTTCACCCTTGGTGACTACCTAGTTGAGCGAGTGACTATACTAGCCTTGTTTAGACAGACGTTATGAGATCCAGAATTATGGCCCAGCTGGTTCAGCTGGATGCACATCATGGGTGTAGCTCTCAATGCTCAATAGGGCCCTGGTAGCAGTCCAGCTATCAGTACTCCCACAGATTATGGGTTGGATGAGGGGCAACCCTGATGGAGTCCCTGTGGTGAATCTGTTGTTCAACTGCTGACCTAATTGCAGCTCTGGTCCAAGTATAGGCAAAAGAGTTGAAATAATGAAACTGACATCAATGGCAATCAGAGTTGGAGAAGGGGTGGGAGCGGGGGGAGGTGGGGTGGTAGTTCTCTCCATCTATTGGAGTCATATCTAACAGACCCTTTGGTCCAAGTCGTCCATGCCGACCAGGCATCCCAATTTGACCTGGTCACATTTGCCAGCATTTGGTCCATATCCCTGTGAACCCTTCCTATTCATGTACCCAGTCTTTTAAATGTTGTAATTGTACCAGCCTCCACCACTTCCTCTAGCAGCTCAGTCCCTACATGCACCATCCTCTGCATGAAAAAGTTACTCCTTAGATCCCTTTTAAATCTTTCCTCCGATGCCCTCTAATTTTGGATTCCCCCACCCTGGGAAAAAAAACCTTGTCTATTCACCCTATCCTTTTAATTTTATAAACTTCTATAAAGTCATCCTTTAGCCTCTGACTCTCCAGAGAAAATAACCCCAGACTATTCAGTCTCTCCGCATAGTTCAAACCCTTCAACCTCGCCAACATCCATGTAAACCTTTTCTGCACCTTTCCATTTAACAAAATATTTCCTAATGCAGGAAGCCCAGAACTGAACACAGTATTGTTGGAGATTCATCATCTCCATTCCAGTGCAGGAGGGCCTCAGAGTCATTCTTAAGCACAACCACCTTCAGCTTCTTTATCAATGACCTTCAATCATAAGGTCAGAAGTGGAGATATTTGCTCACATTCATTTATTGGTCAGGGCCAATCACAACTGCTCAGATACTAAAACAGTCTGTGTCCATCTGCAAGACCTGGACAACATTCAGATTTCTGTTAGGCAATGCTCATCTCCAACAAAGAAACATTTACCATTACATAATGACCAGTCTCAAAATCCTAGGGTTGTCATTGACTGAGGACTAGACTAGCAATATAAATGCTGTGGCTGTGAACAGATCAAAAGCTAGGAAATGGCTATGAATTCTGCAGTAACTCGACTCCCGACTCCCTAAATTTTGTCCACCATCAGAAGTGTGATAGAATATTTCCCACTTGCCTCCAGCAGTACTCAAGAAGCTTATCACCATCCAGGACAAAAGCAGTCCCATTGAATGGCAGCCCTTTTGCCACTTTGAATATTTACTCCTTGCATCACTGCTGCACAGTGGCAGCATCAGAGAGAAGATGGACTACAGCAACTCACCATGCCGCCTTTAACAGCACCTTCCAAGTCTGTGATCTTTACTGCTCGGAAGGGCACGTACATGTGAACACCACCACCAGCATGTTCCCCTCCAAGTGACATACCATTCAAACTTAGAAATAAGACACTGTTCCTTCACTATCACAGGATCAAAATCCGGAAGTTCACTTCCTCACAAGACTGTAGGTATACCTGCACCCAATGAACTTTAGGATTGATGTGTGGTGAGTTGTGTGATACATATTTTAATATCATTAATTTGGAGCATTGAATTTTGACTAGTTACATGTGGGCTTTCTGTATGTTTGGAGAAGTTTATTGATTAAACTTTAAGTATTGCTGTAGCTATAACTATTTATTTTAAAACAAAATATTAAAGGGAGGCTTTGTGGAGAAAACTGAGGATTTCTTTATATTAGGAGAATGTGGGAGTGAATGAAGTAAACAATGTAATGCATTATTCTTTCACATAGAAGATTCTGGAATTCTTTTGGGCTTAGGAGAAATACCATCAACTTGGGGGAAAGCTTTTTAGTATTAGTTTGGGACATTTTATTGAAGGCTAAGGAGTTTAGTTTAGAAGTTTCAGATCCAAAGTGTTTGGCTAAAACTGTGAAGGGGTTATTTGAAGCTGAGAAAGTCTAAGCTCAGTTGTATGAAGGCTCCAGGAAGAGGCTATCAGATTCTCAAAAGGGGAATGTGAAGATGTCCAATTAGAGAGAGAGAGAGAGAGAGAGAGACAAGAGAAATTATAGTGAGGAAATGATAGATACATTGAACAAATAATTTGGCCTGAATTTAAGACAGAGAGCTTCTCCATCATTACAAAAATGGCTTCAGGGGCCAGAATGCGGAGGTACTGTACACAAAACGGTGCATATAATTTTTATACAGAGGCAGAGGTTATGTATATGTGTGTGCGTGCATATGTGTGTGTGTGTGTGTGTGAGAGAGAGAGAGAGAGGTTCCACGTGGCCTCTGCTTCCTACTCATTCAGTTGGGAGTCCACGCCACATTCCCCCACCCCCAACACCTGCACTAACAGCTGTGCCAGCCACTTTCATCTCACTCAATCCCTCCCTTTGCCTTATTCCAGGAGAAAATAGATGGGGCAGAAATAGCTGAGGCAGGTAATGGTGTGATGATGCTGCTCACTTAACAAGGTTCTGTTGTCCTTGGTCTTTTTCTCAGAGGGCTCATAAACGCAGATTTGCTGAGAGGTCTAGCTTCGATGGGTTTTAGGGCCAATTTGATTATAGCTAACAGATGCTTCCTTCGGGAAAAGGCTTTCAAGTTTAAAAAAACACTTGTACAGGGAAAGAGAAGTGGCCAGTTTTCCCAGCTGAGCTTTTCTGGTTTGGTTTGGTTTTAGCAATCAGTCAGTTTTGAGGCAGCTGGTCCAAGAAACAGCTACATGGAAGAAGGTGTTCCATGTTGAATCTCTCCATCTCTCTCTCTCTCTCTCCTGTAAGACCCTGTGTTTGATTTTTCCGGTTTTGCTTAGAGATGTTAATGGGAATTGTTGCAAGTATTTGGAATAGCCTCATTAAATTGGAATACTCTGTTAGTTTTTCAGACAGATTAAATTATTCTATATTCAATTGTCTTTTGTTTGTGTTTCATTTGGTAACCTTGCAAATAAATGCTGTTTTATTTAAAACTAAGTGTTGGGTCAACTGCAACACTCCTAGACTATCCGCCTTACACTTGCTTAAAACAAATAGCAAAGTTAGGGTCTGGGTTACTTTCTTGAAATGTTTTGAGGGGGTCCATAACAATGGGATACCTGACATTTGACTCCTCCTCTCGTATGAGTACAGGATCCTGCCCATTACTGCCCTGAGCAGCCAACTAATTGTGCCCATACCTCAGACTGGTCTCCTCTTGACTGATTGTAACCTCCACTTGGGCTTGACAGAGGATTTCGACTTTGGGATTGTTCTGAGGAAAGATCACTGGACTGAAGCATTAACTCGATTTCTCTCCAGAGGTGCTATCAAAGCTGCTGAGCTTTTCTAGCAATATCTGTTTTTGCTTGTGTTTGAAATGTTTGAATGTTTGCATTCAAAGGAATCTGGATGTTTTAAACATGAAGCAAAAAGTTAACATCAAAGAGTTTTGAAAGTTGATGGTATGTTAATTTTTGTTACAATGGGCAAGAGTAAAGAAGTCTGGATTAGTGTTGCTGGAAGAGCACAGCAGTTCAGGCAGCATCCAAGGAGCTTCAAAATCGACATTTCGGGCAAAAGCCCTTCATCAGGAATAAAGGCAGTGAGCCTGAAGCGTGAAGAGATAAGCTAGAGGAGGGTGGGGGTGGGGAGAAAGTAGCATAGAGTACAATGGGTGAGTGTGGGAGGGGATGAAGGTGATAGGTCAGGGAGGAGAGGGTGGAGTGGATAGGTGGAAAAGGAGATAGACAAGTAGGACAAGTCCAGACAAGTCATGGGGACAGTGCTGAGCTGGAAGTTTAGAACTAGGGTGAGGTGGGGGAAGGGGAAATGAGGAAGCTGTTGAAGTCCACATTGATGCCCTGGGGTTGAAGTGTTCCGAGCCGGAAGATGAGGCATTCTTCCTCCAGGCATCTGGAGGTGAGGGAGTGGCGGTGAAGGAGGCCCAGGACCTCCATTTCCTCGGCAGAGTGGGAGGGGGAGTTGAAATGTTGGGCCATGGGGCAGTGTGGTTGATTGGTGTGGGTGTCCCGAGATGTTCCCTAAAGCTCTCTGCTAGGAGGCGCCCAGTCTCCCCAATGTAGAGGAGACCGCATCGGGAGCAACGGATACAATAAATGATATTAGTGGATGTGCAAGAAAAACATTGATGGATGTGGAAGGCTCCTTTAGGGCCTTGGATAGAGGTGAGGGAGGAGGTGTGGGCACAGGTTTTACAGTTCCTGCGGTGGCAGGGGAAAGTGCCAGGATGGGAGGGTGGGTTGTAGAGGGGCGTGGACCTGACCAGGTAGTCACGGAGGGAATGGTCTTTGTGGAAGGTGGAAAGGGGTGGGGAGGGAAATATATCCCTGGTGGTGGGGTCTGTTTGGAGGTGGTGGAAATGTCGGCAGATGATTTGGTTTATGCGAAGGTTGGTAGGGTGGAAGGTGAGCACAAGGGGCGTTCTGTCCTTGTTACGGTTGGAGGGGTGGGGTCTGAGGGCGGAGGTGCGGGATGTAGATGAGATGCGATGGAAGGCATCCATAACCACATGGGAAGGGAAATTGCGGTCTCTAAAGAAGGAGGCCATCTGGTGTGTTCTGTGGTGGAACTGGTCCTCCTGGGAGCAAATCCAGCAGAGGCAGAAGTATCAATGCCTTACAACAATCGTACAGAGGCCACACCTCCCTCCCAAACACACACACA
This sequence comes from Chiloscyllium punctatum, assembly GCF_047496795.1. Taxonomy (NCBI): domain Eukaryota; kingdom Metazoa; phylum Chordata; class Chondrichthyes; order Orectolobiformes; family Hemiscylliidae; genus Chiloscyllium; species Chiloscyllium punctatum. Next base: position 85,633,129 of record NC_092749.1, read on the forward strand.
GACACAGACAGTATTTCTTAAACACACGCACTCTCTCAGGTGTATAGACTCCTTCAGATGCACACACAATCTCTCAAACACAAACACATGCTGTCTCTCTGTGTCTCTGTCTCTGTCTCTCTCACGCACACACACACACACACACTCTCTCTCCCTCTATATTTCTCTCTCTCTCTCTCCCCCCTCCACACCTTCACATGAATATACACACGCACGCACATATAAATCTGTGGGGTGAATTTGCATTTGCAGATTTACATTTGCAGATACATTCTGTTTTGCTCAAAAAGCACACAAAGACAATCAGTTAGTGGTCATAGAGTCATGGAGATGTACAGTATGAAAACAGACCTTTCGGTCCTACCCATCCATGCCGACCAGATATCCCAACCCAATCTAGTCCCACCTGCCAGCAGTCGGCCCACATCCCTTCAAACCCTTCCTATTCATACACCCATCCAAATGCCTCTTAAATGTTGCAATTGTACCAGCCTCCACCACATCCTCTGGCAGCTCATTCCATACACGTACCACCCTCTGTGTGAAAAAGTTGCCCCTTAGGTCTCTTTTATATCTTTCCCCTCTCACCCTAAACCTATGCCCTCTAGTTCTGGACTCCCCGACACCAGAGAAAAGACTTTGCCTATTCATCCTATCCATGCCCCTCATAATTGTGTAAACCTCTATAAGGTCACCCCTCAGCCTCCGACACTCCAGGGAAAACAGCCCCAGCCTGTTCAGACTCTCCCTGTGGCTCAGATCCTCCAACCCTGGCAACATCCTTGTAAATCTTTTCTGAACCCTTTCATGTTTCACAACATCTTTCCGATAGGAAGGAGACCAGAATTGCAAGCAATATTCCAACAGTGGCCTAACCAATGTCCTGTACAGCCGCAGCATGACCTCTGAACTCCTGTACTCAATACTCTGACCATTATTAAAAAACCATTATTAAAAAAGTGAGTTTGATAACATTGGAGACTAATATATACAATTCACCAAATTAAAAATACTTATTTCCATTAGAATATTTTTCAATTCAGACTCACAATAATTTTGAAATATATTTACTTGCATGTGAAATATTTACTCCGCATCATGGAAATGTCAAGCAAATGTTAAAACAGTTAAATTTTATATCTTTATGATGGTAAATATTTATATATTTATAATGGACTAATGGTAAGGTTCTTGGTTGTGTAGATGAGCAGAGAGATCTCGGTATCCATGTACATCGATCTCTGAAAGTTGCTACCCAGGTTGACAGGGTTGTTAAGAAGGCATACAGTGTGTTAGCTTTTATTGATAGAGGGATTGTGTTTCAGAGCCACAAGATCATGCTGCAGCCATACAAAACTCTGGTGCGGCCGCACTTGAGGTATTGTGTATCATTCTGGTCACCGCATTATTGGAAGGAGGTGAAAGATTTGGAAAGGGTTCAGAGGAGATTTACTAGGATGTTGCCTGGTATGGAGGGGAGGTCTTATGAGGAAAGGCTGAGGGACTTGAGGCTGTTTTCATTAGAAAGAAGGTTGCGAGGTGACTTAATTGAGACATACAAGACAATCAGAGGGTTAGATAAGGTGGACAGTGAGGGCCTTTTTCTTCGGATGGTGATGGCTAGTTTTAAACTGAGGGGTGATAGATATAGGACAGATGTCAGAGGTAGTTTCTTTACTCAGAGTAGTATGGGCATGGAATGCACTGTCAGTAGCAGAAGTAGACTTGCTAACTTTAAGGGCATATAAATGGTCATTGGATAAACATATGGATGAAAAGGGAATAGTGTAGGACAGGTGGGCTTCGGATTGGTTCCACGGGTTGGCGCAACATCGAGGGCTGAAGGGCCTGGACTGTGCTGTAATTTTCTATGGTCTATGTTCTTTTTTTTTAAGAGGGGGGAGTTGAGGGAAAAATAGTTGCACTTGAAATATGTATTGAGTAATTGAGAAGATCAAGTAATGATTGTATTCCTTTTATTTTTCCTGTCAAAATGGACAATTTCACACTTTCTCACATTTTACAGCAATTTCTGGATCTTTGCCCACTCAGTTAACCTATACCTTTTTGTAATCTTCTAACGAGTAGGCAAAAAAGTTATGAAGGGGACATGTTTATGAGTCTGTAAGTTAGCTTGTGTTTATAAACTTCTCCTTTGGAAGTAAAAAACAGTCAGACTCCAAACAATTTCTCATGCCTAAAATACATTTTTAGATTGGAGGTGTCACCTCCTTAAGTTGTCTCAGGACAGTGACTTGAAACAAATTCTGGGATTTGCATATTAATTAATTGAAACCTGAACTCCATTCGAACTGATTAAAGATTTAAGAGCCATCTTATCTGTGTTCAATTTGTTTGCATGAGTTGTATGACTTTTTGATCTTTTCATATATATTCTGTGTCTAAGGTCTTCCTCTTTCACTAACACCCGATGACAGAGCAATGCTCCAAAAGCTAATGTTTTCAAATAAATCTGAAGGACCAATAACCTGGTGTCTTGTGATTTTTGACCTTGTGCAACTCAGTTCAACACCGGCACCTCCACATTATGAAGGACCTTATCAAAGGCTTTGCTGAAGTCCATGTCGACAACATCAACCATTTTTTCCTCATCAATTACCTTCGTCACCTCCTCAGAAAACTCAATCAAGTTAGTGAGGCACAACCTTCCCCAGACAAACCCAGGCTTTCTATTGCTAATAAGTCCATTTGCTTCTAAATGTATATCGATCTTGTCCCTGAGAATCTTTTTCAATAATTCCCCTACCATCGACGAGAGACTTACAAGTCTTTAATTTCCAGGATTATCACTGCTGCCCTTCTTAAACATTGGACAATATTGGCTATTGTACAGTCCTCTGGGGCCTCACCTGTGGCCAAACAGGATACAAAGATGATTGATTGTATAAATATAGGGAGCTGGTAATCAGTGAAGTGATTGGTTAACTGAAATAAAGCTCTCACTTAAACTGTGTATTTGGACACTGTGCAAAATCATATGTCTTCTATGGTGTAACACGTGAACCTTTGTGTAAGAAAATATGAAATCAAGCCCCATGAGGAGACAGTAGATCAGTTGGCCAGATACATGTTGGAAGAGGTAGTTTTAAGGATAACAGTGAGGTAGACAGGTGCAGAAGGGTGGGAAGGAATTCTAACTGCAAGAGTGGATCTATCAACATTGGATTAGCTTAAGAGGCCAGAAATGGTTGAGTGCAAAATAGCTGTGAAGCTGGAGAATGTTACAGAAAATAAAGAAGGAAGAAAATTTAAAAATCAAAACGTTGTTTGATTGAGAACCATATATTGGGAATGAAGGGATATGGGAATAGAATAGAAAGATGGTGTGGAAGAAGATCACTGGTGATCTTGTTGAATGGAGGACTTGACTTGAACAGACAAATGGCCTACTCCTGCTCTTATTTCTTATGGTTTTCTATAAACAATCATTTTGCTTATGTTTCCCAATGTTTCATTTTCTTCTTAAGAAAATGCCTCACCATATAGTTTAGACGCTGGTTATGATTACTTTCTTTCTACGTGACCACAGCTTAATTTAACAATCCACTTTGAACATGCATCAAGCCTTGTTTTGTTAAGTTTGGCCTATTCCACTTCAGTATCTTCTCCAAATTAGTTAATTTTGCAGTTACTTTCAGAATCTGGGTCATTTGCATAAACAGGAAACAACAGAGATATCAACACAGTGAAACTCCAATCAGTTTTGGCTACTCCACCCAGTGTGACAAAATACCATCACTATAATTCCCTGTTTCAGGTACGTAGTCGAATTTATGTCTGCTCCATTCTTCAACACTGGATCTTCATGATTTTTAGCAGTGTAAAAATGACAAAGGACACAAAGCTCTTCAATCGCTTTGAGGGGAACATTTTAGCCAGTGTGTGACAAGCCAAACAAGAGGGATTGGTGGGGGTGGGGTCAATTCTAGATTTTCTTTTAAGGGATTGAAGCATATTTGTGGGAGAAAACTTTTGTGTCAATGATCTCAATTCAAGGCAAAAAAGAAAAGTTAATGCGAGCTACCATGAACTTAAACTACAGAAAACCTAGTAGATTACAATGAAATTAAAGTTAAAAATCAGGAGACCAGACTACATTGAGGAGACCAGACGCCTCCTCGCAGAGCGTTTTAGGGAACATCTCCGGGACACCCGCACCAAACAACCACACCGCCCTGTGGCCCAACATTTCAACTCCCCCTCCCACTCTGCTGATGACATGCAGGTCCTGGGCCTCCTCCACCGCTGCTCCCTCACCACCTGGAGGAAGAACGCCTCATCTTCCGCCTTGGAACACTTCAATCCCAGGGCATCAATGTAGATTTCACCAGTTTCCTAATTTCCCCTCCCCCCACCTTACTCCAGTTCCTAACTTCCAGCTCACACCGTCCCCAAGCTACCTGCCAATCTCCCTTCCCACCTATCCGCTCCAACCTCCTCTCTGACCTATCATCTCTATCCCCACCCCCATTCACCTATTGTACTCTTTGCTACCTTCTCCACAGCTCTCCCCCCATTTATCTCTCCACCCTGGAGTCTCCCTGCCTCCATTCCTGATGAAGGGTTTTTGCCTGAAACATTGATTTTCTTGCTCCTCGGATGCTGCCTGACCTGCTGGGCTTTTACTAGAGCACCACTCTAATCTAGACCCTATTAGGAGGTAAATGATGTGGGCAGTGTTCTTAATGAATATTTCAAGCCTGTCTTCATAAAGGTGGGAAGCAATGATGAGATAAGGGTTAAGCAAGAAGAGACTGAAATATTGGATGGGTTAAACTCTGTCAGAGAAGAACTATTGGAAGATTTTGGATCATTTAAAATAAATAAATCACCAGTATTAGAAAGAATGTATCTCAGGTTGTTAGAAAAAAATAAACAAGGGAGGACGTTGTCAAAGTTCTGATTATCATATTTCAATCCTCAATCGTTATAGGAAAAATGCCAGAGGATTGGTTGTTTGCCAATGGGAGGCCAATGTTTCAAAGAAGAGTATTTGATAATCTGGGTAATTATAGTTTAACTTTGACTGTGAACGAATTCTCGTGATCGATTTTGAGAAATCCATTTAGAATAGCACAGGTTAATCAAGGAAAGTTTGCATTAATTTGTGAATGGAAGTTCTTCTCTGATTAACAATTATTTTGTAATGATTGACATGTGGGGTTAATGAGAGCACTGCAGTGCATGGAGTTACATGGATTTTTCACTTTTGGAAAGATCTCACATGGCAAGCTTTCCAAAAACAAAAAGGTTCCTTGAAATTCAAGGATATCGCAATTGGGATTTACATTGGTTTAATGGCAGGAAGACGTTTAGATTTAGATTTAGATTTAAATTTAGATTTAGGTTTGATTATCACTGGTACTCAGTATGGGGTACAAGAGTACAGTGGAGATAGTGAGGACTGCAGATGCTGGAAAAAACAGAGTCGATAAAGTGTGGTGCTGGAAAAAGCACAGCAGGTCAGGCAGCATCTGAGGAGCAAGAGAGTCAATGTTTTGGGCTTGACCCCTTATTAGGACTGAAAAATGTGCAATGTCACCATACACAGTACCATCTTAGGTACAAGCTACCTAAACACAAAATCTTAGTTGCAGAAGTAGATAAATAAATAAATTTTAAAAGTTCAGCACTGCCGTCTTTTTAGTATAAAAGTAGAAAAGTATAGAAATAAAGTTACAAACTCAAACATTACAGTCTTTTCTTAAGTTATGCTCCAAGTTATGCTGCAGATGCTCCAAGCTAGGCTTTCCTCTAGAAGGTTCACTCTCTCTTGTGCTGAGCATCCTTTTACCTGCATTGGACTAAGCTCCACCCATGCTCATCAGCTGTCTTTGCCACTGACCACCATTGCTGACTTTCATTGAACACACCAGGCTTTGCTCCTGCTGTCATCCTTCGTGACTGACTGTTGCTGCTGCCAGCTTCCACCGCTGCTGCCTCATCGCTGACGGGCTTGCACCAGGCCCCAGGTGCAATCATGCTTTGTTGCCATGTTAGCGCCTTGCTGCAGAGTCATGCTCTGGGCCATCCATGAAGCTGAGATACCCCTGACTGCCAGAGTTCTGCCCGAGCACTCCAGCTGCCTCATGCTACTAAGGTTACTAAGGTTCCCCAGCCACTGCCGTCGCTGCTACTGCATCCACAACCGAGCTCCCCTCAGAAGGTAAGTAGGGAATGAAAAAAAACTGGAAGAACTAAAAGAAAAAAGCGAGAAAAGAGGAAAGAAGAAGAAAGACCAACGGCCAGAGTGGACGTGTTCCAGTCAGGTCCTCTACTCTGCCGCCATCTTGCTTGCACAGAAATATGACCATAAGAAGATACAATTAAGGTGCCTGCTCCACCATTTAATAACATCATGGCTGATTTGATTACAATCTCAAATCCACATTCCAACCTGTCCTGAAGCATTTTTACCACCTTGCTTTTACAATGATCTATGTCTTGAAAATATTCAAAAACTCAGAGACAGGTCTGAGTGATGTGGGCTTTGGTGAGATGTATGGCAGAATTAGGGAACTAGGCTGGTCAATGTTGAGCCATTTTGACTTTACCTTTAATACTTTTCTCAAGTGGTGTGACAAGATTCTTGATAGACAGCAGTGAGATGCCAATTGATGGGGATTAACACTTGTTAAACACTTTGTTAAAGCCATAACTCACCTCATTAAAATTTAGCCCCCCATTTTACCAAACTCACTAAACAAGCTTGACATTGGGAAAACTCAGCAACAAAACTAAAGCAAGCATTTAACAGAATCAACTCATCGCTTGCTCCAAATAACATCAATGTTGAAAAATAGGCTGCAACACCTCCGTGACTCATAGACACCAGACACATACACACGCACACACCACATGCTCAGACATGGCCATCTGACATGTGCCAGTAACTAAGAACCCTCATGACACACTTCCAGGCCACTTACAAGGCCTTTCTGCACTTCAGTGATACACTTTTGCCTGCATTAGCAACTATTATTATCATGCTGCTGCAAGTACTCTGACCACTCAGGAGCACACACTCAGCTCAGAGACTGGAGTCTTTGCTCGCTGTCATAGGGCTCACTCAATTTGACCCTACCTAAATTCTCACAGCATCACTGCCTTGCTTTTGAGCGCTCTGTCACTCAGCCAAAGATACCAAGCTCATAGTATTGCCATCTTGCTGCACTGTTTGGTGCAGACATAAAGCTAGGATGCTTGCCATAATTAGAGTGATGCTGGAAGGGCACAGCAGGTCACGTAGCATCCGAGGAGCAGGGAAATTGACGTTTTGGGCAGCAGCCCTTCATTAGGAATTCTGGATTCCTGATGAAGGGCTCGTGCCCGAAATGTCAATTTTCCTGCTCCTCGGATGCTGCCTGACCTGCTGTGTTCTTCCAGCACCACTCTAATTTTGACTCTAATCTCCAGCATCTGCAATCCCCACTTTCACCTGCTTGCCATAATTGTCAGCAGGCCTCAGTCAAGTGAAGGTGGGATAGCCTTTGGTCAGGGGATCCCAGCACAGTAAGTTTAGGGCAGTCTCTGGTACCCGTCCAGGTCTAGCTCAGGGTGGGCAAATTCAGGATCCTCTCCTCTTAACATAAGAACATGAAAAGGTAGGCAATATTGCAGGAGTAGGCAATACAGCCCTTCGAGCCTGCTTTGGCATTTGATACCATCGTGGCTGATCTCTCATTCCTGATGAAGGGCTCTGGCCCAATACATCGATTTTCATGCTCCTCAGATGCTGCTTGACCTGCTGTGCTTTTCCAGCAACACACTCTCAACTTATCTTGGCTTCAACTCATTTTCCTGCCCACTCCCCATGACCTGTTAACCTATTACTAAATAAAAATCTATCTATCTGTCTTAACCAGGGTGAGGAGCTAAATGATCTGGTCGACATGGACAAGTTGGACCGAAGTGTCTGTTTCCAAAGTATACATCGCTATGAATCTGTGACAAGTAGCACATCAAATGTCAACAGCTTCTATTGTTTTCCTCATGGAACAAAAGAGAGGCAGGTAGGTTGGTGCAGCTGTTTCTATTAGTGCAGGTGGGAAGGTGTCCTGAGCAAGTGTGTATGGTTTTGGTTTTTGGTTTTGGGGACTGGAGTGGGTGAGAGCAATAGAAAGATCTTACAGGCAATATTGAGAGGAGTAGAGCATGAGCTGTGATGGGAGGTGTGTACAGTAGCCAAGATAGAGTGAGTGTGAGGTATCAGACAGAAGATGTTGGCATTTACATGGTGGAGTGGAGAAGGACATTGATCTTCTTGATTAGATTACTTACAGTGTGGAAACAGGCCCTTCGGCCCAACAAGTCCATACCGACCCTCCGAAGAACAACCCACCCAGACCCATTCCCCTACATTGACCCCTTAACCTAACACTACGAGCAATTTAGCATGGCCAATTCTCCTAACCTGCACATTTTTGAACGGTGGGAGGAAACCCACGCAGACACGGGGAGAATGTGCAAACTCCACACAAACAGTTGCCTGAGGTGGGAATTGAACCCAGGTCTCTGGGGCTGTGAGGCAGCAGTGCTAACCACTGTGCCACCGTGCCGCCATTCTTCCTACAATGCTGGGCACTTTTCCAAATTGCTGAAACTGCACTGACTCAGGTCGCACCCCTGGACCAGGCTGTCATACTACAGGTCCTGGGGACCACGGGAAATCCTATATTGACCCACCCGTATCCAGAAGATTTCCAGAACCCTTGTTGCAATGCAGGGTGCTGATTTCCTGTTGTCAACTGCATCTGGGGCCAATTTTAGCCACCTTGCAGGACAGCACTGGACTAACAGTGCTTGTATGGGTGCAGGTAAAAACAACGACTGCAGATGCTGGAAACCAGATTCTGGATTAGTGGTGCTGGAAGAGCACAGCATTTCAGGCAGCATCCAAGGAGCTTCGAAATCGACGTGCCTCAAAGGTTAGTAGATGTAGAAACTCTCGCCATGTTTAAAAAGTACTTGAATGTCTGCTTGAACAGCTATGACCACTGCCTACAGGGATATCGACTAGGTGCAGAAAGGTATCTGCTCTTCATCAACTGACACAGTTGATAGGCTGAATAGCTTCCTGTGTCATGAACTTTCTGTGATTTCTGTAACACCAATAAGTTTTACTTCACATGAAACTTTGTGAAAAGCTTTCTGCAAATCCAGGTAAATTATATTGAATTCGGAAAGAATGTTCCATCGAGGACAGGGCTCAGATTAACATTAGAACTCATGCAAAAATGTTACTGACAGTGAACAGAGAGGTACAACCTATATACTAGAATTTTCAGGAATATTTTGCAAGGCTCCACATTGATGCTATATGGTTGGAATTAATCTTCCATGGACAGGATGGGCTTAAAAGCAGGAACTGAAAGATGACAATTATTGGGGACATTTCAGACTGGAAGCACTTTATATTGAATCAGTGAAGACAAATGCATCTTCAGTTTTCTAGTTTATCTTTATTTTGTGAATGTGCAGCTGTTGTTTATTGGTGTGAGTTTACGTACAATAGAATGTTTTACAACAAAGTAGTGCTTATGTTATCTCCCATAAAATAAGAAACTGAGCCTAGATATCATGATCTTGAAGAATCCAATGAATATCTAATATAAGGAATTAACATGTATAAACACTGCATTTCAAAAGTATGCAAGTATCCAGACTGCTATTAAACTATGAGGTTGAAACCGTGGAGCATATTTCCAATAGTGTCATGCTTCAAGTGATTTGAGTTAAGATGGAGTATGAGAATTTTACTTAAGGTCCCATATATGAGTAACAACTAGGGATGATTCCATTAGCATGTCTCTTAAAGGCATACTGACATGCTGACCATAAGACATAACACAACACACCTCACTAAGTTATGAGCAATATAACTAGCAGTTACCTAGTAGTTGCCCCATCAAATCACTATAACAATCTGAGTTGTATTGGTAATGATTTCACAAACTGTAATTCTAATGCAGGTACACACATAAGATAAGAGATAGCAGCATACTGCTATTTTTCCAAAACTAATTATTACTGAGTTGTCTCATCATACTAAGAGGGGAAACCCCTGCTGACTTCCACTCAGTATGGTTAGAAATGAGGTTAGTGTTAAAACCACCTGAATTAAGAAGTAATTGTATTCATTGTTGGAGACTTGAAGTAGTGGCCCTTTTACACAAGACATTTTGCCTAAATTTGACTTATTCAATCTGGAAAATGTAATTAAACTGATATTGTGGTAGATTTATATGTAATTTTTAAAAATCAAAACAATAACATTCTTTTTTTCATGAACAGCTGTTTCTAATGAATTTGAGTTAACAAAATAACCTCTTCATTAATCGATGCCCAAAATTAACATACATGCGGCATCCTAAATTGTTATATGAATTTATAACATCTACAGGATCTATGCAGAAAAAAAATACACATGCAATATATGCCTTTTATGCTGAGTCTCTAACAATACTATTTTTTGAAGTAGCTTTGTGAAGGGGAAATCACATTTGACAAATTTACTGAAGTCCATTGCGGACATAACAAGCAGAGTTGATAAAAAGGAACTGGTAGATGAAGTGTATTTGGAATTCCAGAAGGCATTCTAAATGGTGCCACATAAAAGCTTAATGTACAAGATAGGAACTTACAATATTGGGGGTAATGCAATAGTGTGGGTTGAGGATTAGTTAAAACACAGAGAGTTAGAATTAATGTGTCTTTTTTAGGTTGCTAAGATGTAACCAGTGGAGTACGAGAAGGATCAGTCTTAGGGATTCAAGTATCTCCTATCTGTATTAATTATTTGAAAGAGGGAGCTGAGAATAACATATCCAATATTGTTTGATGATCCAAATATAGGTAGGAGGGCACGTTGTAGTATGGAATCTGCAAGTAGGTTGAGTTAGTGACAAAAACTTGGCAAATGGAGTTTAATGTAGGAAAATGTGAGGTCATGCACACTTAGTAGGAAGAATCAAAAGACAGGCCATTATTTAAAATGAAGCAGCATAGAAGGAGTTGAGTGCTCTTGTGCATGAAAACAAAAGAAGTTAGCATACGCATGCAGCAAATAATTAAGAAGGCAATTAAAATTTTGGTAATTATTGCTAAGGGGTTAGAGTTAGAAAATAGGGACATCTTGTTACAACAGTACACAGTGTTTGTGAGACAACATCTTGGGTATTGTGTACAGATTTGGCGTCCATTTTTAAGAAAGGATGCATTTGGAGTGTAGGGTTCTGGTTTGTAATCAATTATTTTTGATGTTTAAATGGTTCGAAATACCCACAGACCCCTGCTTCTAGACACTGGACCTACTTAGGGAATGTGAAATGTTTCAGGGTAAAAGAATCTGTATGTTTATTTGAAATACAAAAGGTAAATATAATACAAGAAAATATAGGTAAATGCAACAAACAGGGAAATTGACACAATCAACTATACAGAAGACAGCAATACTATTAAATACACTTTTAGCTAGATTAAACACGATAGAACCTAAACGCAACAGTTTAAGTGATAGAATCTTTAATCAGGTTTCCTACTCTTGGGGTCCCAATGCACTGTCACCCCTGCTTCCCTCCCTGCTAGCTCGGTCAGAACTTTGGCGTCTCAGGAGTTTCAGCTCAAAACTGAGGAAAATGCAGTTTTAAAATATGTCCAGTTGCTGAGGTTCTTGCCTCTGGTACTCTTGGTTTGGAATAGGCCTGTGTCTGGAAGCTCTTGTTTGGAAAGTGCTCGGTTGGCTTCCCCCTTCTTGGGTGTCCTTTGTTCCAATGATGCTCTTAGTTTGGCTTCCCAGTTCAGCTTCTCTGTCTGGCCTCTGTGGTTCTTGGTTCTGAAGCTGCTTGTTGGGGTGGATGCCTGTTAGTGCAGAAGCTTGTTGTTGAAAAGAAAAGCTCTTCCCATGAGATTGGAGCTGGAGATTATACTTGATGTTCTCTTTTGAGGTTAATTAGCTTTCCAATGGTTGAAGTATGTGTAAACGAATTTTGATTGAGGTTGAATGTCCAGTACCTCTGTAGGCTCCATATTGTCTGCGCTGGGTAGTCTGAACTTTCAACTTGCCGATTCTTAAGATATATCTATCTCCTCTTTAAATACTTTTGGTGATCGAATCCCCACAGTTCATGGGGGGCAGAGAATTTCAGACATTCGTTACCTTCTGAGAGAAGAAATTCCTTTGCTCCTCAGTTTTAAATGGGTGCCCCTTAATCTTTAACTGTGTCCTTTAATTCAAGATTCCCCCACTCGTGTAAACATGTTCTCAACATTCACCCTGTCAAGTTCCTACAGAATCTTGTACGTTTCAATATGATCACCCCTCATTCTTCTAAACTCCAATAAGTAAAGGTATAACCTGTTTAAGCTACACTTGATAAGTCAACCCCTTCATTCCATGAATCAGCCTCGTGAATTACTTTGGAACTGTCTCCTGTAGGATTGAGCAAAAATCCCCGTTCATCTAAAATACTGAATGCCACATGTATGTTAATTTTGGGCATAGATTAGTGAAGAGGTTATTTTGTTAACTCAAATTCATTAGAAACAGCAGTTCATGAAAAAGGAATGTTATTGTTTTCATTTTTAAAAATTACATATAAATCTACCGCAATATCAGTTTAATTACATTTTTCAGATTGAATAAATCAAATTTAGGCAAACTGTCTTGTCTAAAAGGGCCACTACTTCAAGCCTTCAACAATGAATACAATTATTTGTTAGTTTTGGTTGGTTGTCCTCTCAGAAAGGAGATGTAGATTGGAATTCCAGGCTAAACAATGGTTCCAGACAGCCATCTCAGTTCTGTGAGGTGTGTTTGTGTATTCTCCACAGAACGCATTCCAGCTTCAATTTTAAAAGTTTTGAAAAGTCCAAGGTTTTGTCCAGTATTTTAGATGAACGGGGATTTTTGCTCGATCCTACAGGAGATAGTTCCAAAGTAATTCACGAGGCTGATTCATGGAATGAAGGGGTTGACTTATTAAGTGTAGCTTAAACAGGTTAGACCTTTACTTATTAGAGTTTAGAAGAATGAGGGGTGATCATATTGAAACGTACAAGATTCTGTAGGAACTTGATAGGGTGAATTAAAGGACACAGTTAAAGATTAAGGGGCACCCATTTAAAACTGAGGTGCAAAGGAATTTCTTCTCCCAGAAGGTAATGAATGTCTGAAATTCTCTGGAGACCCCACCAACATCACTCCCCCCCCACCCGCCCCCAATGAGCAGTCGAGATTAGATCATCGAAAGTATTTACAGAGGAGGTAGATACATCTTAAGAATCAGAGAGTTGAGGGCAATGCTGAGCTGTCACAAAAGAGGAGTTGAGGCATGTTGAATGGTGGGGCAGGTGTGAGAGAACAATTGTTTAAAATCACTTGTGGGCATCACTGGCATTCATTTCCTGTCCCTAGTTGCCCTTGAGAAGGTGGTGGTGAGTTTCCTTTTTGAGCTGCTGCAGTCCACATGTTGTAGGTTGACTCATAGTGCCCTTATGGAGGGAATTCCAAGATTTTGACCCAGGAACAGTGAAGGAATAACAATACATTTTCAAGGTAAAATGGTGAATGGCTTGGAGTGGAACTTGCAGATGGTGGCATTCTCATGTATCTGCTGCCCTTGTCCTTCTGGATAAAAATGGTCATGGGTTTGGAAGATGCCTACTTGTGCTCCATTTCTCATATTCTTATTTTCTTATAGGGGTTGGATTTTACCTGGTCCTCCAAGGATTGGGATGCATGGAACTGAGTTTGTGAAAGAATTAGGGAAGAAAAAGAGATGGGGTGTCTGTTGTTTTCTTGCCACCATGGCATTTTACCAGTCATAGCAAAATGAGTTGCCACCATGGACAGCACTTTTCTCTGCCATCACCAACAAAAGGGTCCTTGCCAGAATCTTCTGGACAAGCCCCAGTGCCCCAGATTCTACTTCCATGGCCTGGTATTTGAAGCTTACCTTAGACAGAGAACAAGAAATAATTTGGATGATCAGCCTTTAAACAGAACATTTAAAGAGATTAAAGCATTTGAAGATAAGTGGTTGCCTGGAATCACAAATTACTGACGGATTTTATAAAGCATTTATCAGGCAAAATTGGTGGTTGAAAAGTCACAGGAACAGGGTAAATAAACATGCAGGATGGAAATGAACTTGCGCCAAGTAAATGAGCAGAGTAGAACCTAAGACATCTTTTTTATGTTATGCTGCAGTTTGAGGTGAGCATGAATGAAGTTACTCTATTTGACACTGGAGGAAACTCATCCTGTGATACAGAATTCTTGGCATGGGTAGTAGTCAAACATTTGAGAGTGGACAAAATTTTTCAATAGTATATTACAGTATGTGTTGTCTGCAAATGTCTGGGCATGTGATGGCACGGATTAGTTCTGTGCTGACCAAAACTTATGATACTAGCTTTCTCTTCTCTTTGCCAGTTGCAGTGCCAAAACCAATCACTGATGCATGACAGTTTAGGTGCTCTGGCTGTTTTGCCAACTTATATGAATCGTTAGTTCTAGCCTTTATTCCCTCAGTATCTGTTAAATTTACATATCGCCTCACGAGGGAATGAGAAAGGTTATTCTTTGTGGCTTTTTTAGACATTACATCCTTACCTGTAGGTCTCATATATTATGTGCAGAATTAGCTGTATTTCCAATTACAGATGAGAACAGTCCAACCCACGAGACGTATAAATAAACAGAGGGAGAAAAAGAAAATAAGTCATTGCTAAATAGAAAGTGCTCAGAATTAAGAATTAATTATGTTTTTAACTAGATTGATTTCATTTTGCAACACTTTTTTGCTTGACTGACCAATTTTGATTAACTCCACCAATCAAAGATAACATTTAGATGTCCATTCTACTGATTGCCATTGAGCAATATCCAATATCAATGCCATCAGGAAGAAAAGCCTCAGGTCTGCAGGTACTGTAATAATGTGAGATCTACAGTCCTGTGGGTGAACAATGGGCTTTATCAAATGCAACTGTGTGTAGAAGGTGATAAGATAAGGCATCTTACCTGGAGCCCTACTGACTGAAGTTTCAGTTCCATCTGACCTGATGTCTCTATGACAAATTTTCTTTTGCCCATGATCAATAGCTACCTTTAGAGTAAAGGTATAATTCTCTTAGCTCTGCAAGAACCCCTCAGAAGTGTTCACAATGATGGTGACATTACAGTGCACCAGATAAAAATGACTGGCTTTAACATGCTAGGAAATGCACGATTCACAAATGAATGACTTCATAGCACTATAATATCTGTGCTTGAACAGAGTAATTATTGAAGTGAAGGCAGGGCTGGAAATGCATGAACAGGTAGATGTTTGTCAAAACCCTGCCAGTCTTGTGTCTGAGCTGTCAAGAGTTAAGTGATATACAAAACTTCAAAACTATTTGAGACCCAACAGCCAGATAGATAAGTTATGGATAAGTTGGCACAAAGGCAGAATCATCTGGTTTTGTCAAATGAAAACCAAGCACATAACTATGAAACACTATGTACAACTGACTGGAGTATGGTGCACAGTTCTAAAAGCCACAGTATAGGATAGATGTGAATGTATTGGAGAATGTACAAAAGGTATTTACAAGAATACTACCAGGGATGAACTTACAAGAATAGATTGAAGAGATTGGGACTGTTGAGATGACTAAAAGAAGATCTGACAGAGGTTTTCAAAATCATGAGAAGTCTGCATAAAGTAGATAGGGAGAAACTGTTCTTGCTCATAAAAGGTTTGTGAACAAAAAGGTGCAAACATGAAGTGATTTGCAAAAACAGCAAATATATGTAAGAAATAACTTATTCATACAATGTACTACCTATGAATGTGGTGGAGGGAGGTTCAATTATAGCATTATTAAACAGGGAATTGGACGATCATTTGAATAGAAACAACGGTATGAGGAAAAGGCAGACAAATGGCCCCAAGTTGTAACGCTCATTTGGAGAGTGGTGCAGACATGCTGTGTGGAATGGCACCCTTGTGGTTCATAATGCTTCTGTAATCCTTTGACTTGTAGGTTTCCTGAGCAGTTAAAGTAAGTTGACATTGTGAGATATTGTGATCTGAGATTTTGTGTTACAGGTTATCTTTATATTCATTAATACTGGGTTCCTGTTCATTCATTCATAACTCTTTACTAACCCATTATTTAGTAGAATACGGTTTCATTCATTCATTCATAAAATCATGGTACTGTAGTATATTTTACTATACAAATTTAAAACAACTCTTTCTAATCAAAACAACCCTTTCAAAATTATTGCATTTTCACATCTTATCAGTCCTTGCTCCAAAAGTGTTTACCTTTGAATAAGTGTATCATATAGAACACAAAATTGGTGAAGATTGGGGACAATATTTTATTCTCACTCACACTTAACACTAGAGCCCCCCAGGGGTGCATACTCATTTCCCGACTGGACTCACTATATACCCATGACAGCGTCACCAAATACCAGACTAATGCCATTTACAAGTTCACTGATGACGCCACATTGGTTGGTCGAATCTCTGATGGCGCCAAAACAGACTATAGACAAGTGGAGAGTGTCAAACTCTTGGGAGTGGTCATCCACTACAAGCTTTTTTGCACTCTTCATGTGGACACACTGATTACAAAGGCTCAACAACATCTCTTCTTCATCAGGCAGCCAAGGAAATTTGGCAGGATGGCGAATACCCTTGCCAACTTTTGTAGGTGCACCATCGAGAGCATTCTGTCTGGATGTATCACTACCTGGTACGGCAACTGTGTACCATTCAAGATCGGAGATGGTTACAGATAGTGGTGAACTCAGCCTGAACAATCACAAAGGCCAACCTCCCATCTATAGAATCCATCTACCAGGCCCGCTGTCATGGACAGGCCACCAGCATTCTCAAACATCTATCCCACCCTGGCAATATTTTTCTACAACCTTTACCATTGGGGAGAAGATACAGAAGCCTGAACACACGCACCAACCAGTTTCAAAACAGTTTCTACTCTACTGTTGTTAGAATATTGAATGGACTCACAAACTCTTAACATTCACCTATACCTGTATTTTTGTTTTTGCCGCTGTTTACCTATTATTTACTTATCTATGCTACTTAACTATGTGATTGGCCTATATTGTTCGCAAGACAAAGCTTTTCACTGTGCATCAGTACACGTGACAATAAATTCAATTCAGTAATACCATACTCATCAATTCTTCCCGAAACATTATAATACTAATCAGCCCCTACCAACCATGTCCTGGACCTGAATAGATTTCCCAATTAGTATGAACCTGTTAAATACCTTCTAACTGGACCATTATCCCTTTCAGAAACTAACTAACAAAACAGCACTTCTATAAAATTGCGTGAATGAATAAAACTCATATCGGCAAATAGTAAACAAGTCTCACAAGCCAGCTGCGATAAATCAGTTTAAAATTCTGTATTCTTTTATTACGTATAGGTACAATTTTTAACTTGTTTAGACCTATAGCATAATATAGGCCTAGTTTTTTCTTTAACTAACATTTACTAATTTAAAAGACAAAAGAACTAACGCCTCTTAATTATGCAAGCAGACAGGACAGACACTCTTAATCCCATCAGAAGTAGCAGTCAGCATTTAGCACGTTTTAACCTATCTCCTGTGTCCCAGGATAGAAACCCTTCAAACCTTAGTCTACTATAGATAAAACAATGTAACACCACAGTAATGGAATTTTAATATATCTAAGAACTGTGTATAAAGGGGCTCTTGTAAGATTCGATTGCTGCCTAGAACGTGTGTTGTGTTTGCTGAATAAAGGAAGCTGTTTTTGCCACTTATCGATTCTGGTCGTTATTTGAATGCAATCCCACAACTTGGCGTAGTTGGCAGGATCGCTGGGGACATCATCTAAACCAACTGGTCTCTGACAGTTCTTTAAGGGTAAAAAGCTTCCTTCTTAGAGTAGTGATCTAGTTCTTGCATGAGTTGGCTATTTTATTTCGAATCCCTTGTGTATAGACCTCCGATCGGCTAACATAATCTATGTCAGGGAATTGCCCATGACGCGTGCATTAGGGTGATCATGGGGGACCCAGGGAAACTGCCTACAATGTTCAAAGGCGGACAAGCCCCTCCTGACATAACTGAGAAAGAAATGCTGCAGCAGTTGCCAAATTATCTTGAGGTGCAGTTCTCCTTTCGGAAGACCCTAACCAAACTTGGGCAGAAGTAAATATGCCCAAAGACAGTGAACCCTAAGATGACACAGGACAGGTCTGGGGAGAAACCATCTGACAGAAAAATAAGGACAGAATTAAATGGTCCCTTGAATTAATGGGACAAATTTGCCAGAGAAATGAAGTCATATCCCGATCAGCCCATGATCGTGAAGTAATCCAACTGAAAGAGCAAATAAAAGCAATGCATGAACAGCTGCAGAAAGAAAGATTCAAACAGGAAACAGCTCACCTTAAAAGTCAGGAGCTTGAAAAAGAGAACAAGAAACTAAAGGATGAGCTAACAGTCCTCGTCAGTTTCTTACCTGGTTCCCAAGCACACGCAGAATTTGTACCCGACCACCCGAGATATCCAGGAAGTGATTTGCAAAACAAAGCTATAACCTTGGAAAATAGATGGATTCTAGCAGTGAAAGCAATGACGACTGTATATCCCAGTACCATTTTTATGACCCCATTAAGAGCACAAAAGTAAAGATTGGAAAAATTGTCAGGTAGAGATTACAGGATGGCACTGAGGTGGATGTTCTGTTACTACAGACTGAAATGCACACCGTGCATAGACCTAAGACCCCTGAGAATATAGAAAGGTGTCTAAAGAAATGCCTCACCCAAAGAAGGGGCCAATGAAGACATGGGAAAGCCTAGACTGGTTAAGGGGGGTATACATGCTCCATCCCTGTGACGGGCTCCAAATTCTGAATGTGATTATAACTAAAAGAGAAGGACACCTTCAGCTTGAGGCAGTCAGAGGTGATCTTGGAGAGTATGAGAAGGAGCTGCAAGCTGGCTAAGCAGTAATAAAACAGTGGTTACAGGGACATAGACTGCATAAGACTGATTGGACAAATGCCACAGCTTGCAGTCAAAAACCCACAGAAGAAGTTAGAGAATATGAGGAAAGGTGTAGGTCAACCTGGAAAGAATATGCAGGAGTCCCAAATGTGCAGGATGACTGGGATTTTGACGGTTGCATTAATGGCCTGCTGAAGTCTACTTTTGTGGCTGGACTTAAACCTGAGCTCACTAAAATGTTAAAGCTGACCAAAGTGGATTGGGACCAGAGGGGGATTAATTACTATGAAGTGGTGAACCGAGCCCACCAGCATATGGGCATCAAACTGTGAGTTCTTCAGGCAGGACAAATGAAACAGACCCCCAGTAACACCAGGAAGACTCAAGACAAACCCACAGGGAAGTGGGAAGGAAGGCCACTGGGCTAGGGGGTGCTGGCAAAGTGGAAAAGGGGGAAGTCGCTTCATAAGCAATGAGGAAAAGGAGAACCAGTAAACTGGGAGTAATACCAATTTCCTAGAACAGTTAAAAAAAACTAACCACCTAGCAATAGCATGAGCTGCTAAAGTTGACAAAAAACTGAAAGAGCTTGCCCTGTGCCCCTCTATGCTCCTACTGGCTTTATGCCAGCAAAGGGGAGACGGACTATATGTGAACATGAGGGTAGGCGATCTGGACATGGGGTGCTTTTTGGACACAGGAGCAGAATTGACAAGCCTATCCCAGATATATGAGCCTAAACTCCCACTAGACAGGATAGTGAGGACAGCTTATAGAGCAGGAGCTGACAGGATTGAAATCAAACGGACCAAATCCATACGCCTTGAATTTGCCCCCGACGAGTTAGTAACTTTTACATGGGTAGGACCTGGAGCCCAGCTGCTCCTCAGGATGGATATCATCACCCAGCTGAATTCGTTTTTACACTTCGATGATCCTCATTTGGAGAGTGGTGCAGACATGCTGAGTGGAATGGCATCCTTGTGGGTCGTAACAGTTCTGTAATTCTGTGACTTGTAGGTTTCCTGAGCAGTTAAAGTAAGTTGGCATGATAATAACCCATAGAAGAACATTTGATCTCATCTATTTAGAAGGTCCTTGAATCTATAGACAGAGCCTGAAACTGCAGAAATAGAGGTGCAACTTTGCAAGGTAGCACCGTGGTTCAGTTACATCTCTCTGGATATTATATTTTGTTCTCTAAGAACCTACAGACTGATTCTGTTTTCTGCAGATGGGGAAGAAGATAATCTTTGAAAACAATCTAGCATAGGACCTGAATATTCAAGGGTATTTGCCATTTCAGAACCACAGGAAGAAAAGGAAAAGAGTTGACGTAGCTGTGTTGATAAAGGATGAGCAAGAATGTTAACAAAAGTGGCTTTGGTTTTGGGTAGCACAATGGCTCAGTGCTGCCTTGCAGTACCAGGGACTTTGGTTTCATTCCATCGTCGGGCGACTGTCTAGGTGGAGTTTACATATTCTGCATGGGTTTCCCCCCACAGTCCAAACATTTGTAGACTAGATGGATTGGCCATGCTAAATTGCACACAGTGTCCAGGGATGTGTAGGTTAGGTGGGTTAGCCATGAAAAATGCAGGGTTAAAGGGATAGGGTAGGGGTTTGGTCTGGGTGGTTGCTCTTCAGAAGGTCTGTGTGGACTTGATGGGCTGAATGGCCTGCTTCCACATTGTAGGGATTCTGTTAAAAAAAAGTTCAACATGTAGAATCAATTTGGGTGTAAATAAGAAATAACAAGGAAAATACTAATTTATACGCCTCCTGTTAGTAGTTGCACTATTGGACAGAATATAAATCAAGAGATAATGGAGCCTCGTAAGCAATGTACTTGAATAATCATTGAAGATTTTTTAACCTTCATTTAGGTTAGATGAATTAAGTTAGCAAAAGTAGCCTGGAGGACAAGTTCATGAGTCATATTTGAGACCATTTCTTAAAACAATATGTTACATATTTAACTTGAGAGCAGGTTGTTTTAATTCTGATAGTATGTAATAAGACAGATTTAAAGAATGACTTCATTATAAATGGTTCTCTAGATAAGAGTGTTCATAACACATAAGTATCTATGAATAGGATGCTTGATCCATGGCTAACTAATGAATTTAAGGATGGCATCAAATTAAAAGAACATTCTACAGTACTGAAAAGATTACTGGTTGGTTAGAAGAGTTAAAAAAAATTAGAAACCAGCAAAGTACAACAAAAAGAAAGGGAAATTGGAGCACGAGAGAACATTAGCAAGAAATATAAAAATAGACAGCAAAAACTTTGAGAGGAAAAGAATAGGGAAAGTTGCCATGGGTCTCTTAGAGAGGTGAGACGAGGGAATTAATAATGGAAATCAAAGAAATGGCCAGTTCTCTAGCTGAGTAGTTTGGTTCAGAACTTGAGTTAGGAGCTCAGCTGTGGAGCTGTATGGAAACAGGCTACTAATCTCTTTCTCCTTCTGCTCTTCTAACATCAACCTGTAAGCCTTTGTTTCACTTTTTGCTCTGTGTTTCAGGGGTTTATTTACTGGGATTGTTGTGCATATTCATTAGATTAGATTACTTACAGTGTGGAAACAGGCCCTTCGGCCCAACAAGTCCACACCGCCCCGCCGAAGAGCAACCCACCCATACCCCTACATCTACCCCTTACCTAACACTACGGGCAATTTAGCATGGCCAATTCACCTGACCTGCACATCTTTGGACTGTGGGAGGAAACCGGAGCACCCGGAGGAAACCCACGCAGACACGGGGAGAACGTGCAAACTCCACACAGTCAGTCGCCTGAGGCGGGAATTGAACCCGGGTCACCGGCGCTGTGAGGCAGCAGTGCTAACCACTGTGCCACCGTGCCGCCCAAAACAGCATAATTAAGTCTAGTTTGGATAAACTGAGTTCTGTGGCTAATCTGTATTCTATTCTTTATGTTTCATTCCGTAATTTTGTGAATAAATTTTTGTCTGTTTTAAAACCTGATAAGTCAACCTATCTAACTTACTCTGGGTAATTTTCACTGTACACTTACCAAAACAAATTGCAAAGTTATGGTCTGGGCTGTCTGCTTAATTTTGTTTTGAGTGGTCTGCCTTAGTCCATAACAACAGCAGATCAGGCAAGATAGTTGTCGTTTTGGGCACAGGCCCTTCATCAGGAATGTGGGTGTAGAAGGGAGCTGAAAGATAAATAGGAGGATGGGGAGGGACAGGGGGGGAAGGTAGTTGGGAAGTCCATAGGTGGATACAGGTGGGGGCTGCTTTTGATAGGTCAGTGGAGAGGTTGGAGCGGATAGGTGGGAAGGAAGATGGACAGGTGGGACAGGTCAAGAGGGTGGTGTCGATTTAGAGAATTGGATCAGGGATGAGGTGGCGGGAGGGGAAATTTGGAAACCGGTGAAGTTAGTGCTATGTGGTTGCAGGGTCTCATGGTAGAAGATGAGGTCTTCTTCCTCCAGTCTTTGGATGGCTTAGATTTGGCGGTGGAGGAAGCCCAGGACTTACATGTCCTTGGTGGAGTGGGAGGGGGAGTTGAAGTGGTCAGCCACATGCTGGTAGGGTTGTTGGGTGTGTGTGCCCCAGAGATGTTCCCTGAAACACTCCGTGAATTGGCATTCTGTCTCCCCGATGTAGAGGAGACCACATTGAGAGCAACGGACTCAGTAGATGAGGTGAGTGATTGTGAAGGAAAATTTCTGCTGGATGTGAAAAGATCCTTTGGGGCCTTGGACAGAAGTGAGGGTGGAGGTGTGGGCACAGGTTTTACATCTCTTGCAGTGGCAACGGAAGGTGCTGGGAGTGGAGGGTGGATTGATGGGGACTTGGACTTAATGAGGGAGTCACAGAGGGAATGGCCTCTGTGGAATGCAGGTCAGGGGTTGGGAGAGGGAAATATGTCTCTGGTGGTGGGGTCTGATTGTAGGTGGTGGAAATGGCAGAAGCCAAGTGTGCTTTATCTGGATCTTAGTGGGGTGGAAGGTGAGGACCATGGGTGTTCTAACCTTGTTTCAGTTGGAGGGATGGGGTTCAAGGGCGGAGGTGTAGGAAGTGGAGGAATTAAGTTGGAGGGCATTGTTGATTACATGGGAGAGGAAATTGTGATCCTAGAAATAGGAGGCCATCTGGGATGTTATAGAGTGGAATTGCACCTCCTGCGAGCAGATTTGGTGTAGAAAGAAGAATTGGGAGTAAGGGAGGGGAGCTGTAGTCCAGGTAGCTGTGGGAGTTGGTGGCTTTGAAGTAGATGTCCGAGTTGAGTCGGTCGCCAGACACTGAGACAGAAAGGTCCAAGAAGGGGAGGGAGGTGTCCAAGATGGTCCAGGTGAACTTAAGGTCAGGGTGGGAGGTGTTAGTGAAGTTGATGAACTATTCAACCTCCTCGTGAGAGCGTGAGGTGGCAGAAATATGATCATCAATGTAGCGGAGGAAGAGGTGGGGGATGAACATAAAACATAGGACATAGAACATAGAACATCATAACACAGCAAAGGCCCTTTGGCCCTTGATGATGTGCCAACCTTTTTATCCTACTTTAAGATCAAACTAACCTATATACCCTTCATTTTACTATCATCCATGTGCTGCTTAAAAGTCCCTAATGTATCTGATTCTACTAGTACCGCTGGCAGTGCATTGCATGCGCCCACCATTCTTTGTGTAAAGAGCTGACCTCTGACATCCTCCCAAACGTTCCTCTAATCACCTTAAAATTATGCCGCCTTGTTATAGACATTTCTGCTGGGAGAAGTCTCTGGCTGTTCACTCTATCTATGCCTGTCATCACCTTGTACACCTCTACCAAGTCACCTCTTATCCTTCTCTCCAATAAGAAAAGCCCAACTCCCTCAATCTTTCTTCATAAGACATGTCCACCATAAGATGGTGCCTGTGTAACTGTGGAAGATGAACTGTTCCTTGTATCCTATGAAGAGACAGACATAGCTGGGCCCATGCAGGTGACCATGGCTACCCCTCTGGTCTGATGGAGGTGGGAGGATTGGAAGGAGAAGTTGTCAAGGGTGAGGACCAGTTCAACAATTGAATGTGTGTCAGTGGAGAGGAATTGTTGGGTTGGCAAGAGAGGAAGAAATGAAGGGCTTGGAGTCCTTTGACATAGTGCATGGACATGTATAGGGACTGGATGTCCATGGTGAAGATGAGGCATTGGGGGTGGGGGAAATGGAAGTCATGGAGGAGATGGAGGGTGGGGTGGTGTCGCAAATGTACGTGGGGAGATCCTGGACCAAGGAGGAAAGGACAGTGTTGAGAAATGAGGAGATATGTTTGCTAAGACAGGAGTAGCAGAGACAATGGTCAACCAGGGCAGTCAGGTTTGAGGATTTTGAGTAAGAGGTAAAACCAGGCGGTGTGGGGTTCTAAACTATGAGGTTGGAGACTGTGGATGGGAGATCCCCTGAGGTGATGTGGTTGTGGATGGTCTGGGAGATGATCTTTTGGTGATGGGAGGTGAGGTCATGGTTGAGGGGTGGTCGGAGAAGGTGTTGGTGAGTTGGTGCCTTCCTTCAGTGATGTAGAGTTTGGTGCACCAAACTACTACTGCACCCCTCTGTCCGCTGGCTGAATGATTAGGTTGGGGTTAGACCAGAGGGAGTGGTTGAGGAGTGGAATGGGTGTGAGGTTTGTGAAGGTGAGAGGTTGGAGTGGGTGAGAGGGGTGGACAGGTTGAGGTAGTCAATGTCACAGCAGCAGTTGAAGGTAAAGTGTTTGAGGGAGATTAAGAGACCAGGACAGGGTGTCCAAGAGGATGGAGTATGTTTGAGGTAGGAGAAGAGGTCCTTGGAGGGTGGGTGGGAGTCATAATTGAAAAAGGAGGCATAAAGGTGGAGGCAGTGGAAGGAAAGCTTGATGTTACAAAGTGTATGGAATTCATTGACCCAAAAGTGCAGAGGGATGAAAGTGGAACTTTTACTGAGGAGTGATCATTTATCCTCAGTGAGGGGTGGTCTGGGGGATGCTAAAAACCCAGCAGGGCTGGGGGTAGGGCCCTGGTGTACAGCTGGAGGTGGGAGTTGGCGTGGAGACTGCCTCTGGTTTGGGGGCAATCATGTGATCATTGGTAACATCACTGGAGGAAGTGACATAAATAGCAGCAGACGTGGAAGCAGAAGCGGTGCGTTCAGTAGCACCCGCGGGGAAAGAAGTGATGTTCTGGGTGGTGTTTGCGGAAATGGTGTCTTCGATGGCATTCTCGCTGGCAGCAGCAGAGGCAATATGGTCAAACCTGTCCATCTTCCTTCACACCTATCTGCTTCACCCATCCCACTGACCTATCACAATCACCCTCCACCTGCACTCACCTATTGCCTTCCCAGCTATCTTCCTCTCAGCCCCACCCCACCCTCCTATTTATCTTTCAGCCCCCATCCCTCTCCACGTTCCTGATGAAGGGCTTATGCCCAATACGTCGACTCTCCTGCTCCTCAGATGCTGCCTGACCTGCTGTGCTTTTCCAGTGCCACACTTTTCAACATGGAATAAAAATTGGCTCATAAGCAAAACAAAGAGTAGGGTCAATCAAACATTGGCAGTCTGTGACTAGTTAGGTACGCAAAAATGATTAGGATATCAGTGTCAATTGTATTAGTTCCAAGTTTACAGATGACACGTAGCTAGGAGGGAATATGAGCTGTGACATTGATGCAAAGTGGCTTCAAGAGGATTTAATAATTCACTAAAGGCTGACATGCAGGTGTAGCAAGCTAGTCAGAAGATTAGTGGTATATTAGTTTTAATCACAAGAGGATTTGAGCAACATAGTCTGCTATAATTTAATAGAATCTTGGTTAGAGTGCCGCTGGAGTACTTTGTACAGTTTTGGTCACCTTACCTTAGAAAGGATATTGAGCAAATTTTCCTCTGGCCAGACACTCATTATGACTGTGTAAATAGGAATTACATGTTGGGCTTTATGGAATTCCCATTGTAGTTTGTCCCAAAAGAATTACCTGGGAGAATGGATTATTCCCTTGACTATTCCTCTGAAAGTCTTCATAAAAATTATGTAAAATCGTTGCTTAGAAAAAGTTAGTCTAAATACAAAACTCCAGAGTAACTATTAATCTGATTCAATACTTATCTCCCAATTTTCAACTAACCCTACCCCCACCCATCACACCACCAATAACCGCAGACACCTTACACCCACCAGACCTGGCACCACAAGGATCTGATATGATCTCTGCTGACCCAAGATTTGACATTCCCACTGGTGTATAACACTCTAGGATCCAACATTGCCTGGGAACTACACAAATACTTCCCACCCACACCTAATCCCACAGTTTCTGGAGAACTGACAACCTCTACCCCAGGACCTGAAATAGTCCTGAGACCCTTATGTGCACCTGAACCCCTCACAGTCCTGCTCTTCTTGGTCAGGACCTACCCCTGACTCCCAAGTGGCCCCTGCTGCCTGCCTCTACCACCTCCACTAGTAACAGATTCCAGGCGCACCCCCCCCCCCCCCCCCACCCCCACCCCGCCACTGTCTGCGTAAAGAACTGTCCAAGTCTCCCTGAAACTTTTCCCCATCTCACTTTGAATTCATGACGCTTAGTAATTGAATCCTCCACACTGGGAAAAAAGTTTCTTGCTATCCACCCTGTCTATAACTCTCATGATTTTGTAGACCTCAATCAGGTCCCACCTCAACCTCCGTCTTTCTAATGAAAATAATCCTAATCTATTCAACCTCTCTCCATAGCTAGCGCCCTCCATACCAGGCAACATCTTGGTGAACCTCCACTGCACCCTCTCCAAAGCATACACATTCTTTTAGTAATGTGGTGACCAGGACTGTATGCAGTATTCCAAATGTGGCCAAACCAAAGTCTAAAAGAACTGTAACATGACCTGCCAACTCAGTACCCCGTCTGATGAAGGAAAGCATGCTGTATGCCTTCTTAACCACGCTATTGACCTGTGTTGCCAGCTTCAGGGAACAATGGACCTGAATACCCAGATTGCTCTGTACATCAATTTTCCCCAGGACCTTTCCATTTACTATATAGTTTGCTCCTGAATTGGATCTTCCAAAATGCATTTGTCCGATTAAGCTCCATCTGCCATTTACAGGACAGGTGTACAGGACAGGACAGGTGTACAAGATTCCATGCAGGGACTACAAAAATACTTTATAGGACAAATAGGCAGAGGACTAGTGATCCGCATTCATGAAAGATTCTGGGTAATCCAAGATGGAGGATGGGAATAATTGTGGCTATAAGAGCTGCTCCTTTTTTGAGGTATTTTAGGTGTTGGAGGTGATTTTCTCGAATTCCAGTAGCAGCGTTTACTGTTTTACATGCTGTTGCATTGTTTTGGAACTTTTGGGGAAAACAAGTCAAAACAATGGCACTTTTACAAGGGAGAAAGACAGACAAAAGGCAGTGAGCACATGGTCAGTGAGGGTGAGAGAGAAAGAAACCTACATGGCTAACTGACACGGCAGTGAATCTGCACAGCTACTGCCTTTGCTCTTTGAGTTCATGTATCGTTGGACATTGGAGTGCATCTAGGAAAAATGAATAAACAGCAAAATTCACAACTGACCTTGGAGGAAACTGTATGGGAGAAGTCACAACACAGGAACAGATAAGGGCATAGTTTTTAAAATGTAACCTTGCTGTAAGTCTGCAACAGTGCAAAGAGTGGGTTCTTTCTTGATTATATGTTTTACTGAAATCTGTCTCTTGATTAACTTTTGAAAATATAAACAATAAGTACTAAGTTAGTGTGGAGCACTTTGTTTTAGAGCAAAAAGACGGTGCTATTTTCTGGGTCTGTAGATTGTGAAGGAGCAAAGATGGCCGTTAGTAGAGTGATATGCTCTTCTAGTCGGATGTGGGAGTTTAGGGAGAGTTTCCATGTTACTGTTGATTATGTCTGCAGGAAGTGTCTTCGGTTGTGAAACCTATCAGATCGAATTAATTGGTTGGAGTGACAATTAGAGGCAATGAGGACTTTACAAGAGTTTGGGGGTGTGATGGATGGCAGTTATAGGAAGGGAGATAGAGTCAGGTTGATGGGTTAACTCAATGAAAGGTAGGAAAAGTAAGCAGGTAGTGCAGGAATCTTTCCCCCTTTCAAACAAGTATGCTGTTTTGGAAAATGTAGGGGGTAATGAACTCTCAGAGGAATGTAGTACAAACAGTCAAGTTTCTTGTACCAAGATAGGCTGTAATGTAATGGGGGCTACGTCGGGTTCCAAGCAATCGATTGTGAGAGGGGACTCTCTAGTCAGAGGCACAGACTGACAATTCTGTTTTCAGCAGCGAAAATCAGAATGGTGCGTTGCCTCTCTGGTGCCAGGATCAAGGATGTCTCAGAGCGGGTGCAGAATGTTCTCAAAGGGGAGTGGCACCAGCAGGAGGTCATTGTACACATTGGAACCAATGACATAAGAAGGGAAAAAGATGAGATTCTGAAGGGAGAATATAAAAAATTAGGCAGGAATTTAAAAAGGAGGTCCTCAAGGGTAGTAATATCTGGATTACTCCTGGTGCTATGAGCTAGTGAGGGTAGGAATAGAAGGATAGAGTAGATGAATGCGTGGCTGAGGAGCATTTCACATTTTTGGATCATTGGAATCCCTTCTGGAGTAGAAGTGACCTACACAAGAAGGATGGATTGCATCTAAATTGGAAGGTGACTAATATACTGGCAGGGAGATTTGCTAGAGCCGAATGGGAGGATTTAAACGAGTAAGGTGGAGGGCAGTGGGGGGAAGACATGGGACATAGGGAGATTGTGAAGAAAGAGATCAATCTGATACTGTTACAGTTAGGAAATGGAATGAGTCAAAGAGTCAGAGTAGGAAGAAACAAAGCAGAGAACAAGGTAAATTAAACTGCATTTATTTCAATGCAAGAGGTCAAACATGGAAGGCAGATGAACCCAGAGCATAGTGAGGAAAATGGGACTGGGATATCATAGCAATTATGGAAACATGGCTCTGGGATAGACAGGACTAGCAACTTAATGTTCTAGGATACAAATGCTACAGAAAGGACAGAAAGTGGAGACAAGAGAGAAGGGGAAGTGACGTCTTTGATGAGGGATAGCATTACAGCTGTATTGAGGGAGGATATTCCTGGGAATACATCCAGGGAAGTTATTGGGTGGAACTGAGAAATAAGAAAGGGATTATCACTTTATTGGGATTGTATTATAAACCCCCTAAAGTCAATGGGAAACTGAGAGACAAATTTAAAAGGAGATCTGTTATCTGTAAGAATAATAGGGTGGTTATGATATGGGATTTTAACCTTCCAAACATAGACTGGGACTGTCATACTGTTAAAGGTTTAGATGGAGAGGAATTTGTTAAGTGTGTACAAGAAATTTTTCTGATTCAGTATGTGGATGTCCCTACTGGAGTAGGTGCAAAACTTGACCCATTCTTGGGAAATAAGGCAGGGCAGATGATTGAGGTTCAGTGGGGCGTGCTGTGGGGCCAAGGACCATAATTCTATTTGTTTTAAAATAGTGATGGACAGACCAGATTTAAAAGTTGAAGTTATAAATTGGAGGAAGACTAATTTTGACGGTATTAGGCAAGAACTTTCAAATGCTGACTGGGGGCAGATGTTCACAGGTAAAGGGACGGCTGGAAAAAGGGAAATCTTCAGAAATGAGATAACGAGAGTCCAGAGACAGTAAATTTTGGTTAGCTGAAAGGAAAGGCAGGTAGATATAGGAAATTCTGGATGACTAAAGAAATTGAGATTTTGGTTAAGATAAAGAAGGAAGCTATGTCAGGTATAAACAGGAAAGATTGAGTGAATCTTGAGAAGAATACAAAGGGAATACATAGGGACCTCAATTATCCGAACAAGATGGGTGGGCACTATTTTGTTCGGATAATTGATTATTCGGTTATCTGATTTCCTCTGGGGCTTGGAGTTTTCTGTGAAGTCTGCTCCAGATTCAGGAGACGAGGCAAACGCACACTGCACGCAAGACCCTGGCTCCCACTCACACCCAACCTGCGCCCCTGCCTGCCCTGACCCAGCCCGCCCCACCCCAGCCCCCCCCAACTGCCTCCCCACCACCCAACCCTATCTGCTCCCACACCGCCCTCCTGCCTGCCCCCCACCCTAGGGAGTTTTACTGAAGAAAGAGACCTTGGAGTGCAGGTTCATAATTCCTTGAAAGTAGAGTTCTAGGTAAATAGGATAATGAAGAAGGCATTTGGTATTCATTCCTTTATTGGTTAGACCCTTGAGCAAAGGAGTTGGGAGGTCATTTTGCAGCTGTACAGGACATTGATTAGGTCACCTTTGGAATGTACTGTGCAATTCTGGTCTCCTTCCTATTGGTAGAATGTTGTGAAATTTGAAAGGGTATAGAAAAGATTTACAAGGATGTTGCCAGGCTTGGAGCATTTGAGGTATAGGGAGAGGCTGAATAGGCTGGGGCTATTTTCCCTGGAGCATCAGAGGCTGAGGGGTGACGTTTTAGAGGTTTATAAAATCATGAAGGGCATGGATAGTATAAATAGACAAGGTCTTTCGCTGGGGTGGGGGAGTCCAGAACTAGAGGGCATAAGGTTAGGGTTAGGGGTAAAAAATAAAAGGGACCTCAGGGGCAACATCTTCATGCAGTGGGTGGTGCAAGTATGGAATGAGCTGCCAGAGGAAGTGGTGGAGGCTGGTTCAACTACAGCATTTAAAAGACATCTGGATGGGTATAAGAATAGGATGTGTTTAGAGGGATGTGGGCCAAGTGCAGACAAATGGAATCAGATTAGGTTAGGATATCTGGTTGGCATGGATGAGTTGGACTAAAGGATCTGCTTCCATGCTGTACATCTCTCTGACTCTATGGTTCTAACATCAACTAGCCACTAAATGCCACCACCAGCTGTCCCGAGTAGCTTTACACAAGGATCACAAATTCGACTGGGACAACACAACAATAATCGGACAAGCCAAATAGAAGACAGCCAGAGAATTTCTAGAAACATGGCACTCATCCACGGACTCCATCACTATCTATCTGGCACCCTAACCACCTAGCACCCTACTCACCTGGATTCCTTAATATCACACTGACAACATATTTATCCATTGACAACAGCTGTCAAAGCGACTGCTGGGAACTTTAAATGTCAGATTATGGTAGATGACGCCTGTGGAAGTGAATATAGGGTACGCGAGAGGAACAGGCATTAAAGTTGATAATGCCTGTGGCACAGTGGCTCAGTAGTTAGTACTGCTGCTTCACAGCACCAGGGACCCAGGTTTGATTCCAGCCTCGGGCGACTGTGTGTGTGGAGTTTGCACATTCTCCCTGTGTCTGTGTGGGTTTTCTCTGGGTACTCTGGATTCCCCCCACAATCCAAAGGTGTACAGGCTAGGTGAATTGGCCATGCTAAATTGCCCATAGTGTTAGGTGCATTAGTCAGAGGGAAATGGGTCTGGGTGGGTTACTCTTCAGAGGGTCAGTGTGGACTTGCTAGGCCAAAGGCCTATCCCCACACTGTAGGGAATCTAATCTATGAACTCATGACCTCATCCTGCTCCTAATTTTCTTCATTTCATATAATCTGGAGTTTATTTCATATGTTTTGGGGTACTCTAGTTTAAGTTGAAAATGTGTTTAAGCTGCCTTACAGGCACCGGTCCCCCATATCAGAACATGATAATGTTTACAAAACTGCCATTTCTTTTTCAATCTCAGAATGCAATGCACATATTATACTCTTTAAGAGGCCGGTGTAAGGTTACCTCAGTTGTTGAAGATTAGGTTAGTAAAACCTCCATTTTCACCTTTGGAGGTAGATCTTGTTTTGAACAGTGTTTCTCATTTTAGGAGGTGTTGCTTTATAGATGTTTAACTGCCATTTCACACCTCAATAACACACATCAAAAGGAACCAATCAGAGATACCCATATATTTCTCTGCTTTTTGTTGGCCTGCAGATATTCATAACTATACTGCAACTGTGGTTAGAAACTGCTTAACTAAAGAGTCATCAGGTATTAGAAACAATCTGAATAAATCAAAAGTCTTTAACATTAACTCTTAAAAGTAACAAATCTATACTTAATTTTTGGGTTCATCATCCTGAAGGAACTTAGAGGAAGTGAGAAAAGCAGCATTTTCCCATTGGCATTCATGTGACCCAGTATACTTCAGAATGAGAAGATATTTGGTTCAAGTCCCATATTCAACAAATAATCTAGCTTGATACTTCAGTTATGTGTTCATTCATTCACAGGATGTGGCCATCATTGACTAGGCCAGAATGCATTGCCTATCCCTAAATGCCCTTGAGACATCGGTAGTACTTGAACCATTGGTGGTGAATCTCTTTCTTGAACAACTGCAGTCCATGTACGACAAGTACTCCCACAATACTGTTGGAAGGAAAGTTCAGAATTTTGACTCAGTGACTGTGAAGGTGTTTTCCTGTGCTTAAGTTGATGCTAGGTGATCTATCTAGTTTCACTCTGCTTTTTGATTTTGTAGTGGTTTGATAAACTGATTGGCTTGCTTGGCCATTTCAGACGGCATATAAGTCAACCTCATTTTGGGTCTGCAATAGGTAAGGATGACAGAATTCCTTCCCTTAAGGTCATTACTGAACAGGTGACCTTTTCTGACAATATACAAAGCTGAATCTAGAATTGATTGAGTGACCTGAAGCAAAGGTCAAGGGGTGTTTTTTTGACTGGAAGCCTGTGTTCTGGGGTTATCATTAGGGATCAATGTTTGGGTCTTTGACATTTGTGGCTTAACTTAATGACTTAGACTTGAATGAAGGAGGGTTCATCAGTAAGTTTGCAGGTGATAAAAATATTGGTAGGTGGTAAGTAGTGAGGAGGACAGAGGATTGCAGGATGATATAGATAGGCTGGTCAGGTGGGCTAATTAGCAGCAAATGGTATTCAGTCTGGATAGATGTGAGTTGACGTACACCGACAGGACAAACAAGGCAAGGGAATACATGATGCACAAAGTTATTTGCCACCAAGCCTGGGGATTGTCCAAGTCTTGCTGCATATGGCACAGACTTCTTCAGTATTTGAGGAATTACATGTTGATCATTGTTAAATCATTAGCAAACATCGCTATTTCTGACTTTAGGATGGAAAGAAAGTAATTGATGAACCAACCAAAGGCGATTGGGCCAAAGGCATTACCCAAGGAAAAAGGACTTTTGTGGTGTAGTGAGAGTGTCCCTACCTCTCAGGCAGAAGGCCTGGGTTTAAGTCATACTTGCTCCAGAGGTGTGAAATACCATTACTTAACAGGTCACTTCAAAAATACCTCTTTCTGAGGAACTAGGGGTTTGTGTGCAGTGTCTGAGTCCCTCCATAGGTGTGACAACATGTTTGAACAAGTTGATTAAAAAAATAAATAAATAAACTACTCTGAGGAACTCCTGCTGTGATGTCAGTGGATTGGGATGACAGATCTCCAACAACCACACCCATCTTCCTTTGTGCCAGGTGTGGCTCCAACCAGCAGGGAGTTTTAGAATCATAGGGTCATACAGCACAGAAACAGATCCTTTGGTCCAACCAGTCCATGCCGAACATAATCCTAAACTAAATTAGTCTCACTTGCCTAATCCTAACTCATACCTCTCCAAACTGTTCCTATTCATGTATCCATCCAAATGTCTTTTAAATGTTGTAATTGTACCTGCATCCACCACTTCCTCAGGAAGTTCATTCCCTTAAGCGAACCACTCTGTGTAAAAAATTTGTCTCAATGTCTTCTGTAAATCTCTCTCCTCTCATCTTAAAAATCTAGCCCCTAGTCTTGAAATCCCCATCTTAGGGAAAAGACAACTACCGTTAACCCTATGTACACCTCTCATTTTATAAACTTCTAATAGATCATCTCTCAACCTTGTACGCTCCAGGAAAAAGGTTCCACCCTATCCAATCTTTCTTTATAAATCAAACCTTCCATACCCAACAATATCCTGGTAGATCTCTTCTGAACCTCCTCCAGCTTAATAATATCCTTCCTATAACTGGGCGACTAGAACTGGACACAGTATTCCAGAAGAGGCGTCATCAATGTCCTGTACAACCTCAACATGACTTCCCAACTTCTATACTCCAAGGACTGAGCAATGAAGGTAAGCATGCCAAACACCTTTTTAACCACCCTGTCTATGCAAACTTCAAAGAATAGGGACCTGCACCCCTAGGCCCCTTTGTTCTATAACACTACTCAAGGCCCTACCATTAATTGTATAAGCCCTACCTTGGTTTGTTGTATCAAAATGCAATACCTCACATTTATCCAATTGAACTCCATCTGCCATTTTTCAGCCCATTGACCTATTTGGAAGAAGGGCTCATGCCCGAAACGTTGATTCTCCTGCTCCTTGGATGCCTCCTGACTGCTGCGCTTTTCCAGCAATACATTTTCAGCATTGACCTATTTTATCAAGATTGCTTTGTAATCTTAAAAAACTTTCTTCATTTTTTACTATGCCAGGTCTTTTTCAATATATAATTTCAGTTACATCACACTGTAAACTTTTGCTATAAATTCTGTGTCTTACAATCTTATACTCCACAACCACCTGATGAAGGAGCAGCACTCCGAAAGCTAGTGCTTCCAATTAAACCTGTTGGACTATAACCTGGTGTAGTGTGATTCTTACTACGCCACAAATTTTGTGTTATCTGCAAACTTACTAACTATGCCTTCGATATTCTCATCCAAGTCATTTGTATAAATAACGCCAAAAGACAACCGAGAACCAAACACTGCTGGTCACAGACTTCCAGTCTGAAAAGCAATCTTCCACTATTACTCCCTGTCTCCTGCCATTAAGCCAATTATGTATCCATTTGGCAAGCTCACCCTGAAACTCACGTGAGCTAACTTTACTAATTAATCTGCTATGCGGAACCTTGTCAAAGGTTTTACTAGAATCCAAATAAATAATGGCTACTGCATTGCTGTCATCAATCTTTTTGATAATTATAATCAAGTTTGTGAGACACGATTTTCCTTTGATTCCCATTGACTCCAGTATTGTTTGGACTTCTTGATGCCACACTCATTCCCTTGACATCAAGACCTGTCAATTGCTGGAGTTCTGCTCTTTTATCGATGTTTGGACCAAGGCTGTAATGTGGCCAGAAGCTAAATGGCTCTGGTGGAACACAAAAGGAGTATTGGCGAACATGTTGATTTAAAGAACTTTTCTCCTTTAGAATGAAACATGGTTGAATGATATTTCCAATAGTTGGTTATAATAGTTTTATTTTAATATCAATTTAAAAATTCTGGCTCCTAAGTCTGCCCATAGTGGACACTGAGTAAATGACTATGGAGAATACACAGGGCTATGGAGGGTGCAAGAGATACATGAAGGGATATGGAAGACTATGAGGAAGAATGGAGGTGGCAAATGTCAGCCTGTGAACCAGATGAGACAGTGACAGTGGGTGAGGGGTGAGGGTTTGACAGCCTGAAATTTATCTTTAAAACACCCAGTAAGTAGAGGCAGGGGTTTTAGCCTACTGCTCCACCATCCAATCTCCTTCATTGACACCTTAGGTCCTTGGTGGGGCAGACTCCATTCTGCATCCACCTCTCAGGAATGAAACACAGCACGTGGAAGTCTTATTGGAAGAACCAGGTCTGCTGGGTCGGGAAATTTCCCAACTTGACCTTCCTGCTTCCCCTATGAAGATTGGGATCATAGCGTTTGGTTTCACATTCCAGAAGAGTATTTCATAGCCAAAGAATGAGTCTTCTTAAATGTAACAGAAAATTGCTGACAAAACTCAGCAGGTCTAGCAGCATCTGTGGGGAAAAAGTAGAGTTAACATTTTGAATCCGGTGACTCTTCATCAGAACTGATTGGAGCTCAGAAAAAGTGATAGTTGTGTGACAGACGAGATTGAGGATGGTGGGGGAAGAGGTGACTGGATTAGTGAGACAGAGCCCACAGAGAAAGAGGTATGAAAAGGGTAGGCAGATGAAGGGGTCATGGATAGTATACCAGGACAAAAGAGAAGTTGAATGAATGGTGGTGAGAGGTGAGAGAGGGAGAAAATGAGTTGGCTGTGCTGAAAGCAACCCATGGTCATTAAAAAACATGGAAGGATGGAATCAGGCTCTAAAGTCATTGAACTCAATGTTGATTCCTAGACTGGAAAATGAGATGCTGCTTTATGAACTTGCACTGAGGCTTGCTGGGGCAGTATAGCAAGCTCTACATACCCTTCCTCTAATCCCATTTAAATTTAAGAAAACATATTCTTTGGTGATAAAATGTTTTCTTGAGATGTGAAAACAAAACACTATGGGCTAGATCTTCATAGGTTGTGAATGTGGATGGGTAAGGGCGTTGATAATGGTATATATCTAGACATCTGGATTAGTGGTGCTGGAAAAGCACAGCAGTTCAGGCAGCATCCGAGGAGCTGTAAAATCGATGTTTTGGGCAAAAGCCCTTCATCAGGAATACAGGCAGAGTGTCTGAAGGGTGGAGAGATAAATGAGAGGAGGGTGGGGGTGGGGAGAAAGTAGCATAGAGTACAATAGGTGAGTGGGGGAGGGGATGAAGGTGATAGGTCAGGGAGGAGGGTGGAGTGGATAGGTGGAAAAGAAGACAGGCAAGTAGGACAAGTCATAGGGACAGTGCTGAGCTGGAAGTTTGGAACTGGGGTGAGGTGGGGGAAGGGGAAATGAGGAAACTGTTGAAGTCCACATTGATGCCCTGGGGTTGAAGTGTTCCAAAGCAGAAGATGAGGCGTTCTTCCTCCAGGCGTCGGTGGTGGGGGAGCAACAGTGAAGGAGGCCCAGGACCTCCATGTCCTCGGCAGAGTGGGAGGAGGAGTTGAAATGTTTGGCCACAGGGCGGTGTGGTTTCCAGCACCACTAATTCAGAATCTGGTTTCCAGCATCTGCAGTCATTGTTTTTACCTATATGTCTAGACAGTTAGCTGGGTGTAAATGTGAAGTATATCCTTGAAAATTATAGCTCTAATGTTTTTGGGGATGTTGGAGAATGCAGGTATCCAGGAAATTGGTTAGAAAATCAAGAGCTCTTACATGATTCAATGGCAGGATCACGTCATAATGTTCTCAACTATTTCCAGCTTAATAGCTAACTAAATAGACAGGCTGATTGTCCCAGATGCGATAACCAATGTCAGGAGGTCATAGCTATAGACTTTGCAGCACAGATCATCATAATTGGGAGACAGCAACAGATTAAAAGTTGGAAGAATTGGGAGGGAGGTCATTGTGACAGAAGAGGAGCAGTAATTGGGAATTGCAGGAGTTAGGTTGTTGGCAATATATCTTGAAATCTTTCTTTGTTATGCAGATCCTGTTTATTGATCTGAACATTCCCTTCAAGATCAGTGCTCAGTTATGTCCATGTGCTTCTTTCAGGAAATCACGGCTTGTTTTTTGCACTTGGAGATACATTATCAATTGCCAAGTAACTGCCTGCTTGTTCTGCTTGAGAAGAACATTGGCCACCAATTGGGAATTAGAGGCTGGTGATCATAAGAGGGGACAGAAAGTGGCTGAGATGGTAAACAAAAGGCCAAAGACTGTTTTAACTCGGGTGACAGCCATATGCTGCTTCATTTATCAGGTCAATGCTTTGATCATTCAGAGTGATCTGCCTCATTTTGAAATTAAACAAAGCCTTATTATTAAATCATCGTTGAAAAGGTGGCACTGGAAAAGTACAGCTGGTCAGGCTGCACCCAAGGAGCAGTAGAATCGACATTTCTGGCATAAGCGCTTCATCAGGAATGTTGGGCTGTGGGAGTGAGGTGGGGAGGGGACTGAGGGATAAATAGGAGAGTGGGGGTGGGGGTGGAGCTGGGGGAAGGTACCCGGGAAGGCAATAAGTAGATGGAGGTAGGGGGTGTTGGTGATAGGTCACAGGGTAGGTGGAGCGGATAGGTGGGAAGGAAGACGGACAGATAAGACAGTTCAAGAGGGTGGTGCTGAGATGAAGGGTTGAATCTGGGATGAGGTGGGGGGAGGTAAATAAGAAAACTGATGAAATCGACGTTGATGCCGTATAGTTGGAGGGATCCATGGCGGAAGATGAGGCATTTGTCAGTCATCAGTACCTGTTACTTTCTCTATGGCAATACCTCTATCAATCAGAGTTCACTTGTCAACCAATCTGAACTCTTGCCTCATGAAAGAGTTGATTGATTTGCTTTTAATTCTTGCAAACCATCCTGATGAATGCAAGATGAAAAGTTTTGAAAAAACACATCTTCTTTTTCGCAATATTTTTCTCAGATTTCTGTATTTATAGTTATTGTTCATTGTGAATGCTAGTTTTGGCTTTTCTTCAGATATATTAATATTTCAGTTCAAATATGTTTTCTGAATAACTTTACTGGACATCTTCTCAGTTTTCCTCTAAAAGCCAAAACAATTGACAGGAGGAATTTCACATTTTTTAATGTCTTCTTGTTGTGTGATCACAGTTAACCAAATAGCCTACAGCCATGTTATACACCATTGTTTACTTATAAATTTGTACAATCAATTTTCCCTTCCTACCTC
Source organism: Chiloscyllium punctatum (assembly GCF_047496795.1). Taxonomy (NCBI): domain Eukaryota; kingdom Metazoa; phylum Chordata; class Chondrichthyes; order Orectolobiformes; family Hemiscylliidae; genus Chiloscyllium; species Chiloscyllium punctatum. The sequence goes on from NC_092749.1 coordinate 85,671,727, forward strand.
AGACCCAAAACCATAACATAAGCAGGCTGTTACGCCCTTTAGGCCTGTTCCACTAATCAATACAATCTTGGCTGATCTGACCTTTCCTACTAATCAAGAATCCATGTATCTCAGCCTTAAATATATGCAAGGACTCTGCCGCAATAGCTCTCTGTGCCAAGATGTTCTAAAGACTCACAATTCTCTGAAATTGAGAAACAAATTTGTAAGGATTTCTCAGTTACTGAAATATTGCACGCAATCCTGGTCTCCTTCCTATCGGAAGGATGTTGTAAAACTTGAAAGGGTTCAGAAAAGGTTTACAAGGATGTTCTCAGGATTGGAGGATTTGAGCTATAGGAAAGGTTGAATAGGCTGGGGCTGATTTCCCTGGAGCGTCAGAGGCTGAGGGGTGACCTAATAGAGATTTATAAAATCATGAGGGGCATAGATAGGATAAATAGACAAAGTCTCTTCCCTGGGGTTGGGGAGTCCAGAACTAGAGGGCATAGGTCTAGGATGCGAGGGGAAAGATAAAAGAGACCTAAGCGGCAACTTTTTCACTCAGAGGGTGGTACGTGTATGGAATGACCTGCCAGAGGAAGGGGTGGAGGTTAGTACAATTGCAACATTTAAAAGGCATCTGAATGGGTATATGAATAGGAAGGGTTTGGAGGGATATGGGCCAGGTGTTGGCAAGTGGGACTAGATTGGGTTGGGATGTCTGGTTGGCATGGATGAGTTGGACTGTAGGGTCTGTTTCCATGCTGTACAACTGTATGACTCTATTTGTAAGACTATGAGGGTGGTTATGGTAGGGTATTTTGACTTCTTAAACTTAGACTGGGACTGCCAAAGTATTAAAGGTTTGGATGAAGAGGAAGTTGTTAAGTGTGTACAAGAAAATTTTCTGATTCAGCACGTGGATGTACCTGCTACAGAAGATGTAAAACTTGACTTACTCTTGGGAAATAAGGCAGGACAGATATCAGTGAGGGAGCACTCTGGGGCCAGTGACCATAATTCTATTATTTTTGAACTAGTGATGGAAAAGGATAGATCAGATCTAAAAGTTGAAGTTCTTAATTTGAGTTAAACATTACACAACACCAGGTTATAGTCCAACAGGTTTATTTGGAAGCACTAGCTTTCGGAGTGCCGCTCCTTCATCAGGTGGTTGTGGATTATAAGCATGTAAAACACAGAATTCATAGCAAACACTTACAGTGTGTTGTAACTGAAATTATATATTGAAAAAGACTTGGATTGTTTGCTAAGTCTCTTATCTTTTCGAATGGACATGTTGGTTTCAGTTCTTTCAAATGTAAATTCAGAACTTACTTAAAGTTACATTCTCAAGTGAACTTTAACAATAGGTGCCATGTTGGCCCAGATAATGCACTGGAGGTGTCTGCGCCCCAATGTTCAGACTGATTATAATCTAAAAAAGGGCTTTACAAAATCTTATGTGGATTCATAGTTTTTGAGCAAATAAAACGTAATTCTGGAAGTACAAATTCACCCCACAAACCTATGTTTGTGTGTTTGCATGTGTTTGCGTGTGTGTGTGTGTGTGTTGGGGGGGGGGGGGGGGCGCGTTATGAGTGTCTGTGAGAGAGGCTTTGTATGAGTGTGAGTGTAGTGTAAAGGGGTATAGGTTTGTGAGAGGGTGCATGTGTGAGTGTGGGAGTGTATGTGTGAATGTATGAGAGAGAGCTTGTGTATGAGAGAGGATCTGCATGAGTGTATGGGTTTGTAAGAGAGTGTGTGTGTCTGTAGGAGTGTCTGTGTGTCTGTGTGTGTGCATGTGGGTTATCTGTGAGTGTGTGTCTGTCTGTGTGTATGTGTGTCTATGTGTATATGTGTGTGTAGTGCAGTGGGGTCACCTGTAGTGCGACATGAACCTGAGGTCCCGGTTGAGGCCATCCTCATGGGTATTAAGCTTGGATTTCAGCCTCTGCTCAGCCACATTACATTGTCGCCTGTCCCGAAGTCTGCCTTGGAGGATGGTCACCCGAAGGTCTGAGGTCGAATGTCCCGGACCGCTGACATTCTCTGACTGGACAGAACACTCCTGTGTGTTGATTGTTTTATGGTGTCCATTCATCTGTTGCCGTAGCCTCTGCTCAGTCTCACCAATGTGCGATTGTGTGTTGACCTCCTCAGGAGACAGACACGAGCTGCAACCGACAGGGTACCCTTTGTTGTCCAGTACTTCCCAGGAGCCAAAAAATGACGTATGTTCTTTGCAGCCTGCAGCACATTATCAATGAGGATGAGCACCTCGCCAAGACCTTCCCCACACCTCCACATCTCGCCTTTAAACAACCACCAAACCTCAAACAGATCATTGTTCGTAGCAAACTGCCTGACTTTCAGGACAATACCATACAACCTTGTCACTGTAGATGCTGCAAGACGTGTCAGAATGTCGACACAGATACCACCATTTCCTGTGGGGACACCTCCCATCATGAACGTGGCAGGTACTCATGTGACTCAGCCAGCATTGTCTACCTCATATGCTGCAGGCAAGGATGCCCAGAGGAATGATACATTGGTGAGACCGAGCAGAGGCTATGGCAACAGATGAACGGACACTGCACAACAATCAACAGACAGGAGTGTTCCCTCTCAATGGGAGAGTACTTCCATGGTCCAGGACATTCGACCTCAGACCTTTGGGTGACCATCCTCCAAGGTGGACTTTGGGACAGTCAATAATGCAAAGTGGCTGAGCAGAGGCTGATAGCCAAGTTTGGTACCCATGAGGATTGCCTCAAATGGGACCTTGGGTTCATGTTACACACATACACACACACACACCTACAGACCCATACACTAATGCAGACCCTCTCATACACAAGGTCTTTCTCACACGGCTCACATATACACTCCCACACTTCCATTTGCACCCTCTCACAGACTTTTACCCCTTTACATTCACACACATATATAACACTCTCTCACAGACACTCATACCCTCACCACCACCACCCCACCTGCTCCCCCCCCCTCCCCCCCCCCCCCACCACACACACACACACATATAATTTTGTGGGGTGAATTTGTACAGAATTACATTTTATTTTGCTCAAGAAGTTCATGAATCCATGTAAGATTCTGTAAACCCTGTTTTTAGATTTAGAATCAGTCTGCACATTGGGGCACAGACAACCTCATACAGGGCACCTCACACCTTCAATACATTATCTGGGCCAACATGGCACCTATCGTTAACGTTCACTTGAGAATGTAACATTAAGAAAGTTCTGGAATTTATATATGAAAGAACTGAAGAACTGAAACCAACGTGGTCATTCTAAAAGATGAGAGACTTACAAACAATCGAGGTCTTTTTCAATATATAATTTCAGTTACATCACACTGTAAACTTTTACTATAAATCCTGTGTCCTACGATCTTGTACTCCGCAACAGCCTGATGAAGGAGCAGCGCTTTGAAAGCTAGTGCGATTGGACTATAAGCTGGTCTTGTATAACTTTTAACTTTGTATACCCCAGTCCAACCCCAGCACCTCCAAATCATTCTTAATTGGAGGAAGGCCAATTTTCATTGTGTGAGGCAAGAATTTTCAGAAGTTAATTAGGGGCGAATATTTGCAAGTAAAGGTATAGCTGATAAATGAGAAGCCTTCAAAAATGAGATAATGAGAGAGCAGAGATAGGATGTTCCTGTTAGAGTGAAAGATAAGACTGGTAGGTGTAGGGAATTCTGGATAACTAGTAAAATTGAGGTTTTGGTCAAGAGTAAGAAGGAAGATAGAGCAGCTATAGACAGCAGAGATCAAATGAATCCCCAGAAGACTATAAAGGCAATGGAGGTATACTTAGGAAAGAAATCAGGAGGGCAAAAAGGGGAGATGAGATAGCTTTGACAAATAGGGTTAAGGAGAATTCAAAAGTATTCTGCAAATACATTAAGGACAAAGGAGTAAATTGTAAGAGAATAGGGGCCCTTAAAGATTACTGGATTAGTGGTGCTGGAAGAGCACAGCAGTTCAGGCAGCATCCAACGAGCAGCGAAATCAACGTTTCGGGCAAAAGCCCTTCCCTTGCCCTTAAAGATTAGCAAGGCCACCGTTCTGTGGAACCATGGGAGATAGGGAAATACTAAATGAGTATTTTGCATCAGTGTTTACTGTGGAGAAGGACGTGGAAGACAGAGAACGTGAGGAAATAGTGACATCTTGAAAAATGTCCATATTGCAGAGGAGGAGGTACTGGATGTCTTAAAATACATAAAGGCGGGTAAATCCTCAGGACCTGCTCAGGTGTACCCTAGAACTCTGTGGGAAGCTAGGGAAGTGATTGCTAGGCCCTTGATGAGATATTTGCATCATCGATACCTACTGGTGAGGTGCTAGAAGACCGGAGGTTGGCTAACATGGCACCAATATTTAAGAAAAGTGATAAGGAAAAGTCAGGGAACCATGGCTGACCCTGACATCAGTGGTGGGCAAGCTGTTGGAGGAAACCCTGAGGGACAGGAGTTACATGTATTTGGAAAGGCAAGGACTGATTAGAGATGGTAAACATGGCTTTATGTGTAGGAAATCATGTCTCACTAACTTAGTTGAGTTTTTGAAGAAGTAACAAAGAGGATCGATGAAGGCCAAACAGTGGAGGTGATGAATATGGATTTCAGTAAGGCATTCAACAAGGTTCCTCTTGGTAGACTGGTTAGCAAGGTGAAATCACATGGAATACAGAGAGAACTAGCCATTTTGATACAGAACTGGATTGGAGGTAGAAGGCAGAGGGTAGTGGTGGAGTGTTACTTTTCAGACTGGAGACCTGTGACCAGTGGTGTGCCACAAGGATCGGTGCATTGTCCACTGTTTTTTGTCATTTATATAAATGATTTGACTGTGAATATGTGGTAAGGTTAGTAAGTTTGCAGATGAATTCAAAATTGGATGTGTAGTGGACAGCAAAGATGGTCACCTCAGAGTACAATGGGACTTTAATCAGATGGGCTAATGGGCCAAGGTGTAACAGATGGAGTTTAATTTAGATAAATTTGAGGTGCTGCATTTTGAAAAGGCAAATCAAGGCAGGACTTACACACTTAATGGTAAGGCCAGGAATGTTGCTGAATAAAGACTCCTTGAAGTGCAGGTTCAAAGTTTCTTGAAAGTGGAGTCTCAGGTGGACAGAATTGTGAAGAAGGTGTTTGGTATCGTTGCCTTTACTGGTTAGTGCACTGAGTATAGGAGTTAGAATGTCATGTTGCGGTTGTATAAGACATTGATTAGGCAACTTTTGGAATATTGCATTCAATTCTGGTGTCCCTGCTGAAGGAAGGGCATTGTGAAATTTGAAAGAGTTCAGAAAAGATTTACAAGAATGTTGCCAAGGTTGGAGGGTCTATGCTAGACAGAGAGGCTGAATAGACTGGGGCGATTTTTCCTGGAGCATCAGAGGCTGAGGGATGACCTTATAGAGGTTCATAAAATCATGAGGGGCATGGATAGGGTAAATAGACAAGGTCTTTTCCCTAGTGTGGGGGAGTCCAGAGCTAGAGGGCGTAGTTTTAAGGTGAAAAGGGCAAGATTTAAAAGGGACTTAATGGGCAGCTTTTTCACACAGAGGGTGGTGTATGTATGGAATGAGCTGCCAGAGGAAGTGATGGAGGCTGGTACAATCACAACATTTAAAAGGCATCTTGGTGGGTATATGAATAGGAATGGTTTAGAGGGATATGGGCTAAATGCTGGCAAATGGAACTAGATTAATTTAGGGTATCTGGTCAGCATGGATGAGTTGGACTGAAGAGTCTGTTTCCATGCTGTATAGGTCCTTCTTCATCTCAGTCTTAAATTGGTGTCCTTTTACAGTTGCAGAAAGACTTCCCTAGTACTATACTCTAAAACACTTGAAATAAGGTCCAACATTCCATTAGTCTTCCTTATTACCTGCAGTGTTTTATTCTCTGTGCTTTGAGTGCAAATGCTCCCAAATCCCTTTGCATTAGAGCTTTCTGCAATTTTCGCCATTTAAATAATACTCTGTTCTTTCTCTTTTTTCTCCTTTCCAAAATGAACAACATCATATCTCCCATATTATACTTCATTTGTCAACTATCAATATCTCTCTATAAACTGTTTTTATCCTTCTCACAATCTGCTTTTCTACCTATTTTTGTGTCATCTGCAAATTGGTTTCAGTATATTTGCTCTCTTCCTCCATTGATGTACATTGTAAACAACTGTGTTCTGAGGAAAAGTCACCAGACCCAAAACGTTAATGCCGATTACTGTTAACAGATGCAGCCAGACCTGCTGAGCTTTTCCAGCAACTTCTTATAGACAGCTGTGGTCTCAGCACTGATCCCTGTGGAACCCCCTAGTTACAGCCTGCCAATTCAAAATGAACCTCTTATCCCCACTCACTACTAAACCAATATCAGCTTTTTAAAATTCTCTTTTTAAGTTTCATCATCAAATTTCAAAACACCCTCTTTTTTAAAATGTTTTTCTACAGCACCAATTTCATAGGAAGACTCTAAATTTTCTGACTGCTCCATTTGATGTATTATCCATTGTTCACAGTGCAGATAAGATAAATAAGATGTGCTATGTAAAGGATTAATTTAGAATTAATATAAGTTTTACTTAATTTGGGAATATTTTGAGCAAAATATTAAATGTACCACAAGCATTGTTTTCTGGTTAACCAAAAGCTTCTCTTTTTATTGGTGTTCTTTATTTTACTGTTGACTTTCTTTGATGTTTAGGCTAATCCTCTTTTTGTTGGTGTATCACGCACACTGTTCACTTGCTTCTCATTTTGTTGCTCTATTTTGTTATGTTTGCAAAACATTTTCAACAACTTCTTCCCTATATTTATGGTCAATATTCATCCCATACTCAATATCTGAAACTGATCCTGTGGCTATTTCATTCTTTGCTGTTTATGGAACATTGATGTATGTGGATTAACTGCCACAGTCAGACATTTCAATTGTAACTACATTTTAAAGCACTTTGTGCTGTCATGAGGCTGTGACAAGCACAACATAAATACAAGTCATAGAAGTTTTCCTTTCTTGCAATGCTTGACAGATTCCAAAAACTCAAGTTCCAGAGGCCCTGGTTGAAGGTTGTAGTACACTAACGTTATGACACATCATGTGTAATCACCTTGGCTCCAGCATCTAACAAATTTTTACACCATTTATTTGTACCCTTTATGCTGATTGCATTAAATGTAGAGGCCAAGAATCTCCACATGGGCAGTTGCATTGCTTTTGGAAAGGATTTGGCTCAGAGACATATGTAATAAAGTAATTATTTATTTAAGTAAGTGTTTTCTTGGATCAGCTCATTTGCTTAGCTCTTGTTGTTGGTGTAAGTTCTGTGTAAAAAATAGTATACTCTGCTGGTCTGCATGAAAATTAGAGAGCAACCTTTAAAAGTAGTTTTGGTTGAACATTGCAGTGGCAGACACAAAAGGACAGAAGAACCTTTTGTGGATGTTTGCTCTCTTGAACTTCCTGGTACACATTCAATACAATCTACTAGAGGAGCAGCTAATACGTAACTAAACACAGTGGAGTCCATGTTACATTGGCACAAGAGAAGGTATGTGTCCTCAGTTGTCCTCCTCAATTCTACATTTTCGCAATTCTGAAAGACCTGAATAGTATCTCAATAAAACATTGTAACCCCAAAGTAATCAAGAACTTTGGATTTTTTAAAGAAGGTTGGTTAGGTCAGTTGATTGGATGTTTAGCAAATTCTGGCCTGCTTCCTACAAAGAAAAAATTACAAGGGTGTTGCCAGGGTTGGAGGATTTGAGTTATAAGGAGAGGTTGAATAAACTGGGGCTACTTTCCTTGAAGCATCGGAGGCTGAGGGGATTATGAAATCATGAGGGGCATGGATAGGGTAAATAGACAAGGTCTTTTCCCTGGGATGGGGGAGTCCAGGACTAGAGGACGTAGGTTTAGGGTGCGAGGGGAAAGATATAAAGAAACCTAAGGGGCAACCTTTTCATGCAGAGGGTGGTGCATGTGTAGAATGGGCTGCCAGAGGAGGTGGTGGAGTCTAGTACAATTGCAACATTTAAAAGCATCTGGATGGCTATATGAATAGGAAGGATTTGGAGGGATATGGGCCGGGTGCTGGCAGGTGGGACTAGATTGGGTTGGGATATCTGGTCAGTTTGGACAAGTTGGACTAAAGGGTCTGTTTCTGTGTTTCTCTATGAATCTATATGGTTCACAATTAATGCCAAGGGTGAGGGTTTGATTTCAATCAATATGAGGCAGACTTAAGAATTGTTTCCTTGTCCTGCTGCTGAGGGTGGAAGGCAATGACAAATCAATGCGTATTTAAACAAATCTACCAAGAAAACAGTTCAGGATAAAGCATCAGTAGGGAGTGAGCCAAGGACCATGCACGGCATATGCGATAATGATTCTCAGCGAAAACATGTATTTTTTTCCCTTCAATTTGGGGTTAATGCTCAAATGCTTAAAATTTGCTCAGTATATTTCTGTTGCTGCAACAATCATAAATTAGGTTATTCTTTTGAGCAATATCTGTAATTTTCTTTCTGGTACAGCAAAACGCTGCTGAACTTCCTCTCGAAACTGTGGGACCTAGCTAGAAGTCTACAAAACCACAACATCTGCAGGTGTGCAGCAAGTCTAGTGAAGTGCAATGCTGATAGAAATTTGTTACAGCAAATTATACCTCAGAAGATCATAAATCATGGATTTAGTGAAATACATAGCATAAAATTTTATTTAGTGAATAAAAGAGTCAATTGCATTTGTTAATTTAATTCCAATATTTCATGAAATTAATTTACAGTCTCATTTCAGGTTGAATATGTGACCCCAACTGTGCTGCAGAGGAATCACTGGTTGCAACCAAAGTGGCTGACAAATCACAATGTTTTTATGGCACAAATATCACAGGGTAAAATTAAAGGGTCACTGGCTGCTTTAAAGCTGCACTGCAAACTAAACAGCAAGAAAACAGTCTCACCATCATTCAGCCAGTGAACAGCAGGCATTATAGGAGGTGACAGCCAAAGAGCAGTTAAGGAAGAACCAGATGAAAAACCAATGGACATTATCAACTGTGTCAATTCAGTCTCATTTGTGAGAGAAATATGGGACCAGTGAGGTTGAAACTTTAATATTGCCGAAGTTGCATAAACATTTGTGAAGGTCTTAAAAGACTGCCTTGCCAAACCTCTTCTTTCAGATCAACAGAAAACCTCTAATGAACAATGCCAAGATTTGATCATTATTAGTTCCTCGGTATTGGATCACATTCCTTTTCCTTGCCATAGTGGTACATTTCCATACCATTTCTGTACTGTACATTTGAAGCAAATCCTGATGGACTTCACCCTAAGGCCATAAAAAAAGGGAATATGAGATAATTGATACATTGATTTTAATTTTCCAAAGCTCCCTTGATTCAGGGATGGCCTCATTAGATTGGAAAATAGTCAATGTGTCCTTTAGGCCAAAATATAAGCAGACAGACAACAGGAGACTACTGGTCAGTTATCTTAACATTTGTCATTGGGAATTATGTTAAAAGCTATAATTAGAGAAGTTTTTGCAGGGTACTTTGATAAATTCAAGATAATCAGCTAGAGTTAGTAAAAAGGAAATCCTGTTTCACTAATTTATTGGAATCCTTTGAAGAGGTAATGCATGTTGTAGATAAAGGGATGTATATACTACACTTCACTTTCTAGAAGGCATTCTATAAGGTGCCAGATTGAAGGTTATTGCAGAAAATAAGAGCTCATAGTATAAGGAATAACATATTGGCATAGATAAAAGATTGGTTGACCAACAGGAAACAGAAAATAGGAATAAGATAGTCTTTTTAAGGCTGGCAGAATATAATGAATGATGTGCCAGAGGGATCAGTGCTGATACCTCAAGTGTTTACAATTTATATTAATGAATTTGATGAAATTCATTATGATGAATTTAATAAGGTGTGGTCACCAAATTTTCTGAGAGCACAAAGATAGGTAAGAAGATAAGTTGTGAAGAGGTAACAATGAGGTTGCTAAAGATATAGATCGGTTAAGTGAGTGGTAAAGATGTGGAAAAGAACATATTTTGGAAAATGTGAAATTGCCCATTTTGGCAGAAAAGAATAAAGATGCATATTATCTATGTGGTGAGAGATTGCAGGGCTCTGAGATGCAGCGATATCTGGGTGTCATCATGCAAGGTTAGTTTGCAGGTACAGCAAATAATTAGGAAAACTAATAAAACGTTATAATTTATTATCAGGGGAATTGAATACAAAAGTAGGGATGTTATGCTTCAATCAGACAAAATTCAAATGGAGCACTGTACATGGGAAAAATCATCTTATTTAAGGAAGGGTGTAAATATGTTGGACGCAATTCAAAGAAGGTTCATCAGACTATTATCTGGAATGGGATGGATGTCTTGGGTAAAGAACTATACAACAAAGTTTGAGGGCTCTTGTGGTGCAGGATATGTGCCTACATCTGGGTCTGGAAGATCCAGGTTCAAGTCACACATGCTTTAGACATCTGTCATAACATGTCTGAACGGGTTAATTAAAGGGTGTAGGTTTGTTCGCTGAGCTGTAGGTTTGATATCCAGACATTTCATTACCTGGCTAGGTAACATCATCAGTGGCGATCTCCAAGTGAAGTGAAGCTGTTGTCTCCTGCTTTCTATTTATATGTTTGTCCTGGATGGGGTTCCAGGGGTGTCATTTCTTGTTCGTTTTCTGAGGGGTTGATAGATAGTATCTCGATCAATGTGTTTGTTTATGGCGTTGTGGTTGGAGTGGCAGACCTCTAGGAATTCTCTGGCATGTCTTTGCTTAGTTTGTCCCAGGATAGATGTGTTGTCCCAGTCAAAATGGTGGTTTTTTTCCTCCGTGTGTAGGGCTACGAGGGAGAGAGGGTCGTGTCTTTTTGTGGCTAGCTGGTGTTCGTGTATACTGGTGACTAACTTTCTTCCTGTTTTTCCTATGTAATGTTTCTGGCAGTCCTTGCATGGAATTTTGTAGATGATGTTGGTTTTGTCCATGGGATGTACTGGGTCTTTTAAGTTTGTTAGGTTTTGTTTGAGAGTGTTGGTGGATTTGTGTGCTACTAGGATTCTGAGGGGTCTTAGTAGTCTGGCTGTCATTTCTGAAACTTCTTTGATGTATGGTAAGGTGGTTAGGGTTTCTGGCTGTGTTTGGTCTGCTTGTCATAGTTTGTTCTTGAGGAATCTGCGGACTGTACTTTTTGAGTATCCATTCTTCTTGAATACGTTGTATAGGTGGTTCTCCTCTGTTTTCCGAAGTTCGCCTGTGCTGCAGTGTGATGTGGCTCGTTGGAATAGTGTTCTGATACAGCTTCGTTTGTGTGTGTTGGGATGGTTGCTGGTGTAGTTAAGTATTGTTGATTAAAATATCAACATGTCAAAGTCTCATTAATGAGCACCAGCAGACAATTTAACTGGTGATCAGCTGCTTAAGGATCATCTGGGAAGCTGTTCCTTGTTCAAGTTTCAACTCCTTTATCACGACAGGGTCTCGTGCAAAAACTGGACAAAAACCAATTAAAACTCCGTCGTGTTCACAACAAGGGCAAGTTACACCCTATGACTTCCATTTCACAGCTCTATAATGGGCAGTGATAGGATGATCATCTGTGCTTTGCGAATGGACTGACATCATTAATGCTGCTTTACATACATAGGAAATGTTGTCATCATTAACAGGTCAGCTGCAATGTAATTGTTGCATAAATTGAAACTGAAATTCAGATTGAACCTGCTAAAGTTATTAGACAACCATAACTTGTAATATTTATTTCACCAATTCTAACAGAAACCTAAATTGCATATTTGTGACCTTCACATTTCACCACTTGGGGAAAAATCACTTTCACCAAGTGGTGAACTTTATGTGGTGAGTCCAACTGAGTTTCTGTTAGATGATAACTTAGTATCCTGATAATGGGGTTTCAGTGATGATAGCCCTGACTGAGTGTTGCAGACTGGCACATTCCAAGGTCCAGGACTACATGTTGAGGGACGTGCTGAAGCTTGGGGCAGCTGCTGCCAAGGTGCGGTGGGGAAACACCACTGTGTAACATCTGCCTGCCTAAAGAAGAACAGGAGCCCACGCAGTCATTTGGGCTCTGCTGACGCCTCAGCTAAAAATGTAATCATACAGACCTGTAAATAGGAATGATTATTCTGTTTTAGGTATGCAAACAAATGGAATGCTTACATATGTATGGCATATCTAGTTGTACAGATCATTAAAGTATTTTATGAATAAAGAAGAACAGGGGGCCCATGCAGTCGTTTGGGCTCTGCTGATGCCTCAGCTAAATATATGGGCATATGATTGAGAAATGCACAGACTTGTATATAACAAAGATAAATTCTGATCTGTGAATGTAAATGTTGACATATGTATGGCATGACCAAATGTACAGACCATCAAATCATTTTAGGAATAAAGTATATTTTTGAAATAAAAAAAAAGTGGAGAAGTTTATGAAGAAAAACACCTTTGACTACAAGTCCATCAGGAAGTGGTCAGCACGTTGTATCCTTGAGACCCTTTGGGAAAAGGAGAGGGCGGATCCTATTGAGCAGTTCCCCGAGCAGACTGTCAAAGTCATTTGGCAGAATGCCTCATTGCCAGAACTTTCCAACAAGCACCAAGACATGGCTTGGCTGGTGGTGAGAAGGGCTCTGCCTGTGAGATCCTTTATGCATGCCCGGACTCTCAGCCGCACCGCACGCTGCCCTCGAAGCGGCTGCGGGGGGGGGAACGAGACTGTCACACACCTCCTTCTGGAATGTGCCTACGCAGAAGAAGTCTGGAGGGGAATGCAGTGATGATTGTCGAGGTACATCCCGAGCAGCACCGTGACGTGGGACTCCGTGCTCTACGGCCTGTTCCCTGGGACGCACACCGAGACGAATATCAACTGTGCCTGGAGGATCATCAACTCAGTGAAGGAATCTCTCTGGGCGGTCCAAAACCTGTTGATCTTCCAGCTGAAGGAGTTGACCCTGACTGAATGTTGCAGACTGGCACATTCCAAGGTCCAGGACTATGTGTTGAGGGACGTGCTGAAGCTTGGGGCAGCTGCTGCCAAGGCGCGGTGGGGAAAGACCACCATGTAACATCTGCCTAGCTAAAGAAGAACAGGGGGCCCATGCAATCATTTGGGCTCTGCTGACGCCTCAGCTAAAAATGTAATCGTACTGACCTGTAAATAGGAATGATCACTCTGGTATGCAAACAAATGGAATGTTTACATATGTATGGCATGTCCAACTGTACAGACCATTAAAGTATTTTATGAATAAAGTATATTTTTGAAATAAAAAAACCCATTGTATGTCACGAAACTGGGCAGATATAAGCTATGGTCGCTCTCCATCATGGGAAAAAAACCTGGTCATCAGGTGTGAAGCACTGTCATTGCTTTTATACGTGGCACAGGTCTGGCCTATTCCCAGAACCTGTGCTGCTGCAGTCACCCGGGCCATCTTCCAGTTTATACGGAGGTCAAAGATGGACCGGGTCCGAAGCGACTTGCTGTACAAAGATCTGGGTAACGGGGGAAAAAATACACCCAATGCCACCCTCATCCTGATGGCCATCTTTGTGTGTGGCTGCATCAAGCTGTGCGTGGATCCCCAGTACGCAAACACCAAGTGTCATTACGTACTGATGTTCTACCTGTCCCCGGTGTTGCGAAAGATGGGCCTGGCCTCGCTGCCGCAGTACGCTCCGAGTAGTTGGACCGTTCCGTATCACCTGTCCTTCGTGGAGAAGTTTATGAAGTAAAACACCTTTGACTACAAGTCCATCTGGAAGTGGTCAGCACATAGTGTCCTTGAGACCCTTTGGGAAAAGGAGAGGGCGGATCCTACCGAGCAGTTCCCTGAGCAGACTGTCAAAGCCATTTGGCAGAATGCCTCATTGCCAGAACTTTACAACAAGCACCAAAACATGGCTTGGCTGGTGGTGAGAAGGGCTCTGCCTGTGAGATCCATTATGCACGCCCGGACTCTCAGCCGCACCGCGCGCTGCCCTCGTATCGGCTGCGGGGGGGAATGTGCCTATGCAGAAGAAGTCTGGAGAGGAATGCATTGGTGTTTGTCGAGATTTGTCCCGAGCAGTGCCGTGATGTGGGACTCCGTGCTCTACGGTCTGTTCCCCGGGACGCACACCGAGACGAACATCAACTGTGCCTGGAGGATCATCAACTCGGTGAAGGAAGCTCTCTGGGCGGTCCGAAACCTGTTGATCTTCCAGCTGAAGGAGTTGACCCCGACTGAGTGTTGCAGACTGGCACATTCCAAGGTCCAGGACTACGTGTTGAGGGACGCGCTGAATCTTGGGGCAGCTGACGCCAAGGTGTGGTGGGGAAAGGCCACCATGTAACGTCTGCCTGCCTAAAGAAGAACAGGGGCCCGTGCAGTCATTTAGGCTTTGCTGACGCCTCAGCTTAAAATGTAATCGTACAGACCTGTAAATAGGAATGATTACTCTGTTTCGGTATGCAAAGAAATGGAATGTTTACATATGTATGGCATGTCCAACTGTACAGACCATCAAATTATTTTATGAATAAAGTATATTTTTGAAATTAAAAAAACCATTGTATGTCAAGGGATGGTGATTAGATAGTCTCTTATTGGTAGTAGTTATTGTCTGGTATTTCTGTGGCATGAAAGTTATTTGCCACTTGTCAGTCCAAGCCTGGATATTGTCCATATTTTAAGGCATTTGAATACTGACTGCTTCAGTATTGGAGGAGTTGCAAATGGTGCTGAAAATTGTCAATCATTGGCAAACATCCCTGCTTCTGACTTAATGATGGAGAAAAGATCATTGTTGAAGCAGCTGAAGATAGTGCACTACCCTGACAAACTCCTGCAGAGATGTCCTGGAACTGAGATGAGTCACTTTCAACAAGTACAGCCATCTTCCTTTGTGCCATATATGACTAAAACCAATGGAAAGTTTGCCCCTTGATATCCATTTATTCCAGTTTTGATAGGGCTTCTTGATGTCACTCCTTCCTCACCTGCAGAATTCAGCTCTTTTGTCCATGTTTGAACCAAGACTGTAATGAGGTCAAGAGTGATTGGTCTTGGTGGAACTCAAACTGGGCATCACTGAGCAGATAAAAGCAAATTACTGCAGATGCTGGAATCTGAGACCAAAAGAGAAAATGCTGGAAAATCTCAGCAGGTCTGGCAGCATCTGTAAGGAGAGAAAAGAGCTGATGTTTCGAGTCTGCCAGACCTGCTGAGATTTTCCAGCATTTTCTCTTTTGGGATCACTGAGCAGATTATTGCTGAGTAGATGCTGCTTGATAGCACTTTTGATAACGCCTTCTATCACTTTACTGATGATCAAGAGTAGACTGACGGAGCAGTAATTGGCCAGAGGCAAAAATAGAAATTGCTGGAAAAGCTCAGCAAGTCTGGCAGCATCTGTGGAGAGAAATCAGAGTTAATGTTTCGGTTCAAGTGGCCCTTTCTCAGAACATATACAGCAATTTCTACTTTTGTCTGTGATTTACAGCATCAGCAGTTCTTTTGGTAATTGACCTGGTTGGATTCTCTGCTTTTTATATTCATGATATATCTGGGCAAATTGCCACATTTTTGGGTAGATGCCAGTATGGGAACTGTACTGTAACAGCTTGGCTAGGGCAGCAGCAAGTTCTGGAGCAGAAGTCTTCAGTACTATTGCTGGAGTGTTGTCAGGGCACATAGCATTTGCAGTATCCAGTGCCTCTAACCATTTTTTGATATCACGTGGAGTGAATCAATTGGCTTAAAACTGGTATCTGAAAACCTCAGACTACTGGAGGAGGCTGAGCTTGATCATCCACTGAATATCTCTGGCTGAAAATTGTTGCAAAAGCCTCAGCTTTATGTCTTGCACTGAAGTGCTAGTCTCTCCTATCATTGAGGATAGGGATATATGTGGAGCCTCCTCCTCCAGTTTGTTGTTTAATTGTCTACCACCATTTGCGACTGGATAGGACAAGACTGCAGAGCTTAGATCTTATCTGTTGGTTATGGGATCGCTTAGCTATGTCTATTACTTGCTGTGTCTGCTGTTTGGCATTCAAGTACCTCATTTTAAATATTCCTGGTGCTGCACCTGGCACGCCCTCCTGTGCTCACCATTGAGCCAGAGTTGATCCGCTGGTTTAATGATAATGGTTGAGTGGGAGATATGTCAGGTCATGAGGTTGCAGATTGTGCTGGGGTGCAATTCTGCTGCTGTTGATGGCCCATTGCGCCTCATGGATGTCCAGTCTTGAGTTGCTCAATTTGTTTGAAGTTTGTCCTATATAGTATGGTAATACTGCTACACAGGAGAAAGTGAGGACTGCAGATGCTGGAGATCAAAGCTGAAAATGTGTTGCTGGAAAAGCGCAGCAGGTCAGGCATTCCTGAAGAAGGGTTCATGCCCGAAACATCGATTCTCCTGCTCCTTGGATGCTGCTTGACCTGCTGCCCTTTTCCAGTAACACATTTTCAGCTCTGATAGTGCTACACAGTCAAAACGTGTGGTGCTTGAAAGCACAGCCGGTCAGGCAGCATCCAAGGAGCAGGAGAATCGACATTTCCAATTTTGAAGAGCTGATGTTTGAAATGTCGACTCTCCTGCTCCTCGGATGCTGCCTAACTGGCTGTGCTTTTCCAGCATGACTCTTTTTGACTCTCCAGCATCAGCAGTCCTCACTTTCTCTCTCCTGATAGTGCCACACAACCTAATGGAGGGTAATTTTAATACAAAAGTGGAAATTCATCTGCCCAAGGACTGTGCAGTGGTCACTCTTACCAATACTGTCATGACAAATACATCTGCAGCCGGCAGATTGGTAAGGATGAGGTCAAGTATGTTTTCCCCTCTTATTAATTCCCTCACCATTTACTACAAACCAAACCAGCTCAATGAATAGTGCTACTGCCAAGCTACTCTTGGTGGTGGGCATTGAAATCCCCCACCCAGAGTACATTTTCCATTGGGAGAGATGAAATTATCATGGAATTTTGAAGCTTCATTAATGCCCTTTAGGGACAGAAAAATTCCATCATTGTCTGGTGTGACTGACATGTGAATCTAGAGCTGAAAATGTGTTGCTGGAAAAGCGCAGCAGGTCGGCAGCATCCAAGGAGCAGGAGAATCGACGTTTCGGGCATGAGCCCTTCTTTCTCATGCCCAAAACGTTGATTCTCCTGCTCTTTGGATGCTGCCTGACCTGCTGCGCTTTTCCAGCAACACATTTTCAGCTCTGATCTCCAGCATCTGCAGTCCTCACTTTCTCCTCTGTGAATCTAGAACCACAGTAATGTCATAGTTGATATTACTGTTGCAATTAACTCGTAACTGCCTTCTGAAGTACTCAGCAGTCACTCAGTGCAAAAGCAACTAATGATGGACAACACATCCCACAAAAGAATTTTAAAAAATTATTAGAAAGGGGAGGCATGGTGGCTCAGTGGTTAGTACTGTTGCCTTACAGTGCCAAGGACCCAGGTTCGATTGCAGTCTTAGGTGACTGAAAATATGTGGAGTTTGCACATTTTCCCTGTGTCGGTATAGGTTTCCTCCCACAATCCAAAGATTTGCAGGTTAGGTGGGTTGGCCATGCTAAATTATCCAGAGTGTGGACTTGTTGGACCAAATGGCCTGTTTCCACAGTGTAGGGATTCCATGATCTTAATGTGCTTCACAATCACTGGTTTACTTTTGCTTTTGTAATTGTGGTGTCAGCATTTTTTTTGTACAGGTCTCCACAAAGAACAAGTGAGCTTATTGTTTAGATAACGTTGATTTGGCTTGCTAAAGGGCAAATGCTGTCCAAGACACCTAGAGAATTCCTTGCTAATCCTAAACAGTGCTCTCAGTTTCTTTTCATTCAGTTGACCAGACAAATAAGGACCAGAAGCTTGTACTATGAGATACAAGGTCGGACAACATGATTTTTTTCTCCCACATTAATAGCCATTAATTCAGCAGGTGAGCTCTCAAAGCTACTGAAAGTCCATCAGGCAATAAAAAAGTCATTGAAGTCCCAGCTGCCTTCTGTTAATGGGCCAAAAATTGTTTAAACCAGGGTTGATCTCCTGGGTTGACGGTAATGGATGAGTGGAGGATATGCCAGATTGTGAGCTGGTAGCTATTGGATACAAGCAGGGAATGTATCAAGTATGACCACGGTGAATATCAGAAGAGGGCGGGGTTGCTATTTTGATGTAAGTAAGTGTTTTCAAAGCTGAAACAGACAAATTTTTAATTAGTACGGGAATCAATAGTTATTGAGAAAAGGCAGGAAAGTGGAGTTGAGGATTGCCAGATTAACAGTTGAATGCAAGGCAGTCTCAGCAAACTGAACAGCCTTCTTCTGCTCCTACATCTTATGGTGTTACTTAAACTGCAAAGGAATTGCTCCACTTATTTTTCCACAGACTGTTGTCATCAGATAAAAAAACAGTTAGTATGAAACGTGCCTGAAAAACATCTGTAGGTGAATTGCACCCTGCCATACTGTGCAGTTTCAAGCTACATGAAAAGGTATGTGTTAGTTTCAGGCTACAAGCTGTTTCAAGCCAGAGTAGCATGTTTCACTTGGGTGTATCGTTGCAGCACAGTCAAATTGACACCTCTCTATCTGCCTCTTGCACACAGTGCTAATTTTGCTGCATACTAATGTGCAAGCATGGGTGTACGGAGTATTTTTGCAGAGTGCAGCCTTTTAAAATTTGTCTTGTTCATTCGTGGAATGTGGGGATTGCTGGTTGGGCGAGCATTTATTATAAATTCCTAGTTGCCCTGAAAAGATTGTAGTGAGTTACCAAATTGAACACTGCAGTTCATCTGTTGTAGGTAAACCCACAATTGCATTAGAAAGGAAGTTCCAAGAGTTTGAACCAGCAACACTGAAGGAACAGCAATATGTTTCCAAGTCAGGATGGTAAGTGGTTTGGAGGGGAACTTGCAGGTGGTGGTGTTCCCATGTATCTGTTCCCCTTGTCCTTCTAGATGGAAGTGGTCGAGGGTATGGAAGGTGCTGTCTGAGGATCTTTGATGAATTTCTGTGGTGTACCTAGTGGATGGTACATACTGCTGTGACTGAGTATCAGTGGTGGAGATTGAATGCTTGTGGACGTGGTGCCATTCAAGTGGGCTGCATTGTCCTGGATGGTGTCAAGCTTCTTGAATGTTGTTGGAGCTGCAGCCAGCCAGGCAAGTGGGGTGTATTCCATTACATTCCTGACTTGTGCCTTGTCGATGGTGGGTTGGGGATGAGTTACTCGCTTGAATATTTCTTACCATTGTATTTATACGACTAGTTGAATGCAGCTTCTGGTCAATAGTTACCCCAGAATGTTGAAAGTGTGGGATTCAGTGATGGTAAGAGAATTGAATGTCAAAGGATGATGGTTAGATTGTAAGTTGCTGGATATGGTCACTGGCCGGCGTGAATGCTACTGACCACTTACCAACCCAAGCCTGTATTTGAACATAGACTGCTTCAGTGTCAGAAGAGTCACAAATGATGCTGAACATTATGCGAACATCTCGACTTCTGATCTTATGATGGAGGGCAGGTCATTGTTAAAGCAGCTGAAGATCATTATACCGATGACACTCCCTTGAGGAACTCCTGCAGAAATGCCCTGGAGCTGAGATGATTGACTTCCAACAACCACAACCATCTTTCTTTGTGACATGTATGACTCCAGCCAGCAGAGAGTTTGCCCCTTGATTCCCAATACCCTAGTCAGTCAAATGCAGCCTTGATGTCAAGAGCTGTCATTCTCACCTTACCACTGGAATTCAGCTCTTTATGCCCATGCTTAAACAAAGACTGTAATGAGGTCATGAGCTGAGTGGCCCTGGCTGAACCCAAACTGGGTGTCACTGAGCAGGTTATTGCTGAGCACATGCTGCTTGATAGCACTGTTGATGACACCTTCCATCAATTTACTGATACTCAAGAGTAAACTGATTGCGCTGTAATTGGCTGGGTTGGATTTGTTCTGTTTTTTGTGTACAGCCATACCTGGGTAATTTTCCATGTTGTTGGGTAGATACCAATGTTGTAACTGTTCTGGAACAATTTGGCTAGGGGAGCAGCATATTCTGGAGCTCAAGTTTTCAGTAATATTGCCAAAATGTTGTCAGAGCCCACAGACTTTGTAGTATCCATTGCCTTCAACTGTTTGTTGATATTACACGGAGTGCATTGAATTAGCTGAAGACTAGCATCTGTGATGCTGGGGACCACGGGAGGAGGCTGAGATAGATCATCTACTTGTTATCCACTGACTTCCAACAACCACAACCATCTTTTTTTGTGACACGTATGACTCCAGCCAGCAGAGAGTTTCCCCCTTGATTCCCAATACCCTAGTCAGTCAAATGCAGCCTTGATGTCAAGAGCTGTCATTCTCACCTTACCACTGGAATTCAGCTCTTTATGCCCATGCTTGAACAAAGACTATAATGAGATCAGGAGCTGAATGGCCCTGGTTGAATCCAAACTGGTTGTCACTGAGCAGGTTATTGCTGAATGTTTCAGGCTTATCTTTTACACTGATGTGCTGGATTTTTCCAATATTGACAATGAGGAAATTTGTTGAGCCCCTTTCTCCAGTGAGTTCGTTAATTGTCTATCATAATTCATGACTGGATGTGGCAGGACCGTAGAGCTTAGATTTGATCCATTGATTTATGGAATCACTTACTTCTATCACTTGCTGCTTCTGCTGTTTGGTAGCTTCATCAGGTTGACA
The DNA here is from genome assembly GCF_047496795.1 of Chiloscyllium punctatum. NCBI lineage: Eukaryota > Metazoa > Chordata > Chondrichthyes > Orectolobiformes > Hemiscylliidae > Chiloscyllium > Chiloscyllium punctatum. The sequence continues at coordinate 85,692,544 of NC_092749.1, forward strand.
CCTCATTTTTATGTTTGCCTGGTGCTGCTCCTGTATGCTGTCCTTCAATGAATCAGGGTTGACCACCTGCCTTGACAGTCATACTTGAGTGAGGGATATGCTGGGCCATTTAGCTACACATTTTTTGGAGTAGGATTCCACAGGTTCTGAAGGCACACAGCACCTCATGAATACCCAGTCTTCAGTTACTAGGTCTGTTCGAAGTCTGTCCCATTGGCACCGTGATAGTGCCATACAACACAATGTGAGATGTTCTCAATGTGAAGACATGACTTTGTCTCCATGAGTTTCATGCAGTTATAACTTTACCAATACTATCATGGATGTCACCACCTGCTGCAAACCCAGTTTGTACCCATTTGTTCATGGGATGTGCATACCATTGGACTTGGCCAGCATTTATTGTCATATATGTCTTTGAAAAGTTGGTAGTGAGCTGCCTTCTTGAATCCCAGCAGTCGTTGGGGTGTGGGTTTACTCATTTGACTCAAGTGACACCAAACAATCATTTCTGTTGCTGACGTGATGTTCTTAAGGTGGGATAGGGTGAAGTTGTGACACAAATAAATAGTAAAGACCAATCTGAACATGCACATACAGGAAGCTAATAATGACTATATGGAAATGCCAAAAAAAGCAGAGATAAGAAAACCAATTTAATTTATCTGGAGGTTGTGTTTCTTAATTATTTTGTTTATAAAACATTTCCATCAGAATATAAATGTATTGATTGTAACTAAACCAGCCAGGTGGACCTCATGAATATGAATTCCCTGATTGGGGCTATTAACCTGGTGTATTCAGGGAGCCCTGGCTGACAGATATAAACAGGAGTGTCTGAGGTTCTGTTGACTCTGATGGCTGGCTTTAAGGAAGCTGGGCCAATGTCAAATACTATGCACGTTAAATAAAGGATGGCTTGGTGATGGGATACCGGCTTCTGTGGAGTTATTTCAACAGATAATTGAATGTTACTACCACATGAGGCAACATATAAGTCTTCCTTTCTCCCTTCACAATTTCCAAGCCAAAAGTTGTTTGAGAGATAGCAAAACAGAATTATGGTTTCAAATGTGCATGATAAAGGCATATTGGGAATGGTGATGGATGAGGGAGTGCATTGAATTGAGGGGAAGGTGAATGTTATTGATTAGTGATATGCTCACTAGTTAAATAATATATTGGTGCCAATGGGCATATAGCACATTTTTTTGTACAAACTGTAGTGTTTTAAACTAATTATTTAAATCCAAATAAATGAAGTTGACAAAAGGTTTCCAATATTCAAGAAACAATTGCCGAAAACAAATGTTTCACCCCTTATATTTGTAAATGTAAAACCTAATCGCCTGTTTTAGGTGTCATCATAGCAACTGGGCAATGATACATTATTCAGACGTTGGGTCTTGCTGAGGAGTCATCATTGACTGAAAATTCAAGAGTTTATTTCTTTTAATTATTGAAAAAGAAACACCCTGTGAAGTCAGAGAACTTGCTGCCCCATTTGCTCCCCACCACCCCCATCCTTAGATTGTAGAGCTTAGATTCCAGGGACTCATTTCATGCTCATTGCTACAGAGGCAAGTGGTCAATATTATTTGCATGAGCTTCCTTGTTATTGTTTGTGTAAATTTGCTGCATGCAAATTGACAGCTGCATTTGCTACATTGCATGAGTAATTACACTTCGAAAGTACTTAATCGGTGCCTTTATTAAAAGAACCTAATAAGGTGCTTTGCAACTTCCTGAGGTCTTGAAAGATATCATATAAATATAGGCACATGGAAGGTAGAAAAAAGAGGATATTTAGGTTAGGCAGATCTTTAGAGTAGGATAAAAGGCCGGACAACTTTGAGGGCCAAAGGGCCTGGCCTTCCTCGAAACTATACTCTACTGTTCCATGTTCAAAGTCAACCTTCCTAGCAGCTTTTTTGTGAAAAAAGGGTGAATTCCAACTTGTACATCTATCATTATTCATCACTAATTTAAGATGGTGAAATTTTATCAAGAAGATTTGCTATTATAATGACTCTTATCAGATTCTTTTTGGTCTTAACTTACAATTTAAATAATTGTTTGTTAGGGTCATTTATTCATTTATTCTGACTATGTCCAATTAAGCTCAATACAAGCCTGAGAAATTACAATGTATTATCTTCTATTGAACACTTTAGAGTGTACTGGTCATAATATTAACTTCAATCATTTCAGGTCTTTGATGTGGTTTCCACAATCTCTTCAGAAGGAAAAATTTAAATGGCCAGACAGCTTTAAGTGATGTTGAGGTATAGTCCAGGACATCAGGAGAAATATCTTTGTGTCAAATAATGACATAGGATGTTTTTTGTCTGCCTAAGAGGGAGTCTGTAGCCTCAGTTCAGTGTTTCATTTAAAGGTGGTGTAAGATAGAACATTTCAGGAAGGATGGAGAAGAGATTAATGCTTTTTAGATTAGATTACTTACAGTGTGGAAACAGGCCCTTCAGCCCAACAAGTCCACACCGTCCCGCCGAAGCGCAACCCACCCATACCCTTACATTTACCCCTTACCTAACACTACAACAATTTAGCATGGCCAATTCACCTGACCTGCACATCTTTGGACTGTGGGAGGAAACCGGAGCACCCGGAGGAAACCCACGCAGACACGGGGAGAACGTGCACCACTGTGCCACTGGGCCGCCCACCACTGGTGCTTATGGTGGGATTGAATTTGAAGGAACATTTTATTGCCCAGTTTAGTCAGCAACCTATGTACTGAACTACTTTTTACTTTCCTGAAACTCTTAGACTCTCAGTTTTGTTTTTGCCATTTTCATGCTTCCATTTCTGTAAAAGATTTCCCCACCCCATTGCTACCATCGTTCCTTCAGTTATTAATTATTCTCTGTAAATGTATATAATTTTTCACATTATAGCACCTAGAGTTCCATATTAATATTTCACAAGCCATTTAACTGTCATGGATGAACATCCACTTTTACTTAAGTAAGATATGGGAATGGTGTGTGAAGGTGACAGATGAATGGCTATCTTCTTGCAATGAGTCAGGAGCATATGAATTCAAATCTCACTCCAGAAATGTGAACTATTCCAGACTGCATTCCAGTATAGTATTAAGTGAGAGCTACAGGGCAGTGCTGTCATTCACATAAGGCATTAAACTCAGCCTGCCTGCCCTCTCAGGTGGATGTATAATGTTATTCACGAAGAGCAAGGGATATTGCCTTGGTGATCTGACAGAGATACTTAAATGGATATGAGCTAGACTTTAGAGATGATGATGTCCCAGTAATGTTACTAAACTAGTAATCCATGGGCTGCAGGCTAATACTCTGAGCACATGTGTTCAAATCCCATCATTACAAATAGTGAAATTGAACTCCATTCATAAAGCTGTAATTGGAAGTAAATTTCAATAATGGGGAGACTATGGAAGCTATTGTCATTGTAAAAACCCATAAGGTTTAATCAAGTTCTTCAGAACAGGAGACATGCTGTCTTTATTAGGTTTGGCCAAACTCACAGCCACGCGGTTGATTCTTAACTGTTCCCTGACCTGGTGGAGCCGAGAATTAGGGATAAACAGTAAATCTCATTACTTTTTCTGGTTGTCCTGAAATTGTTTCTTTCCTATTTTCCACACAGGCAGCGTTAAGCTGTCTACACTAACATAAGCGTGCATTTCCACATCTTCCCCTTTTTTAATGGATGGAGTTAATTTCCCTTTAATATTTTGTTGTTCTGCTTCAGGTTCCGCACATAAATGGTCAGTTGCAGAGTTGTCAAATCCAGGACAGGTGTAGATTTTGGCGCAACCATCTTTTCTTCTTCAATGACCACAATTAAGAATCAAAATTTAGGAAGAAATCAAAATCCATTTTGTAACACCCCGAGGATGCCACCTGCCAATTACCTGCACAATGTCTAAAAGAGCTGGAGACTGGAGATAGCTTTGGCGAGTTGGTGCCACTTGCTTGTTTTACCCGAAGGTGCAGACTGGTCTGTTGAATTGTATTTAGCACGTGATGTGGGTGATCACATACATCACTGAAACTCCGACCTGTAATGTTTCCTGTTGCTGCATCTGGAGTTTCGACGTTGCGCAACCTGCCTGGTTTTCAGCGGGTTCAGATCGAAGATCGTCGAGGGGAGAAAGAAATCTTTTCGGTTGCCCGCTATCTAACTTTTTTTTATCTCTACTCTCACTCCACAAACTTCAAAAGGGATCACTTTGTCGTCGCTCGCAGGTGAGATGGAATAAGTGGTGGGGTTATTGGGAAATTGGGAATGCGATTGAGTTAATATTGTGGAAAAATGGCTCCAAATTCTTTTAAAATGTGTAATTAAGATTTAGATTTCCTTGATTGAAAACAAAAAAAACCCGTTGTATTAATAACTACAACAAAGTTTCGTTTTAAAAATTAATTTAAATGGTTATTGTTATGCGCCTGGATCTTGGAACTCGTATTTATATATCGATATTTTATGATATATCAGTACTATAATAAGCAAACAGGACAGTTAATTGAGACGCAGGACTTGCAACATTTAGAACTATTATAGAGTCACAGCGTGGAAACAGACCCTTCGGTCGGTCCATGCCGGCCAGATGTCTCAAGCCAATCTAGTCCCACCTGCCAGCACCTGGCCCATATCCCTCCAAACCCTTCCTATTCATATACCCATCCAAATGCCTCTTAACTGTTGCAATTGTACCAGCGTCCACCACATCCTCTGGCAACTCATTTTATACACATATCACCCTCCGTATGAATAAGTTGCCCTGTAGGTCTCTTTTATATCTTTCCCCTCTCACCCTAAACCTATGCCCTCTGGTTCTGGACTCCCTGACCCCAGGGAAAAGACTTTGCCTATTTACCCTATCCATGCCCCTCATAATGTTGTAAACCTCTATTCTGATCAGATTCAGTAATAATTCTGAGAATTGCCAGGAGTCTGTGTGTCCGTGCCTGTGTTTTAATATCTTATCAAGGTGCTCAAAATATTGTTAATGAGGGAAATCCTACAGAGGGGAGGGAAAAACAAGTTGAAATGTCCGTTCCAAATATATAATTTTTATTTGTAAAATTCTACTTTTTGGGGGGGGGTGGTCTCGAAAGCAGATGAAAGCATTTTGTGACCGCTGTAAAGCTTAGAAGACAAAACCAAGGTGTCAAATTCATGGTTAGAATGAGGTTGGAAGCTCTGCCCGCTTTTAGATCAAGCAACAGTACTCACTGTTCCAGCATCTACTAATTTAAACTGGTTCCATATCCAAGTGTCATGAGAATAATTTCACATTTTAAACCTTGCTTCTGCTCGTAGTTGGCACATTCTAGCTCTCAATTTATACAGTGTTGTTAATTTCAATTGAAGGAAGCCCTTTTATACTATTGACCTAGAATTTGGTTATGTGATTACCCCTAATATAGAGTCATAGAATCATAGAGATGTTCAGCATGGAAATAGACCATTCAGTCCAACTCGTCCATGCTGACCAGATATCCTAACCTAATCTCATCCCATTTGCCAGCACTTGGCCCATATCCCTTTAAACCCTTCCTGTTCATATATCCATCCAGATGCCTTTTAAGTGTTGTAATTGTACCAACCTCCATCACTTCCTCTGGCAGCTCATTTCATACACGCACCACCCTCTGTATGTAAAAGCTGCCCCTTAGGTCCCTTTTACATCTTTCCCCTCTCACCCTGAACCTATGCCCTCTAGTTCTAGACTCCCCCACCTCATGGAAAATACCTTGTCTATTTATCCTAAACATGCCCCTCATGATTTTATAAACCTCTATAAGGTCACCCCTCAGCTTCTGATGCTCCAGGGAAAACAGCCCCAGCCTATTCAACCTCTCCCTATAGCTCAAATCCTCCAACTCTGGCAACATTCTTGTAAATCTTTTCTGAACCCTTTCAGATTTTATAACATCCTTGCAATAGGAAGGAGACCAGAATTGCATGCAATATTCTAAAAGTGGTCTAACCAATGTCCTGTACAGCTGCAACATCACCTCCTAACCCCTGTACTCAATGCTCTGACCAATAAAGGAAAGCACACCAAACGCCTTCAATATCCTATCTATCTGCGACTCTACTTTCAGGGGACTATGAACCCACCCTCCCAGGTCTCTTTGTTTCGAAACACTCTCTAGGACCTTACCATTCTGTGCATGTCCTGCTGATTTGCTTTTCCAAACTGCAGCACTTCACATTTATCGAAATTAAACCCCATCTGCCCACTGGCCAATCTGATCTAGATCCCTTTGTCATCTGAAGTAACCTTCTTTGCTACCCACTACACCTCCAATTATGGTGTTATCTGAAAACTTACTAACTATACGTTCTACGTCCACATCCGGATCATTTATATAAACGATGAAACATTGTAGACCCAGCACTGATCCTTGTGGTACACCACAGGTCACAGCCTCCAGTCTGAAAAACAACCCTCCACCACCACCTTTTGTCTTCTATCTTTGAGCCAGTTCTGTATCCATATGGCTAGTTCTCCCTGTATTCCATGAGATCTAACCTTGCTAATCAGTCTCCCATGAGGAACTTTGTCAAACGCCTTACTAAAGTCCATATAGATCACGTCCACCACTCTGCCCTCATCAATCCTCTTTGTGACTTCTTCAAAAAATTCAAATCAAATTTGTGAGACATAATTTCCCACAATGTTGCAATTTGTAACTGTGAAAGCTGAGTTACTCCCATTTTAACCCTACCGCCTATTACTGCTTACTTTGAGATTAACATAAGCTTCAAACCAAGTTAATTCTATTCTCTAGATTCCATCTATGTTTGGATCACTGTACCTGCTTTCCCTTTTTGCCTAATGCATCAGTAGCAATTCTTGTTTACATAGCCTGCTTTTTAAAAATCTTATATTCAGTGTGTGTCTTAAAATTTATGGTGTGCCAATTTGTATTGACAATAAATATACCTCAACATATATTGTATTTGTAAGATCACTGGGTATTCTTATTTCATTGTTTGATCATTTACTGTTTCTGCTTCAAGTAAAACTAATTTTAGGGTATATGGCCTTTTAGGTCAACAGAACGTGTACTGGCATAGTGCCTTTGACATAGCGAAATATTCTAAGATGTCCCACAGGAGCAGTTATCATGAAGAATTTGAGACAGATTCACATGAAGAAATATTAGCTCACCAAAGCATGGTCAGTGAAGTAGGTTGTAATGAGTATCTTAAATGTAGAGAGAGAGAGAGAAGGGGAAGCACACAGGTTTGGAGAGGAGACACCAGAGCTTAGGGTACTGGAAAATGATGTCACAGCTGTCAATTGCGGAGGAAGAATACAGGGGGGGTTGAAAAGAGGCTAGAATTGGCAGAGCACAGTGAATTTTGCAGTTTAGAAGGCTGGAGAAGGTTTCAGAGATCGGGGCAGTTGTTTTAACATGGCTAAGAATTGTTACGTTGAAGTTGACTGTGCCAAGAGCCAGTGTGAATCAAATGGCACAGGAGTCATGAGTGAACAGAACTTGGTCTACGTGTAAAAGCAACAGCAAACCTTTAAAAAGCAGCAAGTTATAATGAGTGAGATTAGCAAGGAAAAAAGTTGAATAATTGAGTTTAGAAGTAACACTGGCATTGGTGAGAGTTTCAGGAGGTGGTGCATGAGCTAAGGCAGAAGAGAGTTTGGGTGGTGTTACAGAGATGCAAGTGGCTGTCTTGATGGAGCAGAGGATATGAATTTATCCTTCCCCACCCAAAATTCTAGTCCCACTCTCATATCAGTTCAGAGTCAAAAAGGACGCCAAGCTTGCAGACAGTCCAGTTCAATGGGAACCTTGTGCCGCTTCATCAGAGAAAGATAAATATATTAGAGCAGCTAGGATCTTATTCAAAATATCCACGGGTCATGTTCAGAGAGTAAAGAGCAGAACTGAGATCTCAAGTGGGGTCACAAACTAAAATTCTGTGGGGTTACAAGTTCTGAGGCAGCAATGGTGACCATGGAACTCTACACCGACTGCAACGCCTGCGCCCCCACCCCTCCACTCCCTCCCCCCGCCATCCCCGGCTTTCTGTCTTTTCTTCCTAACCTCTGCACTCATTCGTCTTCATCCAGCTGCCTCTGATTTTTTAGCTGTCACCAAGGGGTCGCAAATTGGGTCATAGTGGGAAAAAGTTTGGGAGGGATTTCATAATAGTGAAGAAAGGATATATTCATCAGGATCTGGTTGGGGGGTGAGTTTAGATGGGCAGGCTATGGGGAATGAGAGTGGGACTAGAATTTTGGGTGGGGAAGGATGGAAATGATGATGGGACAGGATGGGATGGGTGGTGGGAATCTGACCCGGAAAAGTAAAAGACATCTTCGACTCCTCTCTCATTTAGAGAGAGATGACTAGTGGCAAGTTATATCAGGGTCACCATACCTCAACCAAATGGTGAGCTTTAGAAGTCAGAGCCTTCACAGTGAGATCAGCTGATACTAGAATTGACCCATGCACCATTGGCCTTAATCAACATCATAAACAACCATCCAGCCAACAAAGCTGACTCCCCCTAATGCCATCATTTCAACAAGAAGCTGACTGAAATCACCAAAACTGTCAAGGTCACTGAAGGCATCTTCAAAGAACATCTCCAATCGCTGCATCACCCATGATACACACTGCACAGTGCCCTCATTAGCAGTATTTAGCACTCAGGACTCAGGCCAAACATCCAGAGATTCCATTTGAGTCTCACACACCTTCCATTTGCATTTATACCCAGTTCCAACTTCTAGCTCATTCAGCAATTGCACGTCATACAACAAACTGTGACATAATCACTGAGTTTTCTGCCTCCTCCTTGCAGGTCAAGGTGATTCATAACATGAGCAGAGCAGAACCAGTGAAGGACAAGGATGTCTACATCTCCTAAGCTCCACAGAGATGTTATCTACATCATGAGGCCAGTTGTGGTAGAGCAGTAGCATCAGACATCACAACATAGAACATAGAACATAGAACATAGAAGAATACAGCGCAGTACAGGCCCTTCGGCCCTTGATGTTGCGCCGATCAAAGCCACCTAACCTACACTAACCCACTATCCTCCATATACCTATTCAATGCCCGCTTAAATACCCATAAAGAGGGAGAGTCCACTACTGCTACTGGCAGGGCATTCCATGAGCTTACGACTCGCTGAGTGAAGAACCTACCCCTAACATCAGTCCTATATCTACCCCCCCTTAATTTAAAGCTATGCCCCCTTGTAATAGCTGACTCCATACGTGGAAAAAGGTTCTCACTGTCAACCCTATCTAACCCCCTAATCATCTTGTACACCTCTATCAAGTCACCCCTAAACCTTCTTTTCTCCAATGAAAACAACCCCAAGTGCCTCAGCCTTTCCTCATAGGATCTCCCTACCATACCAGGCAACATCCTGGTAAACTTCCTCTGCACCCGTTCCAGTGCCTCCACATCCTTCCTATAGTATGGCGACCAAAACTGCACACAATATTCCAGATGCGGCCGCACCAGAGTCTTATACAACTGCAGCATGACCTCAGGACTCCGGAACTCAATTCCTCTACCAATAAAAGCCAGTACGCCATAAGCCTTCTTCACTGCACTATTTACCTGGGTGGCAACTTTCAGAGATCTGTGTACATGGACACCAAGATCCCTCTGCTCTTCCACACTACCAAGTATCCGACCATTAGCCCAGTAATCCATCTTTTTATTACTCTTACCAAAGTGAATCACCTCACACTTAGCTACATTGAACTCCATTTGCCACCTTTCTGCCCAGCTCTGCAGCTTCTCTATATCCCGCTGTAACCTGGCATATCCTTCCTCACTGTCTACAACTCCTCCGACTTTCGTATCATCCGCAAACTTGCTCACCCAACCTTCTAACCCTTTCTCCAGGTCATTTATAAAAATGACAAACAGCAATGGTCCCAAAACAGATCCCTGCGGAACACCGCTCGTGACGGCACTCCAAGATGAACCTTTGCCATCAACTACTACCCTCTGTCTTCTTCCAGCCAGCCAATTCCTAATCCAAACCTCCAACTCACCCTCAATGCCATATCTCTGTATTTTCTGCAGTAGCCTACCATGGGGGACCTTATCAAACGCCTTACTAAAATCCATATATACCACATCTACCGCTTTCCCCTCATCTACCTCCTTAGTCACCTTCTCAAAGAATTCAATAAGGTTTGTGAGGCACGACCTGCCCTTCACAAAACCATGCTGACTATCCTTGATCACATCATTCTTATCCAGATGTGCATAAATCCTATCCCTTACAATTCTCTCTAAGACTTTGCCCACAACAGAAGTGAGACTCACTGGCCTATAGTTACTAGGATTATCCTTACTCCCCTTCTTGAACAAGGGAACCACGTTTGCTAGCCTCCAGTCCTCTGGCACTACTCCTGTAGACAAAGAGGACACAAAAATCAAGGCCAATGGCTCTGCAATCTCCTCCCTTGAGGAGAATATGCAATATTCATGATGATGAACGTTCCTGCTTTATGCTGTTTCTCAGCATTTCACTGTGCTACCATAGATCATGCAACAGCAGAAGTTGGTCTAAATCACAGTGCAATGCTGCTTAAGGTGCTGTAGTGAGCTGCTGGATCTGATAGAAAGGAGTGTTGTTGCATCTTCACAGAGTGGTAGAGGTTTTGATGATCCATAGAAAGGGTTGTAGTTGTAATGCCTATGAGTCTGCAAAACAACTGGAAGATGGAGTGAGGCTGTTGAGATGGAAAATTCCATGTAATAGCTTCTGCCATGTCAGAGCCAAACATTTCCATGTTCTTTGACAGCGACTGAGCAGTCTTGCAGCCTAACCAAGGCACCCGCATCCTAATTAGTGTTCTCCTGTATGCGACCAAAGATCTCTTCTGGACTTTTATTAGTAGGACTCATCTGTAAAATCACTCTCCACATAAGCCACTTTACCTGCAATTTCGCTGTATGACTTTTAAATAACACTTACCGTGATTCCCTTCTACATTAGTGGACGTGCACAATCTAAGTTTCTGGTATGTGTTCACATTTTGCGTGGTTGTTTCCTTTAAGACCATATGATGTAGGAGCAGAAATAGGTCATTTTACACATTCCTGAAGAAGGGTTTATGCCCGAAATGTCGATTCTCCTGTTCCTTGGATGCTGTCTGACCTGCTGCGCTTTTCCAGCAACACATTTTCAGCTCTGATCTCCAGCATCTGCAGTCCTCACTTTCTCCTCCCATTTTACGCATTAAGTGTGTTCTGTTATTCAATAAGATTGTGGTTGACCTAATAGTACTCAACTACACTTTCCTACCTTTGCCTCATAATTGCTGAATCCCTTACGGATCACAAGTCTATCTACCTCAACTTTGAATATGCACAAGACATTTCTCATCATCTCTGTCTTAAATATGAGGTGCCTTACACTTTGATTGTGCTGTTTGGCCCTTGATTCTCTCACAAGGGGTACCAACCTCTCTGCATCTACCCTGTTAAGTCCCCTAAGATACTTACACATTTCAATAAGGTCTCTTCTCATTCTTCTAAACTCCACTGAGTACAGGCCCAACCCACTAAACTCTTCATAAGAAATCCTTCATATTTAGAGTCAACCCGGTGCACCTGCTCTGGACTGTCTCTAATGCAATTATCCCTTTTCTTGGCTAAGGGAACCAGAACTATTCACAGTATTCCAACTGTGGTCTGATGAGCGCCTTTTATAGTTTTAGCAAGATCTTCCCATTTTTATACTCCATTCCCTTTGAAGTAAAGGCCAACATTCAATTGCCTTCACTATTGCCCATTGCACTTGGATGCTACCATTTTGTGATTCATCCTGAGGAGCCTATATTCAATGTGGCCTGTCTTTTCCTTTTTATATATTAGAAGAAGCTCTTACTGTCCATTTTTATATTACTTGCTGGTTTAGCGTAGTTTTTATTCTCCCCCTCTTTTTGATCATCTTTTTAAAACTTTCTTTTTGGTTTACTACTAATCATTGAAATATTGTATGTTTATTATCTCAATTTGATACCACCCTTAACTACTTTGGTTAGCCATAGTTGATGCATCCACTTCATAGAAACCTTCTTACCGGGCTATATCTTTGCTGTGAGTTATAAACTATTTTCCTAAACATCTGACATTGTTTCTTAACCATCTTTTCTGCTGAACTCCTTTCCTTTCCAAGCCTACACAACTGTCAGCCATTTTTAATTATCCTTACTTAAATTTATCACAGTTGTTTCCAACCCAAGTTTCACACTCACAAACTGAATTCTAAATTCTACTATATTATGATCACTAATCCCAAGGCGATCTTTAGCTCTGACAGCATTTATTAAATTGCCTCGTTACATATCACCTGATCCAAATTAGTTTCATCCCTGATTGATTCTACAACATGTTCTTCCAGGAAACTGTCCTGAATATACTCTGTAAATTCTTTCTCCTAGCTACTTTCACAAATTTGATTTTCCAAATCTACCTAAAGATTAAAGCCACCCAGGTATTGCTATGGGGCCTAGGAACTGCTCCCACTAGTGTTCCGTCACAATCTGTCCAATGAAAGTACTTTTCGTTTGGTTCCTGCAAAGCGAACAGTCTGTTTTCATGGCTTTCAGATAAAATTTCACCTGAAATTTGTTTTTTGATAATTTGTCCCTGTTTACACAGGGTAATAAAGCATTCAGTTATTGAAGGCTCAAACCACAGCTTTCCCATTATGTCACCTTTCTGAGCTGCTTTTACTCAAAAAACATTTTTTTATCAAAGTTTGTGAGAAGGTTTGTAGCTTGGGTGCTCGTTGTTGTGGTTCTGTTCGCCGAGCTGTGAATTTGTGTTGCAGACGTTTCGTCCCCTGTCTAGGTGACATCCTCAGTGCTTGGGAACCTCCTGTGAAGCGCTTCTGTGATGTTTCCTCCGGCATTTATAGTGGTTTGTCTCTGTCGCTTCAGGTTGTCAGTTCCAGCTGTCCGTTGCAGTGGTCGGTATATTGGGTCCAGGTCGATGTGCTTATTGATTGAATCTGTGGATGAGTGCCATGCCTCTAGGAATTCCCTGGCTGTTCTCTGTTTGGCTTGTCCTATAATTGTAGTGTTGTCCCAGTCCAACTCCTGTTGTTTGTCATCTGCGTGTGTGGCTACTAAGGATAGTTGGTCATGTCGTTTCGTGGTTAGTTGGTGCTCATGGATGCGGATCCATGAACACCAACTAGCCACGAAACGACACAACCAGCTATCCTTAATAGCCACACACGCAGATGACAAGCAACATGAGTTGGACTGGGGCAACACTACTATTATAAGACAAGCCAAACAGAGAACAGCTAGGGAATTCCTAGAGGCATGGCACTCATCCACAGATTCAATCAATAAGCACATCAACCTGGACCCAATATACCTACCACTGCAACAGACAGCTGGAACTGACAACCGAAAGTGGCAGAGAGAAACCAGTATGAATGCCAGAGGAAACATCACAGAAGCGCTTCACAGGAGGCTCCCAAGCACTGAGGATGTCACCTAGACAGGGGACGAAACGTCTGCAACACAAATTTACAGCTCGGCGAACAGAACCACAACAACATTTTTATCAATTAGCATGAAAACACAATGTAGTGATTTCCCATAATTCTTACTCTTCTTATTATTTCTATTATATGTGAGGGCTTGTGCCTCGTTTACAATACCTTCGGATCTGTTTTCAGTCATTCTGTTTGGCTCTTTTGTTTTCTTTCTCAATTTACTCCTGACAGTATTAAGAACCTAATATTTATCAAAAACTTCCTTTCACTGTTCAAATTCAAACTCTAAAGTTTACAGTCCTCACTTTGGGTCCAATCTGCATTCCAAGTACAAATTAGGCTGAGCGTTGTGCTAGTTTTCTGGAATGAAATTATGCTGTCAACCATTTGCAAAACTACAAATGTAAAATCTTTTATGAACCAGTACAATCAGGTAGGATAATATATCATATAAAATTATCTTTATAAAGGATTCCTCAAACTATTTAAGAGTGGTAAATTGGTTTTATTGATATAGCTAAAAATGGGTATATTAAAGGCAATTATCATTTTCAATACGAGTATCTCATTCATTAGCTGTGGGTAGCCTGATTTAAAATCACTGCAACTAACGTAAAAAATAAACAATTTGGAAGTATTAACTGGTTTTATTAGTGTACACAATTTCTTTTCTTAATATTTAAAAATGTGCCCACTAGTATCTTTGCACCAAAAAAAAGCCTAATTTGAAGAACAGTTTCTTGTCCTATAACTATTTTGAACCTGATTACATTTTCCTCCCACAGTCCATGGGTGGCACAGTGGTTAGCACTGCTGCCTCACAGCGCCGGAGACCCGGGTTCAATTCCCGCCTCAGGCGACTGACTGTGTGGAGTTTGCACGTTCTCCCCGTGTCTGCGTGGGTTTCCTCCGGGTGCTCCGGTTTCCTCCCACAGTCCAAAAATGTGCAGGTCAGGTGAATTGGCTATGCTAAATTGCCCGTAGTGTTAGGTAAGGGGTAGATCTAGATGTAGATGTAGGGGTATGCGTGGGTTACGCTTCGGCGGGGCGGTGTGGACTTGTTGGGCCGAAGGGCCTGTTTCCACACTGTAAGTAATCTAATCTAAACATTGTGATAACTATCTTTGAAGTATTTCCTCACTTGCTCCAGTTCATTCATCAGCACCGCTTCCTTCCTCATTGGTTTGGAAAAGTAGAGATCAACAAATTTTTCTTGGACACATTTCAGGAATTCCTTCCTCTTTATTCTCATGCTGTTTGTCTTTCAATGCTCTTTGCAGCTGATGGCGCCTTAAAATGTTTCATCAACCCTTTCTGTGCAGGACTTAGTTAACTTTCCCTCAAAGACATTGATCCCACTTCTGTTGAACATAGCCCCTATTTTGCGCAGGTTTCTTCTGCTCCAAAACTGAATGCATTGTCCAGGAATCTGGAGTCTTCCCTCCTGTACCATCTCTCCAACTATGTGTTAACCTGTCTAATTTCACTGTTCCAAAAGTCATTACCAATTTACAGTGTGAGCAATCCAGAAACTGCCATTTTTTTTAGGTCCAGATCTTTAACACTTGAAACCCTTTTACTTCCTAAGTCATTGTTTCACACATGGGACATGACATCTTTTGTTCCCTTTTCCATATGAAATATTCTGTATCCTTTCAGAGATGTGCTGTACCCTTCCACCACGGCAGTAGTTTACTAAGTAGGACTCACGTTGGAAGTTTCAGAAACATTGTCCATCTCTTGAATATCAAATCATCTGCAATCTCTGAATTTCTATACTCTACTGTGTCCCTTGTGCAGTATATAGACCACGGTGTGATCAATATGTTCTAAACTGTACTGAAAGCTGTTTGAGACTGCTACACTCCCAGAAGATCCTAGTCTTGTCAACTTCCAGTCCTGTTAAAAACAATGTATAACTTTAAGTTTACATGCAAATTTTTCATGCAGAGGGTGATGCATGTATGGAATGAGTTGCCAGAGGAAGTGGTGTAGCTGGTGCAATTATAATATTTTAAAAGGCATCTGGGTGGGCATATGAATAGGAAGTGTTTAGAGGGGTATGGGCCAAATGCTGGAAAATGGGACTAAATTAGGTTAGGATATCTGGTCAGCATGGATGTGTTGGATCGAAGGGTCTGTTTCCGTGCTGTACATCGCTATGACTGTGTTTTCTTTTAACCCTGCAGTAAGAGGCTTGGGTTGATTGTTTCAGCGCATTACAGTAAAAAAAACTGTGCTGTTGCTTAGTGACAGGGATCCAATGGCATTGAAAAACAGAACACTCAGCCTGTAAGTGTGAGTGGCTGGACACAGTTTAGGGAACTCCTGTACTTGCTTTGAACTTAAAGTCATTGTAAGTTTAGTAAGTTGGTTGTTCTAGGTAGCTCGGAGAGAGATATCAGCTGAAAGAAAGCAACAACTATGACTCAGTGACCGCACAGAAATTTGAAGCAAAACTGTGCCAGCCTAAATCTGAAGATGGAATTGTAGTGTGGACACAATGGTAACTCTTCAATGAGATTTGAGTGTAAGTCTATTGTTGGGATAAAATGAACAGTGCAAGTTGAATCCACTTCAGACTGTGACGAATTATTCCAATTTTTTGTGTTTTATGTTGTCATATAGGTCACATTTAATAAATGCTTGTCCTTGTTTTACAAGCATGCTCTCAAACTCATGTGAATGTGTTCAGTATCTGACCTCCATGGTTATAAAAGATACAAATTTAGGATCTATCAATCCAAGTTTCATTCTGGATCTGACTTGCCAGTATTATTATTAGCTGGGATCATAACATGACTGAAAGCTGGCTTGAGACTTCAACACTCCCAGAAGATCCTAGACTGTCTGCCTTTCCCTGGTTTGCTGCAACTCGCTGTAGCACACATTCTGCAACATTTGCTGTTTAAAACCTCAGCGCTGAAAAATGTGTTGCTGGAAAAGCACAGCAGGTCAGGCAGCATCAAAGGAACAGGAGAATCGACGTTTCGGGCATAAGCCCTTCTTCAGGAACGTCGATTCTCCTGTTCCTTTGATGCTGCCTGACCTGCTGCGCTTTTCCAGCAACACATTTTTAAGCTCTGATCTCCAGCATCTGCAGTCCTCACTTTCTCCCTGTTTAAAACCTCAGCCTTCCTTCAAGCTCAGAACTTCAGAGCTCAAACTCAAGCAGTTAGGTCTACTTCCTGTGGTTTCCAAAAGACAAAATAAGCCCAAAGGAGTTCCCACATGGAACAGTAATATTTACTCTGATTTATTGTGTGTACAATCATCTTTTATTTCATATTTTAAGTTTATAACCCATTGAAGAAAATATTGTATTTGACTAGAAAGAAGAATTATAATCAACTCCAAAATGCCAAGAACATGTGCAAAACTAAATGCCTAAAGACAAATTCTCTTGGTAAATGACCCGTAGATTGCATAAGCTCACATGCAACTATCAGTGTTTTGCTGAAACTTCAGTAAAAAGGAAGGATCAGACCTCTCCTCAAGAGTCCAGTGGCCAATGTAAAGGACAGGTCCTTTCCTATTCCTCATGCTATTCCCAGCACTAATGGACAAGATTTCCACCTCCACATGTTGTAGTCAGGAACTCTTGCAAGATTTAGTGAACAAAAGCCATGATCCATCCCAGCATGAGTACTGTAATGATGTACAGTGGGAACAAAAGATCTACGTGGCATATGTGTAAACATAGGTGGGGAAAATAGATCCATGACTGTGGAAGGAATGAATAGCAAGAGACCTCAGTAAATTGTAATGATCATCATATGATTGGTTTACCTCCTGAGATTATCATGGTCATCTTATAATTGATTTACCTCAGGAGATTGTGTGCTATTTGTATTTTGTAGGGTTTCTTAGTTGGTTAAGAGATCAAAAGATTATAGATGTGGCAGATTTGGATTTTTTGGTTAATGATCATGCATTAAACAGTCTTATCTTTTAGAGAAAATGTCAGCATTTTCAGATGTGCACTTTCATCTATTTGCTTGCAAATTATTCCACAAAATATTACATAGTGACCTTGAAGTTCAGGACAAGATAGGATTAATCATCTAAATCATTAAAAATTTTCCAACTTATATACTGAAGACAAAATATTTAATTAGTGATGAGACAATTTTTAATTTCAGATTTATTAAATATTTTTCTTTTGAATCAAAGAATTATTTCTTGGAGGTCTGTTCCGTAGAATGTATCCCTTCAGGCTTTTTACTCTAGAGATGTTTGGTTCAATTGATACTGTCTGGTAAGTTGCTTTCCACATTCTGAACATTTGAAACAATATGGTATTTTTACTGAAAAGGGTGAAATTCCTGTGTTGTTTGTAAGATTAGGTGGAACATTCCTTAAGTAAGGTATTAGGTAATTTTTCCTTTAAGGTAGTTTAAGTTGAACTAATTGACACTCTCAATAACTTAGTTGTCTATTAGGCTACCTTTAAATGTACCTTTAACTACTAATAATAGCACATGCAGTCCGTACTTAGTTATGATAATATATCAGCCATATCACACTGGAGGTTAAGATAAAACAAAGAATGCAGTTGCTGGAAAACTAAAACAAAAGCGGAAATTGCTAGAGACACTCAGCAGATCTGGCAGTATCTGTGGGGAAAGCAGAGTCAACATTTCGAGTCCAGTGACCATTCTTCAGAACCAAACTGGAGTTTCCCCAGCAACTTCTGTTTTTGTTTCTTACCAGAAGTTTCCTTATTCTCAATAGTTTTTGTACCATTGAAGACATCATAGAGTTCTACAGCACAGGAAAAGGCTGTTTGGCCCATTGAATCTACACTGGTTAAAAATAACTATCAAATGACTTTAATTCCATTTTCTAGCACTTCGCCCATAGCCTTGTATCCCTTGTCATTGCAAGTGTTCAGAAGATTTCTGCTCTACCATCCTTACATGCTGTGACTTCCAGATTCCCATCATCTAAGTGAAAAAAGATTCTCTCTAAATGTCCTACCCCTTAAATCTGTGCCACTTGGTCATTGAACATTTTACCATCGGGAAAAGCTCCTTCCTATCTATCCTATCTGTGCTCTTCATAATTTTATACGTCCCTGTCATGTACACCGTCAGTCTCTTCTGCTCCAAGGAAAACACCTTGTCTGTCCAATCTCTCTCTTCATAAGTAAAAATCTCCAGTCCAGGCAACATCCTGATAAATCTCCTCTACACATGCTCCTCTGCAATTGCATCTCTCCTATAATGTGGGTTCCAGAACTTGAGCTGTGATCTAACCAATACTTTATATGGTCGCAGCATAACCTCCCTGCTCTTAAACTCTGTGCCTCAGCTAGTCAAGCCAAGTATTCCATATGCTTTAAACACTTTATTCAACTGTCCCATTACCTTGATATGCATAAGATCCCTCTGATCCTTGGTGTTTCTCACCGTTCTACCACTCCTCATGTATTCACTTGTCCTATTTGTCCTCCCAAAGTGCATCACCTCACACTTATCTGGACTGAATTCCATTTGCCACTGATTAGTCCATCTGACCAGCCAGCCTATGTCCTCCTGTGATTTAAGGCTATCCTTTCATTATTTACCTCCATATAAATGTTCATATTTGCAAATTCTCTGATCAATCCTCCTACATTCCTAAATTGTCTACATAAACTTAAACAAGCAAGTGCCCAACACTGGTCCCCATAGAACCATATTGGACCCAGGTTTCTAGTCACAAACACACCTCTTGGCCATCACTGTCTGCCTCTTGCCAAATTTCCTTGGATGCCCTGGGCTCTAACATTCACCGTCAGAGTCCCAAGTGGGACTTTATCAAAGGCCTTGCTGAAGTCCAAGTAGGCTACATATAATGTATTGCTCTCAGATGCATACCCATCTGGTCAAAATTATATCAAGTTGGTGAGGCCTGACCTCCTCTTAACCAAACTATGCTGACTTTTCCTGATTAATCCTTGCTTCTCCAAATTCAGATTAATTCTATCCCTCAGAATTGCTTCCAATAGTTTCCCTACGTTGAGCTTAGACTAACTGGTTTATGGTATCCCACTTTATCCCTTGCTCCCTCATTGAATATTAGTACCACAGTGTTTGTCATCCAGTCGTCTGGCACCTCTCCTGTGGCCAGAGAGGAATTGAAAATTATTATCAGCATCCCTGTTATTTCCTCCCATGCCTCACTCAACAGCCTGGGATTCATTTCATCTGGTCCTGGAGATTTATTTACTTTTAAGTATATGTCTGTTGTTTTGACCCCTCGGTATCTGCTAGAAACCTCCTTTTCTCTCTTTATCCAAATCTGTAAATCCCTTGCGATCTAAGTTTTGCTGGATTTATTGGTCCCACACTTTTGTCTTTTTTGGAATATATTGGACCTGATACTTATTCAGTTCTTACAGTGCTGGATTAGAGTAGTGCTTGTTACACTATTCTTGTGCTCAATGTTTCAGTAATCCCTTAGTGCTGCAAACTATTGAAACTGTTACATCATTAGCACAGCTATTCAAAGATTTTGGAAACAACTACAGTAGATGACTGATAATTCAGAAACCACAATGCAGCTTGCTATGGGAAAATGTAAAGATAAGTGTTTAACTTTCCCCTCAATGTTATGTGACTAAACCACTTGGAGTGCCACAAGGATTTGTGCTGGGTCCTCTACCTTTTGTCATTTATATAAATGATTTGGATGCGAGCATAAGAGGTACAGTTAGTAAGTTTGCAGATGACACCAAAATTGGAGGTGTAGTGGACAGCGAAGAGGATTACCTCAGATTACAATAGGATCTTGACCAGATGGGCCAATGGGCTGAGAATTGGCAGATGGAGTTTAATTCAGATAAATGCAAGGTGTTGCATTTTTGGAAAGCAAATCTTAGCAGGACTTATACATTTAATGGTAAGGTCCGAGGGAGTGTTGCTGAACTCTGACCTTGGAGTGCTGGTTCATAGCTCCTTGAAAGTGGAGTCACAGATAGATAGGATATTGAAGAAGGTGTTTAGTATGCTTTCCTTTATTGGTCAGAGTATTGAATACAGGAGTTGGGAGGTCATGTTGCGGCTGTACAGGACATTGGTTAGGCCACACGTGCAATTCTGGTCTCCTTCCTATTGGAAAGATGTTGTGAAACTTGAAAGTGTTCAGAAAAAAATTACAAGGATGTTGCCAGGGTCGGAGGATTTGAGCTATAGGGAGAGGCTGAACAGGCTGGGGCTATTTTCCCTGGAGCGTCGGAGGCTGAGGGGTGACCTTATAGAGGTTTACAAAATAATGAAGGGCATGGATAGAGTAAATAGGCAAAGTCTTTTCCCTGGGGTCGGGGAGTCCAGAACTAGAGAGCCTAGGTTTAGAGTGAGAGAGGAAAGATATAAAAGAGACCTACAGGGCAATGTTTTCACACAGAGCTTGGTACGTGTATGGAATGAGCTGCCAGTGGGTGTGGTGGAAGCTGGTACAATTGCAACATTTAAGAGGCATTTGGATAGGTATATGAATAGGAAGGGTTTGGAGGGATATGGGCTGGGTGCTGGCAGGTGGGACTAGTTTGGGTTGGGATATCTGGTGGGCATGGTTGGGTTGGACTAAAGGGTCTGTTTTTATGCTGTACATCTCTATGACTCTATGCTAAATTGTTAGTCTCCACTGGGTCTTTATTCATTATTAAAGTTTAACAGTATTTTATTTCTACTTTATTATTATTGCGATTTAATTATTATTTGTGCTTTATTCATACAGACACAAGAATTCTCTGGGTCATGAAATGCAAGCCATGTAATTCATTAAACCAGGTAAGAGAATGGCAATGTTTTGCAATATTCTGGCTTCAACTATAAAATTAATAAAATTTACTTTTATTTTCCAGGGGGATGAGGTGGGTTTTTTTTTAATGCAGCAAAGTGTCGTGAATTGGATGCGCTGTCTGAAAGGATGGCAAAAGCAGAATCAGTAATCTCAAAAGAGTTGGATAAATATCTCAAGGCACAACTTGTAGCACTATTGGGAAAGAGAGCAGAGGACAAGACTTAGTTGGATAACTCTTTAGAGAGACATGAATGGTTCCTGCGTTACAAACTTTTATGATTTCATGATGTGACAAATTATTCTTCCTCTTTATATTGACAATAAAAATACAGAATAAGTGGACAATTGTGAACAATGTGCAAAAAATCCATGAACACCATCCCTTAAAGATAAATTTAACTTTATGTTGATATATATCATTCTAAATGAACAAGTATCTTCCAGATGATTTCATAGTTCAGATTACCTGAATCAGAACTGTTAAGCAAAAACAAAAAAACATTCAAATTGGGTTGAGGAAGGTGGGAGGTTTGATGTTGAGTGGGGCTCCTGTTTCCCTGAGTTAGAATAGAAATGTGGTGCGTTATTTATCCTATCTTTTTGAAGAAGTATCCAACAATATTTTAATGACTATTTATTTAGCCTCTTGATATCTTTACACAGTAGGACTGACGTGTTTCATACATGCTTCATCCATTTCTTTTTGTATGTTGAAAGTGGGGTCCTAACTGAGATTGTGGTCTCTAATTTGAATATTAAAAGAACCCCCAGTCAGTTTTTTGGCAGGAGTGTTGGCCATTCATTTTAAAGTCTGCCTGAAACTTGACTCAAATGAACAAATAGGTGAACTGTAGGCTCAACTTTAATAAAAGCTAGTTACTAATTGAAAACATGTGACATTCACTCAAAATTGTTTCTTGTTTCCAGCAAAGATTGTCAGTATGGTTAAATAGCTTAATCTATTGCCATTATATCATTTTGAACATGATCTTAAATATTTTGCAGTATATATACTGTATATTTGTGACAAAGTCATATGGCAAATGACTTACCAATTCTAAGTATGGATAGATGGGATCAATGGGAGCTGATAATTTGTTGCATGATTGATCTTGGGCAGGTCGTGTATTTTTGTTGCTAATTCAGAGCTTATCTTTTCTAATCAGAAAATCAAAAATAAAATAGGTTTTGACATGTTAAATATTCTACAAGTGCTGTATATTCTTTTGCTCCTTAAATTGTGTGCATCACAATATATTTCCAACTGTATTACAATTATTTAATAAATGGGTTACTACTAGCAGAGGAACTCTTTGTAAATGAATAATTAGATCTTGCTTCTGATCATGGTTCATAGAAATCTCATTGGTTTTTCTTTTACATTCAAAATAGTGGAGATTTTGTGTGTATTAGCTTGTTTTGGGTGAATACATTTGTTTTAATTCCAAGTTTTATTTTGGTATTCTTGAGCACCACTTGATTATGTAAGTTCCTCAGGAGATTTCATGAATGTGGTTAGTGTGTGATAGAGATATTGTGGTCAGTCAGACGATGGGATGTATTACATATTCTCATCACATTCTTTCACATTGAAAAAGAAAAGAGCAAGATCACTCAGTCTTTATCAGATCTTATTGACACTGCACACCACACCAGAGTGAATTTGTATCAAGTCAAAATGGAAATTTGATAACTCTGCGTGCAACCCAGAAAAAAACAAGTTGCATTTATATGATACCCTTTATGATCTCTGGTATATTCAGTGATTTACAGCGTTAAATACTTTGCAGGTAGGGGCATTGTTATAATGTAGGAAAAACAGGATTTATTTTCTGCAAAGGGTTCACAGTGTCACACTGACCAGACAGTTAGTTTTACTGTTTTTTATTCAGAGAAAATATTGGACAGAATATGGGGAAGAATATCCTGCTCTTTTTCAAAATAGTGCCAAGAGATCTTTTTGTTTTGTCTTTAAAATTTTGCATTCACCTTTTCACATCTCATCCAAAAGATCCTTTTCTCTTCAGTAGCTATGATTTGGAGGTGAGGAGACTGCTATTGAATTAGGTATCACAGTAATAACATTACTGATTCATATTGTTGCAAGAGTAACAGTACAATGTCTGGAAGTGTTAATCATGCATAATATTCTAGAAGTATTTCAGTAGAATAATTTCTAAAGCAGGAACTTACTGTACAACTATAAAGTCAAAGATCTGGAAATTGAATATTACTTTCAACTCAGAATACATTGTGAGTGTAGTACATCAAAAGTGAGAACTGTGTTTGCTCACAACTTCAATTCTAAAGTAGGTTAAGACAATCAGGTCATTCAGTCACAGTTGAGGTGTTCCGTACTGAATGCTGAGCTTTTGAAGCTGTCTGACCTTTTGTTGAATAGCACAAATTGGTTTTACGTTTAAATCTTACACATCATTTTGTAACAAAGAAACTCCATTGATTAGTCACTGCAGTGGAACAGTTAATACCACTTATTCTGTACAGAGTTTGAGAGGTGCTTACTTATCTGCTCATAAAATGTAGTTAACAGTTCTTTGATTCTGTAACCAAATGAAATTAATAAGAAGCCTGCCATATCCTGGGATCACCTACCATTCCAGGTGCTGTGTAAATTCACTGCACATTCTGTGGTTAAACACATTCTGGGTATGATCTCACTCACTCACTCACACCAACATATACCACCTGCGTTCATGAACTTGCATCCCATTAAACTTTCTATAACTGCCATGACAAATTATTTGGCTGCGCCCACTCCCAATGGATCCTTGGAGCCTCTTTTCTAACCTATGCCTTTGTAATTACTGTCTGACCCTTAGTAATCTCTATACCAACTTAGTGCCAGCTCAGTCGAACTGTACACCAACGCATTACTCATTGTACTTTGATCTACAATGCCAAACAACAAGTATCAACCAGGGATAAACCTCCATGCTCGTAGATGAGAAAAATAAAGTTCTGCTGAATAAACTAAATTAATTAAAGACTTCACTATATTAAGAAAAGCATTCATTATAAAACATGAATCTCAACAAAGCTTTATAAAAATAATCATTTCCTTATTATAACCTGCATGATATCCTGCACTCTGTTCTGTTACCCTGATGCACTTGTTTCATACATTCTGCCTGTAAAGCACATAAGCCAACACTTTTCACTGTACCTCAGTACATGTGATAGTAATAAATCAAATGGAATCAAATCAAAATTATTCCAGAGCCACTCCCAGCTGTCAACCAAACTATGAAGTGGAAATCACTCCATTGTGATAATGGATTCTGTCCGAACAATCATATAAAGCTAATTTGGGCTGTTATGGTGCTATGGTAGAAGGAGGCCTGAGTTCAAGTCCCACCTGCTCTATACGTGTTGTATAACATTACTGAGCTGCTTGATTAGAAAATATTCACAATGCTAATCAAAGAAATAAATTGAAATAGAAGGAAAATTCTAGTTTTTTCTTGAAAGGTTAAAAAGCTTGGTGTCTTAAATGATTTAACAATCTTGACAGGTCTACTTGACAACTTTCACAGCTACATGATAGTTTTGACAGTTTTTTTTGGTAGCTTTAACAGTTCTTTGACAGCTTGACAGTCTCAAAGTGTATATGCACCTTTTATAAATAAGTGTGTTAATTTTCCTTAACTTTCCCAAAAGGTTCTTTAACTCTCTCAGAGGAGACCTTACCTCCCCTAAAAGGCAGTGTTACTCCTTAAAGATTTCCTGGGTCCAAATCCAAAGTTATATCTTACCTTCCCAAAAAAGTACCCTGGCTTCTAAGAAAATCCATAACGTTCAGACCTTCTGTTACGTGTCAGACTTCAGACATTTCTAAATCATCCAGGACTACAGGAAGATAATGGTTTAAATGGAGAATCCTGAGCAGTCCATTCCCACCTGTGTGATAATGGTAAGTGCCGTGATTCAGCATGGAACAGATAGTTTCTGGACATTTCAGTTATTTTCATCCTCTCTGGCAAAACTTTGGGCATTTATAAGGAGAATTCAAACAAATTCTTTTGAGTAGGACATGGAAGAAATATCAATCTTACAACTTTTTCCAGTGAATTAAAGAAAATTTCATCACATCGTATACTTGTCTCACTAAGAACTGATCAGGTAAGATCTGCGATGGCAGCTTAGCTCTTTGGCCCACAAGACCACTCATCACTGTTGTAAGTAGTTTTGTGGGCGAGAGCCTTGAGCATAAATCTAGCTCAGAGTGGTTAAGTCTTTCCTCTATCTCTGCTTATTTCAAGTAATTTTTGGCCTCTTGGCCTCACTCTGTGTGTGCAAGTCCAGAAAACAACTGCCCAAAGTTCAGCAGAAATTAAGAAATGATAATGAAAAAGATATCACAAAAGTGAACCATCTAGGTTTTTATAACAATCCAGTAGTTTCATACTAAACTTTACTGATACTAAGGTTTTATTCCAGAGTCATTTATGAACTGAAATTAAATCTCTCTGTTACTGTGGTGGAATATGAAGTTTAGAGTCCAGCATATTTGTCCCAGGCTTGTTAGATTACTAACCCAGTGAGATGACCACGATGCAACCATTCTCTGAAAATCTCCATTGGATGTGTTAGTGACTAACTCATATTCGTGTGTCCTTGTTCTGGACTTGTCAACAAGTAGAAGCACTTTCCCCCAATACACTCTATAAAATCCCATCACAATTATGAAGATCTCAATCAGGTCTCTGTCTAGACTTCTTATTTCTGAAGAAATGAGTCAATCCTGCTCAATCTTTTCTGTTAGTTCGATTCTTTTAATTCCCATGAATCTTGTTAGTCTTTTCTGCATTTTCTCCAGTATTATTGTATCCTTTTTCACATCTTGGCAATCAGAACTGCACTCAAAACTGCAGGTGTATTTGAAGCGAATTTCTGTGTTAATATACCTTCATTTTTCTGCTATCATTTTCTATACTTTTAGAATTATACTCTTGCACTTTGATTTGCTAAGTTTATTTGAGCTATTAAAGATTTTTCCTTAGCATTAAACAATTTTACATTATTTCTGTTTATATTCTTGAATATTGCAATTCTATGATTCCTAAAACCACTGTGGATGAAGAATTCAAATTCTAAGTTTGTTATAGCAAGATAAGAGCAAACATCCTTGCGTATTGGCCTAGAAACACCACTGGCAACAATAATGCAACAGCTTGTGCAGTTAATAGGTAGCTTTACAGTGCCAAACAATGTAATTTCTCTGTGTTGATTAACAATAATCACTGCAGATCATTTTGTTTACCTATTATATAGTAAAACAGTCAATAATAGATGTGTAACAGGCAGGTATACAATTTTTGTCCATGTTACACAGTCACCCAAATTAAAAAATCCCCATTCCCACCTCCACCCCAACTGTCACCAAACTGTCCTTATAACCTTAAAAAAGGATGCAAAATACTTTCCAAAGTACAACAAACACATATTGTTATAAGTGCGTTGTGAGTAGCACTCACAGTTTAAGCAATAATTCATGTGTTTATAATTTATAATGATGCGTGTTTATTGTCTCCACCTCTGTAATTTCCAAGTATATTTTATTTCATTGTCTTTTAGGTTTGGCAGATCATAAGCTTTTAGGATTGAAATGCAAAATGTATTTTAGATTGGTATTGGAGCAAAGATCAAAATAATAATTTGCTGGCCTTTGCAAACAAAAGGGGCAACTTCAAATTCCTACATTCCATCAAATGATTTGTGTCAGTCATTTTTCAATATTTTAGATCCCCTTTTTAACATGTTTAGATATAACTCTCTTTCCACTATTTTGATAGAGGAGCCAACTGATTGGGAAGAGATTATATTAAAAATGTATGTTTACAGTTCAGATTATGCTCTGTGTTATTTTCATTGGTGAGGGCATTTGTTTTGCTTTGTTATTGATTCTCCCATATATCTGCATTCAATCAGTTTGAGTCTCTTTTGAATCTTGAATTTTTAACATTACTCTATTAGGGCATTTCCTTATAAACTCTGGAATCCTACTCCCAAAGGTTTTAACTTCTGTCTTTCCTTCTTTAAGATAGTCCTTAAAATCTTTCTTTAATTATGGTTTTGGTTACTAGTTTCTATGAAGTGCAACTCATTTTTATTATTGGAATAGTGAAAGTGGGTG
This sequence comes from Chiloscyllium punctatum, assembly GCF_047496795.1. Classification (NCBI taxonomy): domain Eukaryota; kingdom Metazoa; phylum Chordata; class Chondrichthyes; order Orectolobiformes; family Hemiscylliidae; genus Chiloscyllium; species Chiloscyllium punctatum. The sequence continues at coordinate 85,720,022 of NC_092749.1, forward strand.
TATTGAAATACTGGAAGTAATATTTTTTGTATTTCTTACTCCATTGCTTCATTTATCTCTATTTCAGGAGTGAATTTAGGCTGATGTTGCTGCATTATCAGAGGTGCTGTGTTTCAGATTTGTTGTTAAGTCATCTCTCCATGTTTCTATGGTGGCAACGGATCCCATGTTCCATTTGAAGAATGTGGAATTCTCTTATTTTCCAGGCCAGTTTCCTGAAATGTTACAATGCCTCGCTAACCATGTTCTTCAGTTATTGCTTATTGAGACTTTTGCTATGTTTAAATCTATTGACCAATTTTGTAACCATGACTGCACTTAAAAATTAATTAGGGAGAATTGTTGCGCTGTGAAGCAGTTTCAGACATCCTAAGAAGCAAATGTAATATCATTACAAATTCTTTCTTCTTGAAAATGGCTTTTATAATTTCTTAGAGACAATTGTAATGGAAATTTCACCTGTTTTAAATTATTGCTAGAAGGGTTTGGAGGTTAATCATCTTTTTGATCATGCTATATATTTCTTATTCTTCAAAAGCTGATCAACAAACAGTTAGAGAAACTTCAGGAAGAAAGCTTTTTCTTTGTCCCCAAGTCTCTAAAAGAAACTGCAGTTTTTTTCAAATTCCTACCATATCAGTAAGCTGTGAAACCTACACCTTCATTGCAGATACCATTGATAAACGCTTAGAATCTAATCCTCTGCTTGATCTTCAGCCTGAATGACAAGATCTCTCTCATGTGCATATGTGTGCTATTACATGCATATGAACATCATGCTTCTAAATTTTGTTCTGGCATTTTGTTACCACCTTATAATAAAAAAAGGTAGATTAATGTTGGCCTGGTATAAAGTTGCTGTTGTGAATCAATCCATCCAGTCCTGTCAAATGTTTTTAGAAAAGCAGCCAAGGAGTGTCATTTTTAAGGAGCATCATTTTGAACACATCTTTCTCAAGAATTTTTATTTCCATTTGGCCTGTGAGCTAACAAAATCATCTTTCGGAAAAGCACTATTTTCAGTCACTTTTACTTGTCAAGGAGTTCTGTATGCTCCAGCACAGAAAGGGTTACATTATTACTTTTGAACCAGTAGCAAATACTTGACCATTATTGCAGAGTTTAAGGAGTTTTAAAGGTTTTGCTTTTCTTTGAAAGCAGGATGTGGTTAAAATGTCATACACCTATATTCCAGTTCTTCTAGAATATGGTTTGTAAACCAAACCAAAACAGGTTGCTGTGCACTTCAGCCAGTGCTCTTGCAATCTGATCAACAGATATCCAGTTTGCTTAATCAACATGAAAGCAAAGCATGAGGATTGGTTGAAAATCAGTTCATGAACTGCCAATCATTTTAGCAGCATTGACTGTAGTTATTATCTAGACATGAAATTTCCCTTCTGCCTGAATCATTTTATGGGAGAAAATATAGCACAAGAACAGAATATGGGTTTTTTGCAGTCTAAGTTAGCTTGGCTAATTTCAAAATGAGAAATCACCCACAAGTCCAGTTAAGATTATGATCAAAGTGGACAGCTCTTTCACACCATTGGTTGATTGACTACAGTATTTTATGTAATGGCAGGTTCCTTTCCACTACATCCCATGGAAATAAAAATCAAATTGACCAGGAATTGGTTTGGAAGTATTTCCACTCTGATGCTGTTACTTTGCCAAAAGTGTGCCAAAACTGTGCTCCAGCAGATTTAAACAAGATTCAAAAATTGAAAAAGAAACAGTACTCTTTTTTTTAGAAAAAGGAGTGTCTGATAAGGAGGACAGATTACAGTCCAATCATTATAGAAAAAATGAAATAGAAGAGGAAAGAAAGATTGGATTAAGACAGAGAAAAATAGAAATAAAGATGACAAGAAAGAATTATAAACTAAAATGTTGCTATTTTAAAAATCTCTAACAAGTTGCTCCATAAGAATGAAAACATACAAACATGATTTTGAGGTAGAATCTTTCAAGTCTGCTTTACCATTTAATAAGATTGAGGTTGATCTATTTGTTCCCTCCCTGGTTTAGTAGTAATCACATTGTTAAAAAGTACTTATATTGTTATTCCAGTTCTAATTTTTATGTAAAAGATTGATGCATACAAATCCAAAAAGTTCTTAATAATATTATTGAAACTAGGCGTGATCCCATTTTGGAAGGCAAAATGTAGACTAGAAAGTTTTTAAAAAGATTTGTAACTGATGTATTTCTTAATTCAGTGAATGTGTTGACAAGCTTTTTCATTACTAAAGCATGGATCATCAACATTCAGTTATTATTCCAGCAAAATCTGGCCTGTTGTGCACATACATTCTGGTAAAGTGATGTTGGCTCTGTGGAATTTCCCAGCATTGTCAAATATCCCATAAATCAAAATCTCATTTTCCACTGATATTGCTTCAATCTCTTTTTGAAAGTGCTAATTAATTTTGAATTTGGAAGTTTATTATGAGCATCCCCAGCTGTGTAGGCAAATTTAAATTCTTTTTCTAATGTCTATTTGTATGTCCATCAGTAAAATAACAAAATAGATGAACTTGCTTAAATCCAAACAGATATGTAACTCAAGTGTAAAGTTTTGGATTTTTACTGTTGTACTTCAAGGACCATTTTCCACAGCTGCTTTCAAAAAAAGCATACTCAGATTTAAAACTGTTTGGCATAAAGGACGGCATGCATTTCCCTTTGAATTGTAAGCTATCTGCGAAAATAACTGGGCCATGTACTTGGAGATCTCATCGTCAATCATGAAATAGGCCATTCAGCATTGATGAGTGAGGCTTTACTACTTACTTGCTACTTGAAAATTGAAACTAACTGGAAGTTTTGTCTATAAGATGTCACTAATAGGGCCATACCAGATAACAATCTTTAAAACAAATGCAATGAATGTTCCAATGTAGTGTAGTGATCTTCAGATCGCGTCAGATATTTACCCATCCACACACATGCAAATTACATTTCCTTTTTTCTAGTTAGTATTTTACTTAATAACTTAGGTCATCATTTCATATTACACAACCCATATTTGAAACTTTTCAAATGATCATTGCCTGTCTGTACAGTAAGAAGAACCAGATCAAAATCCTGCTCTGGAATATGTTGTGTTACACTAAGAGAATTAATGGGTCTGTAGATGTTTCCCTGTTGAGCAATACTCTTAATGGGAATGGGGAGTGCTGTGTGTACCAATCCCTGCCACCAAAAATGAGACCAATTCAAGGTAACTGCCATACCGGTGACTGAGTCAGCCTCTGATTGTTGACTTCTTAATTAGTTTTACAAAGTACCCATGCTTCCAGCCAGGTTTCATGCCTGATCCAACTTCCAGGAAAAAGCTCAAGCCCAGTATAACGCCACAAAACTGGCAGACCAGATGGCATAGTGAACTTGGACACTCACCTGCCTCTTTTCTTGCACATGTAATCAGGCCAGAAATCCGCCAAATACAATTTCTGATCAAACTTGTTCACATGATCTTGGGGGGGATTGATGTTACTCAAAGCCCTGCCCTAACTATAGACATGTTCACCTCTTAAGGGTCCAAACAAAGACAACTTCACCAGCACCATGCAGAGGAAGGCTTAGGCTTGGACCTGCAGCATGTCAGGTGGTCACTGGGGTAGAGGCAATAGGTCCGAAGTAGGAGCACTTTGGATGAGGTTTCCACTTCTACATCCACTTTCATCATCATATCTACTCTAAACCAATGCCATATAGAGTCATAGAGTCATACAGCATAGACGCAGACCCTTCGGTCTGACCAGTCCATGCTGACCATGTTCCCAAACTGAACTACTCCCACCTACCTGTGCTTAACCCGTATGCCTCCGAAGCTTTCCTATTCATGAACTTCTAAAAATGTCTTTTAAATGTTGGAACTGTACCTGTATCCACCACTTCCGCTGGCAGTTCATTCCACATACAAACCACTCTCTTTATGAAAACCTTTCCCCTCATGTCCTTTTTTAAGTATTTCTCCTCTCACCTTAAAAATATGCCCCTAGTTTTGAACTCCCCCACCCCAGGAAAAAGACACTTGTCATTCATTTTATCTATGCCCCTCATGAACAAAGAACAAAGAACATTTACAGCCCAGGAACAGGCCCTTCGGCCCTCTAAGCCTGAGCTGATCCAAATCAACTGTCTAAACCTGTCGCCCAATTCCTAAGCATCTGTATCCCTCTGCTCCCCACCTCATGCATCTGTCCATGTCCAGATGCATCTTAAATGCCTGCCTCCTCCACCTCTGCTGGCAACGCATTCCAAACGCCTACCGCCCTCTGTGTGAACTACTTGCTGCGTGTTTCCCCCTTAAACTTTCCACCTCTCACCTTGAAAGAGTGACCTCTCTTTATTGAATCCCTCACCCTGGGGAAAAAACTTGTCTCTATCCACCCTGTCTATACCCTTCATGATTTTATAAACCTCAATCAGGTTCCCCCTCAATCTCCTTTTTTCTAATGAAAATAAACCTTACCTACTCAACCTCTCTTCATAGCTAGCACCTTCCGTACCTGGCAACATCCTCGTAAACCTTATCTACACCCTTTCCAAAGTAGGTATAAACAATGACTGCAGATGCTGGAAACCAGATTCTGGATTAGAGTGGTGCTGGAAAAGCACAGCAGTTCAGGCAGCATCTGAGGAGCAGGAAAATCGACTTTTCGGGCAAAAGCCCTTCAACAGGAAGGAGGCAGAGTGCCTGAAGGGTGTCAACATCCTTTTGGTAATGTGGCGATACAGTATTCTAAATGTGGCTGAACCAATGTCTTGTATAATTTTACAATGACTTGTCAGCTCTTATACTCAATACCCCATCCAATGAAGGCAAGCATACTATATGCCTTCTTGACCACTCTATCCACCTGTGCAGCAAACGTCAGGGTAAAGTGGACCTGCAACTCCCAGATCTCTCTGCCCATCAACTTTTCCCAAGGCTCTTCCGTTCATTGTGTAATTCGCTCTAGAATTAGTCCTGCCTAAATGCATCACCTCACATATGTCTGGATTGTAAACCATCTGCCACTATTCTGCCCAACTCTCCAGTCTATCTATATCCTCCTGTATTCTCTGACAGTCCCTTAGGCTTTCTGTTACTCCACCAATCTTCATGTCATCTGCAAACTTGCTGATCATACCAACAGTGCCCTCTTCCAGATCATTTATGTATATTACAAAGAACAGTGGCCCCAACACTGATCCCTGTGGAACACCACTGGTCACCTTTCTCCATTTCAAGAAACTCCCTTCAACTACTACTTTCTGTCTCCTGTTGCTCAACCAGTTCTTTATCCACCTCGCTAGAACACCCTGCACACCATGTGACTTCATTTTCTCCATTAGTCTACCATGGGGAACCTTATCAAACGCCTTACTAAAGTCCGTGTATATGACATCAACAGCCCTTCCTTCATCTATCAACTTAGTCATTTCCTCGAAGAACTTTATTAAGTTGGTAAGGCACAATCTCCCCCACACAAAACCATGTTATCTATCACTGCTAAGCCCATTCTTTTCTAAATATAAATAGAACCTATCCCTCAGTACCTTCTCCAGCAACTTTCCCACCACTGATGTTGGGCTCACTGGTCTGTAGTTACCTGGAATATCCCTAGTACCCTTCTTATACAGGGGAACAACATGAGCAACCCTCCAGTCCTCTGGCACTTCACCTGTATTTAAGGATACCACAAAGATATCTGTCAAGGCCCCAGCTATTTCCTCTCTCATCTCCCTCAGCAACCTAGGATAGATCCCATCCGGTCCTGGGGATTTGTCCACCTTAATAACCTCTAGCCTACCCAACACATCTTCCCTACTTAGGTCAACGTGATCCAGACTAATCAAACTTTTATCTCTAATCTCAACATTCATCATGTTCCTCTCTTCAGTGAACACTGATGCAAAGTAATCATTCAGAATCTCACCCATTCACTCAGGTTCGACACACAGCCTTCCTTCGTTATCCTTTAGTGGACCAATCCTTTCTCTAGTTACCCGCTTACTTCCTATATAAGAATAAAATGCTTTGGGATTCTCCTTAATTCTGCTCACTAAGACTTGTCCTACTCTTCCAATATTCCTCCAGGGTCCGTTCTGTTCTTAGCTGCCTAGACCTTATGTACGCTTCCCTTTTCCTCTTGGTTAGTCGTACAATTTCTCCTGTCATCCAAGGTTCACGAATCTTGCCCTTCCTATCCTTTGCCTTCAACGGGACATGCCTATCCTGCACTATCTTTAACCTAAGTTTGAAGGCTCCCACATCTCAAATGTGGACTTCCCTTCAAATAGCTGTGTCCAATCCACATTTCCGAGTTCTTGCCTAATTTTAATATAATTAGCATTGGCCCAGTTGAGTACTGTTCCCTTAGGACCACTCTCATCTTTATCTACGAGTATTCTAAAATTTACAGAATTGTGGTCACTTCCCAAAGAAATCCCCCATCGCAACTTCTACTACCTGTCCTGGCTAGTTCCCAGTACCAGATCCAATATGGCCCCTTCCCTCATTGGAATATTGACATACTGCTCTAGAAAACTCTCCTGGACGCTTCTTACAAATTCTACCCCATCCAGACCTCTGACGCTAAGTGTATCCTAGTCAATGTTGGGAAAATTAAAATCTCCCATCACCATGACCCTATTGCCTCTACATCTTTCCATAATTTGTTTACCTATTTGTTCTTCTATCTCAAGCTCACTGTTGGGAGGCCTGTAGTACAGTCCTAACAATGTAACTGCACCCTTCTTATTTCTTAGCTCCACCCATAATGCCTCACTACCCAAGATCTCTATAGTGTGCTCTTTTAGCACAGCTGTGATATCATCTTTGACCAGCACTGCAACTCCATTCCCCCTTTTACTTCCCTCCCTGTCCTGTCTGAAGTGTCTCTATCCTGGAACATTTAGTTGCCAATCATCATGCCCTTCCTTCAACCAAGTCTCTGTGATTGCAATAACGTCATACTCCCAGGCACCAATCCAAGTCTTCGGTTCATCTGCCTTACTCACTATACTCCTTGCATTAAAGTAGATGCATTTCAGGCCACCGGTTCTTTTGTGCCCTACTCTTCCCTTTATTAATGCTATCTTCATAATTCTTACAGTCTCCAGTCTCCACCTCGCTGCCTACTTGTTTTGTCTTCTGGTTCCCAGCCCCCTGTCACATTATTTTAAAACCTTCCCAACAGCAGTAGCAAAAACTCCCCCAAGGACATTGGTTTCGGTCTGGTTCAGACGGAGATCATCCATTTTGTAATAGTCTCACCTTCCCCAGAACCGGTCTGAATGTCCAACAAATCTGAATCCCTCCCTCCTACACCATCTCTCAAGCCATGTGTTCATCCTGCCTATTTTTTTCATTTCTATGCTGGCTAGCATGTTGCACTGGTAGTAATCCCGAGATCACTAACTTTGAGGTCCTCCTCTTTAACTTCACTCCTAGCTCCCTGAATTCTTCTTTCAGGACCTCATCTCATTTTCTACTTACATCGTTGGTGCCTATATGCACCAAGACAACTGGCTGTTCACCCTCCCCTTTTAGCGTGCTCTGCAGCCAATCAGTGACATCCCTGACTCGAGCACCTGGGAGGCAACATACCATCTGGGAGTCCCGTTTTCAGCCACAGAACTGCCTATCTACTCCCCTCACAATAGAATCCCCTATGACTATGGCCCTATTGAGTCTTTTTCCCGCCCTTCTGAACAGCAGTGCCCGCCATGGTGCCATGATCTTGACAACTGCTGACCTCCCCTGATGAGCCATCTCCCCCAACGGTATCCAAAACGGTATACCTGTTTTGGAGAGAGATAACTGCAGGGGACACCTGCACTGCCTTCCTACTCTTTTTCTGTCTTTTGGTCACCCATTCACTGTCTCCCTCAGCAATTCTAACCCTACGGTGTGACCAGTTCACTAAACATGCTATCCACGACCTCCTCAACATCGCATATGCTCTACATGAGTCCATCCGCAGATGTAGAGCTGTCATGCGGTCAAACAAGAGCTGCAGCTGGACACACCTCTTGCAAGTGTAAGAGTCAGGAACGTGAGACACATTCCTAAGCTCCCACATCAAGCAAGATTTTATAAATCTCAATAAGGTCACCCTTCAACCTCCTTCACTCCAGTGAAAAATTCACAGCCTTTCGAGTCTATTTTTATATCTCAAATTGTCCATTCACAGCAACGTTTTGGTAAATCTTTTCTGAACGTTCTTCTGTTTAACATTATGCTTCCTATAGCAGGGCGACCAGAACTGCACACAGTACTCCAGATGAGGTCTCACCAATATCCTGTACATTTGGCCCATATCCCTCTAAACCCTTACTATTCATATATCCATCCAGATGCCTTTTAAATGTTGTTATGGTACTATCCTCCACCATTTCGTCTGGCAGCTCATTCCATATATACACAATCCCCTGCGTGGAAATGCTGCCCTTAAGTCCCTTTCAAATCTTTCTCCTCTCTTCTTAAAGCTGGTTTTGGACTACCCCATCCCAGGGAAAAGACCATGGTTATTCATCCTATCTATGCCCTCGACGTGATACCCCAAATGCTGATACTCAAGTGCCTGAGCAATGAAGGCAAGCATGCTAAATATACTGGTGACCAACTGGGTGAAGATTAATAACACATTCGTAAAGCCACAGACGAAGTATCTGTGTAAAGTATTCTTGTTTTAAGGTAGTAGACATTTCCTGCTGAGGACATAGCCTGACAGCTGAGGATATAGCCTGCAAAGACTCATTTAAGAGCCATATTTGATGTTCCACAGAGATGAACTGCCTCTCCATGGCAATTCCTTGGTTCCGAACAATTTTTGGTTCCCCATATCACCACTATTACTCCAGCTGATCAAGTTGCCCTCACCTGTCCCATTGTGGAGAAATCTTATCTCTGTTAGTATCTGGCCACATTGGTCATTTTCCTCCAACAGAATTCAGCTTGATTTCATACAACTTGGAGAAGAATGCACACTCCCACGTGAATTCTCCATAGCTGACCCAATCACTAGTGCCTGCTTGTGCTCACTTGAAAGATGCAACATATCAAGTGAAAACTCAACTAATTAATTAGATCCACAGAAGTGAGTATTTGTGTCAGTGCATAGCTCTGGCAGTGCACTTTTAGACAGAATGACGTTTTCTGAGGAATTGACCTCAATATATTTGAGGATGCAGTGCACTGAGTATAGGAGTTGGGCAGTCATGTTGCGGCTGTACAAGACATTGGTTAGACCACTTTTGGAATACTGCATGAAGTTCTGGTCTCCCTGCTATGGGAAACTTGTGAAAGGGTTCAGAAAAGATTTACAAGGGTGTCGCCAGGGTTGGAGGGTTTGAGCTACAGGAAGAGGCTGAATAGACTGTGGCTATTTTCCCTGGAATATTGGAGGCTGAGTGAAGACCTTATAGAGGTTTATAAAACCATGAGAGGCATGGATAGGGTGAATAGCCATGGTCTTTTCCCTGGGATGGGGTAGTCCAAAACTAGAGGGCATAGCTTTAAGGTGAGAGGAGAAAGATTTGAAAGGGACCTAAGGGCAGAGGCTTGTGTGTATATGGAATGAGCTGCCAGAGGAAGTGGTGGAGGCTGGTATAACATTTAAAAGGCATCTGGATTGGTAAATGAATAGTAAGGGTTTAGAGGGATATGGGCCAACCGCTGGCAAATGGGACTAGATTAGGTTGGGATATCTGGTTGAAATGGATGAGTTGGACCGAAGGGTGTTTCCATGCTGTCCATCTCTATGAATCTATGATATTTGGTGTACAGATTTTTTAAAAACCGAAGAAAGGGATATGATTTAGTCACAGTCTTGGCAATCATCACATCAATAGTATTAATATTCTGTCATTGATGGATAAAGTCTACATCAGTGTCAGAGATATTTGGAATTCTGGCACGATTTGTGGGTTCCTTGAAACTCCAAAAAGAATTTAACTGGCAGAGGGGAGGGACTGGGGAGTTATGGTCAGCTGAGGGATTAGAGGTTAGATCCCCAAAATATGTCAGCATGATGGCAACACAACACAAACTTGTTCAATTCCCACTCTTATATGAATGCAATTGAAGGTACATAGGAAACTTCCTTGGCGAAGTCTCAAATTAGATACAGTACAGGGTCAAGTAATTCTGACTTTAATCTAGCATTCTGCCTTTAACAGTCAGTGCCTGAGCTTTCTAAGCTGTGTGAAACTTGCCAATAAGGTGAACGCACAGTAATGACGTACTGCCCTGTGAAATTAATAGGCTGGAAAGCCTTTGAGACCATGCTTCATTTCCTTACCTAGATGAAAATTTATGAATGTAGGACTTTCTCAGGAGTTCTACTTCGCCTGCTTCACAGGTGGTGTTCACTTGGAGACAATGTCAGTATCTTGTACTTTATGCGCATTGATCCACACTTTCCTGCTGTCAATCTTCATCACAGCCTGTGGATCATTTGGGTTTTAGGCCTCTGATGAAGAACAACACAAGCACAAAACAAAACCAAAGCACTCTTGATGTGGGAAATCTGATATAAAACCAAAAGAAGCAAGAAATGCTCAACATGTTTGGCAGCATTTGTTAAGAGTAAAGCAGAGTTAATATTTTCAGTCAGTGAGCTTTCATAAGAAAAATCAGCACCAGGAGCAATGCCACAGTGTCAACAACTGCCTTCTCTTTATCTAAATCTTGCCTTGCAGGACAGCATGACTGAACACAGAGCTCCAGCTCACACAAGGCATGGGGCATATAGACCGAGATTCAACTTTCTGGACATAACTGTAGTGGTGCTCAAGCTTTCTCAGCAGGTTGTTGTTGTGGTCTGCCACCTCCTGGTAGACTAGCTCCCCCCCAGTAAACCAGCTGGGCATGCATTGCCAATAACTATCAGAGCTTTCAGAGCCCCAAACTCCTTTGTGTGCAGCCACTTACAGGGACCTGCTAGTGAGAGATAGGAATTAACAATCTGTTCCCCATCTTCCCATCTTCATATGAAGGATACCCTCACTGTGTTATGTGGCACTGCCACCATGTAAAATAGCACAGGTTTCTAACAGATCTAACTATGCAAAACTGGACATCCATGAGGCACTGTGAGCCATCAACAGCAGCAAAAATATACAACAACGCAATCTTTAACCTCTCAGCCTGCCATATCCTCTGCTGTACCATTACCATTAAGCCAAGGTATCAATACTTGTTCAGTAAACAATTCAGGAGGACATGTGAGGATCAGGGCCAGGCAGACCTAAAAATGAGGTGTCACCTATTTGCATGTCAAGCAGCAAAAGTAGCAACTTATAGACAGGGCTAATTGATTCCATAACCAACAAATCAGACCTAGGCTCAGTAGTCCTGCCACAATCGATCATGAATGGCAGTGGACAAGTAAAAAACTAACTAACTGGAGAAGAAGCTGTACAAAGGAGACCAGCAGATTACTGAAGCATTTGCAATAACTTCAATCAGAAGTTCCAACTAACTAGTCCTCCTTCAGAGGTTCCCAGCATCAATGCCAATTCAGCTAATATGATTCATTTCATGTCAATCAAGACACAGTTAAAGACACTGGATACTACAAAGGCTAATAGCCCTGGCAATATTTAAGGAAGACGTGCTCCAGAACTAGTTGAGCCATTAAATAAGCTAACCCTGCACAGCTACAATTTTGGCATATATCTGAAAATGTGAAAAATGGCCCAGGTGTGTCCTGACCATGAAAAGCAGGACAATTTAACTTGGTCAGTAATCGCTCTGAATCTACTCTAACATCAATCAGCGTTTCTTTAGCAATGACTGGTTTGGATTTACCTCATGATCTATTTATAATCTTTAATGTATATATGGACAAAAAGTTGATATCCAGAGATGAGAGTGACAGTCCTTGACATCAAGACCACATTCCAACCAGTGTGGCAATAAGAACACCGAGGATAACTGGAATCAACAGGAATCAAAGACAAAACTCCCCATTGACTGGAGTCATACCTACACATAGGAAGATGGTGATGGTTGTGGTTGTTGGAGGTCAGTCATCTCAGCTCTAGCCATCTCTGTAGGATGTCCTCAGGGAAGTGTTCAAGGCTCAACCACCTTCAGCTACTTCATCAGTGATCTTCCCATCAAAATAAGGTCAGAAGTGGGGTTTGCCAATTATTGCATGATATTCAGCACCATTTTTGACTCCTAAGATACTGTAGCATTCCATGTCCAAATATAACAAAACCTGTACAATATCCAAATTAGGAAAAAGTGAGAACTGCAGATGCTGGAGATCAGTCAAAAACTTTGACACTGGAAAAGCACAGCAAGTCAGGCAGCGTCCGAGGAGCAGGAGAGTCGGCTTTTCAGGCATACACATTTAGTCAGGAATATGGGGGAGGGGAGAGGCCCAAGGACGTTGAGAGATAAATAGGAGGGGAGTGGGTCTGAGAGGGAAGGTAGCTAGGAAGGCGATAGGTATATGCAGGTGAGGGGTGATGGTGACAGGTTGGAGCGGAAGGTGGAACAGATAGGTGGGAAGGAAGATGGACAGATGTAAGAAGTTCAAGAGGGTGGTGCTGAGTTAGATGGTTGGATCTGGGATAAAATGGGGAGGGAAAATGAGAAAACTGGTGACATTAACGTTGTTACCGTGTGGTTGGAGGGTTCCAGGTGGAGGATAAGGTATTCTTCCTCCATGCGTCGGGTGGCTAGGATTTGGCAATGGAGGAGACCCAGCACTTGCATGTCCTTGGCAGAGTGGGAGGGAGAATTGAAGTGGTCAGCCACAGGGCAGTGGGGTTGTTGGGTACATGTCTCCTGGAGATGTTCTTTGAAATGTTGCACAAGTTGGCATCTCCTCTCTCCAATATAGAGGAGACCACATCAAGAGCAATACACACAGTAGATGAGGTGCTTAGATGTGCAGGAAAATCTCTGCTGGATGTGGAGGGATCATTTGGGGGTTTAAATGGAGGTGAGTGGGGAGGTGTGGGCACAGGTGGTGGGGTCTGACAGTAGGTGGCGGAAATGGCAGAGGATGTCACGCTGTATCTGGAGATTGGTGGGGTGGAAAGTGAGGACCAGGGATTCTATCCTTGTTAGGGTTGGAGGGGTGGGGTTCAAGGGCAGAGGTGTGGAAAGTGGAGGAGATGCACTGGAGGGCATTGTTGAGCACGTGAGAGGGGAAATTGCAGTCCTTCAAGTAGGAGGCCATCTGGGATGTTTCAAAGTGGAATTGGTCCTCCTGGGAGCAGATGCAGTGGAGGCGGAGGAATTGAGAGTAAGGGATAGCATTTTTACGGGGGCTGGGGTGGGGGGGAGTGATGATGGGAGGAGATGTAGTCCAGGTAGCTATGGGAGTCAGTGGGTTTGAAATAGATGTCCGTGTTGAGTCGGTCACCAGAAATGGAGTTGGAGAAATCCAGGAAGGGGAGGGAGGTGTTCAAGATGGTCTAAGTGAACTTGAGGTCAGGGTTGAAGGTGTTTGTGAAGTTGATCAACTGTTCAGCCTCCTGGTGTGAGCATGAGGTGGTGCCAATAGAGTCATCAATGTAGTGGAGGAAAAGGGGAATGGTGCCAGTGTAACTACGGAAGATTGACTGTTGCATGTACCCAATGAAGAGGCAGGCATAGCTGGAGCCCATGCGGGTGCCCTTGGCTACACCTTTGGTCTGAAGGAAGTGGGAGGATTCAGAGAAGTTGTTGAGGGTGAGGACCAGTTCAGCTAATCAAATGAATGTGTCAGTGGAGGGGTACTGGTTGGGTTGGCGGGAGAGGAAGAAATAGAGGGTTTGGAGGACTTCATCATGGCGGATGGACCTGTATAGCAACTGGATGTCCATGGTCATAGAATCCCTACAGAATGCCTACCACTGAGCCATCGTGCTGCCCTGCACCGTGAAGATGAGGCATTGGGGTCTAGGGAAAAAGTCATGGAGGAGGTGGAAGTCGTGTCCTGAATGCATGTGGGGAGTTCCTGGACCAAGGTGGACAGATGGTGTCAAGATAAGTTCAGTGGGGCAGGAGCAGGTGGAGACAATGGGTCAAACGGGGTAGTCAGGTTTGACAATTTTAGGTAAAAGATAGAACCAGGCAGTGTGGGGCTCTGGGACTATGAGGTTGGAGGCAGTGGATGGGAGATCCCCTGAGGTGATGAGGCTGTATTTGGTCTGGGAGATGGGAGGTGAGGTTGTCGAGGGGTCAGTAGGAAGAGATGTCCATGAGTTAGCGATGTACAGGTCAGTGTACAACTACACCCTCCTTGTCCGCTGGTTTGATGGTGAGGTTGGGGTTGGAGCGGAGGGAGTGGAGGGTTGCATATTGCGAGGATGAGAGGTCGGAGTGGGTGAGCGGGTGGACAGGTTGAGGTGGTGACAGATAGTCTTCATGGTGGTTTTGGTGGTCTTGGTGGTGATCGCGGAGGCAGTTGTCATGGCAGCTATCACAGAGGCATTATATTTGGCAGTGGTCTGTGGGGTGGCGGCGGCAGAAGTGATATCATCATTGCTGCAGTGGTGGTAGCTGCAGTGACCATGTGGCTAAAGGTGTCCGAGCGGTTTTGGAGGCCGGGAGAAGGTTCTGGAACAATCGAGGAATTCCGAGTTTGGAGGTCAGTATGTGAGAGTTTGGTGTAATTACGTTCCTTGATGTCTGATAAGCTGGAGAAAAAGCTTTTGTTGAGTGTGTGGATTCTTCTCAGGATTAGTGTTGACAAATGGCAAGTCTCATTCATGCCATGCCCCCTGACATTCAATTGTGATACCATGACTGAATCCCCCACTATCAACATCCTGGGATTACCACTGGTCAGAAACTGAACTGCGCTAGCCAGGTAAATACAGTGGCTACAAGAGCAGGCCAGAGGCTCAGAAATCTGCAGCAGATCATCCACTTTCTGATTGTCCAAAGTCTGTCCATAAGGCATAAGTCAGGAGTGTGATAAAATATTACACACTTGCCTGGATGAGTACAGCTCCAACAATAATCGAAACGCTTTCCATCATCCATGTCAAAGCAGCCCACTTGATTGGCACTACATCCACAAACATTCATACTCTCAGCACCATTGCTTTGTAGCAGCAGTGTGTACCATGTACAAGATGCACCGCATAAATTCACCAAGATTTGTTAGGCTGCACCCTCGAAGCCCATGGCCACTATCATCTGGAAGGACCACAGCAGTAAATATATCAGAACACTCCCACCTGCAGGTTCCCCTCTAAGCCATTCTAACTTTGAAATATGTCAACATTCCTTCACTGTCACTGGGTTAACATCCTGGAACATTCTACCTAACAGCATTGTGGGTGAAAATACACCAATAGAACTAGAGGAGTTAGAGCATAGCTCACCATAACCTTCTCAAGGCCTATTGGGGCTGGGCAATACAGGATGGCCTATACTGCCCCCCCAGGTGAGCAGTTGTGTTTGCCAGTACTGCCATTTACATCTATTTTGCTACTGATGAGAACAGTCAGAATCAGATGGTTCTTGTATCTGCTGTATTAGTTGTATTTACAAACATACAGAGAGTCACAGGCTGCACATACGTTTCAATGAAAGTTTTATTTGATCAACTAGCAGTGTTTGTCAGTTGGAAGGGCTTCCACTCCATTAATGTTCATTGGAATGTGATCACTAGAAGGTAGTCATTTATGTCCAAGCGAGTTATCCTGGAGGCTGCCACAATGCTTCCATTCTGTACCAGTCAGCACCATTTTGCACAGCCTTTGCAACTCCAAATAGTGGGTGAGTCCTTGGAAACAAGGGCTATCCTCAAGTGACATGCCTGATGACATCAAAGGGTGGCTCCACCACTGATATCAGGAAAGATGCAACGGGAGCCACACGAACACAAGGTCACTCATCGAGTAAACTATTTGGTTACCTGCATAGGATATCTGCCCAGGTCTTGGGGTGCCCTTCAGAATATACCAGAAAGAATGTCCAGAGGGGATTGACCTGCTTTCCTTTGTACAACATACTGCAGCACAGAAGACGAGCTGCAGGAGGATGGTTAAGACACTTCAGTGAGGTCTTGCAAGGCTTTCTTCAATTCCATTTAACATAGCAGACTGACTGCAAACCATTGGTGAAAGCAGGTGTGCACTCAGTTGTCTGCTGTGGCTGATGTGCTCTATAGGTGATCACTCTTTCAATGGAAATACACAATAGTGCAAAGGCTTGGAAAATCACGTCACTCATTTTGAAATGATCTCCTCTTTGCAAGAGTATTTTCTCTTCCTTGTTGAACCTCCCAGTGACCTCTCTCCCTCACAGAGCAATGGTCTTCACCTCTGTTGCTGACTTCACAATCTCTCATTCCTTCACTTATCCTCACAACCGTGCTATTCTTTACAGTCCCTTCCCAAATCCCCAAGACACTTTCATCTTGCTTGGAGTCACTCACCTGTGGTCTGTCTTACCACTGCCACCCCAGTGGTCAGGCTCCTACTGCTCCGCTAATCACTCGCTTATCATCCCAGTCATTAATTATGTGAGGGTATTCAGGAGCAAATTCATCCTTCCTTAAACTCAGATTTGAGATGTGGGAGATGAGAGGAATTTATACTTAGATATATAATTTGCCAGATTATGAAGGAAAACGAAAGAGGGGCTAAATTCGGCCGAGACTGAAGTATGTTTAATCCACGCTGGTTGTTTGCACTGCAGGCAGCATGCTATCTTCCTGCCAACTGTCCCTTTCAATGATTTTAGTGTCTAGCCAATACTAATGATGCTTTGATTGTATCACTGCTGATGAGTGGCTAGACTATTTAAAACTAGCCTGCATGACTCAACACTTCACCTTCTTACAGGAATGGTGTGCTGCCTTGCAGTTAGTCGAAGGTGACTGTTCTGTCGGAAACATTGAAGAATGGAACCAAACAAATCTTGGTGAAGGAGATGAATGAGGCAAGATGTCTTGTATCTCTAGATACATTCAGAAAGCAGTGGCACAGGTACTAGTGGAGGTCATTATCATGTGCATGTGCTGTGGACCGAGATGCAGTTAAACATTTTTTTAAAAATACTTCTCCTATGTCACTTTGAACAAATATTTTGGGGATTTACCTTAGTCATCTTTTTAAATAGATTAGTTTAGATTCCTGCCTGATACCTGAGATAATTAAATAATTAAAAGCAGTTTGATAACAGGGAAGCGA
The DNA here is from genome assembly GCF_047496795.1 of Chiloscyllium punctatum. Classification (NCBI taxonomy): domain Eukaryota; kingdom Metazoa; phylum Chordata; class Chondrichthyes; order Orectolobiformes; family Hemiscylliidae; genus Chiloscyllium; species Chiloscyllium punctatum. The sequence continues at coordinate 85,737,173 of NC_092749.1, forward strand.
CTATGTCTATGAGAAACCACTTCATAAATCAATGACCATGAAGGTGCAGAAATGTCTACTTAAAACTCCAGTCTTAACTCCACTATGTACATTTCAAGGCTTCTGTCAGCCTGAATGAAATAAACATGTTTTTTGTCAAAGTTTGAACTAAAAATGGCTTCTATATTTTGATATTTATTAAATATAAACCCTGCATTTGGTTTTGAATTGTCTGCTAATCTCTTGATCTTTTAATTGTATGAATACAATTAATCTTATGTTTCATGAAGATGTCATGCACAACAATTTTTTGATTTTCAATGAAATGTTCTGCTCTGAGATTCATGGCGCTAGTCCATAAAGGCTTGGAGTCACTTTTCTCATGCAGTTTTCCATTGTTCATCTCATTAATTATGCAGTCAGCCTGGGGAATAGCTGTGTCCTGTGTGAAGCGATGCAGAATGAATATCAATGATGTTTTTTCCCCTCTGCAAGCATAAATACCACCATCATTTCTCTGCTCACACTGACAGGACCATCACTGACTCCACTCTGCCACTGCACATACTTCTCACCACTGTCTATTGTAAGCTGATACACTACAACTCTCTTATGATTGTATGCATCATGTCCACTCAATGGATGTTATTCACCTGATCCTCCCAACCCTTCCAGCCCAATCTGTTTTCTACTCACTCACTGCATACATTTCACAATCTGTCCCGTTTATGTATCATTCACTTCCATCAATCCCACCCTTAGTTTCATTGCAGAAAAGAAGGAACATCCCACCCCCAAAATGATCCAAATGATGTAGTAGTGTCTCCATAGTACCCTTACTGACCTACCTGTAATCTTTAGACTGGTTGCACTTGACCTGCAGAGCTAATCCCCAGATTGTAAGGATATGGACACTGAAACTGTGGTAGCACCAAATATTTGACATACCGTTGTCAAATTCCAGGACTAGAATTGGGTGAATCGCTTCACTGACTGTGGTGGTATCCCCTGACTCACTGCAGTCTCCCTCAGTCCATGCAGAACTGCTGCCCTTTGACTGTCACACATTGCTATTTGGTTGAAGCACAGGCAGCACGTTTGCTGCATTAAACTGCTGGCAAATGCTCCAGGAATGACATTAACATCATATTGGTCCATAAAGTGTCAGGTCCATCCGTTGATTGTTCAAAGCCTGCAAGTCACAGATGATTCTGAACTCCACAGTAAAGTGGTTGAGGACCTACGTCGTGCATGAGTTAGTCTGATGATATGGAAAAGCTGAATTTGCAGTGAATTTGGGCATGAAGGAACACTGTTGTGAAGAAGTATGGATGTAGGATTGCTCACTGAGTTGGAAGGTTCATTTCTGGATGTTTTGTTACCCTACTAGGTAGCATCTTCAGTGGGCCTCCAGGCGAAGCACTGTACATGATTCCTGCTTTCTATTTATATGTTTAGGTTTCTTTGGTTGGTGATGACAAAGATGTCATCCACGTAGCGGACCCAAAGCTTGGGTTGGATGGTTGGCAGAGCTATTTGTTCAAGTCTCTGCATTACTGCCTCTGCTAATCAATAAACTGTCATCAATAAACAAAACAAATTAAAGGAAATCTCCAACAGCATCAATAATACCCTTACTGGCATAAAATTCACTAAAGAGGAGGAAAGCAACAACAAACTGCCATTCCTAGATGTCACTGCCACAGCCAATGGGCAACTTCAAACCAGCACCTACAGAAAAACAACACATACGGACTAAATATTGAACTACAGAAGCAATCATCCCAACATCCACAAACAAAGCTGCATCAGAACATTATTTCAATAGCCAAAGTTCCTCTGCAGCACAGAGAACTACGCAGAGCAGAGAAAAATCACCCATACCATGTATTAAAAAGAACGGATACCCAATGTACACAGTCCGCCGATTTTTCAGCAACAAACCCAAACAAGCAGATAAAACACGTTCAGAAATTCTAGCCACTCTCCCCTACATCAAAGACATCTCGGAAATGGCTGCCAGACTACTCAGGCTCCTTGGCATCATGGTAGCTCACAAACCCACTAACACACTAAAACAGCAGCTAATGAACTTGAAAGACCCTATACAGACAACAAGCAAAATTAATGATATTTACAAACTACTTTGCAAGAACTGTAACAAACACTACATTGGACAAACAGGCAGAAAACTAGCCACCAGAATACATGAACACCAACTAGCCACAAAATAACATGATCCTCTCTCACTAGTATCCTTACATACAGATAAGGAAGACCACCACTTCGGCTGGGACAACACATCCATCTTTGGACAAGCCAAACAGAGACACGTACGAGAATTCCTAGAAGCATGGCATTCCAACCAGAACTCTCTCAACAAACACATCGAGTTAGACCCCATCTACCACCCCTTGAAAAAAATAACCGGAAACGACATCACCATAAGAAATGACATCACCACAAGAAATGGTATCACCACAGGAAATGACATCACCAACTCAAAGAAACCCAAACATATAAATAGAAAGCAGGAATCATGCACAGTGCTTCACCTGGAGGCCCACTGAAGATGTTACCTAGTAGGGTGATGAAATGTTTGGAAATGAACCTTCCAGCTCAGCGAGCAATCCTATATCCAGAACCTCAACCAGAGCTACAAATCTCAAAACTTGCTGAAGAAGTAGTTACATATTGGTTAGATTAAGTGAACTGCAATTGCCAGAAGTTTTCTGCTCTTATTTACATGAGGGAATTTGAGGCCTTCTGCTTACTTGTGGAACGAGACAAGAATTGAAAGTCCACCATATATAAAGCAAATTGAGGCTTTAATGAAATGCAAGGATGTGGAAGTAAGGAAGTCACTACACAATGACACAATTCTGAAGTCACTATTAAGGCTTGATGCAAAAGCTGGATGTCAGTATCCTGATTTTTTTCATTCTGTTTGTTACACTTCTTGCTATTATTCATGCTGCATCCTAGCAGGTCCACCTCCATCTCTTGCTTTGATCTGCATGTCTATTTATGTGAATCTTTGCAATAGTTTGTACTTGGGAGTGTAGCACTATTTGCATAACTGGAATATATATTTAAAACCATGTAGCCACAGAGTGGTTAGGGAATAGGAAATTGACATTTGTCTTATTCTGTATGGCTTAAATGACAGAGGAAATGAAGTTGGGATGACGCCAGCTGACTCTTATCCATACGAAGCGTTAATTTGGACTTCTTCTTAAAGGAATCTGAGACTGTTGACAATAGGATAAAAGTTGAATTAAGAGCTTTCCTCAGCACAGATGCCCCAATACTTCTGTGGTATAGTGCTTCCGAGACATACTTCAAGGTCAATTCAGAGATGCAAGAAGATTTTCTTCCCTCCAAGTTCCTTTTTTCTCTCTGCTCAGCTATACTCAGTATAGCTGATGGAAAGGGTTGACCTCTTATGAGAGATGATGGTGAAGCATGCAGCAGATTTTCATAACTCACAACATCAGTTCTACAAGTACCGCAGGGCTCCTGCTGAGCAGTCCAGCTCACTGAAACAGTTTTAACATGACAAAGACATGTTCTGTCATATTTTGGCTTTCATGTTGTGCTTATACATTTAGATTTCACACCTGGAATTATCAGCCACATTGATAGTAGATAGCATTCATGACTCATTAGCTACCTTGCAGTTCATTGCTGTGGCTTAAATATTAAATTATGGATTATAGAAGAATGAAGGTTACCAGGATATCGAGCACTGAGTTCCATGATTCCATGTCTATGGTAACACTCCAGTTGGATGTTGAGGGGGTGGAATGCCATTTAGTTCTAATATAAGGTAGGGTTGAAACAAACATAGAGAATGCCGGAGAATCTCAGCAGATTTGGCAGCATCTGTGGAGACAAAACCGAATTAACATTTCGAGTGTGGTATGACTCTGCTTCTGATCCGAAGAAGAATCTTACTGGACATGAAATGTTAATTCTGTTTTGCTTTGCACAGATGTTATCAAACCTGATGAGTTTCTCCAGCATTCTCTGTGTTTCTTTCAGATTTTCAGTATTTGCATTATTTTGCCTTTTATAAGGAGAGTTGACATGTGGTGTCTATAAAGTAATGTGTGCGGTCAGTAAAAGTATACATCATGGAAGGTATAATATAGTTCATTGAAGTACCTGATAGACGTTCATACAACCACCTGATGAAGGAGCAGCGCTTTGAAAGCTAGTGCTTCCAGATAACCTGGTGTTGTGTAATTTTTAACTTCATAGAAGTAGGGCTTCTGTAATTCATATCAGATTTCTTGGTAAGATTTTACTTTATGATTGATTATTTAATATTACACTTTGAAATTGCAGACTACCAAGTTGGAATAATCACATCTTCCTGATAAAACACAGCATTGCATTGAAGAGAAACAGGATCATTGTACTCCATATAACAGGTATGAACTACATTCATGACAGAAATAAATAGCATGGAATTCAATGGTGCTTCAAGATGACTCAAGACAAGTGACTTTTTGCCTTTGATGGGAAATGGTTGGAAAGTAGGACGTCAAAAACTGGGGCGCTGGAAAAGCACAGCCAATCAGGCAGCACGGGAGGAGCAGGAAAGTCAACATTTTGAACATAAGCTTTTAATCAGGAATGGCCTGATGAAGAGCTTATGCTTGAACTGTCGATTCTCAAGCTCCTCGGGTGCTGCCTGACTGGCTGTGCTTTTCCAGTGCCATAATTTTTGATTTTGATCTCGAGCATCTGCAGTCTTCACTTTCTCTTGGAACGTTGGAAGTCATTGGAACAAAAGGTATTTACTTAGATTGGCAATAGGTGACAAGTAATGCTCCCAAGGAAATGTTCAACGTTTATTAATAATTTGGTTAAAGGAAAATAGAGTTTTCTATCTTAGTCTGATAATGACACTAAATTTGAAGGGAATGTAAATTGTAGTCACATGGCCAAGAAGTAACTAAAGAGTAAAAAACAGACTAATCGAGGAAGCAGAGCTATGGAAAATAAAGCTTAACGTAGGCAAAGTAAGAGGCAATCTATTTTTGACCAAATAATTGTGAATTAGATTGTTTCCAACCAAAAGAAAATAATGAGCAGGAAGATTTGAGAGTTCAAGTACATTAATCATTTAAATTTTGTAGACAAGAACAACAAGCAATCAAAAAGGCAAACATAATTTTTTTTATCTGAAGGCTAGAATATTTCAGGATGGAAGTTGTGCTGTAGTTATATAGAGTCTTATTTGGATTTTATGTGGAGTACTACTTTCAATTCATGATGCTCGGAAAGGATATATTTTCCTTGAAGGAGGTGAAACAGAGAACCATCCCTTCACATAAGGCTATCATAGCTATGTGATAGCTGTGAATTATGATGCAATCTGGAATGTTTGGAATTAGGCACGCAATTGAATTTTAAGAAAATAGATTGTGAGGTTTTGCATTTTGCTGTTTATGGTGTCTGGGCAAACAGTTTAGACTTGCACAGAAACAGACCATTCAGCCTCACAGTCCGTGGTGGTATTTATGCTAAATACAAGCTTCGTCCACAACTGAATTTATTGAATCTTATAAACATATGCTTCTACTCAAACCTCACATTTGTGTCTATGTATATTTGTGGATGTAAATTCTGATCTCACTCCTGTCCTTCTCTGGCTACCTTTTATATCTCCAAGAAGATCACTAATGCTTCCAAATAAACCTGTTGGACTATAACCTGGTGTTTTGTGACTTTTAATTTCATATCCTCGAAGATGTCAATCAGGTTGGCAATGTAAGCGTATTGTTACAGCTTTTTTTGAACAAAGGTGTTACATGTGCTATTCTCCAGTGCTCAGGCACCACCCCAAACCTAGAAAAGATAGAAAGATTATGGTCAGTGTCTCTGCAACTTTCACACTCACTTCCTTCAATATTGTTCGATGCATCTCATCTGGTTCCAGTGTCATCAACTTTAAGTATCAACAGTCTATCCAGTACATCCACCTTATCAATTTTAAACCCTTCTAGTGACAGAGTTTTGGTCAGCTTGATCTGGGCAGCACTACTTCCTTAGTAAAGAAAGATACAAGGTATTCATTTAACACCTTAGCCATGCCCATTGCCTCTGTGTGTATATCCTCTTTGAGGTCCCTAATTAGCCCTAATCTTTATGTCCCTATAGAAAACTTCTCATATTCTTCTTTGTTAGCTTACAGTCTTTTCTCATAGTCTCTCTTTGCACTCATATTTGCTTTTAAACCTCCCCTCTGAACCTTCTTAATTATATTTTCTATCTGCCACCAGCCATTAACACATTTTATTATCTTAATCCCCTTCTCCTTTCTCATCCAGGTAGCTCTGGGCTTGTTTGACCTAACTTTCCTTTTTGTGGAAAAATGTCTCAACTGTAACTTTTTGGTTGGCATCAACCATTTGAGCTGAAGGGCCTCTCTCCGTGCTGTGGGACTCTATGACTCTATGTACCTGTAACACCTCTTCTTTGAAACTATCCCATTGTTCAGCAAGTCTTTGGTTCTAGTCTATCTAGTCCAGCTCTGTTCTTGCTGTATTGAATTCAGCTCTTAATCATTTTATTATTCTTACTCAGGATTGTGCTTTGTCTTTTTCCATTGTCGTCATAAACTTTCTGACACAAGTTTCACTGTTTTCTAGAAACCCTCCCATCGATACTTGCTTGAATGGAACCATTTGATACAGGTCTATCAGTGCCTCCTTTCTAGTTTGACTGAACAAGTACTGCTATAGAAAACACTCCTGAACACAATCTAGGAGTCTATGTCCATCAAGGTTGTATCTACTACCAACATCCTAATCAATATTTGGATAATTGAAGTCTCCATCATAACTACTCTGTGCTGTTTTCACCTCTCTATAATGTCCTTGGAGATTTAATATTCCACATCCTTCCCATTAGATGGTGATCTGTAAACTGTACCAAGCAATGTGATTTTACCCTTTTTGTATCTTATTTCAAGCTAAATTGACTGTTTTCTTGAACCCTCTGGGATATCCTCCATCTGCAGCAAGACGACCACCTGACGAAGGAGCAGCGCTCCGAAAGCTAGTGCTTCCAGTTAAACCTCTTGGACTATAACCTGGTGTTCTGTGATTTTTTTACTTTGTACACCACAGTCCAACCAGCATCTTCAAATCAGCATTACAATGTTATCCTTAACCAATCAAGTTGTACACTGGCTTCTCCGAATCAGCATTACAATGTTCTCCTTAACCAATCAAGTTGGAAAGATAAAACAAAGATCTGCAGATGCTGGAATCTGAAACAAAAACATAAATTACTCGAGAAACTCAGGAAGTCTGGTAGTATCTGAGGGGAGAAAGCAGAGTTAATGTTTCGAGTCCAGTGACTCTTAATCTGAATGGCCAAAAAAATGTGTTACTTGTCACTCAACTCAGTAATGCGGCAGGGGAATTTCAATGTTGGCATGACGCTAGGTACGCAGGCTGATGTCAAAAAATTGGCAGATCATAACAAACTGCATATCTTTAGCTATTCACAACTAGCAAGGTACTCACTATACTCAACTTGGTAAGCTTGCAAAACTCATAACAGTATTCACCAATGTAATTCAACAATTACAACATAATCTTGGGTGTGCAAGGAATCATGCTGTCAGCCAATTTACGATGGTCAGTCGGGCTTAATGTACTTGTGTGTACTGAAAGCTACATGCATCAATATACAGAGAATGTTCTTTGCTGGGCCTATCTATTTACCCTTTTGAACAAGGGTGCTGCATTTTCAGGCACCATTCCTAAGTTTAGGGAAGATGGAAAGACTATTGCTAGCACTTGTGCAATTTCCACTCTCACTTCCTTTAATATCCTTGGACAGAAAGAATATTGTGATGTTGATTCATAATGGCCAAGATGACTGGATATGACCCTATGTTTCTTTGAAATAATGCCATGGGACCTTTTCCATTCAACTTTTCAAGAGGCTTAGGCTTCTGTTTAAAGTCTCATCCAAAAGCCAAAAAAGGCTTCCTTATTATTACTTGTACTTTAAGCCGAGATTTTGTGTGGAAATTACTAAAGCCATATTTGAACCCAGAACTCAGAGAGAATGCTACCAACTGAGCCATAGCTAACAAGTTGCACCAGGTCAGGACCTGGGCACAAACTTAACAAAAATATAATTTGGACAACAAAGTTAAGAGTAAATAAGTGTTGCTTTAGCTCTTTCCTTCATTTTATGAATGGGGACTTCAATAAGGGTCTTGGCTAGATAACTAACATTTGGTTCAGATAACACCAACAGCTCAGATTTAATTTCTATTCCAGTTGGGGTAGACTAAGATCTGCATCCTCAATCTGTCCCTGAGAGTGGAAGGAAATGGCAAACTACCACTGACTTGCTGAAACATTTTCTTGGCAGTGTAATTCAGGATGAAGCATTAACAGGCAGTGAGCTGAAGACCTGTCTTCTAGTAGAGCAGCCATACGTCCACAAGCTGTTGGCTTCAAATTATACTGGCCCTTCCTTGCTCCAGATTCTGATGTTTCCTTCTTCATGGTATATTGAAAATGGATGTTGGGACAGTTATAAATTGATTATAGGGGTTGCCTAAAATTATTTGAAAATGTAAAAAGACTGGAGAGGACCCAACTAAGCAACTGTTGAATTCAATAGTCTTATGGTATCTAAGAGCATCATCTGAAGAACCTTATTGTCTTTAATAATGATTTATTGTATTTATTTGTCTTCCAGACCTACTGACCCAAAACAATGGATTACATTTACGACAACTATGGTTACTTTGAATACAACAGTACTTTTGATTATAACGGCATGGAATTCTTGTGTACAATGAATGATACCAGGAAATTTACATGGGTGTTTATTCCAGTTTTGTATTCAATCATCACTGCAGCAGGCGTTATTGGCAATGGTTTGGTTGTGTTAACCTATTCCCTTTACAAGAAGGTGAAGTCTATGACTGACATGTACCTAATGAATTTGGCTATAGCCGATATACTGTTTGTAGTTACTTTACCATTCTGGGCTGCAAATGAAGCAAATGGATGGATCTTCAAGGACATTGGATGTAAAGTTCTCAAGGGGATGTACAGCGTCAACTTCTACAGTGGGATGTTGTTGCTAGCTGTTATTAGTATTGATCGATATATTGCTATCGTTCATGCAACTAAGTCCTTCAATTACAGAGGAAAGGCACTGATTTACAGTAAAATTATTTGTGTAGTTATCTGGCTATCTGGAATTGTTGTATCCCTGCCAACATTTATTTTTAGTGAAATGTACAAGTTTCAAACAACTGGAGAATATATATGTGATATCAGGTACCCTAAAAACTATTCAAGTATTGGTAAAATGATTGCTCCAACAATACAACTTACACTGGGGTTTTTTATACCTCTTTTAATCATGGTTTTCTGTTATTCATTAATAATTAACACACTTATCCAAGCCAGAAACTTCCAAAGGCATAAGGCATTTCGAGTTGTATTGGCAGTAGTGATAGCATTTGTCTTCTGCCAAGTGCCATACAATGTCATTGTACTTTATGAAACTTCAGTTAAAACAGACAAGTGTGACCTACACAAACAAATGACCATTGTGCGTACAGTAGCACAATCTTTGGCCTTTTTACATTGCTGTCTAAACCCTGTTCTCTATGCATTTATTGGTGTTAAGTTCCGGTTTTATTTTACAAAAATTATTCGAGATATCTGGTGTTTAAGCAAAAGGTACATGACATTTCGCCACAGCCCATCCAGGCGTACCAGTGAAACATTTGTGTCAAAGCGCACTTCTGATTTTGATATTGACAACCCATCATCTTTTACGGTATGATCTTCATCTTTTTACATTAACTCTTTAAATTCAAACTTCACGCCAAAGTGGGATGCTAAAATACTGTTTCACATAATCTTTTCTGCTAATATATTACTGCATAGTGTATGTATAAGGAATATAAGAATAGGATTCGAGGTCTAGTATGCTCTTTCACACCACAGAATACTTTGATTTTCCCCATCTGTCACTTTGCTGAATCTCTTGTTGAAAGTGATAACTCCCTAGAAAATAAACTTCTTGACAAAAGAAGCACAAGATGATAATTTCAAAATTAAATTCTTATCCATCTATATTTATAGTGGCAAGTGGAAAACATTCCATCATTCTCCTGACTTGTGCCTCGTTGATGGTGAAAGGGCTTTGGAGAGCCAAAAGGCGAGTTATTCACCAATTAATAGCCAGCCTTTGATTTGCTGTTGTAGTCACAATTTATTTGGCTGGTCTAATTAGATTTGTACCCTCGAATGCCAATGGCAGGGGATTCAATAACAGCAAATGCCATGAATGTCAAGGGAAGGTGGTCGGGTTCTCTTTTATTACAACTAGTCATTGAATGGCACTTGTGTATCATGTATGTTACTTGTCAATTTACATCACAATTCCTGTTCAGATCTTGCAGCACCTAATTTAATCATGGGTTATTTATAAGCTCAGTATTTATCAGAAGTAATTGAACTGATGAGGATATAAGAATCTAAGAGAAAGTAGTAAGATCCTGTGGGACAGTCTGCCATTCAGTTAGATCGGGGTGAATCTTCCACATCAACTTCACTTACTTGCCAGATCCCTGTACCCCTTAATTTCCTTAGTTCCTCACAATGTTATTTATTTCAATAAGATCATCTCACATTCTTCAAATTCATGGATCTATTCTACTCACTCTTTTCAAAAATGATAGTGCAGGAATCCCAAGAGTGAATATAGATAACCTGTGATGCAACCATTCTTGCTCATATCCTCTGAGATATCTTCTGAAAACTCAATGTCAGTTTTCACACTAAAATAAAACAAAGAACTGTAGATCTGGAAATCTGAAACAAAAACAGAAGTATTGAAAAAACTCAGCAGATTTGGTAGCATCTGTGGAGAGAAAACAGAGTTAACATTTCAAGTCCAGTGACCTTTCAATTCTGAAGAAGAGTCACTGGACTTGAAACGTTAACCCTGTTTTCTCTCCACCGATGCTGCCAAATCTGCTGAGTTTTTAAAATACTGCTTGTCTGGCATTAGGTACTGGATAAGCAGAAAGTTCCCTAATCAAATATTGAACAAATGAAATCATTGTCTTTGATTCCCCCCAGTGACCTTCACTTCTGGCCTGTGCACTTTTGCTGGTAAGTGTCTGAGGCTGAACTAGACTTTAGATTCACAGAATTCCTACAATGCGAAAAGAGGCCATTTGACCCATCGAGTCTGCACCGACCCTCCAAAGAGAATTCCACCCTACTCTGATAACCCTGTGTTTTACGACGGCCAATCCACCTAACCTGCATGTCTTAGGACTGTGGGAGGAAACCCATTCAGACACGGGGACACACACTCCACACAGTTACCCAAAGTTGGCATCGGACGTGGGTCCCTGGCACTGAGTGGCAGCAAAGAGCCACTGTACTGCCCACAGTCTATAATTTTCAGGAAGCGAGTTTTCAACGACATAGTTGTGTTGCACTGATGCAACTTATTTTAGCCTTTGTAATATTGACCAGTTTCACCCCTGTTGAAATCTTTATCTGTGCCCTTGTCACCTCCAGGTTTGTCCAAAGTAACACATTCCAGACTAGCTTCATATTCTAGCTGCTGTAAATTTGGGATCGTACACAAATCTGTTGTTCATATTCTAACCTGCACTGAATCTTATTCACCTTGTACTTGCTAATATATGCTGCCTTCTAGTTAAGCAACACCTTTGTTTCACAGTTTTCATCACTTTTTTCCGTCCCTCTGTAATTCTCTCCCTAGCCCCAGAACCCTTTGAGACATCTACAATTTGGCATGACTGATTTTAATTGCTACACTGTTACTGACTGTGCAAATCATAAACTTTGAAATTCCCTCCAAAAACCTTTTGTCCATATTTCTCTATTTTAAGATATTCATTAAAAATTAATTATTGTCTAAACTTTTGTTGACCCACCTTCATATCTCCTAGTGCGGTTCGGTGTCATACTTTTATTTTTTAATGGAGAAAGTGAGGACTGCAGATGCTGGAGATCAGAGCTGAAAATGTGTTGCTGGAAAAGTGCAGCAAGTCAGGCAGCATCCAAGGAGCAGGAGAATCGACGTTTCGGGCATGAGCCCTTCTGCCCGAAACGTCGATTCTCCTGCTCCTTTGATGCTGCCTGACCTGCTGCGCTTTTCCAGCAACACATTTTCAGCTTTTATTTTTTAATGTTTTGTGAAATCCTCCAGGATATTTAATCATATTAAATTCACAGCATAAATTCAAGTAATTTTTGTTATATTTCATTCTCTTTGTAATAATGTTTAATATATAATTCGCCTTCTTAATTGCTTCAGTACCATCATGTTAACTTACTGTGTTCTGTACAAAGTCTCTCAAATCCCTCTTGTTTCCAGAAGCACAATCGAAACTTGATTTACATATTAACTGGATTTCTGTAATACAGAAATGTAGTAATACTTTTTCAAAAAAATTCAAATATTTATATTAGCTGAGTCTATTTGCTTCAATATTTCTAATTTCTTTTGTTATGATAATTTTATACAATCCATTCTAAGAAAACTATTTTTTCTTTAATATAAAATGTACTTTTTATTATACTTGTTGGAATTTGCCGCACAGAAACAGGATATTTGTTTCAATTGTTTTCTGCCATTACTTAATCTAACCATATCAATATAAACTTCTGTTCTTGTCTAATCTCCCCTCACCTGAAAAATGAAGAATATGTAAATTGTCTCCAGTTGTGAAGAGAAATCTTATATACCATCTTTGGTGATCAGATTTATCACAAAATCAATTACATGTTGACTATTGAAAGTCAATATATATAATAACCTTACTGTTGTGGAGTACTGGGGGTGATACCTTGAGATTATTACAGCTCAGAATTAAGCACCTTTGTAGGTCTTGGGACTTCTTTGCAAAAATTGCAGTATTTGTGCTACAATTTCATTTTCAAATTTCTGAGATTGATTGTAAGCTGTTATGTTGTACAAGTCGTTCTGCTATAATGTATGTTTCATCAACACGAGCTCACTAAAATGTAATTGACAGATGGGGTGCTGTTTCTAAAGCATGAACTTTTAAAATATATGTTTGCTATAGTGTGATTGTATCGCCAACACTTTGTATTGCGTGATTCTTATATAGTGGAGGATCGCACAGGAACACGACTATTGCGGTTTAGAAGAAATGACAATCTGGGGTACAATTGTGGCTCAGTGGTTCGCACTGCTGCCTCACAGCACCCGGGACCCGGGTTCGATACCAACCTCACGCGACTATTTGTGTGGAGTTTGCACATTGGATTGTGGGAGCAAACCCACACAGACAAAGATGTGCAGGTCCGGTGAATTGGCCATGCTAAATTGCCCCTAGTATTAGGTGCATTAGTCAGGGGTAAATAAAGGGTAGGAGAATGGGTCTGGGTAGGTTATTCTTCGGAGGGTCGGTGTGGACATGTTGGGCTGAAGGGCCTGTTGAGCTGATTAATACATGCTCATTCTTTTCAGTAAATCAGTTAATATGGATTTTACATTCTTTTTACCAAATGATTAATTCTCCAATTAAAAAAAGATACACATTGAATTTATTTTATATTTTGTAGAATTGTTAATATGAAAATGCAGGTTAGTTTTTTACATTGAATTCTGATACAACGTTACCACTGTCACGGAAACCTTTTTTTTTAGGATAATGCTCAGTTTTAATGTTGATAATTAAAAGCATTGTATTCTTGATGTATTCAATTTGTATTCTGTTTGTAAATAGAAATATTTCATCGGGTCACTGTGTTTACTTAAAATTAATTTTTAATCAATTATGTGTTCAAAAACTCAAATTGAGATAGAATTCTATGTGTTGGTGAGGAATGATGTGCTATCATGATAAGAGTTCTGAAGAGTTTGACAAGGTACTACTGCTTATTCAAAGAGCTGCATAAAATACCCAAATGATAACTCTCCTTTAAGTGATACATAAGTTGAAACAAAACTGAATGTGCTGGAGAAACTCAGTAACTGTAGAAAAAACCAAAGTTATTGCTTTTAGTCCAGTAACCCTTTGTCAGAACTGAAAATAAGTGAGAAATGATGTTATTTATGCTGATGACAAGGCTGGGGGTGGGGGTAGAGTGAATAGGAGTACACTGAGACTGTGCCCAGCCACAGAGAGAAAAGGGATAGACATATAATGCCTAGATTGATGATCTTTATCTGAGATAAAGATGTTGTCAAGAAGTATAAATGGTTGCAAATGAGTTGGCTGTATTGGGAGCAACCCATACAAATTGCACCAAGTGGTGTGGAGGTAGATAACGAAGATGGAGGAGGGTTCTCGCATTCTGAAGTTATTAAACTCAATATTGATTCCTGAAAGTTGTAAAGTGGAAGATGAGGTATTTTTCATACAGCTTACATTGATATTCAAAACAGAATAGTTGAGGAAAAGGGTCAGAGATCATCCAAGTGAAGGTCAGAGCGGGGTGAAAGTTGGAAGGAAACTTGATAATTTTTCCAATTCCAGATGAGTGAGGGAAGCAGCACTGATTATGTCATTGATGTACCAGAGAAACAGTTGAGGAGAGGGACCTGAGTAGGATTGGAATAAGGCATGTTCCACATAAACCAAAAGAAACAAGCATAACTGGGGCACCAAGAGGGTACCCACATCCACAACTACCTGAAGAAAGTGAGAATGAAGGTGAACCTTTCCCTGTCCTTGTTCTGATCTATTACAGAATCAGTAAAGACTTTTCCTTCTGTGCAGTGAGGAAGTGCAGTAAAATAAACACAAAAAAACTGCAGAAATCTGAAAGAAAAAGAATTCTGAGAAGCTGAGGATGTCAGTCAGCATTGTTAACAGAAAAATAGAGTTAATGTTTGGAGTCCAGAGACCTTTTTGTGTTCTGACAAAAGGCCACTGGACTTGAAATGTTAACTTCATTTCTCGCTCAACAGATGCTGCCAGACCTCCTGTGTTTCGTTAGCATTCAGTTTTTTGTTGAGGACACACAGCATTTTTTTATAAGGGGTGTTTACTTTGCTGACTTTAATCTCAGCTACAGTCCTGTGGAGAGTGCTAATCAGATGCCTGATAAGCTCCTAACTAAGATGGTAAGAATGTGGTGAAAAAAAAGAATGTGATTAAATGGCCCCTATTGGTGTTCAATTCAGATAAATACTGTAGAAGGTACAGGAAAAGGCTTGAAAAGCTTTAGTTGTTTTAAAAGTTTAATACTGTATATTCAAATCAATCATTTAAAATAACACAAGTTGTGAATAAATGTATCCATGCTGCATGGAAGAGTTTATGATAAGATTTATGATTTTGCTTTACTGTCATGTTCTCAAATGAATGAAAGTCAATGTGTACTGTTTATAGAAATAAATGCATAAAAATATTCCTTGTTTATCATTTATTACTATTGTGCCATGAACAATTGTATTGTTCCAACTTGATTTCACTAACGTTATGATCTAACTAGCGGACTGTGGTAGCCAAGTTGTTCTATAGTTTAAGCAGTGGTCTGAAAACAGAGTACTGAGAGCGGAAAAAAAGGAAGTGGGAGTGCGTTTTCTTATTCTGCAGAAACCTTGGAGAAATGTAGTGATGGCATTTGCCATTTTTGCAGGAGGCCTCCTGTCTTATCTGCTTTATAATAGCTAGTAGTGGGAAATGAGATGTGCAGATTAGACCTGGTAGGGACAGTCTTTACTTTGTGAGACTTAAATTACCCTTTCGGAAGTTGTCCTGAGACACCTTTGGGGGAAGTAAGTTGACCTTTTAGAATTGTTACAGGTAGACATGACATTGTACACAAAGTGCTTAAACTCATTGGAATTACCAAGCTCATTGGAACTCTCAACAAAGTAGTAAAAAGAAGGTTCTAAAATGAACTGTCAATTGAGTTGTTAAAATGAATAATCAATAGAGCCATGAAAATGAGACATCAAGTTCTCATGACATGTTTCCTCTTTCTGGTTTAATATTTGGGAACAAAAATCTGCAATTTTTTTTAAAAAAATCGCTGGCTCTTTCACTGGATCTGTTGACATAAGCCTGAGGATTTTCATTACTAGATGAATGCTTCATGACTAATTTTACAACCCTCCATTATTATGGTGTGGTTCCACCCAATATACAGTTGGATTGACAGTTCTACTTGATTATAGACTCTTTGAAATAGAACTATGAATAGGTGTTTCACAAGGCATTAAATGACTATAAATGTAGTGAAGAAATGTCTATCAATGAAAACTTTTTTTCAAAGAGTAATTATTTTAATTTAAACAACTAATATAGTTGGGCATTCAGTGATGGTAGCACCATTGAATGTCAAGGGGTAATGATTAGATTATCTTTTATTGGAGATGGTCATTTCCTGGCATTTGCTACTAAGGCACTATTGGTGGTGGACACTGAAATTCCTCACTGAGAATACATTTTGCTTTGGAAATAAAACCAATTTGACTCCAGGTTAGAACACAGACAGACTGTTAACAGGACCTCACACCTAAAATGCATTGTCTAACCTGAGATGTCACCACTTGTATACACTGATAAAACCTGTAATTATCTTGGGACAGTGACTTGAAAGAAATTCTGGGATTTGAATTTAAACATTCAAAATCTGCAACTCCTTTTTAACTGATTAGAGATTTAACGCAAGGGGGTCAGCCATTTTAGGTTTGTTCAATACCTTCGTGTCAGTTGTATGGCCTTTTGATCTTTTACTTAAAAATTCTGTCTTTTGCATCCTCTTTCATTACACCTGATGAAAGAACAACACTCCGAAAGCTAGTGTTTTTAAATAAACCTGTTGGACTTTCACTTGGTGAGATGTAATTTTTGATGTTACCTTTTGCAAGAATAATCTGAGAACAAGTAAAACTTAAGTATTGGCAGCATGCTTGAAAAACACTTGTAATCAAGATCAAACACGAGCAAGAAAAAGAATTACCACCTTCATACCCAAGCCATGGCAAGAGGTGGTGATGTTGTTTGTACTATCACTGGATTAGAACTCCAGAATCTCAAATAATTTCAAGTGACAAGAATTTGAATACCACCATGGCAGGTTGTGAAATTTCAATGCAGTAAAATCTGAAATTAAAAGCTGGCTTAAAGGAAACCATGAAATCATTGTTGATTACCCTAAAAAATCTAGGCCTCTAATGCCCTTCAGAGAAGGAAGTATGTCATCCTTCTCCTGAAGAAGAGTCATATGGGACTCCGAATATTAACTCTTTCTTTCTCCACAGAGCCTGCGAGACTTGCTAAATTCCTCCAGCATTCTCTGTGCTTGTTTCAAATTTCCAGCATCTGCAGTACTATGCCTTGATTAATTGTCATTATCTTACTTGTGACTCCAGATCCATAGCAATGTGAATGACTCTTAATGACCCTGTTAAATCAATTTTATCAAACCTTAAAGGAATGAAACCCAAGCATGATACAGACATTGAAGCAACAATGGCAAATTCAGCCATCTTAATCCCCAGAATATCTTCCTTTGTAATATCTGGGGATTTAATGCCAAAACTGGAAGAGCCGACCCACAGATAAGTCTAAAAATAGCCTGACATAATCATACTCTTTGAATCATAGCTTAGAAAGTCCCAGAAACCACCATCATTTCTGGATATATCATACACCACCAGCAAGGATAGACTGACCTGCAATTACATCACAGACATGTACATTGAGATGAATTTGCTCTAGGAGTCCTTAACATTGCTGTCTGGCTCTATGTAGTCTCATAGTATCAGGTCAAACAGGGACTGTGCTGATTAGCATCCTCAGTTAATGAATCACATCCATGTTGAGTATCATTAGGAGAATGACAAGCAATACAGAATATAGTCTGGGTGGGGGATCTTCAATGTCCATTGCAAACAGTCACTCAGTAGCGCTACTACTCACTGAGCTGCCAGACTAGGTTTGAGGCAGACAGTGAGAGAACCAACAAAAAGGAGAAACTTATTAGATTTGATATCGCCCTTACCAATCTACCTGTCACAGATGCAGAAAGAAAATAAAGAATTGCTGGAAATCTGAAACAAACACAGAAATTGCTCAAGAAACTCAACAGGTCTGGTAGAATCTGTGGAGAGAAAGCAGAGTTAACATCAAATCAATAACTCTGCTTTCTCATCATAGATGCTGCCAGACCTACTGAGTTTCTCCAGCAATTTCTGTTTTTGTCACACTTGCATGTTAAATGTGACCGCCACACAGTCATTGCGGAGATGAAGTCCCACCTTCACATTAGGGATAGTCTCTATTGTGTGGCACTATGCAAAATGGGAGATTACAAACATATGCAGCAACTCAAGACTGGGAATCTATGTGACACTGTGGGCCATAAAGCACAAGGCCTGGTATAATCCTTACTCTACCATTACTGCTAAACTAAGAATTCAACACCGGTCAATGTGGAGTGCAGCACCTGCAGTAGTACCAAGCATACCAAAAATGTTGTGTCAACCTAGTGAAGCTACAATATAGGACAACAACTCGCGTGGCAAACAATGGAAACAACATGCAAAGACATGGCAAAGCGATTGTGGTTCAGAGCTAGTGTCATATTCAGTCATGAATGGTGGCAGACAATTAAATAAGTAACAGGAAGAGGAGGCTCCATAAATATTCCCCATCCTCAATGATGGTGAAGCTAAGCACATTAGTGCAAATGACAAGGCTGGAACCTTTCAAATCATCTTCAGCCGGAAGTTCCGAGTAGATGATTCATATTGGCCTCTTCCAGAGATCCCCAGCATCAGAGATGCAACTCTTCAAACAAGATGATTTATTCCAAGTGATATCAAGAAACAGCTGAAGGCACTGGATTTTGCAAAAGCTAATTCAGCTCTGATAACATTCTGGCAATAGTACTGCAGACGTGTGCTCAAGAACTAGGCACACTCCTAGCCAATTTGTGCTGGTACAACTACAACATCGGCATCTAACTGACAATATGGAAAACTGCCCAAACACAAAAAGCAGGACAAATCTAACCCATATAATGCTGTACTATTAGTCTGCACTTGATTATCAGTAAAGCATATGAAAGTATAATTAACAGTGTCTTAAGCAGCACTTTCTTTGTAATTACCTGCTCACTGACAGTAAGTTTGGGTTCCACCAGGGCTGTTCAACTCCTGACCTCATTACAGCCTTGGTTCAAACATGAAAACATTTTGAAATAAGGTTACAGTGATTGCCCTTGATAAAGGACACAGCATCAAGGAGCCCTAAAAAAACTGAATTCAATGAGAATGTGGGGGAAAACTCTCCACTTGTTCGAGTTATACCTAGCACAAAGGAAGATGGTTGCGGTTCTTAGAAGTCAATTGTCTCAGTCCCGGGACATTGCCACACAAGTTGCTCAGGGTAGCTATTTTCAAGCCAAATTCAAATAAAAAAGGATGGAGGGTCAGGTGATGTGTTGTTTCTACATGATATGGGAGCTGGTGGACCCCATTGTGGTTCACAGTCTGTCTGTCGTAAATATTGGTTGCTGGAAGAACTCCAGCTCAGTGACAATGAGCTGGAGTCTGAACTTCAAATGCTGTAACTAATTAGGGAGGGAGAGAGTTACCTGGATGCTGTATTTCAGGAGACAGTCACACCTCTTAAGCTAACTAACTCAAATTTGGTCAATGGACTGGGACAGAAGGGTGTGGCTGTGAATGAGACAGATAGAGGAATCCAGGAGGGAGTTACAGGAGTCTCAGCCCCTGTCCTTGTCCAACAGGTTCAAGAGTTGGACGGGAATGGGGGCTGCAGAGAGAATGAGCCAACTGACCTCACCACTGTGGTGCAGAGAGCCATTCAAGTGGGGGGTGAGAGAAATGTTGTAATTGGGGATAGTATAGCTAGAGGCATAGACACTGTTCTCTGTGACCAGGATCGGGAATCCCAAATGTTGTGTTGCTTGCCTGGTGCTTAGGTCCGGGATATCTCAGCTGGGCTGCAGAGGAACTTGGAGTGGAAGGGTAACGATCTAGTGGTCGTGGTCCACGTAGGTGCTAATGACATAGATAAAAGTAGGGCAGAGGTTTTCTTAAGGGAGTATGAACAACTAGGAGCTAAATTAAAAAGCAGAAGCAAAAAGGTAATAATCTCTGGATTACTACCTGAATCATGAGCTAATTGGCACAGTTTCAATAAGATTAAGTAGATAAATGCGTGGCTCAAAGATTGGTGTGGGAGAAATGGGTTTGAACTCATGAATACTTGGGAAGAAGGGACCCGTTCCGATAGTCAATTCTACCCAGCTTCTTCCTCATGTCTCTGTAGTTGCCTTTATTCAGCTGTGATTCTGTTACATCTGATTCTATCTTCTCCTTCTCCAATTGCAGAGTAAATTTAATCATATTATGATCATTGCCTCTGAAGAGTTCATTCACCTTAATCTCCCTTATCAAGTCTGCCTCATTGCATGACAATAAATCCAGTGTTGCCTGTTCCTTCGTGGGGTCCGCCATAAGCTGCTCCAAAAAGCTATCTCATAGACATTGCACAACTTCCTTTTATTGCAATCCACTACCAATCTGATTTTCCCAGTCTACCTGCATTTTGAAATCCCCCATGATCACTGTGACTTTGCTTTTCCCACACATCTTTTCTAACTCCTGCTGTATCTTGCACCCCAGCTCCTAACTACTGTTTGAAGGCCTGTACATAACTCCAACTATGCTATTCCTCAATTCTACCCACACTGATTCTACACCATCTGACCCTACTTCGTTTCTTACTATTGATTTATTTTCATTTCTGACTAATAAGGCAACCCCATCACCTTTGCCCACCTGCCTATCTTTTGAATAGGATGTATATCCTTGAATATTCAGCTCCCAGTCCTGATCCCCTTGCAGCCACATCTCCATTATGCCCACCACATCTTACCTGACAATTTCGATCTGCATCACAAGCTCATTTACTTTATTTCTTATGCTGCGTGCATTCAGATATGACACCTTCAGTCCTGTATTTGTCATCCCTCTTCTCATTGTCATTTGTTTGTCCAGCATGCTTGAAGTTTGATTGTTAACCCTTTCCGTACTATTTGTATCTTTTTTTTAATCTTTATGGTTCCCCTGTTCTGATTTGTGTCTGTGCTGGAGATTTTAATAACCTCTCCTGAGTTCTGTGCTCTTACTTCCTCCTTTAGTTCAGATTTTCTAATTTCCCCTATAACTAAACCTGCGCAGTTACTGCCTTTGCTATTGAATTCAAGTATCGCTGGACACTACAGTGCAACTGGGAAAATTAACAGACAGTGAAATTCACAACTGATCTTGGAGGAACCTGTTTGGGAGAAGTCACAGCACAGAGACGGATAAGTGAATAGCTTTAAGTGTGGCCTTGGGGAGTCTGCAGTAGTGAAGAGACTAGGTTCTTTCTTGATCATATATATTTTATTGAGATATGTCTCTCGATTAAACTTAAAAATATAAGCCACAAGTATTAAGTTAGCCTGGAGCAGTGTTTTGTACAGGAATAAGATAGGGCTATTTTCTGGTTTTGCAGATTGGAAGAAACAAAAATGGCGCTTAGTAGAGTGATATGCTCTTCTTGTTGAATATGGGAGTTTCGGGAGAGTTTATGTGTTACTGAGGATTATATCTGCAATAAATACCGTTGGTTGTGAATCCTATCAGATCGAATGGAACGGTTGGAACTACAGTTAGAGGCAATGAGGAATTTACAAGAGCAAGGGATGTGATGGATGGCAGTTACAGGAAGAGAGAAAAGTTGCAGATACAGTCATATAGATGGGTTACCTCTAGGAAGGGTAAGAGAGGTAGGCAGCTAGTGCAAGGGTCTTCTGTGGCTACCCCCATTTCAAACAAGTATGCTGTTTTGGAAAATGTAGGGGTTGATGGATTCTCAGGGGAATGTAGCACAAACAGCCAAGTTTCTGCTATCAAGGCAGGCTCTAATGCAATGAGGGGAATGTCGGGTTCCAAGCAATCGATTGTGTTAGGGGACTCCCTCGTCCGAGGCACAGTTAGACGTTTCTGTGACCAGCAGCGAAAAATCAGAATGGTGTGATGCTTCCCTGGTGGCAGGATCAAGGATGTCTCAGAGAGGGTGCAGAATGTTCTCAAGGGGAGAGGGCCCAGCAGGAGGTCATTGCACACTTTGGAACCAACAACATAGGAAGGGAAAAGGTTGAGATTCTGAAGAGAGATTACAGAGAGTTAGCCAGGAATTTAAAAAGGAGGTCCTCGAGGGTAGTAATATCTGGATTACTCCCAGTGCTACGAGCTAGTGAGAGTAGGAATAGAAGGATGGAGGAGATGAATGCATGGCTGAGGAGCTGGTGTATGGGAGAAGGATTCACATTTTTGGATCATTTGGAATCTCTTCTGGGGTATAAGTGACCTGTACAAGAAGGACGGATTACACCTAAATTGGAAGGGGACTAATGTACTGGCAAGGAGATTTGCAAAAGCTGCTCTGGAGGATTTAAAATGGTAAGGTTGGGGGGGAGATGGGAGGAGGGTGGTGCGGCGGTGGTGTGGGACCCAAAGAGATATTGAGGGAAGAGATCAATCTGAGACTGGTACAGTTGAGAATAGAAGGGAGTCAAACAGTCAGGGCAGGCAGGGACAAAGCAGAAAACAAGGTAGGACTGATAAATTCAACAGCATTTTTTTCAACACAAGGGGCCTAACAGGGGGGGCAGATGAACTCAGGGTATGGTTAGGAACATGGGACTGGGATATCATTGCAATTACAGAAACATGACTCAGGGATGGACAGAACAGGCAGTTTAATGTTCCAGGATACAAATGCTACAGAAAGGACAGAAAGGGAGGCAAGAGAGGAGGGGGAGTGGCGGTTTTGATAAGGGATAGCATTACAGCTGAACTGAGGGAGGATATTCCTGGAAATACAACCAGGGAAGTTATTTGAGTGGAACTGACAAATAAGAAAGGGATGATCACCTTATTGGGATTGTATTACAGACTCCCTTATAGTCAGAGGGAAATTGAGAACCAAATTTATAAGGAGATCACAGCTATCTATAAGAATAATAGAGTGGTTATGATAGGGGGTTTTAACTTTCCAAACATAGACTGTGACTGTTGTAGCATTAAGGGTTTAGATGGAGATGAATTTGTTAAGCATGTACAAAAATATTTTCTGATTCAGTATGTGGATGTACCTACTAGAGAAGGTGCAAAACCTGACCTACTCTTGGGAAATAAGGCAGGGCAGGTGACTGAGGTGTCAGTGGGGGAGCACTTTAGAGCCAGTGACTGTACTTCTACTAGTTTTAAAAATAGTGATGGAAAAAGATAGACCAGATCTAAAATTGGAGAAAGGCCAATTTTGACAGTATTAGGCAAGAACTTTCAAAAGTTGATTGGGAGCAGATATTCGCAAGTAAAGGGAACGGCTGGAAAATGGGAAGCCTTCAGAAATAAAATAACGAGAGTTCAGAGACAGTATATTCCAGTTAGGGTGAAGGGAAAGGCTGGTAGGTGTAGAGAATGCTGGATCACTAAA
Organism: Chiloscyllium punctatum; assembly: GCF_047496795.1. Taxonomy (NCBI): domain Eukaryota; kingdom Metazoa; phylum Chordata; class Chondrichthyes; order Orectolobiformes; family Hemiscylliidae; genus Chiloscyllium; species Chiloscyllium punctatum. The sequence continues at coordinate 85,760,706 of NC_092749.1, forward strand.
GAAGTTGAGGGTTTGGTTAAGAAAACGAAGGAAGCTCATGCCCGAAACATCGATTCTCCTGGTCCTTGGATGCTGCCTGACCTGCTGCGCTTTTCCAGCAACACATTTTCAGCTCTATCTCCAGCATCTGCAGTCCTCACTTTCTCCTAGAAGGAAGCATATGTCAGGCATAGACAGGAGACATCGAGTGAATCCTTAGAAGAATACAAAGGCATTAGGAGTGTACTTAAGAGGGAAATCAGGAGGGCAAAAAGGGGACATGAGATAGCTTTGGCAAATAGAGTTAAGGAGAGTCCAAAGGGTTCTTACAAATGCATTAAGTACAAAAGGATAACTAGGGCGAGAGTAGGGACTCTCAAAGATCAGCAAGCTCCTGTGTGGAGCTGCAGGAAATAGGGGAGATACTAAACGAATATCTTGCATCAGTGTTTACTGTGGAAAAGGACATGGAAGATATAGAATTTAGGGAAATAGATGGAGACATCTTGAAAAATGTCCATATTACAGAGGAAGGAGTGCCAGATGTCTTGAGGTGCATAAAAGTGGATAAATCCCCAAGACCTGATCAGATGTACTCTAAAATTCTATGGGAAGCTAGGGAAGCGATTGCTGGGCCTTTTGCTGAGATATTTGTATCATTGATAGTCACAGGTGAGGTGCCAGAAGACTGGAGATTGGCTAACATGGTGCCACTATTTGAGAACGGTGGTAAGGACAAGCTAGGGAACTATAGACCAGTGAGCCTGACGTCAGTGGTGGGCAAGTAGTTGGAGGGAATCCTGAGGGAGAGGATTTGCATGTATTTGGAAAGGCAAGGACTGATTCGGGATAGTCAACATGGTTTTGTGCGTGGGAAATCATGTCTCACAAACTTTATTGAGTTTTTTTGAAGAAGCAACAAAGAGGATCACTGAGGTCAGAGCATTAGACGTGATCTATATGGACTTCAGTAAGGTGTTCGACAAGGTTCCCCATGGGAAACTGGTTAGATCTCATGGAATGCAGGGATAACTAGCCATTTGGATACAGAATTGGCTCAAAGGTAGAAGACAGAGAGTGGTGGCGGAGAGTTGTTTTTCAGATTGGAGGCCTGTGACCAGTGGAGTGCCACAAGGATTGGTGCTGGGTCCTCTACATTTTGTCATTTACATAAATGATTTGGATGCGAACATAAGAGGAACATAAGAGGTAACATAGTAAGTTTGCAGATGACACCAAAATTGGAGGTGTAGTGGACAGTGAAGAGGGTTACCTCAGATTACAACAGGATCTTGACCAGATGGACCAATGGACTAAGAAGTGGCAGATGGAGTTTAATTCAGATAAATGCAAGGTGCTGCATTTTGGGAAAGCAAATCTTAGCAGGACTTATACACTTAATGGTAAGATCCTAGGGAGTGTTGCTGAACAAAGAGACCTTCATAGCTTCTTGAAAGTGGAGTCGCAGGTAGATAGGATAGTGAAGAAGGCGTTTAGTATGCTTTCCTTTATTGGTCAGAGCATTGAGTACAGGAGTCTGGAGGTCATGTTGTGGCCGTACAGGACATTGGTTAGGCTACTGTTGAAAAATTGCGTGCAATTCTGGTCTCCTTCCTATTGGAAAGGGGTTGTGAAACTTGAAAGGGTTCAGAAAAGACTTACAAGAATGTTGCCAGGGTTGGAGGATTTGAGCTTTAAGGGAGAGGCTGAGGCTGTTTTCCCTGGAGCATTGGAGGCTGAGGGGTGACCTTATAGAGGTTTACAAAATTATGAGGGGCATGGATAGGGTAAATAGACAAAGTCTTTTCCCTGGGGTCAGGTAGTCCAGAACTAGAGGGCATAGGTTTACGGTGAGAAGGGAAGATATAAAAGAGACCTAAGGGGCAACGTTTTCCATACAGAGGGTGGTACGTGTATGGAATAAGCTGCCAGAGGAAGTGGTGGAGGCTGGTACAATTGCAATATTTAAGAGGCATTTGGATGGATATATGAATAGGAAGAGTTTGGAGGGATATGGGCCAGGTGCTGGCAAGTGGGACTAGATTGGGTTGGGATATCTGGTGGGCATGGACAGGTTGGACCGAAGGGTCTGTTTCCATGTTGTACATCTCTATGACCCTATGACTCCATATCGTTTCAGTTCCATGACACTGAGACTTTTTGCTATAAATTCTGTGCCTTATGATCCTGCTCCACAGCTACCTGATGAAGGAGAAGCGCTCCAAAAGCTAGTACTTCCAAATAAACCTGTTGGACTATAACCTGGTGTTGTGTGATTTTTAACTTGTCTACCCCAGTCCAACACTGATACCTCCACATCATTTATCAAGCAAAAGATCCTGAGTATTATTTGAAAGAAGCTTTGCCCACGTCATTGAAGGACACTTATGTTTGAAGGGGATGCAAAAGGTAATATCGAGGAAGAATTGTCGCTAAAATATTAAAGCCGGAGTCAAATTTCAAGCAAGAATTACAGCATGGGATTACTGTTGGAGGTATTCTGCAGATTTATTCATGTGCCATAACCTAGCAAAACTGAAATCAATGGCATCAGGAGAGACAATTGCACTGGTTGGAAATATGCCTGGCACCCAGGAAGATGGTATTGGTTGCTGGAGGTCAGTCATCTAGCAGGTGGTCCTCAGGATCATGTCCTAGGTCCAATCATCTTCAGTTGCTCTACCAATGACCTTCCCTCCAAAAGTGGCAAATAACATTCAGGCCACTCAAATGGAGGCAATGACCATCTACAATAAGAGACAATCTAACCATTGTCCTTTGACATTCAATGGTGTTATAATTGCTGAATCCCTCACAATCAACGCCCTAGGGGAATTACCATTGACCAGAAACTGAACATTTATCTCTCCATCCCGGAGGCTCCCTGCCTCATTCCTGATGAAGGCCTTTTGCCTGAAACATTGATTTTCCTGCTCCTCAGATGCTGCCTGACATGCTGTGCTTTTCCAGCACCACTCTAATCCAGAAACTGAACAGGACTAGCCACATAAATCTTGTGTGTATGAGAGCAGGTCCGAGGCTAGGACTATTGCAGTGAGTAAGTCATCTGATTACTCAAAGCATGTTCACCATTGAGAAGACTCAGTAAAGAGTGTGATGGAATACTGGATTAGTGGTGCTGGAAGAGCACAGCAGTTCAGGCAGCATCCAACGAGCAGCGAAATCAACGTTTCGGGCAAAAGCCCTTCAGGAATACTGCCCACTTGCCTGGATAAGTACGGTTTCAACAATACACAACAAATTTGACATCATCCAGGACAAGGCAGATGCTTGATCGGCACCATAATCACAAACATGCACTGTCTCTACTATCACCACTCAGTAGCAGCAGTGTGTACCATCTGTATGATGCATTGCAGAAATTCATTGAAGATCCTTAGATAGGTCCTTCCAACCCCACAACTGCTACAATTGAAGGGACAAGTGCAGCAGATACATTGCAAATTCCCTTCAAGCTATTGATCATCTGGACTTTATAGAAACCCAACAGTATGAAAGCAGGCCATTCAGCCCACCAAGTCTTCAGTGACCCTCCAAAGAGCATCCCATCCAGTCCCACCCCATCCCCGCGTCCCATGCATTTGCCATGACTAACACACCTAGCCTGCACATCCTTGCACTATGGGATGAAACAGGAGCACCCAGAGGAAACCCACACAGACGTGGAATGTACAAACTCCATACAGACATTTGCCCAAGGGTGGAATCAAACCTAGGTCCTTGGTGCTGTGAGGCAGCAGTGCTAGCCACTGAGCCACCTTGCAGAAATATATCACTGGAAATATTTTGCTGGTCCTTAAGTGTCACTGGGTCAAAGTCTTGGAATTCCCTCCTTGACAACATGATAGGTCTATGCACATAGACTGCAATGACTTAATTGGGCGGCTCACCTTTACCTTATCAAGGGCAACTACCAACATACATTAAAGTGTTGGCCCGGTTAGTGATCCCTACATCCCTCAAGTGATACACAAAAAGTGACAACCTGCATGATCTAACCATCTGATTTTCACAAATATTTAGTTTAATGTTGGATCCCCGTATTAAGAACATATATATTTGTGTTTTTTAACAAGCAGCTATTCCTGTGAGAAATTCCAAGAATCAGGAAACAAACTATTTACAGGTGAACTGGGAAAGGGGAAGCAATTTTCAGATTAAATTTGAGGCGGGAAAAGTTTTGATTCTAACAGTAACTACTGGTAATTCATTAAATGTGCCGGTTAATAATAAACACGCTAACTCTCAGATTCTGTTCATAATAATCACGAATAAATCAAATATAACTGGTACAATTAGGTATAACACCCCGAAATCCTACCTATAACTAGTAATAATCCTATAACGACCTGAAAAATCATCCAATCATCCCCCCACTCCCTCACGTCGCCGTCCCATTTCCACCTCTACCTTGACCATTCCCCATTTCCACCTCAATCTCCCGCACTTACCACCTCCACTTCCAGCGCACACTCCCTCACCCCTCCCCCATTTCCACCTCCATCGACCGTTGCTCGAGCCAACGGCCGGGCGCCGTGATTTAATCGGCGTCCCCGGTCTCCTAGCGACCGATTCGAATGTTTGGAGTGGATCGCTCGAGAGCGGCAGCCGGAGCAGTCTGGAGGAGAAGTGAGTGAGGGGGGAATAGAAGGGAGCCGGGGGGGAATGAGCGAGTGTGGGGGAATAGGAGGGGCGGGGGAATTGAGTGAGTGGGGGTGGGGGAATTGAGGAAATGTGGGGGAATGGGAGGGGGCAGGGAATGAGGGTGTGTGGGGGAATGAGGACGTGTTGGGGGAATGGGAGGGGGCAGGGAATGAGGGAGTGTGGGGAGTGGGAGGAATGAGGGAGTGTAGTTGGAATGAGGGAGTGTGGGGGAATAGAAGGGGGTGGGGGAATCGAGGGAATGTGGGGGAAAAGGAGGTGGGGAAATTGAGGGAAGTGGGGGAATAGGAGGGGGCGAGGGAATGAAGGAGTGTGGGAGGAATGAGGGACTGTGGGGGAGTAGGAGGGGCAGTGGAAATGAGGGAATGTGGGGGAATGGGAGGGAGCGGGGTGAATGAGGGAGTGGCAGTCTGAGGGGAGTGAAGGTTTAAAGGAATGTAGGGGGATGAGGGAGTATGCACAAATGAGAGATTGAGGGTATGTGGAGCAATTAACAACTGGGGAGAATGAGGGAGTGAAGGAGTTTGAGGGAGTGAAGTGGAGGTTGAGGGGTCGGTTGATGGAATGGGGGGATTGGATGCTGGGGTGTTAGAAGTCTGGGGCTGAGGAGTGAGATGGGGGAAGCTGAAGGAATGGGGTGAGGTAGTTAGGGGAATGAGAGAGTGGGGGAGATTAGAGCTGAGTGTTCAGTTTGGGCTGGAAGACTTGGGGTGGTTGAGGGAAGGGAGAGCTGGTGAGCTGTAGGAACAGGGGGTTTGGAAGGGAGAAGGGGCTGACAATAGGAAGAAGGAGTGGTGGTTGAGGAAGGGGAAGAGATTGTAGGCTGAGAGGGTGAGGAGGGGTTTAGGCAGACAGGAGTTCTCAGTTTATTGGGTTGGGAGACTGTTGGTATGAGTTACTCTGCAATCTTCTATTCAAAATCAGTTGGTACAACTTTGACTTTCCTTCATTCAGATGTCATTACCTGAGAGTGAAGGAAATATCAGGGAAGTTCATGAATTATATTTTCGAAAAAAAAGTCTGCCATTGGTGTGTCATGATCCCTTTTTGTTTTGCTGACAGTTCCCTTGTCTTGCAACCACTAGGTGGCTATTCCTTATTCTCAATTCCTCCGCTTCCGCCGCATCTTGTCCCAAAAAGAACCAGTTCCACCACAGAACTCACCAGATGGCCTCCTTCTTTACAGACCACAATTTCCCCTCCCATGTTCTTGATGATGCCCTTCAGCACATCTCATCCACTTCCCGTACATCTGCCCTCAAACCCCATCCCTCCAACTGCAACAAGGACAGAACACTCCCACCCCCCCCCCGGTCCTCACCTTCCATCCCGCCAACCTCCGTATACATCGCATCATCCTCTGCCATTTCCGCCACCTACAAACGGACCCCACACCCCACAAGAGATATATTTCCTTCCCCACTCCATCCACTTTCCGTAAAGATTGTTCCCTCCGCGACTACCTCATCAGATTCACTCCCCCCAACAACCCACCCTCCCCTCCCAGCATTTTTCCCTGCCACCGCAGGAATTGCAAATCCTGCGCCCACATGAACCCCCCTCACCTCCATCCAAGGCGCCAAAGGAGCCTTCCTCATCTATCAAAGTTTCACATATGTCATTTACTGTATCCGTTGCTCCTGATGCAGTCTCCTCTACATTGGGGAGACAGGACACCTACTCGCAGAGTGCTTCAGAGAACATCTCTGGGACAGTCACACCAACCAACCCCACCGCCCTGTGGCCGAACACTTCACCTTCCCCTCCAACTCAGCCGAGGACATGCAGGTCCTGGACCTCCTCCATCGCCGCTCCCTTACCACCCATCGCCTGGAGGAAGAAGGCCTCATCTTCTGCCTCGGGACCCTCCAACCCCATGGCATCAATGTGCATTTCACCATTTCGTTATTTCCCCTCCCCCACCTTACCTCAGTTCCAACCTGTTCGCCGAGCTGGGAATTTGTGCTGTAGACGTTTCGTCCCCTGTCTAGGTGACATCCTCAGTGCTTGGGACCCTCCTGTGAAGCGCTTCTGTGATGTTTCCTCCGGCATTTATAGTGGTTTGTCTCTGCCGCTTCCGGTTGTCAGTTCCAGCTGTCTGTTGCAGTGGTTGGTATATTGGGTCCAGGTCGATGTGTTTATTGATGAGTGCCATGCCTCTAGGAATTCCCTGGCTGTTCTCTGTTTGGCTTGTCCTATAATAGTAGTATTGTCCCAGTCGAGCTCATGTTGCTTGTCATCTGCGTGTGTGGCTACTAAGGATAGCTGGTCGTGTCGTTTCGTGGATAGTTGGTGTTCATGGATGCGGATCGTTAGCTGTCTTCGTTAGATGTCACCTAGACAGGGGACGAAACGTCTGCAACACAAATTCCCAGCTCGGCGAACAGAACCACAACAGCAAGCACCCGAGCTACAAATCTTCTCACAAACTTTGATCAGTTCCAACCTTCCGGCTCAGCACCGTCCCCATGACCTGTCCAATTTGTCCATCTTCCTTCCCACCTATCTGCATCACCCTCCCCTCTGACCTATCATCTTTACACCCACCTCCATCCACCTATTGCACTCTCAGTTACCTTGCCCCACACCCCTCCCATTTATCTCTCCATCCCCGGCCTCATTCCTGATGAAGGGCTTTTGCCTGAAATGTCGATTATCCTGCTCCTTAGATGCTGCCTGACCTACTGTGCGTTTCCAGCACCACACTCTTGAATAACAACACTTAGATATATCACCCTTCCCCACCCTCCCACTCCCAAAATAAATCTGAAGTTTGAATGGAGAAAGAACAAAAATGACAACTGGCTCACTAACTTCTTTTACATGAGCAAAATGCTACTAAAGTAAACAAAGTATCGGCTTCATCCAATCAGGAATTTAGAAAATTGTGATCACTGAACATAAAAAAAACTCACTTAGACCCAGCACTGGGGCCATGGTTAACAATTTAACTGCAGAATGGAATTTAAAGCTGCGATTAGAGACACCTAGGCATCAATACTCCAGAAAATAAATAGTTTTGTTTCTTTGGTTGATTTTCATTATTTAATTGGCCAGTAGGAGGTACTAATGTTTTTTAAAAAAATGCTAACTCTTAAATAAAAAAAACAATTATTTTGCACTTCAACATATCTGGATAAAATCAAATGGAATATTAAATCTTTAATAGCTTATATTTACTGCAATTACATGGCTAGTCCTTAAGTACTATAATTATTTATAATATATGAACAAATAAGCCAAGAATGTAATATACTAATAAATTAAAGCTATTTGCTCTCTAGTGGAAACATTACCATAGTGTATTATTAAAATGTTTTTATTGTTGGCTATGTAAGTGATTAAGATGCTAATTTTGATTATCCTGAAGATTTCTATAGACAATCTTATGAAGGTTGTTAATTGTGGCCAGTGAACTTAAAAAAATGTAGAGGAAAACATTTTTACAAACTTCCTTACAAAAGTTTTTTTTTGTGCAACAATTTGTTACAAGCAATTCAACATGTTCCAAAGAACAAGCTTATTTTCCCAATGATCCTCACAGGCACCTGAAGCATTTGCATGTGTGGAAACCGGATGTCACTGGAACTACTTTCATCACTGTCCAAGGAAATGGGAGGATTAAAATAGTGATTAAAATAACGATCTGTTAGCAAAATAGTTTGCTCCAGTGCATTATTCTAGCATGACGAGCAGAAACTACTTTGCATTATGAGTCAAAGTAGAATTCTGTGAACCCATAGCAAAACCTGTTAACTAATCCTACCCGAACTCAAAATTTTTTCAGCAGCAATCAAAGGCAGGCTTTACAAATCAGGCAGTTGCAGATTGACACATTCCACAATGAACTTAACCAACAATCCATAACTACAGGAACTTGATCAGGTAAATGTTGATTACTGACAAACTTTATCTCTTTAAAGTTTTCAATCCAGCTATACATTTTGAAATAACTCCAAAGAGGCTGGTGTCCCGTCACCAAGTCATCCTTTATTTACATGGACATAGTCCTTGACACTGATGCAGCTTTCTCAGAGCCAGCAGTCAGAGTGAACAGAGTATCTGAGATTCCAGTTTATACCTGTTAGTCAGGGCTCCCTGAGTGGATCAGGTGAAAAGCCTCAATGAGGGAACTTATATTCTATGATGTCGACGAAGCTGTCCTCATTACAATCATTACACCCCTCTCCTTCTAAGTCCAGGGTCACAGGCCTGTTATATTTCTCGTAGCGTCTCCTGGGTTGTTTTTGCACTGGGTCTGGTTTCACTGATAAACCTGGGTGGCGTGTACCAAACCCGTGGTGTGGCCCGCGTGTTTCGTAGGGGGTGTCTTGGAAGTAATTTATCCTCTTCTTCAGGTATAAAGGTATTGAGGCTGTGACATCCGCCATGTCCACCTCAGACTCCAAGGTTTCTTCAATGTTAGATGGTGCTGGTGAGGGACGGGGGGCTTCTGACAGCCTTTATGTCTGTTCTGAGGGGCCAGGTAAGTTTTGCTCCTGCCCTGTTGTGTGAGGTTGCAGCTTTAATGTGGTTCATGTACTTGTTCAAGACTGCCTTACCTACCTGAACTTTGTATGGGACCTGACCTCATGTTGACCAAGGCCATTTCTGTGGCTCTGACACCAAACCTCATCCCCTGAAGTAAAGTGTCTCTCTTGTAGACAAGTCTTGTGTTCAGCATTGGCATTCCTGATGTTATTTGATGCCCCACTATCCTCAGGTTTGGGAAGATCAGATTTAACCTGGTGCGGAGTCTTTTTCCCATTAACAACTCTGCTGGAGCTAGCCCTGTAGTTGCATGAGGGTTAGTCAGGTAATCAAATAGGAACTGGGACAGTTTGGTGTTGAGTGAAGCTGAAAGCTGTTTCTTTAAAAGTTTGGACTGATCTTTCTGCCAGACCACTGGACAGAGGATGGAATGCTGTTGTCCTTATATGCCAATTGCCATTTGACTTTAGGAAGTACTCAAATTCCCTGTTGGTAAATGATGGCCTGTTGTCTGTGACCAACGTTTCTGGAAGCCCATGTATTGCAAAAGATGCTCGCAGCTTTACTGTCATCATCCCTGTGTTTGACAGATGAACTCTATGCATGTCCAACCGCTTTGAGTGAGTGTCAAAAATGATTAAGAACATTGTGTCTATGAAAGGGCCAACATGGTTGACATGTAACTGAATCCATGATTTACCTAATCATTCTCATGAATGTGGGAATCTGCTGGCAGTAAGTTTTGTCCTTGTTGGCACTTTGGGCACTGCCTCATTAATGTGAATCCAATCTGCATCAAATCTTGGTGCCCAGTCATAACTTCTCGCCAACATCTTCATTTTGCACACCCCTGCATGACCCAAGTGGAGTTCAGCCAGTTTCTGGCAGCGATCCTTGCTTGGGACAATCACTCTTGCTCTCCACAATAAAGTGCCATTCTCTACTGTCATCTGGTCTTGCTGGGACCAGGAAGGTTTCAGTTCTGATTGTGATATCCCTCTTGTTTTTGGCATTACCACCAGTTGTTTTAGTTTTGCCAGGAATGGATCTTTTTGCGTCCACAGTCTGGTATTATCAGTGGTGATCAGAAGGGTATCCAGAAAGTTTAAAACCAGATTGAACTCTTCTAGTGGCAGCACCATTAATGGTGTATCTATTAGCATGGATGGCTCACTATTTGGCCACCTGGAGGGTGGTCCAAGTTGTAACTGTACAGACTTAGAATGAGAGTCCATGGCTGAATTCAACCTGAAACTATGGGCTGGCACTGTCTCACCCCCTTTGAATTGCCCTAGCCGTAGTTTGTGGTCTGTTACTGTTACACATTTGTGTTTGTATAGGTATTGGTGGAACCTTCTCATGTAAAAGATGACCGCCAAACCTTCCTTCTCTCTCAGGGTGTGTTTGCAGTCTGCATCAGCCAAAATCTGGGAAGCATACGCTTTGGGCGTTCCCTTCCATTGGGCCATGTGTGAGGCAACAGTTCCGCAATATTGTAGGGGGGAGGCATCGCATGTCACCACCAGATCTCATTTGGGATCATAATGTGACAATACTTTAGATGTTGACAGCTACTTCTTCACTTCCCTAAGGACTACATTTTGATGACGAGACCATTTCCAAGGCTGTCCATTTTTCAGCAGATATAAGGGTGCCAGGATGGAGGCCAGGTTATATACAAACTTTCTGTAATAATTCAACAATCTGAGGAAAGACTAAACTCTGATACAGACATGGGAGCTGGGGAACCTTTAATCACTCTCACTGGCCTTGTCAACTCTGTAGCACAAGAAGATCATTTGGGGTGCCTGGAATATACATATTTCCCTTCTAAGGCATAGGGCCATCTTGGAGAAACATCTAAGGCCTTTGTCCAAGTTTTCTAAGTGCTCTTTTTGGGTTTTTCCTGCTCTTAGTACATCATCCAGATAAATGGCAACCTTGTGTAGATCTTGTAGAATGTTCTCCAACATCCGCTGAAAAATGGCACAGGCTGATGATACCCTAAATGGCAATCTCGTATATTGGTACAAACCCTTATGGGTATTAATTGTAGCAAACATCTGGGAATCCTCATTTACCTGCATTGCAGGGTATACATGGATCATGTCCAGCTTCATGAAGGACAGTACTCCCCCTCTGCTTTGTGTGAAAGTTGTCTCTGCGAGGGATTGGGTATATATCTAGTTGCGATAAGTGGCTTACCATTTGTTTAAAATTCCCACAAAAGCAAACTAACCCGACGGTCTTCACAATCAGAATGGCCAGTACTGCCCATTCCACAAACTGTACTAGTTTGATGATTCCTTCGCTTTCTAGCCTCCTGATTTCTGCCTCTACTTCTGCACACAAAGCAAATTAAATTGGGCAGGCCTTGCAAAGTGTTGGAACTGCTTACAGGTCAACATACTAGATGGCCTTGACTCCTTTGTTAGTCCTGATAGACCTCTGAGTGTTTAGGACTTCACTCAGGCAGCCATTTTCTACTCAAAAACTGTTGAGCCAATCTAGATGAATCTTTCAACCAATTTCACCCCATCAGCCCAGTGCTCAAGCCTTTTACTATAATCAGTGGAACTGAACCAGTGCTCCTCATATGAGACCGGAATTGAAGTTGTACCCTTAATCTGTAAAGGTTCTCTGGTCCTTGGGTTCTCAGTTTAGCCAAGATCTTATGCTACCTAAAGAGCTGGAGTCCGGATTGATTTTCTTAAAGGTTGGCTCTGCAATCACTGATGCAACCATGCCGGTATTGATCTACATTAGAACTAATGTTAGTATCATCAACTAATCACAGAATCACGAAGCATACAATGGAAACAGCATTTCTTTCTTTACCATATCAAAACCTATCTTGGTCTTGCATACGTCTATTAAATATCCCTTCAGTCTCTTTTCCTTTAAAGTAAGCAGCTTCTTGAGTTAACCTTGAAATTGAATGTCCCCAAATCTGGAACCATTTGGTTTATCTTCTCTTGCACTGATTCACGTATCCTCACTTTCTTCCTAAAGTGTGGTGACCAGAACTGAACATAATACTTTAGTTACAGCCTAACCAAAACTTTACAAAAGTTCAGCATAACTCCCCTGATGTTTGTATTTCATACCCCTTTATATGAAGCTCAAGACTGCATATGCTTTACTAATAACTTCTACTTCTCTCTGGAATGATAAAACAAGCGCATACCACCACTTGCTGTTTTGTTCTGTTGTTGAGCGAATTATTCTGGCAAACACTAACCCTCGTTCCACAAAACTCAATTTTTTTAAGAAGCCTTTTAACTGGTCCTATTTCCAATTCTTCCTTAAAATCCACTTTTGAAACATCAGCCTTTTGCTTCTTCAATCTTCTTTGTTAAAAAAAATCAATTGGAGTAGTTGAGTACAATTAATTTATTACTCACCTTTCCAAGTGACTGAGTGTGAGCAGTTGTGGGCAGCACAGCTTTATGTTAGCTATATTATCTCAGTGAGACACTTCTGAAGAAGGGTCGCTGAACCTTAAACATTAACTCTCACAGATGCTACCAGAACTGCTGATCCAGCAGTTTCTGTTTTTATTTCTGATTACCAGCATCTGAAGTCTTTTTTTTGTCTTCAGTGGGATTCAGCAAATATTTACTTGAATAATAACTGGACTTCAAAGATTAAATTACATGGAAAGCTTAAACAAACTGAAGTTGTATTTCATGCAAAGTAAAGATTCAGAGATATTGTTGTTGATGTTTTCAAAGTATTGAAATGAACAGATTAGTATAAATTATTTTCACTATTTGGGGAATCTGGCATTAGATACATCATCAAAGAAATTGAAAGACAAACCTTTCAGGAGTGAAATTAGGAACCATTTGTACACGCAAAGGAAGTTTAGGTCTCTTTAGAAGTTGGCAATCGATACTAGCTCAATTGTTAATTTTAAGTCTGTGATACATAGATTTTTATTTACCTAAGCTATTAAAGGAATGGGGCAAAGGCAGGTTCATGGAACTATGCCATGATTTCATTGAATCACACGACAGGCTCAAAGAAGTTAAAATGTTCCTGAAGCATGTTTATATTATTAACTTTCAGTATGTTGATACATTAGAATCTCAAGAGCCTTCAAATGGACTCATGTTTGTTTACCTCCCTAACACAGGGAGCTGCTTACTCAGCTGTGTGTTACATAGACTTTTGTATTTTCCAGGTGCTGATAGTTCATTAGCATCAACAACTACCAAAAGAATGTCAAGGTTTACTTGCATAAATTTCTAAAAGAAATCTATGTTTTCACTTGGCTTTGTAGTTTAGTTGACAAAAATGGCAGGCTGATTAGAAAAGTTGTAGTTTTCAAAGCAAACTTGAGGATCTGGAGCTCCACAGTTATTCTTCCAGCATCTTGTTCAGACTTGAGGAAAATAGTGTAAATACCTGGAATTATTGGGGAGAAAGTTGCATGCAACTCAGTGCTGCAAAAAAAGAACTTCACACACATCACAAATGAGATTTGACGAGATTTGTAGCTCAGGTTGACGTTTTGGATGGAGGTTTGCTCGCTGAGCTGAAAGGTTCATTTCTGGACGTTTCACTACCTTACTAAGTAACATCTTCAGTGGACCTCGTGCAAAGCAATGCTGACAATTCCTGCTTTCTATTTATACGTTAGGGTTTCTTTGAGTTAGTGATGTCATTTCCTGTGGTGATGTTATTTCCTGTGGTGAAATCACTTTCTGTTCCTTTTCTCAGGGGGTGTAGATGGGGTCTAACTCGATGTGCTTGTTGATAGAGTTCCGGTTGGAATGCTATGCTTCTAGGAATTCTCATGTGTGTCTTTGTTGGCTTGTCCTAGGATGAATGTACAAAATACCATGTAAGGACTGCAACAAACACTACATTGGACAAACAGGCAGAAAACTAGCCACCAGGATACATGAACACCAACTAGCAACAAAACGACATGGCCTTCTCTCACTAGTATCCTCACATACGGATTAGGAAGGACACCACTTCGACTGGGACAACACATTCATCCTAGGACAAGCCAAACAAAGACACGCACAAGAATTCCTAGAAGCATGGCATTCCAAGCGGAACTCTATCAACAAACACATCGAGTTAGACCCCATCTACCACCCCCTGAGAAAAGGAACAGGAAGTGACTTCAACACAGGAAATAACATCACCACCCCAAAGAAACCCAAACATATAAATAGAAAGCAGGAATTTTCAGCATTGCATTGCATGAGGTCCACTGATTATGGTACCTAGTAAGGTATTGAAACATCTGGAAAGGAACCTTTCAGCTCAGTGAGCAAACCTCCATCCAACACATCACAAAATCACAGTTGCTTTGGCACCAAAGGATGTCATTCAGCCTGTCATGTCTGTGCCAGGAACTCAGGTTCAATTCCAGCCTTGTGTGACTGTCTTTTTGGAATTTGCATATTCTCCCTGTGGGTTACCTCCCATGGTTCAAAGATGTGCAGGTGAGGTGGACTGGCCAAGATATATTGCCCCATAGTGTCCAGGGCTGTACAAGCTAAGTGGATTAGCCATGGTAAATGCTTGGTGGGCTGTGCCTGGGTGAGATGCTCTTTAGAGGGTCATGCAGACTTGATGATCTGAATGACCTCTTTTTGCACTGTAGTAATTCTATGATTACTGCTACTCTCCTGGCTTCTCTCCATAGTTCTGAACATTTTTTTTTCTTTTCAGTTGATTCAATTTCCTTTTTGAAGTTTCTGTTTGAACCTGTCTCCATTGTGCACTGTGCATTTTAGAACTCAACCACTTACTGTGTAAATGGCTTTCCTTCTTGTCTCCATTATTTCTTTTGTCTTAATACTGGGACCTCCTGTTCTCAGTAATTTTATCAATGTATAACAGTTTTCTCTCCATTGAATGTCTCTATGCCACTCATGACTTTTGATACCACAAGCAAACTTCTTTTAAGATTAGATTAGATTCCCTATAGTGTGGAAACAGGCCCTACAGCCCAAGTCCACACCGACCCTCTAAAGACCAACCCACCCAGACCCATTTCCCTCTGATTAATGAACCTAACACTATGGGCAATTTAGCATGACTAATTCGCCTGACCTGCACATCTTTGGATTGTGGGAGGAAACTGGAGCACCCAGAGGAAACCCACACAGACATGGGGAGAATGTGCAAACTCCACACAGACAGTCAGGCCGAAGCAGGAATTGAACCTGGGTCTATGGTGCTGTGAGGCACCAGTGCTAACCACTGAGCCACCGTGCTGTCCTAGAGAAGGTTCTTTCAACTTTCTCTTCTCCAATGCAAATATTCCACACTTCTGTCTATGTAACTGAAGTTCCTCATCCCTGGAACCATCCTTATTAATTCCTTCTGCTCTGTCTCTAATGCCTTCACACATTTCCTAAAGTGTAGCACTCAGAAATAGATGCAAGGCTCCACTTAAGGCTGAATGAGTGTTCTATGCAAGTTTAACATAACCTATTCACTTTGTTACTCTAATTTAGAATTATTACAAAAAAAATGGAAAATGTTCTCTAACACAGTATTCTCTATCATGTCACCAGGTACAGAACCAATAGCAGGGTCAGTTAATGAGACATCAGATGGAGCAGCTCCAACAATTGATGGAACAGCAGCAGAAACTTATCAAGTTGCTCTCACTGCCTATGGCCAACCAAGGTATTGCTGTCTGTTTTGAAAATGTCTTCAAAAGATGTTCTGTCAGGTACAAAAAGCATTTTAAATGCCCTCTATTACTGAAACTTAAATGATATTGGTCAACTAAATTTAATAGGAGAAAGCGAGGACTGCAGATGCCGGAGATCAGAGTCGAAGTGTATGGCGCTGGAAAAGCACAGCTGATCAGGCAGCATCTGAGGAGCAGGAAAATCGACGTTTTGGGCAAAAGCCCTTCATCAGGAATCAACTGTTGCAACTGTGCAAGGCATTTGTGAGACTGCACCTAAAATATTGCATACAATTTTGGATCCCTTACTTGAGGCAGGATGTAGTTGTATTAGAAGTGGTTTAGAGGAGGTTCAGTAGATTGATTCCAGTGATGAAGTGTTTGTCTTATTAAGAGAGATTGAGCAGTTTAGACATGTACCCTGTGGAGTTTAGAAAAATGAGAGGTGATCTGATTGACGTATATAAGATGCTATAGGGTATTGACAAGGCAGACATAGAAAGGATGTTTCTTCATGTAAAGCAGTCTAAAACAAGGGCTCACTGTTTTAGGGTAATGGGTAACAGAGATGAATAGAAATTACTTCTCTCAAAGGTCATGAATCTGTGGAATTCACTTACCCAGAGTACAGTTGATCCTGGGACATTGAGTAAATTTATGAAGAGGGACATTTTTAACTAGTAGCGAGTTTAAGGGTTATGAAGAGTGCGCAGGTAAGTGGAATTTAGGCTGAGATGAGATCAACCGTGATCATATCAAATGGTGGAGCAGGCTCGAAGGGCTGAACTTCCTACTCCTGCTCCAAGTTCTTATGTTTTATGTTCTTGCATTCCTGGGAGAGTCTAGTTACATCAGAACGCAGTAACTTGTAGACGTTTGGTTAACTGTGACTGACAACTATGGACAGAATTTTACTAAAAATCCATCTAACTGTCAATTTTGTGGACCTACGTGGAGGATTTCCCTCCGTAGCCTCACGAGTTTTCTCTCAATTTCATGCTGCTTGTCTCATTATTTATGTCATGACTCCATTGCACTGTAGTCACACTATCTTGTGCTCACCAGCAGCAGAACCTTTTTGTCATTTGGAACCTTCTGGGATTTCTGCTGCCTATTTCAAATCCAGCTGTGCACCTGATCAATCATTGCAAGCCAGGAACTTCCCTTCACAGTTGCAATGTCATAAGAACCATCTAAAAGATGCTGGTAGAGGCAAGTTGGCATCCTGATTTGCTTATCAGAACCCAGAAGTCCTGGTGGATGGTGTGGTGAAGAGTAGGGTCAACCTCTTTCCTCAGGACTGTTAGGGACAACAATACCACTGTTAGCCTCTTCCAAATCTGCCACCTGGATCAGTGTGATGACTGCAGTCTGAAGGAATATGCAGCAATGCAGGAAAAAGGTTTTATAATCTTTTGTGTTCTGTGAGGGAAAGTGCCAGCATTTTCTCTCTGTTACCACACACTCACTCTAACTCTGCTCCTGCACCCATCTCTTCATCATTTAGCATTCTCACTCCTGCACGCAGCATCTTCTCTCACTCACTCTCACCCATCTCAACCTCCAAAACTAATAGCCTTGCATACTTTCTGTGTTGCCTACTCAGTCACTCGGGACACCTCATCATGTTTTCTCCATCAACACCACAAGTTGGTCGCTTTCATTTCACTCAATCCCTGTACATGTCTAATTCTAGGAGAAGACATCTGACAGTAGGGTGGAGAGAGCCCAGATGGATGACTGGGTACTCGATGGCTGTCTTCTCATCCTGTACAAGGGAAGAATCTTTGCCCTAGTAAGAGAAGACCATGCCTGCTTATGTGATGATGCATAGACTTCCAAGTCTTGTCAGCCACGATTCATCATAAAGTACTGCATTGTGTAGTCTTAACATGTCCAAATTTCAACTCCTATTTATTCCATCTCCTGTCTCCTGTAGGCACCAGTGTTATCTGTATATCTCCTTCCTGAAGAGACTAGCCACTCAAAACATCCTCTCCTCCTTTACCTCTGAGGAAAAAAACCATAGATTACTTATGCAAAGCTGTCTCCTGCAATCTCCATCAGCACAGAAACCTCATTGGTATTTTAGCTGACGTACAGTTGAGAGCATGCTTTGGTGAGCACTTCACTTCCACCTGTGCAGCTGGCACATGAAGAAATGTCCCAGATCACTGCTACTTAGACTGCTAGAGGCTAGACACTTGCTCTGTCCCTTGTAGGAAAGGAGTCCATGGTATAGCCTTTAATAACTTCATTCAAATGGATAAGTTGACACGAGCAGCAGGCAGGTTTGTCAGAAATACTCGGTAAACTGAATGGAAGATTAGAGAAGTCCGTCAACAGTAACTGTATATAAATGTCTACATGGACAGTTGGTGGTTGTCATGGACAGCCATATCAATGATACTTAGGATATGCTGGCTACACACACACACACCCACACACACACCCACATCTGCATCCAGGCCAGGCTAATGGTTTTCAGCCCCAATGGCAAGGCGGTAGGGAGACACAGGGTCTTGACCTTGCTCTGGTTGTCCCTGCTTCGCAAGGATGGTGGTACCATCAGGCCCCCAGCTGGAGCACAAACCCCAGAAGTTTTCTCTTAGTGCCAGACCCTACACCTTTATCATGTCTGCAAAGCCCAACCCAAGTTCAAGCCCAGGATGATGAATCTGCATCTGACCAAGATAGACTCATGATATCTGGGTCTTCTGGCTACAAGTACCACTAGGATGCTATGCAAAATTCCAAGGCTAACAGGGTCTAGTAGAAGGCAAGTTCTCTTCACCCCTACTGTGGACAGTGGGACTGTACCTAGACATATTGGGAAGCAAGGGAAAAAGAAAACCTGAGGGCATAAATGTAACATGGGTGACACTTCATTGTAAAGACAATATCAAGGTTAGGAATATATTTCACTTTTCGTCATCATCTGTATGAGCAAATATCATTTTAGCTGCAACTACAAGAACAAAAGTAGAGGGTCTAGTTATCTCTAACACTGCACAATGGGTGAGCGCCACTTTTTCCATAGTACCCATCCATGGAACTTTGTTATGATTAAATAAGAAAGCTTTGAATGTCATGGGAAGGCTTCCAACCATTCGTATTTAACCATTTTGTTTAAAACAAGTAGAAAGTTCAAACTATTAAGTTGCATTTGCAAATGGGATTATGTAGAGGATGCTGGCCTCAGTAGCATCAAAACATTTATAACCAAGGATTATTTCACACAACTCTGTTCCATTGAATGAGATTCACAAAGAAGACCTACCTGCTTTGGCTGGTGCTTCTGCTTTGTAGGATGCTGAAGTGCTGTTCCGTCTGAAGAATATCTTCATATTCTTATTTGGCAGAAAGCTGTGGCTCTCACTAAACCTCATTGTCTATCCATAACCTCAGTGCGTTCTTCAGGGGTCCAGAGATTTCAAAGATTAGCAGTGTCCACTCTCTGCTTGCTACTGGTATGAAGCGCCAGATATGATTTGCATGGATACCTGATGTGAAGGAACTATCTTATGGTCCTTATTGACCCCAGTGGAAGAGGGCATTGCAAGGCAGATATGATGGACATCATGATATGACATTCTGACTGACACTTCTGGGCAGGTATTGGATCATTGCCCTTCTCTATCTGCATGATGTTTCATGGAAGGCAAACAATGGCAACTCTTCTGTATCTTTGTTGCATCATGGCAGCATCTGTGGCTGCAAGCTCCCCGATAGGAGGTGGCTCCATATTTGCTGGAGGTTAATGCTGGCTCTGGGCTTCCAGGCTTATATGTGTCTCATCCATTCATGTGATAGCTCTTAGTGCAGTGGCCACAGAGATGCCCACAACTTCTATGCCTGGATCCATTAAATATGGTTACAGTGAGTCTATTTGGTCAATATCAGAAGCAAAGTAGCTCCTCATTGTATAATTATTCAGAAGTCACAGAACACACAAATAACGTTTAAAAAACATTCTCCAAGCATTGGGACAAGGAGAGCCCTCCAAAGAGACCAGTGAAATGTCTGTACATGTAGCCTGTACATCAATACACTGAAGGTAAGGTAGGTTGCTCAAGTCTTTTTGGTGTCAGAGATTGTATAGGTGGTGGCAGTAGTGCAGACATTTCCTCTAAACCCCAACTTCCATAATATCCAAGAAAGGCAGCATTGCATACAGTAAGATGTTGTGGATGTTTATTAGTCCAAGGTATGAAGACAGCAGCTCCTGTAACCTGCGGAGGCTATGAAATGTGGAAGGTGATTGCTACTTAAGCAACTAAGGAGATAATTTCCTGCCTACATTACATTACTTGTTCTTCACAGCCACTAATAGGATTAATTTGCAATGTTGAATGATGTGGTCAAGATTACTTGTGGCCAGGACTTTTAGCTGACATAGTAGGCCAATACATGAGGTTGACCTGTGATAACAGACCTTTTATTTGCACAGTGTAAGTGACTATTTAATGCTATTGCCCTTCGGAGAGTATCATATTGCAGAAAAGTAGAGCACTGTCCTTCAGCAAAATGGACATAAGTTGTGGCAGCCATTTTCTCTTTTGATTGCGCACTTAGATTTGAGTAGGTTAGAAGGCAACACAGACAACACTTCACAGAATGAGTCACAAACTCAGCCTCTCAATTTACATGATCATCACTCCACAAACCTTCATACTCCATTCTGCCTTGCTCTTCCTGTTCACCCTATTGGCTTTGATTTTCCCCAGATTCCCATCCAACCCAGTTTTATGACTGCTCAGCTCCCCATGTTGTTCCCTGAGCCACAGACATACAGCTTAGTCCTGCACTCTTTTCGTACCCCTTCAAAACAAGCATGGTGGTGCCTGTTTATGATGGCACCTCCGGCAGTATATGTTGAATTTCTCCTCTTCACAATTATTGACCCCTCTGCATCTCAGCATGCTGCCTCTACAATTGAATTCCCCAGCATCCCTGCCACAACTGTCATCCCGATGATCTCCTTGACTTTTGATGGACAGACCCCTTGATTGACCAAGGCAAGCCTCCCCTAAACTACTTGGAAAGGCAGCCCTGATCAGTGAGTGATGAGAGCTCTAACTGTTCTCTGTCCAGCCTTCTGACTGACCTATTGCCAATCAGCAGACTTGTTGAACTGGACTTGACCATGGTTCATGCCCAGGTGGCTGACTGACAACCCCCTGGTGTGAGATTGGACAATGACCTTGACTTACTGTGCCATTACCCCCTGTCTAAAAACATTCTCTGTACACTTGTCTGAGGGCTTAACCCCTTATACTTTGAGGCATGGTCATTTGGTTGAAGCACATGCAATGTGTTCACTGGATAGACTGCAGGCACATGCTGCAGTGTGAATTTAATCTGGGACATTACTGTACAGCTACATGTTCATCCCTTTGAGTGATCACTGTTGATAACCACGACTAGCTTATGCCTGAACTGAAGGACAAGGCGGCAAAGAGCACTGTGAGTCTGTGAGTTCTGAACAAGGTTGTCAAAGGGCAAAAAGGCAAGACATGGTAGAGAGGCTGTGAGCATCCAAGTAGGTGTAGAATGAGTGTACATGCTGACAGAGCAAACAAAGTGCCCTGAGATGCATCCTGGTGCAATCCATGAGATGGGTACTTGTCTCTATGAGCAAAGTGGCTTGGTATTCACATTGCAATGCAAGATGTCTATGTATTACAATGTGCAATACTGAAGTAGAGAGCTACATTCTAAGTGAGTCAGAAATGTACCATAGGGCCATAGTCAGGGTGCGTCTATGTAGATGGGGCATGCAAGTGATCACTGCCCGTGGGCGGCATGGTGGTACAGTAGTTAGCACTGCTGCTTCACAGCGTCAGAGACCTGGGTTCAATTCCCGCCTCAGGCGACTCTCTGTGTGGAGTTTGCACATTCTCCCCATATCTGCGTGGGTTTCCTCCGGGTGCTCCAGTTTCCTCCCACAATCCAAAAATGTGCAGGTTAGGTGTATTGGCCATGCTAAATTGCCTGTAGTGTTAGGTGAAGGGGTAAATGTAGGGGAATGGGTCTGGGTGGGTTGCGCTTCGGCGGGTCAGTGTGGACTTGTTGGGCGGAAGGGCCTGTTTCCACACTGTAAGTAATCTAATCTAAGAAACATATCCTGGCATTTGAATACTGTTGTCCAATTGAAAGCCCAGAGGAGCAAACAGCAAGCAAGGACTGCCAGATGTCCACTTTGACTTTCATATTAGGAGTTGTCTCTGTCTAGTTTCTCAGTGTGTGGATGAATTGGAAACTGTATAAATGAGGCGAGATTAGGTACTAACGAGATGTAAGTAATGCAACTAGGTCTCTTGCTGCTCAAAACAGAGATTTGAGTATCTTCTTTCAAACCATGCACATAAAATGGGACTTTTTTCTCTTGATTTCAAGAATATCATTTTTTTGATCTTGCCATGTTTTCCCAACTGACTTGCTATTGCCCACTTCATTCATGGCCTGGAAAATTCAGCCTTATATCTGCATTATGAGAAGTGCTCCCTCTAGTGCTACGGCATAATTAAGCATAGCGATACCATAAGGACCAGATTTGTTTTGCCAAGTTGATTTGGGGGTACATATTGGTTAAGAGAGTAGGGTAATTTGCCTGCTTATTCTGGTAAATAGTACTATGGGATCATAAACATCCACTTAATCAGTTAGTTTGGGGTTTCATAAAGACATTCAACTCCAAACTTCATTACTATATTGGTACAAATTGGTAAAAGTAATTTCCAGAGATGAAATGATAATGACTGCCTTTTACACCTGCAGCATTTTACTGAATGTGGCATCAAGGAGCCATAGCAAAATTTAAGTAATTGGAAATTAGAAGGAGATTCTCTAATCTTTGGATCTGACAGTGTAAGTTGTAAGTTTACTTTGGGTAATGAAACACTTGCATAATAAATATTTCCACAGTGATCACTTGATAATTCAGAACAAATAACTGATCTCTATAAGCTTAAGAAAATTAAGCAATTGTCACTTCTAACGTGGATGGTGCACTGGAAATCAAAGGCTGCTGTTCTCAGAGTCATCACAACAATTAATGGTTTTATCAAATTCTGCAAAATACCGCAATTTACCTGTCATTGACTGAAAGCACAGATCAGGTTTTTGTACTTAACAAGAATTATTATTTATTACAAATAAAGTTTAGCTACAAGTAAACAATTATGAATCTTCAACATATGACTCAACTAGTTGAAACTCTAACTTTCTTATAAAACTCCTTCTGTACACAAATACAGATAGGCACTGACAGACTAAAAAAAAGTGGTGTTATGGGTGCAGGGAAGATTTGAGAAGGCAGATCAATAGTCCATGTCTACAAAATTCGCTGAGAGAATTCTTTTGGCTTACCAGGACTTGCTACTTCTCAATCCCTCTTCAACAAGTACTTTTGCTTCACTCTAAGAAACACAAAGCGACTCATTCACAACATATAAAATCTCTGATTTATTGGTTAAAAGCAACAGCTTACAGGAAAAAGTAAATAAACTGGCTTTCTTCAAGCTTTAGGTATATTTTAATTTGAGGCAAAGAGAACACCTCCCTTGCCAGCGGTCCAAAATTTTCTGACTATATCATTTGAACTGACAGACTGTTCAGTTACTTGGGAACCAATCACAGAGTTGTTAGCAAGCAGAACATCATTGCTGTCAACAACTGGTCACAGCTCCACAGACTAATCAGCTACTTGTTGCTGGCTGAATCATACACACCCTCCACTCCAATTCATTTAAAATAATCTTCCCTCATTGCTTAAACAAGCAACAGTGTAAACAGAACTTAAAATAGAAGTTAGTAGCTTGCTTTTAAATGGTGCGAAAATACTACTACAATCCTTGGCTTTTTAAAGCAGTCCTTCTTCACTTTCAATCCACCACACAAAAAAAAGCAGAAAACTAAAAGTATACGTAGCATCAGTTCCAGCTGTTACTGACAACCGGAAGCGGCAGATTCAAACCACTACAAATGCCGGAGGAAAGATCACAGAAGTGCTTCACAGGAGGCTCCCAAGCACTGAGGATGTCACCTAGACAGGGGACGAAACGTCTGCAACACAAATTCCCAGCTCGGTGAACAGAACCACAACAATGAGCACCCGAGCTACAAATCTTCTCACAAACTTTGAAGAAATCATGTGGATTGAATTCACCACTGATTCCAGCAGGATTCATGCTTTTCATATGGTATTTCTAAAATTGCCTGTCATGTAAAAGGATGTCATTGAGCACTGACATCAACTTCTAAATCAAGGTCAAAGTATTTCAAACAATCAAAGTAATCTTCTCATAATTGACTTAAGTAGTGTCCTGTCATTTCAAAATCTTGATGCAGTATTGATACTCATTCAGTGTTTTGAACAGGATTGTTTAGACTTATCAATAATAGTCATAGTCCCAATATAAAGACAGAGCCTGGAAACTCATAACTAAAAAAGACACAAGCACCCAATTTAGTATTTCCTTAGATGCAAGTGATTGGAAAAAGTAATGATGAATTACCTGAGGGTAAAGTTTAAAATTCAGAATTACTGTACTGGTTGTCAAGGTTTCAAAAGATTTCAAATCCTTCCTTTGAATCTTGTGTTGCCTATTCACAGAATGTATGGTGGCCACATTTCCATGAACTGCATACATTTTTTACCTCAGCTCCCTTGCCATCTCTCCTCTGAATTCACAATTCATTCATTAATCTCTCTGTGGTACCAAGCATGGGTAGGTTGCAGGTCCCTTACCTGAGACAGCTTGTTACAGTCATGGGTTCAAATTCTACTTGAGAACCTTGAGAAGAAATTCTCAGCTGACATTTTAATGTAGTGTTGAGGGAATGCTGTACTCTCATAACTATCATCTTTCAAGTGAAACTTTAAACTAAGGCCCTCTCCGTCCTCTCCAGAGAATGGCACAATTTTGAAGAAGAGCATGTTTATTTCCTTGGTGTTCTGGAGAATATTTATCCTTTTTAATTGATTTCTCTAAATTGGATTGGCTATTATCATACTTATGCTTGTGGAATCTTGCAGAGCACAAATTAGCTGCCATATTTCCATTACAAGAGTAGTTATGTTTGAAATTCACTTCTTCAGTTCTAAGTGTTTTGAAACACCATTATATTTGAGAAGTCACTACATAAATATAGGTTCTACTTTTTCTTCTGCTCTAAACCTGTACTTTCACATAAATGGTTCTTTACTGCTCATAATCTTCTCCTAGCTTGCCTTCTTATGGCCTCTCTACGACCTTGGTCTTCATCACAGGCATGGTCATTTTCAACTACACTCGAGTAACCCTCACCATAAACACCCCTTTAACTACTTCCAACCTCACTTCATTCTGTGGCAACAAGTACAAAATATTCAAATTAAATCTGCATTGTTGTTGGTCTTGCTTTCATCTCATGTGTTTCATAACAAATGATCACTCTTAGTTTAACTAAGTCAATAATCAAGTTCCTGAATCATGAATATGCAATATTTCAAAATATAGCAAATGTTTTGAATCCATAGGCAAGCCTATTTTGGATGACTGAGATTAATGCATTGTCAAATTTAAGACAAAAATTTAGTTTGCCCACTACCTTCACATCACCGAAGAAATATTGGCCTTGGAGAGAATACAGTGCAGTTTCACCTGAAGATCTGAAATAATACATTAAGTCCTCGCTTAACATTAATTCTCTTAATATTTCACTTTAGTGTAGTTTATAAAATAGTATTAATATATCCATTTAAAGTTGCAATTTAATTTTATCCTTGTTTGCCTTATATCCTATTCTGTGACCACTTCCACAGTGCCTCTGCTCCTGACCCTAGTTCTGAAATTCCTCTTTCTCCTAGATCCTGTCTCCACCCTCCAATCTTACTTCTAATGAACTTAGTGTTCATTGTTATCATTGGGCATATTAGCTGATCTATTCCTTCATTTTGGCTTCAGACTTGAACTTACGCTGATGTCCTAGGCTGTATCGAATGATAGACATTGATAAATGCAGACCGTCCTAGGAGGACAATGCTATCTGCACAGATCAACCTCTGCCATTAAATAGAACCTAGCCAACCTAAAATTATAATGGTGAACATAATTTAAAACGTATTCACATTTCCAATTTACAAAAATATTTTAACGCTAATTTCATTTTAAGGGTTATTTTATTTTTGAACACGGTGGCTCAGTGGTTAGCAATGCTACCTCACAGCGCCAGGAACCTGGGTTTGATTTCAGCCTTGGACGACTGTCTGTGTGGAGTTTGTACATTCTTTCCATGTCTGCGTGGGTTTCCTCTGGATGCACCAGTTTCCTCCCACCGTCTAAAGATGTGCACGTTAGGTGGATTGGCCTTGCTAAATTGCCCAGAGTGTTCAGGGATATGTAGATTAGGTGTGTTCGCCATGGGGGATGTAGGGTTACGGCTGGGGTAGAGGGATGGGTCTGAGTGGGATGTTCATTGGAGGTTTGATGTGGACTTGTAGGACCAAATGGCCTGTTCCACACTGTGGAGATTCTATAATAAATAGAATGAATGATTGAAGAATGTACAGTTATGATCCCAGCTGATGGTAACACTGTACAAGTGAAAATATAGAGTGAAACTTGGCTTGTTAGATTCTAACTTGGTTTTCCTTTAGCCATGAAGGTCTGTTACTGAATACACTGACAAAAGGCTGCCAGTGTACTTTTAACATAACAATAGAATGTTTATCAACAAGAACACATGATCTAAATTATATTAGACAAAAAAAAGTTGAAAAGACATCTAGCAAATAGATAGTTTAGGCTAACAATTTCTATAGTTGAGTTTTGCAATTGTATCACTGTTAAGCATTGTTCATTAAGGTATAGCAAGTATTCTCAGCAGAAGCATAGGAACAGAAACAGGTTGGTCATTCAGCCCCTTGAGTGTGTTAAATCATTCTGTTAGACATCAGAAAACACTGTTCCTTTTATCCCAATAATATACTTAAAAGCACCCAAACTTCAGTGAAAAGTTATCACTATCCTGACATTAAAGCTCCTTTCTCACACTCAGGCTGGAATCATTTTCCTTTTGATGAATTTCTGTGCGTCACTAAATTCCATTTTCCTTCAGTCATATCTCTATCTGAGACACCTAAAACAAACCATAAACTAAACTCACTATAACCTTAACTTAATGGCAAATGCAGGAGTTCCATAAATGCAGTGTTCAGCTACCTTGCCTTTGTACTCTGGCACTAATAGTCTCATACCTCAGTATGTAAGTAAACTCGCTGTGCTTGAAGGTTTGTTTTCAGATGTTTTGTCACCATACTAGGTAACATCATCAGTGAGGGTCTCTGGTGAAGCTCTGGTGGTATGTCCCACCTCTCTATTTATAGGTCTTATCTCTTAAGGTGGGTGATGTCATTTCCAGTTTTTTTTTCCAAGAGAAGGTAGACGGGGTCTAACTCGATGTGTTTATTGATGGAATTTTGGTTAGAGTGCCATGCCTCTAAGAATTCTAATGAGTGTCCTTGTTTTGCCTGCCCTTGGATGTGTGTGTTGTTCCAGTCAAAGTGGTTTCCTTCTTTGTCTATATGTATAGAAACTAGTCATAGTGGGTCATGTCTTTTGGTGGCCAGTTGGTGTTCATGTATCCTTGTTGCAAGTTTCCTGCTAGTTTGCCCGATGTAGTTTTTCTTATAGTTCTCAAAAATTGCTAGTCTCATACCTATTGACTTTCAGGATTGTGCTGTTTCTTCTTGTCACTGATTTTTTTAATGAACAGTATTCAATGGAGATACAGTTGCAAAACTCAAATATAGAAATTGTTAGCCTAAACTATCTATTTGCCAGCTATATAGTGTGCTAATCCAACATTGGTAAGAAACTCCATTGTCTTCTATTTCAGGATATGCTTTTTTGTATGTCTTTGAATCACCTGCTTCAGTGGCCTTCATTGGCAATGTTTAGGCAAGGGAACCTTTCGCCTAAACTCAGTCTACCTTGGAGTTGATTCCAGTTCCTTACTGTGTGGTTGACTCATTGCATTTTGAATTCGACCAGTAAGCCACATGGTTTTTATATCAACTAGTGATGGGGAGTTTTGGAATGTTGACAACTGCATTCACATTCTGAGAACAGTTTTTTAAGTGATAAACTTGAATTCTCTGCTGCAGTCTAGATAAGTACAGTGAATAATGGAAAATATGAATGTTGAATCTTAGTGTTGTCTGATTGCCCAAATTAAGGTATATCTTCTTTGCACCATTTTCAACAGAACTGCTACTAGCCTTTCCTTCTATGTACATTGTCTGTGAAAACAGCATGGGTGTGTGGTCCAGTCACCTATAAATTTTCTTCCACAATTTTCTGCTATTGCTGCTTTCCAGGTAGTGCTAAGCCACAAAGTGACAGTAATGGACATGAGGAGTCCTGATGTATAAAGACACTCTTGTAGCTGCTTTTTTTCCACCATTTACTTCAGTTCATGATGAAGGTTTGACATTCCACTATGGCCTTCAATGGCCATTTAGACCAGCCGCTGGGCACTTATGGCTCTTCAAAACTCCTCACTGGCACTACTGGTGCTGAAGGGAGATTAGATTAGATTTGATGGGCAAACAAAAACCCTATCTTACTGAAAATGTGATCTGAAGATGATTTGCAACTAATATCTATGGTGTGGATTCATACTTCAGAAGCAGTTCAAGCTAGTGTTTTTATTTTTTTTTAATCTGATTTTTATAAGAAATAATGCAGAGCTAAGGTAACATAATCTTGGCTATGCTGTTGGGTGGACGCAATTAATAGGGTCCAGTAAAAGGCAGGAAAGATTGCCATGGCAGTTGATTTGGGTTGTTACTGTATGCCTCCAATATTTAGATGAAATATGAAAATGACCTACTTTTAGGGGAATGGTGTCTGGTTGTGTTGGAACAAAATTAAAGATTATGTTTGTTCTGTATCCAATTAGATTTCAATCTTAAATAGAACAAAATAGCTGTAATAAACTATGCATTTTGGGACTTTGTCTTAGCATCTTATATGTTTAAAAAACATAACAGTATATTGTCTGAAAACTTTTACAATTTTAGAGTAATAAATGCTTTCCCATAATTCAGTACTCTGTGAATTGCATATACAGTATGTAGCTTTGCATCCAGTTTCTACAACCAGCTCTGGAGATGTGCTGTTGCCGCAGAAGGTTCCCTTCCATGGATATGCAGTTTATTTGTGACATGCTGAGTGCATGCAGATGAATGCACAATCCTGGCACCATTTATGATGCTCTCATTCTGTTTCACTCTGCTTATCCCTGAGGATTTGAGACATGTGTTAAACCAAAAATAGTTATTTGGCAACAGTGGCTATCATTATCCACCTGGGTCAAGACCCTGGTGCTTGATCCCATGCATATGATGAAATCCATGCTGCCACATCAGCATTATCAACATCATCAGGTACTTTGGTAATGTTGTTGACTGTCACTCGATTCAAGGATAATGCATACTCCAGCTTCTGTTTGGAGCTTTATAGGATTGAACAACCTGATTTTCGATTTGCAGATCTTTGTGAATGGGGACAGGATATCCATTGAGATAGTGGGGTCAGGACTGCAGGTTTGCTTCATTCTCTTTCCTGTTCTATCACTGTGCTGTCTCATCATTAAGGCAATAAAGCAAAATGTAGCATTGGGAACACATTGTTGCTATTTTGAATGATTAGTTGCAAGTTTCCTCCAGTTATTAATGTCAATGCTGCCGCACTTCGCTAAAACCTTCAGTGTTTTTGAAGCATTCGATTTGTACTCCCTGGGACTTTGGCCATTCAGAGTTGAGAAAATAGGATCTGGTGGGGGAAATGCTTTTCAAACATCTGGATATAGTCTCCTGTATATTGTATAGGATCATATAGTACAGAAGAGGACCTTTGGCTCATCAAGTCTACGCAGATGAAATAACTACCCTAAATCTACAGTAGTCCCGTTCTCCAGAACTTTGCCCATAGCTTTGTATGTTACGAGATTTGAAGTGCTCATCCAAATACTTTTTAAAGGCTGTGAGGTATCCCACCTCAACAATACTCCCAGGCAATGCATTCCACATTCCTACCACGCTCTGAGTAAAAAACCTTTCTTAAAAATCCTGTAAACCTCCTGCCTTTCACCTTAAAATTATGCCTGTTGTAATTAACCCTTCAGTTAAAGGTAATAGCTGTTCTCTATTCCTCATAATGTTATACACCTCAATCAGGACTCCCCTTCAGCCTTCTCTGCTCTAAAGAAAACAATCCAAGCTTACCTGGCCTCTCTTCAGAGCTGATCCTGGTGAATCTTTTCTGCATCCTCTCCAGTGCAGTCTCATCCTTCCTATAGTTTAGTGAACAGAATTGCAAATTACTCCAGATAAGTCTGAACCAAATTTTGTACAGCTCCAACATAACCCCCTGTTCTTATAATCTAATGTTCTTAGCTGCTGCCTTAAGGGATCTGCAGACAATGACCCCAAGATCCATCTTCTCCTGAGCTTCCTAGTGTCCTGTTATTCTTTGTGTACTCCCTTGCCTTATTATTTATTCCAAAGTGTATCACCTTGCACTTATGAGGTTTAAATTCCATTTGTCACCAACCTCCCCCATGACCAATCTGTTTATATCCTCTTGCAACCTAAGACCTTCTTCAGCACTGTCGAATACCTGGCAAATCTTCATGTCAAATCTTTGCAAACTTACTCATCATCTCCTTCCCCACATTTTATTCTATGTCATTCATATGTATCACAAATAATAAGGGAGCCAACACTTAGTCCTCTGATACACTTCCAGACACTGGCCTCCATCACCCAATTAGCCTTCTACTACCACTGTCTGTTACCTATCACTAAGCCAGTTTTGGATCCAACTTACCAAGTTACCCTGGAACCCGTATGCTTTTATCTTTACCAGTCTTCCACATGGGACCTCGTCAAAGTCTTTGTTAAAATCCATATAAACTACATGAACTGCACTACCTTTATCCTCACACTTGGTCACCTCCTCAAAAAATTTGTTGAACATAATCGGTCTGTGACAAAGCCAAGCTGACTATCCCTGATAAAACATTGTCTCTCTGAGTGGAGATTAATTCTCTCCAATAGTTTCCTTACTGTTGATGTAATACTCACTGGTTTATCTCTACTACCCTTCTTGAAAAGTGGAACCACATCAGCTGTCCTCTAGTCCTCTGGCACCACCTCTATAGCCAAAGAAACATTTTTGAAAAATTTTGATCACAGCCTCTGTAATTTCGTCATCTCCTATAGCAGCCTGAGAAACAACTTATCCAGACCTGTGATTAGTCCATTTTAAACCTACTAAAATCTCCAATACCTCTCATTCCTCATGGTAAACTGCTGAAGACCTTCATAGTCCCTCTTCCTGGATTAATTGCCTCTATCCTCCTTCTCCAGTTTGTCTACAGTATTCTTAGAGAATCACTTAACCTGCGTTATCTTTCCCAACAGCAAGTATTAGTCTTTTGTTCTGTGCTTTTTAAAAACAAGCTGCTGTTCAAAGTTGAATTTTCAATTTCAACTCCGTTACAAGTCAAAAATGAGAAAAATAAAAGAAAAATAATGATGGTCTCAATAAAAGTTATAATTTGTTAAGTATCCACTCCCTGGATTACCCTGAAGGAAGTATTCACTAAAGCATATAACATAGAAGGAGGTCATTCTCTGTCACAATTTATCATGGCCTGGACAACGTTACTACCATTTTCTCAGCCTTGCCAGCTTGAATAGGTGCCAACTGAGAAAGAGGAAGAAGAAGAGAGGACTGGGAGAAGCAAGGAAGACAGAAGGCTGGAATAATGGGATCACTTCATCTGAGTACAGTTTTATTCACGACAAGCTCAT
This sequence comes from Chiloscyllium punctatum, assembly GCF_047496795.1. Lineage (NCBI taxonomy): Eukaryota > Metazoa > Chordata > Chondrichthyes > Orectolobiformes > Hemiscylliidae > Chiloscyllium > Chiloscyllium punctatum. Next base: position 85,792,394 of record NC_092749.1, read on the forward strand.
ATCCCTATTCTACCACAGTAGCACACTTTACTTTCTGTCTGGTAACACAGTAGTAACACTGAAATGAAAGATGTCAAAATACAACCATTCCAAAACCATTTTATCATGGAAATCATCCAAAATATAATATCAAAGTTTGGCAAGCACTTTTGTGCATTCCTTTGATGCATGTCCTGCAATTCCCTTTGCCTGACCTAGTGCTTTTATGCAGTGTTATTCCAATAGTTGCAGTGTTGCTGGAAGAAATCTTCAGATTTTCATTGGTGGCAACAGCAGATGGCCTTGCATGCTGCTATCTTGGGCAGCTTAGGCCCTCAAAGGCCTGCTTATGAACAATGCAACTTCAGCCCAGCATCAGCATTCTTCACTGAATGGCTCTCAGAAAACAGCGAGTACATTGGTGGAATGATCCTAGTGAAAAAATGTATACTGTCATCTTTGGAGCCAGAGACCCAGGTTTGATTCCAGCTTTGGGTGATTGTCTGTGTGGAGTTTGTACATTCTCCCCTGTGTCTGTGTGGATTTCATCTGGGTGCTCCAGCTTCCTTCCATAATCCGAAGGTGTGCAATTTAGTTGGATTGGCCATGGCCAAATAGAGGTTGTAGGGATAGGGTAGCACGCTGACTCTGCAAGGGATGCTGTTCGGAAGGTCAATAGGGACTCGTTTGGCCTAATGGCCTGTTTCCATACATAGGAATTCTATGAAAACTGCAGTTTAGTGCTGCGAGGGACCTCTTTGAGATCTGGCATCTGTAGCCATGAACGAAACAGTTCGAGCCTGTATGGGAGGTAATTGCTTATATGGCTAAAAGGTGAGATTTGATATCCTCGGACTATGCTTTGACTGCAGCATTCAAAAGCTTTCTGCTTGTGTTGCAATAGATGGTGAGATATTGGTCAACATATACTGCATCATAGAATCATAGAATCCCTAAAGTGTGGAAATAGGCCCAACAAGTCCACACCAACCCTCCAAAGAGTATCCCACCCAAACCTATTCCCCTACCCTATTACTCTACTAATGCCCCTAACCTACACATCCCTGAACACTGTGGGCAATTTAGCATCACCAATTCACTTAACCTGCACATCTTTGGATTGTGGGAGGAAACTGGAGCACACAGAGGAAACCCACACAGACACAGGGAGAATGTGCGAACTCCACCCAGTCACCCGAGGCTGGAATCGAACCCGGGTCCTTTGTGCTGTGAGACAGCATTGCCACTCCAATATTTGGTTGAGTTTGCAAATGTTCACATGGAGTTGGCTACCACTTTCACATTGAAAAGCATAGGGTCCAAGGTCAACCCTTTGCCAAGTCAGTGCAAAACTTCTCCGTGCTCTTTGACAATGGAAGCAAGTTTTCTGGCAGGCATACTACTGTATATTTTTACTCTTTTTATGTATTCCAATCTATCAAAGTCCGAATGTGCATCCTCTACAGCAGAAATTATGCACAGTCACCCCATCCTATGGAGTTGGTACCTGTGTGGTTTTTTTCACCCTAGTTGTAGGTCATTCCTGTAAGTAATTCGCCACATGTAGACCCTGCCCATATGTTTCTCTATCAAGAATGAACTGTTCCAGAGGAGTGGGATATGGAAAGGTGGATATCATCATTTTCAATGTTTACAGCCCTTCCACAGGCTATGACTTCCAAAAGGGCCAGCACTATAACCCAGGTTCATAGATGATACAACATTTGTTGGCAAAGTAAGCATTGTGGAAGAGGCTGAAGAGGGATATCAATTGATAGTGAGTGGGCAAAACTATAGCAGATGGAATATAAGGGCATGTTCTATAGTTAATTAACCTAATTTAAAAAGGTAAAAGAGCACAACATGTTTTGAATGATGAGAGAGTGTTACATTTAGGAATGCCAGGTTATCCTAGTAGAGTGCCACAATATGATTGAAATCTACATTCAGTTTGAAGAAGAGCAGACGGGGTCTGAGACTGTTCTTAAAAAATGTAAGGGAAATTATGAAGACAAAGGATAGGTCAAAGAGCTGCTCTGGCAAATATTTAAGGGGATAGTTCAGAATATACAGAATAGATATGATCCAGTGAGTAAGGAAAATTCCATGCAAAGGACCTATCATCTGTGGTTAAGGAGAAATGTTAAAGATTATATCAGACTTAAAGAAAAACATATAATTGTGCAAAAGCAGATGGTAGATGAGAGGATTGGACAGAATATAAAACAAAGGAAAAGAATGACCTAAAACTTAATAAACAGTGAAAAAGTCAAGTACGATAGAATGCTAACAGAAATATAAAAACAAAGAATTTCTTTAAGGAGTGAACAAGGTGACTGTTGGTCCAGACTAGAGATTATCAGTAGTCAGCCGGAATACAGATTTCAGGTTATAATGGATCAGTCAAATTCTTATTGAAGGGCAGAGCTTACTCAAGAAGTAGAATGGCCTAACCTTAGTCTTAAGAAAGAAGGTCTCATTTTTTAAATCATGTATGTTGTTGATATGCATTTGTCACCATTTTTGTTACTCTGACCTCTATTGGAAAACTCTGCCAGTTATATTGTAGCAATGGATAGCCTCTCCCATTGCCCAACTGAAACATTAGCACTGAATAAGGCAATCTTGTCCAGTCACTTTGAACACCTGCTGCAAAACAGATTACACTTGCCTTTAAGAGAAGGAAGCTGACATTTAGCAGTGCAGCATAGCTTTAGGTGATGCCAACTTTGCAAAAACTTAGACCTTCTGCAAAGATATGTAGCCTAATTCATTTTGCACTATTATGATACAAATGGGCAGGTAACACAAAGTTCCCATGCTGACTGCACTGCAACAAACACGCACATGCTAACTATACATTATAACTCTCATCTTGTTTTCCAGTCTTATCCAATTTCTCCCCTCAAATGCCTCAAGGAATTGTAAAAAGGATGATGGACCAGTTTTTGTCTATACTTCTTCCCTTCTGCTTTGTGTCAGGAACGGATTGTTCATCAGTTGCAAAGCACAGCATACTTAATCCCACATACCAACCTTCATTAAATTAATTCTGTTTGTAATATCTCTTTTTTTTTTCCTGCCTCAGCGACAGCCTCGGTATGTTTTGGAATTTCTGAGGTATTGGATTCACTTTGATAATCAGAAGCTAACTTTTAAATTAAGATGTGTTATACATGTAACCTGGAAGATTTCCATTTAATGTTTGAAATGGAGTCAGAGACATGTCGAGGCATGTTTTGCACATTTCATTTAGGGAAGCACGAAGTGTAGCAATGGGGTGAAGAAGTAGTTTAAAAATTATTCCTTAAGTTTCTATGTATCTCTAGAATAGCTATCCAAATTAGGTACTTTGAATATTCTGTTGCTTGTCTTAAAATGTAACTTAATAGAGCTTTGTACTTTGATTGCTGCACTGGCTTGTTTATTGTTCAGAAACTTTACTGGGCTGTAAGAGTGTCTAGGTTACATTTCTATGGTTACCAATTACAAACTTGTCAATGGTTAAGAAAGTCTTTTGAAAGCACAATGGTGTTTCTTGTATTATATTTTCCACTTATGCTTATTAGAAAGATCAGGTTTGTTTTCATAACATCTTAAAATAGTTTAGCACAGAAGGCCATTTGACACATTGCACCTATACTAGGTCCTTGACAGAACTATCTAATTAGTCCTACTCCCCAAATCCTTTCCGTATAATTCTGATAATATTTCCAGATCCATGAGCTACCCTTTTGAGAGCTATTGTTGAATCTGCTTCCAGAAAACATTCAGCTACAAAACTTCAAAATTTCCAGATCCTAATAATTGACTACATAAGAAGTTGCATTTCCCTTTCTGGTTCTTTTGTTAATTACTTTAAATCTATCTTTCTGATTATCTACAACTGAGTAGTGAAGATTCTGTCTCAGGAAGTTTACAAATGTTGACTTTCTCCATCCTGTTCAAACTGGAATCAATACAGGTACACGTAATATTGAACTTCGTAATCAGCAGTAACACTATTCCTCACAATGTCTGTGAAAGGAATCTCTTTCCCCACAATCAGTTTGCGTCTGTCACTAGGTCAAGGAGATTTAAAAGCAGTGAAGTCATTAGCAGGTAAACCATCAGTATTTATGTATTCTCATGGGGAGCAACCGGAAAGTGTCACTGAAATTCTTTATCTCTACGTGAAATTTAACAGTACACTTTTACCTCATGGGTTTGAATATTTTGGTAGCAATATTTTGGTAGTTCTAATTAGCGATTGGAATATGGTAATTCCTAACACTATTGTTTCTTGTATTGAGAGAAATAAAGAAAACTAGGTTCATGAAATGAAACTGCAAGAGTGAATCTGAAGGTGTTCAGAAGAAGGTGCACTGGACTTGAAACGTTAACCGTGTTTCTCTTTCCACAGGTGTTGCCGTACTTGCTGAGTTTCTCCAGCAATTTTTGTTTTTTGTTACTGCTTTCTATTGTTGTCTTCAACCCAGTTTATGAAACTATATATCCACAAACAATAGTTGAGCAATAAGGTCCACATTACCATCAGTACCTTGAACACAGTAAAGAAGTTTTGTAACAGTGTTTCAGATACTTGATGTGATAAAGGTAGAATATTATAATTTGGAATTTAAATTTTTAAAAATATATTTTTATTAAAAATAATTTTTTTCTTTTGAATATTACAACAAATACAAAACCAAACAATTCAAACCAGTATTAAAAACAAAACCGCTAATTGCACAAATAAATACTAACAACTAAGCTAAAAAGGAAAATCTTAACAATAATAATGATGATAACAATTGTAACATAGCTTAGCAAGACAAAACAATAGCTCTTGATCATCGAACGCACAAGCTTATACATATTCATATGTTCATAGTTCCTCCCCTCGGGATACCAAACCCATTACCTAGCCATTGCCATGGCTATATAAAGGCTTTTATTAGTATGGTGGACAAATCTGTACCCAAATAGTCCAAAAAGGGTTGCCATGTCTTATAGAAATTCTTAGTTTTATGGTGCACCTTACTCGTCAGAAAGTCCATGGGGATGTGCTCCTTGACTAGCTTATGCCAGCCTGTCAGCCTCAGGCGATTTTCCGACACCTACCCTCAAAGAATGTTCTTTCTGGCACAAAAAGTGAGGATACTGAAAAGCCTTTTCTCGTGTGCATCTAATGAAAGAGAATTAACAAAGTCAAGAAGAAGAGATACAGGGTCCATCTCCACCTCCGTCCCCAGGCCTTCTCTATTTTGCCTACTACAGCACTCCAGTATGCCAGCAGGTGGCAAGACCGAAGACCACAAATAACCGTGCCTATGCTCACTTTACATTTAGAACACATTGGAGATGCTCCCGCTTTAACTTTAGCAAGGTGGTCCGGGGCCAGATGTGCCCTGTCGAGAATCTTCAATTGCAAAGCATGGGCCCTGTTGCAAATTGAGATCCTTCTTGTATTCTCCCAGATATCCTCCCATATTTCAGAAGACATCTCAACGTCCAACTCCCTCACCCATATCCTACAAAGCCGTTCGGTCTCATCCAAGGAGCCGTCTCCCAATAGATGATAAGCGTTGCTAACAGATAATGTACTTTCAGTACTCAACACCCAATTTGCCATGTCAGACCTGTAAGGATCAGTTAGAAGTGTGGTCTGTTTTTGTATAAAGTTTCTAATTTGGAAGGACCGAAAGATGTCCATACTGGGCAATTCATATTTCCTAGCCAACTGGTCAAAAGACGTCAGTATGTCCCCTTTGAATAAATCACCCAGGCAAGGTAGGCCCCTAGCTGCCCATACTTTAAACCCAGAATCCATTATCCCTGGCTGAAAGCCTGCATTACAAATTATGGGTGTCAAAAATGATGTTTTGGCAATATTGCCCTCACCATGATGCATTGCCCTTCATGCCTTGACAGTATTGATGACTATTGGGCTGTGGCAATATTCCTTAACTGCTCTCACTTATTCTAAGAACAGTAGGCTAACAAGGGGGTCATCTCGCCTGAGATGCTTCAAGGTCCAACCAAAGTGAACAACAGTCTCTCACCCCCACCCCTCCGGGCTCAGTTATTCATATAAGATAGCAATGAGTTTAACTGATAATTTTTGACATCTGGGAGACCCACTCCTCCCGGTCTATAAGGTAACTGTAGTTTAGTCAATTTAATTACGGGCCGCTTGCAATACCAGATAAAAGAACTAAACCAGCCATTCAGTCTTCTAAATATTTGCTTAGTAAAAAGCAGAGGAAGCATTCACATAAGATACAACAGACAGGGCAGAATGTTCATTTTAATGAGGACTATCTGACCTAACCAAGAGATTGGAAGTGCCTCCCATCGACGAAGGTCCTGCTTGATTCTGTCGAATAAATGGGCAAAATTGGCTTTAATAGCTGATCAAAAACGGGAGTAACAAATACGTCTAAGTAGAGAAAGCCCTCCTGCGACCATCTAAAGGGGAACCAAGATCCACCCTCAGGATCAGGCACTTTCGGGAGACCACCCATGGGTATGGCCTCTGACTTCGCAAAATTGATCTTATAACCCGAGAAGCTACCAAACAAGTTGATGCATTGTATCAGGTATGGCACTGAAACTGTTGTGTTTGATAAGGAGACAAGAACATCATCCGTGATCTTATGTGACTTCGTCCCCACTTCTGGAGCGGTTGGATTGGGATCCCTGCGTATTGCTCCATCAACAGTTCCATCACCAATATGAAAAGCAATGGTGACAACGGACAGCCTTGTCGACTGCCCTACAGATATTAAAATTGCTTGACTGTACACCATTAGTGAGGACTGCGGCAAGAGGATCACTATACAAAACCCCCACCCACCTGATGGAAGTCTCTCCTAGGCCAACCACTTCAAAGTATGAAAAAGATATGGTCACTTGACCCTGTCAAGTGCCTTTTCCGCACCTAAGGAGATCAGCAATCCTTGTACCTATTGCTATTGACATACTTGGATCATGTTAAGTAATCTCCTGACATTATCTGTCAATCTGCGACCTTTTATGAACCCCTTCTGGTCCTCTTTAATGATGGAGGGCATTACAGTTTCTAGCCTTAATGCCATGGTCTTGGATAAATTTTGAAGTCAACATTCAGGAGTGAGATAGTTCCATAGTAAGCACAGTCCTCTGGAGCCTTCCCTTTTTTCAGAATGAGAGAGATGTTCGCCTCTGTTAGAGATGGTGGGAGGAGGCCACGACTATGTGAGTCATTAAACATACTAAGCATCGGCCCTGACAATATACTTATAAATTACCCACAGAACTCACTGGGGAGCCCATTAGGACCCGACATCTTCCTATTCTGGAGCTGCCTCACAGTCTCCTGCACCTCTTCCTCTGACAATGGGGCATTGAGGAAAGACTCTTGTTCAGGGGTCATTCACAGAAGGCCCAAATTCTTAAAAAAGGGCTCCATCCTGACCTCCTAACTGGCTCACTCTCATTGCTTCAGTTTGGTATAATTCAGAGTAAAATTTCTGGAATGCTGCATTAATCCTTTTTAGAATCGTAGGTCAAATTTCAGTGTCCTCTCTGATCAAGGAAATGGCTTGGAGGGCACTCCTCTTCCTAGCAAGGTATGCTAGGTAATTGCCCAACTTATCCCCATGCTCAAACAGCCTTTGACTTGCAAATATAAACTCTGTCTTGGCTGTCCATGTGAGCATGGAGTTCAGCGTAGACTGGAGCTCTGTGATCCTCTGCAGTTTAGCCAGCGAGAGCCTGTCAAAGTATGCCTTTTGAGCTACTTTCAGATATGCCTCGAGCAAGCGTTGCTGCTCAACCATCTCTCGCTTCTTACTGACTGAATACCAACCCCCTAGTATAGGCTTTAGCTGTTTCCCAAAGAATGGATGGGCCACTGGCTGAGCCTGAATTAATATCCAAGAAAGCCCTGAACCCAGTTGAAAAGAATTCAATAAACTTGCTATCCTTAAGGATGAAGGGGTCCAGTCACCAGTGCCTGGAGCCTTACTCTTAACCATTAAATACACTGGGGCGTGATTGAAAATAGTGATATTGTCAAGTGTACATGACACCACAGAGCCTAGATGTGCTGCAGGGGTATGGCATCTATGTGAGTTCGAGAAGAATGTGAAATCCCTACCCGTAAAGTGAAGGTGTCTCCAAACATCTACCAACCCCAATTCAGCACACAAATCCCTTAATAGTTTAGATCGCAAAAAAGATATTGGCACCCTTTGGGCAATCTGCCTACCATGGCGTCACTGAGACAATCAAAATTCTGTCCTACGATGATATGTTGAGATGCAAGGTTAATCAGTCTAGAAAGTGCATCTGTCAAGAATTTAAAGGGGTGGGCTGGGGTCAGTACACATTTAAGATCCCATATTCTTCCCCATGTATCAAAGCTTTGAGGATTACAAATCTCCTGTATATGTCTTTAATGCACTCTAATAACTTAAATAGGAGATTCTTTTCAACTAAAATGGCCACCCCCCCTACTCCTCATATTAAAAGATGAAAAATAAACCCGGTCATACCCATTCTGTTGCAGCTTCAAATGGTCTGCGTCATCCAAGTGTGTTTCTTGTAATGAGGCAACATCTACCCTCTCCCTTTTAAGGCTGGAAAGTACCTTGACAGTTGAGTGGCTTCCCTTAATATTCTAGATGCACCACTTAAACACATCCTTAGCCATAAACCTCTGCAGCACCATTCAGACTCCAGAGAGGACGAGCTTTAATGCAAAAGAATCCACAGAACCCTACAATTACACAGACTAAAATAACTACATCCAACAAATCTACAAACATATAAAAAATATATACGGCAAAAAGAGAAAAACAAAAAATCGCCAAAGGCACTGATGGAGGAATTTACCCCCCCCATTCGATGGAGGTACCTACACATCCTATAACCCTACTAACCATCCCAACCACCCTCTCAACTCCTACCAGCTAGGGTCGCGCCACATATACTGACCATTCGGTAGAGGGAGAAAAACACCCAAAAGCAAGGTTAGTACGATAGTCAAGAAAACTAAAAATAAATATGTCACCCACCCCTTAACATAACTTAGATAGAAATAAATACTCTATCCATCCCAGACATCATTTCACGCAACTTATTACCAGAAAGGAGACTCTACCAAGTCCTTTCAAAGAAGAGCAAATTCGAACAGCTCTGTCCTCTATGCCTATTCAGATATTCGACTTAAGTCAGCACGTCCACAAAGTTCTTTGCTTTCCCTGACAAGTCGAACAAATGTATGAATCCGTTATGATTGATCCTAAGCACCGTTGGATATCTTAAAGAATACTGGATCCCAAGCTGTCTTCAATCTCCTCGACGCCATTGTAGGGCTTCAAAGTTTGTGAGAAGATTTGTAGCTCGGGTGCTCGTTGTTGTGGTTCTGTTCGCCGAGCTGGGAATTTGTGTTGCAGATGTTTCGTCCCCTGTCTAGGTGACATCCTCAGTGCTTGGGAGCCTCCTGTGAAGTGCTTCTGAGATGTTTCCTCTGGCATTTATAGTGGTTTGAATCTGCCGCTTCCGGTTTTCAGTTCCAGCTGTCCGTTGCAGTGGTCGGTATATTGGGTCCAGGTCGATGTGCTTATTGATTGAATCTGTGGATGAGTGCCATACCTCTAGGAATTCCCTGGCTGTTCTCTGTTTGGCTTGTCCTATAATAGTAGTCTTGTCCCAGTCGAATTCATGTTGCTTGTCATCTGCGTGTGTGGTTACTAAGGATAGCTGGTTGTGTTGTTTCATGGCTAGTTGGTGTTCATGGATGCGGATCGTTAGCTGTCTTCCTGTTTGTCCTATGTAGTGTTTTGTGCAGTCCTTGCATGGGATTTTGTACACTACATTGGTTTTGCTCATGCTGGGTATCGGGTCCTTCGTTCTGGTGAGTTGTTGTCTGAGAGTGGCTGTTGGTTTGTGTGCTGTTATGAGTCCTAGTGGTCGCAGTAGTCTGGCTGTCAGTTCGGAAATGCTCTTGATGTATGGTAGTGTGGCTAGTCCTTTGGGTTGCGGCATGTCCTCGTTTCATTGTCTTTCGCTTAGGCATCTGTTGATGAAATTGCGCGGGTATCCGTTTTTGGCGAATACATTGTATAGGTGTTCTTCTTCCTCTTTTTGCAGTTCTGGTGTACTGCAGTCTGTTGTGGCCCTTTTGAATAGTGTCTTGATGCAACTTCTTTTGTGTGTGTTAGGGTGGTTGCTTTCGTAGTTCAGGACTTGGTCTGTGTGTGTGGCTTTCCTGTATACCTTTGTGGTGAATTCTCCATTAGGTGTTCTCTGTACCATGGCACAGAGGCATGGCACTCATCCACAGATTCAATCAATAAGCACATCGACCTGGACCCAATATACCGACCACTGCAACGGACAGCTGGAACTGACAACCGGAAGCGGCAGATTCAAACCACTACAAATGCTGGAAGAAAGATCACAGAAGCACTTCACAGGAGGTTCCCAAGCACTGAGGATGTCACCTAGACAGGGGGCGAAACGTCTGCAACACAAATTCCCAGCTCAGCGAACAGAACCACAACATTGTAGGGCTTCTTTTTCTGGACCACTGCTGCCCAGAAATCTTGAAAAACATGACCCTGGAGCTGCCACATATCAACGCCTTCATGTCCCTCCCTGGATTTAGAGGCTTCCATGACCCTGTGCTTGTTTTTATAATGATGGAATCTTATCAGGACAGGGCATGGGCGCTAATCCGCAACTTATTTTCGAGCCACTATCCGTTGGGCTATTTCAATTGTTATCCTTCCCGTCTGAGGTTCCAAACCAAGGAATTCTGGGAACCACTTCTCGAAGAAATTCACCAGTTGCTCACTTCCGTCCCCTTCAGATTGCCAATGACACGCAAGTTCTTCTTTCTTCTACTCCTGTTTTTGAGATTGTCTACCAGATCCAACAGACCTGGACCTGCATTTCCAGGGCTTCAATCTGGCTCTTGGAGGAGTCAGTCTCTGCCTCTACCCCAGCAGCCCAGCGCTTGAGCTCATCAGTCCTTTTTCCCAGGTCTTGCAGCATAGCAGAGACAGGAGCCAGCTTCTGTTCAATTTTTTCCTGGATCTGCCTCCCCAGGACCTTGAAATTTGGCCAGCTCCTCAACCAGGGTCTGGTGAATCAGCAAGCCCGCTGCTTCAGTGGGCTGGACCATGGCCCTGGCCCCGGGCAAGCTTACTCCTTTCTTCGGCATTCTCCAGCTGCAAGGACAAAGGGAAGTAAAATGTTTCAGGTTTCCAGCTCCTTTACTGTGTTTTTACACACAGTAAAGTATTTTGGATGGGTTCTGGCTCTGTCGGGTTGGTTTTGCAGTGCAGAGCACAGCAAACATGATCTTACCAGGGCGCAGCCATCTTGGATCCCCCGGAATTTAAATTTTAAACTGGAGATAAAATCAATTTGTAGTTTCGTTTCTGTAAAGGTAACTTTTTTTTAAAGAAGACACAATAATTTGGAACAGTGAACTCACTACATAATTTCCAAGAAATCATATGACTTACATTGAGTGCATAGCAGTATACTAACATGTGATGTTAATTAATTATAATTACCATCTCTCCCTGAGCTACATGGCTGTGTGTACAGCTGCTCCGAGGGTCTATGTATGGTGATTGATGTACCAACCCTGGGATCTGTGTAAAAGAAAACAATACAAGGAACATTGTTTATAACATAGAGAAAACAGAGCACAGGCTACTTGTAGTATAAATTCAGTCCAGAACAAACAGTTTCACCCTAGCAGAAGAGCAAATTAATTTTGTGAAACCCCAAACAGTGTGGGTTTGTGGAGAAATTTTCAAGCTGTCAGAAATTAAAAGAAGTTTGGATCATTAGAACTGGAAAGATGACTCTAGACCATCAATACTGGAGTCAGTTAACTAAGAAATTAAATAGTTACAATGCGAATGGTATTTATAGATGCTGTCTTTGTTAACATCTCTCTAAATAATATACATAGCTTTATTTTATTTTCTTTTGCATAATAAACTCATATTATTGTATTTTATTAAGGATCAAGAGCAGCCCCCAGTGATTAATTTTCACAGTAACCAACTGTAAAATTTAACCTTATGTCCTATCAAGCCAAGTTTCAATCTGGGATCTCTCCTATCTAATATTACCATTAGAGGAATTTGGGTGTTTAATGCCATAGTCTCTGAAGATTTCATAATTTGCATTCATTGCCATTCAGAATTAGCAGAGAGCAAATAAACTAAAGCATATAGATTTGTAGGAATTGCAGCTTTTCATCCTCTCAGCCCATTTTACCCTCAATTTGAGCTCTGTGGTCTGATTCCCTTTTATATTCTTTGTTTATAAAATTATGTTAGTATTTCAACTTTATTAGTTACTTGTGGTATAGCATTTCCTAATAGGCTCCTATATGAAAATGTCTTCCAGTTTCCACTTATAAAGTCCATGAATGCTTTAAAAAAATCTATCAAATCCGCTCCCAACTTTCAACTTGCCAGTGGAAAAAAATGCTAGTTTGTTTCAGCACCCTCTGATATGTCAAAAATATTTTACTTGCTCAGATGTACATTATGATGACCTAAGCTCATGAATGATGTTATATGAATACAAACTTGTTTTCTTCCTCTCATGTCAATTTGTATTTACTGCAGGTTTTACTTTGCCGATAGGGTTCTCGTCTCCATTGACTGGTCTTTCAGCAGCCTTGTCTCCAGGGATCAACACAACTGCTTTTCAATTCTCTGGCCCTTCTGCTCATGAAAATTCTTCAAATGCTAAAGGATCGTTTTGCATTCCATTAGTCCAAATAATCCAATCCCCAGCACAAGAAAGTGCATCTACGTCATTAATTAGCAGTGATCCTACTCAGACAGCAATGTATCCACCCCCACCTCAAGACTCAGGTTAGTCAATAAGGTTTTACTTCTGATCTAAAGTAAATGTAAATATTCTTAGCTGAGAAACAACAAGGCAAAGTTAGCAGTAACAAGGTTATTAAGAAGTAAGGTAAAGGCAGGATGGCTCCCAGCTCAAGAGTACACATTCCATGCAATGTGGGAGCTGCAGATTTCTTCCTGTATCTTGCTTAATGATTTGTGCAGGAAGTATTGTCAGTTGAAACTTGAGCAGCATTTATTCACTGTGTATCCTTGAGGTTGAGAGGTACATTGGCAGCATGTTTATAGCTGTGGCTACCCCACATTTTAAGCATACACAGAGAGACAGTGAATGGGTCAAAAAGAAACAAGTCTAGATTAGAGTGGTGCTGGAAAAACACGGTCAAGCAGCATCCGAGGAACAGGAAAATCGAGTGCAGGAGTCCTCTAAGTTTATCTTACTTACTAGCCTGTGCTTCGTTCTGAATACTGTTACAAAGTGGATGTAGACACCTCTCTGATAATTAAAACCAAAACACCCCTAGACGATAACCTCGCCTCGTAATCTGATAAAGAAGTATGACAAGTCGTATAATCTACCTCTCACCCCTACAATCTGTTATAGAGGGTGATTAAGTGAAATGAAATCCTTTCACTCACTCTACAATTGACAAGCAACAATTTATTTATCTAACTCCAACAGTGAAAAAAATTAACAGAACAACTAACAAACTGAACAATCCCTCTCCGTCTACCTATTACCAAATAAAACAAGATTCTATTGGTATGCTGTTTCAATAACACAGGTCCCACTTATATAAGTCCAGGTAATAACAACAATAAATTAAAACTAGTTCACTCAGAATGTGTCCTCCAGAATAGTCCTCATCCTCTTTGCTGATTTTGCTGTTGGGAATATTTTCTCTGTAATTCTTCCATTCTGTACACCTCTGTCAAATTCTTCTGTCCAAATTACCTTCTCAGTTATTTTCTGGTCTCAAGAATATTAGCTAAATGTGCTGTGTACCCTTATAGATAATGCTTTTTAGAGAGCGTGGAGATTTCTTGTAACAGCCCGATATTTCTTTCTCAAATAGCGGGTTTGCTCTCTCTTTAGATGACAGTTAGTGCCCTCTCTCTGTCCAATTGCCCCTCTGTTATGTACCCCTATAACACATCAAATTCTTAAAATATGATTGGGTTCAGGATGTCAACACCATTCGATTTGATTTTAATTGGTCCCTAGTCTCCAAGTGCCTTTTAAAATTAATTGGCTGAATTTAAACTGTTGTCTGCGTAAAAATGCTGCTTGGACCTGCTGACTGGCTCTTTGATACAATATTCTGGATTAGTGGTGCTGGAAAAGCACAGCAGTTCAGGCAGCATCTGAGGAGCAGTAAAATCGACGTTTCGGGCAAAAGCCATATGTCAATTTGAGCACTTGCAGTTGCTTGCTCACAGACATTCATTTTTAAAACATCTAAGCATAACAAACACTTTATCTTAAAGGGGGTGACACCATGCTTTCCCCCATTTTCCAACTTTACCATTTTTACATACCAACTTCATGACAATACTGATGAAGCTGATGGTTTATCTGGTGGCTGTGCAACCGGAGCCAGATGGATGGACCCATGAGCGGTTCAATTGTTCAGAGTAGTACAAGGAAGATTGGTGAAGGAATAGTGACAAGGGCTTCTCAAGGCAAGAGAATAGTTAGGTGTTTTTGTGGCTGCAGTCATGAATTCAGGATAGTATGTTTCCTTCTTGGTGCTAGGGTTGTGGATGTCACTGAGCAGTTGTGAATCATTCTGGAATGGGTGGTTGCACAAAAAGAGGTCAGGATCCATTTTTGGAAACAAGGACATAGGTATACAAAGGGATGGGGTCCTGAAGGCAATGATTAAGGAATTGGGAAAAACATTAAAAAGCAGGAACTTAAAGGAAGTGATCTCCAGATTACTCTCAATGCCATGTGCTAATGAACATAGAAGTAGGAGGTTAGAGCAGACAAGTACTGTAGAGGTGATTTTAAAAAAATGATAAAATGTGGATGTTCCTGATGGGGCCATTTTTTGGCCATTCCTGGTTGCACTTGAGAAGGTGGTGGTGAGCTGAGGCTTTGTACCATTACAAACCATTTTGTTTTGGTGGATCCATAATGCCATGAGGGAGGGATTTCAGGATTTTTACTCAGCACCACTGAACAAGCAGCAATATATTACCAAGTCAGGATAGTGACAGGCTTGGAGGAATTTGAAGGTCATTTTGTTCCCATGTGTCTAAGGCCCTTGACCTTCTAGATGAAAGTGGTCATGGGTTTGGAAGGTGCTCTATAAGGAGCATTGATGAAATTCTGCAGTACGTCTTGTAGCTGGTATACACTGCTGCTACTGAACGTCAGTAGTGGAGGGAATGGATGTTTATTGATGTGGTGACAATCAAGCAAGCAGCTTTTTCTTCTATGGCATCAAGCTTCTTGTGTGCTGTTCACCTGCACATCTTTCAGCAGAATTCCATTACACTTCAGCACCACTGAACAAGCAGCAATATATTACCAAGTCAGGATAGTGACAGGCTTGGAGGAATTTGAAGGTCATTTTGTTCCCATGTGTCTAAGGCCCTTGACCTTCTAGATGAAAGTGGTCATGGGTTTGGAAGGTGCTCTATAAGGAGCATTGATGAAATTCTGCAGTACGTCTTGTAGCTGGTATACACTGCTGCTACTGAACGTCAGTAGTGGAGGGAATGGATGTTTATTGATGTGGTGACAATCAAGCAAGCAGCTTTTTCTTCTATGGCATCAAGCTTCTTGTGTGCTGTTCACCTGCACATCTTTCAGCAGAATTCCATTACACTTCTGACATGTTCCTTGTAGATCATGGACAGGATTTGGGGCAATTGGGAAATGATACTTCCATCTTGCCTGCTTTGCTTTTTTTATCTACTGTATTCATATGGCTAGTCCAGTTTAGTTTCTGCAGAACATTAACCCACAGGATGTTGATAATGTGGTATTCAGCGATGATTATGTCATTAAATAGTTTCTCTCTGGATAATATGGTCATTACCTGGTATTTGTGTTGCACAATGTTATTTGCCACTGTCAGCCAAAGCCTGGATATTGTCTAGGTCTTGCTCCAATTGGACATGGACTATTTCAGTATCTGAGAAATCTGTATGATCATCAGCGAATCTTTCATTTCTGACCTTACAATGGAAGGAAGATCATTGTTGAAGCAGCTGAAGATGGTTGAGCCTCGAACTCTGTCCGGAAGGTGGCCAACAAAGATTTCTGTGACTGAAATGACTAATCTTTCACAATCACAACCAGCTTCGTTTGGACCAGGTATAACTCCAGTCAGTGGAGTTATCAACTCCATTCTCATGCCTGCCTAGGACCTGCATGCTAGGACTTGCTTCCAGAGTTGGTGGGTATGATTCTGATGCCTACATGCAACCATTCCTTACGGCAAAAATTGCGTGTGGTGAGACATCATTTTAAACTGAGGCAGTTCTCTCATGTAGGGAAATTTCCTTACTCAAATTGCCTTCCTCAACAGGAAAGGTCTAACCACGGTGCAAAGTGTATACCTACCCCCAGTGAGTTTCAATTCTCCGTCTTGGATGGGGATGAAAATCAGATTTCTGGTTTCCTCTGGTGCAGGATTATTAGAACCCATTAAAAGGATATCAGAACTGACAGTATGTGATAAAGATAGAAGCCAGCCGAGGAATATGGAATATTCTGAAAGGTAATTGTAAAGTATTTTCACAGCTTCAATGTGTAGGTCTTTATTTCCAGTTTCTCTAGTTCTTCAGGTTTACTCTGGGTATCAATAATCCAAGACAGTTCTAACCACAGAATATAACCAATGCCTTTATTAAAACAAAGTACACTACAAAAAAAACTGTAAAAATATTACCTATAGGCTTACAATCACAAGTGAACCCTTGGCTGAAGATCAGATGAGAACAAGTGATCAATCTGCTCTATTTCAATTTTGCATTGTTGACCAGTTGACCTCCCCTGAGCTAGCTAATTTTTTGCTGTGAGACAAGTTTGTTCTTTCCTTATTCTTTCCATGTAAAGAAGTTATGTATTAACAGTCTTTAAAATTTTATTTCATAGATCCTCTTGACCTGCCTCATTGTTGTTTTTACTTCCTAATTTCTTAGCATGCTCCAAATATCACACTTCCCTAATGTTTATCTACTTTGTATATCTTCATTACCATCAATTTTACTGTTATATCCCACCATGAAACATAATTAGTGACTAGCTTGTTTGTTTTTTTAAAAGAAGTTTTATTTTCCTGGACTCTGTCAACCTATGTTTCCAGTTCATGTTGTATTGGCAAAATTGTATGTTAATACTGTTGTCCATTCTATTTTCCCAAGTTCTATTCATGACCCCTCAAAAAACATCTATTATTCTGATTTCTGTCACACTTGTGGACTTCCTTTTTTAAAACCTTGTGGCATAATATAATTATCACTAACATCTAGACTTTCCCCTACTTTTATCTCTACTTGTTGGAAAGATTTCTCTCCTCCCCTCAATAGAAGGGGCTGAGAAGATGAGTTATTTGCTTAGAAAACTGCAAGGGTTGGTAATATATTTTGTGGGGGAAAGTTTAGCTCAGTCTGATGCCAAAATTCCTAACACTGGCTGAGGTTACCATGAAGGACTTTCCTTCTCAAACTCTCCTCTCATCTGAGATTTAATGGCCCTCAGGTTAAATCACCACCAATTGATCTTTCTAATGAAAGAGGTGCCCTATGGTCTGGTAAGACTATAGTGATACAATGCAATGCAATGCAATACATTGTACCGATACAGTTGCCTGTTAATGCTATATCTGATTTGGTTGCCAATTTCCAAAATGAGTAAGGTTATAAGAATTGGGACAAATATCATGACACTTACCATGAAATAGACAAATGTAACATGTATTAGGTATTTCTAATCAGCATGTTTAGAGATGTTATTGCACACCTTTGGAACAGGTATGACTTGAACCCCAGTCTCCTGGCTAAGCTGTTTGGAATGTAAATCTTTAAACATTTCTATTACAGTACTTCAATAAACATTGTATATTTATGATCTGTGAAATTTCATATTTTATAGCAGCATTAATTGAAAAAATCATAATTGATATGCTTTAATATTCTTGTTATAAACTCTTTGGGTTTTGTGTGATAGGTGATTCGATGGCTGAAAATTCTATTTTGGTGCAGCATTCGTCTAATGAGAAACCTGAGATACATGTTTCAAGACTACAATTGCAGATGGAGGAGGCAGAAACAACTCTAGGTAATATTAAAAATCAAGTTGTTTAAAGACAAAGGGAATCCTAAATGTTTGCTTTGAGGTACTCTCCCCTTTGTAGAAGTAAATACTATACCTAGCATCAATTTCTTCTGTCATGCTGGAATGCACTAATTTTCCTCCTAACTTTCCTTGACACTGATTTGGCTTTCTTAGAGCCAGCTCTCAGAGTGAATAGATCTTTTTACAATCCTTTATGTATCTGTCAGCCAGGACTCTCTGATTGGACCAGATTAACAGCCCCAATCAGGACACTGATATTCTGTGAGGTCAACCTTGCTGACCTTGTTACAAGCACTATATACCCTATCCCTGACACTCTGTATAACCATGGCTAATCATCCTTGGATATTATCGGGCAATTTATCTAACTAATCTGCACATTTTTTAGACTTTAGGAGCAGCTGGCAGAAATACACACAGATACAGGGAGAATGTGCAAACTCCACACAGGCTGTCAACCAAGACTGAAATCAAACTCAGGTGCTTAGCATTGTGAAGCAACAGTGCTAACCATAGTGCCAACATGCCATTCAAGGAGACACGAAAAGTTTGAACTTTTTAGTTGGAACTGAGAAGACATCTTATCTTGAAGATTGTAAAAGTTGCCATATGCTAAAATAACATTTTAACTTTGTTCGGTTGAAAAGACAGAAATGAAGATTGACAAATTAAGCGTAATCACAGAAAAAGCAAAGGGACAAAAAATGCAGAGAATGGTTAGAACATGTAATTGTCTCCCAGAAACCTGGAGGTGAGACCATAAATACTTGTAACAAAAATGTAATTAAGTGGTTTATTGAAAAGGATAAATAATAAAGGCTATTGGCAGGGAACAATGTAGTGGATTCAGAATATATGCAGAAAAACATCAACAGAGACTTTATTAGCTCAAAGACCTGCCCCATCCTTGGAATATTTCTGTCTTGTATTGCTTGACCAGCTTTGCCTCGTTCTTTTATAATCCAAGATATGTTGCATGGGGTTATTTGCCCTATTCCAAATACCTTTTCTTTGCTGTCATAATTATTTGTTTCTGCTCTCTTTCTGAAAATGTTGTATAGTTCCTCTGTTGTTCGGGTTCTTCTGATATATCACAGAACTAACAATTATTCATGTGTGAACCTCAACAGTGATTTACAGAGACTAATTTCAGTTCTGTTCTCACAAAATATTCAGCTTCCTTAGAGCCAACTCTTGCCAGTAGGGTTGCTGGATCAAAATAAGGTTCACAATCCATTAGCTTGGCTTTTTACTTTTCTGAAAAAAACTATGCTATTTGTGGTATACCTGCCATTTCTCTGACTGAGATAATTTAATGTTGAGCTCAGTAGGTGTAAAAACTAAAGAAGTCCTGATGTGACTCATTTACTGACTACATGGTCTCTTGGGCAATTATGTGTCTGTGTGTGGATGTGTGCAATTGTAAATATACATCTTTTGGTTAACTGTCCATTGCCCGTCTATTGAAAATCCAAGTTTATGCTGTTCTTCATTTAGAAACTGAATCTCCATCATTTCTGATCTGCCCAATAGATTTTTCAACATTTCCAAACACCCCAAAGTGTTTTGAAAAAAGTTAGTTGCATGGTATTCTCCATGTTCTGCTGGAAGATGGCCAGTTTGTGCTTTTCTAAACAAAAACAATCATGGAATGCGAGCATCGCTGGCTAGGCCACCATTTATTTCCATCCCTAATTGTCTAGAGGGCAGTTGAGAATCACCCGCGTTTCTTGGTCTGACCTACATGTGATTGCAGACACACAGCAAAGATTTCCTTCCCAAAGGGAATTAGTAAACCAAAAAGGTTGAATATCAATTAATGCCAAGTGGTTACAAGCTACCTATTATTTTAGATTTTTATTACAGATATTTATTGAATTTGATTTTCCATCCAAATCTACCATGTTGAGATTGAAATTTATGTCTCCGGAGCATTCACTCAGAGTTCTGGTTACCAATCTGGTTCTGGGTTTCTAGTCATTTTGTATTTAAAAATGTTGTCTTCTATCACCAATATATGATAGTTGATTTAATGAATAAAGTTAGGTGTATAAATGCTTTAAAAATCACCTACATGCTCTTGTAATTGTATTTCTATTTTGAATTCCAGCAAGGTAAATGTGATGAATTTCTAATTTCTGTAGTAAAGGACAAATCTGCCACATGAAATAAGGCTGGCTTCTCTTTGAGTGCAAATCCACATGCAAAGCGGTTCATTCATCAGATCAATTTATCAATGAATTCACATGCTTATTCAAGAATGCCAAATAGCAAGGTGACATAAGATGTCTAATGCATTAATGACTTGTCTAGGGGTAGATCCTCTGCTCATTTTCTATGCCCTCATGGTTTTATGCTTCTTGGTTGCTTGCAGGTGCCTTTTCAATTTCATGTTGTCTAACTCCCCAGTCTTATTTGTCCTCTTGATTTACATTCGATCTTCCTTAAGTCATCTTCTTAATAAGGGCTCATGTATTAGAATACTCTACTGACTGATAATATTTCCTCCTTCACCATCCTGAGATCATCTTTACTGATCTTGTCTTATCACAAACTACTTTGTGCTTCCCTAGAACCACAATTTGCAACTTTCTAGACTTTGGATGGTCTGTTTTCCTCAAGCTTGATGTTTCAGCCAGGTACAATAAGACATAGAATACAATATAGGATACAGAATGAGGAAAAACAAGTAAATTGTTCTGCTTCCCATCCAAGAGCTAAAAAAATCTGAAACTGGATATGCTTTTCTAATAGATCATGAATTGTTCAAATACTTCAGCCTCTGGACCGAGGTGTATTGTCTCATAAAAGTACTTACGATAATGTAATGTTGCAACCACTTAAATGAACTTGAATTAAATTCCATATTTCTGTAGATGAGTGTATTCCTGAGGATGAAAACTGTCCTAGGAATCTTTCTCCAATCAATGAGGAAAAAGGTGAACTACAATTAGAGCAACATGCTGTCACTCCATTTGGCATTCAAAGAAATTCCAAGAAACCAGAGGGGCTAGAAGAAAGGTAAGAGCAAAGGATAGCTTATGTTGAATGTTTTCTCTGATTAGATTAGATTAGATTACTTACAGTGTGGAAACAGGTCAGACATCAGAAGTTTTTTTTAACTTGCAAGCATTTTTGGTTTGTCCTGCATTTTTGTGTCACAATTTAGCCATACTGTATCTGAAGTATCTTAGTTTGGAATTCTTGGAGGGACAATTATTAGTTATTAATTAGATTACGGTTAATACAGATTTATGACACAATTGTACCAGATGATCTGACCTTGCCCCTGTCTTGGGCTTGTTTTGGGCTTGCAACTCAGACCTGCCCTACACATTTTCCTGACTATTCCCATGCCAAACTCAATTAGAAGTGATAGAATTGTTTGAAAGTATGAAGAGGTTAACTAGAGTAAATAATGATAAATTATCTCTAATGGCTGTAAGTTTGATAACACAGGGCAATTGGCCAAACAAAGAGAATATATAAGGGAGAACCTTTTTAATGCAATGAGCAGTTAGGATTTTGAATGTACTGTCTGACCGATGGTGAAGTAGATTCATTAGCAGCTTTAAAAAGAGAAATATATTGCATGGATTTGTGAAAGAGTGGAGAATGGAATTAACTGCTTTGTTCTTCAGAAAGTTGTAAAAGGTTAATGGACAAAGTAATCTATTGTCCTAGCATTCGTTGATTCTAAAACTTAATCCCAAAGGGTGCTTTTCTTTGCTTACTGCTCAATTGCTATTTATGCTGACCCTCTTCATTGCCGTAACCCACACTTCTGTTCGTCAACTCCCTATCCAACCATTCAGTATTCTTCAGTATTCCTGCTGTCTTGCTACCTCCCCAGGCCTGCCAGCCTGTTAGCCAAGCCCACATCTAGTTTCAGCTCTGGTTTATCATGACTAGTAACCCCAATTGTCCCTTTCTTTTATAGTGCATTCACTAGGGATGAATTTTTTTTTTTCCTTCATGCAGCTCATAGAGTTATAGAGTTGCACAGCATGGAAACAGACCCTTTGGTCCAACTCATTTAATGATGACCGTATAGCTTAAATTAGTCTAGTCCCATTTGCTAAAACTTGGACCATATCCCTCTAAACCCTTCCTATTCATATATCCAACCAGATGTCTTTTGAATGTTGTTATTGTACCAGCCTCCACCACTTCCTCTGGTAGCTTGTACCATACATGCACTAGCCTCTGCATGAAAAAGTTATCCTTTGGGTTCCTTTTAAATCTCTCTCCTTTCACCTTAAGCCTCTGCCCTCTAGTTTTGGACTCCCCTACCCCCTGAAAAAGACCTTGGCTGTTGACCCTAACCATTTTATAAACCTCTATAAGGTCACCCCTGAGCCTCAAATGCTCCAAGAAAAATAGCCCCAGCCTATTCAGCCTCTTCCCCACAGCTCAAACCATCCAACCCTGGCAACATCCTTGTAAGTCTTTTCTGAGCCCTTTCACAAGTTTCATAACAGCAGTCTCTCTCCAGAATGCCTTATTATCCCAGTGCTTTCTGACCTTACTTGACTCCAAGTCATTCAGCATCATGACTTTAACATTTTCATCATTGTTTTCATTCTTACCTCTCTAATCTAATCCGGACCAACATTCCTGCAAAATATTGGCAACCTTGTAATTTTGGCCTCTTGTACATCCTCAGTTATTTTGCCTAACCCTTGCTTTTAGTTGTTTCAGTTCTAAGTTTTGGATCACTCTTCCAACACCTTCTGCCTCTCTACCTCACTTTACTCTTGTAAGATATTTCTGAAAATTAGGGAGAGGTTTTCACTTTCTACATGTATGAACCAGTTTACCATTGTTTCTTTGATGATGAATGGGAACAGTAAGTGTAGCCAAGAGTTGTAGCAGTGTAGCAGCTTTAAGAACAGAATAGAGGTTAAATGAATTTATGGATAACCTTGAGAAGCAGGGGATGAAAAGATTAGTTATGCAGATTGGATATAGGGTTCTTCACATCTGTGCAGAAAGAATAAAAGATGTGTACAGGAAGTTTTCCTTGATACTCCTGGTGAGGTCATTAAATTTCATTCTACAATGCACCTAGAATTTGAAGAAAATGTTGCTCACATTTACATAGGGGCCTTGTCTAATGGTGGCCATTCACTAACTCACCAGCTGACCATTAAAGGAATAGAAAATCTCACACCTCTTGTGAGCTACTCATTCAGCAAATATTTTAAATTTAGGTATATAAAAACAACTACTATGCAATACAATTCTACAAATTCTATTTTAACAGTTGCTCTGAAAATATGTAATTAAAGATTTGAAGAATCATTTGAAGATTTGTTTGAAGATTTGGTAGGAGTTTACATTGAACTGATGGTTAACAATTTCTGGTCTCACACATTCTTACAGCATCACCTCCATGCAAAGTGTTTACTTGATAGTAGCTGGGGAAAGTTTAGTCATTTACAGCCATAGGTTGCCATGGTATAATGGAATGCCAACATCCTGTGCCAGAAAGTCACCCCGTCCCTTTTGATTTTAACATTTAAATTATATTTACAAAATGTTGATCAGCAAGTTCAGCATAAAGACTAAGGGGATAATTTTAAATAGTAGAAGTATGTTGTACTAAGCATTTCTGGAATAGACTTCATTCTTCACAGAACAGCTCACCCATTTGTTTGGCTGTTTGAAAGTTTTGATACATGTCTGAGTTATTGAGTATCTTCCAAGGCACTATTGGATTCTGTACTGCAGAGTTCATTTATGAAGCTGTGCTAGGTAGACATTGCCCACTTTTATGGCTTAGCTGACTTCCAAACCACTAATAGATTCTGCTGGGAGAGTTTGGTTACACAGCTGTTCTGGTGAACTTGAGTTTGTTATTTTGACAAATTTGTAAGCTTTTAATAAGATAGTTGCTTTTCTAGTACATATTCAAATGATTTGTATGTACTTTGACAAATGTATAATCGCCTAAAAGACTTCCAGGTGTTAACTAGATATTGGGTAAGGAAAGGTGAGGTGAGGTGGAGATTGAGGAAAGAGTAGGAGGGTGAGTGACTCTTACAGTAGTCTGTAAAGATTGTCTTATGTTGCTATGAATGGAAGCTGTCCTTTTACCTAAAACACTGAGAATCCTGGAGAAACTCAGCAAGTCCAGTATGAGTCTTCTTCAAAACAGGTCTTTTTAACCTCACTGATTTGATATCAGTCTGCCTCCATCCATGCCTTGAGGCTGTCAGGAATTGGCCTGACTCCCCTCATCCCAGGAGAGCGTCCCACCCTCTGTCATTGCCAGCATAGAGGTGGAGTTACAACATGTAGAAAATTCCTGAATCCAAATTCCCATTTCCATTTTGAAGCTTCAACCAGCCAGCAAGTACAACCAGCAAGGTGACAAATGATCAAATAAAGTGCTTTTGTGATGTTTATTGAGGAATAAATATTGGTCTGAACACTTCTTCCAAAGATTGTCATAAGATCTTCTACTTCTGTCTGCGAGAACAGATGGCGCATCACTTTAATGCCAAAAGACAGCACTGAGGAAGCACTAGACTTGCGTAAATTACTTGAAACTACAAATATAAGGAAACTTGAAGTTTTCAGTTCACTCGTTTCTTTATGTTTCTAGTTTTGTTCTGGACATATTGGGCTAAATCTTACCAGATATTAGCTGTGCCACTTCTGGCAGGTTTCATGGAGGATTTCTCTTCATGAGGCCAGGCAAGTTCTGTCATGTTATCCTCCTAAGCTTGTCTCAGTAACTACGTGCTATGACCCAATGGCATCCTGCCTGTCATATTCCCCAATTTTCTGGAGGTAGAAATACTCCCCACTGCCAGCACATCCTTGGACTTCCAGCGCCATCTTCAAAGGGCCATTGTGCAGACTGGAGTCCCCCATCTCTGTACATGTAGTGAACAAGTAACCACAAACCAATGCTTCTCAGGGCACATTGGTGAGAAGATTGCCCATACAAGTCTCACATCTATTACTGTTTAAGAACCAAGCTCCACAGCTTACTCATTCTTAGTCATATCCCATCTTACTATGCTGCCAAAGCCAATACTGCACTTTCCTCAATCCCAGTGTAACCCAACTTCTTGCCATTATTTAATGTGGCACCTCACATACAGGGAAGCCTTCAAACAATTTAAAACATTTTTCTTTATTCAACAACAGTGGAAGCAAATAATAAACAGATAAACCAAAGCTGCAGTAAATGAATGATGACTCCACTTGGCTGTCAGCTAATTGTAATGGGTTTTTAAATAAGTCTTGTCTGGCGTGTTGCACCTATCATTGCAGTATTCTACTATGCAGAAGGTGATGTTTGTCTTGCTCAATTTCCTCATCTTCCACCTCATGAGACTGCTACTGCTCTTCCAGCTATTCAATATTCATTGTATCCCCTCTTTACCTGTTCCAGTTGTGCAGTATGCAGGACGCAGTTATTCAGCATGCTCTGTCTGGAGTGTGCTACAAGATCTTCTGAGACAGATCCAAGCTTCAGTACCTCATCCTCATCTTGTCCACAATGGCACTGATTAAAGAAGGGGCTATATTGTATCTACATGGTCTCAATCAGCAGTTGCTTAATGGAGTCATCAGCCATGGTTGCAGACCCTTGTCTCCCAGTAACCAACATTGTAAGGCACCTGGCTCTCCAACTGACACAGCAACAAGAGAGTTCTCAAATGTAGGCATCATGGTAGATCCCAGGGTACCTTGTACAGACCTCTAAGATGTGGTACCAATGATTGCAGCTGACTTGCACATTGATAGAATGGAACCCTTGCATGAATTCAGCTCCATTTGATATGACACTCATTGTGCAATATGTTGTGGAGGTTCCAGTTTTGGACTGGGATGGATAAAGTCAGAAGTCACGCAACACCAGGTTATAGTGCATCTGACAAAGGGGCTGTGCTCTGAAAGCTTATGTGATTTCACATAAACCTGTTGGACTCTAAGCTGGTGTTGTGTGACTTCTAACTAAGTGCAACATGTGAACAGTCTACTGCACCTGGGGAATCTAGCTATATTGGTAAAGCCTACTGGCTAGGCTGCAACTCTGTCCTTGACATTGGGAAGTAAGAGAACACAGTGTGATCTGACACAAATTGTTTTGGTAACAGCCTTGATACATTTGTGGATTGAGGATTGATAGTCTCACATGGGGCCCCAGTAAGTCCTTGGAAGAAGCCAATAGCATAAACGTTTAGTGCAGCTATCATTTTGCCAGACACTGGGACAGAATGGCCACCCACTCGTTTAGGCTGCAGGACTTGATTCAGCAGGGTTTATTGTCACTGCTGCTTTAGTACAACAAAGGCAAAGAGAAATGGAGGAGGAACAGATGCACCAGCAATCTCAGGACCAGCAGCAATCTCCAGCAGCTGCTGAACAGCTGAAGATGTCACCGCTGAAGGGCCCATTGGGATTAGGAGGAGATACAGAAGAGGCAGAGTCTATCGCCCTCAATGCCATTTCAAGACAAACAAGTCCTGGCAACATACCTTAGCATTACTCACCATTGTGCTGCAAAGTTTATCCCCACAGAGGTGGTGACTGCTGACAACAGCACCCTTTCCTTTCGTCCACAGTATCCCATGTCCTCCCATTTACTATCGCCTCCTCCACATACATGTTAATTTCCTATTTTCATCACTCTTATCCCCTCTGCCATCCAAGTTACCTCTAATTCCCAACATTTATTTCTCCAACTTCACTAACACAGAACAGACCCCTAGACCATGTCTTACCCAAAAGGAAACCTGACTATGTCCAGGCCCCTGACTAACAGCTGCTCCCCTTAGATTTTGAGACATGCTCAATTGATTTATGTATTTGCTGCATTTACTGCTGATGCATGCTGAGATTGACATAACATGAACTGTACAGCAACATGTCCATACCATGACAGATCACTTTTGACATCCATAATAAGCTGCCTGGTTTTGTGTCATTGCTAAACAGCAAGGTAAGACAGACAGCCTTTAAGCTTTGGCTGAGACGGGAAAATCCAAGTGGGCATCCAAGTCAGCAGAAAATGATTGAACATTAAGAAACACAGCAAGCTGCCCTGAGATGCTGCCTGGCCCAATCTGTGAGTTAAATGAGATATTATAGCCATTACAGAAACATGGCTAAGAGAGGGACAGGACTGGCAGCTTAATGTGCCAGGGTACAGATGCTTTAGGTGGGACAGATGTGGTGGAAAGAGGGGAGGGGAAGTTGCATTTTTGATTAAGCTGAGTATCACAGCAGTCGTCAGAGATGAAATAACTGAAGGATCATCCAGTGAGGCTTTGTGGGTGGAGTTGAAAAATAAGAAGAGGATGGTAATGTCATTGGGCTTGTACTATAGGCCCCTAAATCATCAGCAGGAATTAGATGAACAAATATGCAGGGAAATTGGGGAGACTTGCAGGAGCAAGAGGGTTGTCATAGTAGGGAATTTTAATTTTCGTGACAGACTGAGAATGCCAGAGCATTAAGGGTTTAAATGGGATGGAATTTCTTAAGTGCATTCAGGGAAGTTTCCTCAAACAGCAAATAGAGGATCCTACTCAGGAAGGGGAAAAACTTGATCTAATCTTGAGAAATAGGGCAGGATAGGTGATGGAGATGACAGTGGAGGAGTACTTTGGGACCAGTGACCATAGTTCTATTAATTTCAAAAAAGTTATGGAGAAGGACAAAACTGATCCACAGGTTCAAGTTCTAAATTGGGGCAAGGCGATATATGATGGAATTAGACAGGAGCTTGCAGAGGTTGATTGTAGTAGTTTGTTTGCAGGCAAAGGGATCTCCGGCAAGTGGGAGGCCTTTAAAAGTGAGATAGCTAGAGTTCAAGGTCTCTATGTACCTGTGAGGGTGAAAGGCAAAATTGGTAGGAAGAGGGAATCCTGGATGACGAGAGATATTGAGGATTTGACCAGAAAAAGGGAGACATGGCTCAGGTACAGACACCTGGGATCCAGGAAGTGTAAAGGGAATACAGGAGTTTACTGGAGAAGGAAATCAGGAGGGTGAAATGGGGGCACAAGATAACATTAGCTGAGAAGATTAGGATGAATCCAAAGAGGTACTTTAAGTATATTAAAGGAAAAAGAATAACTACAAAGACAATAAGGCCTTCAAGGAGCAAAGTGGACATGTATGTGTAACTGTAGGGGATGGGCAAGGTTCTCAATGACTATTTCTCTTCTGTGTTTACCCTGGAGAAAGACATAAAGACTTGGGAACTTGGGGAAGTTAGTGGTGATGTCTTGGGGACAGTCCATATCACAGCAGAGGAGACGTTGGATGTATTAGAATATATGAAGGTGGATAAATCTCCTGGTTCTGAGCAGATATATCCAAGAAAATACAAGAGGCTAAAAAATAAATTGTGGGGGCCCTGGCTGGTATTTTTGCATCATCGTTAGCTCTGGGTGAGGTCCCGGACGTCATGCCATTATTCAAGAAAAACTACAAAGAAAAGCCTGGGAACTATAAACAGTAACCTAACATCCGGTGGTGGGTAAGTTACTTGAGAAGATTTTGAGGGATAGGATACATGTTTGGAAATATATCTCCTCTTTATTTCTAATCCTACCTAATCAAATCCTGGTTTATTCTATTTGGAAAGACAGGGTTTGATTAGGAGTAGTCAGCATGGCTTTGTGAATGGGAGAATCATGCCTCACAAATTTGTTAGAGTTCTTTGATGAAGTGACCAGGAAGGTTGACAAGGGCAGAGCGATAGACATAGTCCATATGGATTTCAGTAAGGCCTTTGATGAGGTTCCACATGGTAGGTTGCTCTGGAAGGTTATGTGTCATATAGTCTACAGCAAGCTGGCAAATTGGATACAAAATTGGCTTGATGGTAGGAAGCAGAGGGTAATAGTGGAAGGATGCTTGCTGGACAGGAGGCCTGTGACTAGTGGAGTGCCTCAGGGGTCAGTACTGAGCTCATTGCTGTTTGTTATCTATATTAATTATTTGGATGAGAACGTACAAGGCATGATTAGTAAGTTTGCTGATAATACTAAAATAGGCGGTATCGTGGACAGTGAGCAAAGTTGTCAGAAATTGCATCATGATCTTGATCAGCTGGGGAAGTTGGCCGAGAAATGGTAAATGGAGTTTAATATAGATAAGTATGAGGTCTTGTATTTTGGAAAGTCAAATCAGGGTGGGAGTTTCATGGTGAATAGAAGGGCCTTAAGGAGGATAGTGGATAGTGGAACAGAGCGATCTTGGAGTTCAGGTTCACAGTTCTCTGAAAGTGGAATCACAGGGCAGTGAAGAAGGCTTTTGGCACACTGGCCTTCATCAGTCAGGGCATTGAGTATCGAAGTTGGGAAGTTATGTTGCCCCACTTGGAGTATTGTGTTCAGTTTTGGTCATCTTCTTATACGAAGAATGTTATTAAACTGGAAAGAGTGCAGAAGAAATTGACAAGGATATTGCCAGGACTCAATAGTCTGAGTTATAGGGTTAGACAAGCTAGGATGTTTCTCTTGAAAGTGTAGGAGACTGAGGGGGCAACCTTGTATAAGAGCATGAGTGGCCTGGATCGGGTGAATGCTCTCAGTATTTTTTCCAGGGTTGGGGACTGGAGGACTAGAGGGCATCAGTTTAAGGTTAGAGGGAAAAGAATAAAAGGGAACCTGAGGGGCAACTTTATTACACAGAGAGTGGTAAGCATATGGAATGAACTGCCAATGGAAGTGGTTGAGGCTGGTACATTAACAACATTCAGAACGCATTTGGACAAATACTTGGATAGGAAAGGATTAAAAGTATATGGGCCAAGTGCAGGGAAATAGGGTTAGCATGGACAGACATTTTGGTTGGCTTGGACCAGTTTGGGCCACGAGGCCTGTCTCCGTGTTGTAGGCCTCTATGAGTCTATGATTCTAAGTGACTAAACCTATGTGCAAAGTGTCCTTGCAACTGCATTCCAATGAAAGGTGCTGGTGTACTCCAAAGTGCAATATTGAAGTGTAGAACTGTACTGTAAGTGGATTGGAGGTGTACCATAAGAATTTCAGAAGGCTGTCGTGTGTTAACAACCAAGGTTTGTGGAAAGGGGATGCGCGCAGTCAGTGCCCATGCTGTGCTGAGATATTGATGCCTAGTGATGGAGGTCTATAGAGGCAAGCAGCATGCTCAAAATGTCAGAAATTATTGCCATCTAATATCTGTCCAACAGAACAAAAGTAAGAAATTGCATAATAATGAAGTGAGATTAACTAATAACATGATGCTAATACATGGAAATAAGCTTCTTACTAGTCCCCAGCAAAAATCCCATCTCACAGTTCAAGGTTTGCTTGGGAAGTAGGACGTTTTGCTCTTGAAATCAAGAAGCTCTTTGCTGGCCATCTCATGTGATTTTCCCAACTTTTTTGCTGTGGCCAATATCCTTTAAGTGCTGGAATTATTCTGCCCATTTCATTTTATTTTGGACAAGAATTTTCTATTTTGTGGTGGCTTTGTTTGAAGACCTTCCCTATGTACTGTTAAAAATCACACAACAGCAGGTTATAGTCCAATAGGTTTACTTGGAAGCACTAGCTTTCGGACCGCTGCTCCTTCATCAGACAGCTAACTGCTCCGAAAGCTAGTGCTTCCAAATAAACCTGTCGAACCAAAACCTGGTGTTGTGTGATTTTTAACTTTGCCCACCCCAGTCCAACACCTCTGTGACAAACTGTAAATTTATTTGATCAAACCACTGGAGTGAAATTTGAACCACAACATCCTGAGTGAGAGAGATGAGTGTTACCATCTGAGCCACAGCTGATAAAGCACAGTACTTAGGAGGTGGAGTGACCTGTAACAGTAAGGTTTTTACCTTTTCTTACATTTCTCAGGATTTAAAGGAAATTATCTTAATGAGCCAAGAGAAATTGTTTTGCTGCACTTCAGTTTCATTTTGGAATACTGCTATTTTTGAGAATGTACCAAATCATTTATCATTAGCAGAGGAGCAGACAACAAAGCCAAAGAATGCAAACTAAGTCAATTTGTTAACATACTTGATCTGCAGCAAGTCTAAAAATGCAAAAATTTCTTATGATCCATCATCCAGGAAATTTCTCCACAAATGCTGTTTGACCTTCTGAGATTTTGCAGTATTTTCAGTTTTGATGTTGTTTGACTTACCATTCTCACTCTCAGGAGTTAGATTCTACTTATACTTTTTGCTAATAGAGATTCCCAGAAATTTCCCATATTAGAACAGGATGTAAATATAACCCACTTATTGTTTCTCCCAGACCGATCAGACCTGGAATTAGTGAAAAGGAAAAGACTTTTGAAGATTTTGTCGAAGAACTACTTAAGGTCGATTCAGAATTAATTCAACAGGATCCGCAGGTAACAAAGCTATTTTCCAAAGCTATGTACCAAACACAACTGAGTTGTTGGTTAAAGTGCTTTTATACTTTCAACATTTAAGAAAGATGTATAGAAATTAAGTATTAACTATTGAAAGAAGGATCAGCATCAGTCAGGGAAAGGTTGGATTTTAATGCCAACAATGAGTGTGTTGATTATTACTGGGAAGTTAAACTATTAAATATTTCAAACCTGAACGTAATTTATTTTCAAGTTTTAGTGGAAGTGAGATGGAGGGATATGGGCAAGTAACTAACTTGTTCCCAGGAGATATATAGGAAGGCACGATATTGCTAAGGTTGGAGGATTTGAGCAATAGGAAGTGGCTAGCGAGTTTTGAAATGTAAGTTTGCTCGCTGAGCTGGAAGATTCATTTTCAGAAGTTTCATTACCATACTAGGTAACATCATCAGTGAGCCTCTGGTGGAGCACTGATGTTAGTGATCCGCTTTCTATTTATGTGTTTAGGTTTCCTTGGGTTGGTGATACAATTTCCTGTGGTGACATCATTTCCTGTTCTTCTTCTCAGAGGATGGTAAATGGGGTCTAAATGTTTGTTAATAGAGATCCAGTAGGAATGTCATGCTTCTAGGAATTCCTGTGCTTGTCTCTGTTTGGCTTGTACTAGGATGGATGAGTTGTCCCAGTCGAAGTGGTGTCCTTCCTCATCTATATGTAAGGATACTAGTGAGAATGGGTCATGTCTTTTTGTGGCTAGTTGCTCACTGGCTAGGGTAACTAGGGAGAGAATAGGCCCCCTCAAAGATCAGCAAGGCTGTGGATGTTTGGAGCTACAGGAGATGGGGAGATACTAAATGAGTATTTTGCATCAGTATTTACTGTGGAGAAGGACATGGAAGATATAGAATGTGGGGAAATAGAATGTGACATCTTGAAAAATGTCCATATTACAGAGGAGGAGGTGTTGGATGTCTTGAAATGCATAGAAGTGGAAATATCCGCAGGACCTGATCAGGTGTACCCTAGAATCCTGTGGAAAGCTAGGGAAGTGTTTGCTGAACTCCTTGCTGAGATATGTGTATCATTGATAGTCAAAGTAAGGTGCTGGAAGACTGGAGGTTGGTTAATGTGGTACCACTATTTAAGAAAAGTGGAAGGAAAAGCCAGGGAACTATAGACCAGTGAGCCTGACTTCAGTGATGGGAAAGTTGTTGAAGGGAATCTTGAGGGACAGGATTTATATGTATTTGGAAAGGCAAAAATTGATTAGGGATAGTCAGCATGGCTTTGTGCATGGGAAATCATGTCTCATGAACGTGTTTGAGTTTTTTGAAGAAGTAACAAAGAGGATTGATGAGGTCAGAGCGGTGGACGTGATCTATATGGAATTCAGTAAGGCATTTGACAAGGTTCCCGTGGGAAGGTAAAAACAATGACTGCAGATGCTGAAAACCAAATACTGGATTAGTGGTGCTGGAAGAGCACAGCAGTTCAGGCAGCATCCAACGAGCAGTGAAATCGACGTTTCGGGCAAAATAAATCCTGATGAAGGGCTTTTGCCCGAAACGTCGATTTCGCTGCTCGTTGGAGGTTCCCGTGGGAGACTGGTTAGCAAGGTTAGATCTCATGGAATACAGGGAGAACTAGCCATTTGGATACAGAACTAGCTCAAAGGTATCAGACAGGGGATGGTGGTAGAAGGTTGCTTTTCAGACTGTAGGCCTGTGACCAGTGGAGTGCCACAAGGTTCAGTGCTAGGTACACTACTTTTCGTCATTTATACAAATGATTTGGTTGTGAACATAGGAGGTAATGTTAGTAATTTTGCAGATGACACCAAAATTGGAGGTGTACTGGACAGTGAAGAAGGTTACCTCAGAGTACAACAGAATTTTGATCAGATGGGCTAATGGGCTGAGGAGTGGGAGATGGAATTTAATTTAGATAAATGCAAGGTGCTGCATTTTGGAAAAGCAATTTAGAGCAGGACTTATACACTTAATGGAAAGGTCTTAGGGAGTGTTGCTAAACAAAGGGACCTTGGAGTGCAGGTTCATACTTCCTTGAAAGTCAAGTCACAGGTTGATAAGAGAGTGAAGAAGGTGTTTGGTATGCTTTCGTTTATTGGTGTGAGCATTCAGTAAAGGAGTTGTGAGGTCATGTTGCAGCTGTACAGGACATTGCTTAGGCCACTTTTGGAATATTGCATGCAATTCTGATCTCCTTCCTATCGGAAGGATGTTGTGAAACTTGAAAGGGTTCAGAAAAGAGTTCCAAGGATGTTGCCAGGGTTGGAGGATTTGAGCTATCGGGAGAGACTGAATAGGCTGTGGCTATTTTCCCTGGAATGTCAGATGTGGAGGAGTGACCTTTTAGAGGCTTATATAGTCATGAGGGGCATAAATAGACAAAGTCTTTTTCCCTGCGGCGGGGGAGTCCAGAACTAGAGTGCATAGGTTTAGGGTGAGAGGGGAAGGATATAAAAGGGACCTATGGGGCAGCTTTTTCACACAGAGGGTGGTACGTGTATGAAATGAGCTGCCAGAGGAAGTGGTGGAGGCTGGTACAATTACAACATTTAAAAGGCATCTGGATGGGTATATGAACAGGAAGGGTTTGGAGGGATATAGGCTAAATACTGGCAAATGGGACTTGATTAATTTAGGATATCTGGTCGGCATGTACGAGTTGGACTGAAGGGTCTATTTCTGTGCTGTATATCTCTATGACTGTCTATGACTCTCTTTAGATTATGCATCATTTTTGAACTGTTGTAATAAATACCTTAAAACCATTTTATTAATTCTTGACCACCTATTTTGGGTAATTTTTGATTCTCAAATCTTATAACTCAATCCAACGTTCCTTTCCCGTAATAGGATTTCCTACCCTCGAGTCATAATATGACAGACCTGGCCTTATTAATTTCCCCCAGTCCTTCCATTTCCCAGCAGCCCATGATTGTGGCATGGTAACAAGGCCTATCCACTTGACAGCAAGCCAACCCCTCAATCTGGCTGATCCCCAGCTGGAAAATGGAAGCAAAAATGTGTTAATTGGATGTTATTGTTAACTTCTGCAGGACCTGAGGCAAAGCTAATCTTCTGTTATTCCTGAATGCAAAACAGCTCCTCTTCTGCCTCCCCAAATGTATCTGATCCAATAGATCAGAAAATATATTATAATCAGTACTAACTGATGTTACAGAATTTAGAGATCTGAGATGAAACATGGAATAAGGAGCAAATACTATTAAATAAATGAATTGAGTAATAGTGAATATCTTTATCTTCAAGACAGTGATAGCAAAATAAATTAGCTACACAGCACTGTCATCATAATTCAGTACTGCAAGAAATCTGCTTGGAGATGGAACTCAATCATTGTATACTGATTGTTGATCACTGTGCCCCACCTTTTATCCATTCTGAAAGCATTAAAGTGAACAATAATAGTATTAACCAAAGGGTGTGATGTTCATGGTCGAGAGTGAGGTGCTGCAAAAGCACAGCAGGTCAGGCAGCATCCAAGGAGCATGAGAATTGATTTTTAGGATATACGCCCTTCATTAGGAATCATGTTCATGGTCAATAACCTTTGCTTGGTCAAGTGGTAGCTGCCAGAAACTTTTGCTGGCATTAGTGGTGAAGAAATTTGCAGACTATTATTTAATCCGTGGCAACATTTTTTTCTGTTACCTGCTGCATGGCCAGCATGTCATCTAGTTTGTTACCAATGTCTCGCTTGGTTTGTCCCTATTCTTTTAATGATCTTGTCTCACTTGCTATATCAATTATCTGGACAGAAGCATTTTTTCAAAATTCATTTGTGGAACAAGGGCATTGCTGGTTGGCCAGCCTATATTGCTCAGCTCTAGCTGTCGTTGAAGGAGTTTTGTAACAATTGTTACAACTGAATGCCTTACGAGGCCATTTCAGAGGGTGATATAGAGGCAATCACATTGCTGTGGGTTAGAGTCACATGTAGACCAGGTGAAGATGGCCGATTTCCTTACCTGAAGGGCATTAGTGAATCAGATGGGATTCTGTGACAATTGTTTCATGATCATCAGTAGATTCTTAATTACAGTTATCTTGTTATTCCACCATCTGCCACAGTAGCATTCAAACCCAGATCCCTAGAACATTGACTGAGTTTCTGGATGAATAATCTAATGATGATACTACTAGGCCATTGCCACTCCCACAGTAATGATAAAGTAATTCCAACTCTTTAGTCACTCTGTATACATTACTAGATTCCTTCTTAGGAATGTGCTTCTCCATGTACAGACTGTTAGTTCTCTGTGTATCCTGTTCAGACTGTTGTATGTCTGATGCTTTCATCATCAGTGACATCTTTGTCTCATTTACATTTACCTGTACACCAAGAAAGAAAATGCATATGCGTAAGGGTGAGACCAGAGCAGGGGCAGTAAGTTTAAGAAAATAAGCAATAAATTCACTATGGAATTTACCCGGTTATGACTTGCAAAGTGCCACAGGCATCAGTGTTGGTGCCTCAACAAATAGGTAGTTAGACAAAAAGACAGCATAGCATGTCCAAAGTTTGCTGACAATGCAAAGCTAGGTGAGACTGCAGATGTGAGGAAGGCACAGAAGCTGTAAAGACATTCCATCAGATTGGATGGGCAACAGGATGGGAAATGGAATATAATGTGGAAAAGTGAGGAGTCAATGGTGTCGTGGTAAAGTTACTGAATTAGTAACCCAGAAACCTATGCTATTGTTGTAGGGATATAGGTTAAAATCCAGTACAGTAACTGTGCATTCAATTAAAATTCAGCTAATAACTGTAAAATTGAAACGTTGAAACTATAGGAAAGGTTTGGAGGGATAGGGGTCAGGTGCAGACAGGTGGGACTAGTTTAGTTTGAGAACGTGTTCACCATGGACTGGTTGGATTGTTGTGAAACCCATTTGATTCACTAATATCCTTCAGGGAAGCAAATCTGTTGGTTTTATTTCCACATGACTCCAGACCCACAGCAGTGTCATTGGCTCTTAACTGCACTTTGAAGTAGTCTGGTAGTCATTCAGTTCAAGAGGCATTTCAGGATGAAGAACAAATTCTAGCATTGCCAATGAAGCCCACATTCCATGATCCCATGAAACAAAGAATAAAAAAAGTTCACTTTAGTTGTAAGAATGTCAAATTTCTTTTCAAAACAGTTTGAAGTTGTGTACAAAAACAGAAATTACTGGAGAAATTCAGCAGGTCTAGTAGCATCTGTGCAGTGAAAGCAGAGTCAATGTTTCTGGTTCACTGACCCTTCATTGGAGAATTGAACGGTCACTGGACCCAAAATGCAAAGTTGCCAGACTTGCTGAATTTATAAAGTCATTAGATCATACAGAACAGAAAGACTCTTCATTTCAACAAGCCCATGCTGAACATAATCCCAAACTATACCAGTCCCACCTGCCTGCTCCTGACCCATATCCCTCCAAACCTTTCCTATGTATGTACTTATCCAATTGTCTTTTAAACATTGTAATTGTAATCATCAACAATTTCTATTTTTGTTTTAGAATTACAGCATCTGCAGTTTGATGTTTTATTTTAATATTGAACTTGGAAATGTTGACATTCAGAGAGCCTAAGTCTATTCATACAAGGAATTTGGAAAATTAGTATGCAGGTACAGCAAGTACTTGGGAAAGAAAATAACATGTTAGGGTCTATTTTGACTCTTGTGTTCTTCTGAGAGTGCTTAGAATGTTGAACTTGCTGCCCATAAGGAGGCATTAAAGCAAATAACATCGATGTAATTCTTGGGGGAGTTAGATAAGTTCATAAGTTATGGGCGGCATGGTGGTACGGTGGTTAGCACTGCTGCCTCACAGCGCTAGAGATCCGGGTTCAATTCCCACCTCAGGCGACTAACTGTGTGGAGTTTGCACGTTCTCCCCGTGTCTGCGTGTGTTTGCTCCGGTTTCCTCCCACAGTCCAAAGATGTGCAGGCCAGGTGTATTGGCCATGCTAAATTGCCTGTAGTGTTAGGTTAGGGGTATGGGTGGGTTGCGCTTTGGTGGGGCGGTGTGGACTTGTTGGGCTGAAGGGCCTGTTTCCACACTGTAAGTAATCTAATCTAATAATATAGAAAAGAAAGGAAGAATATGCTCATGGGGTTAGATGAAGAATGATGAGAGGAGACTTTAATGGGATATAAACATAGGCATGGAAATAAACAATGGCCTGTTTCTCTTTCTGTAAATACTATATTTTGCTGTGTAAGGGCACATCAGAAAAATGAGAACAGGAGGTGCCTAGCATAGAGAAAGCGGTTTCAGCAGGAGATAGATGTAGGCAAGTGTAGGCATGAGTATTTTTATTTGGAGTAAAAAGTCTTTGTGATTTGAAGACTCAAAATCAATTTAGGATGAAATAATATGCTGAGGTTAAAAACATTATTTTTAAACCTGAGGCGGAAAATGAAGAGGGAATGGAATCAATGATCTGTTTACAGAATTTATGGCAGGGTTGATGGTGGTTTCAACCTTCTGATAATTTAACAAGAGACAGTTAAAGACTCATAACATAGTGACAGCAGAAAGTTGGTGGGATGTGGTGGAGAGAAAAGGGTGGTGAAGAAACTATTTGCATGTTTGTCTTCATTGCTCAGGTCGTTTAGTTGGGACATCATTTAAGATTGTACAGGACATTGGTGAGCCCTCTTCTGAAGGTGTCCAGTTCTGGTTGCCCTGTTATAGGAAGGATCTTATTAAGCTGGAGAGGGTTCAGAAAATATTTACCAGGACATTGTCAGGAATGGAAGATTTGAGTTATGAAGAGAGGCTGGATAGGCTGGGACTTTTTTCACTGGAGCATAGGAAGTTGAGGGTGATGTTATAGAGATTTATATAATCATGAGATGTATGGATAAGGTGAATAGCAGGTGTCTTTTCCCTACAGTGGGGGAACTTAAAGATTAGGGGACTAGGAGATGTATTTTTAAGGTGAGAGGAGAAAGATTTTAAAAAGACATGAAGAGTAACTTTTTTACATTGGGTTATTCGTATGTGGAATGAATTTCTCGAGGAAGTAGTAAATGAGAGAAAATTACAATGTTTAAAAGATATTTGGATAAGTACATGAATAAGAAATGTTTGGAGAGATATGGGCCAAGCGCAGGCAGGTGTGACTAGTTTAGTTTGGTTGGCATGATCTAATTGGACCGAAAAGTATGACTGTATGACTATGACTCTATAATTGGGAGTCATCAATATGCATTTTTATATTTTTTAAAATTTTCTCAGCTATACCTCACCCTTTCTCTGCATGTCCCAAACAAAAGCATGTTTTCCAACACTTTCCCAACCTGATATCCATTTTTACTGCTAAAATTCTCCCCTCACCTGTCCCTTCCCAATTAAGCCCACTGTAGAGTATTCTCATGACCCTTCATCTGCACTGAGATAGTTATCTTCCTTTGGAAGTCAGTCGGAGCAGCAACAGCAGCAACATCTGAGCAAAGGAGAACGAACCTGAGGGTTAACAGCAGCAGTGATAGCAGGATAAATATTTTAAAGTGTGGGGTCTGGACTAAGGTGAGTCTGAGCAGCGACAGCAGCAATAACAGAGTGAAGGAGTGCAAGTCTGGGTCTGTGTGGATCTGAATCTGGGGGGGGCAGCTGTGGAGGTGACAGCATGATTCAAAAAGTGACATAGGCTTGGCTGCTCAGGAACCAGGTTTGCAGACTGAGTGAGAGTGGCTGGAGAGAGATAAAGTACTTACTTTTCATTGGTGTAGTCTGCTAGGAATAAAGTGCAAGTGCAAGAGACCTGACTTTGGTGACAAGTGAGGTAAGTTGTGTAATCAGTTCCTGAATTATCATCTGCAGTTGATAAGGCTGAGGAGAACTCAGCTTTGTGGAATGCTCCTCCTGCAATACGTGGAAAATCAGAGACATTTCCATGGAGTAACGGATGGAATCACTATTAATCATTCATGGGTCTGAGAATGTTGTGGATAGCACACTTAGTGAGATAGTCACACCACTACTTATAGATACACAGATACAGAAGAGTTAGATGACCACCAAGAAGACTGGTAAGCATGGCCAGGTAGAGCAGGAATCCTCTGTGGCCATTCCCCTCTCAAACACGTATAATGTTTTGGATACTGTTGAATGGATGGTCTCTCAGGAAAGTAGCAACAGCAACCAGATCAGTGGCACCAATGCTGACACTGTTGTATAGTGGGGAGATTGAAGTATAGGTGAGCAGTATTGTTAGATGAATCTACAGTCTGGGACATGGACAGATGTTTCTGTGGCTGCAAGAGAGACTCTAGGATTTTGTGTTGCTGCACTAGTACCAGAGTTAAGGATGCTTCAGAGTAGGCAAGGGATATTCCGAAGAAGGAGGGTGAGCAGGCAGAGATTGTAGTCCATTTTGATACTAATGATATAGGGAAACAGAGAGATGTAAATGGAGTTCAGGAAATTAAGTAAGAAGGACGTCAGGATTATTACCTGTGCCACATCCCAGTGAGGCTAGGAATAGAAATATAATACAATTAAAATGTGGCTAAAGAGCAGTTGGAGGAGGGAGAGCTTTAGCTATGTAGATCATTAGGATGTCTTCCAGGGTAGATGGGTCTTATATGAAAAGACAGGTTGCACCTAAACTGGATGTGTACCGATATCCTGGCAGGAACGTTTGCAAGTGCTAGACAGGAAGTGTTTAAACTAGTGTGGCAGGAAGGCAGGTACTAGAGCAGTAGGTCAGCAAGTAAAATAACTGAGGAGAAGTCAGAAACTAAGGCCAGTAAGATGAAGAGGAAGAACAAACTGAAGATGGTAGGACTGCTTCTAACATAGATGAGTACCTGTGGAGGTGATCAGCTGAAGGTGCGGCTTCCTTCAGTGTTGGCAAGTGGGTGAGAATGTTGTCCTCCATTTGGCTTGAGAGAAGCTGCAAGTTTCTCATAAAAGCCTTCACCAAGTTGTACATTTCATGCACAAAAAGGCCCTTGCACTGCAGTTTCACATTTAGTTCATTCATAAGTGCAGTCACATCAACAGCAAAACCAAGGTCTGCAATCCAGTCTGCATCTGAAAGCTGTGGAATGCTGTTCCCTTTCTTCACACAGAAATCTTGAATCTCTTCTGTCAGGTCCCATACACTTTTCAGCATTTTGCCCAGGCTGAGCTACCTGACAGCTGTGTGGTAGCTTATGTCGCAATGTTCAGTCTCATTTTCCTCCAAAAGTGCAATAAACTGCCTGTGATTCAAAGCTCTTGCCCTGATGAAGTTAACTATTTTAGTTACAACATCAACCACATGGTTAATTTTTAACACTGACTTACACAACACTTCCTGATGTATAATACAATGCAAAAATACCACTTTCTGTTCAGGGTCAATTTCTGTCACTTTATCCTGCATTCTCTTTAAGAGTCCAACAATTTTTCCCATTAGATTTGGACAACCATCCGTTGTCACACCCGCCAGCTTGTCCTGTTTTCGTCCCAACGTGTCCAAACATGCATTTACCTCTGTGAACAAATCATTTCCAGTTGTTGTTCCTTTCATTGACTGCATGGCTGCCAGCTCCTCCGTGATTTTAAAGTCTGTAGTTATCCCACGTACGAAGATGAGTAGCTGGGCTGTGTCACATACATCGCAGCTCTCATCCAAAGCCAAGGAAGAAAAGTCAAAGTTGACTGCTCTGTGCTGCAGCTGAAGCTCCAGATTTCTCATGATGTCCCCAATCCTTCTTGTTACAGTGCGTCGGGAGAGGGGCACATTCTCAAATGCCTCTTTTTTTCTCCGGGCATATTAGTTCTGCAGAGTCCAACAAGCACTCCTTAATAAACTCTCCATCAGAAAACGTTTACTGTTTCTGGCGATTTTGTGGGATATGACATAACTTGTCTTGGCGTGAGCTGACATTTTGAGGGCTAGCCAGCAAGCATCACTTTTAGCTGTTCACGCACACATGCACATACACGCGCATGTGCGTCCATACGTAAATAAACAAAGCATCCTTTTCAAAACAAAAGCAACACAGTTGTATTGTGTGCATTGCGTAAATACTTTTTCATTTATATTCTAATTTAAGATTGACCTCATGCGGGCTGGACAGGAATGACCCAAGTGTCGGATATGGCCCACGGGCCGTAAAATGCCCAGGTCTGCCTTAGTGACGTTGACATACAGAGCAATCTAGTTGTACAAATCCACACTTCCCTGAAAGTGGCAACACAGTAGATAAGGCGATCAAGAAGGCATATGGTATGTTTGCCTTTATTGGTTGGGGCACAGAGTATAAAATTGGCAAGTCATGTTGAACTGTATAATACTTTAGTTAGGCCACATTTGGAATATTTTGTACAGTTCTGATCACTAGCTACCAGAAGGATATGAAGGCCTTTGAAGATGATACAGAAACAGTTTACTAAGGTTTGGAGGGTTTTTTTCACTTGAGCATCAAAGGATGAGGGTGACCTGATAGAAGCTTACAAAATTATGAGAGGCATAGATAGTTAGAGTCTCTTTCCCATGATAGAAATGTCAATTACTAGCAGACATAGGTTTAAGTTAAAAAGGGGAAGTTTGAGGGAGATATGAGTGGTAAACATCTGGAATGTGCTGCCAGAGGAGGTGGCGGAGGCAGATACAATAGCAATGTTTAAGAGGAATTTGACAGATATATGAATAGATGGGGAATAGAGGGATGCAGAACATGCAGAGGCAAAAGAGTTTTAGTTTTGAAAGGCAAAGTGTTGGTGCAGTCATGGTGGGCCAGCAGGCCTGTTCCTGTGCAGTATTGTTCTTTATTCTTGGTTCTTCCAATTCACTTCTCCATCCCTACTCATCATCCCATTTCCTCCAATCCACCCTCTGGCTTCCTCTTAGTTTTGTCTTTGATTTTCTCCTATTCTTCTTAACTCATCTATGCCCAGTTACTTTAATCTATTTTCCATTGACTCAGTTTGACCCAGAAAGTATGCTTAGCATTTGACTTCCTTTATGAGATTAGGAAATATATCACAGATGTATATTAAAAGGCACACGTTGATGTACATTAAAATCTGACAAGCCAGTTTAATCAATGCTAAAATTTACAGTCTATTTCAAGCCTCATACAACAAGGATCTAATGTAACACCCACACCCTGTTCACCAGAATTTATCTTTGATGGTAAATCATTTGTTATTTTATCACAGATTGCCAACTAATATCCACAATCATATATGGTGAAAATATTGATTTGGAGATGCCGATGTTGGACTGGAGTGTACAAAGTTAAAAATCACACAACACCAGGTTATAGGCCAACAGGTTTAATTGGAAGCACTAGCTTTCGGAGCGCTGCTCCTTCAGGTGGTTGTGGAGTATAAGATCATAAGACACAGAATTTATAATGAAAGCTTACAGTGTGATGTATAATTTCAGTTACATCACACTGTAAACTTTTGTTATAAATTCTGTGTCTTATGATCTTAGATTCCACAACCACCTGATGAAGGAGCAGCGCTCTGAAAACTAGTGCTTCCAATTAAACCTGTTGGACTATAACCTGGTATTGGGTGAAACTATTGCCATTCATTTAAATCTCCAGTTTTAATTGCTTGACTAGTCAGGAACACAGGATGGCCAAAAACCATGGAATTCTGTAAGTCAGGATTCTCCCCACAGTGTAGCTTTAACTCCAAAGTATGTTCATAACATCACTAATTGAATTCACAAAATCACAAATGTTAAGAACAGGAGCAGGACCATTTGACACTCAAACCTGTTCTGCCATTCAATAAGATCAAGGCTGATCTAATTATGACCTCAACTCCGCCTGTTTGGCCTTCATTGTTTTAATTCCTTTGTCAATCAAAAGTCTACCTAACTTATCCTTGACTATATTCAATCACCCAACCTCTTTGCTTCTCTGATGAAGAGAATTCCTCAGAATAACCGTTGTCTTGGAAAATAAAATTGTTCATCACAGACTGAAATGGAAAAGCCCTAATTTTTAAACATTCTCCA
The DNA here is from genome assembly GCF_047496795.1 of Chiloscyllium punctatum. Taxonomy (NCBI): domain Eukaryota; kingdom Metazoa; phylum Chordata; class Chondrichthyes; order Orectolobiformes; family Hemiscylliidae; genus Chiloscyllium; species Chiloscyllium punctatum. The sequence goes on from NC_092749.1 coordinate 85,835,909, forward strand.
GCTTAATATACTCCTGGAGAATGGGAAACATCATTTCACCATCCATCTTATGACGTAACTTCAGGATCACCTTTTGTTCTTGTAAACACCAATTCACTGCATTGGCTTTCAGTTAGATATGGAGTATTTTTGATAAAGGTCAACTATTTCACTATTCTCACTAGTGGGCAGGGGAGGGGGAGGTGACCATCTTTAAAGTAGGGGAGAGGGAATAATCGAATGTGGCCAGGGAACAGAGTCAATTAAGGGAATTGTCAAAATCAGGGATGGAGTGATGGAAAGGACTCCTCAATAAGTGAGTTCGGTGTGGGAATTACAGGCTTGAATGCATGACTGGGGCAAAGATTGTCAGAGACCTTCTGGAAGAGAGATTAGAGGCCTAGGGCAAGGATTGTGTACCTAATGGAGAACAGAGAGTGTTTTATAACCTTATCTGTGGTGGGATGGAGTGCTAATTCAGATTGTGGAGAGGATGAGATTGTAGATCTTGTGGAGAAGAACGGAGTTTTGGCAGCATGGGTGTTAAAGAAGTTCCCCAGGTGGGCACAATGCAATCGCTAATTTTTTGGATTTAGCAAAGTGCTCATCTTAATGTAACTGTTAGTTTCCTTTATGTTTGAGAATTGCTACTGACCAGACCAAACCAGAAATGTTGAATGATAATAAAGTTTAAAATACTAATCTACCTCTTTGAAGTGCTTTGGCTACCTGCTTAAACTTAGATCAGCAGTCTGATTTTTAAGAATTAAATCCTGACTTCCCCATTACCTGACCTAAACCCACCATTTATTGTCAATTAAAATTCTGCCCAGCATGCATCTGAAAGATATGTGCTTGGATGAATGATAATCACTTTAGTTTACAGGCCTTATGGAGGAATCCTGACATATGCTATCGGAAACATCCCCCTTCTGCTTTCTTTGATAAGATTTAACTGAGTAAGAAGGTTTAAAACAGGAGACCTGAGGTGAAATGGAACTGGGAGTTAAAAAATATGAGGTAATAATCTTGCAGTTAAAATTGTTAGGTAATGCAAACACCTCACAAAAAGAGTCAGGATTTGTTTTTATTATGTTTTCCATTTTTTGGTGAAAGAAATAAATGACTTTTGGTTTGACTATTACTCTGTATGTTCTGTTGCTATTTAATAAAGCAGCTGAACAGTTCATTCCAGACTTGTTTCACATATAGTTCTCAACTTTCTCTGACAGAAACTGGAGCAGTTGAGTACAAGTGAAATGTGCTATATCTGGTTCAGTTATATGTCCAGGTTATATGTAGATATTGGGTAGGACCAATATACTTCTGAATGTCGAGCATTTAGACCACTTACAAGAGTAACAAGCATCATTTTGAGAGAACATCCAGAGGATATTCAAAATCAGTAACATTTACCTCAAATATGATATCAAGTCCACTTAAATATCTGAGAAAATATAAATACTGATGGTCATAAAATCCTTAATTTAAAAATAATCTAAGGAATAGTAGTCAAAATTCAGATGTGGTTTAAAAATGGCTAAAAGGTTTTAAAGCAGCTATTTTCAGGTAGTTATCTATTTCTAGTGATGAATAATGTCAGAACAATGGAAGATAGTTCCAATAAATCTGACTTCATAACAAAGGGTTCAGTGCAGGAATAGCATGGAGAAGTTACAGAATCAGAAAAAGACTGGAGAGGATATTGCTGAGAAAAAGAGACATGCTATCAAAATGTTTTGATTGGATTAGATTACTTACAGTGTGGAAACAGGCCCTTCAGCCCAACAAGTCCACACCGACCCTCCGAAGAGCAACTCACCCAGACCCATTCCCCTACATTTTACCCCTTCACCTAACACTATGGGCAATTTGTCTACTTGCCAACAAATTAGCACCCTTTTCTCACATAATATAAATTCTTGTTCCCTTTGAAATTTGGTATTTTTGCAATTCTGTCCAGATTAATAAAAAGATGAAAAGCTTCAGTGGTTTATGTCTTTTTTACAGAAATACAAAATTTTTTGTTGGAGAAAGTCATAAATGGAAAATATGACAGGAAATGTTTGCAAAGGATCACATTTTGCAACCAGCTAAATCTTTATTTTATGTGTAACAATTGCATTGTTGTGACCATTACTAGTTTCCTTTTATTTTTTCTCATTTTCGGTTTGGAACTGAGTTGCATTTGAGAATAGAACTTTGAATTTTGAACAGCAGCTTGTTTCGATAAAGAACAGAGCACAAAAAACAGATGTTTTCTGGAAACATAATGCAGGTTAATTACTGTTCTAAGGACACTAGATGATTCAGCACAAGATGTTATGCTAAAGGACTGGTTAGATGTTGAATTTCTCAATCAAGGGAGGACTGGTGCTGACTAGCCAATTACAGAAAACGTTGAAGAAGAAAGGAAGACAGGAATGAACTGGCTCTACTTGGGTTTTTGGGCAAGAAGCAGTTTTGTTTTAGAAACTGCTAAACCGGAAAGCCGTTCTTTTTTTGGTTTTGCTCTTTCTCACCATCATTGACTTGTTGAAAGTCCTGAGGAAAGAACTCTATAAGAAATAAATATAATATCTCAAGAAATCTGCAGAAGCTGTTTGCATTGACTGGTGACTCTGGAATTCACCAGTCTATAAGACTGCAAGACATACAATGCGCACTTTTACAAGGGATTTCATAAAGACCAAATGTGCATCATTGAAACAACTATAAAACTATCAAATTATAGATCTTTTATTTTCTTCTTCAAATTTCTTAACTGTGTCTGTCCATCTGTGTGTGAGTGGGCTATATATTCAAAGAGATTTGGAGATCATAGATATTAATTAGGTTGCCTTGTTCATCTGTGTTCTACTATAATTTATTAAGACTACATTGTTGATATTTTTAAGTTAAAAACTTGGTATCATGTATCTGTTATTTGTAAAGTCTGATTAGGAGCAATAAAGCAATTTTGAGGGTCATTAAATATTCTAACATCACTCTGTTACAAATCCAGTGATAAGAATGCTGATTTGGTCTGGTTTGTTATCTCTATATTGTATCAGCATCATAGCGTTACTTTGAATCTAATGCAAAAACAAATCTTTTTGGTTGTTCTACAGGATATTAATGAAGTGAAGGTGGCTCCAAAGAAGACTTTCCTGAAGCGTGGAGAAGGCATTGCACGCTTTGAGAAGAACAAAGAAAATATCCTCAAGGAAGAAAACAGGAGTCCAGTTTGCAAATCCACCAAACAATTTCCTAAAAAAGTTAGTTTTAGCGGTCAACACAGATTTTCCTTACCCTTGCTCAATGAGAATAAAAAACATCAGAATAAAAAACAATTAATTTCAAAAAAACAAATTGATAGTTCAGAACTTGTGGAATCAAAAGCAATGAAGTCTGTCTGTATTGATAACTCCCTGGAAGAAACCAAAATAAAGGATCACACGTTGAAAGAAAAACTGGACGAAATCAAGAATAGTACAGATGAGGGTATTCAAAGTGACATAAATGTAGCAGAACCACCAATCAAAGTTGAATCACCTCATAAATACTCTGACAGAAGAAAGAGTGGATGCCACCATGTTCAGCAGGACAGTCAAGAAGAGGATATTACCACTCTAGAGGAATCCCAAGGAAGAACTAGTAAAGGAAGTTTAAACATAAATGCTCTAGAAAATCAGCACTTAATGGGAGTTGATTCACAATTAAAGAATTGCCCAAATAGTTTTTCTCATGAAAGCATGGAGAGGCAGAACCAAGGCCAACAAATTGGACAGATTAAGATGAACCAGCTACAAGAATCTTCAAATGAACTGCCATATTTCAATAACGTTTCTCATCTGGAATGCTTAAGTAATAAGAGAACAGAAAATATAGACCAGACAACCAATCTGGACCAACAGCAGGCAGAGAAAGCCCAAAATGAAGATATAGCCAATGACACAGATTCCAAAAAGTTCCTGGACAGAATAAGTCCAAGCATAGGCTTTAAAAGAATAAATGACAAAATAATTCAAGTTGCTACTGATGGTTTACTGTGCCAGAGTGCAAATTTCGGAAACCAGCAAATAAAAGATCATGACATGGACAGTTTTGGAACTACGGGATTGGTACCACTCGCGAATAATGAACATAGTCTGGGCTTTGTTTTAAAGAACAACAGTCTAAGTTGTGGTGCATCAAATGCTGAAACAGACAGTACTGACAATGAAGATGTTTGTCCAAAATCTCAGTACCACACACACCCCATGAAAGAAATTCTACAAACTTCTGGTCAGACTGACAAAAACTTAGACTTGTCAGATGATGTGGACTATGCGAGTGATGCCCCAAGTGAAATAGAAGAAACGAGTACAAGAGTTCAAACTTCTCAGCATTCTATATACTGTAGGTCAAAATCTGGAAAGTCTGCTGTGAAACATAATGCACTGAGCAGCACCAGTAGCAGTGAAAATGAAACTTTAGAGCTCAAGACAAATGAAAGGAGATTTCATTTTCCAAATAACAGGCCAACAAGAAATAAAAACAAGGTTATGAGAAGGAAGGCAAACTTTGTAAAAAAATGTGGCAGTAGTTTTAAGAACACTCAAACTTGTGATTCTAAAGAACCAGATCTGATGCAACTTTCTACTTCTGGTCAGTCAACAGTACCTCATTCTCAACCAAAGATGTCACGAAATTCTGACCTTCCAGCGCAGATGAACTCAAGTAGTGCAAATATTCAAGGTATGTATCTGTGAAGTAAAATTATTCAAATTCACAATCGAGCTGTGCAACTACAATTCATAATTTTGCTCATTTTAGCAAGGAGGATATGGTGGAATGTATATAGGAAGTTCTGTTGTTGGAAGAGAATCTTTGAGGAGTGAGGAAGATATATCCTGATGTACTGCTTATAACTTTGATTAAAGATTGATCGAAACTCTGAGCACTTAATACAAATAATCCTGCTTATACCACTTGACTGCTGCAACTTGGTGATGATGACCTTGATAACTCTCAAACAAGCAGAGTTGCAGATAAACAAATTGTGGTCATTGCTAAAAGCGACCTATTCTGATACACACTTATGGTATTTAAATGAGTTTATGTATAAAGTCATTCTCATGTAAAGTCTTTGAAAGATTAAAAGGAGAAAAAACATGACTATATTGCTGTACCATTCTTTTGTAGTAATTAATCTCCCATGACGTTGCATACAGGCAAAAAAAGAAAAGTGTATGTGTACCAAATATGTTATATTTTGCCAATGCCATAAATAGTTGCAATAATTTTATAATAAGCAAGAATAAAACTGCCAAAACAAGTCCTTCCTTATTAATGTATCAGCACTGCCAAGTAATGCTATGTGTCTTTTTGTCAGAAGGTGTTGGTTTAAACCTCACACGAGATTCTTCAAAACATAAAAGTAGAGTTTCAGTTTTGGATTTAGTCATTAATTCCAAAACAAATTGCCAATTTTGCAATTCGTTTACAGTACCTTCAATGAACCAACAGGCTTGGGTGATGTTTTAATTTTTATGTACTGTTCTTGTAATATTTAAGAGTGCTAACTTGGTACAGATTGAGTAGCTAGAATGGCTTGATCACAAAAAACAATAATTTTAGTAATGCTTTCTGCCTCTTTAGATTAGATTCCCTACAGTGTGGAAACAGGCCCTTCGGCCCAACCAGTCCACAGCAACCTTCCGAAGAGTAACCCACCCAGCCCCATTTCCCTCTGACTAGAGCACCTAGCACTATGGGCAATTTAGCATAGCCAGTTCACCTAACCTGCATATCTTTGGACTGTGGGAGGAAACTGGAGCACCCAGAGGGGACCCACGCAGACACAGGGAGAACGTGCAAACTCCACACAGCCCGAGGCTGGAATCGAACCTGGGACCCTGGTTGTGTGAAGCAACAGTGCTAACCACTGAGCCACTGTGCCACCCCAAAATTTGAGAAAGCCTACATGCCTTGCTGTAATTGTAATAAGCATTTTCAAGGTAGATTGGGGTAAAGTAGTTCCTTATTTTTAAAAAACATTCATTTTGACAGTAGTTGATAATGTTCTTGCATCCTAAAGTTCCAATTTAATTATTGGATCATCCTTGACAGCCCACAAATCAATAGAAACTTCCAGTGATGAGTAATTCATCTTAGGGTCAGTGTTTCTTTTAAAATGTAGCTGTTGCACATGGCTAGTTTTTTCAATGTGTGATCCCATCAGATTTATCTATCCTGGTCAAAATTTATCAAGCTATGTGTGTTGTCTAAACCAGCACAATTATGTGGACACTTCAGGCCATATCTTAGTTCAGTGAGATACTGAAGGAGTATTGCAGTGTTGGAAGTGCCTATGTTTGGACGAGATATTGAACTCACGCCCTTGCAGATGGATGTAAATGAAATGCTAGCATAATTTGAAGAAGAGCAATGGAGCTCTTCCTTGTGTATTGGCCAATATTTAGCCCTGACCCAGTATTACTCAACACAAGGGTGGACATTATCTCATTTCAGTTTTCTGTAAGATTTTGCTGTGCTCAAGTTGGCAGATACATTTCCCTTATTACAATAATGATTACAATTCAAACGTATTTCAGTCTGTAAAGCAATTAAGGTGAAGTTAAAACAGATCTCTGACATCTTGGTGATGTTATCCCTTTCTAAGATCATGTCGTTATCATAGACCAGTGTACTGTAATCACCATAAAGGGTGGAGAAGAGGAGACAGAAAAGAGGTGTGAAGGAAGGAAAGAGAATAGGAAGAGAAGAATAAAAATGTTGGTTGAAATGAGTGTATAGAAAGACGAAGAGTAGAAAGGCTAAAGGCAAAGGTTAAAAAAAAAGCAGAGGAAAAGGGGAAGAAGATGATGGAGAAAGGGAGAGGAGGGAAAATAACTGTCCTCCAAAAGCCTTAGAATGTAATTTCATCTCCTAAATTTATACTTATCTTTTCTACATTTATTTGTTGACTAATCCTTGTAATCCAATTTCCACCCCTGCCCATGCAATTAAATGGCTGTAATGAAAGTCAGAAATGATACTGTCTGATACCTGTCAGTGCCTCCCAAATCAACTTGATCGCCTTCTTCAGCATGATTGACCCAGCACCATTCCCTTTTAGTTTGGAATCCAACTAGGTGGGAATACTATCCTTTTCTAGTTTCTCCCTTACATATGTTTGGAGGAGTATGGGCCAAGCACAGACAGTCGGACTAGTTTAGTTTGGGATTATGGTCAGCATGGACTGGTTGGACTGAAGGGTCTGTTTCCCTGCTGTATGACTCCATGATTCTATGAATATCCAGCCTCTACTTCTGAATTCCAAAAAGATCTATGCTCGTCTCCTTCTCATTTCACGTCTACGTGCTTTCCTCTAGTGGCATTAACTGGAACCACAACTTTGGATTCTATATTCACCAAACTCATTCAACCTCTTTATAATCTCTGATTTTGCAAACAAACAAAATTAGCCCCTCTTGCCTGCATTTGGCCCATATCCATCTAAACATTTCCTATTCATGTACTCCTCCAAATGTTTTTAAATGGTTTAACTGTACCTGCATCCACCACTTCCTCTGGTAGTTCATTCGACACATGAACCACCATCTGTGTAAAAAAAGGTGTCCCTCAAGTCCCTTCTAAATCTTTCTCCACTCACCTTAAAAATATGCACCCTTGTTTTGAACTCCCCACTCTAAGGAAAAGACCTTTGCTGTTCACCTTAGCTATGCCCCTCGTGATTTTATAAACCTCTATAAAATTATCCCTCAACCTCCCAAACTTCTGTGAAAAAAGTCCCAACCTATCCAGCCTCTCCTTATAATTCAAACCCTCCAGTCCCAGCAACATTCTGATGAATTTTTTCTGAATCCTCATAATATCCTTCCTATAGCAGGGCAACAGAACTGTACACAATACTCCAAAAGTGGCCTCACCAACATCCTGTACAATCCTAACATGATGTCCCAAATCCTATACTGCATTCTCAAGCAATGAAGGCAAGAATGCTAACTGCCTTCTTAACCAATCTGTTTACCTGTGACACAACTTTCAAAGAACTATATACATGAACTCCTAGGTCTCTCTGTTCTGCAACACCACCCAGGGCCCTACCATTAATTGTATAAATCCTGCCCTTGTTCACTTTACCAAAATGCAATACCCCACATTTATCCAAATTAAACTCTATCTGCTTCTCCTCAGCCTATTGGCCCAAAACATCAAGATTCATTTGTAATCTTAGATAATCTTATTCACTGTTGACTATAGTGACAGCTGCAAACTTACTAACTGTTCTTCCTAAATTCTCATCCAAATTGTTTAATAAATGACAAACAACAGTGGACCCAACACTGATCCTTATGGAACACAGGCCTTCAGTCCAAAAAAACAACCCTCCACCACTACCCTCTGTCTCCCACTGTCAAGCTAATTTGTATCCAATCAACAAGCTCTCCCTGAAGCCCATATAAACTAATTTTACTGATCAGTCTACCATGTGGAATCTTGTTAAAGGTTTTACTAAAGTCCATGTAGACAATGTCTGCTGCTCTGCTCTCATCAATATTTTTTGGTTACATTTTCAAAAAACTCAATCAGGTTGTGAGACACAATTTCTCATGCACAAAGCCATGCTGACTATCCCTAATCAGACCTTGCCTTTCCAAATGGATTTAAATCCTATCTCTCAGAATCCCTTCCAACAACTTAGATGCTAGACTCACCAGTCTATAGCCTCCAGTCTTCTCCTTGCAGCCTTTATAAAATAAAGCACAACAGTAGCCATCCTCCAGTCCTATGGCACCTCACCCATGTCTATAGGTGATACAAATGTCTCTGCTAGGAGCCTCGCAATTTCTTCCCTAACTTGCCACAACATCCTGGGATACGCTTGATCAAGTCCTGGACGTTCATCCACCTTATGTTTTTTAAGACTCTAACACCTCATCTTTTGTAATGTGGACTACTTTCAAGGCATAAATATTTATTTCCCTGAGTTTCCTAGCCTCCATGTCTTTCTCTACAATACACTATCTTTGACAAAGCCATGTTGACTGCTCTGATTTCCTTGAACTTATCAAAGTGCACTGTTATAATGTTTTTAATAATATTCTAACATTTTCCTATAACAGATGTTCAGCTAAAAGGCCTGTACCTTCTTGTATTTTGCCTCCCTTCATTTTTGAACAACGGGATTACATTAGCGGTTTTCAAAACTAAAGGAATCTTTTCAATCCAAATTTTGGAAAATTAAAACCAAGTTATCAACTGTCACACTAGCTACTTTTAAGGATCTGGGGACTTGTCAACTTGCAGTTCCAACTATTTACTCAGTTCCACCTCTGTAGCAATTGTAAATTTCTTGAGTACTTCCTTTCCTCCCTCCCTTATTTCCTTTCAATTCTTGATTTATAGCTATTTCTGAAGTGGTATTTGCATCCTGTATAGTGAAGAGTGGTGAAAACTATCTGTTCAGTCTATCTGTCATCTGTTTATTCTCCACTACTAAATTTCTGGAAACATTTTTCTGCTGGGCAAACACTTACTTTATTAACTCTTTTCCTTTAGATTTTATAGTAGTTGATATAACTGAATGACTTTTGGCCATTCATAACTCAGTTTAGAGTCAACCATATTGCTATGGGTTAGGAGTAACATGTAAGCCAAATAAGGTAAGGACAACAGTTTCTTTCCTTCAAGGACATGAGTGAACCTGATTAGCTTTTACAACGTTATTAGACTTTTAATTCTAGACTTTTTGCAATTGAATGCAAATTCCATCATCTGCTGTGTTATGATTTGACCCTGAATTCCCAGAACATTAATTGGGTTTCTAGATTACTAATCCAGCCGCAATACCACTAGGTCTCTGATATATCCATAAGAAAGAGACCTCACTCTCTTAGGTGAGCTTCTCAATAACTTGCAGCTATACCTGCTTTGTTACAGAGACTTCTGTCTCACATGTGCTGGGAAAGCATCTGCCTGCAGGCCCTTTAAGGTTATAACATGACATCCCGAGTACCAATGTGGTATTTAGTTGGGACGCTCTTTCATCTTTGAGACTCCAAAATTGAAGTGTGTTCTGACAGTTGTGGCATGCATCCTTCTGATCCATGTTCAGTTCCTTTTAGTTATCGAGGTTTGAACAGTTAAGTGTGGTTCGTCATCGTATCTATCTGCTCCTGTTGGTCAGGAAATCCAAAAACAGAAAACTAATTCAGTAGCCGAGTTAAAAAGCTACATTAAAGCCCATTCTACTCACATTCGCCTTTTTAACCCAGTGCCACCTATCCTCTATGTGAACATGTTCATTAGTTAAAATTTTTACAATTATCTTCACTGTCCGCCCTCTGCTCTGTCCTCCCTTCTGGCTATTGTTTGAGAGAGCAGATGGGACCTCAGTTATATATGATCTTTATTAATGTTTTGATTAAGGGCTGTTATATTTGCTAATGGTACAAATACAGTCGGAGAGGAGTTGTGACGAAAATATAAAGAGCCTGCAAAATAAATAGATAGGTAAAGTGAGTGAGCAAAAAAAAATAGAATGTGATTTGGAAAATTAGAGATTGTCCACTTTGATGGGAAGAATGGAAAGCAGATTATTGAATGAAGAGACTGCAGAATGTTTCTGCACAGAGCGACTAGGTCACCTTGTACATGAATCACATAATGTTTGCATGTAGGTACTGCAAATAATTAGGAAAGCAAACTGAATGTTGGTCTTTATTGCAAGGGGATTAGATTATAAAATTAAATCTGTTTTAGCAGAACTGTGCAGGACATTGTTGGAAAGCTGTGTACAATTTTGGTTGTTATATATAAGAAGAGATATACTTAAATTGAAGACAGGTAAGTAGGCTGATTCCTGTGAGAAAAGAATTGCTTTACGAAGAAAGGTTTAACATATTGGATTTAGTCTTTTTGAAGTTTGAAGATGCTTTTATTAAAACAAATAAGATTCTGCAGGGGTTTGACTAGATGAATGCTGAGAGGATTCAAGTTCTCCCTTGTGTGGGAGGTTAGAACTAATGAGCTCAGTTTAACATTAAGATGTTAGCCTGTTAAGAAGTAGAAGGAGAGAATTTTCTTCTTTCTTCTTTCAGAAGTCTTTGAAATTCTGTTCCACAGCTAATACTGGAGACCGGATCTTTGAATCCTGAATTAGACACAATTTTGCTTTAAAGGAGTTGAGATTTGTTTGAGTCAGCAAGAAAATGGAGTTAAAGTAACAATTAGATTAGACATAAATTATTGCATGAGGAATGGGGTTGAGGAATTGAATTAATCTCTATTTTTGGTGATATCTGACTATTAATGTTTCATCTGGTAAATTGTCTGTCAGTACTGCTCTGAAATAGACAATTTAGAGTAGTGATATGTGTGGTCAAAATGTCTCAAGCATTGTTCCAACCTCCTGAACTTTACTAGCTGTCAGGAACACTTTCTCCATACTTTGTTCCTCACCACACCTGGAACTTAGAATCTATCTTACATGCTCACAACCCTCTAACTGTAAGTTTAGTGTTTCCCAATGCCGCTTCATTGTTCCTAGACAATGAGAATACCTTTCCCAATATCTATGTGAATCCTATGCCTAGGATTCCTTTCTTAATAATTCTAGCATTTCTTAAAACTCCCTCTTCAGTGTTGCTGCAATCTGGGATTCTCTCCAGCATTTCTGGAGCCTGCCATAAAGTATTGGTATGACTGTCAACACTACATGATCCCAGGGCAATCTTTAAAGCTAGTGAATCAGTTTGCTGGTAATACTACATAGCATAACAATTCTATGCATTAAAAAAAATCACTGATTTACCATGAGCAATGACAGAAGATGTAACAATACTTTAAAAATCTTTTATTTTCAGACACTACGTTTCTACTTTCGCCATTAAAACTTGCTACTTTCACATTTATAATGGAATAAAGAAGAGAGTAGCCAATATAGATGTATATGCCATAGACCAGATAAATTATTATGGAGACTGAAGAAATGGCAGAGACATTGAACAAATATATCTGTTTTCATAATAGAAAATTGAGGATTACTTACTAGAAATAAAACATTAACTATGGGCTGGTAACAATGATGAAATTAGGATAATTACTGGCAGCAGAAAAAGTATACTGAAAATAATTTGAGTGATTAAAATCTGCCAAACTCCTAGGACCTTATAATCTATGCATTCAGGTTCTAAAAGAAACAATAGCAGAGACAGTGGATGCACAGGCTAATACTTTAGAAACATTTCCAGATTCTGGACTGGTCTGTGCAGATTGGAAGTTAGCAAATTTAGTGCAGCTATTCAAGAATGGAGGAAGAAAGAAAACAAGGGAACTATAGGTCAATTAGGGTGACATCAGTCACTGGGAGGATGCTGGATTATTTATTGGAGAAACTTAACAATGCAAAGTGTGATTAGAACAAATAGCAAGTTTGACATATTTATTAGTTTTCTGGGGGTGTATAAATAATGGAATTAATAAAAGGAAGTCTATGGATGTGGTTTACTTGGATTTCAAAAAGAAAATTGGTGAGGTACCCTAAAAAAAGGTTAATACACAAGATAACGATTTGTACACTTGAAAGTTTTAAATTAGTATGGATAGAGGATTTGTTGATAGAAAGTAGGACATTTACACCTTGTGGCTAGAACTTCAACTTATGTTGATGAGAGAGTAGGACAAGTGGTATACATAGTGTGCTACACAGTTAATGAGGCATGTTTGGAAAAAAATAGCACAAGAAAACTCACTCGGTCACAAGCCTCCAGTCTGAAAAACAAACCTCCACCATCAACCACGTCTCTTACCTTCAAGCCAATTTTGTATCTAAATGGCTAGTTCTTCCTGGATAGTGACTTCCTGGATGTTATTTTTAAATTAGAAATAATAACCAGGATCCAGTAAATCATTTGATGTTGTTTTGGCTGTTAAACAAAACAATTGTCGTTTTAAACTATTATGTATTGTTTTAAATCATATAGAAGATGATCAATCCAGACAACTCCAAGTCAAACTTCTACAACTTGAAACAGAAATTGAACGCTTCAAAGTAGAAAACACAGCATTAGCCAAAATGAAAGAGAAACAAGAACTAGCCATGGAAAGTCTCAGGTAGGTTTCAAAGTTATGATCATGTCTGCTTGTAAGCAGATTTAATTCCACACTTACTGAAGTGAAACGACCAATGACAGCAGACAAAATGACTTGTCACATTATCATCCTCTAAACCCTCCACACACACTGTCCAGCACCCAAGTTCAGTCCATTGTAGTGCAAAGGCTGACACTATTATTAAAATGTCGTCATGCCCATCCAACCACTGATTTCCTTTAGAATCTGGAATTGACATCATCACAATTTGTTCCACCTTTAGATAAAAGATGAAATGTTGAAAGAAAATGACAGTGTCATAATTGTCTTGCTGTGACCATTTCAACCTGTGTTTATTCTCTGTCACGTGTTATGTATGTTCAATCAGTTGAGGAAGTAAAATTGGTGGATAAGGATTGCTGAATGACAGAAACATGAAAGGTTTAATCTCTATATCTGTTGCTAAATTACATAATCCTATTTCAATGTTAGGGGTTATTATTACTGTAGTCAGTGTCTGCTTTGAGCACTTCTCAGTGGTCTCCATAGTCAATAATGCAGAGTTACATAATGGAATGGAACTCCACCTGATGTGTTTGCAAATTGATTACCTCAGTCTTATTTCATCTATACAGTCAGAACCTTTAAAGGTTCATGCTTTAAAAACAGTGTCCCCAATTTGTCAATCGCATTGTAGTGAATTCGTGTTAATGAAACACATGTTATAGCAGAATAACCTGTCCTATTGATGGAAAGTTCTTCTTGTCATTGTCCATAAATCTGAATGACTGTAGATTTATAGGGCTTTGTAATCTATACATTGTGGTTACTTGAAACTGCTAATTATTTTCTCAATGAATTGGAACTGGCCATCAAAATATCTGGGAGGTTTGATCCTAAATCTTCAAAGCAATAGTGTAAGCATTTGCCTTTGGTGACAGAGATTTTCAGTGCAGAAGGGTAGACATCATTATTTCAGTATTTATTTACAATGCAAGCATTTGACCGAGTATGGCATCAAAGAGTCCTAGCAAAACTGGAATCAGTGGGTATTGGGAGCAAACTCTCCAGTGGCTAGACTCATACCTGACACATAGGAAAATGATCATGGTTGTTGGAGGTCAGTCATCTTACCTGCAGGATATCTCTTAGGAATTCCTCAGTGTAGTGTCCTCGACCCAACCATCATCAGCTGCTTCAGTAATGACCTTCTCCCTGTCGTAAGGTCCGAACTGGTGATGATCACCGGCGATTGTACAATGTTCAACACCATTCACGACACTCAAACACTAAAACAGTACGTGTCCAAATGCAACAAGATCTGGACAATATCCAGGCTTGGGCTGACAAGTGGCAAGTAACATTCACGTCACACAAATGCTAGGCTATGACCATCACCAGTAAGAGACAATCTAAGCACCACCCCATGACACTCAAAGGTGTTACCATCACTGAATCCCCCACTATCCAACATCCTGGGATTTATTATTGATCGGTAACTCAACCGGACTCACCACATAAATGCAGTGGCTGCAAGAGCAGGCCAAAGGCTAGGAATACTGCTGTGAATAACTCACCTCCTGATTCCTGAAAACCTGTCTGCCATCTACAAGGCACAAGTCAAGAGTGTGTGATAGAATACTCCTCACTTTCCTGGATGAGTGCAGTCCCAACAATACGCAAGAAGCTTGATATCATCCAGGACAAAGCAGCCCACTTGATTGGCACTGTATCCATAAACATCCACTCCCTCCACCTGTAATGCTCAGTAGCAGCAGTGCATACTATCAACAAGATGCACTGCAGATTTTCATCAAAAATCTTCAGGTAGCACCTTCCAAACACACAACCACTTCTATCTGGAAGGACAAGGGCAGCAGATATATGGGAACACCACCACCATCAAGTTCCCTTCCAAGATTCTCACCATCCTGACTTCGAAATACCTTGTTGTTCCTTTACTGTTGGGTCAAAATCCTGGAATTCCCTCCCTAATGGCATTGTGGATCAACCCACAGCAGGGGGACTGCAGCGATTCAAGAAGACATTTCATCCCTACCTTCTCAAGGGGAGCTAGGAATGGCCAGCCAGCAATGCCCACATCGCATTAAAAAAGTTTTTAAAATGCCTTATTCATGAATAATGGCATATTTGGTGTAGAACTACTTCACACTACTGACATATGTCTCACTGTCATGTGCAAGGAGGAATTTGACTCTTCAGTACTGATCTATTTCTGTAAGGGACTTCCATTTCAAATCAAGGCCAATAGGTTTCCATGCAACACAAGCAGAGATGACAGTTTGCTGAAACTTATCATGTTTCAGTTAATCTCACTTCAATCATGATTGTTTTTATTCATATATTTACATAGCACTTCATCTTCCCTGAATAATGGGGAAATTATACAAAGTGTTATGTTGATTAACCTGCAAGACTGCCTCATAAATGCTCCAGAAAGTGAGGACTGCAGATGCTGGAGATCAGAGCTGAAAATGTGTTGCTGGAAAAGTGCAGCAGGTCAGGCAGCATCCAAGGAGCAGGAGAATCAGGAGAATTAGCAGGAATTTCCTCATTCCTGAAGAAGGGCTCATGCCCGAAACGTCGATTCTCCTGCTCCTTGGATGTTGCCTGACCTGCTGCGCTTTTCCAGCGACACATTTTCAGCTCATAAATGCTCCATCCATGACCAGCAAATTCCGGCAGGGACCACGCTGACTGATAATTTAGTTTAGATTAAATTAGATTTCCTACAGTGTGGAAACAGGCCCTTCGGCCCAACAAGTTGGGGATTCTGGGTAATCCAAGATGGAAGACAGGAAAAATTTCTGGCTGTAAGAGCTGCTCCTTTTTTTGAGGTATTTTAGGTGTTGGAGGTGATTCCCTCGAATTCCAGGAGCTGCAATTACTGTTTTTTATGCTGTTGCATTGTTTTGGAACTTTGGAAAAAAAAAGTAAAAACAACAGCAGTTTTAAAAGGGAGAAGAACAGACAAAGGAAGCGCATGATGAGGGCAGTGCAGGAGAGAGAGAGAGAGAGAACACCTGCACTGTTACCGCCTTTGCTGTTTGAATTCATGTATCGCTGGACATCGGAGTGCATCTGGGAAAATTAACAAACAGTGAAATTGACAACTAATCTTGGAGGAACTGTTGGGCGAAGTTCACAACACAGAATCAAATATGTTAATTGTTGTTTTAAGTCTGTCCAAGAGAAAGGCTGGATTAGTGAGTACAGTGGGTTCTTTCTGGATTATATGTTTTTGGAGATAAGTCTCTTGATTAAACTTAAAATATAAGCCATAACTATTAATTTAACCTGGGGCAGTGTTTGTAGAGGAATAAGACGGTGTTATTTTCTGGGTCTGTAGATTGTGAAGGAGCAAAAATGGCCTTTACAGTGATATGTACTTCTTGTCAGATGTGAGAGTCTAAAGAGAGTTTAAGGGTTATTGCGGATTATGTCTGCATAAATGCTGTTGGATGCAAATATTGTCAGATCGAGTGGCAGTTGGAGAGACAGATAGAAGCGATGAGGAATTTGCAACAGCAACAATATGTGATGGATGGCAGTTATAGGAAGGGGGAAAAGTCTCAGATACAGTCACATAGATGGGTCAACTCCAGGAAGGGGAAGAGAGGTAGGCAGCTAGTGCAGGAGCCTTTTGTGGATATACCCATTTCAAACAGGTATGCTGTTTTGGAAAATGTAGAGGGTGATGGATTCTCAGAGGAACGTAGCACGAACAGCCAAGTTTCTGGTATTGAGACTGGCTCTAATGCAACGAGGGGTATGTTGGCTTCCAAGAGATCAATTGTGTAAGGGGATTCTGTAGTCAGAGGTACAGACAGACGTTTCTGTGGTCAGCAGAGAAAAAGAAGGATGCTGTGCTGTTTCCCTGGTGCCAGGATCAAGGATGTCTCAGAGAGGGTGCAGAATGTTCTCACGGGGGAGAGGGGAAGCAAGAGGTCATTGTCCACACTGGAACCAACATTATAGGAAGGGAAAAGGTTGAGATTCTGAAGGGAGATTACAGAAAGTCAGGCAGAAATTTAAAAAGGAGGTCCTCAAGGGTAGTAATATCTGGATTACTCCCAGTGCTATGAGCTAGTGAGAGCAGGAATAGGAGGATAGAGCAGATGAATGCATGGCTGAGGGGCTGGTGTATGGGAGAAGGATTCACATTTTTGAATCATTGGAATCTCATTTGGGGTAGAAGTGACCTGTACAGGAAGGACGGATTGCACCTAAATTGGAAGGGGACTAATATACTGGCAGGGAAATTTGCTAGAACTGCTTGGGAGGATTTCATCTAGTAAGATGGGGGGGTGGGACCCAGGGAGACAGTGAGGAAAGAGATCGATCTGAGACGGGTACAGCTGAGAACAGAAGTGAGTCAAACAGTCAGGGCAGGCAGGGACAAGGTAGGACTAATAAATTAAACTGCATTTATTTCAATGCAATGGGCCTAACAGGGAAGGCAGATGAACTCAGGGTATGGTTTGGAACATGGGACTGGGATACCATAGTAATGACAGAAACATGGTTCAGGGATGGGCAGGACTGGCAGCTGAATGTTCCAGGATACAAATGCTACAGGAAGGATAGAAAGGGAGGCAAGAGAGGAGGGGGAGTGGTATTTTTGATAAGGGATAGCATTACAGCTGTGCTGAGGGAGGATATTCCCAGAAATACATCCAGGGAAGTTATTTGGGTGGAACTGAGAAATAAGAAAAGGATGGTCACCTTATTGGGATTGTACTATAGACCCCCCAATAGTCAGAGGGAAATTGAGAAACGAACTTGTAAGGAGATCTCAGCTATCTGTAAGAATAATAGGGTAGTTATGGTAGGGGATTTTAACTTTCCAAACATCAACTGGGACTGCCATACTGTTAACGGTTGAGATGGAGAGGAATTTCTTAAGTGTGTACAAGACAATTTTCTGATTCAGTATGTGGATTTACCTACTAGAGAAGGTGCAAAACATGACCTACTCTTGGGAAATAAGGCAGGACAGGTGACTGAGGTGTCAGTGGGAGAACACTTTGGGGCCAGCGACCATAATTCTATTTGTTTTAAAATAGTGATGGAAAAGGATAGACCAGATCTAAAAGTTGAAGTTCTAAATTGGAGAAAGGCCAATTTTGATGGTATTAGGCACGAACTTTTGAAAGCTGATTGGAGGCAGATGTTCGCAAGTAAAGGGACGACTGGAAAATGGGAAGCCTTCAGAAATGAGATAACAAGAATCCAGAGAAAGTATATTCCTGTCAGGGTGAAAGGGAAGGCTGGTAGGTATAGGGAATGCTGGATGACTAAAGAAATTGAGGGTTTGGTTAAGAAAAAGAAGGAAGCATATGTCAGGTATAGACAGGATAGATCGAGAGAATCCTTGGAAGAGTATAAAGGAAGTAGGAGTATACTTAAGGGGGAAATCAGGAGGGCAAAATGGGGACATGAGATAGCTTTGGCAAATAGAATTAAGGAGAATCCAAAGGATCTTTACAAATATATTTAGGACAAAAGGGTAACTAGGGAGAGAATAGAGCCCCTCAAAGATCAGCAAGGCGGCCTTTGTGTGGAGCCACAGAAAATGGGGGAGATACGAAATGAATATTTTGCATCAGTATTTACTGTGGAAAAGGATATGGAAGATATATACTGTAGGGAAGTAGATGGTGACATCTTGCAAAATGTCCAGATTACAGAGGAGGATGTGCTGGATGTCTTGAAACAGTTAAAGGTGGATAAATCCCCAGGACCTGAACAGGTGTACCCGAGAACTCTGTGGGAAGCCAGAGAAGTGATTGCTGGGCCTCTTGCTGAGATATTTGTATCATCGATAGTCACATGTGAGATGCCGGAAGACTGGAGGTTGGCAAACGTGGTGCCACTGTTTAAGAAGGGTAGTAAAGACAAGCCAGGGAACTACAGACCGGTGAGCCTGACCTTAGTGGTGGGCAAGTTGTTGGAAGGAATCCTGAGTGACAGGATGTATATGTATTTGGAAAGGCAAGGACTGATTAGGGATAGTCAACATGGCTTTGTGCGTGGGAAATCATGTCTCACAATTTTGATTGAGATTTTAAAGAAGTAACAATGAAGATTGATGAGGACAGAGCAGTAGATGTGATCTATATGGAAGTCAGTAAGGCGTTCGACAAGGTTCCCCATGGGAAACTGATAAGCAAGGTTAGATCTCATGGAATACAGGGAGAACAGTGGGCGGCACAGTGGCACAGTGGTTAGCACTGCTGCCTCACAGCGCCGGAGACCCGGGTTCAATTCCCGCCTCAGGCGACTGACTGTGTGGAGTTTGCACGTTCTCCCCGTGTCTGCGTGGGTTTCCTCCGGGTGCTCCGGTTTCCTCCCACAGTCCAAAGATGTGCAGGTCAGGTGAATTGCCCGTAGTGTTAGGTAAGGGGTAGATGTAGGGGTATGGTTACGCTTCGGCGGGGCGGTGTGGACTTGTTGGGCCGAAGGGCCTTTTTCCACACTGTAAGTAATCTAATCTAAACTATCCATTTGGATACAGAACTGGCTCAAAGGTAGAAGACAGAGGGTGGAGGTGGAGGGTTGTTTTTCAGACTGGAGGCCTGTGACCAGTGGAGTGCCACAAGCCTTACTTTTTGTCATTTACATAAATGATTTGGATGCAAACATAAGAGGTACAGTTAGTAAGTTTGCAGATGACACCAAAATTGGAGGTGTAGTGGACAGCGAAGAGGTTTACCTCAGATTACAACAGGATCTGGACCAGATGGGCCAATGGGCTGAGCAGTGGCAGATGGAGTTTAATTCAGATAAATGCGAGGTGTTGCATTTTGGGAAAGCAAATCTTAGCAGGACTTATACACTTCATGGTAGGGTCCGAGGGAGTGTTGCTGAACAAAGAGACCTTGGAGTGCAGGTTCATAGCTCCTTGAAAGTGGAGTCACAGGTTAGATAGGCTAGTGAAGAAGGCGTTTGGTATGCTTTCCTTTATTGGTCAGAGTATTGAGTACAGGCGTTGGGAGGTCATGTTGTGACCGTACAGAACATTGGTTAGGCCACTGTTGGAATATTGCGTGCAATTCTGGTCTCCTTCCTATAGGAAAGATGTTGTGAAACTTGAAAGGGTTCAGAAAAGATTTACAAGGATGTTGCCAGGGTTGGAAGATTTGAGCTACAGAGAGAGGCTGAACAGGCTGGGGCTACTTTCCCTGGAGCGTCGGAGGCTGAGGGGTGACCTTATAGAAGTTTACAAAATTATGAGGGGCATGGATAGGATAAATAGACAAAGTCTTTTCCCTGGGATAGGGAAGTCTAGAACTAGAGGTCATAGGTTTAGGGTGAGAGGGGAACAATATAAAAGAGACCTAAGGGGCAACCTTTTCATGCAGAGGGTGGTACGTGTATGGAATGAGCTGCCAGAGGTTGTGGTGGAGGCTGGTACAATTGCAACATTTAAGAGGCATTTGGATGGGTATATGAATAGTAAGGGTTTGGAGGAATATGGGCTGGGTGCTGGCAAGTGGGACTAGATTGGGTTGGGATATCTGGTCGGCATGGACAGGTTGGACTGAAGGGTCTGTTTCCATTCTGTACATCTCTGTGACTCTAAGTCCACACTGACCCTCTGAAGAGTAACCCACCCCGACTGATTTCCCTCTGACTAATGCACCTAACACTATGGGCAATTTAGCATGGCCAATTTACCTAACCTGCACATCTTTGGATTGAGGGAG
Source organism: Chiloscyllium punctatum (assembly GCF_047496795.1). Classification (NCBI taxonomy): domain Eukaryota; kingdom Metazoa; phylum Chordata; class Chondrichthyes; order Orectolobiformes; family Hemiscylliidae; genus Chiloscyllium; species Chiloscyllium punctatum. The sequence goes on from NC_092749.1 coordinate 85,856,701, forward strand.
GAAACCGGAGCACCTGGAGAACACCCATGCAGAAGAATGTGCAAACTCCACACAGACAGTTACCCGAGGCTGGAAACTAACCTGGGGCCCTGGTGCCTTCGGTCTAACAGTCCCTTCATCTTTCCCATTCATTCTCATCAACTTCAGAAGTTTTATATTGGTGAATGCTTCAGTCGGGAAAATGATACCTAATTACTTAAATATTTTATTCCTGCAATAAAATTGGTTGTTAATGTCCTTTTTGCTTTTTGTGAAGGGAGTAAATGGTATAGTATGAGTGCATGCATACATTCATTCATTTGGTTCTCACATAAGCACTGTGTCCATTATTATGCGTTTGTACATAATAAAATTGTATGGATGCTTTTTTGTGCGAATCATTGTTTTATTTATTTGAATTTTCAGATCAAAACATTAAAAGTTCAAAAATGTCCTATTGATGTTGAAAATCTTTCAATGTATATTTTAATATATAAAATATTTTTACATGTACCTTTGTCATTGACTAACTTTCTTCGTTATGGTTCAAGTTTAATGCCTTTATCTCTAGGCTGCTGGGATCAGATTAGATCATTGATTATAAATCAAAGTGTTCCTTTAATCATGAAAAATTCAATTTGGCTGAGCATAAACTATTTGTTGAGAGTTTATGGCACAAGGGGTAGCATTCATACCTCTGAGGCAGAATCTTTATTTTTTGAGCACCACTCCAGAATTGATGGCTACAGAAGGTGCATTCACAACTTGGTCAAACAAGTCGATTATCAGTTGGTAAGCACGGAAGAATCTCATGGTTAGCCCTCCCTGGTGTGGAGTGGTGCCCTTCAAGCTATATAGTCTTTAGTGATGGGGAGTGGCAGACTTGTTCCAGGAAAATTTAGTTACAGTTGCATGCATATGAAGATGTTTTGTCTGCCTCATATCATTAAGAAATGAGAATATCTGCAAGTCCGAAATGATTTGTTGCAGTAGTATCCCCTACCTCTGGGATAATGTTGCATGCCACAAATGGTGTTCCCACCAGTTCTTCCTGGTAAATGAATTGTGAGATATATTCTACTTGATTTGCCAGTTTTAAAATTATATAAAGAATCTTACTTTATGCAGATATCTACTCATAACACGTTTTAAAGTTTCTTGTTTGCATGTGTGTGGTTAGTGAAATAACTCCAATTACACTGGTGTCCTGTCACCAAGTCACCCTTTATTTAAACATGGAGAGTCCTTGACATTGATCCAGCTCCCTCAAAGTTAACTCTCAGATTGAACAGAATGTCAGACACTCCTGTTCTTTTTTTTTCTACCCGAGTGGCCAGTGACAAGCACTGCCCTTTTTTTTGGTTATTTTTTTTCTTTTTTTTCTTTTTTTTCTTTTTTTTAAACCCCCCCCCCCCCCCACACTACCGCCTAACTGCAGTAGTGCTTATTTTTTCCCCAGCACCCATGGTGTGTGTGTACAGGTGTGAGACACAGTGAAAGACACAAAGTGCACGGATCTTTATTCAATTGCCACCACCAGGAAGATAGGAAAAACGCCCCAGTGGCCAGTGACAAGCACTGCCCTTCAAACCAAAGGGCAATGCTGTGTGAACAAAAAGGTGAAGGGGAGGGTAGGGATTAAATCAAAATAGAGTTGGAATTCCTGTTCTTTTTTTTTCTCTTTTTTTAATGATCCAATTTCTCCAGGAGGGAAGGAAACACTCGAGTGGCCAGTCACAGCTCCAGGGTGTTGGTGGACACCGCGTCGGTATCAGGCATCAGACTCCCCCCCCCCCCCCCCCCCCAAAAACACAGCGAGTAACAGTAACACACTGACTATGGCCCAGCCAGCACAGAGTCAGTACCCAAAATTGAGAAGGCCCCGAATCTCCTGTTTATATCTTTTTTAAAGGCAATGCAAGCCATGTATTTTTTTAAATTTTTTTTTATTTTTAAAAAAATTTTACCCCCACACTACCGCCTAACTGCGGTAGCGCTTATTTTTTCCCCAGCACCCATGGTGTGTGTGTGCAGGTGTGAGACACAGTGAAAAGACACAGAGTGCACGAATCTTTATTCAACTGCCACCACCAGGAAGATATGAAAAATACCCGAGTGGCCAGTGACAAGCACTGCCCTTCAAACCACAGGGCAATGCTGTGTGAACAAAAAGGTGAAGGGGAGGGTAGGGATTAAATCAAAATAGAGTTGGAATTCCTGTTCTTTTTTTTCCTGTTTATTATTTTTTTTTCTTTTTTTTCTTTTTTTTTCTTCTTTTTTTTTACCCCAGCACCCATGGTGTGTGTGTGCAGGTGTGAGACACAGTGAAGGACACAAAGTGCACGAATCTTTATTCAATTTCCACCACCAGGAAGATAGGAAAAACACCCGAGTGGCCAGTGACAAGCAAAGCCCTTCAAACCACAGGGCAATGCTGTGTGAACAAAAAGGTGAAGGGGAGGGTAGGGATTAAATCAAAATAGAGTTGGAATTCCTGTTCTTTTTTTTTATATTTAACCCCCACACTACCGCCTAAGTGCGGTAGTGCTTATTTTTATTCCCCAGCACCCATAGTGTGTGTGTGTGCAGGTGTGAGACACAGTGAAAAGACACAAAGTGCACGAATCTTTATTCAATTTCCACCACCAGGAAGATAGGAAAGACACCCGAGTGGCCAGTGACAAGCACTGCCCTTCAAACCACAGGGCAATGCTGTGTGAACAAAAAGGTGAAGGGGAGGGTAGGGATTAAATCAAAATAGAGTTGGAATTCCTGTTCTTATCTGTCAGTCAGGACTTCCTGATTGGACCAGATTAACACCCTCAAATAGGATATTCATTTCTGTGAGGTCCACCTGGCTGTTCCCTCCCCCTCTGAGTCCAAGGACATAGGTTGATTCTTTTATCTGTAGTTCCTCCTAGGGCATTTAAGCACTAGGTCACATTCCTCCAACTCTGCCTCTGATATGGGCAGGATGTAACACATGGTAGCTCATCTCTTGCACAAATTCATTCTCTTCTTCAGCCGGCAAAGGGTCGAGGTGGTGATATCCACCATGCTCATCTCAGAATCTAAGATATCTTCAACACTTAATGGAAAGGGTGAACACATGAGTTCTAGAGCAGTTAGAAAGGCAGTTAAGGAGTTGGGCACATTTTCTTTCCACACTGTTTGCGAGTTTGTGGCTTTCATATGGTCCACATGCTTTTCAGGACCGTGGCACCCACCTGAAATTCATACATCACTGGACTTTGTTTCGACCACACCTCTTACCCATGCAAGGCTATTCCTGTTGTTCCTACACCAAAGTAATCTGTCTCTCTCACTTAGCAGGTTCTTATGTCTGGCATTGGCATTCCTGATGCCGTTTGACCCACCAAGTCCAGGAAGATGTTCTCCCCACTAGCCACACTGCTGAAACTATCCCTGTAGGTGCGTGAAGGTTGGTTTTATAACCAAATAGGAAAAGGGATAGTTTGGTATCTAATGAGGTTGTAGGTTGTTTCTTTAAGCCTGCCTGCAAAGTTTGGATTGCTCTTTCTGCCAGATTATTGGATGATGGATGGCATGGAGCTGTCCTTATATGTTGAATACCATTCGACTTTAGGAAATATTGTTGGTAAACAGTGGCCCATTATCTGTGGCCAACTCTTCCAGGAGTCCACGTACCTGGTTCCCTGATGCATATTGGTTCTCAGTCTAGCTTAGTTTAAGGGTTGGACTCCAGAGTGAATTTTGTTAAAGGGCTCTTCAATCATTGCAATGGCTGCATCAGTATCAACCTCCATTAGAATCAGGTGACCATCTATCCAGATGTTTAGATTAGATTACTTACAGTGTGGAAACAGGCCCTTCGGCCCCCACCGACCCTCCGAAGAGCAACCCACCCAGATCCATTCCCCTACATTTACCCCTTCACCTAACACTACAGGCAATTTAGCATGGCCAATTCACCTAACCTGCACATCTTTGGACTGTGAGAGGAAACTGGAGCACCCGGAGGAAACTCCACACAGACAGTTGCCTGAGGCAGAAATTGAACCCAGGTCTCTGGCGCTGTTAGGCAGCAGTGCTAACCACTGTGCCACCGTGCCACCCATAAATTATTTTAATTTATTCTGATTTGGATGCTGCTAAGTAATTTAACTGTTCCAAACCAAATGTAGGTGGACTTTTCAGGGTGCGCACCATCTGGATACTGCCCTATGAGCTCTCCTACTCACTTTAGGTCTAGTGAAACTCTTTTGCTATCTTGATCCCACATACCAGCAGCAACCACAAAAGATTGTTGACCCAGCTCCTAAAGAAAATGTTTGAACCGTTTAGCCAAGGCTTGGCTTCATTTTTGGGTTTTGTTGTGGTCTTACTGCTCAGAATATATCTTGAGTGAGGCTATGCAATTGCTTTCACTCAAGTGGTGTCCCCCAAGCTGTCAGACTGGTAAACGTATCTATTTGCATCAGAACATCCTCACCTCACATGCTCGACTTGCCACATTTTCCAATGATAAAGCCAGTTGTACTGCCTGTTTGAAGTCCAGTTGGGCTTCAGCTAGTTGGTACTTTTGCATGGTTACATAATTAATCCCACTTACCAATGGTTTCTCAGTATCTTAAGGTTTAAACCAAGGTCACATGCCTCGGCCAGTCATCTTAACTTTGTCAAAAATCCTGATACATATTCCACAGGTTCTCAATTTGCTGAGCGAAACTGATGTCATCTCAGAATTAGAGGAGGCTTCAGATCGTAATATTTCTTAACAAAATCCATCACTTCTTGAAAGGTTTTAGTTTCTGGTGCCTCAGGGGAAGTTAGGTTCCTAATACCTGAAAAAGCTGCAGGTCTACAAGCTCTCAGGAAAATTAGTTGTTGCTTTCCATCTGCCTCAATGTCATTTGCCCAGAAAAAGTAGCATATTCTTTCCACGTAGTGGACCCAGTCTTCGATGGCAGAAGCAAACAAGTCAAGGTTCCAAAATAATGGCATAATGCCAGAAATGCTTAAGCTCCCAACTCAAGAACAACTGTTGCAAGCAAATTTCTTCAGGAGCTTGCTTTTCTCTCATCGCCACTGAAGTATCTCCACAGTGGCTGGTATCACCAGCAAGTCACCCTTTATTTACACGTGGAGAGTCCTTGACACTGAGCCAGCACCCTCAGAGCCAGCTTTCAGAGTAAACAGGATGTCTGACACTCCTATTCTTTTTTCCTTTTTCTTTTTTCTGCGTTTTTAGCCCCCCTGCCCTAATATCATCTTCTGAAGCTTCAAGTCTGATTGACACTGCACCATTAAAGGCTCTCCATGCATGCTAGTTTCCTTTTATTAAATATCAAAGGTTATCAGCTAGTGTGTTTGATTAGGCAAGGGGGCGGTGTGGAGTGGGTCTGAAATGGAATAATTATGTAAGTACTCATTACAAAATTGATCGGATATGTGAACAGACCTTTCCTCATCTGTATGTCCTTGCCACAACAGAATGTCCTCCTCCGACTTCCAATGGCACAGGTTCTGACAGACAACAGTGAAATGACACTCATATTCTTATCTGTCATCCAGGGCTCCCTGATTGGACCAGATTAAGAGCCCCAAACAGGGCACTCATATTATGACCTCATTATAATCACTACAGTTAGTATTTATTTTCTCTGTTGCCGTCTCTAATATGTAAAAACATAAACTTCCAATGTACTATCTATAATCCTCAGAAATTATGTTGGCAGTTTGGTTAAAGAGAAAGTTACCTGCATCCAATGCATCAAGTCAGACTTGTACAGGAAATAGATAATATTTTAGGCAAACACCTGTCATGGATTTCAGAAGTTATAATTTGGTAAAAGACAGTAATTAACTTTGATTTCAACTGGGTTATAAGACCTAATAAATGGAACAGAAAATTTGTGTCTCTAAAAAGTTGAAATGCATGCTGGAATTGGATATACTCGAGATTTGGGACCAAACTGAATCTAATAAACCATTAATCTTCTGATAAGCTTGAAGAGATTCATGGTCAGCTAGGGTTTCCACCCCGCACACACACATCCTTTGATATCAAGGTCACCATTGACAGCCTAAGGGATATTTATTCTTCACATCCCCTCGTATTTGCATTGGGTGTTGAGAACATACATATATTTATGCATTATGAAGATTGGAAAATTGAAAATTTCAGCAATTTTCATGCAAAGGATTTATCATGTGACTTATTAGAACTCAAAAGTCAAAAGGTCAAGGGAACTTGGGATCATTGTTTACAAAATGCCAGGTGACTTGAGGAAGGAAGCTTCTAAACAAGAGATGAAAGAATGCGTTATGGCATATAATTGCTGGTCAAATTAACTAGGCTTTAGAGGGGCCCCTATACAAGACTTTCTGAACTGTTATGTAGGATTCTGCACTTAACAAGCAGCAAAATTATTTTCCTAGCTATGTGCAACTTGCCAGGTCACTGAGGTGAATATACTTTGAAGAGTGCTTCTTCCTTCGCATTTCTGTTATATGGAGAACAATTTCAAATTCTCTAATCTTTCTACATATCTGAAGTTTCTCTATGCTTGATGCCATCTGTAATTACATTGTTGCAATTTGCTCCTCCACAATATAGTATTTTGACTCGTTAAGAGGTTGGTATCATCTCCTTTTATTTGCAGTTGCCCTCAATTTAAAGATGTTTCATGTTACAACCCTGAACATCTTTTAAAATTGCATTTTTGCTGATAAGGTGGTATATATCACTATTCAGTGATGTTGATTGAGGAATACATATTGGCAAGGATACCAGAGATTGCTCCCATGTTTTTTTTTAAATAGCAGCATGTATTATTTTATGTTCAGTTGAGAGATAGAACCTTGGTTTACTGGCTCATCTGAAATAAGGCATCTCCAATCATTCTTGGTCCTTCAATTCTGCACTGTTACCTGCCTGGATTCTTTGCTCATGTTGCTGTATCAGAATGAGGGTTTTAAAGTAGAGGAACATGTGATCACAGGGTACTGAAGTACCAAAAATAGATCTCAGAACAAATAGCAAGTATTTGAGCTGGCAAACCCAACAGTTCAAATAATTTAGGAGCATATTACTGCAGATGCTGGAATGTGTAGTGAAAACAAAAAATACTGGAAATCGCAACAGGTCGGGCAGCATCCATGGAAAGAAAGCAAGCTAACATTTCTAGTCTAGATTATTCTTTATCAGTGCTGACATGAAGCGGATGAAGAGTCATCTCAACTCGAAACGTTAGCTTGCTTTCTCTCCATGGATGCTGCCTGACCTGCTGTGATCTCCAGCATTTTCATTTTCAGTTCAACTTGTGTTGGGGTGAAACTGCAGTTTTGTATAGTTGCGAATAACAGGCATGACCAGGATTCAATAATTCATTTGATGCTGGACTCTGTACTGAAAACCAACAAATGCTGGAGATCACAGCCAGTCAGGGAGCATTCATGGAGAGAAAGAGAGCAAGCTAATGTTCGAGTCCAGATGACGCTTCTTCATAGCTGACATGAAGTGGGAGGGGACAGCATTTATACATTGTAGTTTGGAGGTTGGGAGAGTGGTGTTGATGGTGGGTTAATGGGTGGAGGGTACTGTTGGAGAAAATATGTTTCTAGTTTACATTAAGTGACCGGATGTGAGAATGGCAGATCAATGGTGTGTCTCCTGCCAGACTGAAAGGGCAGTAAGGGGGATGGGGAGGGAACGATTTGATAACAAGCTAAAAGAAAGGAAACAAATGGTTCACAATTTAATGTTGTTAATCTCAATACAGAAGAACCTCGACTCTCTGAAGAACACGGGCGGGCAATATGTCATTCGGTTAATCGAGTTCCAGATAATTGAATGCTGGATAACATAGTTTAGCCAAACATTGGGACGTTGTGACTTTGCCAGATAATCTGATATTCGGATAATCGAATGCTGGATATTCGAGGTTCTTCTGTAGTAAGTTCAGAAGACTGAAAAGTGCCTAGTCAGAAGCTGAGATTTTGTCGTCCAGTTTGCGGTGTGTTTCACTAGGACATTGCAGTGTGCCGAAGACAGACATGTGGGCATGCGAGTAGGAAGCTGTGTTAAAATGAACAGCTATGGGAAGGTCGGGACCCTGCTAGTATGCAGACTGGAGATGTTCCACAAAGTGGTCACCCAGTCTGCATTTTGTTTCTGAAATGTAGAGTAGGCCACATTGGATGCAACAAATACAGTACACAGGATTTGAGGAGGTACAGATAAAATGTTGCTTCACCTGGCAAGACTGTTTAGGCCCTTGGATGGTGAGCAGGGAGGAGGTGAAAGGGCAGGTGTTGCACCTTCTACCGTTAAGTGGGAAGGTGCCGTGGAGAGAGGGGGAAGTGTTGGTGGTTGTGAAATAGACTAGAATGATCCCTGCAAGATGCAGTTGGGGGAGTGAGGGGAAGGTGTGTTTGGTGGTGATGTTCTGCTGAAGTTGTCTGCAATGGCTGAGATGATCCATTGAATGTGGAGGCTGGTGGGGTGAAAAGTGAGGACAAGGGGAACCCGATCACGCTGTTGTGAGTGATGGGAAGAGACAAGGGTGGGAGCATGGGTGATAGGTCATATGCGATTGAGGACCCTGTCAATCACAGTGGGTGGAAGAAGCAAGCCATATCAGCAGTACTGTTTTGGAAGGTGGCATCACTCAAATAGATGCGATATAGGTGAAAGAACTGGGTGAATGGGATGGAGTTCTTGCAGGACGTGGGGTGTGACAAGATTTGGTGAAGGCAGCTATGGGAGTCCATGGCTTTATAGTGGATAGCAGTGGACAGTTTATTCCTCAAAATGGAGGTAAAGTGGTCAAAGAAGGGAAGGGAACTGTTGGAAATGTATGATGTGCAAGTTATAGAGGGGAAGAAATTAGAGGCAAAATTAATGAAGTTTTCAAGGTCCTAGGGAGAGCATGAAACAGCATGGAAGCAGTCGCGATGTACAAAAAAAAAGTTGTGGGAGCAGGCCACTGTAAGACTGGAACAAGGATTGTTCCACATACCCCATAAAGAGGCAGGCACAACTGGGACCCATGCAGGTGCCTATAGTTACTTCTTTGACTTGGCAGAAGTGAGATGAATTAAAAGAGAAATTATTCAGTAAGAGAACAGATTCACCCAGGCGGGAGGAGAGTGGTGGTGGATGGGGATTGTTCAGGCCTTTGGTTGAGGAAGAAGCCGAGAGCTTTCAGACCATCCTGGTGGGGAATGAAGGTATAGAGGGATTGGACATTCATGGTGAAAAGGAGGCAGTTAGGGCCAGGGAACTGGAAATTATCAATATAGGGGAGGGCATCAGAGGTTGTAGGTGGGCAGGGCCTGGACAAGTGGAAAGAGGATGAAGTCAAGGTAGGAGGAAATGAGTTCAGTGGGGCAGGAACAGGCTGATATGATGGGTCTACTGGGACAGTCTTTCTCTGCTATTTCAGATAACTTCAGCAGAACGCAATCACCCAACATATCTTCCCGTCATTCCCCCCGTCGGCATTTCACAACGATCATTCCCTCTAAGACACCCTACTCCATTGCACAACCACCAACACCACCCCTCCTCCAAGGCCATGTAACCACAGAAGGTGCAACACTTGTCCGTTCACCTCCCCCTTCACTTGTTCAAGTCTTATACTGACCCCCACCCACAAACTTTATTTTTAATACATTGACGACTGCTTCAGTGCCACTTCATACTCCCACCAGGACCTTGAAAACTTTGATAATTAGGCCTCCAATTTCCACCCCTCTTTAACTTACACACCATTCATTTTTGACACTTCCCTTCCTTTCCTTGATCTCTCTGTTTCCATTTCAGGGAATTATCTGTCTACTCACATCCACTACAACTCCATGGACTCCCATAGCTACCTTCACTACAGCTCATCACACCCCACATCCTGCAAGGACTCCATCCCATTCTCCCAGTTCCTTCACCGATGTCATATCAGTTTGGATGGTGCCAACTTCAAAAAAGGTGTTGCTGAAATGACAAATGCTTCTTCCAACCAATGTGTTTAACAATGCCCTCAACTGCATCTGACTTATCTCCCATGCTTTTACCTTTGCCCCTCCCCATCACCTTCAACTTTACGTCCGATCATTCTCCGCTATTTCAGACAACTCCAGCAGAATGCTACCACCAAACACATCTTCCCCTCATTCCCCCGTCTGCATTTCGTAGGGATCATTCCCTCCAGGACACCCTAGTCCTTTCCACAATCACCAATACCACCCATCAATTCCACGGCACCTTCCCATGTAACCACAGAAGGTGCAACATCTGGCCTTTCACCTCCTTCCTGCTCACCATCCAAGGGCCTAAACAGTCACGCCAGATGAAGCAGCATTTCATCTGCACCTCCTCCAAACCGCGTATTGTATTCACTGCATCCAATGTGGCCTACCCTACACTGGAGAAACCAAATGCAGACTGGGTGACTGCTTTGCAGAACAACTCCAGCGAGTGTGCAAGGATGGCCCTGACTTTCCCACAGCTGGTCATTTTAACAGTTTCCTGCTCGCATGCCCACTTGTTTTGTCCTTGGCATGCTGCATTATTCCAGTGAAACGCAGCACAAACTGGAGGGACAACATCTCATCTTTAGACTAGTCTCTTTACAGCTTTCTGGACTTAATATTGAGTTTAATACCTTTAAACAGTGAACCATTTGTTTCCTTTCTTTTAGCTTGTTATCATGTCATCCCCTTCCCCATCCTATTTTCTCCTTTCAAGTCTGACAGGAGACACGCCATTGTTCTGCCATTCTCACATCCTGATCATTTAATGTAAGCTACTAACATCTTTTCTCCAACAGCACCCTCCACCCCCCCACCCTCACCACCACCCCCCTCCCCAAACTATCACATAAATGCTGTCTCCTTCACATTTCATTTCAGCTCTGATGAAGCATCATCTAGACTTGAAACATTAGCCTACTCTCTCTCCTTGTATGCTGCTTGACCCACTGTGATCTCCAGCATTTGTTGTTTTAAGTGCATGTAGTTTATTATGAAATGAGGACGGCCTGGATTTTCCAATGGTCTTCACGACCCTGATGTCAAAACTAAAAAAGTGGTCCCAAGGTTAGTCACTGGATAATCACATTGTTACATTTATTATTAAGGTTAAGAAGAAATAGATGGTACCTATTAATTATCTAAGAACATCTATAGGGAACACATGTAATATTGGAGGGTAGAAGGAGCTGTAAATAAACTCTATCCACAAAACAAAATGTCTTTTCTATGTCACTGGCTGTCTTAGATTCAGATGAGATCAGTTTCAGACAATGATTGCCTAAATGTGAGGAAGCAAAATATTTCCATCTACTTTTAAAGGGGGAAGGCGGGGGTTGGGAACATGTCAGCTCACTGGATCACATATCAATCAGTTTATTAAGGGTGGATACCATGCCTCATTGTAGGCCTTGACGCTGAGGCTGCCAGCTAGTTTGAGATAGGTAGTTGGGAAGTTGGTAAGAAGAAGCGTTTTAACTAACACTCATTGACTACTTGCATGTCATAGTTGTTGCCAAATTGAGAAAATTTGCCATGGGAAGTTCTTGCCAGCAGATAACTGCTGAGGTGGCAAGAAGGTGAGTTTATCTTCAGGGCCAACTCATTCCATTATTTCCCCTTTTCACTAATTCAAGGGAGGGAAAAAGAGCTCAGAAGGAATTTATATTTTAAATTAGTATTAGATATTCTTCTCAAATGAAGTATGGATGTTCTGTGAAGCTGAATCTCCACAGAAGGAAAGATGAAGTTGAAAAACAGACATAGGCTAAATCCTTGAGTTAGACAAGTAAAAACAAGATATAGCCTTGACATGTTGCTTCCTACTAGAAGCAGGACCGGGTGCAAAGTATACTCAGAACTAAGTGCTCAGGATTTGGACAGTGAAGAAGGTTTACATAATCTATTAATATCTGCGGTCCAAGTTTATTTTTAAGAATGACCTATTAAATGTTTACAAGGCATGACCAGATTTTGATAAAGCAGGATGAATATTCTTTAGAAGGGTATGTCGTGGCATTTAACAGACTATAAACAAAGTTGCAAAAATTCTACTTGAAATATCGTAACAAATGGCTCACCTTGGAATTGTTAGGCTGTGTTGGTGTCAAACATGAACCAATTCCTTATACTCACTGATTTTCAAATGTATCATGCTTTTGGAACAGATGTCAGGAGCCTTAAAATATTCCTGGAGAAACATACATTGCCACTGGTTAAAGTAACATTCAGCAATAACGCAAAGAACAGAGGATTGAATGAAAGTGATAATGTGAGATGTACAGTTACAGACTGGATGTGACAGGAGAATTAAAATAAACTGTAGCGAGGATAGAGGGTACCTCTGGCAATTGTAACAAACCAATTGGAATTGGTGTACTAAATTGGAAACAGAAGAATGAAATCCAGGGATACCCAGTTTATGAATAAAAGGTATTTTAGATGTGAGTCAAAATAACATTATGCAGTGAATAGCACCATTTTTAAAATTATGCATGGAAGGATCAGAAGGAGAAGATGGTGGTATAGATCAGGCAGAAGAATTGGCACTAGATACAAGGAGCTTCTGTCAGGAACCAATGCTTTAATTGCAGACTCATTCAGTTATCCTGTGTTGGACAGTGGATGCTCATATGCAATGTGACAAATGGATTAGCTAGAATTTTAGTTAGATTATTTAATTAGTAAGGACCAAAGTAAGACGAAGGAATTTGAAAGTTCTACCTGCTCCAGGTTTGGGAATGACAACATGCTGAAACACAAGATTGCCATTCCTTGTAACAGATGATGTGGATCACTTTATTAGCACTGATGTAATGTAATGTGAAATACCCCTGCTGAACAGACCATCTGTCAGTAGGCTCAAATGAAACTGGGCATCGCATATATAAACCAATTTTTTTTTAAGAAGTCAGTGAATTTTCTGTTTACATAACCTGGACATTGTTATTGTCTTCCCTGAAGAAGATGTAACTTCTCCAAGCAAGATAATAAGCAATTGTTCCTGGTATCATGGGATAGGAATTTAAAGCAAATAAAAGGGCAAATTATATTAAAACTACATCATTTTAACTCAAAAATTAAAAATCCTACTAAAGGATGCAGGAGTAAGGGACAAGGAGTAAACTAAGCTTAAAGAAGAGATCAGTAATAAATTTGATAAATGGATATATGTAAGAGGACTGAATCACATTTCATAGTAAGTCTCCCATTAGCAAAAAGCTTTGATAAAGATGTAGCAATGAATTTGAAGGTACGGATTAAGGGATAAAAAAATCACTTTCATTTTGCACTTTGTGGATATGGCAAGTGGAGTTAGTCAGTTGACAATGATAAATATTGAAGAGAAATGAATAATGGTGGACAAAGTAATTGAGAAATAGATACAATGCTTCATAAAATCTTAGTGGATCAAGTTGGAAATTAACATCTTCCCTGACATAGACAGTCCCTGTAAAGGACTTGCTGGAAAAACTTGAGAGCCATAATCCATCTCAATTTTTTTTGTGGGAAAAATCCAAAAATTCCTTCTGTAATGAGTGATCATCCTCTAGCTTGGAAAGATATTATAATTATCTCCACTCTGAACACTAAAATGCATAAATGCAGAGTAGAAGGCATTTATTAAGGCTGACGTCTCGGAAAAGACTTGATAACTCAATAAAGCCATCAGAAATACATTTTAATTTAGAGACACATTACAGAGAAAAAGGGCAGAAAGAATGGGAAGATCCTGGTAAAGTTATAAGTAGTGATGAAAAAAGAGTATCCTTATAGCATGGCAATCAGATTTTTAAGGTGAATTCCTCGAGGTTAATTGACATTGATTACATATGTAGGAAGTTACAGAAAGTGATGAGGCATCATGCATTTTTGTGTACACGTGTTAGATTGTTATGAGGACCAATTATGTCAGATTACGGGGTGACAAAGGAAAGTTGGCACCAAAGCAAGATATATGCCAGAAAGGGCAAGTGAATGTAGAAATACCACCATAATAGGGAGAACAGGGAAAGCCTCTGGCAAATACAAACATTGACTAAACATGCAAGATGAAGGATAGGAAATAAGGGCCATGGATCAGCAAAATTAGGTAAAGAGTGGAAGACCAGAAAATGTAGTATGAGTTCCGAAAGTGGACTGGACATAAACATGATTCCAGGAAAAGATTATAAACTTAAGAAAGGAATTCTAATGATAAAAGATGGGAGGCCGAATAAAGACCAGGACAATGAAATATGCTGGAAACACCATGAGATGTCAATCGTGGTGACAAACAACTCACTGGAGAAAGAGGTTCCACAAGTAACCCTATACTCATACAACATATAAATGCAAAAGATAAGGCTGAAGCATTCTCCACAATCTTCAGCTAGAAGTGTCAGGCAGTTGGTCCATCTCGGCCTCCTCCAGTAGCCCCCATCAGTACAGATACCAGCCTTTAGCCCATTTGATTCACTCCATGTGATATCAAGAAATGGTTGAAGACACTGGATACTGTAAAAACTATTGACCCTGACAACATTCCAGCAATAGTACTGAAGACTTGTGCTCCAGAACTTGCTGCTCTCCCAGCCAAGCTGTTCCAGTTACAACACTGGCATCTACCCAACAACATGGAAAATTGCCCAGCCATGTCCTGTACACAAAAAGCAGAACAAATCCAACCTGGTGAATTACAGCCACACTCTTGATTATCAGTAAAGTGATGAAAGATGTCATCAACAGTGCTGTCAAGCAGCACCTGCTTTGCAATAACTTGCTCACTGATGCCTAGTTTGAGTTCTGCCAGAACTACTCTACTCCTGACCTCATTACAGCCTTGGATCAAACATGGACAAAGTGGGTAAATTCCAGATCTGAGGTGAGAACACAACCCTTGATAACAAGGTCACATTCGATTGAGTGTTGTGTCAAGGAGCTCCAGCAAAAGTGGAATCAGGCGGCAAACGTTCCACTAGTTGGAGTCATATCTGACATAAAAGAAGGTAGTTGTGGTTATTGGATGTCAGTCATCTCAGCTCCGGGAGTGCTTCAGGGTATTGTCCTCAGCCCCACCATCTTCAGTTGCTTTATCAATAACCTTCCCTTCATCCTAAGGTCAGAAGTGGGGATGTCGGTGATAATTGCACAAGTTTCAGCAGCATCTGCTACTCCTCAGATACTGAAGAAGTCAATGTTCAAATGCAACAACATAAAGTCAAAATCCAGGCTGAGGCTAACAAGTGGTACATAACATTTGCACTACAGGCGTTAGCAGGGAAATGATCATCACCAATGAGGGACAATCTAATCATTGACATTCAATGGCATTACCATCACTGAGTGCCCCACTGTCAACATCTCTGTGGTTATCCTTGACCAGAAACTTAACTGGAATCACCACATAAATCACAGTGACTCTAAGAGGAAGTCAGAGGCTAAGAATACTGCAGCAAGTAACTCGCTACCTGATTCCCCAAAGTCCGTCCACCACTACAGGCATCAGTCAGGAGTGTGATGAAATACTCCCCACTTGACTGGATGGGTGCAGCTCCAACAACACTCATGAAGCTTGACACCATCCAGGACAAAGCAGCCTACTCGATTGGCATCATATCCACACGCATCCAATCCCTTCACCAGCAACGCTTAGTAACAACAGTTTGTATTATCTACATGATGTATGGCAGAAATTCACCAAAGATTCTTGAACAACACCTTCTGCACCCATGTCATTTCCATCTAGATGGACAATGGTCAGAGATACTTGGGAACATCACCTGCAATTCCCCTCCAAGCCACTCACCTCCTGACTTGGAAATATATCACTGTTCCATCGCTGTCACTGTGTCAAAATTCTGGAATTCTCTCCCTAATGTCATTATGGGTCAACCTACACCATGTAGACTGCAGCTATTCAAGAAAGCAGCTTACCGCCACCATATCAAGGGGAGTTAGCAACAGGCATAAATGCTGACCAGCCAGCAAGCTCACATACCACGAGTGAATGAAAAAAAAGAAGCCCCTCTGATTGATAAGTTTTAATGGTTACAAGCAGTTAAAGGATAACCTGATAAAGTTGCCAAACTAAAAGATTTGCAAAGGATTGAAAATAATTAAGTGTAGATACTGATGTACCAGATAGAGAATAACCAGCCTTGTCATTCAGATGGTATGCAAAAAAAAGCTCTGTCTTGAATATGTAAGGAAAAAGCCAGACTAGTAGCTCAGGGTTTTGAAGAAAGACTCAGTGACCAAAATAAGCAAAAAGAAGAGGAGCTATGAAAATGTGTTTATGGATTGAATGACAGCGAGGGTGTGATATTTCTCTAAGGTATGTCTTGTACAAAGTAGACAGCATTCCCCTTAAAACAGACACATCAATGTCGTTTTGATATCAAATATTAGTTGGCAAGTGTTGTTACTAGGCACGTTGATGGTTTATGTGAGGATATTTGCAGAAATTGTGCAATGTGTGATAAAATAAAAAAGGAGTTTAAGATTGGTCATCAAACTTTAGAGGGCTTTAAATTCAAGAATCAGATATTAAACAGAAGAAGTCAGGAATGACTTTGGCTGAATGATCTTACTTAGAAGAGGTCAATCTCATTTCAATAAATAGGTCCATATCCACACAGAAATAATTTTTTAAATATCCAAGATTGAAACAGACCAGTTAAGAAGTTTGATTGGTCATTTGAACTCAGACATGATGCCACATGTGAACTGTTGAAACTGAGTTCCATTTTAAAACATGTTATGATTAGGAGGTTCTGAGAGCAAATCAAGTATAAAAAAATTAAATTCAGAGAAAAGTGCAGTCAAGTTTGAAGCTTTGGATCCAGAAGACTTCATTTGCCAATCTACCAGATGCAAATTACTGTACAGCAGTTTATCATCTTAGTAGGAAAGAAGAATAAATGTTATCCATTGATAGACAAGCCAAGGAAAATGAGGGTGCTTGAAAACACTTTAGCTGCTGAAACACTAATGGGGGTGGAGACACTGGGGGGAATAGACATTGGAGAAGAGAGAGAAGGCCCTTTTCCAACTTCAAGCTCCTGCAGAACAGTTTCCTCACAGGTTGTAGCCCTAACAAGCAGCTTTGGAACCAAGAACCACAGAGGCCAAACCAAGAAGTTGAATCAGGAAGACAAGCCAAGAGCATCATCACAACAAAGGTCATCAAAGAGGATATGAAGCCAACCAAGCATTATCTGAACAAGAGCTTCCAGATACAGAATGTGGTGTTGGAAAAGCACAGCAGGTCGGGCAGCATCCGAGGAGCAGGAAAATTGACGTTTCAGCAAAAGTCCCCGAAACTTCAATTTTCATTCTCCATGGATGCTGCCTGACCTTCTGAGTTTCCAGCAGGTGGTTGACTCAAGTCTCCAGCATCTGCAGTACTCACTTTTACCTTCCAGATAAAGCCTGTTCCAAACCAAGAAAACCAATGGCAAGAACCTCGGCAACCTGGACACACTTTAAAACTGTGTTTTCCCTGGTGGTGAGTTGAAACTCCTGAGACCCCAGAGTTTCCAACCTAGCTAGCAGGGAGGGGAAGGCGGGTGGCGATAGTGCAGGGACCTTAAGGGTACGAAACCTGAAGAATGTGTCTGGGATTAAAACTGCTGTTTAGCTTTGAATAGTGTTTTAACCTCTGTTTAATTTGATAGCGTATCTCATTACTGTCCTCTATATAATTGCATCAATTTTATTGCATTTGCCTTTTTAAATTTATTGTATTATACTTACCTTTTTGTACTTAAATAAATGCAGAGATTATTTTGCCCTGAAACACCTGTCTACTTCCTTCTTCATTTCACATTCTCTAAATGTCCAATGTCAGAACCAGGGGTCTGGGGGCGATTTGAACTGCTTAAAAATCAGCAAATTACTGATCACAAACCAGAAATCCTACACACCTGAGAACTGTTCCATGAGGTAGACCACCCTCAGCCACTTGGTATTTTGATTTGAAGTGACCCATTTGAGGGCATGCCTACTTGGAGATAAAACAAACAACTGAGGATGTTGGAAATTTGAAAAAAAAACCTAAAGAAACTCAGTATATCTGACAGCTTCCTTAATTGAATCGTGGAACAGGATTGGCCACCTCCAATAAAATTGCTGAGCAAGTTCTGAGCTAGCAGGTGCAAGTTCAAGGCCTCCATTTGATCTTGATGTTGGAATGTGGAAATCCATGGAAACATTCGGCCTATCTTAGCCCTTCTCCCAGATTTGATTCAAAATGAGTTGCCGCCTTGTTGTTGTAATTTCTGTGCAGATCTGCTATGCTCAGTTGTGTTCAGGTTTGTTTATTTCCATATTTTTGGCTGGAAAATATAACCATTCAATTTACTGAAACAAAATGTTCCCATGGTCAGTAGTTTGCAGAATTCTTAAACAGTATTGATGTAGTGATTGTCACAAGGTTAGCCAAGTGGCCCTCATAGAATATGTGTTACCTGATTGGGGCTATTAATCTGCTCCACCTTAGGAGCCCTGACTAACAGGTAAGAATAGGACTGCCAGCTATCCTATTCATTCTGAAGGAGCTGGATCAGTGTCAAGCACTCTCTACATGTAAATAAAGGGTGACTTGGTGATAGGATACTGGCCGTTATGGAGTTATTTAAATTGACAATTTAAATTTAATGATCTAAGTGATGTAGTCTTTTCAGAAAGTTTAATTTCTCCCCCATAACTCTTTCATGATATTTGTAGATATTATTCAATGCTCTTGAACCACCTTTGATATCTTAGTCTATAAATTACTTCATGTGATTAATTATTTCCATTGGTTTTGAGATGACTAATTAAATAAAATAATACTTGCATTTATAAACTGCTTTTCATGACCTCAGAGCATGTCAGAATGCTTTATACCTAATTCAGTTAGGTTTTACAAACAGCAATCTGATCACGATAGGACAATTTGATTTTAAGTAATGTTAAAATGGGATAATGTTTGAAAAGGTCACAGTGAAGAAGTATGTTTTACAAAATAATGCCATTGGTTATGTCATAGCCCAGAGGGCAGACAGACCTCAGTTTAACAAATGCCAGTAGTTCCAACAGTGCAGTGCTTCTCAGTACTATATTCTGTGTGCAATTTCTTGAAATGAGGAGGATAAAACCTATATTAGGCATGTGCTCATTGCCACAAGTGCAATGGTTTACTGATAAGGCCGCCTGCACAGAATAAATTGTAGATTCTTTGGACAACAGCCAAACCACCAGAGTCTTCCCATTTTTTGAGAAATAAAGCTTTTCTAACATGCATTTCTTTGTTGACATGATATAGTGAAGCCAATAAAATTAAATGAATTTGCCCAAAAAGACTGAGTTGAATGTTTGGAAGATTGGAAAAAGGTTTAGCCTGGGACACGACCAGCTTCTTAAACAGTTATATTACAGCTGGAGTATATGAATTTGTCACTTTGTTTATTGCTAGAAAAAGGATGGATCAGTTTGAACATGAGAAGATTGAAGAAATAGCTCGGTTAGATGAGTACAAGAAGGAGGAAATGAAGAAACTACAAAAAGCAAAGCAATTGTCTGAAAAACACTCAGCAACGAGAGCTATTTTTGATAAGAAAGAGAATGAAGAGATGGAGGTAGGTCAGGATCCTGGCAAAATACAAATAATTCTTCAGTCAATGCTAATGCAAATGAAAAAGGCTGGTTAGCTGAGTTGGCTAGGCGACTAGTATATGGATCAGATAACAGAATCGATCCTGATTTCAGCAGATAGACTGCTTCTTCAGTCAGGCCATTGTATAAAACATGACAATTCTGCCATGATTCAGCAAATAATTACCAAGATCTTGCCTTTGAACAGAAGAAGAAGAAAAAGAAAAAGATCTCAGAAACAGAAAAATTTGTGAAGTGTTGCAAAAAGGACATTGCCAAATTGGCATCTTGGTTCACACCCACATATTTTTTGCTTCCAGTATTGAAAAATTAGACATCAGTTACTTATTGCCCAAGACTAATTTTTACTGTTCCCTTTCACTTACCTAGATAATCATTAATCAGATGGAACCAAACATATCTAATTTTAATAATTAGAGACATATTGGGAACCAGGTCTTTCATATATATCTGGAATACACTTATTGATGAAAAACACTGACTATGGTAAACATTATAATGTATTGGTTGATGAAGTTGTTGAAATCTTGCAGCAAAAAAACAAATTGCGACTGATGTTTATGTCAGTTTACTCATTTATGAAGGTGTAGAGGTGTACTGTACCATTGAGAGAGTTGAAGCTGGCAGGACCTAGAAAGGCACAGAGTATGCTGAAAAAATTAAAAATGTATCATTTGGTTGAAACAAATAGCTGGAGCTGCATTATCATGGTACAAAACAAATTCAAATTTGGCCAAGTAGTTAAAATTATGCCCCAGATACCAAAATTCAATCAAATTTGAATTTTACTGATTTGGACGACATCAAACCAAAGAAATGATCCGATGTTTTGGGGACATTTTGAGCAGCAGAGAATAGCAAAGAGCAGCCAAGCAAGTACCAAGACTGCCAGCAGACTATCTCTCTGAAAGATATCTATCCAGAACAAATCTGTGCAGCAGAATACTGAAGCCGACCTAGAGAAATCTACAAAGAAAGCTTGACATCCGAAGATGATAACTGGTTTTGAAATTGATTTGCCATAAACTTAAGAGGGAATTTATTGGACCAGTATTGTAGAGTAGGAGTTAAATATAGGTTGTTGTCTAATGTTCTTTTTTGGACTTAAAAGAAATAAATTGTTAATTTTTTTCTTTACATAGAAGGATTTTTGTGGTTCTTGGTCACTCATACTTTAACAGATTATGGGGCGTGGTGAGCTTTTCTGTGGGTCTGGTTCAAATTAACAGAGGGTTTTTACTCCATGTCGTAACACTCACCCAACTAATGTCCAGCTTTCTGGATCAAACGGCAGTCGTTTGAAATCCTGCTTCAGGATTCAAAAATTGTATCTAGTGCCCTATTAGATTAACACACTGAAAAACATATTTTTCGATATTTTGTTTAACTTACATGCTCAACATACAATGCTGTTTTTAACAATGCGACAGAGTATTTTACTTTCTGAGCAGTTTGGTTCTAGTAGATGTCTTTAAACAAATGCACTTTCTTATCAGGCTTGCTTTACTCACTGTAAGAACCATGTGCATTGTGTGACATGCAGATATAGATATTGATATTTTCTGTTTTGCTGAAACTTTCTCAATTGCAGTTTAATATTGCATTGTTTGTCCATCCTTGCATAAGTATAGTAATGAAAAGTGCCTATATAAATGTAATCCTTTTTTTAATGTCATTTCATGATGACCCATAATATGTACACCCTAAGTGTTTACATTGAATTTATATATGACCAAATTTAAGAATATGTGACATGTGGTTTAGTGTTTTGAAACTATTTATTTAGTGTTGTTTATTCATGATGACTGTTTTATCCCTTCCTCTCTAATCTTATTAGTTTTTGAAGCATCAGCTAAGTCAGCTCCAGGAAGACTTCAGAAAAAATGAATCAAAATGGTCTCATGCCCACAAATGCCTACGAAATCAGATTGACACATTGACCAAGGAAAACATTGAACTACGTGATGAGTTGAAAGCCGTAGACTGTCATCGACAGGAACCTATGAAAAAGACTGAGATCAGCAAGAAATTTGAAACACCAGTATGAAATTTACTATTGTTCAATATTATTCACTGCGGAATTTTAATCAAAGCTACAGTTGCGGTTTAACGTTACAGTAATTAAGAAGTGTTCAACATAATGGATTTGCTTCATTTAAGATAAAAGTAGATCCTGCATTATGTCAGACTTTCACAATGTCAGAACATCCCTAATGCTTTGCAACAATGAAATACCTCTAAGGTGCAACTGGTGTTCTAATATAGAAAACACAGCAACTAACTTAGATACTGCAAGGTCCCCCAAACAGCGATATGATAAGTAGTGATATAGTATATCATCATCTGTGTTAGGTATTGTTTGAACACTAAATATTGATCAAGACACAGCAGAGAACTCTCTTGCTACTCTTTGGGGATAATGCTAGAGATCTTTTATGTTCACCTGAGCAGGAAGATAAGGCCTCTGTTAAACATTTCAACTGTGCACTTAACCTAGTTTGAAAGATATTTGCCAATTACATGCCCATTCTGAATTTTGATAAATATAGTCTGTATTTTCTTGCAATCCTCATTTGAATAAGCCCTAATTTAGTCCTTTTGCAAATCTTGAAATGGTGCTTCTGATTCCTTAGTCTATATTGTGAACATAAGTGGGGAATAACAGTGGTCCAGCAAGAATTCTGATAGGACACTTTTTCGCCATTCTGAACAATTGCCTTTCGCCCTTTCTGTTTACTATTTTGTTATCAGCTTTCTATCCATTTGGCCACTTGTGTTCTAACTCTATGCACTCTGACTATAAACAGAGTCTGCTGTGCCTTCCTTTTTTGAAATCCAATCCTATTAAATTATTTAACTAATCCTTATCTGCACTTTTTGTTACTTTTCCAAAGAATTTAAACAGCTTGGTTTGAAATCTGTACTGATTGTGCTTAATTATATTTTCACTTTCTAGACCTTTTTCTTTTTCATTACCTTTCTAACCACCAATGTTTAACTGGCTTATAGTTTTCTGGATTTGTCCTGTCTCTATTCTTAGATATAGAAATCACATTAACATGCATAGTTTAGTACAACTAGAATACTCAAAGCAGGGCTCACAGTTTAAGAATGAAGGGTCTCCCAGTTAGAGATGAAGAGTTTTTTTTCTCCCTCAGAGGGTTGTGAGTCTTTGAAATTGTCTTCCCCACTGAGCAGTAGTGGAAGGCTCATAGAATATTTTTAAGGTGTAAATAGATAGCTTTTTGACTAATGAGGGGTGAAAAGTTATTATGCTAGGCCATGGTGGGCAGTTGAAGACACAACCGGTTTAATATGTTGGATGTCCAGCTCATAATCTGATCAGAACATGCTTTTGCTAGACTTCAACTGATTTTTCATTCAGGCTTATAACAATGCTCTTAAGCAGGATCAGGTTGATGATTTTCACGTCTAAAGTATAATTCTCCGTAGATTCTTATAAATTCTAACAAAGTATTTTGAGCATTTTGTATTTTTATTTCCACTTTTTTTAGATTAGATGACTTACAATGTGGAAACAGGTCCTTCGGCCCAACAAGTCCACACTGACCCGTCGAAGCGCAACCCACCCATACCCCTACATCTACATCTACATCTACTCCTTACCTAACACTACGGGCAATTTAGCAGGGCCAATTCACCTAACCTGCACATCTTTGGAGTGTGGGAGGAAACCGGAGCACCCGGAGGAAACCCACGCAGACACGGGGAGAATGTGCAAACTCCACACAGTCAGTCGCCTGAGGCGGGAATTGAACCCACGTCTCTGGCGCTGTGAGGCAGCAATGCTAACCACTGTGCTACCGTGCCGCCCACAATGTCTGTAGTATTTTTCCTGGAATTTTGTCGGATGGGGTGTGGAGTTGGAGGCTGAGATGGTTTATTATCATGGTTCCTATTTAATTAACATATCATCTCAATGCTATTCTGGATAAATATACCCTTCCTCCCTGGCCTCTTCTCCTTTTCTGCTGTGCAAAGTGATTGGTGACCTAGCTTTACCCAGTAGGATGCAAAATAACAGAAGACTGCTCTCATCATCCCACATTCACCTTTTCCCACCAATTCTGCCCTTTCATATGCATAACATTTGAACATTGCTCTCAAAGCTTGCATGTGGAAAGCTATTTGACATAGCAGACATTAGGAAAATCACTGTTGAGAAGTGTTTGCTCAAGTTACATGCGCTAACATCAAACAGCAAGGAGGAATACAACATCATATTGCCCCTGCAATAGTGCATTTTGATTGATCCTTGATGAGCAAAAGTAAATTTGTTTCTTGCTATAAGCAGCGTATTATCATGATACTTTACTATAGTAATAAATATCACATTTGATAACATCTAGGTGTCAGATGCCATCATTAAAGGTACATCACAAAGAGTCTCATGCAGGCAAAGGAGTCGTAGTTCAACTCCAACTGGAAGAAGAATGCCTGTGGAAAGAAGACTGACCCCTGTGGATTCTGAGCTGAAGGTATTGCATACTTACTTTGAAGTTATTATTGCTCATTTATATATATATCCAGTGAATAATGCTTAATACATGGTGATTTTTTATAGATATTTTTATTGAAAATTTAACATTTTTACAAGTTTACAAAATTTAAAAAAACCCAAGTATAAACATTGATATACAATTAAATCTTAAATAAATAATAACCAAAATTTAACAAAAGAAAAATACCGAGAAAAAAAACAAAACTCAACTAACTACTAATCTAACCTACAACTAACCAGAGTGTATAATTAAGTCTCTTACATTATTCAAATAAGAGAAAAAAAACCTGACGGATAACACAGAAATTGGGTAGTGAGATACATGCTCGGAATGTATTAACATCAAATGTAACAAAACCCGTACTCATGCGGGATTCCTCTCCCAAAGGGCCCCGGACCAGCCAGGTTCGCCATCTCCATTAAATAAAAGTCTTTGTTAGGATGGCCAAAATATCTGTATTTATATAATTCAAGAAGGGCTGCCATATTTTATGGAATAATGCGGTCTTTTGGTGCACGATATTTGTTAGGAAATCAAGGGGAATACATTCCATAATTAATCTGTGCTAGTTTGAAAGTCCAGGGGGGCCCTCAGCCACCCAGTTTACCAAAATATTTTTCCTTGCACAGAAAGAGAGAATAGAAAATAATTTCTTCCCGTGCATATCCAGGGAGGGTAAATTCGAAAAGCCCAAAAGGAAAGATACAGGGTCCACTCTAATTTCCGTTCCTAAGATTTCTGTCAGGGCACTTGCTACTTTAGTCCAATATCTACAGATCTTATGACAGGTCCATAGGCAATGTACAAGAGTGCCCACCTCTATTTTACATTTGGGACATATTGGAGATGCTCCTGCCTTAAATTTTGCCAATCAATCCGGTGCTATATGGGCCCTATGAAGTATCTTCAGCTGAATGGCCTGAGTTCTGTTGCAGATGGTGATTCTTCTGGCGTTTTCCCAAATGTCATTCCATGTTTCTATAGAGATTTCTAGTCCCAATTCCTGATCCCATGTTTTAAGCAGATTGTCCATAAGTCCTGATACTTCATCATGTAGTAAATGATAAATAGTACTGACGGAAGATACCCCATTGGCCAAAGAATTCTACATTCTCTATCTGATTTATAAAGACTATCTAATAACGTCTTCTTCTGTATATAATCTCGAATTTGGAAGTATTGAAAGGGGTCTCCATTCGGTAATCTGAATTTCTGACGCAGCTGTTCAAAAGACGTCAGGACCCCTTCTTTAAATAGATCCCCTAAACAAGAGATACCCCTGGATCTCTAGAGTTTGAAAGTGGCATCCGTAAGCCCCGGTTGAACTCCCCATGCTCCCACTATCGGAGCATAGGGGGATGTTTTATGTGAGTTGCCCTCATTTTGCCGCATTATATTCCAAGCTTTAATTGTGTTTAGTATTATAGGGTTTTTACAGTGATCCGTAATGATTTTTCTCTTGTCTGAAAATAAAAGGTTAATAAGTGGGCATTTTACTTGAGAAGCCTCGATGTCCAGCCAGATTGATTGTGCATCAGACAAGACCCAATCAGCTATGTAACTTAATAGGGAACTTAACTGATATTTCCTGAAATCTGGAAAATCCAATCCTCCCCTTGCCTGTGGAAGCTATAGCTTCTTCAGCTTAATGAGGGGCTGTCTATGATTCCAGATAAAGGAATCCAACCAGCCATATAATTTACGTAGTGCCAGCCTCGGCAGCATCACCAGAAGCATTCTTATAGGATATAGGAGACAGTGCAGGACATTCATTTTAATTAGTGCTATTCTGCCTAACCAGGAAATTGGAAGGTCTCCCCATCGCTGGAGGTCCTGCCTTATCCTTTCCAGTAAATACACAAAGTTAGCCTTGTAAAACTGACCAAATACTGGGATAATAAAAATGCCTAAATATAAGAAACCCTCCAGGGACCAACGAAAGGGAAAGTGGGATCCGTCCAATAAGTGGGATATACTAGTGAGGCCACCCATTGGCATGGCCTCCGATTTTGAGAGATTAATTTTGTAACCTGAAAATGCACTAAATGTATTAATACCATGGATTAAGTGAGGCACGGACATCAAAGGATTACTGAGAAATAGAAGATCATCTGCATAAAGGGTAATTTTATGTTTACCTATACCAATCCTCGGGGCTGTTATATTAGGGTCAGCCCGTATAGCTTCTGCTAGTGGCTCAATTATTAGCGTAAATAGCAATGGCGAGAGAGGACATCCCTGATGGCAGCCCCTATCCACACTGAAGCTATCCGAGCCTAATCCATAGGTAATCACAACTGCTTTGGGATCACTTTACAGTGTTGAGACCCAACTGGTAAACACCTTTCCAACGCCAAACCTTTCCAATGTGTAAAACAAATATGACCATTCAACCCTGTCGAATGCCTTTTCCGCGTCTAATGAGAGTATAACTCCTGGTATCTTTCCCTGATGGCAGGCTTGGATCATATTCAAAACCCTTCTAACATTATTGGATGATCTATGGCTCTTAATAAACCCCGTCTGGTCCTCCTTTATGATATGTGGCAATACCCTTTCTAGCCTCAATGCTAACGTTTTAGAGAGATTTTAAAATTTACATTCAGCAAGGATATTGGTCTATATGACACGCAATCTTCTGGGTTCTTTCCTTTATTAAGGATAAGAGAGATATTTGCCTCTTTCAGCGAAGGCGGGAGACAGCCCTGACTGTATGCGTAGTTATACATGTCCATAAGTGGACCAGCCAATATTCCTGGAAATTCTTTATAGAATTCAGCTTGAAACCCATCTGGGCCCGGTGTCTTACCGCTCTGAAGTTGCCTGATTGCATCAAGTATTTCTTGGATTGTTAGGGGACATTCAAGACCGATACCTGTTCTGGAGTTAGGTCCGGAAAGGTCAGGTTTTTTAAAAATGATTGCATCCTCCTAGTCCTGTCTTCACAATCCTGCGATTTATATAAATCAGAATAAAATTTTCTAAAGATTGCGTTAATCCTTTTATGATCATCGGTCAAAATACCCGTACTTTCCTTGATAGACGTGATAGTTTGAGGGGCCTTCTTTTTCCTTGCAAGAAATGCTAAGTATCAACCAGGTTTATTGCCAAATTCATATAACCTTTGTTTTGCAAATAATATTTCCCTCTTAGCCGTTTGGGTAAGCGTGGTGGTTAGAGCTGTCCTAAGGGCCTTAATCCTTTGCAATTTGATAATAGAAGGTCTGTCAGCGTATGCTGTTTCAGCCGCTTTTAAGCGAGCTTCAAGCAGACGCTGTTGTTCTCCCTTTAATTTTTTCTGGGTCGCTGAGTATGAGATGATCAAACCTCGGGCGTAAGCTTTGATGGTCTCCCACATCATTGATGGGTTGCTAGCCGTACCTAAATTAATCTATAAAAAAGTTTTCAATTCTTGAGAGAAGTACTTTACGAATTTACTATCTTTCATTCAGGAAGGTGTCCATATGCCAATGCCGGGGGGATATCTCATTGTTCCTCGCCTTGATTTCCATATATACAGCAGCATAATCGGAAATTGCTATACTGCCTATTTTACAGGATAATATGGAATTTTTAAAAATCGAGGGGGCAAAAAACATATCGATTCTGGTATGGAATTTATGTGGATTGGAGTAAAAAGAAAAATCTCTGCCCTGTGGATGGAGGCATCTCCATATATCTACTAGTCCTAATCCTTTGTTCAAATCCACCAATTGTCTAGATCTGGGCGATACTCCCGCAGTACTCTTGGGAATCCTATCTATTTCCGGATCCATAATACAACTAAAGTCTCCCCCTATAATTGTATGACGAGCACCGAGAGCCATCAATTTTGAGAAGGCTTCCATTATAAATTTAAAAGGATGTGCCGGGGGACAATACAAATTTAAAATCCCATATTCCTCTCCATTTATAAGGGCTTTAATCAGAATATATCGTCCAGATTCGTCTTTTATCTGATTTAGGATTTTGAAAGGGAAATTCTTCCAAATAAGAATAACAACTCCCCTGCTTTTTGAGCTAAAAGAAGAAAAGAAAGGCCCGATCAAATCCACCCTGTCGTAATTTCAAGTGTTCTTTATCCAATAAGTGTGTCTCCTGTAGGAGAGCTATATCAACCCTTTCTTTCTTGAGGTTTGATAATATTTTCTTCCTTTTGACTGGTGAATTACTCCCCTTGACATTTCAGATGCACCACTTAACCGACTGATCAACCATGATCGTCCGGGCAAATCCGAGACCCCTCGGGAGGGGAAACCCAATCCAGAACATCCCGAGCATAGAGTGTATAAAATTCACAAAAATAAAAGCTCTCTAATACACTCACAACAGTATAGTAAAAAGCTATTTCTAAATTTTAAAAAAAGTATTTAAATGGAGATTTCCCCCCTTGTTCCCAGGGGGTATCACTTCCTTTCCAAACGTCCATCGTATTCTCTCCCAACCAGTGCCACACCCTTGACCAAGGCGCTCCTCAATAGGATGAAGAAAATTCAAATATACTACGGAGCTAGAGTTAACAGTGTGCACCCTACCCCCACCCCCCCACCCACACCAACACCTGGATATATTTGGTAATGTTAATACCATGTATAAACGTATATAACTATAAAATTACAACCTCAACAAGTAATAATTAAATATAATAATACAAAATAACAAGGGAAAACAACCCCGCTCCAAGAGACAGAGGTAAAATAGAATAAGGTAACCACCTTAACTAGACCCCCAGGCCTATATATAGAATTAAAAAAAGGGGGAGAAAATCGTTAAGTAGAGAACAAATAAATAAACCCCTCTCCCCACCCCCCAAGATAATATTAAACAGTAAGGTAAAAAAACAGGATTAATATATAAAAAACAGGGAGGCGGGGGATGTAAACCGGAGTGGGGGGAAAGCAAACCAACATCAATTATCTCTTACAGTTTATCTAAGGGAGTCCAAAAATTCTTTGACCTTTTCCGGCGATCCAAAATTATACACGGACCCTTCATGGTTAAAGCGTAGCGTTGCTGGGTAGCGCAAGGAGTACTGAATATTTAAGTCCCTTAAACACTTCTTCGCCTCATCAAACACCTTCCTCTTTCAGACCAGAGCTGGGGAAAAGTCCTGGAATAACATGATCATGGATCCTTTATAGATCATGGCTTGGGGATCTTTTCCAAGATTTCTGGAGGCTAAGAGTATCTGCCTCTCCTTGTAGCTCTGCAACCGGAACAGGACCAGGCGGGGGCACATATTGCAACCCGGTAGGCCCATTCCACCTTTACCTGGCCTGATCCAGCCTCCAGATTTAAAAGCTGTGGAAGCCACTGTTCAAGGAACACTGTAAGCTGGACTTGCTCTTCCCGTTCGGGAAGGCCCAGCAAATGAATGCTTTTTCGACGACTTCGATTCTCGAGGTCGTCAATGTGATTCTCTTAGGTCTGGACTCACTGTTCGAGAGTCTGGACCCAATCCACGGCCGATTGTGCTGTAGTTTCGGAGGTCACAGCCTTTAGCTCCGCCCCTCCGACTTGCCGCTCAATTTCCTTGATGTCTCGTCGGTGCTTTTGCAGCACGGCCAAGAGTAAGTCCCATCGGCTTTGGGATTCTTCAATAAAAGCGTTGATCTTCGCTTCGAGTTTGGAGATTATTTCCATGAGGCTCGTCACCGTAGGTAAGTCCCCCGGGGCGGCTGTGGATGCCTCTGCTGCAGCTG
The DNA here is from genome assembly GCF_047496795.1 of Chiloscyllium punctatum. Taxonomy (NCBI): domain Eukaryota; kingdom Metazoa; phylum Chordata; class Chondrichthyes; order Orectolobiformes; family Hemiscylliidae; genus Chiloscyllium; species Chiloscyllium punctatum. Next base: position 85,886,555 of record NC_092749.1, read on the forward strand.
GAGAGGGTGGGGGAGGGGTTCATGCCTGCTGAGAGCTGCGGGCTACCTTCCCTTTAGTCATTTTTACTGGAGATTAAATTGTTTAAGTTCAATACTAAACACCTAATTACATTAAGTAAAAACTATTTTAAATGATTTGGTGAGTGTGGTGGGGGTGGGTGACCCACTTTGCCCAAGTCTTGGGAGTAGTACTGTAGACTCAGACTTGCTGGGTCGCCGCCATCTTGGATCCCCACATGGTGATTTTAAGTCAATGCAGTACTTGAGTTGTGGCAATTCTTGTGACAGTACTTGTGACAATTCCAAAGTCATATGCTATTAAAATCAACCAGACCAGACCAAACCAGAGACCCTCAGAATATTTTAAGAAGGTGGCCAAGAACCTAACTTTTTCCTATTTTTATGGTAGATGTGAAGTGCGAGTTTCCAGAAGCAATGTGACTGATCAAACTACTCAACATTAAGCAAAACACAATTTATTTAAGAGCTACACATTATGGCTAATACTGTAGTTAAAATAAAAACAAAAGAAAGAGGAATTTAAAATAACTTTACAATTGGAAAACTTAACTGAATAATAAATACAGTACCTATACTAATTAAAATTCTGGTTAATCCAAGGTGTAAAAAATTTTGGCTGTCTTGGGTAAAATTTGTAAATAGTCTTAGATGGGGCACTGGAAGTGTACTAGCTCATAATTTATTGCCACTGACCTTGGTTCAGTTTTCCTATCATGGCCTGAACGCCGCACAACTTTCCATCTGGGAAAATTGGGGATAGGGTAGAATGAATGGCTACCCAACTGCAAACTGACTGGATCAGTTAAGAGGCCTTTAAAGCCAAATATCACATGTTTAACCCTTTAAATTTTTGCAGTGATAACCCTTATATAAGACTGTGGTTATATTGTATTGAATATTAGACATGACACTATTTGAGCAATGATATCCAAGCAAAACAGAATGACCATTATGCTTGAGGAGAAAATCAATGTTCACATAACTACTCCCTGGTCATGCCTGAGACCCCATCTTGTCAATCAATATGCATAATACTTCCATAATGTCTGTTGTTATGGTCTCAGTTGATGGTAATTTTGGACAAGTCAGATTCCAGAACAAAACCTGGCTTGGGAGATTTTTTTAAAATCAGTTAATCTGATGGTTAATCATTGAAACATATTCACATTTGGCTGCAGATGTTCAATAGTAACAGATTAAAAGTTTATTACATAAAAACAGTATAGATCAAATATATTGATACAGAAGACAGTTTAGAATATTTCAACACAAGTGGCTAAACAAATCTCAGCACTAAAACTAAAACAAATTAACACGAATGTTGGAAATCTGACTTAAAATATAAAATGTTTTGGATAAGGTTCATATTGAACTTCCTAAGTTGCTTCAGCATTTTTAATTTTTAAACAAAGTTTCAATCTCTTTCTCAAACTATCTCTTGTAGAAATTCAAGTCCAGAGAAGTTATACTCCTAGCTCAATTCTGTAAGTTTATACTAACTGACTTCTTTCAAGTTCTATCAATATATCACAGCTTAGGCATGCAAAGAACCAATATAATCTTTAATTCTGCTTCTCTAGATGTTATTTGACCATGTCACATGTGGCTCAAATAAGGCACCTTTGCTTTGGCAAATTCACTTCTAGCCAAATGTATGACTAAATTAACTCCTTGTAATTGATCAAATAGTTAATTCAAGTTGTGTAAATATTCTTCCTAGGTTTAGCTGAAAATAACCAAGTCATCAAGTGTGTGCAATACAGTTACACAGTCCTTTATTACTTTCTTGGTTACTCATTGGCAGGTTACTGGTACAATCTTCATTCCAAATGGCATGACTTTACATTGTTAAAGTCTATCTGGTGTTTCAAAGTCTGATGTTTCTCGGCTCGACCAATCAATAGAACTCGATGCTAACCTTTTAGCAAGTCAGATTTGGTGATGAATTGTGCATGTTCAATGCTGTCTTTTAGTCATGGAATAAGATAACAGTCTGCTCTTGATACTGCATTGACTTTGTGATAATCAGTCCAAAATCTTTGTTATCCATCTAGTTTCAGCATCTTCATTACAGGGGAGTTCCAGCTACCAAGGGTGGAATCTTCACAGCCCCTAAATAATATAGGCATTGGTGAGAAAAGTTGGGAGAATAAAATGTGATGTCCAGCAAATAACATCCCAATGAGAGCAATAAATCCCATTGTCAGCTGTGAGATGATATTCTTGCCAATGAGTGATGAGAGGCCTATTTGGATGCATAAGCAAGTATTCACATGCACTAATATCCTTATTATTGCACTATCTTGTCTCGTTGATATGCAGTTTTCTATTCTTGCACTCATCATATAGAAACTAGACAATGCCAAATCTTCATGGGTAAGTCAGAGTAGTAACCTGGCAACTCAAACTTGCTGCATGCTCCTTCAGACTTCCATCAGTCATAAATATCCCAGAGCATGAATCGTGGACTCCAACCCAATGCATCCCAAGTAAAGCAGAACCTAAAGCTTCCCATTGGTAAAGCTGGGTACCAATTACTCTCTGTCCTACAATGTCCAGGGCAAATGAAATGAAGCCTACAGAGCAATAATTGACCAGATGCATAACAGATATTTAAACATTAAGCCAATACAAGGAATCCTGAGATGTCACAGTAGCGGCTAGTACATTTGCCTACATTGAGTAGAGAATATGATGAGTGGAGTGCCATAGGGGATTGGTGTATAGATAACGAGGTAACTTCAGGAAGATAGCATGACAAAAGTTGCCAGAGATTAATGAGAGAAACCCTAAATGAAACTAAGCTAATTTATAGTAGGCTTCAATCCCATAAATATGTTTGCTTATATTATTGTTCATCATGAGCGTAATTTCTTCCCTCACTTTAGCTAACTCCTCTGGATTAAGTCCATAAAGGGTTGTAAGTAACATATTCCCTTCATTAACGTCATGTATATCTAAAGGTATTTTTCCTGGCCTATTCAGACAAATTCATTTGAATCTCAATAGCATTTATAAAATTATATAAACTTACCTTGGGTGTTCAGTGTTCTCCATTTTGCCAGTAGCAGTAGCAGTGGGGGGAGTGACAGCAAGGACAAGGAGCCTGCTGACAAGATAAATTAAAAATTATATAAACTTACCTCGGGTGTTCAGCAGTGTCCATTTTGCCAGTAACAGTAGCAGTAGGAGGAGCAACAGCGAGGACCTGCTGGAAGGTACATTTAAAATTATATAAACCTATCTCGTGAATAGGCAGAGTGCACACTGAGCAGGAGCGGACACGGGACTGCTGAGTAAGTAAAGTAACATATTTGAGTCATTGCATGACCTGAAACACTACTTCGGTAGTGTCTCCCACCCATCCTCCTCCTCTAACCAAAACAAAAGGTTCTGTGCGCCGGATTGGTAAGGTAACTAGTTCTTGTTTAGTCTTTATTTTTCTTCAGTCTCTTTGGGAACTTAGAACACTGAGGATGGTGGTTAGGGCAGTTGAATGTTCCTCCTTAGGAATGTGGCGGGATAAGGGTCACCACTAGTGTCCCTGCTGACTGCATCTGCGGGAAGTGCACCCAACTCCAGCTCCTCGAAAACCACATTAGGGAACTGCAGCTGAAGCTGGAGCTGGATGAACTTCGGATCATTCGGGAGGTGGAGGGGTTATTGAATGGAGTTACAGGAAGGTAGTCACACCTTAGGTACAAGAAAAAGGCAGATGGGTTACTGTCAGGGGAAAGAACAGGAACCGGCAGGCAGTGCAGGGAACCCCTGTGGCTGTTCCCCTCAATCCTGGATCCTGTTGGGGGGATGATTTACCTGCAGTAAGCCATGGGCTACAGGTCTCTGGTAGAGAGTCTGTTCCTGTTGTTCAGAAGGGAAGTGGGGAGATGAGCAGAACATTACTCATTGCGGACTCCATAGTTAGGGGGACAGATAGGAAATTCTCTGGGAACGAGAGAGACTTGCGGTTGATGTATTGCCTCCAAGGTGCCAGGGGTCATGAAGTCTCGGATCATGTTTTCGGAATCCATGAGGGGGAGGGGGAGCAGCCCCAAGTCATGGTCCACATAGATACTAATGACATAGGAAAGGGGATGGATTCATACATGGAACTGTGATGTTGTTGCCATTACGGAGTCTTGGATATCACAGGGGCAGAAATGGTTCTTGGATGTTCCAGGGTTTAGATGGTTCAAAAGGATTAGGTTGGGAGGTAAAAAAGGTGGGGGAATGGCATTGCTAATCAGAGATAGTATCACAGCTGCAGAAAGGGAGATTGTCGAGGAGGATTTGTCTACAGAGGCAGTATGGGTGGAAGTCAGAAACAGGTAAGGAGCAGTCATTTTACTGGACGTCTTTGACAGATCCTCCAATAGCAACAGAGACATGGAGAAGCAGATTAGGAGTCAAATTTTGGAAAGGTGCAGAATTAACAGGGTTGTTATCATGGTTGACTTTAATTACCCTAATATTGATTGGAACCTCCTTAGTTCAAATAGTTTGGATGGGTCAATTTTTGTCAGCTGTGTCCAGGAAGCGTTCCTGACTCACTATGTAGATAGGCTGATTAGAGGGGAGGCCATATTGGATTTAGTGCATGGCAACGAACCATGCCAGGTGTCCAATCTCTCGGTGGGAGAGCACTTTGGTGATAGTGATCAAACTCACTGACCTTTTCTGTACTCATGGAGAAGGATAGGAGCAGATGGTATGAGAAAGTATTTAATTGGTGGAGGCGGAATTACAGTGCTATTAGGCAGGAACTAGGGTGCCTAATTTGGGAACAGATGTTCTCAAGGAAATGCACAACAGAAATGTGGAGGTTTTTTAGGGAGCTCTTGCTGATAGTGTTGGACAGGTTTGTCCCACTGGGGCAAGGGAGGGATGGTAGATTGAAAGAACCATGGGTGACATGGGATGTGGAAAATCTCTCTAATCAAGAGGAAGAAGGAAGCTTATTAAGGTTGAGGAGGCAAGGATCTGACAGGGCTCTAGAGGGTTACAAGGTACCCAGGAAGGAACTGAAGAATGGACTTACAGGATTTAGAAGGGGGCATGACAAAGGTTTAGCGGGTAGGACTAAGGAAAACCCTAAGGCATCGTACACTTATGTGAGGAACAAGAGGCTGGCCAAAGTGAGGGTAAGGCTGATCAGTGATAGAGGAGGGAGCTCGTGCCTGGAGTCAGAGGAGGTAGGAGAGGTCCTTAATGAATACTTTGTTTCAGTATTTACTACTGAGAGGGCTCTTGTCGTTTGTGAGGACAGTGTGAAACAGACTGATATGTGCAAACAGATTGATGTTAAGAAAGAGGATGTGCTGACAATGTTGAAAAACATAAGGAAAGATAAGTGCCCTGGGCCAGACGGTATATACCCAGGTTACTACAGGAAGTGAGAGAAGAGATTGCTGGACCTTTGGTGATGATCTTTGTGTCTTCACTGTCCACTGGAGTAGTTCCAGATGATTGAAGGGTGACAAATACTATTCCCTTTTTCAAGAAGGGGAAGAGGGATAATCCTGGGAGCTACAGACCATCAATGTTACGTCTGTGGTGGGCAAATTGTTGGAGAGGATTTTGAGAGACAGGCTTTATGATTATTTTGAAAATCATAGTTTGATTCGAGATAGCCAGTATGGTTTTGTGAGGGACAGGTCATGCCTCACAAACCTTATTGAATTCTTTGAGGATGTGACAAAACACATTGATGAAGGTAGAGCAGTGGGTGTGGCATACATGGATTTTAGCAAGGCATTTGATAAGGTTCCCCATTGTAGGGTTATTCAGAAAGTAAGGAGGCATGGGATACAGGGAAATGTGTTTGTCTGGATACAGAATTGGCTGGCCCATAGAAGACTGAGGGTGGTTGTAGATGGAAAATAGATTGAGCTTGATGACGAGTGGTGTTCCACAGGTATCGGTTCTGGGACCTCTCGTCTTTGTGATTTTTATAAATGACTTGGATAAGGAAGTGGAAGGGTGGGTTAGTAAGTTTGCCAATGACACATAGGTTGGTAAAGTGGTGGATAGTGGAGGGCTATTGTAAATTGCAACGGTACATTGACAGGATGAAGAACTGGGCTGAGAAGTGGGAGATGAGTTCAACCTGGAAAAGTGCGAAGTGATTCATTTTGGAAGGTTGAATTTGAATGCAGAATGCAGGGTTAAAGGCAGGATTTTTGGCAATGTGGAGGAACAGAGGAATCTTGGGGTCTATGTCCATCGATCCCTTAAAATTGCCATCCAAGTTGATAGAGTTATTAAGAAGGTGTATAGTGTGTTCATGATTTGGAGATATAGTGTGTTGGCTTTCATTAGCAGGGGGCTTGAGTTTAAGAGTCATGAGGTCATGCTGCAGCTCTATAGAACCCTGGTTCGACCACACTTGGAATATTGTGTTCAATTCTGGTTGCCTCATTATAGTAAGTATGTGGAAGCTTTAGAGAGGGTGTAGAGGAGATTTGCCAGTATGCTGCCTAGACTGGAGGGTATGCCTTGTGATGTAAGCTTGAGGAAGCTCGGGCTTTTCTCATTGGAACGAAGAAGAATGAGAGGTGACTTGATAGAGGTGTACAAATTGTTTAGAGGCATAGTTAAAGTGAATAGCCAGAGACTTTTTCCCAGGGTGGAAATGGCTATCACGAGGGAGCATAATTTTAAGGTGATTGGAGGAAGGTTTAGGGGAGATGTCAAAGGTAGCATCTTTACACAGTGAGTGGAACACACTGCCAACGATGGTAGTAGAGTCAGATACATTAGGGACATTTAAGAGACTCTTGGATAGGCATATGGAAGATAGTAAAATGAAGTGTATGTAGGTTAGTGTGATCTTAGAATATGATAAAAGTTCGGCACAACATCAAGGGCCAAAGGGCCTGTACTGAGCTGTACTGTTCTATATTTGATCAATAGGGGAATCAAAGGTTATGGAGAAAAGGCAAGAAAGTGGACATGAGGTGTATTGGATCAGCAACGATCCTATTGAACAGGGTTCAAGGGACTGAATAGTCTACTCCTGTTCCTATTCCTTAGGATCTTATAACTAAGTCGTGGGCCTGGGAGAGTGGTGTAAATTAAGGAGTTGAAAACTAAATAAAAGTGCTAAGTGGAAACATGTGTAGGCTTAAACCTGTTGGGGTTTACAGGGAATGCAAAGAAGAAAGGAACAGTTGGTTTGGTAGTCACCTAGATTAACAGGCTGAGTCTATGACTCCCTCTGTGAAAGCTACCTATGTTGCCTTCCATCATCATCCAAATCACAAATATGCAGTGGAAATGAAAAGTGGCTGCCATCACATCCAAAGTGAGTGAAGTAAGTGTTTTTTATCTCTCTCTGTCTAAAGGTGTCAACTCCACTTGTGAGCAATCTGAGGCCCTTCAAGGCGAAATTGCATCAATCAAGCGCTCACATAGTACAGGTTAAAGACATCTGTAATCACAGAATTCTGCATGTGAACAGTCATGATCTATTATGTTGAAAACAAGTCCTGGCCACGAGCAATCTTAACCATATCATTGCTCATTAAAAAATGATCACCGTCATCTCTGTCATGAAGTAGTCAAAGGCAACCGATAAAGTTTCATCTCAGTGCCACATTTCATGAAGACAGTCCAGTTTCTCATAGGCTGCACAGGAGCACGGAGGTGCTATCTTCCTATACTGAACTGTATCTACTTTCTTTTTCACAATGCTGTCTTTCTCGAGTGATGGGTGGGGGAGATAACAGATAAACCTATCAGACTTACAATATCCTATGTATTTCTGCTGCATAGGATGGAATAAGGTTTATTATGTCAAAAGCCTATGTAGAGGCACCATACAGTCCTCCAAGTCCCACTATATTGAGAGAATAGTCATTAATATGTATTGCAGCTGCTGGCTGATCACATAAATAAGGAACTTTATAGTTTCTGATTTCCTTGTCATTACTGATATTAAATGGTGTTATCATTGCTTGTGGCTGTTGGATAGCAAAGGTGCAAAGAAATGGAGGAGGGTCAAATGCACCAGCAAGCCCAGGACCAGTAGCAACCATCAATGTTGCCAAATAGCCTGCACAAAAAAAAACACAGTTGAAGGGTCCCTAAGGAGGCTGAGGCAGTACAGAAGTCTTTTGTCCTCAACGCTATTTCCTCGAGATGAGCAAGGCTTATTGCTGTCAGCAAATGACAATGTCCTGGGGCACCATCACAGAACTATGTCATCTGCTGGAGCAGGACTTATAATCTGAAGGGATAGGTGGTCTTACTATCCCAGTGAGTGTCAAGATGACAGCTGTACAACTCATCTGTGATCATGGGCAGCACGGCGGCACAGGGGATAGCACTGCTGCCTCACAGCGCTGGAGACCCGGGTTCAATTCCTGCCTCAGGTAACTGTCTCTGTGGAGTTTGCATGTTCTCCCCGTGTTTGCGTGGGTTTCTTCTGGGTGCTCTGGTTTCCTCCCATTTTCGAAAAATGTGCAGGTTAGGTGAATTGGCCATGCTAAATTGCCTGTAGTGTTCGGTGAAGGGGTAAATGTATGGAAGTGAGTCTGGGTTGCTCTTCAGAGGGTCGGTGTGGACTTGTTGGGCTGAAGGGCCTGTTTCCACACTGTAAGTAATCTAATCTAATCTAATCAGTATCTCATCTTAGACATCTGCGCCTTGTACCCTGGAGTCTGCCATTCTACCTTTATCCTTGAGAATATCCATGTTCCTGCTTCATTTCAAGGGCCAGGTGTCTTTACAAGGATGTTTACTGGGAGCCAAGGGCTACCCTCTACAGCAGTGGCTGATGACTTCATTACGCACTCCCTTGTGTGAGGCTGAATGTAGATAATACAACATGCTCTTCCACCAGGGCCATTGTAGAGCAGCTGTTAGACTTCTTGACAATGAGATTTCAATGATTGGATTTGTCTGGGGGCCTTGCTGTGTGCTCCAGACAAAATGTGTCGAACAATCCATGCATGCTGTGCTCCACATGTGATGGATGCTGTGCTGGGAGAGTGTCAGACGTCTTCCAAGGAGCAAGATGAGGACTGTCAACTGGAGGAACATTCACCATGGTAGAATGGTGCGGCATTGAAAACAACAAGTAGACAGGACTTAATTGACACCCGGTTCTAATAGATCTGAATTGGGTGGAGTCATCTGTCATTGACTGCATATTTGTTGGTGCTCAAAAGAAAAACAACCTGTTTAGATCCAGAAGTAAATGCATTTTGTTTGGCTTTCTTAACTTTTATTAATCAGCAGGAAAAGTGAATGTTTACAGCTATTTGAGAGCTTTTTAATATGTAACAGTCCCACATTGGGCATGATTAATGTTATGCTACACTGGGCATTAGAGAAAGACTAGTGGCACTAAGGACGGGTAGCCACAGCAGCTTCATTTTTGCAATTCCAACTACAATGTCAGTATGTCATACAAGTGATGATTTAAAGTATCAATATTTTTACAAATGTGAGATTCTATTTACGATGCAGTGTTACCTATCCCAATTATATGCCCTAGAATCTTTCATTTCTTTCATTTCCTTCCCATTTAATGGAGCATATGGTAGTAAGATTAGTATCATAGAGACATGATGCGTACTTAATGAGGTGAGCAGCAGAGAGTTAACACTTGAGCTCACAGAGAGAAACCCTCCATGAAATTGATACTGCTGAATTTTGGGAAAATTCAGTCCCATTTCTCCAGCAATAAAATTTCACATTTTTTTTGTCAGCTCTAATTTTCATTGTTTGTTGTTGACTCTCCAAATTCTTTTTGATGAACATGCATAGTAGTTTTTCTGAAAATCAAAACATAGCTTGGAAACATAGTCTTGTCTTTATCAATTTTTCTTTGATTAATTTAAGGGGTCCACTTATCACATGTTCAAAAGGGATTTAATCCCGTACACTTAGTTGGAGCTTCCCTATGGCAAACAGTAACAATGGAATTCCTTTATCCCAGTCATTAGGATATTCCTAAGAATAAGGTCCAAACACTTTCAAGTTTGATGACATCTTTCCAATACTGTTTGAGGTTGTGAGTGATAAGTTGAAGGTATAAATTGTTTTATTATCAAAGTGTTCATTTCTTTTAATATTTGTGACATAAAATCTGAACTTTTATATGATCGTCTTTCTTTGGTTAATCTACAACTTGGAAACAATGAACTATTTTCTCCATTATCATAATTTTCTCCAAAGGCACTGCTTTAGGAATTCCTGTCAACACATTGATAATTGTTAAATGATACTGATTCCCACTCTAGTTTTAGATAGGGTCCTAAGAGAACCCTACTAAATTATTCTGCAAAAGATGCTATCAGAATTAGAAGTATTAGTTTAATTGATGGTTGGAGTTTTCTCACTGGCTGACAGGTATGATATACCTGGCAAACATTGACTACTTCCTTATGCAAACTTGGTTCATCAAAATGTTTTAATATTTTAGTTTCTATTTTCTTAATTCACAAAATGATTAGCTATTGAAATTTTGTAAGCAACTTGTGATATTTCATGAAAGTACTTAAATGGAGCTACCACCTGTTGAACTACTCCTCATTCCTCGTTGGCTGGTATTTCCTCATTCTTTCTCTTTCAAATATGACACTCATTTTTTGATTCTGCTTAAATTTCTGAGTAGGTCATTTGATAAAGTGCTTTCAGTTCAATAGTTATTACATTTCTGTTGAAGAATATGGTGAAACGTGTGAGTCTCATTCCTTTTTCCTTCATTCTTTTTATTGAAGTTTCAATAATTATGCCTGCTAACTGAATTTCCAAATCATCTTTTTCACAGACCTCCTCCTGTTTATGTCCAGGTCTATGGGCCTGAGATCTAGTCACAAAACATATGGGAAACAATACAGGACATTCTCCCTTTTACATAAGTTTTTCTTTCATGTCCTATGGTTGTTCTACCACTTTTGAAAAATGGCTTTAAATGACCATTTCCAAAGATAAAAATCAATTCTTTCAAAAGGGATTTGTTTCATTACATGAATTACAACTTCTCCACCTACTAAGTCACATTTCAATCCAACTTTATTTGACTGGTTTGTAATGTGTATGTATACTGCAAATTAATATTTTCTCCTTCCCATTAACCACTGTGGAAGACAAAGGATATCATCAGCCAGCATCAGTGACTGACTTGTTCCAGTCTCGAGCTTTACTGATTTACCTCTTTGATTGAAGATTCAGGAAAAAATTTCCCTTTTGAAATAAAATATTCAGAAACTCCACTCTTCTGATTCTTTTTACCATTGGTTGAGGAAGAATTTTCTTTCTTGTCCTGAGTCATCTTCCCTTAGTAGTCCCGAAGGAAACATTTCTTTGCAAACTTCAACTGCAGTTTTAATACCCATTTCCTTTTCCCCAGTACCACTTTAAGGATTTTTAGGTGTTTCAACTACTGCTGTTATCTCACATTTAAATTCCAACAATTAGTTTTGCTATGTCCAATTTTATTGTAGTGGAAGCATGTTATTTCCTTTATTACTTTGGTGTACTGTTGTTTGTTCTATAAAGCTATTATCTCTTCCGTCCACATATTTTTGGTTCTTCTAATTTCCTTGCACATTTCCATATGATCATCTCCTCATATTTTAATTGCTAGAAATATGACAGAAATCAGTTGGAACTGCTACCTCTCAGATCTTTGATACTTGATGGACATCTAAATAAGTCTTTTAAAACTTTGAAAAACATTTAATGGAATATTATATTGAATTCTTCTTCGTCATGATTTCCCCCATACTCTCATTTTTTTTTCACTAACTTTATTGATTAAAACCATTGGCCACATTTCTTTTTCTCTTGCAAAATATACAAATGCCTGATTATGTTTCTTTCTTAAAATCGTAAATTTCAGTTGATAAAGCCAAAACTTGGTACAAACATAGAAAATCATAATACATCTTACAAAAAGCTATAGTTTACCATATCGTCAATAAATTATTAAAGGATTCTCCAGTTCTCACTTTACCCATGACTACCTTTTGCTTCATATATTTCAGTTGTCCCAATCCAAATCTTGTATTCTTTTAACTTTAATTTCACATCCATTTCACCACGAAAATCCAGTTACTGTAAGCCGACCTGGAGTTTCTTTAGCTATACTTACCATTACTATCTTGTATCTTTATGTGCCCCAACTCTGATTCTTTGTTCACCTTCCTCGGCTTCTGCACCTTTATCTCTGTCAATGAACTATACAACAGCATCTATTTCAAGTCAATGGGATCCCACGATTAGTTAGCCTTGTTTTTTCTATCATGCATCCCATTTTTTGTTCAATTTGTCTGTTGTGCTTTATCTATTTTGAAACAGAACTCTGAAATATTCTTTTTTTTCTTTAGTTTTGTCCTTATGCTCAACAGATCTTTCATCATATCTAACCTATTCCATGTTGCATTAGCTTCACTTTCTTGCTTGTTATTAGGTATATCACATACTGGATTAGTGGTGCTGGAAGAGCACAGCAGTTCAGGCAGCATCCAACGAGCAGCGAAATCCTGAACTGTTGTGCTCTTCCAGCACCACTAATCCAGTATTTGGTTTTCAGCATCTGCAGTCATTGTTTTTACGGAAACAGATCCTTCGGTCCAACAGTCCAGATATCCTAACCTTATCACAGGCCATCTTGTCTTCATTCAAAACATATTAACCTGTAAGCCATCGCATCTGTTGTATAAGCAGTACTTTTCACCTTTGTGTGTTGATTTCTATTACAGGATGGATATTCATATTCCTCAAATAGAACACTCAGCAGTAGGTATTTGCACAATGGTTAATTAAATGAGAGTTATTGACAATAATTTAACATATACTTAGCTTATAAAAGAAGAAACCTGCAGTTTTTTGCTAAAGAAGCCACATTTTATCAGCATTGTGGCTGGCTGACATGATATTAGACTTTCCATGACTTATCACGATAATTATCTATCCCATGTGTACTCCGATCTTTTGTATAACTTCATAAATTGGTCAAACAGCTTCTAAAAGTCTAACAATGGTGCTGTTCTATCATCATAGAGTCATAGAGATATACAGCACGGAAACAGATCCTTCGGTCCAACAGTCCAGATATCCTAACCTAATCTAGTCCCATTTGCCAGCACTTGGCCCATATCCCACTAAACCCTTCCTATTCATATATCCATCTGCCTTTTAAATGCTGTAATTGTACCAGCCTCCACCACTTCCTCTGGCAGCTTATTCCATACTTGTACCACCTTCTATGTGAAAAAGCTGCTCCTTAAGTCCCTTTTATATCTCTCCCCTCTCACCCTAAACCAATACCCTCTAGTTCTGGACTCCCCCATCCCAGGGAAAAGAGCCTGTCTATTTATGCTATCCATGCCCCTCATGATTTTATAAACCTCTGTAAGGTCATCCCTCAGCCTCCAACACTCCAGGGAAAATAACCCCAGTCTATTCAGCTTATCTCTGTAGCTCAAATCCTCCAATGCTGGCTACATCCTTGTAAATCTTTTCTGACCCCTTTCAAGTTTCTCAACATCCTTCCAATAGTAAGGATATCAGAACTGCACACAATATTCCAAATGTGGTCTAACCAATGTCCTGTACACCGGCAACATGACCTCCCAACCTCTATACTCAATGCTCTGATCAATAAAGGAAAGCATACCAAACACCTATTATATCTACCTGCGACTCTACTTGCAAGGAACCTTCGCTCCAAGGTCGCCTTGTTGAGCAAACTCCCCAGGACCTTAGCATTGAGTGTATAAGTACTGCTCTGATATGCTTTTCCAAAATGTAGCATCTCACATTTATCTAAATTAAACTCCATCTGTCACTCCTCAGCCCATTTGCCCATCTGATCAAGATCCCATTGTACTCTGATAACCTTCTTTGCTGTCCACTACACATCCAATTTTGGTGTCATCTGCAAATTTACTAAGTATACCTCCCATGTTCACATCCAAATATTTACTTAAATTTCTCTCAGTCATCTGAAAGAGACATAAAAAGAAATGTGCTTAAATCAAACTTGTCTTGTTATTTTGTAAAAGACCAATTAAGAGGATTGAACATAGACTACAGTTTTCACAAAGAAATTTGGATGTCTTGTAGCTTTCAGGAAAATTAACAAAACGACCTGAAAATAGGAAAATAGAAGTACGAGAAATCCATACCAGGTCTCCTGTCCATCTAAGGAGCAGAAGTGGAACTCCAACTGGATGGAAAACATCTTTTCAAGACAGATCAACGCCTGACCCTGCCTTGGTAAGTATGATCAGAAGCAATGAAGAGGTTATCAATGGAAATAATATCAGACAGTTTCAATTACATATGGGCAATTACTCAGAAAATTTACTGCTTGTTATAAAGTCATACAGCATGGAAACAGACTCTTCGGTCCAACCATAATTCCAAATTAAAATAGTCCCACCTGCCTGTGCTTGGCCAAAATCCCTCCTTCGTGGAAACACAGAATATAGGTGTAGGAGTAAGTTATTTGGTTCACCAAGCCTGCTTTGCTATTCAATATGACAATGGATTTATGAAGAAGTGAACCTATTGTTTTCTTGGTGGCTGTAAGTGAGGCCAATGGTGTTTGTTCGAGGACTGGACGAGAATGAGAAAGTAACATAGGGAGAAAAATATTGGGGATTTGGTGGATGAGTTAGGTAAAATATTCAACAGCTAAGACAGGATAAAGACAATTATCAAGAGTATTTGGAGCAATGAATAATCATGGTGTGGCAACAATTCAGTTAGGGAAAACTGATTAATGATGAGTAGGTTGTATTTTTTGTAAGAATAGTGGGTATTGTCATAATGAATTGTTGAAGGCTGTAATATTGAACAATGAAGGTAATGCCTGTTGAGAGGAGATCTCTGTAGTAGTTAATGCATATATTTTGCACATGTCACAGCCTTTGTTGCCATGGGTGTATATTTCAGTGTTAGCATACATTCAACTACCTACAAATTATTATCCAGCATTAATCACTGGTTTGGGAGACATATAGATACCAGACTGATCTGATGAGTTCTTATTTAATTGCATGAGAGAGTCTTTTAAGAGAATGAAGAAGCTATATCCAGAAGGAACCAACATCAAGCCAAACTGTTTAGTGACCTGAAGATCAATCCATGTAGTTATCATCTACGTACTGTCAACTATTTGACTTGAGTCTTTACTAATTTTTTTATTGCAAAGATATACTTTATTCATAGAAAGAAATCTTTATGTACATGTACAGTTAATGAAGCTGTTCAGATCTATACTGTCTTTACTTACATTGAACAAATTAAGCTGTGACATTCATCATTCTCTGTATTGACAATCAACCTCTTGACATTTAGCTGAGGTGTCGGCAGGACCCAATTATTGAATAAAGCCCGATTATTCTTTGACAGACAGACCTTACACGGTGATCCTTCCCCACTGCACTTTGGCAGCAGCTGCCCTAAGCTTTAGAGCGTCCCCCAGCACGTAGTCCTGGACCTTGGAATGTACCAGTCTGCAACACTCAGCCAGGGTCAACTCCTTCAACTGGAACACCAGCAAGTTTTGGGCAGACTAAAGAGCACCTTTCACCAAGTTGATGGTCTTCCAGGCATGATTGATGTTTGTCTCTGTGTGCGTCCTGGGAAACAGACCATAAAGCACAGAGTCCTGGGTCAACGTGCTGCTCGGGACAAAACTTGACAAGCACTACTGCATTCCTCTCCAGACTTCCTTTCCTTAGGCACATTCCAGAAGGAGGTGTGTGACAGTCTCATCCCCTCCGTAGCTGCTTCAAGGGCAGCGTGCGGTGACACAGAGAGTCCAGGCATACATAAAGGATCTCACAAGTAGAGCCCTTTTCAATACTAGCCAAGTGGTGTCCTGGTGCTTGTCTGAAACTTCTAGTGATGAGGCGTTCTGCCAAGTGACATTGACAGTCTGCCCAGGGAACCGCTCGACAGGATCCGCCCTCTATTTTTCCTGAAGGGTCTTAAGGACACTATGTGCTGACGACTTCCTGATGGACTTGTGGTCAAAGATGTTTTACTTCACAAATTTCTCCACAAAGGACAGGTGATATGGAATAGTCCAACCACTGGGACGTTCCGCAGCAGTGAAGCCAGGCCCATCCTTCGCAACACCGGGGACAGGTAGAACCTCAGTACATCGTGACACTTGGTGTTTGCATACCAAGGGTCTCAGCACAGCTTGATGCAGCCACATATGAAGGTGGCAGTCAGGGTGAGGATAGTGTTGGGTGTGTTTTCTCCCCCTTTGTCCAGATCTTTATACATGATGTCCCTTCAGACACGGTCCATCTTCAAATTCCAAATGAAGTGAAAGATGGCTTGGCCCCTGAAAGTGCTGGGAATTTGGTTCAGAAGGACCTGATTAAAGTGAGGCAGAAACTGGGCAGATGGGAGCACTGGTTGCTCTCCATTGCAGGTGAAAGACCGGTCATCAGGTATGTGGTTCTCTCAGTGTTGTTGTACGTAGTGCAGGTCTGGCCTATTCCCAGAATCTGCACCAAGGTAGTCACCCAGGCCATCTTTCACTTCATTTGACTCGAGTCTTTACCAATTGGGTAGGTACTATTAGCCTTGATTATGTCTATGTCCATATTTCATGTTTTGGTGATTCATTGACACTGGATTCTTCCACAATCTGCTGTTCAGCCATGGTGACTGAGCTGACTTCTTCCAGAATGCTCTTCAGTGAAGTCTTTATGCTGCCCTCTTTTGGATGCCCTGCCACCCTGTATTAGATGCAACATTTAAGGAATTTCATAAAGGTGTCATATTCATTGTTAAAATGGTTATTGAATTTGCTAGTTTGAACTTGCTTCAAATTTATTCCTTAATTTTGTCTAAGTATCTGCCTGTCTGTCTGTGCATGTAAGTAGGTGATTTGATCAAAGAAGATTTTGTTTAAACCATAAGCATTAATTAGAATACCTTATTGTTTAACTTCACTCTGCTGAAGTTACAGTATTAATCTAAATTATTCATTTCTGTTTAAGCTATACATTTGATGTTTGATATCTGTCATTCTTAAAGTCTGATTGGAAATAGTTGGGCAACTTTGAGGGTAATTAAATATTTTAATTTCACTGTATCGTGATGCGCAGTGTTAGCAAGTCTGATTTAGTCTGGCTTGCTATTCCTGTGTCTAACACTGCACATGCTCAGATTGTGGCCTTCAGATAGAAACTTCAATAATAGATATTGAAAGACACAAAATACAGTTCACTGGATATACTTCACCATGGTATTAAGCAAGTTATTTTTCTTGCTATTTTGATTAATAGTTTATTTTGAAGAATAGACATTTCAGCTGTTAAGGTAAAAGTGGCATCCAACCAAACAATTTCCAAAACTCTTGTGCCTGAACAACATAGAATCCGTAGAATCCCTACACTGTGGAAGCAGGCCATTTAGCCCATTAAGTCCACACTAACCCTCCAAAGACTATCCCACCCAACCCAACTCTCCCGCCCCTCATCCCCACAATCCCTGTAACCCTGCATTTCCCATAGCTAATCCACCTAGCCTGCACATCCTTGAACACTATGGATAATTTAACATGGCTAATCCACAAGTCTCTGGACTGTGGGAAGAAACCAGAGCATCTGGAGGAAACCCACGCAGATACGGGGAGAACGTGCAAACTCCACAATGAGGCAAGTGCTGTGAGGCAGCAGTACTAACCACTGAGCCACTGTGCAAATACTTGATTATTTGCATAATTAGGCACTTTCTTTGCAGGTGTTTTCTAAATAGGGATGTTGGAACTTATAATGGAAAGGTCATATATGCCAATATGGAATCAGTAATGCTATAGTATAGGTCTGGAAAGAAAATAACATAAGAAAATGTGTACATTGTAGCTAATTTCCAACACAGCTTGAAGATTCAGAAGAATAGCCTTAAAAAGTGAACTTTCAGCAGCTTGGGAGCACATTCGCCAGCCTGCTTAATTACAGACCTGTCTTTTTCTCCCCTCTTGAAAGCTGTTGACCCTAGTTCCCTCATCTAGGGACCATTTTAAAGGATTTTAAAAATCACAGCATGTCCTAATCCTGACCAGGCAAGTTCACTTCCTGCTGGCTTTGACAAGATGTAACTGATGTCACTATGGAGTGCAGTATTAATACTGCCTTGAGTCCAGGCTGAGAATCAGGCATAAGGAAATCCTGCTTTATGGACTTATTATCCTCCCTAATGTCAGTGGTCTTATAGAGTTAACTAAATCCTCTGTCCCATAAGACCATTTTGGATGCTTACACTCAAGGTTGGAAATTCAAGTATTCAGGTCCTATTTGAGATAGCAGCTGCTCCTACAGAATCTGATTGATATTTACAGGAGGAGTCCAACAGAAAAGTAAACTAATTGTGGAGCCATTATATAGATAAGTGAAAAATGGGCAAGTCGCAGTGATGCTGACATTCAGGTATTTTAATGTGAAGTGATAGGAAACAAGTTAATTCTCACATTTGAATGCACATTCCAAGTCCTGATTTTGATTAAGGAGGAAGTGCTAAGTGGCGGTAAGGCACATGCTTATAGAAATGTAAAGAAAATCTGTGAATGAGTCTGGCCATTTCGACCTAACAGCAAGCTTCAGAACAGTCACCATAATTTCCTGAGAAATGTTTAGCTGCGTACAGTTGTGTACTGTGGAGAAAGGATGAAAACATTAATGCAAAAAGTGCAGAGGGCAGACTGAGAAATTGAAGGTGACTGCAATCTCGGAAGTCTTTACCACATAACAAGACTTTCTCTTTAAGTCACATAATGCTGATCTGTTTCAGAATATTCAACAATGCACTCCAAATCGTCAAAGGGGACGAGAGAGGAAGTCACCTGCACCAAGTGTAAATCTAAGTGTGTTTCAAAGAGTAAATTCTACCAGCTGCACGAGGGGTAAGATGTCTGCCTTAATTTCAAGCATAATGAGCTTAATTGCAATATAGTTATGTTTTAGAAAAGATTTTTGTGAATTATTAGATGATTGAGTTACAGATAAACACAAACATGATTGCAATTGCTTCATAGTCCCTTTGTCATTTTTTTTGTGAAATGTGGTCTGACTTAACATCTCTTACTTTAGTTGCTTTGTGAACAACTGAATTCTGCAAATCTCTGCATCTCCCAAAATATAAAGTAAATTAAAGATTAGATTCCAACATATTTTAGATTAGATTCCCTACATTGTGGAAACAGGCCCTTCAGCCCAACAAGTCCACACTGACCCTCCGAAGAGTAACCCACCGATCCCCCTACATTTACCCCTGACTAATCTACCTAACACTATGAACAATTTAGCATGGCCAATACGCCTCACCTGCACACCTTTGGACTCTGGGAGGAAACCAGAGCACCCGGAGGAAACCCACGCAGACACGGGGAGAACGTGCAAACTCCACACAGACAGTTGCCTGAGGAAGGAATTGAACCTGGGTCCCTGACGCTGTTAGGCAGCAGTGCTAACCACTGAGTCACCATGCCGTCTTTAATTAAATATTTGAACACCTAATTAATCTGATACATCTGACCTACTGCTGTCTCGATGTGGCATTTTCTACATGATTAAAATAATGGAAGTCTTTGAAAATACTAAATCTCACCATAAGCACACCATTTCCCATTTTTACAGGGCTGGAAATAGTGATTTGTGGCTATTTGGTTTATGAGGAACAGTTGAGGCCTCTGGGTCCATACTCTATGAAGTTTAGAAGGGTGAAGGGGATCTCATGGAAAAATGTGGAATACTGAGAGACCTAGATACAGTGGACGTGGAGAAGATGTTTCCACTGGTAGGAGAGTCTAAGACCCGAGGCCAGAGCCTCAAACTGAAGAGACGATCCTTTAGAAATGATATGAAGAGGAATTTCTTCAGCCAAAGGATGGTGAAGCTGTGGAACTCATTATCAAAGAAGGTGATGGAGGCCAAGTCATTGAGTATATTTAAGACAGAGAAGGATAGTTTCTTGATTAGTAAGAATTATAAGAATTATAGGGAGAATGGAGCTGAGAACATATCAGCTGATTGAATGGAGGAGCAGATGTGATGGGTCAAATGGCCTAATTCTGCTCCAGTATCCTATGCTCTTATGGTCTTATGAAAGCACTGACCGTGTAAATCATCAGCTGCTCAATTCCTCAAGTGAATATTCCTCACTATTCATTAATTAAGTGCCTACAAGCTGATGTTTGAGACTGCTGTACCAGGTAAGAGCAGGTCTGAGCCTAATATATTTGTTTCAATACCAGGGTACCCTTTTGAAGATAAAAGGTACCTTTTGTTCTGATTCTGGGACAGCTTTGGGGAAGTTAAGCTGTTCTTTGGTGGAGGTAAGCTGCCTTTCGGTAGAGGCAAGATAGCTTTTTGTACAGATAAAGTACCCTTTGGGAGAGGTAAAGTCCCCATTGCAATTATTAAACATAGGTATTTGTGTAAAATGTGCATAAACTTATTATGACTGTCATGTATCAAAGAACCCTCAAAAAACTACAAAGTTGCTATATGAATGTCCAAGTACACTGCTTTAAAACAAAAACGGTGCTAGGTATTTCAGTGTGTCAATTGAAGTAAACCATTATAGTATTTGTCCTGCTTAAAAGATTTGCCAAGCTATCATTTTCGGAATACAATATCTGTCAAGTGAGGGTTTAGATAGACAGCTCCACTTATAAATAGAATAGAAATATTTTTATTCTCACATGGGACATGGGCATCACTGGCTGCCCTTCAGTTATCGTTGCCCCCAGTTATCCTTGAGAGGTTGTGGTTAGCTGCCTTCTTGAACTGTGGCAGTCCGTACAGTGTAGGTAGACCCATAGCACCATAAGGGAGGGATTCTAGGATTTTGACCCAATGACAGTAAAGAAACAGTGATGTATTTTCAAGTCAGGATAGTGAGTGGCTTGAAGGAGAGCTTGCAGATCGTGGTGTTCTGATGTATCTGTTGCCCTCGTCCTTCAGTGGAAGTGGTTGTGGTTTTGGAAAGTGCTATCTATATATTTCTTATAGGTAGCACACATTGCTGCTACTGAGTGTAGGTGGTGGAAGGAGTCAAAGCTTGTAGATGTGGTACCAATCAAGTGGGCTACTTTGTCCAGGATGGTGTCAAGCTTCATGAGTGCTGTTGGAGCACTCATCCAGGCAAGTGGGGAGTATTTCATCACACTGACCTATACCTGTAGCTTCTGGGCAGGTTTTGGAGAATTAGGTGGTGAGAGCTACTTACTGCGGTATTCATAGCCTCTGATCTGCTCTTGTAACCACTGTATTTTATGGTGAATCCACTTGTGTTTCTGGTCAGTATTAACCCCCAAGATGTTGATGGGATTCAGTGATGGTAACTCCATGTAATGCCAAGGAGTAGTGGTTAAATTGTTTCTTATTGGAGATGATCATTATCTGTCATTTGTGTGGTATGAATGTTACTTGCCATTTGTCAGCCCAAACCTGGGAATTGTGCGCATCTTGTTGGATTTGAACATGGACTTTTTCAGTATCTGAGGAACTGTGCTGAACATTGTGCAATATCAGCAAACATCCTCACTTCTGACCTTATGATGAAGAGAAGGCCATTGATTAAGCAGCTGAAGATGATTGGGCCAAGGAACTTCTGTAGAGATATCCTGGAGTTGAGATGACTGACCTACAGCAAACACAGCCATTTTCCTATATGCTAGGTATTACTTCAACCAGTGGAGAGTTTGCCTCCTGATTCCCATTGATCCAGTTTTGCTAGGGCTCCTTGATTACATATTTGTTCAAATATGGCATTAATACTCTCACCTAACCTCTAGAATTCAGCTTTTTTGTTCAAATTTGAACTAAGGCTGTGATGGGGAGATGAGCTGAGTGCCACTAGCAGAACCCAAACTGGGCATCAGTGAGCAGATTGTGCTCAGAGTAGACTGATGAGGCAGTAATTGGTCAGTTGCTTTGTCCTGTCTTTTAGCCATAGAGTCACACAGCACGGAAACAGACCCTTCAGCCCAACTTGTCAGCTCCAACCAGCCATCCCAATCTGACCTAGTCCCTTCGCCAGCATTTGGGCCATATCCCAGTAAACCCTCATATACCCATTTAGATACCTTTCAAATGTTATAATTGTACCCATCTCTACCATTTCCTCTGGCAGTTTGTTCCGTGCACATTCCACCATCTGCATAAAAAGGTTACCCTTCACGTGCTTTTTAAACATCTAAACCTATGGCCTCTAGTTTTGGACTCCCCCACCCTAAGAAAAAGACCTTAGCTTTTTTTTTCATTGACAGGATGAGGGCATTGCCCATCCCTGATTACCCAGAGCACTGTTAAGCATCAGCTACATTGCTGTGGGTCTGGTGTCACATTTAGGTCAGACCAGGTAAGTATGGCAGTTTCCTTCCCTAAAAGGCAGCTGTGAACCAGATGGGTTTTTCCAACAATCAACAATGAATTCCCAGTCATCATTAGACTCTTCATTTCAGATATTTTGAATTCAAATTTCACCATCTGCCATGGTGGGATTTGAACCTCGGTCTCCAGCACATTACCTTGGATATCCAGTTTAACAGAGTCAAAAGGTGTGGTGCTGGAAAAGCACAGCCAGTTAGGCAACATCCAAGGAGCAGGAGAGTCGAATTTTCGAGCACGAGATATTCAACAGGAATGAGGGGTTGAGCAAGAGGGCTGAGAGATAAATAGGAGGGGGTCATGCTGGGGAGAGAGTAGCTGGGAATGCGATGGGTAAATGAAGTTTGGGGGGTGTTGGTAATATGTCGGAGAGGAGGGTGGAGTGGAGAGATAGGAAGGGAGATTGACAGGTAGGACAGTTCAAGAGGGCATAGCTGAGTTGGAGGGTTGGATCTGGGATAAGGTAGGGGGAGGGGAAATGTGAAAACTGGTGAAATCAACATTGATCCTGTGAGGTTGGATGGTCCCAAGGCAGAAGCTGAAGCGTTCTTCCTCCAGGCATCAGGTGGCTGGAATTTGGTAGTGGAGGAGGCCAAGGGCTTGCATGTCCTTGGCGAAGTGGGAGGGGGAGTTGAAGTGTTCGGCCATAGGGCAGTGCGGTTGTTTAGAGCCTGTGTCCCAGGGATGTTCTCTAAAATGTTCCGAAAGTTGGAGTTCTGTCTCCCCAGTGTAGAGGAGAGCACATCGAGAGCAATAGACACAGTAGATGACGTGTGTGGAAGTACAGTTAATCCTCTGTCAGATGTGGAAGGATCATTTGGGGCCTTGGACGGAGGTGAGGGGGGGGGGTAGATGTGGGTGCAGGTTTTCCACTTCTTGTGGTGGCAAGGGAAGGTGCCAGGATTGGAGGGTGGGTTGGTGGGGGCGCATGGACCTAACAAGGGAGTCGCGGAGGAAATGGTCTCTGCGGAACACAGATAAGGGTGGGATGGAGAATATATCCCTAATGGTGGGGTCTGTTTGTAGGTGACGGAAATGGTGGCGGATGCTGAGTTCTACCTGGAGGTTGATGGGGTGGAAGGTGAGGACCGGGGTGGGGGAGTTTCTGTCCTTGTTGAGATTGGGGGGGATGAGGTTCAAGGGCGGAGGTGCGGGTGGTCGGTGGGTTTGAAGTATATGTCTGAGTTGAGTCGATCACTGGAAATGGAGATGGAGACATCTAGGAAGGAGAGGGAGGTGTCCGAGATGGTCCAGGTGAACTTGACAGTATGAAAGGTGTTCATGAAGTTGAACTGTTCAACTTCCTCGTGGGAGCACGAGGTGGCACCAATAAAGTCATTGATGTAATGGAGGAAAAGGTGGGGAGTGGTGCCGGTGTAACTGTGGTGTAGTTTCAGAGAATATCTCTAGGACACATGCACTAAACATTCTCACTCCCCTCCCACTCTGCCAAGGACATGCAAGTCCTTGGCCGCCTCCACCATCAAACTCTAGCCACCCGATGCCTTGAGGAAGAATGCCTCATTTTCTGCCTTGGGACCCTCTAACCACACGGTATCACTGTTGATTTCACCAGTTTCCTCATTTTCCCTGCCTCACCTTATCCCTTATCCAACCTCAACTCAGCACCACCCTCTTGATCTGTCCATCCTACCTGTCCATCTCCCTTCCCACCTATCCGCTCCACCCGCCTCTCTGACCTATTACCATCACTCCCCACCTTCATCTACCTATTGAATTCCCAGCTACCCCGCCAGCCCACCCCCTCCTAATTATCTCTCAGCTCCACCCTCCCCTACCATTCCTGATGAAGAGCTCTTGCTCGAAACGTTGACTCTCCTGCTTCTCGGATGTTGCCTGACCAGCTGTGCTTTTCCAGCACCGCACATTTCGACTCTGATCTCCAGCATCAGCAGTCCTCACTTTCTCCAATTTAACAATCCAGCAATAATGCTACTAGGCCACTGTCTCATTATCCATGCCCCTCATGATTTTATAAACCTCTATATGGTTACCTCTCAGTCTCTGATGCTCGAGAGAAAAAGCTCCAGCCTATTCAGCCTTTGTCTATAACTTAGCCATCTGGTCCCAGCAACATCCTTATAAATATTTTTCTGCATCCTCTCAAGTTTAACAACATCCTTCCTATAGAAGGTCAACCAGAATTGCAGTGTTCTGAAAGTGACTTCATCAATGCCCTGTACAGCTACAACATGACATCCCAACTCCTATATTCAGTGTTCTGACCAATGAAGGAGACCCACCCACCACCCCCCCCCCCCCCCCCCCCCCCACACACCTCCCCACCCTGGAGACTTCCTGCCTCTATTCCTGATGAAGGGCTTTTGCCCGAATGTCGATTTTCCTGCTCCTCAGATGCTGCCTGACCTGCTGTGCTTTTCCAGCACCACTCTGATCTAAGTTTTGACCAATGAAGGTAAGTACGCCAAATGCCTTCTTCACCACCCTGCCTATCTGCTACTCCACTTTCAAGGAACTATGCACCTGCACCCTTGGATCTCTTGTTCAGCAACACTCCCAGAGCTCTACCATTAACTTCCTCACTGTCCATTACACCACCTATTTTGGTGTCGTCTGCAAACTTAATAACCATGCCTTCTATATTCACATCCAAATCATTTAAATGAATGACGAAAAGCAGTGGACCCAACACCAATCCTTGTGGCACACCACTGGTCATCAGCTTCCAGTCTGAAAAGCAACCTTCTACCACCACTCTCTGTCTCCTACCTTCGAACCAATTTTGTATCCACTTGGCTAGCTCCCCTGCATCCTCTGTACAATTTTCATAAAAGTTTTGTTGAAGAAATTTTAATATATTGAATAGTTTCTTGTATCAGTGCAAGTGTTTTTTTTTTAAATAGTGATATCATCAATAGACAAATACACTTAATGCCAAAATAGTTTGGAAGGCAAGTGGCGAGGATAATACAAAGAAGTCTGTTCACGAATATAGTTAGATTAAGCAAATGGGCATAAAATTGACAGATCCATCAGTCTACTCTCGATCACCAGTAAAGTGATAGAAGGTGTCACCAACAATGCTATCAAGCAACACTTGCTTAGGAGCAACCTGCTTACTGACACCCAGTTTGATTTCCACCAGGGTCACTCAAATCCTGACCTCATTACAGCCTTGATTCAAACTTGGACAGATGAAATATAATGTGAAGTTGTGCACTTTGACAGGAAGAATAGAGTTGCTGAATGTTACTTAAGTGGGGAAAGACTGCATGAAAGCTACAATGCAGTGTGAATTTGAAGTCCATGCACATAAATCACAAAAAAAAGCATGCAGGTTCAAGTATTAGGGAAGGCAACAGAACTTTTGTCTTTATTTCAAAGGGAATGAAGTATAAAAATAGGGAAGTCAACCTTAATTCTGAATTATTGATGCACTGTCAGGCAGTGATAGTTGCTTAGTGGACCTGTCCCCTTGACCATCCCATGTACAGGACTTTACCCTATGGTATTTGGGAGAAGGTTTTAATCACAGGTTCTTAGAATGTTAGAGTTTGATTGGGCAGGACTGAGCTAGTGAGGATTGGCTATGCATCCACTCTAATTTTCTAATTAGTTTCCAACTTTAGGAGTTGTTCTAGCTTAATTTCAATCATTCCAGTTCCTTATGGCTTCCCAAACTACATGAATGTTTGTTTTCTTCAATACTGAATCTGCCATTTGAACACTGCTTGATCACAGTATGTACTACCATGTCCAAAATGTCATCAGGAGATGGCTCTTTAATTAAAGTTACAGTCTCCTTTCTATTTCAAATCAATTGTTCAATGCTGAATCTACGAATGGGACTTGAGAAGTTCAGTGTTTCCTGCTTGATGCTGCTTTGAATTTTGACTTTATGGCAGGAAGCAACCCTACATTCTTATCAAAAGCCTCCTTTTCCCAGATTTGCAAATCAACTGTTTGTTTCAAAGTTGAGTTGACTGGCAAGATTATAAAGGTCCAAGAAAATCTTCTTTAAAGTTTCAGAAAGGGTGATGGATATGTCAGCCACTGGCACAATCCCTGGTCCTATTGGCAATAAGAATGAATCATAAGAAAACCAAGATTTTTTACACTAAATCAAAACATTATTGACGGTAGAAATCTGGAATAAATACAGAAAATTCCAGGTTTTTCAGCATTTGTGGAGAAACAAATAGAATTAATGGTTCAGGTCAGTAACCTATCATCAGACTTGAAAAAGGCCTTATTTTATATCCTTTCTTTTTACTCCACCCATGTATGACACTGCAAAAAATTTAAGGGAGAAGTTGGCTTTTTCAATTCAACATGCTACCACTTTTAGTACATCAGCACATTCAGGTCATTGTATCAATCCATATCTGTTAAATTTACTTAGCCACTATCCACACATTAAATTCTTGATTCGTGCATGAAAATTATATTGTAAGATGTCAATAAATGATCTTTCCTCATTTCATGAGAAACATGTTAATAATCTCCTCCAATTATTTTAGGTGTTCAGTCTTCCAATTCAGGTAGTTCAGAAGATAATTCCTGCATGCATTTACAAACAACAGAGCGTGTTTCCAGGTCCCAAAATAATACTCCTAAACGCCAGGTAACTGAAAACATCAAAGAATTAAAGATGCACTGTACATAAGTAGTTTTATAGGATTTAAATGTAAGAATTAAAATATTTATTAAAAATAACATTTGTTTTGTTCGTATTATTGTGTTGCTACATACAATGTTTATTCTGAATTTGAGGAAAACTATCAATTTGGTTTCTCTTAAGAGTAAGCTTTTCTAAATTTAAACAAAGGACATTAAGTATATCTGTGTTTTGATGATACGAAAAGTGTGAAAAATGGTCAACGGGGGTTAGTGTTGGTACCTCACGTAAAAACCACCAGCTCACAAACTACAAACTCACTTGGCAAATCCGTGTGGATGCTGACGGTTGTCAATGGCCTAATAGGAAGTGCAGAGTGAAAGACACAGTGGTTTGTAAACCAACAACACTGAAGGAATTGCAGTATAGTTCCAAGTCAGAGCATTGTGTGACTTGGAGGGGTGATGCAATTTGCAAAGAAACGGATAACTTTTAATAAGAATTTTGAACCTGCACTTATTAGTTGGAAGGATAACACAACGAGATTTCATGTTAAGACTTTTACACTACCAAACAGACTAAAAGCACAATTGACTATGTTTGTGTTTTTGTAGACTATTTATATTTTAACTTACAGAACAGAACTTTCCCCTTTGACTTTTAATGCAGTCAAAAAATCTCTTTACAGGTATGTGTTACGTTATTCTTTAATTAGACATCAAATTCTCCTAAAACCCATTGTGACTTAAAGAGTTGTATTTTGTCCTTTTTTTCAGGAAGACAGGTTAAGCAGTCTGTTCCCAGCCACTAAAGTAAACAGCTTGTGAGGCCTTGGGTTTTTTTTTTATTAAAGTTGGAACAATAGAAGCAGCATAAAGGAGTAGGGTCAAGCTCCCACAGAACCAGGATTTTAGTTTAATGTTTAGTCATTGCTGGGGTCTTGAAGCTGGATGTGGAAGCTATTATTCCTCTCGCTGAGATAACTAAAAGCTGGAGTTCTTCCTGTTGCTAGAATTGAAGTGAGACCATTTCTTTTACTGAATTTGCCTTTGCCAAGGCTGTATTTATAGGATGTTACTATATTGGAACAGTTGTTGTTTAACAGTTAAATCATCTATTATTTTATTAAGCTTTCCAATAGAGTTAAGCTATGCCAATTCTTCTTTCTTTAGATTGTATTTTAACTATAGTAAATGAATAAAGTGCACTTTGCTTCAAGCCTGGTAGTTTAACAAATCAAATTGCATATGGAACACAATGCCTTACACTTGCCTTTAAAATTAAGAAAATGTTAGGCTCTAGGCTATCATCTTAATATATTTTAAGGGGCTTTAGTCTGGTCCATAACAGATTGAGGGCTTTTGTCAGGATGTAAATCTAATTCCAGTTTGGATTTCGGATTATTGAACTCAAAGACAGTGAGTGGTGACTTTTTGGTGTCCTCTTTTTGGAAAGTAAATTTGCTTGCTTTAAATAGCATGTACCTTGTGTACTAATGGCTCTTTCAGTCATGAAGAGTTTTCTGGGGATAGAATAAGTCACCGGGAGTTTTACAAGAAGTGATCAAGGCAACACATTTGGAATTGGCAGATTAACTGGAGTTGAGATTACCTTTGACTGTATGAAAAAGGGAGGTAAACACAGCAATAGCTCAACATCTACAATTGCCGGAAATACCATCGGAATTTATGGAAATACCTAAAATTCAATTGCAAATGTAGCAGGCTGACCATGAAAAGGAAAAGAAACAATTTGACATGCAATTAAAAACAAAAGAAAGGGTGGAAGAGAGAGGTTTTGAATGTCAGAGATTGTAATTGAAAACTCAAAGACAACTTAAAATAGTAGAGGTAGAGGTAAAAGGTGGGAGTAATGCGCTGAGGACAGTGATGGAAAGCAATCCCATCATAGCCAGGCCTGATGGGGATCTGTTTAAATATGTCCAAGCATTGCCCAAGTTTGACAAGAAGGACACGGAAGCCTTTTTCATTTCATTTCATTTGATAAAGTAGCTAAACAAATGAAATGGCCAGTAACCATGTGGATATTGTAGATCCAAACAAAGTTGGTACATTGAGCAAGGGCTTTTGTCAGGATGTAAATCTAATTCCAGTTTGGGTTTCGGATTATTGAACTCAAAGACAGTGAGTGGTGACTTTTTGGTGTCCTCTATCAGAGGTGACTGGGGAGTATGATAAGGTAAAACAAAATCTTAAGTGCAGATCAATGAGCGCCAGAGGTCTCCAGGTAACGTTTCGGAATCTAAGGAGAGAACCTGGTCAGGTGTACATAAAGGTTGAAAGGCTCAAACAGAGCAACTTTGATAGGTGAATAAAAGCATTGAAAATAGATCAAACATATTACATTCTCAGAAAGATGATTATTTTGGAGGAATTCAAAAATTCATTTCCTGAACTGGTGAGAACGCATGTGGAGGAACAGAGAGTTAAGATTGTAAGATTAACAGCGGAAATGGTAAATTATTATGAGTTGGTTCATAAATCAAAGTTTGGCTTCTGACATCAATTTCAATTTGTGAGGGATAGAAACTGGGGAAATAAGAAATCAATAGGTGGTCAGAGAAAAGGAGCTCCCATTAAAGATAAGAAAGATACTTTACCACAGGGTAAAAAGGAAACCCAAGAGGAGGAAAGAAAAGTTAAAAAGTTCAGTTATTTCCATTGTAATAAAATTGTTATTCCAATTCTTCTTTGTAATGGTGACTGTATGTCCTCTTGAAAATGGTGGATGGGAACAAATTCTGCCCCATTGGCAGTTTTCACAGTGCAGAGTAAGATGTATACAGCGACCCCATACCCTGTGCTCCTAACTTGGCTGACTAGTCATCTCATAAGGTCCTGCAAATTTTGGATAGTCAGGCCATCCTCTCCGTAACTTGTGTATGGGTGGAATCATGAATGATAGTCTGGATTCATGAACTTTCTGAAGTTAAAAATGTCTAACCTATGCTCCTTTCTGCCACACCCATTAAGGCTATTAAATGGCCATTTTAAAACATGAATTGACCCAAGATAAATGCCAAATCACTCTCTACATCTGATAGCGTTCTTGTGAAGATAGATCGATGATGGCCATGTCGGGCCACCCAGTTTTACACCACCAGCCTGCAACTGAAGGGAGGGCATTTACAAAATTCCACACAGTACTAAAATGGTAACAGAATTGTAGAGGAGATGCTTACTGTCCAAACTCTGAACTTCATGTCACCACTCCACATCCTCCACTCCATCTCACAGTGGTAGCTAGTACTGGCTCTAGAAAGCTTGTCATGTCATGGACTGTTCCAATCAGGTCCTGCTATTACCTATTAGTGAATTCCATCAAATGGCGACTTAGTACTCGATTATTGATTAGATGCAATTTTTTTGGACCTACATTCACTCACTTCTACTGCAGATGTGAACTGTGGTAACTGGGAATATAAGGATATCTCAAGGTGGAAGACTAAGGGTGCTTATGTTCTCTGATCTGGCAACAGAGGCCCTGTTACAGAAGATAGGGAGGGAAAGAGTTTTTTTCTCATGAGACTATTGATTTAAAAATATGTATAAGCAGGCCTATTTTTCTGAGTCAAAAACAGAAATTGCTGGAAATTCTCAGCAGGTCTGATATCATCTGTGGAGAGAAATCAGAGTTAACGTTTCGGGTTCAATTGCCATCAAGACAAAGACTGGTACTGAAGGTTTTAAAACATCTTTATGTCAGATGGGTGTAACTTCTAATTCTAATGTATAGAGGATTTCCTTAGAGAAGATTGTTTCTGTAACAGATTATATCAAAATAGTTAGCATTTCAGAACCATTAGGAACTACCTGAGTTATTGATTGCCTGACTGACATTAATCTTGGAAATGCTTCCAGAAGTTTTTTGCTATGTCCAATTACCTGTTCATAGCAGCCATCTCTATTGGCCTGTTTTAATGTCATATATAAGGAATTCGCTTTTATTCATTTGTGACAGGGTAATGTTTAAGTCATGATGTAGGTGATAGTAGTGATGTAGTTATCGAGAAGCATTTTTATGAGATCCAGTAATTTAGATGCCTCTGTGCTTTCCTTGTCTTCTTTCTGGAGGTAGAAAAAAGCTCTTTCCCTCCCTATCTTCTCTAAGAGGGCCTCTGCTGCCAGATCAGAGAACATAGGCACCCTTAATCTTCCACCTTGAGACATCCTTATTTCCCAGTTACCACAGTTCACATCTGCAGCAGAAGTGAGTGAATGTAGGTCCAAGAAAATTGCATCTAATCAATACTTGAGTGCTAAGTCTCCATTTGATGGAATTCACTAATGATAACACCATTGAATGCCATGAGGCATTGGTTGGATTGTCTCTAATGGGAAACAGTTCTTACCCAGCAGTTATGTGCTGTAAATGTTACTTGTTGCTTTTCAGTCCAAACCTGGATATTGTTCAAGCAGTTTGCATGGTATCTAATAAAAAATTATCTGATCTAGATGGCCATTGTCCTGCAAAATGGCTTTAATGCATCCTATTTCAGCAACAAGCTTGTTTGGTGAACAAATAACTCAGGCCCTATTTCACAGTTGAGGTTGTTGATAAGACTGATCTTATAGTGAGCACAACTGTAGAAATCCTATACCATATAATGACCAATGAAGGTGTGTTTGTGGTAGAGAGTAGTAGAGAACATCTGACCAATTTCTCAACTAAGATATCCTGATTACTCCATTTCAAAGGTGAATTGATTGCAATGTATTAAGATTTGTAAGGAAATTTGTATATTTAACTGCGGATTCAAATATAGCGAACACATAAGCCACATCTCAGAAATATGCACGGTAGAGGATTAAGTGGCATGTGTTTGTCATAGAACGCAGCAAAGATATTTACAAGAGTTTGGTCCAGTTGGGATCCCATCATCCCAAAACCACCTATTTGAACACATATGGTGTCATTAAAACTGAATTCAGTTGTTT
Organism: Chiloscyllium punctatum; assembly: GCF_047496795.1. NCBI lineage: Eukaryota > Metazoa > Chordata > Chondrichthyes > Orectolobiformes > Hemiscylliidae > Chiloscyllium > Chiloscyllium punctatum. The sequence continues at coordinate 85,918,510 of NC_092749.1, forward strand.
AAGTTGTTGCGTTTGTAAGTTCAGTGATTATTGATTCTCACAGTAGTGATGGTTTTAGATTACCGAGTGCTGCAGTGCAATTGTCTGTGACATCCCTTGAATGATATATTGGTGACTAGGTTAGCAATGTGAAGTAAGTACATGGATGCTGGTTACCATCAATATGTAAGACATGTATGGTCTTTGCAAATGTGGAAGAACTTTTCACTATGAATGTGGAGCTGCTAAAAACTGATTGTAACAATTCACCCAAACATTTGGCCAGTTCATGTTGCACAGAACTAGTTATAAGTTAGCTAGAGCATTGAGGAGCATTACTTTTGTGTGTTTCAGGCAGCACATACGTACAAGGCCCAATGAGTTGGTCAATGAGCAATGAGTTTCAGTCATCATTAGCTGGTGGATTCTTCATGGCATTGTCTTTTTCAATCAGATATGCTGACCAACCATTGGCTACTCACCTGTCACACAATATAAATGTTATTTTCCCTTTAATTCAATATCAATATTATTCTGTCAAGCTAAGTCATTGGGTAACTGCCTCAACTTGGGATACTTTAAAAAAGAATCTTTACAAAGTGGCCACATGTTTGTTAAATTTTCTTCCCGATTGAATTTGAAGCTATCAAAGGTTGGACTTTTATACAGTACTTACTTTAATTATATTTTTAGTTTTATTTTTTAGACATGGGCTTTTGTTAATCAATTTGCGCTCTGAGCAGAAAAGTTCATGGAAATTAGTGTCCATTCCATCTATTAAGCTCTTTAGGCGCATAATTGACACATGAAACCTATGCAAAGCTTTGCATTAGAAGCATTAATTCATAACTTCTATCAGAGGTTCTCAGCTTGCTAAAAGCCTATTCCCTGTTTCCACCTTCGCTTCACTCATGTTACCCATCTACAAAGTTACCTGGGATACTTTTCTATTTTTGACAGAATCTAAACACAGAAACCTTTTAACTCATTTTTTTATTTTAGCCTAAGTTCTAATTTTTCTCTCTTTTAGTTTAATTTTTCCACTTCATTCTCCTGGTTTTTCTCAGTTTAAATCCAAGCTTCTGAATAAGCTGTAATATGTTCTCATGAGAGAAAAAAACAGAAAACAATAAATTATTTTAAATTCAACATGCCCTGAATCACAGAGCAATTAATATTCTGTTTTGAAGTCATCCTCTCTTTTTTATGTCTACATCTGGCTGTTGAATTTCTCTTTTTGTAAAATTCAAATTTATTTGTCTTAAAAACAGCCACAGTCATATTTTTGCTGAAGTGGTAGGAGATCAACTTGGGGAATTTTCCAATATGATAGACCCACTTCAATTTAAAGGCTGTGTAATGCATCCTTATTTGGGGGCAGGGGAGAGTTGGGACTACAGTAGGTGGCACACAAGTGCACATGTCAAGTGGACTGTCTAGAATATTGTCTGACAATTAGATGCTCTAGCTCTCAAACATTTTCACCTTTCCCACCTACTCGCTATAATCACTTCAATGCACCTCATACATTTTCATCTTTTCCTACTCGCTGTCCATCTAAATACCCCCGAGCCATCCAATATTACCTTCAAGCCCTATGGCCTCAACATATACTTCGTGATGGCAGCACAGTGGCTCGATGGTTATCACCGCTGCCTCATAGCACCGGGGACCAGGTTCAATTCCAGCCTTGGGCGACTGTCTGTGTGGAGTTTGCACATTCTCCCCGTGTCTACATGGATTTCCTCCAGGTGCTCAAGTTTCCACCCACAAACCAAAGATGTACAGGTTAGGTGAATTAACTATGCTAAAATTGCCTAAAGTGTTCAGGGATGTGTGGGTTATGTGCATTAGTCAGAGGTAAATGTAGGGTAATGGTTCTGGCTGGGTTACTCTTCAGAGGGTTGGTGCAGATTTGTTGGGCTGAATGGCCTGTTTCCACACTGTAGGGATTCTATGAATTCTATGTCTCCTTCTGTTTACCCTCCTCCCCTCCCTAATATCCTCTCCAATTGTTGTATTAATTGTACTTCCATGCCTATTTCCCAGATATCTATTACAACACAGCCGCAAACCCTTCTGCGAATTAAACCAAACACATAGAAAAGCTCACCTCACCTCGTAATTGTTTTTTTAATAGATATTTTTATTAGAAATTTAACATTTTTACAAGTTTACAAAAATAAACAAAACTCTCAAGTACAAACATTGATATACAATTAAATCTTCAATGTATAATAACCAAAATTTAACAAAAGAAAAATACCGAGAAAGAAAAAAAACAAACTTCAACTAACTACTAATCTAACCTACAACTAACCAGAGTGTATATTTAAATCTCTTACATTATTCAAATTAGAGAAAGAGAAAAAACACCAAAAAAAACAACGGATAACATAGAAATTGGGTAGTGAGATACATGCTCGGAATGTGTTAACATCAAATGTAACAAAACCCATATTTGTGTGGGATTCCTCTCCCAAGGGGCCACGGACCAGCCAGGTTCATAATCTCAATTAAATAAAAGCCCTTGTTAGGATGGCTGGCACGGTGGCACAGTGGTTAGCACTGCTGCCTCACAGCGCCTGAGACTGACTGTGTGGAGTTTGCTCATTCTCCCCGTGTCTGCATGGATTTCCTCCGGGTGCTCCGGTTTCCTCCCACAGTCCAAAGATGTGTAGGTCAGGTGAATTGGCCATGCTAAATTGCCCGTAGTGTTAGGTAAGATGTAAATGTAGGGGCATGGGTGGGTTGCGCTTTGGTGGGTTGGTGTGGACTTGTTGGGCCGAAGGGCCTGTTTCCACACTGTAATGTAATCTAATCTAATCTGTATTCATATAATTCAAGAAGGGCTGCCATATTTTATAAGATAATTCAGTCTTTCGGTGCACCATATTTGTAAGGAAGTCAAGGGGAATACATTCCATAATTAATCTGTGCCAATTTGAAAGTCCAGGGGGGCCCTCAGCCACCCAGTTTACCAAAATATTTTTCCTTGCACAGAAAGAGAGAATAGAAAATAGTCTCTTCCCGTGCATATCCAGGGAGGGTGAGTTCGAAAAGCCCAAAAGGAGAGATACAGGGTCCACTTTAATTTCCGTTCCTAAAATTTCTGTCAGGGTACTTGCTACTTTCGACCAGTATCTACGGATCTTATGACAGGTCCATAGGCAATGTACAAGAGTGCCCACCTCTATTTTGCATTTGGGACACATTGGAGATGCTCCTGCCTTAAATTTTGCCAATCGATCCGGTGCTATATGGGCCCTATGAAGTATCTTCAACTGAATGGCCTGAGTTCTGTTACAGATGGTGATTCTTCTGGCGTTTTCCCAAATGTCATTCCACGTTTCTATAGAGATTTCTAGTCCCAATTCCTGATCCCATGTTTTAAGCAGATTGTCCATATCTCCCGATACTTCATCATGTAGTAAATGATAAATAGTACTGATGGAGGATACCCCCATTGGTCATAGTACTCTACATTCTCTATCTGATTTATAAAGGCTATCTAATAACGTAGTCTTCTTCTGTATATAATCTCGAATTTAGAAGTATCGATAGAGGCCTCCATTAGGTAATCTGAATTTCTGACGCAGCTGTTCAAAAGACATCAGGACCCCATCTTTAAATAGGTCCCCTAGACATGAGATACCCCTGGATCTCCAGAGTTTAAAAGTGGCATCTGTAAACCCCGGTTGGAATCCCCATGCTCCCACTATCGGTGCATAGGGGGATGTTTTATGTGAGTTGCCCTCATTTTGCCACATTATATTCCGAGCTTTAATTGTGTTTAGTATTATAGGGTTTTTACAGTGATCCGTAATGATTTTCCTCTTGTCCGAAAATAAAAGGTTAATAAGTGGGCATTTTACTTGAGAAGCCTCGATGTCCAGCCAGATTGATTGGGTCTTGTCTGATGCACAATCAGCTATGTAACTTAATAGGGAACTTAACTGATATTTCCTAAAATCTGGGAAGTCCAATGCTCCCCTTGCCTGTGGAAGCTGTAGCTTCTTCAGCTTAATGAGGGGCCATCTATGATTCCAGATAAAGGAACCCAACCAGCCATATAATTTACGTAGTGCCAGCCTCAGCAGCATCACCGGAAGCATTCTCATAGGGTATAGGAGACGGGGCAGGACATTCATTTTAATTAGTGCTATTCTACCCAGCCAGGAAATTGGAAGGTCTCCCCATCGCTGGAGGTCCTGCCTTATCCTTTCCAGTAAATGCACAAAGTTAGCCTTGTAAAACTGACCAAATACTGGGGTAATAAAAATGCCTAAATATAAGAAACCCTCCAGGGACCAACGAAAGGGAAAATGGGATCCGTCCACTAAGTGGGGTATCATAGCATAACCTCTAATTTTACCTCGTAATTGTTTGAAGTATGAGTGATAGAAAACTACCCAAATTCTACTATTTAACAAAAATATCAATATATTCCGTAACTCTAAAAGTGAACATTAAACAACAATTATTTACAACTC